>NC_132927.1:1340000-2690000 GCF_047675955.1 Chlorocebus sabaeus
AGATATAAGATATAGATCTATAGGGATTGTATTGCCTATGAATATATTAGAGATGTACTTTGTGTGTGGGTTTAAATAATTAATATACACTTATTACAAAATCCCATCGCACAGAAATGAGGATTGTCAGGTGACAATACAATGAAAGCATCCAGAGGGGCTGATGTCTAACTAAATATGGGGCATGAGTATGAGATAATCAGTTGTCTGAGATTGTAATTCTTAGTGATTGGAAGAATAAATGTGCCTTTGCCAGAACTAAAACAGTCAGGATTAGATTTGATGTGGAGAATCATAAAGTTAAAGAGAGATAGAATCCCATTGCTTTACATGGCTACAATTTTGATGGTGAATTAATGATCAGAGGGGAACAGAAGGTAACATAGACATGAGGGAACTAGAACATGGTTGGAGAGAAAGGCAAAGAACAAGGCAAGTGCTATGACCAGAGGAAAAGGGGCAAATGTTTTCAACCATATTTAGTGGTATAAAGAAGTCAAGAGAAAGAGAACAGGGAATACATCAGTTCCATGATTAGTTGGAAAACTGTCCATTGATTTTCTTTAAATGATGGCCTTGCTTTCATAATTAGCTTTAAAATGAATTATCTCACAGTACCACAAGTTATTGCTCAGAAGTTTCTTTGAAGCATTCATTACAAAGGAGAATTTTTTTTTTTTCTTTTTTTACTAAGCCTTAAGGAGCAGGGTCTATGCTGGAGTCGAAAATTTTCAAAAGAAAACTTCAAATTAGCTTTGAAAACCTTTGTAAAATCGGCCTTTACTTTCAATGTTTTGAATTGCCACCTTGAATTTACTTCATTATTTTTCACTGAAGAATTTCTGTAGCCTTCTGAGATAATATTATTCCTTCCCAGACAATGCTCACTGCCAATATATACAGAGGCAATATTTTTGAGTGTAATATTCTCTGAAACTATCTTGGCATTTTTGTTGAGAGGCAGTTTAAACTGGACAGAGGCTGACCAACAGCCCAAGAGAACAATATCCTTGAATAGTTTGTATCTAAGTCTTTGTTTTTTATTTTGAAGCTCTATATTTTTAATAGAAGCTCTTGATTTTCTTGCTATCAATGTGTTAAAACAAGCTACCAAGAGAAATAATTATAGCAACTTTTGTGCATAAATTAAATGTTCTGGGGTCGTTATTAGAGTCCATTTACAAAGGACATTTCCATGGGATTTATCTATGACTAAGGGGTGAGATAATTAACGACATCACACTGAAATGCTTTTATTCATCTTATATTTACAGAATAATGCAGGAAAATAGAGAATTCTTTAGATGCAACCAAAGTTTGAATTAATCATAGCTGTTATGTATGATTAACAATGTACCACAAAGTATGAAAGCAACATTTTAGTATTTTGTTCCACATATTAGTACTGCTAAAATTAAATTCTCTAGCGGTCCTATCTCAAATTATTCTTATAACCACTTAGAGACAGCTTTGTTTTTCTGAAATATCGTTCCTGCCTCTCAGTCATGCATAACAGAAAATTATTCTGCATCTCATCCAAGCTCAAAAAAAAAAAAATTCCCATTTTTAAGTGCATGCTAAAATGGTGCCAAGAGAAAACTCAAAATAGAAGCCCCAGGACAGAGAGTGATCATTTTATTCAGTAAGTTTAAATGTAGTATTAGAGGTTAACATCAACCAAATAGAGTATCCAGGATATTATTCAAAATTTCGAGTTGAAACTTTCAAAGAGATGGGTAAAAAGGAAGGAGTACCTGCAAGAAGTTTTCTCCAAGATCTATGCCTGCTAAGAGACCTCCAAATATATATCCTAAGCATGTGAGCAGGCAGCGTTGCTAGGTATTGTTGATTCAAATTTATTTATTTTTTAAAAATTGTAAGTATTGTTTTTGGAATAGTTACTAAGCTGCTATTATGTGCACGGTATTGTATTTAAGTGTATCTGGAAGCTGAGGTTTCAGATGTCTATGTTTATGTTCCATGAGATACCAGGAGTGGAAGTCTGTGGGTGGTAGAGGGAGAATGAAGGAGGCAGGCTTACTGGGCGAGTGGTTCAAGAGATCATAGCGAAACTGTCTCATGCAAATGCGGTCTGTTGTACTGTATGTACTTGCTCTCACTACAGAGTAAGCCTGATCTGCCTGAACTCCAAATGAAACTATCTGTCTCTACTGGGATAAAAATAATTTCAAAGTGCTTACCAAGTATCAGGGAATAACTTCCATATTTATATGAAATTAATCTTATTAAGCAGGCAATCTCAAGAAATTTCAAAGCTAACACTACCTCTACAAGTATCTACAAGTTAAAGATAGGAAGTTTAACACTGAGTGACTTTATTCTCACTATGTTGAAACTCACCTCCTTGGTAGCTGTATTTCCTATTCTCTTTCTTATTTTGTTGCTATCAATGAAAATGTACTTCTCCATCATGATTCAGAAAAGAAAACCTTCCTTGTCCATATAGTTAAAAGTAAATTCATCTTAAACTTTTATACAAAGCATTTTCCAATCTGGTAGAAAGATGAAAAAGTTTTCTTTCAGCACTACTTTCTGTGGGCATGTACCACATATGTCCATTTTTTTTCCAATTTTCTTTTTTCATGGTGTAATTGCCCCTTGGTTATCTCCTCTGGGTGCCTCAAAATTATCTGAAGTTCAGCTCTCTGGAATTGAACTCATTATATCTTCCTCCAAACACGCTTAACCTTCCTTGGAAAATTCCTATTCATCCTTCATTGCCCAACCTAAATTTCACTTCCTCTCTTGTGCCTTTCCAGCTTCCCCAAGTGAAGTAGTTGTTTCTATTGTCATGCTACTTTTTCATAATTTTGCTATTTTATTTACTATTTCTTGCTTCTAAGCTCCTCAAAAGCAGGGACCCTGTTTCCTTTTAGCTACCATAATGCATGGCATAGTTTAGACACTGAAAATATTTGCTGAATCAATTTACATACATCTGCTACTGTCTTTTTGTTCTTTGCTTAATGCAAACATTTCTCAAGGGTAAGATGTTTTGATTTGCTGAGTAGTGAATGTCATTAACAAACTGTTAGATCTTAGTTAAGTCTCTTAACCACTTGGATTCAGTTTCCTCATTTATAAAACATAAAAGAAATGGTGTTTCTTTCTTTAAGTATATACATATTTCTTTCTTTCAAGGTTTTCTTCTATCTCACAGACTCTACTTTGAGGTCTGGCTCAAAAGTAGAGTTGAAGACAATAGAAGATTTTTAATTCTGGAGGAAAAAAGATCTTAGGGGGAAGAGAAGCACTGTCTTCAGCTATAGAAAGGACTTTCATCTGGAACAGGGACAGCTGAGTCTGTGTGGGTGCAGGAGCTAGAATTAGGACGAATAGGTGAAAGTTATTAAGAAGCATTCAAACATCAGATAGATTTGGTACATGTTGTCCAGGTCATATATCCCAGATGTATGAATTTCAAGGATCAGTACAATACCCATGCCACCCCAAAATGTGGAGACTTACCAGGTTTTCAATGTTTTATTTTGTCAAATTTAAAAAACCCAAGCCAAACAACAACAAAAAACCAAAACGACTTTCTGCTACAGCTATCATTTCATAAAAGATAATTTTTACAAAAAAAACAGAAGGACACACTAGAGAATAGGTCTTTTGGGGGTAAGGATGGTGACAAACTTACAATGCTACACACACACACACACACGCACACACACACACAGTCTTTTACTCTCATTTTAATTAGATCCTGCAAACATCAATAGTGGTTTAATGGGCTTGTAGATCATCATTTGAGCATCAGTATCCTTGGGCCCCCTTTAAACCTGACATTCAATAGTACTGAGGCAAGACACACAAATACAGACAAATATATATTTATACATACATATATTTAATTTGAAGGTGTACCTAGGTCTAAGAAGACATTTTCCAATAAAATTTTTTTGGGGCCAGGTGTGGTGGCTAATGTCTGTCATCCCAGCACTTTGGGAGGCCCAGGTGGAAGGAATGCTTGAGCCCAGGAGTGCAACACCAGCCTGGGCAACATACTGAGACCCCATCTCTACATTAAATAAAAAATAATGCATAGCATTGCATTATTGTAGCTGGGACTACAGGCACATGCACCACCATGCACTACTCAGGAAGGAGGCTTGCTTGAACCCAGGAAGTCAAGGCTGCAGTGAACCGTGTATCACATCACTGCACTACAGTCTGGGTGACAGAGTAAGACCCTGTCTTAAAAAAAAAATGTTGTTTGTTTTTGGAACTTGATATACAGTTATATTACTTTGACTTACTTTCTGTATGTAGTCAGAACTTTTTTTTTTGATGTTTGCCCACCCCCCTTCCTTTTTTGAGGTGGAAGTGGGGTTTTGCTCTGTTACCCAGGCTGGAGTGCTGTAGTGTGATCATAGCTCACTGCAGCTTGGAACTCCTGGGCTGAAGCGATCCTCCGGCCTCAGCCTCCTGAGTAGCTGTGACTACAGGCCCACACTACCACGCCTGATTGTTTTCTTCATTTTTGTAGAGGCAGGGTCTCACCATGTTGCCCAGGCTGGTGTTGAATTCCTGGTCTCAAGTGATCCTCCTGCCTTGTCCTCCCAAAGTGCTGGGATTACAGGCAGGAGCCACTATACCTGGCACAGATCATATTTTTGAACAAGATCCTTAATTCTGACATCTCTTTGCACAGCATGTTTTTCTCTGAATCTCTAAAACAAGTAAGTGTTTGTTGGTCTGGAATTCCAAACATAAATCTAATGCTGGGCTCTTAGTATGGTTCAAATTGCATCTGTATGAAAACCTTGTTTAGAAAGATTAGGACAGAGACTAGTATTTTGGTGCTTTTTGTTTTTTTCCCCTTGCTGCTACTAGTTTCCTGTGTAGTATCAGGTTGTTCCTGCTCTGAATTAGGGTCCAGTATGGACACAGCAGGAGGTGGCTCTCCTGAAGGTGGGAGTGGTGATGTAGGGTTGATTATCCAGCCTGGTCTGAGATGAGCAGTTGAAGGGAGAGCCTATCTCTTAGTCAGGACAGAATAAAGCCACTGCCTAGATAAAAGGGTCATAGTATTAATGATAAAGGAGGAGACTTTGAATTCTGCTAGGTTTGGGTAAGACTTACGCAGTAACTTAGAAAAATGTTTGTATTCCCATTTTTGAGACCCAGAAGTGAATTTGACAACTTCCAGGAGGCGTGGCAGGCTCCTGGAGTGCTACCATAAGTAGGTATGAAGTTTGAATTGTCACATTTGTTCTGTTTCTCCTGAACATAAGATACTTTAACAGAAGGTGCTTCTAGAAGAGCATTTTTTCCCTATAGGCAATTAGGTTATACTCAGGAAGTTGCATATAAAACATTTTGTAGTCATGAATGTAGAGCTCTGTCTGTCTTCCATCCAAGTTGATTATAAAAATGTAGCATAAATAGCAGCCAGGCGTGGTGGCTCACGCGTATAATCCCAGCACTTTGGGAGGCCGAGGTGGGTGGATCATGAGGTCAAGAGATCGAGATCATCCTGCCAACATGTGGAAACTTCGTCTCTACTAAAAATACAAAAATTAATTGGGTGTGGTGGTGCAGTCCTGTAGTCCCAGCTACTCGGGAGGCTGAGGCAGGAGAATTGCTTAAACCCTAGGAGGTGGAGGTTGTAGCAAGCCGAGATCATGCCACTGCACTCCAGCCTGGCAACAGAGTGAGACTCCGTCTCAAAAAAAAAAAAAAAAAAAAAAAAAAAAAAGCAGTAAATAAAGGGTTTCAAATTGAAATTGTCAATAACTATTATGCATTATTAAAATGATCTGCTTTATAAATATAGGGAAATTGTCATGCTAAATAATATACCTGAGCTATAAAGACAGTAGAGGGTGGATTAGTCTTGTAAATTGAGAAGCACAGGCTTCCATCAAATGTCTTTGAAAAATTAGGAATGTAGATTCATTTCTGGAATCGAAGAGCAAGACACAGCAGGTGAATAATTTCCTTTTTTCTTCCTTCAAATAATATTCAAGTTGAGTGTGCAAAACTCGTGTATCACCCTCTTATCCTATCTATGGGTTTGAGAAGAACTTTCACAATCTCTTTCCAGAAATTAAAATAATGATCACAATAAAATCCCCCAAAGCTTGTCTAAGCCTGAAGCATTGCAATTTATTGAGATCCTGATGTATATGTCCTGGCAGCACAACCACAGGGCTAAGTTGTAATGCTTTGCAAGAGTCACCCAGAAATCCCCAGGATTCAGTCTGATACTCTAAAGATGTGCCTTGAAAAGACACTGTCTGGAAGACTGAATCTTAACCCCTTAGCTAACTCCAGATAGGTCTTGTGGCCTTCTGAAGTTCCATTTGGGTGAAGGTAACATAATAATTTGTCTTCTTTAGAAATTAAATTCCAAGGGAAAGATGTAATTTCAGGTCTACTGTCCCATTTCCTAGAGAGAGAATAGGGTCCTTATTGAAGTTATCACTACACATGTGAAATAGAGGGTTTTAAGGAAACTATCTGGGTAATTCAGACAGACAAAAGTTTTCTTTTATCTGGAATACTCTTCTGAGTAAAATAAGTGTTGGTAAGCCCCTGTGCATTGATTTTTTTTTTTCATTGTGGGAGGTAGGAGTGGTTTCTGCAGTAACTGTTTGACTAATTGCCTTCATTCTCTGCCTCTGTGTGCAAACAGCCTACACCCCCTGACTATCTTATCAGGGTATATTTGCTTCTCTTCCAAAGTTATTTGAACTATCTTATAATGTTTCCCCTCAATAGTCCTTTTGGATATGGCAGCGAGTAGCCTATCAATTCCATTTTGGAGATGGAGAATGGATCTCGATGGTGATTTTATGTGATTTTATGTGATTACTGCTGGTGGATGTGGAACCAGACCTGGGTCTTGTGACTCATAGTCAGGAATGCTTCCTCCCACACTGCACTGTAGAATGTGTTCCTTGTCACTGAAAGTTACAATTGAAACCATTAAAAGCTAGCAAGACCAGTTCTCCTGGTAAAAGCATTCAATCTTACGATGAATGTCTAAGAAACTCAAGATAAAAATTATGCCAGCTTCAAAGCCAACCACTGAAAAATCCCAAGGGGATGGGGAGGCAGATCTGCCTGTTGTATGAGCACTTAGACATATTCACCTGTACTGACAATCCATCTGCACCTACTGAAAGGAGGCAGAATATTCCCCGCCCCCTGACAAATATGCCACTTTAGCAGAAGGATTATTTGGAATTAAAGGCATTAAAAAAAAACCCAAAAAAAACAGCAGGTACAAGAAGGGTGTTCCGATGCTTCCTTTTTTCTTCCTAAAAGCAGGAGATAAAACCTCCAAATGAAGGACGTCTTCTTTATATCAGAAGGAAAGTAGCATACTTATCGTTAGAATGAGAAGATGAGACAGAAAATTCTGAACAAACAGACCTCATTAAAATTATTTTTGTCTTCCTTTAGCCTCCCCAAATAGTTTAGTTTTCAACAATTGGCTCTTTTTGCTCAACCTAGCATATATAAAGTCATTTCAGTTGTGCCACTTCTTTGGGTCTTCATTTCCTGATGAGGGCTCCGGTGTCATGTAAAACTTATATCAAACAAATGTGTATACTTTTCTTCTGCTAATCTGTCTGAGGTCAGTTTAATTCTCAGGCCCAGCTTAAGACTTAGTCCTTAGTCCTTAGTCCTTTAGGACTTAAAAGTCCTATGAAGCTAGAGGTAAAATTTTGCCTCCCCTATACTATTTTTTTTCCTAAGCACTCTTTTTCTGATATCTCAGAGTCAGAATCATTTGCAAAGCATCACAGCAGTTTTCTCTGCCTTTCCAACCAGATTCTCAAACTGGCTGAACTATATTAATTACAGGCTGCCCTAGCCACCATGTAAGGTAATAGATTAAGCTGTTTGACTGGTGTGAGAAAAACGTCTGTGGGTTTCTCTCTGTAGTACCCCCAGAAGGAGGCCACGGCCTGGCAGATAATCAATGCCTATTAGAGCGGAAATCAATTTGTCCAATCAGGTAATGCCCTGATTGTATTTTCTCTACAGCAGAGGGAAGATTTTCCCAGAGAAGTCGCTGTATGGTGGTTTCCTTCATCACAGGCGAGGGCATGGCTGCAGGGACAGACTGTGAACACCTCAATCCCTGGTGGCCTCATAGTGTGAGTACCACTAGTCTTGCTGCACGCGCTGTCATGGATTTAGATTTTGAACCGCATCTGAGGTGTCTTAAATTTCCACTTTTATGTTTATATATCATTCTGAGGTAAGACATAAAGTGGAATGTGGGGCTGAGAAATCAACTAGATAAGTAAGGAGGAATTGATAGTATAATTTGGGCAAATTAGCAGTGGCACTTATAATACTGAATTAACTGAATTATATTGAGCTGCACAGACTTCTCCGAAGATCATATGAATGTGTATTGATCATCACAGTTGTTGGTGACACAGATCATGAATAATTTAATAAAAATTTATTTGGCACATACTAAATACAAAACACTAAGCTGAATTCAGTACAACTGTTTTATTTCTAAAGCTTTTCATTTCAAGTACATTTTTTAAGCTTTGTGATCAACATTTACAAAAGAACAGTGATTTTGTTTTGACTTTATTAAACTGGATTTATTTTGTGTTTCATGATCCTCTTTTAACTTTTACTGTTATCTATGCTAAATGTTATGTTACAAATCATTTTAGAAAATAATATAGAGTGATGGTGGCTGTGTTTTCACCTGTAGTGTCTTTGTTATGTAAGTTTTAATAAATAAGAGCTGAGGTAGATATTTTATTTTCTTTCTTTCAAAAAGAAATATAACTTATCAATGAAAGAAAAAATGGCCGGAGAGATTTAAGCATTTTGCTGTGACTTATTCATATAGTTTAGGAAGGTGTCTCAGAGCCTGAAAATTTAGGTAGCGATTGTTGATTCCATTTTCACCTTTGTCATCTCTTGGGAATTTATGATCCCACCTTCTGATCATACAACCTCTGGACTGGGGAGAATTTGAGAGGTCAGACAAGTATTGCTTTGTCATAGAGATTAGGCAAAGCCAAATCCATCCCTTTTTAACTATAAATGTTGGGATAAGGTGAGAGAAAATGAATGACTAGCTCCTTTCCCCCACCCTGAAATGATGAATAGTCCTCCTTAAGCGAAACCCTGTGTGTTCAAAATATTTTCTGTGAGTGCTTTGAACATGGCCACAGTTAGTGGGATTTTTTTCTTAATAAAATTGAATTTTTTTTTCATTAGAGGAAAGCAAAAGGGTCCACATCTATAATGAATTACAGCCTCGATCTTCTAAAGTCCTTTGGCAACTTTTCCATGTATTTCTTGTTTTGGTCTATGAAGCTCGGTTGTAAGGCTTACATTCAACCTTTTGTGATCAGACGGAATTAGAATCTAGCTTTTTGCATGTGGATAAAATCAGTTTCAAAAGCCTTGGTAGACATTTCTCAGGTGCTGGGGATGAATGTGTCCTCCTGAGGGCAGATCTCTGAGTGATGAGCCTGGGGCTGGAGACGTTATCGATGGACAGATATCACCAAGTCGACCCACAGAAGGCTGTTCCTTTCTGAGGGTGAAGGGCAGTGAGGGGGTGGCCACAAATATGGCATTTAAATGGAAAGACATTTTAAAATAACTTCCTACAACACAGGAAGACATAGCAGAGTGATATTAGAGTACAAAATCAACTTAGAAAATAAAATACAGCAATGATAGTCATTACAGCAAGAAGCATTTAAACTATTACTATTACTACAAAGGAAAACTAACCAATTGCTAACTGAGCAGAAAAAAAGTTTACCAAGAAACTTATTAAATCAATAAGCCAAGCACATAAACAGCATCTGTGCATTGCATTGATGATTTACTTCTAAAAGCCAAATTAGCTGCTCCTTCCTACTGCCTTATTTCCCTTGAATGATTTTGCATCCCTCCTATAAGGAGAATTTAAACTCCTTTTCTTCTTACTATATTCAAGGTAGGATCATATTCCAGAGAGCTTGAGTTGTTCTCCATGATTGCATAAAGTACCAGGCACACATTTTATCTACACCATTAACTGAATCATCTCAACAATGTTATAAGATAGGTATGCATTCTTATTCCCTTTTTATGGGCAAGATTCTGCTGCCTGTCCTGATAACTGCAGGTTTAGCACTGTATCCTCTTTGAGGAATCCCTGATACAGCCTAAAAGTGTAAGGCACCCAACCCCACTACTGAAGTACTATGTCTTGGGGTCAGTGACGGTGAATATTAGTGGCTTTCTCTTCCCCTCTCCCACCATCTGCCCAGTCTGTGCAGTGGTGCTCATGTTCTGGTTTCCTCTGCTTGGACTGCAGCCACAAAACCAACTCCAGCTCTCTTGGTTGGGTCGTTGACATCCTGCCTTGTCCATTAGCTGCAATTACTCAGGCAATTCTTTGAATTCTTCTCACTTTGTTTGCTTGTAACTGGACTCCAGGATCCCAGACTCCATGCAACTACTTCCCTAACTGCTTTTGCTTCTTCCAGTGGGCTGACACTTCAGATTCTCCTCCTGATGTTTTGATCTCAGCACAATTTTTGAGTTTCTTTGCTTCTTCAGTACCAGTACGACCCTCCTCAGGAGCAGATCTTGGCTTTGTGGTGCCCATAGCTCATTTGATTTTGGGAACCTTCTTTTATTATTATTATTATTATACTTTAAGTTCTAGGGTACATGTGCACAACGTGCAGGTTTGTTACTTATGTATACATATGCCATGTTGGTGTGCTGCACCCATTAACTCATCATTTACATTAGGTATATCTCCTAATGCTATCCCTTCCCCCTCTCCCCTCCCCACAATCGGCCCCGGTGTATGATGTTCCCTTCCTGTGTCCAAGTGATCTCATTGTTCAGTTCCCACCTATGAATGAGAACATGCGGTGTTTGGTTTGCTGTTCTTGTGATAGTTTGCTGAGAATGAAGGTTTCCAGCTGCATCCATGTCCCTACAAAGGACACGAACTCATCCTTTTTAATGGCTGCATAGTATTCCATGGTGTATATGTGCCACATTTTCTTAATCCAGTCTGTCACTGATAGACATTTGGGTTGATTCCAAGTCTTTGCTATTGTGAATAGTGCTGCAATAAACATACGTGTGCATGTGTCTTTATAGCAGCATGATTTATAATCCTTTGGGAATATACCCAGTAATGGGATGGCTAGGTCAAATGGTATTTCTAGTTCGAGATCCTTGAGGAATCACCACACTGTTTTCCATAATGGTTGAACTAGTTTACAGTCCCACCAACATTGTAAAAGTGTTCCTATTTCTCCACATCCTCTCCAGCACCTGTTGTTTCCTGATTTTTTAATGATTGTCATTCTAACTGGTGTGAGATGGTATCTCATTGTGGTTTTGATTTGCATTTCTCTGATGGCCAGTGATGATGAGCATTTTTTCATGTGCCTGTTGGCTGTATGCATGTCTTCTTTTGAGAAATGTCTGTTCATATCCTTTGCCCACTTTTTGATGGTTTTTTTTTCTTGTAAATTTGAGTTCTTTGTAGATTCTGGATATTAGCCCTTTGTCTGATGAGTAGATTGCAAAAATTTTCTCCCATTCTGTAGGTTGCCTGTTCACTCTGATGGTAGTTTCTTTTGCTGTGCAGAAGCTCTTTAGTTTAATGAGATCCCATTTGTCAATTTTGGCTTTTGTTGCCATTGCTTTTGATGTTTTAGACATGAAGTTCTTGCCCATGCCTATGTCCTGAATGGTATTACCTAGGTTTTCTTCTAGGGTTTTTATGGTTTTGTGTCTAACATTTAAGTCTCTAATCCATCTTGAATTAATTTTCGTATAAGGAGTAAGGAAAGGATCCAGTTTCAGCTTTCTACTTATGGCTAGCCAGTTTTCTCAGCACCATTTATTAAATAGGGAATCCTTTCCCCATTTCTTGTTCCTCTCAGGTTTGTCAAAGATCAGATGGCTGTAGATATGTGGTATTATTTCTGAGGGCTCTGTTCTGTTCCATTGGTCTATATCTCTGTTTTGGTACCAGTACCATGCTGTTTTGGTTACTGTAGCCTTGCAGTATAGTTTGAAGTCAGGTAGCATGATGCCTCCAGCTTTGTTCTTTTGGCTTAGCATTGTCTTGGCAATGCGGTCTTTTTTGGTTCCATATGAACTTTAAAGTAGTTTTTTCCAATTCTGTGAAGAAAGTCATCAGTAGCTTGATGGGGATGGCATTGAATCTATAAATTACCTTGGGCAGTATGGCCATTTTCACAATATTGATTCTTCCTATCCATGAGCATGGTACGTTCTTCCATTTGTTTGTGTCCTCTTCTATTTCACTGAGCAGTGGTTTGTAGTTCTCCTTGAAGAGGTCCTTTACATCCCTTGTAAGTTAGATTCCTAGGTATTTTATTATCTTTGAAGCTATTGTGAATGAGAGTTCTTTCATGATTGGCTCTCTGTTTGTCTGTTACTGGTGTATAAGATTGCTTGTGATTTTTGCACATTGATTTTGTATCCTGAGACTTTGCTGAAGTTGCTTATCAGCTTAAGGAGCTTTTGAGCTGAGACAATGGGGTTTTCTAAATATACAATCATGTCATCTGCAAACAGGGACAATATGACTTCTTCTTTTCCTAACTGAATACCCTTTATTTCTTTCTCTTGCCTGATTGCCCTAGACAGACCTTCCAACACTATGTTGAATAGGAGTGGTGAGAGAGGGCATCCCTGTCTTGGGCCAGTTTTCAAAGGGAATGCTTCCAGTTTTTGCTCATTCAGTATGATATTGGCTGTGGGTTTGTCATAAATAGCTCTTATTATTTTGAGATACATTTCATCAATACCGAATTTATTGAGAGTTTTTAGCATGAAGGGCTGTTGAATTTTGTCAAAGGCCTTTTCTGCATCTGTTGAGATAATCATGTGGTTTTTGTCTTTGGTTCTGTTTATATGCTGGATTATGTTTATTGATTTGTGTATGTTGAACCAGCCTTGCATCCCAGGGATGAAGCCCACTTGATCATGGTGGATAAGCTTTTTGATGTGCTGCTGGATTCAGTTTGCCAGTATTTTATTGAGGATTTTTGCACTGATGTTCATCAGGGATATTGGTCTAAAATTCTCTCTCTCTCTCTTTTTTTTTTAAATCTCTGCCAGGCTTTGGTATCAGGATGATGTTGGCCTCATAAACTGAGTTACGGAAAATTCCCTCTTTTTCTATTGATTGGAATAGTTTCAGAAGGAATGGTACCAGCTCCTCTTTGTACCTCTGGTAGAATTCGGCTGTGAATCTGTCTGGTCCTGGACTTTTTTTGGTCGGTAGGCTATTAATTATTGCCTCAATTTCAGAGCCTACTATTGGTCTATTCAGGGATTCAACTTCTTCCCAGTTTAGTCTTGGGAGAGTGTAAGTGTCCAGGAAATTATCTATTTCTTCTAGGTTTTCTAGTTTATTTGAGGAGAGGTGTTTATAGTATTCTCTGATGGTAGTTTCTATTTCTGTGGGGTCGGTGGTGATATCCACTTTATCATTTTTTATTGCATCTATTTTTTTATTGCATCTATTTCTTCTCTCTTTTCTTCTTTATTAGTCTTGCCAGCAGTCTATCAATTTTGTTGATCTTTTCAAAAAACCAGATCCTGGATTCATTGATTTTTTGGAGGTTTTTTTGTGTCTCTATCTCCTTCAGTTCTGCTCTGATCTTAGTTATTTCTTGCCTTCTGCTAGCTTTCGAATGTGTTTGCTCTTGCTTTTCTAGTTCTTTTAATTGCGATGTTAGGGTGTCAATTTTAGATCTTTCCTGCTTTCTCTTGTGGGCATTTAGTGCTATAAATTTCCCTCTACACACTTATTTAAATGTGTCCCAGAGATTCTGGTAGGTAGTATCTTTGTTCTCATTGGTTTCAAAGAACATCTTTATTTCTGCCTTCATTTTGTTATGTACCCAATAGTCATTCAGGAGCAGGTTGTTCAGTTTCCATGTAGTTGAGCGGCTTTGCTTGAGTTTCTTAGTCCTGAGTTCTAATTTGATTGCACTGTGGTCTGAGAGACAGTTTGTTATAATTTCTGTTCTTTTACATTTGCTTTGGAGTGCTTTACTTCCAACTATGTGGTCAATTTTGGAATAAGTGCGATGTGGTGCTGAGAAGAATGTATATTCTATTGATTTGGGGTGGAGAGTTCTGTAGATGTCTATTAGGTCCGCTTGGTGCAGAGTTGAGTTCAATTCCTGGATATCATTGTTAACTTTCTGTCTCGTTGATCTGTCTAATGTTGACAATGGGGTGTTAAAATCTCCCATTATTATTGTATGGGAGTCTAAGTCTCTTTGTAAGTCTCTAAGGACTTGCTTTATGAATCTGGGTGCTCATGTATTGGGTGCATATATATTTAGGATACTTAGCTCTTCCTGATGAATTGATCCCTTTACCATTGTGTAATGGCCCACTTTGTCTCTTTTGTTCTTTGATTGTTTAAAGTCTGTTTTATCAGAGACTAGGATTGCAACCCCTGCATTTTTTTTTGTTTTCCATTTGCTTGGTAGATCTTCCTCCATCCCTTTATTTTGAGCCTATGTGTGTCTCTGCATGTGAGATGGGTCTCTTGAATACAGCAAACTGATGGGTCTTGACTCTTTATCCAATTTGCCAGTCTGTGTCTTTTAATTGGACCATTTAGTCCATTTACATTTAAGTTAATATTGTTATGTGTGAACTTGATCCTGTCATTATGATATTAGCTGGTTATTTTGCTCATTAGCTGATACAGTTTCTTCTTAGCATCAATGGAGTTTACATTTGGCATGTTTTTGCAATGGCTGGTACCTGTTGTTCCTTTTCATGTTTAGTGCTTCCTTCAGGATCTCTTGTAGGGCAGGCCTGGTGGTGACAAAATCTATAAGCATTTGCTTGTCTGTAAAGGATTTTATTTCTCCTTCACTTATGAAACTTAACTTGGCTGGATATGAAATTCTGGGTTGAAAATTCTTTCTTTAAGAATGTTGAGTATTGGCCCCCACTCTCTTCTGGCTTGTAGAGTTTCTGCTGAGAGATCTGCTGTTAGTCTGATGGGCTTCCCTTTGTGGGTAACCCAACCTTTCTCTCTGGCCGCCCTTAACATTTTTTCCTTCATTTCAACTTTGGTGAATCTGATAATTATATATCTTGGAGTTGCTCTTCTCGAGGAGTATCTTTGTGGCATTCTCTGTATTTCCTGAATTTGCATGTTGGCCTGCCTTTCTAGGTTGGGGAAGTTCTCCTGGATGATATCCTGCAGCGTGTCTTCCAACTTGATTCCATTTTCCCCGTCACTTTCAGGCACACCAATCAGATGTAGATTTGGTCTTTTCACATAATCCCATATTTCTTGGAGGCTTTGTTCATTTCTTTTTTACTCTTTTTTTCTCTACACCTCTCTTCTCGCTTCATTTCATCCATTTGATCTTCAATCATTGATACTCTTTCTTCTAGTTGATCGAGTCGGTTACTGAAGCTTGTGCATTTGTCACGTAGTTCTCATGTCGTGGTTTTCATCTCTATCAGTTCTTTTAAGGTCTTCTCTGCATTGATTATTCTAGTTATCCATTCATCCATTCTTTTTTCAAGGTTTTTAGTTTCTTTGCACTGGTTGTGTAGTTCCTCCTTTAGCTCTGAGAAGTTTGATCAACTGAAACCTTCTTCTCTTAACTCGTCAAAGTCATTCTCCATCCAGCTTTGTTCTATTGCTGGCAATGAGCTGCATTTCTTTGGAGGGGCAGATGTGCTCTGATTTTTTGAATTTCCAGCCTTTCTGCACTGCTTGTTCCCCATCTTTGTGGTTTTATCTGCCTTTGGTCTTTGATGATGGTGACGTACTGATGGGTTTTGGTGTGGATGTCCTTTCTGTTTGTTAGTTTTTCTTCTAACAGTCAGGACCCTCAGCTGTAGGTCTGTTGGAGTTGGCTTGAGGTCCACTCCAGACTCTGTTTGCCTGGGTATCAGCAGTGGAGGCTGCAGAAGATAGAATATTGCCGAACAGCGAGTGTTGCTGATTCTTGCTCTGGAAGCTTCATCTCAGTAGTGTACCCTGCCATGTGAAGTGTGAGATGTCGATCTGCACCTAGTGGGGGATGTCTGCCAATTAGGCTACTCAGGGATCAGGGACCCACTTGAGCAGGCAGCCTGTCCATTCTCAGATCTCAACCTCCGTGGTGGGAGAACCACTACTCTCTTCAAAGCTGTCAAACAGGGACGTTTACATCTGCAGAGGTTTCTGCTGCTTTTTGTTTAGCTATGCCCTGTCCCCAGAGGTTGGAAACTTTCTTAATATACAAAATTATCAATATTAACTTAGGTATTAAGGGAGGGAAGGATGTGCCATCCCACAACATGCTGAATTGGTGTATTGATTTTTTTGAGTAGAAAACATTGGAGAAATTGTAGTTTAGAAAGGGTTAGTTGACCTGTCTCTTCCTGCATGCAGCAAGCCATAAAGGTTCCTCTGGGAAGGGTACTCTCTCTGTACTGGAGTGAGAAGGTAGGCCTTATCAGGAGACACTGGGAATTGAGAACTGTAATGGATCTGGATAAATATACTTAATGAAGTAACTCTTATCTTTCACTAGTTTTACTTGTCCCCCCAATATATCTCCTACTGACTCCCCTAGAAATTTACTACTCCTAGCCAGATTTTCTTTGTCTTGACATTTCTTCTCAAGTTTATCATTCTTTGTCTAAAAAGCATAAAAGCATCTTGCTTTGGTCACTTCTTAATTTTCTTTCCTGTGATGATCCCCACGTACATGTAAGATGTACAAGATTTGTATGCTTTTCTCTTGTTAATCTGTCTGGTGTCAGTTTGGTTTCTAGATCCAGCTGGAAGAATCTGCATAAGAGCTTAAGTAGAGTTGGAAGTGATCTCTAATTCTCCTGCAGAATAAATATAAATACTTATTTAGAACGAGAAAATAAATCACAGCATGGCTCCTTGGGGATTCCTGTCCCTTTCTGGAGAGATATCTTTAGGTAATTTATCAGAAATGCTTACATGAAATGTTTCCTGTTGTAGCCTGGTTTCTTTTTGCCACATAGAACACTCTAGAACCCCCAAGACTCACAGAGGCCAGTGAACAAAAGGGGCCCTAAAGCCTGAGTATCGCTAGTTTCATAGCAAATGACTCTGACCCTCTGACAACTTCACTGTGGCTTTGGATGAAGACTCCTTGCTTTGGCATTCAGTTGCAGAGAACCATAATTCTCAGGGGGTTGTGGGAGTGAGGGCAAATGTGGAGAGGAGAGAGAGGAAGAGGAGAGTGTGTGTGGGAGAGAGAGAGACTGTGTGTATGTGAAAGAGAGAGAAAGAAAGAGAGGCAGTATGTATGTGTGTGTGTGTGTATGCATGTGTGAAACAGAGCTAGACTGCACTGTTCCCTCCACCTTGCCAGTCCTCTCTCCTCTGGTGCAGAACCCTTCTGCTGTGTGCTTTTAGTGACTGACTGCTCTGCTGGAAGACTGAATGCCTTTATGGAACTTCCTGTAATATTGTGGGGTGTGGCCAGGCACAAATTGACTAATCACCTTGGGATAGGGCACACATGGAGAGGCAAGAACCTAGAACACCCCCAGCCGGGCCTTGGAGGCCCCAGAGGTGTGTTGGCAGCTACACAGTGGCGTGGTATCCATGGGGCCAGAAGACAGATGACTGGGATCATCCGATGAAGCCAGGAGCATTAGGGAGGTCATCACTGGAAAAACAGGGATCCTGATAGGCCCATGGAGCTCAGCACTGTGGCTCTTTCTGCCTTGAACAAGGGGACTCAGAGAGGAGAACGGAGGGCCCAGCTCTGGGCATCTGGCAAGCACTGCCTCAAGGCCACCTGGGGTACAGAGGAAGAATTTCAGTTCCTAGGGACTTCCCTAGAGGAATCTTAAGAGTTAGTGAGAGAAGAGTCAGGCAAAGTGATTAATAGGATGACTGACATGCTAGAAACAGGATAAAAGTTGGGGACCAGATCTTGGAAAGATTGACAGGCAGTAGTAGTATATCAAGTATATCAGGTGTTTGTGTTTGGGGAGCAGAGACAACTACCATTTATTCTCTTCAGAGCCTTGAGCAAGTTGTTTAATTTCTCTGTGTTTTTCTGATTTTTAAAAACAATTCTGTTTAAAATAATATTTGCATTACAGAGTTACTTTGATGATTAAAAAGGTAATCTTTACTTGCATAATGCTGACTATAAACTATTTAGGTGCAGGAACCAGATCGTATTCTAATTTTATTAATAAAGTCTTACTCATTACAGAAGTTAGTACATAGTAGGGCCTTTATAAATGTTTGTTAAACTGTGCCATATCACCTACCAGGTGACTGGCATACAGATATATCTATATAGATAGATAGCTAGGTTGACTGATACAGATACATAGATCTGTGCATATGTGTATAATATAAACTTTTATCTATCTATCTATCTATCTATCTATCTATCTATCTATCTATCTATCATCTATCTGTCTGTATATATGTCAATCAATCATGTCTTAATATTTGAACCTGAGTATAAGGTCAGGGCCAGAGTAGCATAAACGAACATAATCCTCAGTCAGTGTGAGGCTAGAGCTCTTAAATTCCTCCTGTCCCATGATTGAGGTGACCAAGGCTGAGTCCACAGGTGTGAGTAAAGAAGCCCTAATGCAAATGCAAATACAGGAAGAATATGGAGATGAGAACTGGGCAGACTGACTTGTTTGTTCTAAAATACACTTTCCACTTGAAAGGGTGTTAAAACTACAGTTTAGAGTGATTTTTCTAAAGCATTTATCACTATTTGTTTTCATGCTTCTGACTCACTGTTTTAAAAAAATGATATCACCAGCTGGATGCTGTGGCTCACACCTGTAATCCCAGCACTTTGGGAGGCCGAGATGGGTGGATCACCTGAGATCGGGAGTTTGAGACCAGTCTGACCTGCATGGAGAAACCTTGTCTCTACTAAAAATACAAAATTAGCCAGGAGCAGTGATGCATGCCTGTAATCCCTTCTACTCATGAAGATGAGGCAGGACAATCGCTTGAACCCGGGAGGCGGAGGTTGCTGTGAGCCGAGATTGTGCCATTGCACTCCAGCCTGGGCAAGAAGAGCAAAACTCCATTTCAAAAAGGAAAAAAAAAAACCTCACCACTGACCCCACAGAAGTACAATAATCAGAGAGTACTAAAAATACATCTATGCAAATAAACTAGAAAATCTAGAAGAAATGGGTAAATTCCTGGACACACACACACTCCCAAGACTGAACCAGGAAGAAGTTGAATCCCTGAATAGACCAATAACAAGTTCTGAAATTGAGGTGGTAATAAATAGCCCACAAACCAAAAAAATCCCAGGACCAGATGGATATGCAGCTAAATTCTACCACAGGTACAAGGAGAAGCTGGTAGCATTTCTCCTGAGGCTATTCCAAACAATTGAAAAGGAAGGACTTCTCCCTAACTCATGTTATGAGGCCAACATTTCCTGATAACAAAACCTGGCAGATATAACAACAAAAAAAAACTTCATACCAATATCCCTGATGAACATCGATGCAAAAATCCTCAATAAAATACTAGCAAACAGAATCCAGTAGCACATCAAAAAGCTTATCCACTACAATCAAGACAGCTTCATCCCCAGGATGCAAGGCCAGTTCAACATACTCAAATCAATAAACGTAATTCATCACATAAACAGAACTAAAGACAAAAACTGCATGATTATCTCAATAGATGCACAAAAGGCCTTTGATAAAATTTGACATCCCTTAATGTTAAAAACTCTTAATAAACTAGGTATTGAAGGGAATGGCTCAAAATAATAAGAGCTATTTATGACACACCCGTAGCCAATATCATACTGAATGGGCAAAAACTGGAAGCATTCCCTTTGAAGACCAGTACAAGACAAGGATGCTCTCTCTCACCACTCCTATGCAACATAGTATTGGAAGTTCTGGCCAGGGCAATCAGACAAGAGAAAGAAATAAAGGATATTCAAATTGGAAGAGAGGAAGTCAAACTGTTTCTGTTTGCAGATAGCATGATCCTATATCTAGAAAACGCCATCGTCTCAGCCCAAAAGCTTCTTAAGCTGATAAGTAACTTCACCAAAGTCTCAGGATACAAAATCAATGTGCAAAAATCACAAGCTTTCCTATACATCAACAATAGACAAGCAGAGAGCCAAATCAGGAATGAATTCCCATTTGCAATAGCTACAAAGAGAATAAAATATCTAGGAATACAACTAATAAGGAAAGTGAAGGACTTATTCAAGAAGAACTACAAACATCTGCTCAAGGAAATAGCGGAGGACACAAACAAATGGAAAAACATCTCCATGCTCATGGATGGGAAGAATTAATATTGCAAAAATGTCCATACTGCCCAAAGTAATTTATAGATTCAATGCTATACCTATCAAGCTACCATTGACTTTCTTCACAGAATTAGAAAAAACTGCTTTAAAATTCATATGGAACCAAAAAAAAAATTGTATAGCCAAGCCAATCCTAAGGAAAAAGAACAAAGCTGGAGGCATCGTGCTACCCAACTTCAAACTATGCTACTAGGCTACAGTAACTAAAACAGCATGGTACTGGTACAAAAACAGACACGTAGACCAATAGAACAGAATAGGGATCTCCGAAATAAGACCTCACATCTACAATAATCTAATCTCAAGGAACTTGACAAAAACAAGCAATGGGGAAACAACCTATTTATTAAATGATCCGGGGAAAGTTAGCTAGCCATATGCAGAAAATTGAAACTGTACCCCTTCCTTTCACCTTTTACGAAAATTAACTCAAGATAGATTAAAGACTTATATGTAAAACCCAAAACTATAAGAAGAAAATCTAGGCAATACCATTCAAGATATAGGCACAGATAAGATTTCATGACAGAAATATTGAAAGCGATGGCAACAAAAACAAAAATTGATGAATATGATCTAATTAAAGAGTTTCTCTGCAGCAAATAAAACTATCATCAGAGTGAACAGAAAACCTACAGAATGGGAGAAAATTTTTGCAATCTATCCATCTGATAAAGGCCTAATATCCACAATCTAGAAAAAACTTAAATAAATTTACAAGAAAAAAAACAAACAATCCCATTAAAATGTGAGCCAAAAAAGAGCCCGCATCTCCAAGACAATCCTAAGTCAAAACAACAAAGCTGGAGGCATCATGCTACCTGACTTCAAACTATACTACAAGGCTACAGTAACCAAAACAGCATGGTATTGGTACCAAAACAGAGATATAGACCAATGGAACAGAACAGAGTCCTCAGAAATAATACCACACATCTACAGCCATCTGATCTTTGACAAACCTGAGAGAAACAAGAAATGGGGAAAGGATTCCCTATTTAATAAATGGTGCTGGGAAAATTGGCTAGCCATAAGTAGAAAGCTGAAACTGGATCCTTTCCTTACTCCTTATACGAAAATTAATTCAAGATGGATTAGAGACTTAAATGTTAGACCTAATACCATAAAAATCCTAGAGGAAAACCTAGGTAGTACCATTCAGGACATAGGCATGGGCAAAGACTTCATGTCTAAAACACCAAAAGCAACGGCAGCAAAAGCCAAAATTGACAAATGGGATCTAATTAAACTAAAGAGCTTCTGCACAGCAAAAGAAACTACCATCAGAGTGAACAGGCAACCTACAGAATGGGAGAAAATTTTTGCAATCTACTCATCAGACAAAGGGCTAATATCCAGAACCTACAAAGAACTCAAACAAATTTACAAGAAAAAAACAAACAACCCCATCAAAAAGTGGGCAAAGGATATGAACAGACACTTCTCAAAAGAAGACATTCATACAGCCAACAGACACATGAAAAATTGCTCGTCATCACTGGCCATCAGAGAAATGTAAATCAAAACCACAATGAGATACCATCTCACACCAGTTAGAATGGCGATCATTCAAAAGTCAGGAAACAACAGGTGCTGGAGAGGATGTGGAGAAATAGGAACACTTTTACACTGTTGGTGGGACTGTAACCTAGTTCAATCATTATGGAAAACAGTATGGCGATTCCTCAAGGATCTAGAACTAGATGTACCATATGACCCAGCCATCCCATTACTGGGTGTATACCCAAAGGATTATAAATTATGCTGCTATAAAGACACATGCACACATATGTTTATTGCAGTACTATTCACAATAGCAAAGACTTGGAATCAACCCAAATGTCCATCAGTGACAGACTGGATTAAGAAAATGTGGCACATATACACCATGGAATACTATGCAGCCATATGAAAGGATGAGTTTGTGTCCTTTGTAGGGACATGGATGCAGCTGGAAACCATCATTCTTAGCAAACTATCACAAGAACAGAAAACCAAACACCGCATGTTCTCACTCATAGGTGGGAACTGAACAATGAGATCACTTGGACTCAGGAAGGGGAACATCACACACCGGGACCTATCATGGGGAGGGGGGAGGGGGGAGGGATTGCACTGGGAGTTATACCTGATGTAAATGACGAGTTATTGGGTGCTGACGAGTTGATGGGTGCAGCACAGCAACATGGCACAAGTATACATATGTAACAAACCTGCACGTTATGCACATGTACCCTAGAACTTAAAGTATAATAATAATAATAATAAATAAATTTTAAAAAAAGTGAGCAAAGGATATGAACAGACACTTCTCAAAAGAAGTGTCTCTATCTGGCCAGCAAACATATGAAAAAAAGCTCAACAACACTGATCATTAGAGAAATGCAAACGAAAACCACAATGAGATACCATCTCATGACAGTCAGAATGGTGATTATTAAAAAGTCAAGAAACAACAGATGCTGATGAGGTTGTGGAGAAATAGGAATGCTTTTACACTGTTGGTGGGAATGTAAATTAGTTAAACCATTGTGGAAGGCAGTGTGGCTATTCCCCAAAGACCTAGAACAAGAAATACCATTTGACCTAGCAATTCCATTACTAGGTATTTACCCAAAGGAATATAAATCATTCTATCATAAAGATAAATGCACGCGTATGTTCACTGCATCACTATTTATAATAGCAAAGACATGGAATCAACTTAAATGCCCATCAATGGTAGACTGGATAAAGAAAATATAGTACATATATATCATGTATATGTGGTACATATATACCTATCTAATTTAGATTGGTTCCTAAGGGACTAACAGATGTTGGTCACCAAGTGGCTTTGCAACCAAAACAATTACCTCAGGCAAGCCATGGTGAAAGTGATGCCTATTTCTGACTTGCACAAAATATGTCTTCACCCATAATATACACAATCTGTATGAAATATGGCCTGTCTTATGTTCAAATACATACACCTACTTAGGCACAAATTTAAAAATTCCCATAAAAAATAAAAATAAATAAACAAATAAATGAGGCCCAGTTCATGTCTTCCTGGAACAAGACTCAAGTATTAAGGATTCACAGAGCTTCACTCTTTCCCTGTTTTGCCTCGAGGGCACCTTTTGCAAGGGATAATGAAGTGTTCTCACTGATTCTCTATTTGGTTTCCAGACTTTGATGTGCTTAAATAAAATTTTTGGTGTTGCCTTTGATCCAGTGAAGCCTAGAGGTGCCCTCCCCTTCGGGGAGGAAGTAAGTGTTAGTTCAGCCTTGTATGACCAACAGCTTGGGTTAACAGCAGAGAGCGTGGCACAGATGCTAGAAGCCAAGGCTTTGTTCACAGATAAACCTGAGACCAAAGCATGTCTCTGTCATTTACTAAATGTGTCATCTTATGTATGCTGTGTCTCTTCTTTAAGGCCTCACTTTACTCATTAGAAAAAGTGTTAAAATAATAATAGCTACCTCACAGGGTCATCGTGACTCTTGAAAGAAATAATGCAAATAAATATACAGTACAGTGCCTGGTATAGATTATGTATTTATTACAAATTCACTGTTTATGTATATAAGGAAGGAGGAAGGGGAAAATGTACAGATGTGTTCCACCACCTAGCAACAGAGAGGATGGTAAAGGAGGCCTGGTGTGCCTCTGGGTTAGTTTGCATGGAGTGTGGGGCTTGGAGAAGTGTGAGAAATGCGTTTGGTGTGGAGCATGTGATTGGGTAAGAACCAGCTTTAAAAGCAAGTTAGGGAAGTTAACTAGATATAAAAAACTGTGGTAGGTTTTTGGACACATTGTATTGCAAAATAGCAAAACGTTAAGTGTAGGGTTTCCTTTCAGAAACTATGAAATTTCTTTTAAACATTACTGTGTACCAGGGACCACACCATGCCAGGGTAAGAATTATTCTACTAATTTTAAAGATGGTGATATGGTGGCCCAGTAAGATAAAAATTAGCCCCTGCTCACCTTTTAAATCCACCTCATCTATTAAATGGGGATTAAATCAGCGTGTGTGAAGGTAACACCAGAGTCAGCCTGTGAAAAGCACCTCCCACAGAGTGGATGCTCAACAAGTACTAATGCCCCTTAATTCTGTGTTAGCTTTAAAGACTGGACCTCTGTCCTATTCTTATGATCAAGTCCCAGGTTTGTCCAGTTCCACTCACCTCTTTGGTCCTGCCATGCCTGTGTCCCTGTGTGGATAACCTGCTCAGAATTTGATTATTTTCGGCACTGAGCAGCTTTCTCTAAACCCCACTTCATGGTTGTGACTGTGCTTCTTCTTCTAGGCCTTGTGGACGGGAACCGCTGACCTCTGCCTGACTCATTTTATGAGGCCAGCATCATCCTGATACCAAAACCTGCAGAGACACAACAAAAAAAGAAAATTTCAGGCCAATATCCCTGATGAACATCGACGAGAAAAATCCTCAATAAAATACTGGCAAACCGATCCAGCAGCACATCAAAAAGCTTATCCACCATGATCAAGTCGGCTTCATCCCTGGGATGCACACACAAATTCAACACACGTAAATCGATAAACGTAACCTGTCACACAAACACAACCAATGATAAAAATCACCTGATCATCTCAATAGATGCAGAAAAGGCCTTTGATAAAATTCAACACCCCTTCATGCTAAAAACTCTCAATAAACTAGGTATTGATGGAACGGATCTCAAAATAATAAGAGCTGTTTGTGACAAACCACAGCCAATATCATACTGAATGGGCAAAAGCTGGAAGCATTCCCTTTGAAGACCGGCACAGGACAAGGATGCCCTCTCTCACCACTACTATTGAACTTAGTATTGGAAGTTCTGGGCAGGGCAATCAGGCAAGAGAAAGAAATAAAGCGTGTTCAAAGAGGAAGAGAGGAAGTCAAATTGTCTGTTTGCAGATGGCATGATTGTATATTTAGAAAACCCCATCGTCTCAGTCCAAAATTTCCTTCAGCTGTTAAACAACTTCAGTAAAGTCTCAGGATACAAAATCAATGTGCAAAAATAACAAGCATTTCTATACACCAATAACAGACAAACACAGAACCAAATCATGAGTGAACTCCCATTCACAATTCCTACAAAGAGAATACAATACCTAAGAATACAACTTACAAGGGATGTGAAGGACTTCTTCAAGTAGAACTACAAACTACTGCTCAATGAAATAACAGAGGACACAAACAAATGGAAAAACATTCCATGCTCATGGATAGGAAGAATCAATATCGTGAAAATGACCCATTAAGCTACTGTTGACTTTCTTCACAGAATTAGAAAAAACTACTTTAAATTTCATATTGAACCAAAAAAGAGCCTGCATAGCAAAGACAATCCTAAGCTAAAAGAACAAAACTGGAAGCATCACACCACCTGACTTCAAACTATATTACAAGGCTACGGTAACCAAAAGAGCATGGTATTGGTACCAAAACAGATACATAGACCAATGGAACAGAATGAAGGCCTCGGAAATGACACCACACATCTACAACCATCTGATCTTTGACAAACTTGACAAAAACAAGCTATGGGGAAAGAATCCCTTATTTAATAAATAGTGTTGGGAAAACTGGCTAGCCATATGCAGAAAACTGAAACTGGACCCCTTCCTTAAATCTTATACAAAAATTAACTCAAGATGGATTAAAGACGTAAATGTTTAAAGCCATAAAAACTCTAGAAGAAAACCTAGGCAATACCATTCAGGACATAGGCATGGGCAGATACGTCATGACTAAAACACCAAAAGTAATGGCAAAAAAAGCCAAAATTGACAAATGTGATCTAACTAAGCTAAAGAGCTTCTGCACACAAAAGAAACTATCATCAGTGTGAACAGGCAACCTACAGAATGGGAGAAAATTTTTGCAATCCATCCATCTGACAAAGGGCTGATATCCAGAATCTACGAAGTATTTAAACAAATTTACAAGAAAAAAACCAAATAACCCCATCAAAAAGTGGGTGAAGGATCTGAACAGATACTTCTCCAGAGAAGACATTTGTGTGGCCAAGAAACATATGAAAAATAGCTCACCATCACCGGTCATTAGGGAAATGCAAATCAAAACCACAGTGAGATACCATCTCATGCCAGTCAGAATGGTGATCATTAAAAAGTCAGGAAACAACAGATGCTGAAGAGGATGTGGAGAAATAGGAGCACTTTTATGCGGTTAGTGGGAGTGTAAGTTAGTTCAACCATTGTGGAAGACAATGTGTTGGCTATTCTGCAAAGGTCTAGGACCAGAAATACCATTTGACCCAGCAACCCCATTACTGGGTATATATCTAAAGGATTATAAATCATTCTCCTATGAAGACACATGCACACGTATGTTTATTGAAGCACTATTCACAGTAGCAAAGACTTGGAACCAACCCAAATGTTATAAATGTTAGACTGGATAAAGAAAATGTGGCATATATACACTATGGAATACTATGTGCATATATACACTATGGAATACTATATAGCCATAAAAAAGAATGAGTTCATGTCCTTTGCAGGGTCATGGATGAAGCTGGAAGCCATCATTCTCAGCAAACCAACACAGGAACAGAAAACTAAACACTGCATGTTTTCACTCATAAGTGGGAGTTGAACAATGAGAACTCATGGACACTGGGTGGGGAACATTACACACTGGGGCCTGTCAGGGGGTAGGAGGTTAGGGGAGGGATAGCATTAGGAGAAATACCTTATGTAGGTGATGGGTTGATGGGTGCAGCAAACCACCATGGCATGTGTATACCTATGTAACAAACCTGCATGTTCTGCACATGTATCCCAGAACTTAAAGTATTAAAAAAACAAAAAAAGAATGTTCCCCCAGGTGGATTCTGATAGAGCTGTTTGGCAGGCTGGCCTCTGTGAAATAATGATGTAAGTGTTTAGATCACATGGCCTCAATGGCCTATTGCAACTCAGTGAGTTCATTGTTGGCTCACCACTGGGTTGGGTTCACAAATTAAATCCAGGTTAGTACACTGCTTTTCCTAGGAGTTGCTGCAACTTTTTCAAGACAAACAGTGTTCAGTGTTCCCTCCACATCTCCTCTGGATGAACCCATCTTAGTGATGTCTATGTGATGTTACAAGTCCTGCAGGATAACTTAGAAGCTCATCTGCTACAGCAGCTATCTAAGCATTTTCAACTTATTCTCATTCTAAGGTGCTTATGAGACTCTTGCCACATCTAAAGTATGACTGTCAAGCAAGTGGCCTCTGTTGCCTATTATCAGAAGCAGAAGTAGGAGCACTTCTGCCCACTGCATCTTGGTATTGGAGTCTCTAAGGAAAACCCAAAGCAGTGAAGTACTGGCTGGAGTAATGCTTCACTCATATAGATAAGAGATGGAGTGAGGTCAGCTTCAGTGGTAGGTGTTTGTCCTCCATGGCTGGGGGTCCCTCCTGGCAGCTGGCACAGGGTCACTGGCCTGCACACACCCGTCTTATGCTATAGTGGAGGAATAATGCCATTCCATTTCCACAGGGAACAGATATAATCATGGGGTTGGCCAGGTGCCAAACAGCACACATGCTTGTGCAGAACAAAGGAGATACACTGAGTCTGAAACAGGGAGAGATATTCCCACCCAAGGTGACAAGTCCAGCACAGGCTGTGAGGACTCTTTATCTCTTGGTCAGGAAGTATTTCAGGCCCAAGGCCCATTCCTATCAGCTGGGAGGATGGCATGCTACTGTCTTTCCTAACAGTGACCTTGCTTATAGGATCCTGTGACTGTCACTGCCACAACCTAGTTTCAGATTTCCTCTTAGAAATGAAGATCTGCCCACATTCAAAGCTGTCATTATCAAAGCCATTTCTCTGAACTCTTCTGAAGAATAATCTTGGAACATCTGATATGTAATGTCTTTTAAAATACTGTGGAAAAAAAGATAGTCCTGTTTAGATGGAATCTTCCAGATTCATTAGCTAGTGGGCTAGGTCTTATTGATGCCCACTTCTGTTGACATACTAGAACTTTGTAAAAAATTGGTCTTCTAAACTGAAAACCTTGGAAACTTTTAAACATTGTTCTGATTTTAGACAGGATATTTTAGAATTTTGTATATTTGTATGCCATTTTACGTTGCCTTTATAGTAATATATGCCAGAGGTGCTGTGTATTTTATTCCTTTCCAGCATCTGTATTTGTTTACTGTGGAGAGTTCCCATGGTAATAATAAAAAGATGATTTTATTAAATACCAGTTTATCCCTTGACAGTTTCCATGCTACTCAAAACAAGATAGGTTTTGTAAGTTCTGGTTTCACAGACTTGTAAGTTTCAACATTTTCTATATTGTAGAAATCAATATCCCTGAAAGCATAATGATAATTAAAATGCCTTGGAATTCCAGTATAACCAAGAATATCCTGGCATGAAGTATTTGGTCATCAATTTGTGAGGAACATTGAGAGGAATTGAAATGGAATTAGGTATAATCACTCAAACAACAGTAGGACAGGAGGACTTTGAGAGAGATAGTTTGTCATCGTATCCATGACTGGGGATATTTTGGTTAGCTTGCCATGTCAGTGCCTTGTTCATCAGAGTAAATATCTTGCCCCACCTAATTATTCTTGGGCTGCTATATCCTTGCTCCCTAGATGTAAATCCCAGGCCGTATCTGGAAAAGACTGAAGAAACAACTAAGTCTGCTTTAGTTTCAGGCATGCTGAATGTTGGTCATGATAGAGAGCCTCGTAAAACAAACATTTAGGTTGTAGTGAGACAATGGGACACATTAAGAGATTTATCTGGCCATTTATTCCCTTGCCAGTGAATCTCCAGTAAAAATGTATCTTGTGTGACTCTAAAGTAACATGCAGTCTTTTCATGAGTTTATAGAGACTTTTAAATAGAACAATGAGAGAAGAGGGTATTTTCCCTTATTTCAAGATGGGAAGATCTGGGGTTAAGGGTGGTCAGAACATACTTTTGAAGTAGGTTTATTAAAGAGGACTTCCATTCAATTCAGAAAGGAACTGAGTATATGCAGGAAGAGAAGCAGAGGTTGAGAGAAGCTTCTGAATTGAGAGAACTGGAAGTATGCCTTCCATGGGAACTTCAGAAAGATAGCTCACATTTTTACTAGGGAGTATTCAGCCCTAAGTTCCAAAAACAATTCATATGTTCTCCCTGCTTTTTAGTTTGTCAAAGAGACTCTGAAATTTAATTACTTAATTATTGGGTCTCAAAAACATTTATTCCTATAGACCATAATAGTTGCCAATTAAAATGGAATTAATTTTCAAATATTAAAATGCATTTGAAACTATTCATATTTATTCCGAAACAACAAAATTAAAACAGGACAAGACCTTGAAGAAAAAACATACAATACCTCTTACTGCATGCTAAATAAAACAAATTTAAAATCTGACATTAACTAGACTTTTAATCTAGATGGAGGGACCACATCTGTTCTCTCCTAACACCCCATGAAAATCTCTCTCAAAATGTACAAGTATATATTTTTTAATTGCAACAGCTCTGATAAGCCAGATATAGAAAGACTACGTGCTGGACTTGAGAATTTACAAATCTGCCATATCAGTGGTGTTGGATTGAGAAACACGGTCATGGATTCTATTTGTTCCACCCTGTGGCATGGAAAAGTACACATCATCTGGCAGAGGATACAAAAAAGCTCTCTGTTACCAACACAGCCTGTTGCTAGCTCACAGATTCCAACCAGAACGTCAGGCAGCCACATTCCTTTCTGTATGAGGATAATATTTTATAGTCAGCCAGATCAGAGTTCTTCTCCTCTTTTTGGTCTTCTCTTTTCCTTCTTGGTTAGAGACTATATTAGAGACTGCTCCTAATTAGAAACGTGTATGTTTCAGTAAAAATCATGCCAGATGTGTGATGCAGTTCAGTGGAATGTTAGGGAGCAACTGGTGGTGGCACTTTCAATTGGGATTGTAAACGTGACAGATGGGGGCCGAGGCAACAAGAGCCTGGAAGCATGAGCCAGTGAGTGTGCATGAATGTGGGAGGGTTTGTTGGGGGCATCACATCTTGTCTTTGGAAAAGAGGTAATTGAAGACTATGCCTAAGTTTTTAACAAGGTCAAGAGATTCTGGCAGTGAGGGAAGCAGTTTTATTTATTTATCTAGAAAATGCAAATTGAGCATCTACTGTGTGCCAGATGCTGTTTTGGTGGCAGAGAAATACCAGTAGAGAAGAGAGACCAGGGCCTGGTTCTAGTGGGGAAGGAGAGGGACAAAAATAAGTAAACCATTGAAAAATAGAATCTTTGATCATCATCAGTACAATTAAGAAAATAAGATGGGGTTGTGTGGCAGAGTGATGAGGGCTCTTCAGACCACTCCATTGTAGCTACAACATAGACTGAGCCCAAGTCTTCGGAAAGTGTACAGAAGAAACCAGAAGAAACAAAGTTTCTGTCATTCCTTTTCTTATTTGATTCTCACCATACCCTATTATGCAGGTACTATTACTATCTTGTTTTATAGTTGGAACAAAGCTAAGATGATAAATGGGCAAAGACGAATTCTTATGAGAAATAATAAAAATAATTAATAAATATCTGAAACATGTTAAAATTCATGGGCAATAAATGCACTAATAATTAAAGGAATGAAATTTAAAATTATAATTAGATATAATTTTCAATTGATCAAATTTGCAAAGATAAAAAAATAAGACCAAATTCCTGCGAGTGATGGTGGTGTAAAATTTGGCTCCCTCATTTGCTTCTGAGGAGAAGGTTAATTGGTATAACTTTTCAGTAAAACAGTCTTACCTGTAGGAATAAATACCAAGGAAATAACCAGAAAAGCAAATAAAGATTCATATGGCAGATATTAACTGCAGTACAATTTATAAAATCCCCAACTGTAAACTACCTACATGTTTGACAGCAGGGAAATACTTCCATATGTACAACTATTACATTGTCATTAAAGATGATGTTCATGAAAATTTATTAACAGCATGGGGAAATGATTATTAAAATATATATTTTTAAGTAGACTAGAAGTTGTATATGTGGCATGGTGAAGTTCGGTAACAGAACCACCTGAGGTCTAAGTGGACACATGACTGTTCAATTAGAAATTACATTTCACAGTCCCACCAACAGTGTAAAAGTGTTCCTATTTCTCCACATCCTCTCCAGCACCTGCTGTTTCCTGATTTTTTAATGATTGTCATTCTAACTGGTGTGAGATGGTATCTCATTGTGGTTTTGATTTGCATTTCTCTGATGGCCAGTGATGATGAGCATTTTTTCATATGTCTGTTGGCTGTATGAATGTCTTCTTTTGAGAAGTGTCTGTTCATATCCTTTGCCCACTTTTTGATGGTTTTTTTTTTTTTTTTCTTGTAAATTTGGAAAACAGTGTGGCGATTCCTCAAGGATCTAGGACTAGAAATACCATTTGATCCAGCCATCCCATTACTGGGTATATACCCAAAGGATTATAAATCATGCTGCTATAAAGACACATGCACACGTATGTTTATTGCAGCACTATTCACAATAGCAAAGATTTGGAATCAACCCAAATGTCCATCAGTGACAGACTGGATTAAGAAAATGTGGCACATATACACCATGGAATACTATGCAGCCATAAAAAAGGATGAGTTCGTGTCCTTTGTAGGGACATGGATGCAGCTGGAAACCATCATTCTCAGCAAACTATCACAAGAACAGAAAACCAAACACCGCATGTTCTCACTCATAGGTGGGAATTGAACAATGAGATCACTTGGACACAGGAAGGGGAACATCACACACTGGGGCCTATTGTGGGGAGGGGGAAGGGGGGAGGGATAGCCTTAGGAGATATACCTAGTGTAAATGATGAGTTAATGGGTACAGCACACCAACATGGCACATACATACATATGTAACAAACCCACATGTTGTGCACATGTACCCTAGAACTTAAAGTATAATAATTAAAAAAAAGAAAAGAAATTACATTTCACAGTTTCTCTTAGCAAGGTGTGGCCACACAACCAAGTTCTGGCCAATGGCATGTGAGCAGAAATAATATCCATAATTCTAGATCATGTTCCCAAAAGGAAGCTGCTTGCCTTCCATGTCCTTTTTCCCTTTTCCCATAGGCTGATGGATGAATGTGGCAGTGGGGTAAGCTGGTTTAGACCATGACAAGAACAACACTGTAAGAAATGGCAAAACAAGACAAAAGGAGCTTTGATCCCTGGATGATCTTGTGGAGCAGAGTGTCTACCTGCTGAACCTATCTGATTGAACTTTAATGAGAGAAGTAACCTTTTATCTAGTTTTCAGCTATTGTGATTTGGTCTCTGTTTAAACAGCTGAAATAATATCCTAGTGAATACAGATAGCACCTCTGCAAATTATAAACAACATTTTCCTTCTTTTTATTATGATTATTTAATACTTAAAGACACTAATGGTCTTAGTGATAAAGCTAAGAGGCAAGTTCTGATAGATTAGTTAATGAAAGCAGAATGCTTGACACTATGCCTCTGACATTCTGGCAAACATACTTGCGTATGTTTCAGAAAAGCACTTAGATATAACTCTAATAATAACAGAGCCAGATACAAATATAAAAAAGTGAAAGCTTTGATTAGTTTCTATAAGGTTTTAACTAGATCTCAGACCTGTGGAATATTAGTGGCTATTTTTGTTTTCCACTCCCGGCCATTGCTCCCATAATGGGCTATTGTGTGCTCATTGATTTAGTTGACTTCATCAGAGATTTATCTCCACAGATTGATAAATTTTCCCAATTTGGGAGAAAGGGGAGCTTCCTGTACCGTGAGTGACTGATAGGCAAGAAAGAGGGACAGAGATGAGACAGAAACATACCTTTCTCTTGGACAACTTTACTTCCTTCACTTCATCAGCATTATTTACTAGAACCAAGATAAACAGTCAGTCGAGGTGAACTTCGGGAGCCTAATAGACTACACGGCAATGCCTCATTGTTCTAGCAAAGGAAAGCTATGGTAGAACCAGCACAGGAGGGACAGATCGGAGGGGATGGGGGCACAGAAACATAAATGGAGACTGAATTATAGAGTGGGGGGAGATGAAGGGAATGATGAATAAAAGAAGGTCAAGTCTAAATCCAAGCTTGGCAATTTTGACCCAATGTCAGGTAGGCTTTGGAATCCAGAGGCTTTTAAGCTTTAGAGAAAAGAGGATGGGACCATCAGGTGGAGTAGTGTCCTTCAAGAAAATCTTTCCTGTCTAAACATGAGGTGAAAGAAGAGCAAGGACAAAAACCCAGTCTTCAGGAAATCAGCTGGCTGAACCGAGGCCAAATAACAGCCTCCAGTCCATGATTCAAGGAGAGGACAATACTATATTGGCTGACACTGGTGCCTTGTGGAGTTGAAGGAGAGACCCAGGTATTCAAGGGGGCTACACAGAAGGAGACAAGAAGATGAAAGGAACTCTTAAATTTATTGAGCATCTAATATTCCATTTAATTTTTGCAGCAACCCTGGGAGCATCCTTAACAGAAATGTTTAGTGTTTTGATCAAGATCATTAATTTAACAGGTGGAGGATTTAGATTCATCTGACTCTAAAATCCATATTCTCTTTTTAAATACCATTTTGAGAATTCTCAGAGATTGTTGCCCAATATTCTTCCATAAATTGAGGATTAAAGAAGACTAAGATATTCCCCAAACTTGATGACTTGCCCCATGAGAACTATTGATTTAAGTCTCACAGTCTTCTGTGTTAGTTCACAGAGAGGGAAGAGGAAGCCTATGGATAGATAGGGAGAAGCCCAGAGGAGAATGAAGGATGGTTCTGCTCCATTGTCCAGAATCTCAGTTTGCTTTGTTCCAGATTAACTCCAGGTGGCCTGATACTGTGTATTGATGACCACAGCAACCTTCCAAAGTATCCACAGGAGCCTAATAGCCTTCAAATGAAGCATCAAAATACAGTTGAAACTGATCAGGAAAAAGCAAGTGAAATTAATCATTATATACTTAAAAAAATCCCATAACAAAGTAAATATCCATCCACAAAGGAGGAGTTAAACAAATCACAGGGCATTTTTCTCTTTATGAAACCAATTAAAAAGGTGGTTGAATTAATTATACTTCCATGGATGGATATCCAGGATGTATTGAGTGCAAAAAGCAAGTTAATGAGAGCAACAAAAATGATATACCTATATGCTCATATACTTCTGTGTGACACAGAGAAAGGCCAGGAAGAATATATACCCTTTAATGGTTATTTTGCGGGGAGAGAAGGTGGAATGGGGAAGGAGTAGAGCAGTGACTTTTCCTCTTCATGCATTTCTGCATGGTTTGAATTTTGGGAAGATAAATTGAGCATTTATTACTGTTATAATTTAAAATAAACCGAACACAAAAGTGAACAGTCAGTAGAATACAACAATCTTTCTGAGCCAGAGGCAGAGAATGATGACTTAAGGTCATGGATGATTCTGTACCAGCATCTAATACAGAAATACAGACACATGCTGAAATCTGCTCCAGTTAGGAGATCCAAAAAAGTCTGTGCCAGGAGAAAAAAACAAACAACCCTATCAAAAAGTGGGCAAAGGATATGAACAGATACTTCTCAAAAGAAGACATTTATGCAGCCAACAAACATATGACAAAAGGCTCATCATCACTGGTCATTAAAGAAATGCAAATCAAAACCACAACGAGATACCATCTCACACCAGTTAGAACGGCAATCATTAAAAAGTCAGGAAACAACAGATGCTGGAGAGGATGTGGAGAAATAGGAATGCTATTACTCTGTTGGTGGGAGTGAAAATTAGTTCAACCATTGTGGAAGACAGTGTGGCAATTCCTCAAGGATCTAGAACTAGAAATACCATTTGATCCAGCAATCCCATTACTGGGTATATACCCAAAGAATTATAAATCATTCTACTATAAAGACATATGCACACGTATGTTTATTGTAGCACTATTCACAATAGCAAAGACTTGGAACCAACCCAAATGCCCATCAGTGATAGACTGGATAAAGAAAATGTGGTACATATATACCATGGAATACTATGCAGCCATAAAGAAGAATGACTTAATGTGCTTTGCAGGGATATGGATGAAGCTGGAAACCATCATTCTCAGCGAACTAATACAGGAACAGAAAACCAAACACTGCATGTTCTCACTCATAAGTGGGAGTTAAAAAATGAGAACACATGGACACAGGGAGGGGAACATTACACACTGGGGCCTGTCAGGGGGTAAGGGGTAAGGGGAGGGGTAGCATTTGGAGAAATACCTAATGTACGTGATGGGTTGATGGGTGCAGCATGCCACCATGACATGTGTATACCTATGTAGCAAAACCTGCATGTTCTGCACATGTACCCCAGAACTTAAAGTGTCATTAAAAAAAAAAAAAAGAAAAAAAAATCTGCTCCAGGCAAGACTGTAGCTAGTAGAACAGGAATCCAATTTTTCCTGCGTTCCAGTGTACTTCAGCCAGGGTTCCTAGTAGCATTATCTATTCCTCAGCAATTCCTTTAACTCTGAACCTCAGGTTGACCTCTTGTTTCTCACCTGAAACAATTTTTAAATACTTTTTTGTCCCCATCAATTTACATTTTAATGTTTACTGGGTTTATGACACTGTTAGATTCTTTGTAATAGGTGCTAAAATGTATGTAAAACTTTTGCAACTTTTTTCAAAGATGAATACAAGGCAATGCCTCTTAGAATGTTATAATCAAAGCAGATGTCACTGGCATGTAGTGTATGTTTCTAATGAAATTCAGAAAATACTGTAAAAACATTAATTTCCCCCCAATTTTATATATAGTTGATTTTCTTTCATTTATCTTTGAAGAAAAAGTAAGGGTTAGGAGGAAGATATGGAAGAGATCAGAGAGCTGAACAGAAGAGAGAAAAGTAAGCAGGAGAATTATGAAAAATGGTAAGAAATTGAGAGATGAGATAGCATCAGTGAAATTTTGTCTGGACCTACATGTCCTTTCAAGCTCATGAGTGGTGCCACAATCCAACTGGCATCCTGTGAAAGCAAGCCTTCAACTCTACTGCATAATTCTCTGTGTGAGTCCTGAACCACTTTAACCTCTTGCCTGTTCTGCAACTTGGTTTGCTTCAATCCCTTATGCTTCTGATCACTAGATTTACTTTCCTATTTGTAGCCTAACCTCATATCTTGGAATTGACATGTGGTGTTTATGACATCTGCTCTCATCCTTAACTAGGGTTCAGAGTTCTCCTGTGTGGTAGGCAGAATAATCATCCTCCCCTTCAAGATGTACATGTTCTCATACCTGGAACCTGTGAATATGTTGCTTACATGCAAAGGGGAGTTAAGATGGAATTAATAATAAGTTAATTACAGATGGAATTAAGGTTGTCAATCAGCTGACCTTACAATGGGGAGATTATGGTTGATTATCTTGATGGGCCCAGTATAGTCACAGGGGTCCTTACTTATGGAATAGTGAGGTATAAGAGGAGCTCAGCGGAATGCAGTATGAGAGGGACTTGCCTTGCCTTTGTGGCTTTGTAGATGGAGGAAGGAGGTCACAAGCCAACAAGTGTAGAACAGCCTCTAGAACTTGAAAAGGCAAGGAAACGTCCTACCTAGACCCCACAGAAAGGAATGCATGCGGCCTTGCGGGTGCCTTGATTTTAGCCTAGTGAGACGTATACCAGATTTTTAACTACAAGAGGACTATAAAATAATAAATCTGTGTGGTTTTAAGCCACCAAACTTGTGGCAATTTGCTATAGCAGCAATAGGAAACTAATACACCCTGGCTACTTTAAAGCTGTTCTCCTGGTCTGTCCTAAAGCCCTTTGTGCCCTTTGCACCCTTTAACTTCATGGAGTCTTCTATGGGCACTAAAAAGGAGGTTCTGAATGTGGCCAGGAAATGGACTGCCTTGTTCAGAGACAAGTTAATCTACTCATGTGTTTCTCCTTCCATCCCAACTACACCTTCACTCTTTCAGCAAAGAGCTTCTTCTCAGCACTGTCCCAAGATTTGAAACAGAGTGAATGGGGATACATGATAACAGACACATATTTGAGATATGATTGGTTTTAGGGCAGTTTCAGAACTGGATGATTGATCCCATATAAGTTCAATGGAAACAGCTTAGCAAAAGCTCATGATTCTTTATGGCCAGTGGAAGTTAGATTGCTGTTCTGTGCTTACAGTCAAGTAGAATTACAGAATTATACTAGGTTAGGGCTAATAGATACCTGTGTAAATGACATTGAGGATTCACTGCCCATTCTCTAAATGTGAAAGAAGTCATAAGCGATGGGATTGGGGAGTGGGAGAGGGCACGTTCCTATGGGGGTGTGGTCACACATGGTCTTCAGGTGGGCGTGTGGAAAGCCCTCCCAGATTCTGATAGATAAACAAACATTGACTGTATAAGATACCCGTCCTGGTAGATTAGTCATTCACAAACTTCGGAATACATAAAAGTCACCTGGAGACTTTGTTAAAAGATGTAGATTTCTAGTTCTCTTCCTAGTAATTGAGATTTAGTAAGCCTAGGATGTATTTTTGACATGTATCCAAGTGATTCGTATGCAGGTAGTCAGTGCAGCTCACAATGAGCATGGCATTGAAGAACACTGTGTGGGACAGAGATACAATTCAAATAGTCTTGTGCTTTGACTTAAAGAGGAATCTGTAATTTCCCAATTTGTTTTCTGCTTTGATCCTCTTCACATGTGTATACTCTTTCAGCATTTTCTCATTACATAATAATTTGCAAGCGATGGGAGTGGGGAGTGGGAGAGGGTAGGCTCCTATGGGGCGTGATCACACATCATGGTCTTCAGGTGGGCATGTGGAAGGCCCGTCCAGATTCTGATACTATTCCTCTATTTCCTACTCCACTCACCAATAGGTGATTCTCAGCTCCAAGAAATGCAGATGCCCCTTAGTGGGGCATTTCTGGGTATGAGGAGACATTTGCAAACACTCAAGGCACTGTGGGACTTGCGTTATAGGTGAGTAGCAGACAAGACCTTTCACTTGGAAACGTTCCTTTCCTTCCAAGGTAGGGAGAAATGATCTGATCTCTTCTCTGAGAGGATTTACTTTCCAAAGTCTAGTTTTCCTTTGATCTGGATGGGTGAGAGGTGGGGGTCCCGCCTACGGTTGTGTAGGTTGAGCATGAATTCCCAAAGGGTGAGTGTAGGTAGAGTCCAGTGCAGTCCTACTCAGCAAGCTGGATGCTGGAGCAAGGGCAAGGGTCTGGCTAGAGGAAAAGCTGCCTTTTAAAAGTCCACACAAGATCTCTGCTAGTTTTGACCCTACCAGGTGGCAACCTCGAGGGTTTCTCAGTCTTTTTTTTTTTTTTTTTTTTGAGACGGAGTCTTGCTCTGTGCCCCAGGCTGGAGTGCAGTGGCGCGATCTCGGCTCACTGCAAGCTCCGCCTCCCGGGTTTACGCCATTCTCCTGCCTCAGCCTCCCGAGTAGCTGGGACCACAGGCACCTGCCACCACGCCCGGCTAATTTTCTTGTATTTTTAGTAGAGACGGGGTTTCACTGTGTTAGCCAGGATGGTCTCGATCTCCTGACCTCGTGATCCGCCCGTCTCGGCCTCCCAAAGTGCTGGGATTACAGGCTTGAGCCACCGCGCCCGGCCGGGTTTCTCAGTCTTAACTCTCCCCTTGAATTCAGTAATTTTAGGACTGGGGTGATAGGAAAAGGAAAAACAGAATGAAATTTAGGAAGAATTCTGTTTACTGCTACATTTTCCAACAGTTGGAAGTCTCTGCTTTCCTGACAATATTTGGGCTTCCTAAAAGACGCGCCTGTACAACTTTAGGTGGCACTCACTCATTTACCCGCTGGAAAAACAAATTCCTGAGTGTCGCATTATGCTCTTGTGTCTTGTCAATCCTCTTATTTGCCAATTTCCAGCTTATCAGCTAGACTTGCTTAATGCCTGAGGCCAAGGTACTGCAGTATCTCTTAATTAACTAGTTGCAGACAGCTAATTGCTTAACTGCAGTATCTCATCAGTATACAAAGTATATTGACTCCAAATTGGAAAAATGCCTGTGAGCGTTTTAAAAGTATTACAAAACTTCTGCTGGAAAAGGCGTCTTTTAAAATACCCACCTATGGAAGAGCTCAGACAGAGGAGGATAAGAGAGAAGTGTGGGGGAAACACACTTGAAAGAGTTGTTTCACTTTTCATCTCAATCCCTTCCCCTCCATATTTCCTATGTCAAAATGATGGCTTTAGAGATTCTGTAGAAGTACTCGCCTCTTCACAACCTACTCCACTCTCCTGGAGATGACCACAACCCCTGAAATGCTGTGCCCCACCCTTTCTGAGCAGGTTCCCATCCTGAACTTCTGACTTCAGTAAATTTAGAGAGCTGCCTCCTGCCCAGTCTATAGGCCATTAAAGCTGCAGGAAACATTTCTGATGAATGTTTTCAATACTTGGCTCCCAAGCACTTGCTGACCAGCCTCTTTGGTCCAGATCCAGCCTTGCCTCCAACCTTGCCAGCTGGAGTTTCTGTGGCTTCCTGTAAAAAGCCAGACATACTCTCTTTATTAAAGTGAGATTAACGGGTGCTAAGGAGGGTATTACAGATCATTAGCTACCTAATCATTAAAGTTCCGAACTGAGGAATTCGCCCACGTAGACCATACACTGTGCTCTCACTAGATGGCCAGGCCTGCGCTGGGCACTTCATACAGAATCCAACTCAGTCTCCACACACTATGAGCTAGAGATTATTCTTGATTTTTATTTGATAAACTTGAGGTGCAGAGAACTGTAATAATTTATCTAAAGCTACACACATACTTAGAAAAAAAAGTGCAAGGGAAAAAAAGTGCTTTAGAGGAAAGGAGGCTAGTGAAACACATCATATTGAGAGTAAATACTCATTTGGAATGGGTAGATTTTTCTTTCTGATTCCTCTGCTGGGTCAGCAGATCAGTGCTGTAGTGATATTTACCGGGTTCAGAAATGATTTCACTTCGTTGGTCTCATTTGATTCTTTGATTCTTTATAGCTGAAGCCTGTCTTCGCCAAAATGGAGATCTAAGACATATGTTATTCCCATTTTTCCTCTTCTGTCAGTTTAATACATATAGTGACCACTTTTTTTCCTTGAGATGTACATATCCTGTACATTCATGTGGGGAAAAAGAAAATGCCAGTATGTCACCAAAAGGTTAGCAGTTCACAACCTTGGCTGCACATTAGAATCACATAGAGAGATCCGGGAAGTCCCCATGCCCAGGCCACACTCCCAACCTGCTAAATTAGCCTGTGTGTGTGGCTTCCTGATATTTCTAGCAGTGCTTCTTTAACTTTACATGAACACAAAGCACCTAGGGGTTTTAAAATGCAGAGTGTGGTTCAGTAGGCCTGTGTGGGTGCTGAGACCCTGCATTTCTAACAAGCTCCCAGTTGAAGCCGCTGTTTCTGGGCATCTCCACGTTGGGGTTAGTGAGGCTCTAAATTAGTCATTTTCAAAATATGGTTCCTGCATCTGTGGCATCAGCATCACCAGGGATCTTGTTAGAAATGGACATTTTTGGGCCCCTCCCAGACCTAGTGAATCACTAACTCTAGGGGTGGAGCCCAGCAATCTGGTTTAACAAACCTCCAGGTGGTTCTGATGTACACTAAAGTTTGAGAACCACTGCTGGAGAATCATTTCCAGTTTACTCCAGGGTTAGGCTTTTGGGAGGCAAGAGAGTTTATCCACAGTTTATCCAATGCAATGGAGAAGGTTTTTTACAAGGATACTTGTGGAAATGAGATTAGGCTTCATAGGAACCCAGGAACAGTTGCACAACTAGGACATATGTGACAAACCACTCACAGCAAGGCGTCCCAGAAACTAGGATGTGTCTGGGAGCATCTGGAGTGACCACCCAGGCTGACTCATTGCTTGTCCAGCTGTAGGAGTTCACTGTTTCTTCCTGTAGTGCCTTCTCTTATCATGACTCAGCAATTCTTCCCCATCTCTGCTCCCAGCATAGTGGCTTAGTTGGAGTCCTGGAATGAGATTACTTGAGTTAAAATTCTGGCTTATTATGTGTACTATCAGGCACTTTACCTAATCTCTCTTGGCTTTGGTTTCTAGATCTTGAAAAATGGGAATACTAATGCTACCTACCTCATAGACTTGTTGTAGGATCAAATGAGATAACGGGTGTAACATGTTTAAATCATTGCTCAGGACCCAGTAACTGTTCACAATATCAAGCTGTCATTATTGTCTTTTTGTGTCTTTATACTTCTAGTTATATCTACAATTAACTCACTCAATCTAAACCTTGAGTTCAAATGTTTGCGAAAGAGGCACAGATTGCTGTAGTGAGTCACTGTCATGGTTATTGGTCTTATCTCTCCCACCAAGCATCTGTGCACATCCTATATTTTTGCTGTCTGGGGTTAGATGTCCTCCTCTGGTCTCTAGTACTTCATGTACTTGAGAAGATCCATTCACGTTAGGACTAAAAGAAGGAAGAAAGCACGTGTGATGTTGCGCCAGTCCAAGGCAGTGTGCCCTTCAGGGTGCCTTATTCCCTTAGCTTGGCCCAACCAGTTCCACCATCTGCTGATGACCTTTTGTGTCTGACTCCACAATTTAGAAACCTATTACATGAATCTATCAGATTGTAACTTGGCACATAGATTACAGGAGTGGGAACTCTGCTGCACTATCACTTCTGCCTTCTCCTCTGGAACCACATAATCACCAAACTAGTGAATTTAAATGAAAGGGAGAGGTGCCACTCATCAACAGAGGCAAAGAGAATGCTAACCTAGGAATGAACACTACAGGTTTAAAAAGCCGTACCCTTCCCACCCTCCCCGGAACTTTAAAAAGAAATGTATTTGTCATTGCTTAGGCTTGAAGAAAACAGGAGCTGCTATCAGTTGCTTAGAAACACTTTCCAGCTGGGCTCCTACAACAAAACTGCTGGGTTAATCCACTCAGATGTGTGGACTTTGTAGCTCACAAATGTTAAGAGCAGTTTTGTAATGAATCCACCATGGACAAGACAGTCCTTATTTGACTAGATGGTAACTACTAGCTCTTTCCCTGTCTACTCACCTCTGAGTGATGAGATACAACCATGCAAAGTGTAAGATGCTTCCCTTTATAGTTTTGAATTTGCATGGTAGCATTTCATTCTTGATCAACTAGAATATCTCTGCCGTCTTCACTTTCTCCTTGTAGGAAAGCAGACAGAAAAAATATTTTGGGCTGAATGTGGTGACTTATGCCTGTAATCCCAGCACTTTGGGAGACTAAGGTGGGAGGATCATTTGAGCCCGTGAGTTTGAGACGAACCCAGGCAACTCACTCTCAATCCTTGTCTCTACCACCACCACCAATACCACCACCACCACCACCATCAAAAACAAAACAAAATTAGCTGAGTGTGGTGGTGCATACCTGTAGTCCCAGCTACTCAGGAGGCTGAGGTGGGAGGATTGCTTGAGCCCAGGAGGTCGAGGAGTGAGCTGAGATCATGCCACTGCACTCCAGCCTGGGTGTCTCAAAAAAAAAAAAAAAAAAAAGTTTAATGATTATAATGAAAAGTCTCATAACGATCTGAGGACACCCATTGGTTCCTATTCCTTCTGTCTATATCCTGCACTTATTAGCTTCTTCATCAGAGGGTTTTCAACTTGAAAGAGATAATCTGGTTTAATGTCTGAATTTGAGTAATCTAGGGTATATACAAATCTCTTTTAAAGAAAATCCATTCTTGCAGATCTTCAACATTACCTTTATTACTTTTTATTATAAAATTTCTGAAATATGTAAAAATATAAAACTACATGTGTGCTATACAATCATAAAAACTGAAACAAATTTGTAAATTAAATATAAACTGGGCATGGTGGCTTACGCCTGTAATCCTAGTACTTTGGGAAGCTGAGGTAGGTGGACCCCTTGAACTTAGGAGTTTGAGATAAGCTTGGGAAACAGTGAGACCTTATCTTTACAAAAAATCAAAAGATTAGCTGGGCATGGTAGCATATGCCTATAGTCCCAGCTCCTCTGGAGGCTGAGGTGGGAGGTTGGCTTGAGCCCAGGAGGAGGAGGTTGCAGTGGGCTGATGTTGTGCCACTGCACTCCCACCTGGGTGACAGAGTGAGACCCTGTCTCAAAAAAAACCCACAAAACTATATATAGATGTAGATACGTGTATGTATATATAAACAAAATGACAACCAATATAATTCAAATTCAAGACAGTTTAAAAAGCAGATATTGGTTGAACTTAAATTGTCAATGCAAGGTATATTAATAGAAAGATGAGTTGGTATAATTATTTTTACTCATGACAATCTTAATTATTGCTAATAATCATTTAAATTTTAATTGTTATTATTTTGCTATTTTAATTATAAAGTCATTTTAAACTACTGAAGATTGGTCAATTTAGAATGCACACTCCCCATACTGAAAAATAATAAGTATAATTTAACAAAAGAGTGTTTATTGCGTCTTTATCAGCAACATATGCCTGGCACTTAGCAAAGGTACAGGTGCTTGCATGTTTGAATTTTCAACACTGTCATGAGCCATATAATGATTCAATGTTTCCATCATTTTTCTATGTACAAATTACCTCAAAAGTCTTGCACAATGAGTGGTAACAGTATTTGCCCTCAGTTTGGTGTACACCTGATTGTGAACACAAATACATAGACAGCTATTAGAATCTCATGGTCATCCAGATGACACAGCTGTGTTGCATTAATATTTATTTTATGAAAATGAAAACACAAGGTTGCATTCTTACAGACCTTTTGAATTTTGAGAAAAATCTGAGGACCCTCAGAGGTCCTAGGGCTCCAAATTAAGAAACCTTGTTTAAATTATCATCTGTTTCAGCCCCATTTAATTCTCACAGAAACCTATGACATAGATGCTAGCATCAACCCAACTCTACCAGCGAGGACTCTGGGGCACACGGAGGTTAAATAACTTGTCCAGCACCACACAGGCAGTGAGGGAGGAGCCAGGATTTCATCCCAAGTCCATCTGTTTCCAAAGCCTCTCTTTTTGAGAACTCAGTACCCCTACTCTAGAAAATCTGTTCAGAATCCCAAGGGAAGTGCATAGGAGTGATCACTGGGCAGACAGGGACACATGCCTAGCTTCTTTGCAGTTTCTGGAAAAAGTTAACCATAAGCTGAACTAATCTAATGCAGTGCCTGTTTTGTGGGACAAAGGTCTCAATTGTAATGAGAACTGATTTACCCTACATGTACTTTCTCTCAGAATCAGCCTCAAAGTCTTCAGGCCTCATCTGGACATTTGAGGCCCTTACCTGAAGCCAGTGATGAGCTGTATTGTTGGATGAAAATTGCTGTCTGTGTCTTGAAGTCTGGCAGCTTTTTCATTCATTTATCCATTAACTCATTGCACAGAATAGTGGGCTAACCTTCCAGGTATTCTATCAGTATAAGAAAGCAACTCACAGGTCCTGACTCTATCATTTACAGACCTAGAATATTGCCTCTGGTTCCCTTACTATTGGGCATGAGTGCCTCCTTCTTTCTCTCTCAGAAGAAGGCATGAATTTGCTGTAGGGTGGTGAAAAAATATTAGCTAATCTAGGCATCAGAAACTAGGTGAAAGTCCTGCTTCTGCTCCTAAAAGCTGTGTAACCTTGAGCAAATCATTGATCTTCTCTGATCACAATTTTCCCACCTTTAAAACAAGAATATTGATAATGAATTTATTGTGAGGGGTCCATAAGACCATGTGTATGACAACACTATGGACTTTGAACATTTTCAACAGTAGAACAGGTTATTTTTTTATGTCCCCCAAACACTTACTGAATACTTATTAAATGTCAGTATCTGTGTTGGCACTGGAAATACAAAGATTAGACACGATCCCTGATCTTAATGAACTTGTAGTCTAGTAAGGGAGATTAGTGTTTAAATAAGAACATCATGGTGTAATAAGATGGACAATTGTAGAAATATATGCAATGAAATAGAGGCGGTACTCAAAGTGACTTGAGTAGGACAGTTTAAGCTACATAGAGCAGAGACATGAACTTAGCTTCTAACTACCATTACAAGTCATAGAAACACCCAGAAGCATGGTGTGTTTGGGAATTAAGATCAGTGAGGTGGGGCAGGATGTGAGGTAAGTATCCCTAGGTCACTGAGGACCAAGGCTCCAGACTTATTCTACTTTTGCTGTACCATGATTAGATACCGTTGTAATGCTCACCCGAGCTATTTCCTTTCTATCCAGAACTGTAGAAAGTAATTGTTTTGTGCCAGTTTAGAATGCACTTGGAGGATGAAAAACATCAAACATTCTCCATTTAATTGGCTTTTGTTGCTATTTTTGCGTTATGGTTGCAGGACCAGCTCTGAGAATTTTAGAGTCACCTCAACAGGGTGTGCCGTCTTGTTCTCTTTGGTAGGTCTCCTTTCCTTTTGGCAGGCTGTTAATTTCCTCTGAATATATAATTTGGCCTCTGCAATGTTGCTCTTTTGATGGCCTATTTAGGCCCCCAGAACTAGAATACACTTGACCAAATGCATTATAAACAAAGGAGATTTTACCTCTGTAGTTCTTTAGGAAACATGTAATATTTCCATTCCTTCTATGAAGTTGAATGCCTGGAGCACTGAGTGAATTAGCTTGTCTTTTTGCCTTATTGAATTGATCAGAATATTTGGCATCTTTCATTTTCAACTTTTGTCGTCATTATAGCCTTGTGACTTTTGTGAAGAATGTGGTTTCTATCACATAATTCTATGAATTCAATCAAACCATGACTCAGAAAGTGTTGATATCTTCTGAATGACATTTTCAACAAATGCCCCAAATAATATGACTTTAATATCAACATCCATTGAACTAATGAAAGCTGGAGCGTGTATTAGTCTCAGTCCACTGCCTTAAACCTCAGGGAACAATTAAATACCTATGTATTGGAGGCAATGAAAAGAGAAAGTGAGTATTATAAGTCTGTGGGCCCTTTTGATTTGGTTTGACTGCAACAAGATTTCACAGCCTACATCACAGCCACAGGGCCTTCTTATAAATAACTTTTTCAGTCTGAATTTGAAAATGTGCAGGTAGTTTTTAGAAAGTGTGGTCTGGATCAGAGGTCTCCAACACAGGATGATCACACCCACAAGACAATCCATTGCCACACTGGAAGAATATATTATAACTAAGTACATATATAGTATGCATAAACTATCAGAACTAATATAAAATGTAGTATTTAAATATAAAATTAGTTATCATATATTAGAATTAATATAAAAAAGGATGAATCAGAACTTTATGCAATGAAGAAATTGGTTGTGCCCTCAGATGGTCTAGATTTCAGATGGTCAAGGTACCATGAGGGAGGGGTGGAGCTGCACAACAGTGCTGTCATTCATCCTTTTCTTTCAGTATCTTAAGAGGGTTTACAGTTTACATATATAAGCATGGGAAATGGGCAAGGGTCTTAAATGATTTCTGTATTGAAATCATGTGATAAAGGTAATATCAGATAATAATGCAAAGTCCGTGACAGAGGTGATCACATCTGACAAGAAATTGACCCCTCACTTCAACATTATAAACAAAACTATTTGAAATATGGATTTTCTTATGAGCTGAATTGTGTCTCTACCCCACCCAATTCATATTTTGAAATTCTAACCCTCCAGTATCTCAGAATGTGACCTTTTTCAGAGATAAGGTTTTTACAGAGGTAATTAAGTTAAAATGAGATCATTAGGGTGGGCTCTACCAATATGACTGGTGTCCTTAAAACAGAGGAAATTTGGACACAGAGCTATGAATAGAGGGAAGAACATGGGAAGACCCAGGCAGACGAAAAACATACACAAGCAAAGAAGAGAGACCAGGAACACATCCTTCCCCCACAGGAACAGCTCACAATAAGCCAATGCCAACACTTTGATTGATCTTGGACTTCCCGCCTCTAGAACAGTGAGAAAAGAAGTTTCTGTTGTTTAAGTCACTCAGTCTTAGCTCTTTATTAAGGTGGCCCTAACAAACTAATAGAGATTCACATCCAGTCTCATTAGCAATGTGCCTTAGTCATTGTACGTTATGCCTTGAGTTATTAATTAATGATAGTGTGAAGCCATTATGACTAGAAAGACATTTGAAACCATGCTTTCAGAACATGAAGACAAACCAAGACTTTAAAAAAAATGAAATATATTCAATTCACTGCTGTCAATGAAAATACTACCATCAATAATAAAATTTCTAAGAGAAGAATAAAGGATTTTTTTGTGCCATTAAAAAATAAAAAATTTAAAATAACGACATTTATTTTAATTTGGATCCTAAAATTATTTTATGTCCACTTTGCTATATAGGTAATATGATAGTCTATACAGTAGTACATGTGCATAATTTACAAATAAATATACATGAACATGGTCAAATGCTAAAATGTTTTATTGATGAGGTATGTAATTAAAAATGTTTGGGGACCACTGGCCATGATAATGTGGCTTAGATTCCTCCTTTCTAAACCTAGCTATTTTAGATTCTGCAGATATAGGACATGTTAGGGCAATTTATCAAGGAAGTAGAAGTTCTGAACTAACCAAAGTTTCATTATAAGAGGAAAGAGTTTACGAATTGGATGACTCATATTCTCCTATGAAGATTTAAATAAAAATGTTTTCTTTATAGGTATCAGGTTCTAAAGATAGTTTCTAAAGTGATTTAAGTGAAGTTGTTTTTAGAAAGTAAGTTTTGTTTATTTTTTAAACATTTGACTTCTATTCAATACTATTGGTAAAATTCCCACAGTGGCAAGAAAATCAGGCACAGCCCTCCAAAGTAGTGAAGGGTACTTAACAATCCATTTATTTGGAAGTTGTTTTGGTATTTTATATAGAAGAAAATCAGGAAGTTCAGCAGCTACCTCTGGAGAATGCAATTTGATTCAGTCAGAGCATCAGTGTGTAGAACTGGGTAAGGAGAGAACTTCACACACATCACACATACTCATATACACACACGAATACATATACACATGCATACATATACACTTACACATACACACAGACTTATATACTCACAAATACACACACACACACACACACACCAACATGTATGTATCCTAGGGGAAAGACTTTTCACCAGAGACAAAGCTACTAACTTCCATGGTAGAAGAATATATAAGGCTGGATGCTGTGGTTCATGCTTGTAATCCCAGCACTTTGGGAGGCCAAGGTGGGAGAATTGCTTGAGTTCTGGAGTTAGAGACCAGCCTGGACAATATAGGGAGACCCTATCTCTACAAAAAATTTTAAAAAATTAACCAAGTGTGGTGGCATGCACCTGTAGTTCCAGCTTCTTGAGAGACTGAGATGGGAGAATCGCTTGAGTCCAGGAGGTACAGGTGAGACTGTGTTGGCTGTGATTGTGCCACTGCACTCCAGCCTGGCCAACAGAGCAAGACTCTCTCTCTCTCTCATTGTGGAATCATGATTAAATGATGATTACTATATATAGTACTATATATATAAATATATAGTCTCATATATATATACACACACATATATATATATAAAGTCAGAAAACTCCACAGACATTAGACCTCATAAGGCAAGTCATTGTGTGCTTACACGTCCCAAATGTTTTGTTCTTTGGAGCCTTTTTAAGAATGGAAGAAAATAAAAAGTGCAAGAGCCTTTTATGATCATTTATTGTGCCACTGTTAATTTGAAGCCTGCCACTCATAACATGGAGAATGATGATTGCTTTATATATAGGAATATATAGTAATATATATTACTATATCTATTTATATGTAGTATATATTGTTTTACATATAATATACTATATTATGTATGTTATAAAATATAATATATTATATATTTATAAAACAATATATACTATATATAAATGTATATGGTAAATTAATAAATGTATAAATTTGTGTATAAATGTATATTATATATTATATATCTCAAAGGATGGTTAAGCTTTCAAAAGGCAGGGATAAAATAAGGGGCAATTTAGGAAAATACGAATATATAGTATATTATATATAAAACAATATATACTATATATTACAATATAATTATATATACTATATAAATGTATATGGTAATATATATGTTACTATATATTTCTATGTATATAGTACTATATGTATCATAATCATCATTTCCATGTTATGAGTGGCAGGTTTCAAATTAGCAGCGGTACAATAAACGATCATAAAAGGCTCTTGCATTTTTTATGTTCTTCCATTCTTAAAAAGGCTCCAAAGAACAAAACATTTGGCAAGTGTAAGCACACAGCGACTTGCCTTATGAGGTCTAATGTCCGCAGAGTTTTCTGATTACCATTAAGGAAAGCAAAAGGAAAGACATTGGTTCAGTATCATTTCTACTTATCCTTTTCTTTCCAGGTAAAAGAAATCTTTACATGGGTCTAGACCAGCAAAAGCTCTTTGCAGCAGCAGATACACATCACTGGGTACGGCTAGTTCTCAAACATGCACTTGATTTTATTTACCAGTCTTATAAATCATCACATGTCCAAAGAAACACCTAGGTGAACCAAAGTTCTGATTTTATACACTCACTGCCACCTGTCGCTCACAGCCTGCAAGTCCTGTGCCAATGTCAGAAGCTGGAAATATGTTATGATGGTTAAGAGCAGTCCCCACCTGTGCTCCTTATCAGTCATTTTCTAGTGGATTGTAAGGTGCTCATGTGGCAAAGTTAACCTCTTAGGAAGAAGGAGAGAGATGGAGAACAATAGAACGAGGTGGAACTAAGTCCTGGGGTACTCTAGCATCAAGAGACTGAGGAGAGGGAATTGGGATCAGTTGGATGTCAGGAAAGCAAAGTGAGAGTGCCATGATGGGAACCAAGAGAAGAGAGAGCGATCAGCTCTATGAAATGACACCCCCATTTTTACCTCCCCCAATTCCCCCTTTGTCTTTCTCAACTGCAAACATGGATGATTTTCTTCTATGCCGTGAGGTCACTGAATGTATCAGTAGAAATTCCTAGCTCTCAGAACCATTTGGGACTTTTGCAACCTATACAAAACTTCAATATCCTCCTTTTCTTCCTATTTTATATTTCCTCTTTTGAATTTAATCCTCAAGCGATTAGAGTATGCTAAAAGGGACCAAGCTTAGATTAGCAGAATTTTACTAAAAGTTCAAGGATGCTTTTGGCAATGAAATTCCATTCAACATGTATTTACTAAATGCTTACTAACTATAAGATGCTATTCTCAATGCTGTAGGAAAAAAAAAATAAAATGCTATGTTCACTGAAGTCAACATCTCAAACGTTTGCAATGTAGGAATGAAATTACTTTAAAAGAGATAAAGCACAAATTGCTGTGGAGATACAAAGGAGGAAGAGATCACATTCGGTCAGAGGGATTATAAAAAACCTGGAGAAGGATTTAGTGTGTGGGTGGGCCTCAAAGGATGGTTAAGCTTTCAAAAGGCAGGGATAAAATAAGGGGCAATTTAGGAAAATAGGAACAACATGAGCAAAGGCACAGAGATGGGAAAGTATAGCTCGTTTTTGGAGAAACGGTCATAGTTAAATTTAGCTGGAGCATAAAGATATGCATGTAAAAAAGAAGTGAGTAAGATTGGAGGAGAAGTGATGGCATATGTCAGAGAGTCCTGGGTAGGGAGGCAGTGAGGCAGGGAGGTGGGGGGACCACATGGTGAACTGCAAAGAGCATGTGCTTCCCAGCCAGAGATGGGTTAGAAATCAAGGATCTCCCCAAAATATTAGCTCTGCAATAGGATCGTCAAATCATGTCTCTGAATCTATATTTTTTCTAATACAAAAGACACGTGTATACTTACCTTAAAAAAATACCACGCCAAACCAAACCAAACCAAACCAAACCATGATGTTCATAATGATGGCTGTGAGACTTTTTTGTTAACACTTTTTGTTAACAAAAAGTTCAATTGTTTTCAGTGTATCTTGTCTAAGAAGTCAGGAAAGTGAATAGGAGGCTGGGGCTGGGTAAGGGCACCTAGGAGTCACTGAGGATAGCTTTCCTAGGAAAGGTTGGTGTAGGTTGTACAGGAAAGAGGGCTGTAATAAGACCTTTTGTGTTTTGAAGGTTTAAAATCTAACTATGTACCCCATTCTGAGGGAGGGAAGAGAGAAAAGGATTCTGGATCTGAGAAGTGGTGAATGTTGGCAGGAGTCCTGAACAGCATCCCTCGGGGCTGGGCAGCATTTGGGGAAGCGGGCGTATGCGGCACGAGAGTGCAAGGAAGGAAGAGCTGCAACTACGTGGCTGAGCTCAACCCTGGGAGATAGGGCAGTCCTTGCTCTGGGAGCCACGGAAATTTCTACCTGGGTTTGGGCGGGCAGAGGCTCTGCAGCAGCGGACGCGCATCACTGGGTAGAGCCAGTCTTCAACAGTGCCACCGTGTGGCAGAGAGGAGCAGTGGCAGTTATAACTCCGTAGAATTGTATGCCGGTTCTCCCAGCCCAGCCTTGAAAACTAAGCAGCTCTCTCTCTCCTCGGAGTGTGAGGGCTTCAGCATTCGGGGACAAAGCCAGTGTATATGTGGAGAAGGCTTTAAAAAGCCGATATGTGCCTCTTGATGATAGGGAATATGAAAACTTGATAAATTAATTGAAAAGTAAAGAGAAGTGGCGAATTCAAATTTGTACGACAGTTCTAAGTGATAATTGGAATAAAATCATTAGATAAAAATAAAAAAATATATCTAGTTCTAAAGGGTTAGCTTTTGTCTCTCTAGCAAACTCAGCTGTCTATAAACTCACATTCCTAAGGCTCTGGATTGAGATTTTCTTTTGGTTTTCATTCATGAGGGAATGAAGTGAAAGGATTGAATTTTCACTTTACACTTAACTCAGGGTCGATAAGAGTCTGCAGGAGACAGTCTCTAATAATGTTAGATGTCCTATCTATACCTTTTAACATCTCTGCATTTACTCCTTGAGTTTCTTGTGGATGAGGAAGGATTTTGAAAGGGAGATGATGAGAAAAACATCGCTCATGTTAGTTACTGACTGAATTACATCAATTTCTGGTCAGTTGTCATTAGGTAAAGCTCTAAATTTCAGTCAGGATCTTGGCTAATTGTGCTTTGGGTTTGATAAGGTGTCACTGAAAAGTGAGCAATGAAAAAAATTAAAGCTAGGCATTTCTCATTTTTAAACTAATGTATCATTCATTATTGGTTTAGTGCTCATTAGGTTTTGGTAAATAAATCAAAATCTTAGATTTGGAAAGTTCTATAGTAGTCATTTAGTTCAACCCTTTATCCCAGGCAGACGACTTTTTCTGCAAAATACCTGACTTTTTGTGACAGAAGATCAATCAATTCAGGATCTGCTAAAACACACCTAGGGAAGTAAAACTCACCACTTTGTGAAGCAGAACATTCACTTCATATTCAGAGTGTAGCCTGGGAGCAGCAGCGAGGCATCCCTGGAGAGTTAGTAGGAAATGCTCAATCTGAGACCCTATCCCAGACTTGCTGAATCTGAATCTTCACTTGACAAGTTTCCTGGGTACTGGGTACTCATATACATGTAATGTTTGAAAAGCACTGGCTAATTCTATCGTTAGATCATATCAAATGTTAGAAACTGACATGTTACCAAAACCTGATGTACTGATGTGGTCTATGAACCGATCCCCACAGCCTCTGCTGTTAGCCCAGCTTCTGGCCATTCCTGCAGTTATAAAGCTTTGGCTGCCACTGCCATTGTGGCCACCTAATCTCCTTACACTCAGTAGTTTCTGACTTTCCTGGGTGTGAGGGCTGGGCTTTGGCACAGCCTCGGTCACATTCTCTGTGGTAGGAACTGTGGCAACTCCAGGGCTTGGGCCAGATCAGATCCTGCTGCACCACTGAGACTCTGGTTCTCTCAGTGCCCCTTGAAGGAGTAGGAGAAGGTTACTAAGAAGTGTAGGGGTATTTCACTTTGGGAGGCTGAGGAGGGCGGATCGCTTGAGGTCGGGAGTTTGAGACCAGCCCTGGCCAGCATGGTGAAACCTCATCTTTACTAAAAATTCAAAAATTAGCTGGGCATGGTGGCATATGCCTGGAGTCTCAGCTACTGGGGAGACTGAGACATGAGAATCCCTTGAGCCCAGGAGGCAGAGGTTGCAGTGAGCTGAGATCATACCACTGCACTCCAGCCTGGGTGACAGAGTGAGACTCTGTCTCAAAACAAAACAAAAAGAAGTGTAGGGATATTTGTGCCATGTGGATAGTGAAGAGTCAGGAAGGATCTGGGAGATAAATGACTGGCTCTTCTTCTTCCTGCTGACTGCTACATAGTGCAGTGCCTGCCCTGCTTCTGCAGAGATGTGTGACCAGCAGTGTTTCTTGGGAAGCTGTGTACAGCCTGATAACATACTATTTTTTTCTTGTTCTCCCTCCTTTGCTGCCACACATCTCTTTTTTCTGACCTTTTGCCCCAAATAAAGCAGTAATGCTTAAGCTTTGCCTTAGAGTCTGTTTTCTAAGGAACCTAGACTAAGACATCTGCCTTGTATATGTTTCACTCACTGCTCCTAATTCTGCCAACTGGCTGGCTTTGGAATGGTCAACATCTTTCATATACTTTCTTCCTTCAAATTCTGCAATGCAGCTACCAGGCCTTCTCTTTTCTTGGTCAAACACCCTCATTTTCCTTTAATGATTCCTCAAAATGCAGTTTTTAGTCTCTCACCTCTTGCTTCAGTTTAATATGTCATTATCTTAAATTGTGGCTCCTTGACTGCTCCATTGGGTTTGGTCAGTGCAGGGCTGCATTCATGATCGGGGGATGGGCTTCTCATTTCCTTTATTGTTGGTATCATACTATTAATACAATTAATACAGCTGTCCTGACCTGGACCTGTTCTTGTGGGAATGCTGGCTATTTGGGTTGTGGTGACCTGACAGGTTAAAAGTGAGCTTAGGGAAATTAGATTGAGAGCGAGCAAGGTTTGGCCTTCTGTGTCAGCTTCTGAGGAAGGTCAGGGTCCTCCATTGGCCCTGGAGTTCTTTAGGATGTCTGTTTTTCTTAAAGACAAATTTGTGTTGACTCCCAAGGCAGGGGTGGTGAGATGAGGTATTCATGTTACTTCCCAGGAGCTTTGCCCTCGTTGGGGTTAGAGTCTTCATTTTCTATTGCCTAGACAAACCCAGAACCAGAGGATTCCTAAAAAAAATTAAAGATTGTACCACATTCACAAGAATGTGAATCTCAGAGGATGATCTAATAGGCATATGAATTGTTCTAAAATCTAGAAGATCTTGTTTTTCTGGATGCCTTAAAAAAAAAAAAAAGAAAAAAAAGACTCTATCCCATACCAAGTTTTAGGAACTTTTATGCTGTATGAATCGGCATTGGCTGAGTGCTTACAGGGAGCAAGCACTGTACCAATTTCATGGGAAGCACAGATAAAGGCAAGAGATAGTGCCTCCAGGGTCTTGTAAAGGCAAGACATATTTTATAACAAGATACCTAATACTATAAGGAGCCTATGACCAGCGAATGAGCTCAGAGGAGGGGAGGACCCTATGGCATGGAGAAGTCAGAGAGGCGCTATGGAATCTTCAATGACGAGACCCTTAGATTTGGGGTATGACTCTTTCCTTTAGCCCTCCCAGTAGAAAGTTACAGACTGGAAACTATCTTGGTATTTCCCTTATACCTAAAGGCAAAGGACATGTCATATTCTTGATATTTACAGAACACTGTGAAAACATATGGTACAGTACCTTATCAGGGCAGAGAAATGACTACATTTTTGTTTTTAGTTAAAAACACTTGGTTGAATCAGGGATTCCCAGACAAGATGGCCAAATAGGAACAGCTCCAATCTGCAGCTCCCAGTGAGATCAATGCAGAAGTAGGGTGATTTCTGCATGTCCTACTGAGGTACCAGGTTCATCTCACTGGGACTGGATTGACACTGGGTGCAGCCCACGAAGGGCAAGCAGAAGCAGGGAGGGGCATCGCCTCACCCGGGAAGTGCAAGGGGTCAAGGAACTCCCTCCCATAGCCAAGGAAAGCCATGAGGGACTGTGCCATGAGGAACAGTGCATTCCAGCCCAGATACTACACTTTTCCCATGGTCTTTGCAACCCACAGACCAGAAGATTCCCTCGGGTGCCTACGCCACCAGGGACCTGGGTTTCAAGCACAAAACTGGGCTGCCTTTTGGGCAGACACCAAGCTAGCTGCAGGAGATTGTTTTTTAATTTTATTTTTAAATTTTTATGTATTTTTTATTTTTTGGTACCTCAGTGGTACCTGAAACGCCAGCAAGACAGAACCATTCACTCCCCTGGAAGGGGAGCTGAAGCCAGGGAGCCAAGTGGTCTTACTCAGTGGATCACACCCACACAGAGTCCAGCAAGCTAAGATCCACTGGCTTGAAATTCTTGCTGCCAGCAGGGCAGTCTGGAGTCGATCTGCGATGCTGGAGCTTGGTCGGGGGAGGGGCACCCGCCATTGCTGAGGTTTGAGTAGGCGGTTTTCCCCTCACAGTTTAAACAAAGCTGCCTGGAAATTTGGACAGGGTGGAGCACACCACAGCGCCACAAAGCCGCTGGAGCCAGGCTGCCACTCTAGATTCCTCCTCTCCGGGCAGGACATCTCTGAAAGAAAGGCAGCAGCCCCAGTTAGGGGCTTATAGATAAAACTCCCATCTCCCTGGGACAGAGCACCTGGGGGAAGGGGCAGCTGTGGGCGCAGCTTCAGCAGACTTAAATGTTCCTGCCTGCCAGCTCTGAAGAGAGCAGAGTATCTCACAGCACAGCGCTTGAGCTCTGCTAAGGGACAGGCTGTCTCTTCAAGTGGGTCCCTGAGCCGCGTGCCTCCTGACAGGGAGACACCTTCCAGCAGGAGCCAACAGACACCTCATACAGGAGAGCTCTGGCTGGCATCTGGTGGGTGCCCTTCTGGGAAGAAGCTTCCAGAAGAAAGAGCAGGTAGCAATCTTTGGTGTTCTATAGCCTCTACTGGTGATACCTAGGCAAACAGGGTCTGGAGTGGATCCCCAGCAAACTCCAGAAGACCTGAAGAAGAGGGACCTGACTGTTAGAAGGAAAACTAACAAACAGAAAGCAATAGCATCAACATCAACAAAAAGGATGACCACGCAAAATTTCCATCCGAAGGTCACCAACAGCAAAGACTAAAGGTAGATAAATCCACGAAGATGAGGAAAAACAAGCACAAAAATGCTGAAGATTCCAAAAGCCAGAATGCCTGTTCTCCAAAAGATCACAGCTCCTTGCCAGAAAGGGAACAAAACTGGATGGAGAATGAGTTTGATGAATTGACAGAAGTAGGCTTCAGAAGGTGGGTAATAACAAACTCCTCTGAGCTAAAAGAGCATGTTCTAGCCCCATGCAAGGAAACTAAGAACCTTGAAAAAAGGTTAGAGGAATTGCTAGCTAGAATAACCAGTTTAGAGAAGAACATAAATGACCTGATGGAGCTGAAAAGCACAGCACGAGAACTTTGTGAAGCATACACAAGTATTAATAGCCAAATTGATCAAGTGGAAGAAAGGATATTAGAGATTGAAGATCAACTTAATGAAATAAAGCGTGAGGACAAGATTAGAGAAAAAAGAATGAAAAGGAAAGAATAAAGTCCCCAAGGAATATGGGACTACATGAGAAGACCAAAGAGAGGACACAAACAAATGCGAAAACATTTCCTGCTCATAGATAGGAAGAATCAATATCGTGAAAATGGCCATACTGCCCAAAGTAATTTATAGATTCAATGCTATCCTCATCAAGCTACCAATGACTTTCTTCGCAGAATTGGAAAAAACTAAAGTTCATATGGAGCCAAAACCAGCCTGCATAGCCAAGACAATCCTAAGCAAAAGGAACAAAGTTGGAGGCGTTACGTTACCTGACTTCAAACTACACTACCAGGCTACAGTAACCAAAACAGCATGGTACTGTTACCCAAACAGATATATAGACCAATGGAACAGAACAGAGGCCTCAGAAATAATGACACACATCTACAACCATCTGATCTTTGACAAACCTGACAAAAACAAACAATGGGGAAAGGATTCCCTATTTAATAAATGGGCCTGCGAAAACTGGCTAGCCGTATGCAGAAAACTGAAACTGGACCCCTTCCTTACACCTTATACAAAAATTAACTCAAGATGGATTAAAGACTTAAACATAAGACCTAACACCATAAAAACCCTAGGAGAAAACCTAGGCAATACCATTCAGGACATAGGCATGGGCAAAGACGTCATGACTAAAACACCAAAAGCAATGGCAACAAAAGCCAAAATGGACAAATGGGATCAAATTAAACTAAAGAACCTCTGCACAGAAAAAGAAACTATCATCAGTGTGAACAGGCAACCTACAGAATGGGAGAAAATTTTTGCAATCTATCAATTTGACAAAGGGCTAATATCCAGAATCCACAAAGAACTCAAATAAATTTACAAGAAAAAACAACCCCATCAAAAAGTGTGTGAAGGATATGAACAGACACTTCTCAAAAGAAGACATTTATGCAGTCAACAGACACATGAAAAAATGCTCATCATCACTGGTCATCAGAGAAATGCAAATCAAAACCACGGTGAGATACCATCTCACACCAGTTAGAATGGCAATCATTAAAAAGTCAGGAAACAACAGGTGCTGGACAGGATGTGGAGAAATAGGAACACTTTTACAATGTTGGTGGGACTGTAAACTGGTTCAACCATTGTGGAAGACAGTGTGGTGATTCCTCAAGGATCTAGAACCAGAAATACCATTTGACCCAGCAATCCCATTACTGGGTATATCCCCAAAGGATTATCAATCATTCTACTATAAAGACACATGCACATATATGTTTTTTGCAGCACTGTTCGCAATAGCAAAGATTTGGAACCAACCCAAATGCCTATCAATATTAGACTGGATAAACAAAATATATACACATATGGCACATATACACCTGGAATGCTATGCAGTCATAAAAAAGGATGAGTTCATATCCTTTGCAGGGACATGGATGAAGCTGGAAGCCATCATTCTCAGCAAACTAACACAGGAACAGAAAACCAAGCATTCATAAGTGGGAGTTGAACAATGAGAACACATGAGCACAGGGAGGGGAACATCACACACTGGGCCTGTTGGGGGATGGGAGGCAAGGGGAGGGATAGCATTAGGAGAAATACCTGATGTAGATGATGGGTTGATGGGTGCAGCAAACCACCATGGCACATGTATACCTATGTAGCAAACCTGCACATTCTGCACATGTATCCCGGAACTTAAAGTGTATTAAAAACAACAACAACAAACACTGGTGAAGAATCCATACCAACAAGCCCCAAACAATAAAACATCTCTCTATTCAGAATGATTACTTTCAGTTTAATATCAGCCTCCTATCCCTTGGAGATTGAGGACAGCAGACTCAATTATTTCTGGCATATTTGAGAACCTATTTTTAGCAATGTAGAAGCGCCACTGTAAATGACCAGACAGGGAAAGACAAGCAGAGAAATTTGGGAAGGTATTTCATCACCTACTGGCCAGTTTGTAAATGTTATTCTAAATGATTTGTGGTAAGAGTATAGCACTAAGTTGGTTTCTTTCTGTTCCCAGCACATTCCTTCTGGGCAGTCTTCTATTTTTAAATGAGTATGAAGGTACACTGGCAATGTAAATTAGTTTTAATATTTTAAGAGTAACCTTGCCGTGGCTCCTGAGGTCTTGGTGCCTTCTCAAGGGCAAGGAAGGAAGGCAAGTAGGGCAGTAAGGGCAAGAGAATTATTAAACCCATCTCAAATCCCACTTTTCTCTTGATAAGGATGGTGACCAGTCTTAAAGCTGTGGTCTTCTACTCAGGGGTTCTACAAGGACCCTGAAATTATATGTAAAATACTGTGTGCATTGAATTGCTACAGAAAGACACTTTCCAACTGCTTCCCCATCATCTTTCTTTGCCAAATCATTCTGTAACACTTTCTATTCGTGGGCAGCTGTTCTTACTCCTTCATATTTCCCAAGCCTGGAAACCCTCATTTTATTCGTCATCTGTGTATTTTCATTCCTGCTCCTGCAATCAATTCTGTTCTTAGTGGTCAGTGAACTCAAGAAAGAAAAACCTTGTACATTTATACATGGGATGGGGAGGGGACAAAAACAAAAACAAAACCCCTCTTTGGTGGCTCCCCTCCGCACTTAGAATAAAATCCAAAGTTCTACCCTGCAACCTAGTCTAGTGCCACACCCTTCCTCCAGAAGTTTCTTCAGTTCTGCTTTCTCTCTGTTCCACAGTGGTGTGCTCTTCTCTGATTCTGTTCTCACTGTCTGTAGTGCTCTCTGCTCTCTTTGTCTGGCCACATTCAGCCCATCCTGCAAGTTCAGCTTAAATTGGACACTCACAAAGGGAAATTATTGAATTACATCTTCTAAATGTATTTTTTTTCTATTATGAATAGCATCTTCTAAGAAAATTTCTTGACTGGGTGCTGTGGCTCACACTTGTAATCCTAGCACTTTAGGAGGCTGAGGCAGGAGGATGGCTTGAGTTCAGGAGTTCAAGGCTAGCCTAGGCAACATAGTGAGACCTCATATCTACTAATTTTTTTTTTTTTTTAAATTAGCTGAGCATAGCGGTGCACACCTGTAGTCCCAGCTACTTGGGAGGCTAATGTGGGAGGATCACTTGAGCCCAGGAGATAGAGGCTGTAGTGAGCTGTGATCTTGCCATTGCACTTTAGCCTGAGTGACAGAGTGAGAGCCTGTCTCCAAATTTTTTAAAAAGGTTTCTTATTATATTTTAAAACCATGTATTTATCTTTCTATTTATTTGTTTAATGTTTATCTCACCTCATAGACTTCAGTTGCTATGAAGACAGGTGCCTTTTTCCCCTCATTAACTGTTGTATTCTTATGCTTGCCTGAGTACCTGCCTGAAATATTGCATGGTCTTTAAAACTATTTATTGATTGAGCTACTGACTGACTGACTGAATGAACATTATTGACATTTAAATTAAGGAGAATAGTTCTGTTAGAATAAAAAAATGAATGCTAAAATAAAATGAAGATATTAAAAATTATTGAGGCATGTATTTATTGGCATTGAAACATACCTTGGTGGCTGGGTGCGGTGGCTCACGCCTGTAATCCCAGTCTTTGGGAGGGCGAGGCAGGCAGATCTCTGGCACTCAGGAGTTCAAGACCAACCTGGCCAACATTGTGAAACCCTGTCTCTACTAAAAATACAACAATTAGCTGGGTGTGGTGGCACATGCCTGTAATTCCAGCTACTTGGGAAGCTGAGGCAGGAGAATCGCTTGAACCTGGGAGGCGGAGGTTACAGTGAGCTGAGATCGCATCACTGCATTCCAGCCTGGGCAACAGAGTGCGACTCTGTCTCAAAAAAAAAAAAAAAAAAAAAAAAAGAAAGAAAAGAAAAGAAAGATACCCTGGTATATTTTTGATTGGGGAAAGCGACAATTTACAAAATATTGTGCATTGTTTTATCTTTTTTTGTTTTGTTTCTGGAGACAGGTCTCACTCTGTTGCCTAGTCTGAAGTGCAGTGGCATGATCACAGCTTACTGTAACCTCTACCTCCTGGGCTCTGGTTGTAGCAGGACGAGCCGCGGACAAAACCTCTCAGACACTGAGTTGTAGAAGGAAGGACTTTATTCAACTGGGAGCATCGGCAAGCTACTGCCTTAAAATCTGAGCTCCCTGAGTGCACAATTTTGAGTGCACAATTTCTGTGCCTTTTAAGGGCTCACAACGCTAAAGATTTCACGTGAAAGCGTCATGATTGATTTGCGCCAGCAGGGGGTACGTAACAGGGGCTGCACGCACCAGTGGTCAGAGTGAAACAGAACAGGGCGGGGAGTTTCACGTGTTCTTCTATACAATGTCTAGAATCTATGAATAACATCGGTTTCTAAGTTATGAATTGATTTTTAACTACTGGGTTTAGGTCAGGCAGGCCCAGGCCTGGTTTCGGGCCTGGCGCCAGGCTGCCTGTCTTTGGTTTTACTTCCTTATTTTTTTCTTAAAACAGGTACTGAGTATAAAACAATATAAAACAATGTGAGAGGGTCTCTCTCTTTCAAGGTTATCCTCCCACCTCAGCCTTCTGAGTAGCTGGGACTGCAAGTGTGTGCCACCACGCCTGGCTAATTTTTGTATTTTTTGTAGAGATGGGGTTTCACCATGTTGGCTAGACTGGTCTCGAACTCCTGACCTCAAGAGATGCACCTGTCTTTGCCTCCCAAAGTGCTAAGATTATAGGCTTGTGCTACATACCTGGTCTGGTGTTTTAATATTGTGTATTAAAAAGAAAAATATTGGATACAAAGAATTCAAAATTTCATTTCAATGGGAGTCATAAGTTCAAGGGATCTATTGAACAACATGATGAGTATAGTTAATAATATGTTGTATACTTATTAACATTGCTGAAAATTGCTTAGAGTAGATTTTAGATCTCTCGTCACATACACAAAAGAAAAGTATGTAAGGTAATAGATATGTTAATTAGCTTGATTTAGCCTTTCTACAATGTGTGCATATATTGAAACATCATGTTGCACACCATAAATATATACAATTTTTGAAAATTAAAAATAAAAACTTTGGGCTATATGTATATGCCAAAATGTAAACAACAGTTCTTTGGGGAGCTGATTTTAGATGGTTTCTATTTGTTTTACTTATTTGTGTTTTTTAATATAATTGTTTTGTTTTAAAGTTATAGAAGCCATTGATTCCTTAAGTAATATATTAATTCATTCAACAACTATTTGTTATCTACTTTGTATCAAGCATCATTCCAGAAACTAGATTTATATGCTGCTTATAAAATTCAAGTGCAAATCCTTTTGCATACACCTTCTTTTTAACATTTCTTTCTAGTTAACTACTTTAACAGTGTAGATGGATCCTTCTAAATGTTTTCTTTATTCGTTTGATAATATTTACAGACATTTTATTATTTTACACAGTTATAGATTTTTGAACATAATATGATCATACTATGCCTCTCCTTCTGTGACTTCGTTTTTAACAACTTAATATATCCAGAAAAATTTTTCATGCCACCACATTTAAAGGTATCTCATTAAGAAAAAAAAGCTGCATGTTTCCATAATTATTTCATCAATTCTCATATTAATAAGCACTTGGGTTGTTTCAAGTTACATGCACACACACCCAACAATATGTTATTTTGTTATTCGGATTTTTTTTTGTAGAGATGGATTTTCACCGTGTTGGTGAGGTTGGTCTTGAACCCCTAATCTCAAGCTATCTACCCATCTTGGCTTCCCAAAGTGCTGGGACTACAGGTGTGAGTCATTGTGCCCAGCCCCCAACAATATGTTATTTGTTTAATTAAAAGTAAGGTAAACAAAGAAAAGGAACACTTAGTTATTCATGACGGAAGGCAAATGCTATGCCAAAATGGCTTGACATTGCAAAAAAATTACTCATAATGTCTGTGAACTAGACTTGAAAAGGTGACTGTTGTGACTACTTTTCAACTTGAAATTTTTTGTGTCTAGAAATTCTTAAATTGGGTCAATCTGAACATACAGCCAAGCACTGTCAGTGGTAGGCAATATTTTATGAGCAGATTAAATTATTCACATTTTGATGCCATTGTAATGATTTTTAGGTAGATGAAAAGTGTTTAATTTTAGTCTTTTTTCCAAAGGAAGAATGTTTTCCTTCAATGAGTTATTGTATATTGGTGATGCTTGCTGGGAATCAAAATCAGGTGAGAAAAAAAAAAAATCCCTCAGAATCTTTTATACTGTAAAAAAAAAAAAGAAGGGTGAAAGGGAAGGCCAAACTTGAACTATTTACGCAGATTTTATTTGGAAGTGATGCCTACTTTATATGTTTGAAACGTGCTCATGCTTCTAATATTAACACCTATTGGATCAATAGATATGTTACAGCATGTTAAATTAGATATAAAATAAACAAGATAGTTTTAGCGCTTGCCTTCTAAAAGCTTAGTCTATAATTCCAAAGCTTATGCTATGAATTTCAGGTCTGAAAATTAGAGATTCACCTATGCCTTAGTTTTTTTTTTCTTTACTTATTCTTACTCTTTTAAAGTAAAATTTACATAAAGTGGAATGCACCTATTAAGAGTGCAGATTAACTGGGGGCAGTGACTGATGCCTGTAATCCCAGCACTTTGGGAGGCTGAGGTGGGAGGTTTGCTTGAGTCCAGGAGTTCAAGACTAGCCCAGGCAACATAGGCAGATCCCATCTCCACAAACAATAAAGGAATTAGCCGAGTGTGGTGGTGCACATTTGTGGTCCCAGCTATTGAGAAGGCTGAAGTGAGAGGATCACTTGAACCCCGGAAGTTGAGGCTGCAGTGAGCAGTGATCGTGCCACTGCACTCCAGCCTGAGAGAGAGTAAGACCTCATCTAAAAAAATAAAGTGCATGTCAATGAGCTTTGACAAATATATAAGCCTCTTTCATCCTTATCCCAACCAGGATGTATTTCTATCACCCCAAAACTTCCCTCCTGCCCTTTTCCAGTCAACATTCTTCTTTTACCCTAAGTCAACCATTCTTCTGATTTCCATCATCACAGATTATTTTTACCTGTTCTTGAACTTCATATAAACAAAATTACGTATGTTCTTTGGTGTCTTTTCTTTTATTCAACATAATGTTCCTAAAGTTTATTTACATTGTTTTGTGTATCAGAAGTTCATTCCTTTTTATTGATGGAGTAGTATTTCATTATATGGTTATATTTCAGTTTGCTTATTCATTACCCTATTGATGGACATTTGGGTTATTTCAGATTTTGGCTGTTATGAGTAAGGCTGCTTTGAACATCTTATACAAGTCTTTTTGTAAATACATGTTTTTATTTTTCTTGGGTAAGTACCTAGGATGGGTTTGCTGGGTCAAAGAACAGGTATCTGTTTAACTTCTGAAGACACTGGCAGCTTTTATTTCTTCTTTGGTGTAACACAGTATTCATTTTTTAGTTCTTCTGAAGTACTTGAGGGTCCTCAGAGGAATGAATCTATTAAAGCAAGAATGATTATTAATTAAAGTTTGTGACAAATAAAGTATGCAATTTCTGTGTCAGGGATCTCAGCTCTGCAAAGAGTTGTCTCAATTACCTAAAATCAAACTTAATTACCTAAAATCAAACTTAATAATTACCGTGGCATCCCAAAAGCCTTAAAGGTCAATGTACTTCATATAAAATCTTGAATAATCTTTTCAGAAGAAAATTATATCTGTCAGGATCCAGCCAGGAAAAAAACCACACAATTATTTTAACAGAGAAAATTTAACATAAATAATTGTTAGCTAGGTATAAAGTTATTAGCTAGGTAACTGAAGAGGAAAGAGAGAATAGCAAAGTGTAATATAAGTAGCAATTACAGAAGCATTTACCTTTCCCTCAGGGTGGAGGAAAAGGGAAGAGACTGAAATTCTTAGAATGTAGTAGTGTGGGTCTAAAACAGACTGTATGGGCATTGCTTGGCACATGTTGATGTTTTGAGGTGGGGGTCAGGTGCCTATAGGCCCAATCCAGCCTTCTACCTGTTTTGTATGACCTGGGAGTTAAGAATGGTTTTTTATGTTTTTAAAATATTGAATAAAAAATAAAAGAATAAGGGTATTAGTTTCCTAGGGCCACCTGTAACAAAATACCACAAATTACATGACTTAAAACAACAGAAATTTACTCTTGTACAGTTCTGGGAACTAGAAATCCAAACTAGAGTTAGCAACAGGGCGATGATTCCCCTGAGATTCTAGGTAGAATCCTTCCTTGACTTTTTCTAGTCTGGAGGTAGCAATCAGTCCTTGGCTTGTAGCTGATTGCTTCAATCTTGGCTTCCATTTTCACAGAACGAACTCCTTTCTGTGTCCATGTCTTTGTAACATTTTTCTCTGGTAAGGATACCACTTGCTTGGGCATGAAGGCTCATGCCTGTAATTGCAGCACTTTAGGAGGTAGAGGAGGAAGGAACACTTGAGCCCAGGAGTTCAAGACTGGCCTGGGCAACATAGCAAGACCCCATTTCTTAAAAAAGGAAAAAATAAAAATAAAAAGAAAAGTAAAAGGAAGGATACCAGTCATATTGGATTAGGGCCACCCTAATGACCTCACCTTAATTTGATTATCTGCAGAGACCTCATTTCCAAATAAGGTCATAATCACAGACATAGGAGGTTACAAGTAAAACATATCTTTTTGAGGGGCACAATTTCACTTATAATGATAATAATATTTTGTGACACATAAAATTCATAGAAGATTAAAATTTTAGTGTCCAAAAATAAAGTTATACTTGCTATGCATATTCAGTTAAATATTATCTACAGCTGTTGCTACAACAGCAGGGTTGAGTAGTTGCTATATGAACGAATGGACTGCAAAGCTTGAAATATATACTATGTGGTCCTTTGTAGCAAAAGTTTGCTGACACCAGTTCAGTGTGACTGATTTTGCAAGGATTGGAAAACATGCAAATTGAATTCAGCTGCTGCTACTCGAAGACCTTGATACCCTTAGATGGAGAAGACCTGTTATTGTGTGATGCCCAGAAGGACATGGAACAGAGAAGCCCACAGGAAGCAAATGAGAAGGAGGAAGTTCCTTTATTCTCCTTCTGTCTTTTAGTTTCCCTGTGTTGGTGGAGCTTAAGAGGGAAAGCCTAAGTTAGGAAAGCAGAAGTGTGATTTGTGAAGTCCCAGTTCCAGAAACATAAAGCAAAGAGAAGAGTAGCTTTGGAACTGGTAGGCAATAACTTAATAATTTGTACACATACACACACACACACACACACATGCACATCCAACAAGGAAAAAATATGCATAGCTACTATGATCCTCATTTCCATAACAACTCAAGGTCATAGTTTATGTTATTAATTCTTTTAGAAATATTTTATGTAAACTAAACATATATATTTCTTTAGGTATAAAATTATAATAACACCCACATAGGTGTGTATATATATAACCAAACATCATTTTGAGATAATTGTAGATTTACCCACAATTCTAAGAAATAATACAGAGAAATCTCATATACCCTTACTTTCCTCCAATGCTAATATCTTACAGAACTTTAGTACAATATTACAACCAAGATATTGATATTGATACAGTCAAGATGCAGAGAACTTTCATCACAAAGATTCTTGTAGCATTCTTTTGTAGCATTCATCCTTCTTTCTCACCAATTCCCAACCTCATTCTTCCCCCCAGGCAATCACCAACCTGTTCTCTACTTCTAGTATTTTGTCATTTCAAGAATGTTATATAAATGGGCTCATACAGTACCTATCCTTTTGGGACTGACTTTTTGGGCTCATCATAATTCTCCAGACATTCATTCAAGTTGCTGCGTGTATCAATAGTTCATGCAATCCTTTTCCTTGCTGAGTAGTATTGCACGTATGGATATACCAGATTTTTGTATAACTGTTCACTCGTGGAAGGACATCAGGGCTGTACTCAGTTTTAGGCTATTACAAGTAAAGTAGCTAAAAATATCTATGTATAGGTTTTTTTAACAGATGGAAGTTTTTTCCCGCACCCCCGACCCCCCGGCTAAAAGCTGGAGAGGGCAATTCCTGGATTGTATGACAGTTGCACATTTAGTTTTTTAGGAAGCTGCCAAAATAATCTCCAGAGTGTCTGTAGCATTTTACATTCCCACCAGCAATGTATGAGTGATCCAGTTTCTACACATTCTTGTCAGCATTTGGTGTTGTCACAATTTTTTATTTTAGCCATTCTAATAGATGTGTAATGATATCTCATTGTAGTTTTAATTTACATTTCCCTGCCAGTTAATGATGTGAAATGTCTTATAATGTACTTATTTGCCACCTGTATACCATATTTATTAGTATGTCTGTTTATGTCTTTTGTTCATTTTCTAATTGGGTTTTTCTTTGTTAAGTTTTTAGAATAGTTTATATATTGTAGATACTAGTCCTTTGCCAGATACTTTTTTGCAAATATTTTCTCCTATTCTGAAGCTTGTCTCTTCATCCTTTCAATAGAATCTTTCATAGAGCAAAAGTTTGAAATTTTGATGAAATCCAATTTATCAATCTTTTCTTTTATGGATCATGATTTTGGTGTCAAATCTAAAAATTCTTTACCTAGTCTTACATTCTGAAGACTTTCTCTTATTACTTTTTTCTAACAGTTTTATACTTTTAAAATTTCACTTACATCTTTAATACTTTATTTATTTATTTTTGTTTTTATTTTATTTTATTTTATTTTTTTCAGACAGGGCCTTGCGCTGTCACCCAGGCTGGGGTGCAGCCTTGGCTTCCTACATTAAAGCCACCCTCCCACCTCAGCCTCTTGAGTAGCTGGGATCACAGGCACATGCCACAACGCCTGGTTAATTTTTTTGTATTTTTCTTTTTTTAGAGATGAGGTTTCACCATGTTGCCCAGGCTAATACTTTTTGAGTTAATTTTAATTTAATGTTGAAACTTAGGCCCACGTTCATCTTTTTGACTTGTGGATGTCCAATTGTTTCAGCACCATTGTTGAAAAGTTATTTTTCCTCCATTGAATTGCTTTTGCACCTTTGTGAAAAATAAACTGCACATATTTTTATAGGTCTATTTTGGGTTATCTATTCTGTTCCATTGATTTATGTGTCTATTTTATCATCAGTGCCATGTAGCCTTGATTACTGTAGCGATATATTTTGAAATCGAGTAGAATAATTCTTGCTTTATTCTTTATCAAAATGGTTGTATCTATTTGAGTTCCTTTGCCTTTACATATACATTTTACAATAATCTTGTCTACATCTACAAATTCTCTTGCTGGAATTTTGATAGAAATCACATTTGACCTGTATGTTGAGAAGGCTATGAGTTAGGTTAGTGATTTGCAGAATAAATTTGCCTGTGACCATCTCCATTGTTTATTTGCAGACATTAATATTCATTGACACACATGCCAGTGTGCGCATGCGTGTGCATGCTGTGCATGCACGTGTGTATGTAAAGAAAAAAGGGGAGGGGAGAACTTCTTCCCTCTCCGAATTTAGTGTCATACGAGGTACAAGCAGTTCAGTGAGGGTTTGGGGCACAGGTGAAAAATCTGCCAAACAAAATCTTTAGATACAACCATTAAGATGTGGTCAATTTGGTTGAGGTATTTTGATGCCGTCCATTTAAAACATAGTATCACTGTTATATTGCCAACTTATATCAGCAACAAAGATACCTGTGTCATTTCTAACCCCCATTCAAATCATGGAGGGTTTTCATATTCAGTTGTGTTTAATTTTGTATTGGCCCACATTTTTGCCCTTATAAAGCTTAAAATTAATTTTTAAAAAATTTGAATAGGCAATGGATATATTCAAAATTTAAAAAATGTAATGCATCATGTAATACAATCACAAAAATATCAAAACAATATATAAAGAAACGAACCTTATATTCTTACAGCCACACTATCCATATCCATTTAATTCTACCCCACCCCCAACAGGTAACCACTTTTTAATTTGTTTATTATTCCAGGGAATAGTCCGCATATATGTTTACATATACACTTAGAGTATTTACTTTAAAACACTATCATTAAAAATGTAAATAAATTTTGATGTTTTGTTAATCACTTTGTCTGGCAGTAGATATGGTCTATGATCTTAGTTTGTTCCATTTTTAAAAAACACAACTTGTAATAATGTATCTTAAGAGTCAATACCCTCATTTAAAAAATTTTTGTTAAAACTTAAATCTTGAAAGTTTTCCCCTCACTTTCTTAGCTTTTATATAACAATATTGTTAGAAAAATCTGTTTAATTTTAAGGCCTGAATATTCTTTATTAATCTTACTCAAGACATTTTGAGACGAGGAGAAGAGGAGTGTGGTCAGGGCCCTGTTTGTGGCACAAACAGGGAGTGGAACAAAGGCCCAGTCCAGAGCTGCCCACACTCCTGAACACACCCATTTCTGTGAGATGACTCAGATTTATTGTTACCATGGCTGAAATCCATTGGAAAAATGTTTCAGCCATTCATCTCAATCCTCTGCTAGTCATGCGGTTTATCCTTTATAAATGAGGATTTCTTCTTTTTTGCTGACAGTTTCATGATTTTAGTTGTTTCTGCTCTCCTAACATTTGCCCAGTTCAATGATTAATCCTCTGATCTGAGCCCACTTAGATTGGAGTAATATCTTGCCAATGAGAATGAGCAAGTGAATAATTGAAATTTTTATTAAGGATGAAATTTCTTTACTATATTGTATTTATCATATATGATAGTTTAAACTTTCTGAGCCTCTCTTGTCAAATGAATTCTTTCTCATTATCTCTTTTATAAAATGTTTAATTTAAATGGTCAGTCTTCTGTTTTTATGCAGGAGAATGTTAGCCTGATCCTCAACCAATTAATACCATGTTTCAAGTTGGGTTTGACTTCTACTAATGTAGTAGTCTGACCCCTAGTGGTTATAAGAAACATCTGCACGGCTTATTGTAAGCAAATTTTGACTGGACTTTCTGAAAAGTGAACATCGGACAATGAATTTCTCCTTGAAAATAAATAAAATAAAAATGAGAGTAGAATTTTGAGTCTGTAGAAGAAATAATAATAGGAAAGTTCAGGTAAAATCATGTTTCTATAAAAATAATTTCTAAGTCGGTATTTTTACTGATTTTTTAGTATTATGTGATCAGGCTGGACTTATAAACACACTTATGTTCCAGGAATTAATTCTATGTTATTTATTGGAAACAAAGTTTGTTTGCCCCCAAAATTAATGTTTTGTCATTGTCCTGGCATGCCCTTTCTAGTCTGCGTAGAATTGGGATCAAACTTAGAGCTGGATGACATTTTTGTGGTCTGAAGATCAGAGAACCAGAAAGGATTGGCCACAAAGTGAAGTCACAAAGTGAAATTATCAGTAAATCTAAGTGATCTCTGTCTTTCATGAGGCCCTGAGGTCTAGGAGGGCCTGAGTCACAGCAGGAGAGTACAGCCTGCCCTTGATTCTTGGGAGCTAGGAGGCAAAGTCGTGCCGCAGGAGAGAAGGAGGAGGGTCTCTAGAGTGTAGATCCAGGAAGGAACAAACTATAAAAACTATAAATGCAGTATGTGCTTACTGTAAAAATGTCCAAACAGAAGGATATGAAGTAAAAGATAAAAATTACTCCTTTTTTTTCCAGCCTGAGTTCCACCAAAACCATAGCCTAGAACTATGTACTTAGACATGCAACCACCATTTTTTGTGTGCACGCATGTGTGCATGTGCGTGCGCACCCGCACCCACAGGTTTCACATGGGTTCATGTTACACATATTGTTCTACAAGTTGATTTCTTCACTTAATATCGTGGACATCTTTCCAAGTCAGTATATTCTTATTGTCTGCCTATCTACTGTTCTAAGAATGTGGACTAATTTGTTAACTATCCTTAAGTAATTTACATGTAGATGTTTTTAAAAATTTTCTGCTACTATAAACAATGTTTTAATAAACATCCTAGAGCATGTAACTACAGACTTATACAAGTGTGTATGTATACACATGTATATATATATTATACGAGTATGTGTATATATACACACACACACATATATGGAGTAAATGCCATTAAAATAAAATTTTAGGTCAGAGCTTATGCATAATTCCAATCTTCACATTTAATAAAAGCATATTTTTGAAACTGATATTGTCCCATTTCCCTGCCTTCACTTATTCCTTGTTCCTGGTACCCCTTCCCAGACACTGATGGCTTTGTTTCTCTTTCCCTTAGTTGGCCCTGACCTTTGTCCTTTACGCACATCTAACCTTTCCTTTTGTGAAAAGAATATAGTCTTGCCCTGTGAATTTCCTCAACTACCTTTGCTTTGTGTAGATGTGCTGACGCCTTTTTCTCTCCCTCTCTCTTTATGCCTCTCAGACAGCTGAGGAAGAAGCACCCTTCTAGCCTCCACCTGTTCACTTTTGCCACATCCCTTATTCTTTCTGAGCCCTTCTCCCGTCAGGTATCCCTTAATGCTTCTTTAATCTCACCTTTTTTACTTCTTGTTTCTACCTGGCTTATACAATGTTATCCTCTATTCTTTAAGCCGTGTTTTCCATAGCTTGTCTTCTAAATACTAGTTCTGGCAGGTACTCAGTGGAAAAAATAATCATTTTGTCAAATAAACTTGAGTCATTTGTATACTATTAACTTCCTTTTGAATACTGAGAACTCACAGTAGCTTGTTGAAGGTGCTGAGAAGTTCTGCAGTAATGAAAAGACATCTTCTTACCTTTGCTTACTCAGTATATCCCTAAATTATTTTACCATAAAACCTACCCTTTCCCTTTTTAATCTTCTGTGATGTTTTTTAATATCTATAGATACCTTTTGGGAAATTTTTCTTGTCTCTGTGACTCTGCCAAATTCTAAAGCTAAGGTTTTTTTCTTCCTATTTTTTAAATTAAAAAATATTTTAAATGGATAATCATACATATTTATGGGGTACCTAGTGATATGACAATACATACAATGTGTAATGATAAGATTGGAGTAATTAGCATATCCATCATTTCAAATATTTATCATTTCTTTGTGTTCGGAGCATTCAGTATCCTCCTTCTAGCTATTTGAACCTTTATATTGTTATTAACTATAGTTATCTATAGTGCTATAGAATGCTAGAACTTAGTCCTCCTATCTAACTAAATTTCGTATCCTTTAACAAATCTCTCCCTACCCCCCCCACCCTTTTTCCCCTACCCTTCTCAGCCTCTAGTATCCTCTGTTCTACTTTTTACTTCTATGAGGTTAATTTTTCTTTAGTTTCCACATATGAATGAGAACATGTGGTGTTGTTCCTGGCTTATTTCACTTAACTTAATGTCCTCTAGTTCCATCCATGAAATGTCATATATATACATGATATGGTTTGACCATGTTCCCATTCAAATCTCAATTTGAATTGTATCACCCAGAATTCCCATGTTTTGGGAGGGACCCACGGTGAGGTACTGAATCATTGGGGCTGGTCTTTCCTGTGCTATTCTCGTGATGGCGAATAAGTCTCATGAAATCTGATAGGTTTATCAGGGGTTTCCACTTTTGCTTCCTCCTTATTCTCTCTTGCCGCGTCACCAAGTAAGAAGTGCCTTTTGCCTCCTGCTGTGATTCTGAGGCCTCCCCAGCCGTGTGGAACTCTAAGTCCAATTAAACCTCTTTTTCTAATGGTTGATAGTATTCCATTGTGTGTACATACCACATCTTCTTTATCCAGCCATCTGTTGTTAGACCCTAGGTTGATTCCATGTCTTGGCTATTGTGCATAGTGCTGTAATAAAAATGAGAGTAAAGAGGTCTCTTTGTTACACTGATTTTCTTTCCTTTGGATAAATGCCCCAGTAGTGGGATTACTGGATTATATGGTAGCCCTCTTTGTAGTTTTTTGAGGAACCACATACTGTCTTCTGTAGTGGCTTTGCTAGTATAAGTCCTACCAACCACATACAAGTGTTCCCGTTTCTCTGCATCCTTGCCAGCATTCATTACTTTTTATTTTTTGATAATAGGGGCTGAAGTCATACCTCGTTGTGGTTTTGATTTGCATTTCTCTGTTGATTAGTGAAGTTGAGCATTTTTTTTTCACATATTTGTTGGCCATTTTTGTGTCTTTTATGTTTTTTAAGGTCTAGAGTATATAATTTATCTCTGCACTTAAAAAAAAAAAAAAAAAAAAAAACTGCTTGTTCCCAGACAAGCCATTGCAACATGGTCTCTACCCTGACCATTCTACTGAAGTCCGCTGAACCTGTTCTGATTCTGGGTTCCCAACTGCTAAATCAGGGGCTTTCTCTCAGTCCTCCTCTTGAATTCTTGCTAAGGAAACAAATATTTTTTGTTACCAGAGTTTTTTATTTAATTGCAAAAAAAATTTCTAATTGATACACATAGGTTTTGAAACTTCTTCCCTTTCCTCACTTCTGAACCCAGGAGCTCTCCAAGAGCACCAGCACGTTTTGAAATTCTCTTCTCACAGCAGACGGGGATTCAGGCAGTCCAGGAAAGTCTGCTAGTTGAGAGAAACTTGAGCAGTTCCTCTCAACTAGCAGAGTTTCTCTAAACTTTGAAGAAATTGCCACTACTTCTCCTGTGTGCCTTTCTTTCACACAAGGGTAGTGGCAATTTCTTTGTAAGTTGAGCATTGTCTAAATAGTTCTTCTAAAAAGAAGATGCAGAGCTCACATACCAGTTCAAGAATCTTTCATGTGACTGGAAGGCAAAGTTGAAAATCCAGACACTGTGTGGAGTAATGACAGCGGGTAATTACCCAAATATTTATATTTTTCAACATCTTTTTTTTTTTTTTTAAATATTTTCTATAGTCATTGTTAGGAGAAACAGTTGAGTCATTTGTTCATGTTGACTAGGTTTTATTTGTAGAATAACTTACATTATTTTTGAATTGGCATGTTGTCATCACTTCCTACTCTGTTTCCAGGGTCCTGCCTTCCTAAAAATGTTTCTGACACTTCTATGTTTGTTCAAATGAATTTTTTCATCACAACAATTGATTACAGAAGTCAGGATATGCCAGACCTTGACTGCCTATTCATGAGAGAGAGAAGTCATACGGCCAGATGATGTCAGTTATCAGATGTCACAGCCAGCCTGATAACACATGAGTTGGGAGAGAGTTGAAGGTCAGAGGAGTCCCATGTGAAAGGTGAAACCAGAGTAAATGCAGAAAAGAAAGTTGTGAAAATGGATGGTCATGTATGGAGGTGCAATGCCTAGATTCACATTCGATAAAACTGTCCCTGGCCCAGTCCCTCAGATGGAAGGTGAGCAGCTCTTCCTTTCCCTCGCTTGCTGCTTGACTAGGGGGAGAATGCTTTGTCATGCTGACCCCGGATAGGATTAAAATTGTTTTTGCAAATTTTAATAATTTCATAAACTTCTCTGAGATGACAATCCTCATTTTTGAATCTTCTGTGTTTTCTTGAAGCCCTATGCCTGGAGCATGGTGCTGGCTTCTGATGGGCAGGTATCTTTCTCTTCATTTTACACCCACAAAGAAGTGAAGTGAGGGTGCCCTTTGGTGCAAAATTGTGGCAGAGTTGGGAATCTGGTAGGTTTCTGAGACCTCTGGGTTGAGTACTCACCACTCAAATGTACTGGTTGGGAAGCACTGCTTCCTCATGCTGTATGTTCAGAAGTTATTTTCTGAAAAAGAAATCAGAGGCTGTGCTAAGGAAAAGACACATAAATTCAATTTCTCTTTTTTCCTCAGTCCCTCCACCTTCCCTGTAAGAGTTGCAATCCTATTACTGATTGCCTGATGGTAGGGGACATCCAACACTAAGAAAAAATGTCATTAAAGAAAATGGTAGCCTTTAAAGGGCTTTTTATTGATTTTCAATGGGTTTAACTGTTATCCTCAGGCTTTTGGACATTATCTCTTTCTATTGAAAAGAGGTGGCACTTTTTGTTTTTAAGCTGAACGTGCCTAGTGCAAGGAAACTACTAAGATCAGTCTTGATATACCAAATTGAGGACATTATTGTAAAATTCATACTTGCAGGGCAATTTGGATACTTATAAGGACCAAAGGAAGGTATAGGAAAAGGAAAAGGAGAAAAAAAAGAGTAAGTAAATGAGAACTGAGACAAAGAAAGGGCTCTATGAGGTAATGATGAATAGAACAACGGCTCATTATTACATATGGAAAAGAGTGACCTTGCTGAGACTCTGAGAGGCCACCTATGCTGTAAGACTCCCTCCACCACCAATGAGCTCTAGGTGCTCAAGGAAGATAAACATAACTGCATAAGTGCTCATGCGGGGTGGGAAAAACAAACAGAAAAACTCCACTGTTGTCTGGGTTCAAAACAGCTTTACTCTGAGATAATCTTACAAAATTGTACAGGAAAAGGGAAAGCATCTCTCTACTAACTAGACAGAATGATAAGCCACATACATTCCACGGCTAATGGTCAATGATCCCAAATGAGCACCTGTAGGGAGGCAGAGGCCCGAGACCAGCATCACTAGAAGATCTCAGACCTGAGCTGTAAGGAGTTGCTCTCATGGTGTTTGGTGAACTTTTCCCTTACTGATCCCTCTCTTGGAGACTCTGAAAAAGTGATTTTTATCACTGGTCCAATGCTGGTGAGGGTTAGGGGCCATTTAAATTGTACATGTGGGTACTTCCGGAACTTTTTCAACTATTTGGAGGCAGAAGGCCTTACATAAAAAGGCTGAGACCTTTTGCTCCTCAATTGAGAACTGAAAACACTGAGATTGAAGTAATTCTTATAAACATAACTCTGCTGTATTCCCCACATATGCAGCCTGAATCCTAAGCATACTATAGATGATTTTGCTGCACACAAAGTGTGGTAATCATGAGCTGAGGTTGATCAAGCCCAACTTGATGATGGCTGAGCATTGCTTTCTCAATTGCTACTTTTCAAGAATTGTTAAAAGAACCTGCCCACTTCTTATTTATAGAAACAAGGGCCATTAGAATGGGAGCTTAGTGATCATCTAGTCCAATAATGTTAGTTTACAGGCAGCACCACCAAGGTTCATAGAACTCAGTGACCTACCCCAAGTTTATATGTTAGAGAGGAAGACAGAAAAGAATAGGTTCAAATGGAAGTAATGGTACATTCCCAGCATGTGATAATACTAGTAATTAGTCTTGGCTCTACCTACTAGGTAGATCTTGAGCCACTGATTTTTCCATTATTTTGTCCTACCACTGAACCTCAATCTCTCTTTAAAAGAGATATTTATTTTAGATTCAAGGGGTATATGTTACCTGGGTATATTGTGTGATGCTGAGGTTTGGGGTGTAACCAAGTAGTGAGCACACAATAGTTATTCAACTCTTGTCTGCCTCCTTCCTTCTCCTTTAGCAGCCTCCAGTTTCTTTTGTTGCCATCTTTATGTCCACGAATACCCAATGTTTAGCTCCTACTTATAAGTGAAAACATGTGGGATTTGGTTTTCTATTCCTGTGATAATTCACTTAGGATAATGGCTTTCAGCTGCATCCATGTTGCTGCAGAGGACATGATTTCACTCTTTTTTTTTTATGGCTGCATGGTATTCTGTGACGTATGTGTGCCACCTTTTCTTTATCCAGTTCACCATTGATGGACACCTCGGTTGATTCCATATCCTTGCTATTGTGAATAGTACTGCAATGAACATCCAAGTGTATGTAACTTTTTGGTAGAATGACTCATTTTATTTTGAATATATACCCAGTAATTTGTTTGCTGGGTTAAATGGCAGTTCTACTTTAAATTCTTTGAGAAGTCTTCAAACTGTGGCTGAACAAATTTACATTCCTACCAGCAGTGTTTCAGTGTTCCCTTTGTCCCAGCACCTGTTATTTTTTGACTTTTGAATTATAACCATTCTGACTAGTGTGAGATGGTATCTCATTGTGGTTTTGACTTCCATTTCTCTGATGATTAGTGATGTTGAGTCTTTTTCCATGTTTGTTGGCTAATATGTATGCCTTCTTTTGAGAAGTGTCTGTGCATGTCTTTTGCTCATTTTAAAAAATGGGGTTATTTGATTTTTTCCATTGTTTAAGTTACTCTCTCATTCTGTAGGTTTTCTTTTACCCTGTTGATAGTTTCTTTTGCTGTTCAAAAGCTCTTTAGTTTAATTATGTCCCACTTACCAAATTTTGTTTTTGTTATAATTGCTTTCAAAAACTTAGTCATAAATTATTTCCCAAGGCCAATGTCCAGAAGGGTGTTTCCTAGGATTTTTTTTTTTTTTTCTGGGATTCTTATAGTTTGAGGTCTTACATTTAAATCTTTAATCCATCTTGAGTTAATTTTTGTATCTGGTGAAAGACAAGTGTCTAATTTCATTTTTCTGCATATGGTTAACCACCTATCTCAGCACAATTTATGGAATATGGTGTCCTTTCTGCATCTTTGTGAAAGATCAGATGGTTGTGGGTGTGGCTTTATTTCTGGGCTTTCTATTTTGTTTTATTGGTCTATGTGTCTGTCTTTTTTTTTTTTTTAAACCAACATCATGCTGTTTTGATTACTGTAGCCTTATAGTATAGTTTAAATTTGGACAATGTGATGCCTCTGGCTTTGTTCTTTTTGCTTAGAATTTCTTTTGTTATTTAGGCTCTTTTTTTTGTTAACTTCTCTCTTTATTAGACTTTCTTAAATAGAGAATTAAGGAACTATGTAAATATTCAAGTGTATGCTAGTGATTGATGATGTGTAACACTGGCTTGGGCTTTAATCATTTCTCCTTTCTGATAATTCTAAGTAATTTAGTTACTTTTTCTCATAGGTACTGGAGAGGTATGTTACGACTAGAGAAATAGTGTAGGAATTGGAGTTGGTGGTCCTTAGTTTAAGTCCTAGTTAGCAATCTGCAAATGTAATGAGCTGCTGCTGCTGTTTTTGTTATTGTTAATGATATCTAAATGAATGACCGTGAGAGACTTACATCTCTAAATTTTAATTCCTTATTGTTAAAATTTAAAAATTCCTGCTCTTAGATTTAGTGTAAGAATCCATAGAAAAATGTTAATGAAATGCATAGAAAAGTTAAAAGCACTGTATAAGTTATTTTATTATTGTCACTTTAATATTACTAAAAGTAACAAATTTGCTACTGAAACTCTTTTTAAAATAAATCATTGATTTTATGATGTTTTTCCAAGAAGGATTTGTGGTGGCTTCAAAGAGCAAAATAAAATAAAAATAGAGAAATATCAGTGGCAAGGGAAAAAGAAGAATACACAGGTCAGCAGAATAGTTTTGTTCATAGAATAGAGACACATGTAGGCATTACTTCTATTATACCCTTCAAATTTTTTTTCAAACAGCTGACACTCCTGAGAGACGTCTGTTCTATAGTACTTTTTAAAATTGTTTTTTAGATGCTTAAATGAGGGATACTTTATTGTAATTGGGGTGAACTCTACTGTACACCCAGGCTGAGGAGTCTCTTGGCTTTGGTTTGTCTTTCATTACTTTTTGTGTCTCTAGTTGGAAGGATAGTGCTGCATGACATTTTAATGAACATATAACCAAAGTCAGATTTTCAAAAGTCTTCAAGTAATCAGGAAAATACATGAGAAATATCTGTTAAAAAAATCTGCTAGGGGATACACAGTGAGAAGCATATAAAAACAACCTTGTGAATATGTACATAAATTAGACATTAGTAAAGGTTAACCAGGGTTGGGGGTGATTCACACTGAGATCACTTCTTCAAAAAGGACATTCTTTCACTGCAGAGAGGGTTGATTAAAAATGAATGAAACAATAATACATTGTCTTTAACACAAGATAATTAGGCTGAATCTCTAGGATATATAAACACAGATCATCGATGCTCAGCTTTCACTCTCCTAGTTAAAAGAAATGAAAATAGACAGTGTAAAGTTTAGACAGAGTAAAGATAATAATTGGAGTTTGAAATGAGGTAGAGTTGACAGTGAGAGCTATTTTTAACTTGAAGTGAGTTGACTGAGTGCTACGTGAAGGGATAGAGGAAGAAGGAAGGAAAAATGAGAGGAAGGGCCCATGATTAAGGGTGGATTAAATGAAGAAAGAGGTTCAATGTCTTTACTTGGGATGGGGACAGACATATAGGACCTTTTACTCTACTTTCCTCCTGGTTTTGACAGGCTGTGGTTAAATATTTGGAGCATGGGCTTTTGGGTTATGTATTATGATATGTAAGTGGAGAATCTCCCGTGAGCCTTATTGTGGGGTCAGCAGTCATCCTGATAATTAATGAGATCAGATGATGGATTTGGATATTATCTGCAGGCTTTTAACACTGACAGAAGAGAGGGGAAAAGCTAGATACTAGAAGAAGGTGGTAAGAAAGAAAAGCCTAAGAGTAGGAGGAGAGAGTGCATCACCTGATATGGCTCTGCGCTGTAGGGCAGGGGCTCTCAAACTCTGAGCAAGTGGTTCAGAAGGTCTGTGGGGGCCTGAGAATTTGCATTTCTAACAAGTTCTCAGATGATGTTGATGCAGCTGGCTTGGGGACTACACTTTGAGATCCACTACAAGAGTTTATGGGAAGAGACTAGGAAAGATGTTTACCACTTTCTGGTATCGACTGTAATTTTTTTTCAGTTTGTTGACCAAATTAAATGAAAAGTGATTTTCAGATCATTATTAAAGGCTTTAAACTGCAAGTTGAGAGCCTTGAAAAAAACAGGAAGGATTAGACATCATTACACATGCACACTGAGAGCCTGAGCAATAAGGGTGAATGACTGGGCTGCTCTATTGTCAGGCTGTGCATAGTATTAAGTGAGATTGTAGCTAGCCATAGTGCAAGTGACTTCTAACATGGCCCTAATAGAATGGTGTATGTGGGGAAGAAAAAAAACATATTCTTTTGTAAAAAGCCCCAGAGTCTCCTGTCAAAATTCTAAGCACCATCTTCTCCTCTTTCTGGCATAGCGATAGAATTTGTTATGAACACTTTCAGCTTTCAACAAGAAATAGAAATTCTTACTAACAGCAGATTAATAAAAATACATTTATTTTCATCTCATAACAATAAGTCTGTAAGTAGGTGGCTGCTGGGGTTGGTTGGTTCAGGGGTTTCGTAAAGTCAGAATTTGCTTTCTTTTCAATTCTCTTGACCTTTTCCTGTGGTTAATACCCATGTTGCTTATGGCCTGGCATGTGGGCTCTCCTGGAAAATGTTCCATGTGCACTGGAGAAGAATATGTATTCTGCTTTTACTGAGTGAGTGTTCTATAGATGTCTGTTAGTTCTATGTGTCTCTGGCTGGCAGTTAGGTAGAGAAGAATTTTGGTCTCAGCTGCACATTTCTGCAGTAGAGCTTCCATCATATTGATCTGGGGCCTGGGGGAAGTGATGGTATGTGAGCAAATTCATGGCTCAGTTGCCCCAGGCTGTTGATGTCCTTAGTGAAATTTAGTAGATTTTCTGGACTAAATGTTTTCCATTTGCTATATGCCTTAAGACAATTTCTAGAGTTTTTTTTTAATACCATTTTCAGCAGCTGAATGATTGACTGACTGGCAAGAGGGTCCACACTTCTCACATCATCACTCTGGGAGTTGATTTCTCTTATGTATATTTTTAATCATAGGAATATCTTTCTGTTCTTTTACACTGATTAAGTAAATTAGAGCCAGATCAGTGAAATCATAGATAGTAGGTTAATTATCTTAAGGTTAGTGAGAAAGCCAATTTCCCAAGACAAACATTGTTTAAAGAAACAGTAAGTTCTTTTAACAAATATAGTTTCTGATAATAAACATTTAGTCTCAAGTTTATAAATTAATGACTCCTGTAGTTGTTAAAAGAAACATTTCATTTTTTTCCCTTGGGTAAACAGATTTAGGAAAAAATCAACTATGATTATAAGATCTTAAAAAAACAACTTTCACTGAAATTTTGAGGCAACTAATATGCAAATACCACTAACATTGCCCTTATTTTTCATTTCAACAAAGATTAATTTGTAATCATCTGCTTTACTTTCTCAAAAACCTTACTTCAACAGCTCTTTACTTAAAATTTCCACTAGTTGCTACTGAAACATATGATCTCTGAGTTTAATCAAGGCTGAGTAAAATAATTTGAGTTAAATAATTTATTTTTGAGCTGGTTTTGGAGGAAGTGAATGACATAAATGAAAGTAATATATTTGAATATAATTCTTGGGGAAATTTTAAATCCAAAAACAAGTTTCATTAAGTGTAGTGACACAATGAATGTTCTACATACCCCTGCTGCATGAGATTTTCCAAAGAGAATTTTGTGGCAACCAACAGACTTGCAGCCAATATCTAAGCAGTGCTTGGATCAACTGGGACATGAAAATAACTAGTCCTGTAATGCTGTAATGTTATTTAATATGTTAAATAACCTTGTATGCTGATGTGGGCTAGAATAATGACTATGACCAGGGGAAGAGATGAATAGAATATAATTAACTTTCATTGTTTGGAGATAGCTGACAGCTGTTGCCAGATAATATACTGCAGAACACCAAGTTTATACCTTTTAATCCCCAGGTACTCCCCAGGTCGGTATTTGTCTTCTAACTTCTCCTGCCCCTATGAGATTTGTTCCGTTCACTGAGCAGGCCAAACATGGGAGAAGTAGACTGTATAGTTTACAAGCAACTCCTTGGTCACCTCAGAAACAGAAGGTGGGAGACTAAAGTTTACAGATAGCACAGCTGTGCTACACTCATACTCCCTCATCAATGGGATTTCTGATGAAGTAAAATTGGGGTTTCAAAGCAATATGGTAGTCCTTGGGTTAAGGTTCAGCAATTCCATTTCATTCTTGATAGTTCAGCCAGTGCAATTGTCCTAATAATAAAACTGTTGACTCCTGTACATAAAGGAATGGAGAAACATTAAAAGATGGCCACTTATTTTCAGTCTGCACTCTTTTGTAGCTTTCACGTCTAAGCAGTGTATTCAGAGTTGTGAAAGAAGCTAGCTTTTGTACATTTAATAGTGTAATTTGCCTAAATATCTGATAACTATTAATAGAAACAGGTATTGAAGGCTAGTCACTTTTCCTGAGAAAAATGCCATCACTCTGTCCCTCGGTGACGTCAATCCACATTTTTTAATTTTAATATTTGTGGGTACATAATAGGGGTATACACATCTACTATGGGGTACATGAGATGTTTTGATACAGGAATGCAATGCATAACAATCACAGCATGGGAAATGGGGTAACCAGCCCCTCAAGTATCTATCCTTTGTATTACAAACAATTCAATTATACTCTTAGTTATTTTAAAGTGTACGATTAAATTATGATTGACTATAGTCACTCTGTTGTGCTACCAAATACTACGTCTTATTTATTTCCTTTACTATTTTTTTTTGTAACCATTAAGCATCTCACTTCCCCTCCACCTCCCCCTAACCTCCCCACTACCCCTCCCAGTCTCTGGTATCCATCCTCCTACTCTCTGTCTCCAGGAGTTCAATTGCTTTAATTTTTAGATCCCACAAATACGTGAGAAGCACGTAATGTTTGGCTTTCTGTGCCTGACTGATTTCACTTAACATGATAATTTCCAGTTCCAACATGATAAAATCCATGTTGTTGCAAATGACAGATCTCATTCTTTATCATGGCTGAATAGTATTCCATTCTGTATATGTAACACATTTTCTTTTTCCATTCCTCTGTTGATGGACACTTAAGTTGCTTCCAAATCTTAGCTGTTGTGAACAGTGCTGTAACAAGTACAGGAATGCAGATATCTCTTTGATATACTGATCTCCAATATTTTGGGTATCAGCAGTGGGATTCCTGGGTCATATGATAGCTGCATTTCTAGTTTTTTTGCCTGACTTGCATACTATTCTCCATAGTGGTTGTACTAATTAACATTCCCACCAACAGTGTACAAGGGTTCCCTTTCCATATCCTTGCCAGCATTTGTTATTGCCTATCTTTTGGATATAAATCATTTTAACTGGGGTGAGATGATATCTCATTATAATTTTGATTTGCATTTCTCTGATGATCAATGATGTTGAGCTCCTTTCATATGCCTGTTTGCCATTTGTATGTCTTTTTCTTTTTGAATCAGCCTCTTGCTCTGTTGCCCAGGCTGGAGTGCGGTGGCATGATCTTGACTTGCTGCAGCTTTAACCTCCTGGCCTCAAGCAATCCTCCCACCTCAGCCCCCCAAGTATCTGGGACTACAGGCATGTGCCACCACACCCAGCTAATTTGTTTTGTGTTTATTTGTAGAGATGGAGTTTCACCACATTGCCCAGGCTGGTCTCAAACCCCTGGACTCAAGTGATCCACTACCCTTGGCTCCCAAAGTGCTGGGATTACAGGCATGAGCCACGACACCCAGTCCTGTATGTCTTCTTTTGAGAAATGTTTATTCAAATCTTTTGCCCATTTTAGATTGGATTAATAGATTTTTCTCCTATAGAGTTGTTTGAGCTCCTTATACATTCTGGTTATTAATCCCTTGTCAGATGAGTAGTTTTCAAATATTTTCTCTCATTCTGTGGGTTGTCTCTTCACTGTTGATTGTTTCTCTTGCTGGGCAGAGGATTTTTAACTTGATATGATTCCATTTGTCCATTTTTGCTTTGGTTGCCTATGCTTGCGGGGTGTAACTCAAGAAAATTTTACCCAGACCAATGTCCTGAAGAGTTTCCTCGAAATTTTTTTGTAGTAGTTAAATAGTTTGAGGTCTCAGATTTAAGTCTTCAATCTGTTTTAGTTTTATTTTTGTACATGATGAGAAATAGGAGTCTAGTTTCATTCTTCTGCATATGGATATTCAATTTTCCCAACACTGTATATTGAAAAGACTATCTTTTGTGTAGTGTATCTCATGGCACTGTTGTCAAAAATGAGTTTACTGTAGGTAAGTAGATTCATTTGTGGGTTTTCTATTCTGTTCCATTGGTCCATACACCTGTTTTTATGCCAGAACCATGCTGTTTTGGTTACTATAGCTCTATAGTTTAATTTAAAGCCAGGTAATGTGATTCCTCCCATTTTGTCCTTTTTGCTTAGGATTGCTTTAGCTATTCTGGGTTCTTTTGTGGTTCCATATACATTTTGGGATAGTTTTTTCTATCTCTGTGAAGAATGTCATTGCTATTTTGATAGAGATTGCATTGAATCTGTAGATTGCTTTGGGTAGTATGAGCATTTTAACAATATTGATCCTTATAGTTAATGAACATGAAATATCTTTCCATTTTTTTGGTGTCCTCTTCAATTTCTTTCAGCAGTGTTTTATAGTTTTCATTATAGAGACCTTTTGCTTCTTTGGTTAAGTATTTAATTTTATTTGTGGCTATTGTAAATGTGCTTACTTTTTTCTTTCTTTTTCAGATTATTCACTGTTAGCATATAGAAATGCTACTGATTTTTGTATGTGGATTTTATATCCTGCAACTTTACTGAATATATTTATCAGTTCTAATAGTTTTTTTGGTGAAGGCTTTAGGTTTTTGCAAATATAAGATCATACCATCTGCAAACAAGGCTTATTTGAGTTCTTCCTTTCCAGTTTGGATGCTCTTTATTTTTTTTTTTTTCCTTGTCTAATTGCCTTAGCCAGACATTCAGTACTATGTTCAATAACAGTGGTAACAATGGGCATTCTTGTCATGTTTCAGATCTTAGAGGAAAGGCCTTCAGTTTTTCCCTATTGAGCAGGGATTTGACATGATGAGATGCGCAAAAGGGATTTTAGAGAGAGGGAATAATAGTAACAAAAATGAGGAATGAAGAAAATGTGAAGCTGGAGAGTAAAGTGGCCTGTTTTGCTTAGCTAAAGTGGGTTGAATTCAGAATGCTAAGGAATTAGTATTTAATTATGAGGAGTAATTGGAGGACTTGAGGGAGAGAATATGATGAATACTGTGGGCTTTGTACAGCTTTTGTTTCTCAGGCCATAGTCTTACTATTTATCTTTCAGAGCTTTGAGCTTTTATTCCTTTTAACTTCAAATTTCTTTTTGATTCCTCATTGCCTATATTGACTTGGGAAAATTTTGGAATACTGGAAAATGTTCTGCAAGTTGGGTTCTAGTAGTCCTGAATGTGTGGGCTGTCACATCCAGATGTCCTGATTTTTCTGAATTATCTTAGTCAACTTTGTTAGTTGGCCCAATGCAAGCCACTGTACTGTATTGCAACACACACACACACACACACACACACACTCTCACTCTCTCTCTTTCTCTCAAATATATTCTTTGATTTTGCCTGTTTTTAATTTTATTTAAATAGAAACACAGTTCTTATGCTCTTCTGTGATTTGAATCTTTTACTCAACATTATATTTCTGAGATTTCCTCTTTATCTGATGATTGCTGTGTTTATTTTCATTTGTTTTTGTTGCTTTACAATTTTCCTTTGTAGAAATATACCATAGTTTATACTTTCTGTTGTTTGCACTTTTGGGTTTTGAAAAATGCAAAAATAAACATTCATGAACACAACTTTCTTCTGATACACATGTGCAAGAAGTTTCTCTAAAGTCTGTTTCCAGGAGTGTAATTGTTAGTTCAAAGGAATGCACATACCAAACTTTTCTGAGCAGTTGCAAGTGGATGAGCATTCCTGTTGCTTCATGGCCTATTGTTCAGTTTACAAATTTCTGCCAAGCTGGCAGACATGCAGTTATATCTTGCTATAGCTATATCTTGTTTTTCATTGATTACTAATGACTTTGAGCATCTTTTCTTTTTTGTAGTGAGCAATCAGTGAGAAAGATCGTGACACATTTTTTCATTATTATGGTGCTGGAATTTTCTATTTTTCTTGTAGTTCTTTCAATGTTGCTTTATGTTTTGAGACCATTTTATTCCATACATATAAACATAAGATTGTTGTAAATCCTGGTGATTTAAAACTTTTGTCACTATCTTTATCTCACTAGGGTTTTTTGTTAGTACTTATCTTTTTCTACCTTTTAACTTTGAAATGTTCTGTTTCCTCATAGTTTAGATTATATATGTATGTATATAAATATATATTAACATGTATGTTTGTGCATACACACACAATGCACATATAATTCTTTTATACCCATTTTTATAATTTTTGTCTTTGCTGCATTTAGTCTGTTGATGTTTAATATAATAATATATTTGGATTTAAATCTACCATCTTATTTGTACTATCATTCACTTTATTCTAAATTTTCATATGTTTTTAAATTTTAGTGTATTATTCATATTTAGCTTATATATGCATTTATAAATGTATACATTTTTCTCCAAAATATGTTTCCTGGGCTTTGTATTTTTTTATTCCCTTTCGTAGATATATTTTTTTTTACTAACTCAGTTTCCCTTGCTACTAGTTTAGAATTTATATAATTTGTTTCTATTATTATTATTATTATTGAGACAGAATTTTACTCTTCTTGCCCAGGCTGGAGTGCAATGGTACGATCTTGGCTCACTGAAACCTCCAACTCCCTGGTCCAAGCTATTCTCCTGCCTCAGTCTCCTGAGTAGCTGGGATTACAGGCGCCTACCACCACGCCAGGCTAATTTTTGGTATTTTTTTTTTAGTAGAGACGGGGTTTCACCATGTTGACCAGGCTAGTCTCGAACTCTTCACCCTAGGTGATCTGTCTACCTCAGCCTCCCAAAGTGCTGAATTACAGGCATCAGTCACCATGCCTGGCCTGTTTCTATTATTTTATTATTTCTGTATAAATTAAAACATACATTTCTAACTTATAAAATCCTATTATTAATCAAAACCTTCAACTTCCTTCAGGAAAACACAAGGTCCATAAAACACTATAAGTTAAAGTATCTCCATCTCAATTATATTCTTTTTTGGTATACTTAAATTCTATATAAAAACTGTAGAAGGCTTATTTCTGTAGTATGCATTCTTTAGAATTTCTTTTAGTACAGTGTGGTGGTGAATTTTTTATGTTAACTCGATTGTGCTAAGGGATGCCCAGATAACTGGTAAAACATTATTTCTGGGTGTGTCTGTGAGGGTATTTCCAGAAGAGATTAGCATTTGTATCAGTAGACTGAGTAAAAATCTGCACTCATCAAAATAGAGGAGCATCAGTCAATCTACTGAGAGCCTGAACAGAACATAAAGGAGGAAAGGGTCAATTAGCTCTCTCTGTTTGAGCTGGGACATCCATCTTCTCCACCTCTCAGACATTGAAGCTCCTGGTTCTTGGGCCTTTGGACTTGAGGACTTACACCAGCATCTCCTCCCCACAGCCCCCTTCCCTCTCCCTTGCTCTCAGGCCTTTGGACTCAGACTGAATTACACCCCTGGCTTTCCTGGTTCTCCAGCTTGCAGACAGCAGATTGTGAGACTTCTTATCCTTCATTAAGTGCATGAGCCAATATCCATAATCGATTAATCTCTTTCTCTCTCTCTTTCTCTTGTCTCTCTCACACTGTTTCTGTGTGTGTACAGACATCCTATTGGTTCTATTCTCTGGAGAACCCTAACTAACACACTCAGGTTTACAAAGGCAAACTCTTTTCAGTTTTTATTTTCTCAAAATATACTTATTTCACCTTCAGTATTGAAGTGTTTTGTCACTAGTTATAAAATTTTAGACTGGCAGTTTCTTTGTTTTCGTTTTCTATCACATGGAACACATCTTGCTTCTAGCTTTCATTACTGTAAAATAGTCAAGATGATTGATCTTATCTCCTTGACTGATTTTAAGGTTTCTTGAAATATGGTGTCCTGTCGTTTTCCAAAATGAATAATGTAGCTAACTGTGGAGATTATATCTGTATCTGTATTTTTTTTTCCTATATCATGCTTAATATTGTTGGGCTTCTGATATTTGGAGACTTTCAAAAATTCTAGAATATTCTCAGACATCTGTTTCAATATTCTTCTAAATTTCCCATATTATTTTATTTTTCTGGAACTTCCATTAGATTATTGCTAGATCTTCTCAATCCCTGTTTTGTTTCCTTAATTTCTCTTTAAACAAATACTAATATGTTAATTTCTTTGTCTTTCCTGCTAGGCTGTGAATAATATTTAGGCTTCATCTTTTAGATAATTTTTTCTCTGTGTATAGTGTGCTGTTGGATGTATCCATTGAGTTTTACATTTTAATTATATATTTTCATTTTTAGAAATTCTATTTTCATATATGTCTTGCAATTCTTTAGAGTCTTCTTACTCATGTTTTCAGTGATCCCTTTTATTTCTGTATACATATTTTAATAGTTCTTTAATATTCTGTGAGAAATATTAGCATTTTGATAGTTTCAAAAATCTCAAATTCTTTGCATGTCAGATCCTAACATTTATTATTTTTGATTGCCCTCACCTATAGTGTTGTTTCTTTGTATGTTTTGTGACTTTTGACTTGACGTGTTGGTATTTCTTTGAATTTCACCTATGGGAATATTTTTGAGGTCTCCAGAGATAATTTGTACTTGCTTCTGCCAGTTCCCTTAGGTCACTACCAACGCAGAAACACTTTGAATTCTCAATTAAACTTGTATGGATTGCACATACTGCATGGTTTGGCTTGCACACTAGTATGAGGTCTGGATTGCGGTTATGAGTTCTCAAGGGAACTCTTTTCTTTCCAGTTTCCAGTGCCAAGGTTGAGACTATTATATTCTTGTGACTGAGTATTTATTTCTTTTTAAAATCCTTACACTGAGGGTGAAACCCAGTGAGATTTCAGTTTTATGAAGTATAATTTCTTATGAGATTCCTTACTTAGCACTTGCTCTAGGCTGTGCTTCTGTCCTTGACTTATGCAGACTTCAAAGCAGAAGTTGAAGGGCTCCAAGTTCAGCAGAAACATTCTTGCAAAGCCAGCTTAGTACTCACTGACCTCTCTGCTTGCTTACTTTCACTTATTTTGTGTTGTTCCTATTACCTTTTTCTTGCTGTTATTTAGTTTTGAAAGAAAAATAAGAAAATGTATGGCTTCTATCTGAAAATTGGCCCCATATATTTTTTAGATGGCACTAAACCATAACCTGAAGATATTTTGGACTTTATTTTGAATTCCTAAATAATTTGGCATAATAGGATATTTTATTTTCATGAAATACTGAAATTCAAACGTTGATCGTTATTTTCCATTCACTAGAGAGAAACTCACTCTAAAAAGCAGTGGAGTGTTTTTTTTGTCTTCCTGATGCATGGTTTTGAAAGCTCCTTTTAAGTAATCCCTGAAGATTGTCATTATCATTCATAAAATTATCTGAGAAAATTGTTAATAAGTATAGGAGGAATCAAGGATGATTTAAATATGCTATTAAAAATACTTCAGTGGAATTAGACCTATTATGTCCTTCCAGTACCTAATTTTGGAAGGTAATTATAGATCAAATATTCAGTGAGGTTGGGGATTGATTTTCTTGCCCTTGGAATACAGGATTTTTATCCAAGTGACATTTACATAAATATATTTTGGAAATACCATCTACACCAAATTTTATTATGCCTCCCATCCATAGAGTTGAGAGAAGCAAAAAATTAACAGAAAATTTCAGATGTACTCTGAAAGAATCAAGCAATTTTGAAGAAAAGCTGAGTTATTTTGAAGCTAGCGTCTCTAACCATCGCTTATTGTTATCCAACATTTTTGTTTGAGAAGCAGTTTTTAAACCCATTTCTACCTATTTAAGTCCCCCATAAATTTTTTTCTTTGCCTTTGAGCAAGGGCAAACTTTCATTGTGATTTATGAATCATTCAAATGATATGTGCAAGATGGTATTTTCATTGACACTTGAAAAAAAGCAGTTCACTGTATGTTTCCATCAGAGTAGGCAGCAATTATGAAAATAATCTTCAACTTCCCACCTTCGCATTAGTGACACAAGTAACTCAGGATTACACTGGTAGGAGGGCAACACTTTCTATAGTAATGCCATTAATTTTTTAGAGATGAGTGACAGCAAGCTACAGTCGTGCTGGCAACAATGCCAAGCAAGCATAACATTATCTGCTTTAGGAGAAATGAGGCAAGATTCTGGTCTTGGTGCTGTCTCTGTACTCGTAGCACTGCAGGCTGTTTGGCATGCAGTTAGAAATGTGCACTGATTTAATAAATTTTGAGAACAGAGATGCTTTTGAATTTTAAAATAAATCCATTGTTATAAAACCTGTTATATATTTAATTTAAAATATTCACCTCCCTAAATATGAATATTAAGAAGATACAAGATTTGTTAACTGTGTTTTACTTCAATATTATGGTTCCCCTCCATATTGCCTGAAACAACCATGACCTGTGTAGACCCCGGGTTATATTTTTAGATACTACCAAGACAGACTTAACATTTCCTTCAGCTTGAATAGACTCTAGACAAGCTTATTCCTGACTCTAAGCCTCTGACCTCCTTTAATTGGACCTTTGGAAATCTTGTTATTGCAAATTCTTCCCTTGACCCTTTAAGACGTAACTTTTTTTAAACAAAAAGCTTCTTGTCAGTTTTACAACTCAGGACAGGTGGACTTATTTAATTCCTTTTCCCATAACTTGGTCTCAACCCATGTTGTTAACTTCATTTTTCAAGTATTTTCTAGATTTTATGAATATAGACTTCACCTTTTTTTTTTTTTTCCTACACTTACATGCTTTTATTTTCTCTCCATTTGAACTTCCTCTTCCCTATATTTACCTATCAAAATTTTACCCAGGTAGATGTCATAATCATCTTTCTACATACCCACAAAGGAAATAATTTTTTTACACACATTATGCTCATCATAATCTAATTTGTATTATGGGTATTGTAATACATGTTATCTATCCTCTATTAATTTGTCAAATGTTTGAAGATGGCTTTGTGTCTAATATATCTTCATGTCTTCCCAATTACCTAATATCAATCTTACACAGAGCAGAAACTATTTTAAAGATGTGTCCTAGGTACGTGAACTAAAACCACATTATCGAATGCAAAATAGTGTTCTAAGCCTCTCCCTGATCCTGGGCAAAGTTGATAGTAAGCATTAACTGCATGTCCAGAGCCCTCTCCAATTACATGTGTGATTTCTGTTCTTGCAAACCAGAGTAATATACACAGTCATTGGAATCACATTCCCAGGTCAGGAAACATGAATAAACTTAGAGTATGGCAGAAAGTGCCTCAGTTGAAAAGGCACCAAGCCTATGCTATAAAGAGATCTCACCCTATATTATTATATCTTGAGTCAAACTCTTGTCTGACTCAAACAGGAAATTAGAGTTATAGCTTGTGTGAGGGAGCAAATCTGAAATATTCAACTCCTTCGACTTATGGATACTAAAGAAAATGAGGATGTTTATTTTGATTGGTTGGGCTGCACAGTTAAAGCTCTTAAAGGAAGCAGAGAAAAAAAATCAGTGTACCAGAGATCTCAACTAAAGCTCTGGAGACTGGCACATCTACACGAGGCACAAGCTCATAGTGGCTGCCCAATGTCCTTCCTCCCTTTTGCTTTAGCTACAGGAGCTCATCTTTGTTCACCATGGCAATGGAGCTAGTAAAATACTCATTGCATTAATTTCCCTGCACATGCAGTCTTGCCAATGAAAAATAAGAGAAAACATTCTAGGTATGGTTCCTGGGAAAGCTATTTTTTTCTTGAATAAAAAAAGACGGACAGGTGGCACATGCTATTAACCCTTTCTCCTCTCCCTTCCTTCCTAGAACTTGATCCAATATGCTAATCTTTAGTAGTATAGCACCATTTTGCAAGTATAAAGAAGAAAGATACATGGTAAGGACGGTAAAGTGAAAACATATAGAATCCTGAGTTCCTGGTGGCAACTTGGTATAGTTGTATTAGTTAGTGTTAGATGTCTCATTTTTGCTTTTGTTGTTGTATGTGGAAAAAATTAACCTCGATTTGTTAATGCTAGTGTACTTGGATTTCTGTTATGTGTAGACAAAACAAACCTGAAAAATATACTGGACATACTTAGAACACTTGTGGATGATTCAAGCACTTGGGAGAGACCTGGCCCCTAACTCTTTTATGCCATTGTTTATACTTTCCCAATTCACTTGTTAGCTGGTTGAATGAAGGGGATCCAACAGATAACTCCAAAGAAATACCAACGGATAGATGCTAGAACCACAGACAGAATAAGTAAGAAGCCCTAAACCACTACTGATCTGCCAAACATCTGATTGGACTGTGAGGTGAGCCAGCAATGAAATTTCATTGTGTTAAACCACTGAGATTTAGGGGTTGTCAGAACAACTGGCATTAGTAAGTCCAACTAAAACACCACCCCTCACTGTTCACAGATAGATGAGTTGAGAAAAAATTGTGGCATACTCATACAATAGAATATTATTGGCCTTTTAAAAGAAGGAAATCCTGCCATTTGTGATAATATGGATGAATCAGGAGGATGTTTTGCTAAGTGAAGTAAACCAGTTACAGGAGACAAATACTATATGATTCCACTTATATAAAGTATCTAAAACGGTCAAACTTGTAGAAGCAGAGGTGGGAGTATCACCTGAACCCAGGGAGGTTGAGGCTGTCGTGAGCCGTGGTTGTGCCACTGCACTCCAGCCTGGGGAAGAGTGAAACCCTGTCTCAAATACACATACACACACACACACACGTGTGCGTATATATGTATATGTGTGTGTGTATATATGTATATGTATATATACCTGACTTCCCTGACCACTGTTAATAATATACAAGTATATCTTTCCAAAACAATTTTTGTGTATTTTCTTTAATAAAGTGAGATCATATTGTATATACTATGTGGTATTCTATATTGTACACTTAAGCATGGTATTAGGAGCAAATAGAAACCAGTGTACTTGTTTATCTTGGTCCACTTTCTGCTGCTATAGAAATTACCCAGAATACAACAGACTAGGTAATTTATAAAGAGCAGAAGTTTATTTGGCTCATGGTTCTGGAGGCTGGGAAGTCCAAAAACATGGAACTAGCATCTGGTGAGAGTTTTCTTGCTGCATCATTGGTGAAGGTATCACATGGCAAGGAAATGTGTACACAAGGCATAGAGAGGAAAAAAACCAGACTGAGCTCATCGTTTTATCAGGAGACTGCTCTCCTGATACTAACACACTCTCTTGATAACGCAATTAATTCATTCATGAGTTCTGAGCTCTTGTGATCTCATCTCCTTTTAAAGGTTCCACCTCTCAACACAGTTACAATGACAACTAAATTTCAACATGAGTTTTGGTGGGGACAATCAAGCCACAGCAATATTTTAAATAGAAGTGTAAAATAAAGGAAATGTATTACACTGCAGCTTCAAGAGTTGAGAAGCTAAACAGAATGATGAGGGAACCCAGAAATTATCAACAGTAGGAAAATGCTTCTTACTACTGTCATAGACCTTAAGAAATACAGAGAAGCAGCAGAGTTAACATAACACAGACGCCAGCGTCATCCAGTGAGAATTAGATCCACAGAGGGGCTGCAAAGTAGAGCTGGGATAATGGTGACATTCAGTGGAAGCTGGAGCCACAGAGAAGATACATTTGCTGCTGAGGGTACACCTGCAGCAGGAAAAGAAGAAAAACATAGGCTGGGCGCCGTGGCTCACACCTGTAATCCCGGCACTTTGGGAGACAGAGGTGGGCGGATCACAAGGTCGAGAGATCAAGGGCATCCTGGCCAACATGGTGAAACCCCATCTCTACTAAAATACAAAAATTAGCTGGGCATGGTGGCGGGCGCCTGTAGTCCCAGCTACTCAAGAGGCTGAGGCAGGAGAATAACTTGAACTCGGGAGAGAAAGGTTGCAGTGAGCTGAGATCGCGCCATTGCATTCCAGCCTGGCAACAGAGTGAGACTCCATCTCCAAAAATAAATAAATAAATAAATAAATAAATAATAAATAAAATAAGGAACAAAACCAAGTTTCCTCACTTTTCCTATCCTTTGACCTTCTGCTTCTTATGTAGTTTGGACCATGGAAATGTAGTTGGCTGTAATACATACCAGGGTGGAGAAGAGAAGAAATGGATTTAAAAGTAAACAGTAGAATGGTTGTTTATAGTCTGTCCTTTTGTTACTTGGCCCCCATTTTCAAATCCTTCTACCCACGTTTAACGCCCACACAACAACTTAATATTTCTAAGAGAAAACAGCAGTCACTTACATAGAAAAAAAAAAAATTTCTTCCTTTCCTTCAAAGCGGAGGCAAAAAGTAACTATTATCCAAGGACAGTTTATCCAGGTGATATATAGACCCTTTCATTAATTCTGGATACCTACTTGTGGTGGGGTTGTATCCCAAACTGCTGGGATCTTGGTCTTGCTGACTTCAAGAATGAAGCCGTGGACCCTTGCAGTAAGTATTACAGTTCTTAAAGATGGTGTGTCTGGAGTTTGTTCCTTCAGATGCGTCCAGAGTTTATTCCTTTTGGTGAGTTCGTGGTCTCCCTGACTCAGGAGTGAAGCCACGGATGCTAGCGGTGAGCGTTACAGCTCTTAAAAGCGGTGTGTCTGGAGTTGTTCATTCCTTCCGGTGGGTTCGTATTCTCACTGGCTTCAGGAGTAAAGCTGCAGACCTTCCCAGTGAGTGTTACAGCTCATAAACGCAGCACGTCTGGAGTTGTTCATTCCTTCTGGTGGGTTCGCAGTCTCACTGTCCTCAGGAGTAAAGCTATAGACCTTAGCAGTGAGTATTACAACTCTTAAAAGTGGTGCAGACCCAAAGAGTGAGCAGCAGCAACATTTATTGCTAGCAGCTAAAGAACAAAGCTTCTACAAAGTGGAAGAGAACCCAAGCAGGTTGCTGGGGCTGACTAGGGTAGCTTCTCTAGTGCTGGTGGCATGTTTTTATTCCCTTATCTGGCCCCACCCACATCCTACTGATTGGTCCATTTTACAGAGAGCTGATTGGTCCATTTTACAGAGTGCTGATTGGTCCATTTTGACAGAGTGCTGATTGGTGCGTTTACAAAGCTTTAGCTAGACACAGAATGCTGACTGGTGCATTCATAATCCTTTAGCTAGACACAAAAGTTCCCCAAGCCTCCGCCAAATTAGGTAGACAGAGTGCTGATTGGTGTGTTTACAAACCTTTAACTAGACAGAAAAGTTCTTCAGGTCCCCACCCTACCCAGAAGCCCAGCCGGTTTCACCTCACAATGGCACTAGCCGCAGCACTTTGCAGCACTTAGCCCCGGCGTTCTGGCAGCCCAGAGGGAGCTCATCCCCCAATCAAGCCCAGCAGTTCCCCTGCAGGTCGCGCCCAGTGCCAGCCCACTGAGCCTGTGCCCACCTGGAACCAGTGCCGCTGGCAGCCCTGGCTCCCCATCTGTGCCTCTCCCCCAACACCTCCCCGCCAGCAGAGAGAGCCGGCTCAGGCTTTGGCCAGCCCCAGAGAGGGGCCCTCACAGCTCAGCGGCGTGCTGAAAGGCTCCTCCAGAGTGGCCAGAGCAGACGCCGAGGCCAAGCAGGCGCCGAGAGAGTGAGGGCTGCTAGCACGTTGTCACTTCTCAGGGTCATCTCTGAAAACTAAGTTTATAAAATTAGAACCCACTAGTACTCCTCCAACAAAATAGTAGAGAATAGATAAAAGGGGAAAATGGGTATTTTGTTAAGAAATGCAGGCATAGTAACAATAAAAATATGCATAGCTGATACAGTCTTCATTTATGTAACGGTCATGAGGCCATAGTTGGTATTTTTCAATTTCTTCTTCCACCATCTGCTCCCTGTTCTCTTACACTCAGGTGTTCCTTAACTGGGTTCTCTTTTGTTGGAGAGATCTAACTCTTCCTGAAATATTGGGTCTTTAGTGGTCCTGCCTTGATTTGGTTGCTATAATCTTCCATTAACTTTTACTGCTGGATATGGAAATACTACGATGTTTCCTAGTGGATTCTGACATAGTCTTCCCAGTCCCTATTGTGTAGCAGCAATGCAATTTCCCTTTGATAAATTGGGTAAACCATCAAAACTGGTGTAGTAACTCCTCTTCTGCCAGTTGAATCATTGGTATGAGGAGCCCCAAATGACCAGTTGCCAGTTGGGAACTATGATCTATAAAGCATCAGAACACAGGGCTGCAAAATTCCAATGATGGAATATTATGTGTAATAGTGAAAGAGCCACTTCTATTTCTATCTATTGATTTCAGGTCTGTGTGTATTGGCAATGGGAGAAAATAACACCTTATATTTGCCTCCGTTTTAAAACATACTACATTTTGGAAAATAGCAAACCAACCCCAGTAAATCTTCCATAGACCATCTCCTATTCTGTTAGACTGGCTGCTTCTTGGGCTATATGATAAGATGAGGGAATAATGTAGGTGCAAGTCTCCATTTTTGCCCTAAAATAGCAAGAGGTTTTTGGTGGTTTAAGATTTTTCAGCTTTATCTGAGACACCCATCCCAAATCCTGCAGTCTCATTCTTCCACACAACATCTGAACTGTAATGTAAAAGACTTTGAGTGTACTTGCATTGAATAACCCCATTGAAGGCTACCTGATGGAAATTGGAGCCAAGGAGAAGATGCAGCCTTTGCTGGGGACAGTACTGAGGCAGAGGGACAGGGAAAACATCCATTAGTGTCTCCCTTTCTTCTACTGGTTTATAATGAGTTTTATTTGGGCAAGAATTTGTATGGAAAGAATTATCACAGAAGTGTTTCTGGGGGAACCCATAGGGGAGTGTAAGGAGTAGGATAAGAGAGGGGCAAAAGACAAAATCCAGGCAAAGTACCTTAGAGGATGGCTGTAGCTGAATCCTGCAGGGACCATCCGAAGTGTAAGCTGTACCTCAATTCTTTGACCCTGAAGCAAATGTTTTCTTACTTCCAGTTATCTTATTCATTGGTTAAGAGTGACTGCCCCACTCTTGGAATTAAATTCCTGGGCATTTCCAGTTCTTTGCTAGGAAAAGTGGGCTCTGGGAACTTGCAAACAGTTTTCTGGAAAATAACTGGAGGCATTCCCTTGAAATGAAATCACATGAAAGCAGCTGAGATACACACAAAATCCATAAAAAAGGGATCCCAGGCAGTCTGGATTCAGTATTGACATTGTTGGCTGTACCTGTGCTCAGTTTTCTGCTTGTGCCTGTCATTGCAACTATTGGAAGCCACAGGACAAGGAAATATGGCTCCCTCTGAGATGGAACAGAGCAGAGAATGATGGGGAATGAACTGAGAACAATTTTTTGACCTCCATAGCATATCATAAAAATTTTCTCTGATATTACACATTTTTCTATAGCCATCTTAATAAGTGCATAATAGACCAATATATAGATGTACATATCCAATTCTGCAGTCTCCTTTTTGGCTGGAAATTAGCTCTTCCCTAGTTTGAACATAGAACAACCCTGCAACCAGAGTTTAGTTTATCTTCTTAACTTTTTCCTTAGGACAAATAGCATCAGTACTTTAATAGGCCTTCTGTGGAGATGAGGGTAGGCATAGCTCTAGTCAACCACAGCAACATGTAAAATTCCTGGTATTGTTACCAGGAAGTGGGAGCATCCTTGGTTCTTGTCTAACTTGGAAGAAAGAATTCAGCCAAGAGACACATTGTAGCAGAATTTACTGAAGGACTACAGGTACATTTCTAGAGAGGAGTGGAAAACAGCTCTTGGCTGGTCCAGCTGGAAAAATAGTAGTAGCAGCAGTATCACCATTATTTAAAAAGACAGAACACTCTGAAAATCAAAACAGAGTGCAATGCACAAAAGAATGAACCAGGAGCTAATGCTGAGGGACACTCTTTAGGAGAATCTTACATGATTATTTATGAAGGGGCGTGAGTGGATGTTAATTGCAAGCATGTTTTGGGAGGTCTTTTTGGATACACAGGCTCTATGGTTGTACATGTTAGTACACACATTGCATGTGTTATTAGCATTTTAAATCTCCCAGAGATGTGTTTTTTTACTATTATAATGAGCAAAAGGCTACTTTAGGGTGAGTTTTTAGAGGAATGGGCATGTTTGTCAGTGGGGAAAATCCCTAGCATACCTGTCTCTGGCTAAGGCATGGTCTAAGTCCCCTTCAGGGCTAGAGGATCCCAACCACAAGGCCAGATGTAGCCAATGTAGCCATCGTCCTTTTTGCTGAGTGTCAGTCCAGCCCTGACTATCAGTGGGCAGCATCTTCAGGACCTCTTTTCCTAGGGGGCTCCCTTGCCTGCTCATTTCTGGCTATCTGCCTACTCTCTAACAGTATGAATATATATCAGCAGACATTTTATACAAGGTCTGAGTTCCAAAGTCAGTTGTTTATAGTTTAGTGTTTGAAAATCAAAACATATTTTTATGCTAAAATTATGTTATAATTGGTATTTTGGTTCCCAGTATAGCTCTTGAGCCTATATTTAGCTCAAATACAACTGAACTGCTGAATTATGGTATGAATATGACCATCTCGTCCTGTTTCTCTCACTTTCTCATTTCAATCCATGTTTTCATGAAAGGTCATCGCCCAGCTGTGGAAGCAAAATACTCCTTACCAGTCGTTTAGATTTAAGTTGAAATTTAATTTGTCCTGGGTCAGAAGAATTTGCAATTAAGTCTCTGTAATAGTGAGATACTTTATACCCTGGAAAATAATTTGCAGGTTCCATTTATAGAAGAAAGTTTTAAAAGAGAAGGTAACTTTTTATCCTGAATTCATGCCTTATTATCTCTGCATACTTTATTCTTACTGCCCTTTAAGGTTAGTTTCCTGCTTATATTTCCCAGGAACAGTACAATAATGGTTTTCATTTTGAAAACATGTCCTAGAAAAGTGGACATTTAGGAAGATGCTAGTCATTTAGGCATGGAAGATTTTCTAATCTTGTGCCGTTGTTCTTTGGTGGGTTTGTTATATATAACATTATGTCTTGCTTTAGATTATGTTTAGTTCTGTTGAAATGTAGCTATTTTATAATTAACGTACATGGATATAATCAGATAATCACTACTGGCTTACCATCAAGTCTGCTTCAGATATTTGTAGCTTTAATTTGTTTCTCAGAAAATAGTTTATGGGCTCATTTAAAAAAAACTTCAAAAATAAACTTTATATTTTATCATCGATTTATATTTACATGAAAATTGCAAAAATGGTACAGGTAGTTCCTATATACTCTACTTCCAGTTTCTATTAACATCTTATAGTATGGTACATTTGTTACTATTAATGAACCAATATTAATCTATTTGTATTAACTAAAGTCCATGCTTTATTCATATTTTCTTAGTTTTTACCTAATGTTCTTTTTCTGTTCCAGGACCCCATCTGGGAGATCACATTACATTTAGTTATTGTGTCTCATTAGGCTCTTCTTGGCTATGACAGTTTCTCAGACTTTTCTTATTTTTGTCATAACACCAAACCTCAGGTCACTTTCAAAGACCTACCTGGTATCTGGAAGACATTGATTTGAAAGGAGAAAGTTTTCAACAAAAGATTTACATATATAGTGAAGGCTGGTCAATTTTTTTCCAAGGTAATCTGGTAGACATTTAATAATTCAGTGAATTATTTAGTATCATATTCACATTTCCAACTAAATTGAAGAGAAAATCTTCATGCAGAAGGGATTCTTTTTCTTTTCTTTAGCCAAGTTGTGTGTTGTATATCTTCATTACATCCACTGTGAAAAGATTACCTTTTCACTGTTGATATATTCTGCATTTTATATGGAACAGAACTCTCAGGTAGAAAAGTGATTTTACTCTTTGACTTACAGAGCTTTCAATATTTATCATAATTCCTGTCATATCCTGTAGATATTACTTTGACCATTGCAGCCAGAAATTCCGATGTAATCAGTTCAGTTTTCAGGGAGTTCTTTGAATCAAAACCATTAGGAGTCTCTAAATGAGCTCCACTAGCGGCTCTTGCTGGGTTGTGCTCACAGGTGAGTTTCCATCAGTAATTAGATATTTCATTCCTGGCATTGAACAAGCAGTGCTTGTCATACTAGGACACCACAAAGTTTGGAGCTTATTTGTGAAGTAAAGGAAGCAGAAAATGTAGACCATACTGTGAACGAAGAAAGACTATTAGATACTGAGCTTTTTATTTGCTGGGAATCTCATTTAATTTTCCACCAATGAATTTAAACGGAAGACTACTCCAACAATTCATTTTCTGCTACTGTAAAACTTTAAAATTCTTAAATACTTGTCCTGTTCAAAATGGAGATTTTTAGTATATCTCGCTTATCTTGCTTTTGGATCTACGTTTATTTATCTATCTATCTAGTTAGCTAGCTAGCTTTCATCTATTGACCTACCCATCATCTATCTATAACGTTTATATAATAGTAATATGTAGAATTGGAGACAATGAATGGGATAATTGCAAATACTGAGAATGAAATGAGAATAAGATGGGGGCATGGCTAGAATGTATTTAGGAGTTCAGGGTTTCTGATCTTGGTGTTGAACAGGTTCTATATGCTTCCTATTTTGGCCCAACTCTAACACAGTGCCATTTGTACAATAGATACATTACAAATTTTTTTTTTTTTTTTTTGGTCTCAGGGAAGATGCATGGTCATAGTTTTAAGAATGTCAGGGAAAAATTTAAAAAAAGTCAGTGCAAACTTGATTTGTCAACTAGAAATACAATCCTATGAGTATAGTTTGGATTTAATAGATTTGGTATTTGACATAAAGGTCTTCATTTTAAACACAGGCATTTATTGATTTATTGATTTATTGATTTTTTAATTATACTTTAAGTTCTAGGGTACATGGGCACAACGTGCAGGTTCGTTACATATGTTTACATGTGCCATGTTGGTGTGCTGCACCCATTAACTCGTCATTTACATTAGGTATATCTCCTAATGCTATCCCTCCCCCTTCCCCCCACACCTCGACAGGCCCTAGTGTGTGATATTCCCCTTCCTGTGTCCCAGTGTTCTCATTGTTCAATTCCCACCTATAAGTGAGAACATGCAGTGTTTGTTTTTTTTGTTCTTGCGATAGTTTGCTGAGAATGATGGTTTCCAGCTTCATCCATGTCCCTACAAAGGACGTGAACTCATCCTTTTTTATGGCTGCATAGTATTCCATGGTGTATATGTGCCACATTTTCTTAATCCAGTCTATCATTGATGGACATTTGGGTTGCTTCTAAGTCTTTGCTATTGTGAATAGTGCGCAATAAACATACGTGTGCACGTGTCTTTATAGCACCATGATTTATAATCCTTTGGGTATATGCCAAGTAATGGGATCACTGGGTCAAATGGTATTTCTAGTTCCAGATCCTTGAGGAATCACCACATTGTCTTCCACAATGGTTGAACCAGTTTACAGTACCACCAACCGTATAAAAGTGTTCCTATTTCTCCACATCCTCTCCAGCACCTGTTGTTTCCTGACTTTTTAATGATCACCATTCTAACTGGTGTGAGATGGTTTCTCGCTGTGGTTTTGATTTGCATTCTTCTGATGGTCAGTGATGATGAGCATTTTTCCATATTTCTGTTGGCTGCATAAATGTCTTCTTTTGAGAAGTGTCTGTTCTTATCCTTTGCCCACTTTTTGATGGGGTTGTTTGTTTTTTTCTTGTACATTTGTTTGAGTTCTTTGTAGATTCTGGATATTAGCCCTTTGTCAGATGGATAGATTGCAAAAATTTCCTCCCATTCTGTAGGTAGCCTGTTCACTCTGATGTTAGTTTCTTTTGCTAAATGCAGGCATTTCTTTTGCAAGTGCTCCAAGAATCACAGGTTTATTAACTCTATGTTATGATATACATCTCTAGAACCAAGATTTCTCATTTATTTTTTTGGGTCACCCCAAAATTACCTTTCAAGGAAGATTTCCAATTCACAACAAATTGGGATATTGTCTTTTCTAGATTTCCCATTTTTTCACAGGAAGATAACAGCCTCCACTATTCTCCCAACCCTGCCAATTGTTAAAGCACCTAATGTCAAAAATTGTTAATGATCTGTGATTTTACCCTAATTGAAAGCTGACAAGTTAGCCTACCATAGTTTCGTAGATGCTGGCAGGAGATACAAAACTCTCGTGTCAGAGACAAAGGACTTTATTTCTCCTGGCACAGCAAGTATCATGAACTTCATGTTCAGATTGGTTCTTCTTGTCCACTATATCCCATAAATGCAATGAAAAGTAGCCCAGGTAGATGCTGTGCAGACAGTAGATTTTTGTCACAGCTGAGAACCCCTGATTTTAGAAAATCCTCAATGGTGTAAGAGTGCTGCTGGCAAACTTCCCCAACCTTTTCTCAAGAGGAAGATACTACATTTATTATCCTGGTGAGAAAACAAATATGCCCTCTACCCTAGAGGGAGACACTACTTCTGTCTTCTAAGGCTGTATAAACATCTGTGCAAAGATAGTCCAGAACAAAGGTATCAATACCTTTTTCTTAGAAGACAGACAGAAACACAGGAAAACTGTGGAGTATGTCTGCCATCACATGGCTTTACATATCATCATAATATATAAAATTATGATCTATCTGTCTATTGTGTATTTATGTCTAGAGAAAAGAATTAGCTAGACCCTACATACTCGTTTTTTATTAATCTGTTTAATCATCCCATTTTTTTCTTTATTATGCTCATATCTCAATGCTTACATTGCACTGTGCTATGTTAGAAATACAACAATGAGCCAGAAATATGCAGTTCCTTACCTTGTGAAGCTTATATTCCATAGTGAAGAGAGACTTTAACAACATAATCACACAAATACCAACTCATTACAATGTGGCATATGTAAATAAGGTTCAACAAAAGTGAATAATTGGAGACATCAAGGGTTCTGATGAAGGAAAAGGGTTAAGCTCCTCCTCAAATTACCCAAAGACTCATGTGCCTGGGGAAAAGAGTGAAGAGGAGAGGAGCCCCAAATAAGGCTAGAGACAGTCAGGAATCAGACAACACAAAGCCTGGCCTGCTGTGAATAGCGTGAAATTTTATTCTGAGGGCACCAGGGAAATACTGCCATGTTTTAAGTAGGGAAGTGATATCACTAGAGTTGTGTTTAAAAAGGTCACAGAGTCTCTGTGTGAACCATGACTAGGGGAGCACAAGATTACATTCAGGGAATTTTGTTTTAGGTGAAATCATGACAAGTTAGTGTAGAAGTTTAGGATAGAGGGAAATGGTTTGTTCTGATAGGCAAAGTTAAACTTATTGACTGATGGGTGGGAAAAGAATGGGAGACATCAAAGAACGCTCTTGGGTCTTGCTCGAACAGTGAATGGATGAGTGGAAGGCCACCTTGAGAGAACACAGTGAGGATGGGGCCGATTAAGTATTGACAAATCTCTGCTACTCAACATCTATCACGATTATGATTGAGAAAAATGTTATTTATTGAGGCTGGCTTCAAGGTTATGCAGTTCGCCTACTTCTCTCTATTCCCTAGATTCTACCCCTTAATTGAGCTATGTGCCCAAAACATCTTAGTCCTTTCAAGAATCACTTTTATTTAATAGCAGTTGAAGCTACAAGTTTGATGCCATCATATTTTTGGGGGGGATGTTATGAGAAAGAATCATCTGACACTTCACTGCTTCATTTTCTGTGACATCAGGGTCTTCTCTATGGGAACATATGAAAGAAATTATTGTGTGATCCTGGCACAGGATTAATAACTTCCTGAGAAACTGGTGTGTTCTTAATTTAAAGATGTGGAACCATGAATCAGATTGCGATTCTTTGTTTATATGATTGGCTTTTAGAATGCTTGGAAGCAATTTTGTTTTGCCCACTTCTAATGAATATAGAGGGTTTTCTGGTGTGCTGACCTCACTCTTTCCTACCCATCCCTCTTTAACCTCATTCAATTATTTATTTCCTCTTGTCAAACTGAATGCCTTTTTGGTAGTTGCCATTAATCTTTTCTGGAACAAGTTGGAGTGCAAATAAATAAATAAATAGAAATCTTGAGCAAGTTGGATATATTTTTGTAACCTACTAGGCTTTGGTTCTTCATCTGTACAACGAGATTTGGAACAGATGAACTCTTAATTTTTCTTTTTTTTTTTTTTAAGCTCACCAGTTTATGTTTCTAAAAGAAATTAGGAGCGTTTTCAAGTTTGAGCCATCACAGACAATAAAGTACCCAAAACTGACTAAACATCAACCATTATCCCTTTGCTAATGGAATTATTGATTATTGAGAACATTCCTGTTCTTGAAAATGACCTAGAAGCTGCTTTTGTAAGATACTTTCTTCTCCAACATTTACTACAGTACTGTACATAGGATTGTTATAGTAAAACGAGAAAGCATTTCTCTTGCCATCTTTTCTTGCTCTTATTGAAGTTCACATCACTTGTAGCGATTTTAGAAGATGTTTGCTTTTTGCTTACTATACACAAGTCTCACAGTCTGGAGCCATTCTAAGAGCTACTCATTGGTAAGTGTGTTTCGAATGTGTCACTGCCCAAGTTCCTTAAAGAAGAAGCCATCCCTCTGAGGGATGAGCCAGGGAACATGGTTCCATGGAAATTAAGCTGAATTAAGCTTACACCCTCAGGTAAGAAGAGCTGGAGTTAATTTGAACTGGCCTGCCTGAAAGAAAAAGTAAGGTACTCTGGTGCCAGTTCTCATAGGTGTTAGAATTCTTTATTGTGAATTGAGTTTGCTGGTTGGCACTATGACTTTCCATTACTCAAAGGCCAAGATGACTTTCTCAGTGAGTCATCAGTTCAGGTAGCAGTTCATTTGATACCTGAGTTAGTGCAATAACATGCATTTACAAAACATCTCTGTACATGGGTTTTTAGATGGTATATAGGGTCTCCCTGTCTTATACTTTGTATACAAATAGACATGTATTTTAGGTGTAACTCTTTCAACCAATGTTTCCTGCTTACCTTTAATGGACTATTACCTGTGCTATGTCGGTTTACAGGAACAAATGAGCCACTCCTGCTTAGAATCTGGTTGGTGTCTTTTTGGGAAGATAGGTAAATAGGTACAAGGCTGGAGGATAAATACACATCAAGCTGTATATAAAAAAGAATTGAGTAAAGAATGGTGAGCTCTTTAGTGTCCTGAGATAGAGGATAGAGCAGGGGTGTTGAGGGACTATGTGGAAATTAGCATGGAAGAAGACATGAAATTAACTGTAAACTTCCTTTCATACTGTATTGTCCTAGCTGCTGTGGGAAAAATCTGCTGCAATAGAAAGATGTTACATATGACGGCTTTTTTTTTTTTTTTTTTTTTCTGGGACAAAAGATTTCTTGCATTTATGAATCTTTGCCAAATCAATTTAGTGTTTCTGTGAAAGGTGGAAGCAGGACTAACTAGAGGAGAAATGAAGTTGTTTTTAGGGTTGATTGTACAGCACAACACGTGGAACAGATTTGAGAGGCTGACTTTGACTGCTCTGGGTCAAAAGCTGTAAAAAGATACAGACAGGCTATAGTTAGATACAATCTCTCAAGTATGCTGCAAAAGTCATAATAGAAAAAAGTTAGGCTGGGTTTCAAAGTAGAGAAGTAGGCAACATTTCAGAGATTATTTAATATAAGGTCGGTGAGTATACAGATTTAAGGACACCTCTGTTCTCCCTTTCAAAGCCCCAGACACAAGATTCCTATTTCTGGGTTGTTATTGATTTATTTATCTGTACACCAAGATCTAGGTACAATGCTGAACACAAACCCTGATGTTTAAAACTTAAAATTTTTCTTTCTTACAAGCCCCAGAATAAGGGAAAAGATAGGAATATGTTTGAGAAATGTTAGAGTTTCTTCTCACCAGGACCCAAGTGACTCCCCCGGAGTGAGCAAGTGGTGTGCTTAGGTGTTCTAAGGGAGCAATATCCAGAGAAGGTAACTTCTTGGTGCATGATCACACAGATATTGGAGACTTTTAATCAGAACACACAGTGGGCCAAGATGACTTCTTCAGGAAGATGAGCACTCATGGGACCTTTCTAGGGAGTAACAGTAGCTAACAATTTACAGCACAATCTGAGTACCAGGCATAATACTAGATGCTAATAAATTGTTTGATATTCACTTTATATATGTGAGATGTGCATACTCTTTATTATGTGAAAATCAAAGCCCTGAGATACTAAATAATTTTCCATTGAGGAAGAGTGTTTGAAAATAAGTATGACCTTGCCACTGTTAGAACGTTGAATGTGGAGAGGACAAGAAAGCTAATGTTTATTTATTACTTACTGTTTTAGGGATCAAAAAGAGCCCTGGAAGGAAGGTGTCGTTATTATTTCCATTTAAGACAGAAAAAAAAACAGACTCATAGAAGGTAGTTGTCTTATATTGTGTAGCAACTAAATCGTAGGGTTGGAATTCAAACTCCGCTTAGCTTATTTCGGAGTTTGTGTACTTTGTTTGGTGTGATGAATTTAGGAAGAATTTGAGGTTATTGGATTTTGTCTTGATTACCTTCACCTTTACCTATACTTCTTCTTCTCTCTAGGGCTCCACACAACCCCAGAGCCTAATTTGTATTTAATTCTTGTTCTCTGTTCTCAGGTTGTTAAATAGTCTCTACCAAATATAAAATGATAATTAATGTGATAAAATAATAGTTAATGTGATGAGCAGGTACGTATGAAATTTAGAGGGAATGCTTTTTGTTTTCTATTTATAAGAAAAGGCTTGCTGCTTGTATTATGGGGGCAGAGATTGGTAAAGACCAGACAGTTGACCCTTTCTCCCAGTTTCTGTAGAGAATCCCAAGTTTTACTGGGCAGGCACTTAGGAGGAATGTAATTGACTTTGAATCTAACAACAACAACAAAAAGATATAAATTTATCTCTCACTCTTGAATGCTGGTGGCTGTGAACTAGATCTAGGATTTTCTTTGTTTTGGTTGTTCAAGGATTTCTTAACCTGCCATGGTTGACCTTTGAGCTGGATAATTCGTTGCTGTCGGGTCTGTCCTGTGCTTAGCAGCATTTGTGGCCTCTGCTCATTAGATGCCGGTAGGATCCTTCAGTTATATAACTGTATAATGAAGAATGTCTCCAGACATTGCCAAATGTTTTGGAGACAAAAATCACCCCTGGTTGAGAACCACTGGTTTAAAGCTACCAAGTTTTTCCAGTGATGACTTTTACTAAGTCTATTATATTTTTAAAAGGTTGTTAATGCAGTTTGTTCTGTGTGAAGTGAGAAGAACTAAGCTGTAGAAATCTATTTGTGCCCCTGTCATTAGTGTGGGTCTACTCTCCTGCATGGTAGAAATACTTAAAAGGAACTTTCTCTGTGAAAGAGACAAGCCAGGAAGCTGAAACTACAGAAAGGTAAAAAATAGTTTTTTAATCAAAATCCAGCTGCCAAGAAAGAATCTATATATGATTCCTTTTTGGGTTATTCTTCACTTCTTCTAGATGGTATGTATAAAATTAGTAGAGAATATTATTCACTAAAATGTAACTTAGCAACTTCTCTGAAGTACAAATATAAATTTCACTTTATTTAGTGCCTGATTTAGTACAAGGAATTTTATTCTGAGGCCCTACAGGAGCTACAGTTTTCATCCACCACAGTCTAGACCTGTTAGCCATGTGGAAACCTCTTTAATTAACTGTCAGCTTCTGTATTGTTTTCATCCTCCTCAGCCAGGTAATGTGGAGATGGTCCAGAATTATCCTTGGTAATGTCTCCTGTACATTAACTTGGGAGAAATATGAAGAGAGAACCAATTCCTTATAACAGTTCAGTAAGTAGTCAAGCCCCACAGACCTCCCCAGAACTGTGGCAGTAGTTTGAAGTATTGGGATTTCTCTTTATATGGGTGCCTCTTTCAGATAGCTCAGATTTTAAAAAGATGAATATTTTTTCTCTGTTATAAAAGAATTGTATGCCCATTGTGGAAAATTTAAAAAATATATTATGAAGCAAATAATGGTTGTCCATAATCCTATCATTAAGAGAAAATCACCATAAAAATTTTAGATTATTTTCTTCTTGGATTATACTATGCATTTTTACATTGATGGTATCATACTGTAAAATATAATTTAGTGTTCTACTGGTTTAAATTTTAAAACTTAGCTTTATTTCGTCAGCTTATTTCTATGACATTTATAATCCTTGAAGCTTAGTTTTTAGAATGTAGTGTTGAATTAATCATCACAAAAATCCTTTTGCTGTAAGTAAAGAAATTAAACATGATCTTCTTTGTACAGAAGGAAAATTAAAGTACAGAGGTGAAGTGATTTTTCTTATATCCTATGTCCACGTTAATTTATTGGGGGAACCCGCCCCCAATATTTCAATGTAGGTTCTTTCTATTTTCCATAAGTGTCGGCCGGCTGAGAAATAAAGAGAGACAGTATAAAGAGAGGAATTTTACAGCTGGGCCATGGGGGTGACATCACATATCGGTAGGACTGTGATGCCCGCCTGAGTCTCAGACCAGCAAGTTTTTATTAAGGGTTTCAAAAGGGAGGGGGGTGTGTAAGAACAGGGAGTAGGTACTAAGATCACATGCTTCAAGGGGCAAAAAGCGGAACTACTAATAAGGGTCTAACAAAGATCACATGCTTCTGAGGGAACAAGACAAAGGGCAAAAGCAGAACTGATAAGGGTCCAACAAAGATCACAAGGCAAAGGGCAAAAGCAGAACCACTGATAAGGGTCTATGTTCAGTGGTGCAGGTATTTTCTTGATAAACATCTTAAACAACAGAAAACAGGGTTTGAGAGCAGAGAACTGGTCTGACTACAAATTTATGAGGGTGGAGTTTCCCAACTCTAGTAAGCCTGAGGGTACTACTGGAGACCAGGGCATATCTCAGTCCTTATCTCAACTGCACAAGACAGACATTCCCAGAGCAGCCGTTTATAGACCTCCCCCAAGGAATGCATTCCTTTCCCGGGGTATTAATATTTATATTCCTTGCTAGGAAAAGAATTCAGTGATATCTCTCCTACTTACATGTCCGTTTACAGGATCTCTGTAAGAAGAGAGACTATAATATGGCCCTTTTGGTCCGACCCCACAGGCAGTCAGACCTTATGGTTGTCTTCCCTTGTTCCCTAAAAGTCACTGTTGTTCTATTCTTTTGCAAGGTGCGCTGATTTCATATTGTTCAAACACACATTTTACAATCAATTTGTACAGTTAACACAGTTATCACAGTGGTCCTGTGGTGACATACATCCTCAGCTTATGAAGATAACAGGATTAAGAGATTAAAGTAAAGACAGTCATAAGAGATTATAAAAGTACTATTTGGGAACTGATAAATGTCCATGAAATCTTCACAATTTATGTTCCTCTGCCACGGCTCCAGCCGGTCCCTCCATTTGGGGTCCCTGACTTCCCACAACATTAATTATTGATGTTAAAAGAAGAATTTGAATCTAAGATATTTGCATGATTACATTTGTGCTACAGGAAGAGTAGTGTTGTAGTGTTTTAGAGAAATGCCAAACTGGACAGGGAGACCAGTTAGGAAATTGGTGCAATAACATAGGTCAGAAATGAAGACCTAATTGAAAATAAAACTAGCCGAATAGGGGATAGAGGGTAGAAGATGGATTAAAGGGATATCAAGGAGTTATAAGTATCATTAGCATTTGGTTAGTGGTTTATGCGGAAAGTAAGGAAAAGGGAGGAATCTAGGCTATTCTTAGGTGTTAATATGGGTACTGTTCACCAAGAAAGAGAAAGTTAAAAATTAGAACAGTTTGAGAGAAAGATGAGTTCTATTTTGGATGTGATGAAATGGGAATTTTCATAGGACATGTCAGTGGAAATGTCTGATAGGCTGTTGGCTTGAAGCTTGGTGGGGGAAAAAGGAGGGAGGGAAGGGAAAGAGAAAGAGGGAAGACAGAGAGACAGAGACACACACAGAGAGAGAGAGACAGAGAGAATCTGGGATAGCGTGTTAGAGTGGTTTTCTTGGCATAGACCATCATTTAGAATACAATTGATATCAAATAAATAGATGAACTCATCTCAGGAGAACATGGCAGGTGAGAGAAGAGAGTCAGATGGATCCCTTCTCCAACTCTCATAAACTCACCTTTTTAAGTTGGTTTCTTGGTTAATCTGTGATATCAGGCAAGGTTTCATTTCTTCACTGAGGTGGCTTTCTGCCACCAAACAGAAATGTTTCTTCTGATCTCATTTGCCTTCACTGCAGCAGTTAACATTGATTGTAACTGCCTTTTTGAAACTCCCTCCTTTTATGACATATGTACCTTTGTAAGTGCATTACTGAGCAAATATGGCATTTAATAAAAATTCAATAGGGGAGAGTAAGGAGGATGTTTACATCTTGGGCTCCATAGCATTTCCAGAAATTTCCTTTGGGTATCTGACTTCTTCCCTATCTCTCTTCTCAATTCTACAGCCTTGTCATTATTTCATTCAGAGCATTTTTTTTTTTTCCTTTTGGGTTCTATCTGCAAGCTTTTCTACCACTACCCACTACTTAATACTGTCTTCGAGTACCCCATAGTCATTAAAAGAAGGATTAAGATTTTAATTGTTCTCAGTAAAAAAAAAAAAAAAAAAATCCACCTGATACCAAAATCCATCCTTCTGTGAAGGCCCCAAGAGATTACATACAACAAATAATATTTAGCTGTTGATGTCTAAATAAAAGATATATGTACTGAGTGAGTCTTTTAAAATTTACCAACTGAATATGGAATCACGTTGATTTTTTTCTGGGACTATTTTAGCCCTTACAGTTCATCACTCCATGCAGCTGACAGTCTGCTTTTTAATCTGGCTCTACTACAACCCTTCCTTCTTATGAAGGGAAAAAGTGGGGCTATTGCAGGGATGTGGGGTGTGGAATTGAGGGGCATTAAAAGGAACACACACATTTGGTAAACAGCTTCCCACAGAGTTGACACTGTGATCTCTTCATTCAACATTTCATTAACAACTACAGTGTGAGTTAAATATTATTGTTCCCATTTATAGATGAGGAGAGTGAAGATCAGAGGTAGAAAGAGAGGATAGAAAGTGAGGATCAGAGGTAAGGTAGATAACTACCTTACTTTCAAGTGGAAGAGCTCAGTATGTCCTGAGCTTGACAGCCTGTGCTCCTGCCACTGAGCCATACAACATCCATAGAAGGCTATCCTTTGCAGGACCATTTCCTATTTTTTGGCCTCAAGAAAAGAAAAACAGCTTTAGTTCTGTCCTTTTGTTGTTGCTTATTTTAGACTTTCTACACATGGTAAGACTAAACTTTCCATGCCCAGAGGCTAAAGATTGGCCTGAAATATGGGTAGCCAAATAGGGCTTAGGGTTCTAAATGTGTTTTTTTTTTTTTTTTTTTTTTTTTTTTTTTTTTTTTTGAGACGGAGTCTCGCTCTGTCGCCCAGGCTGGAGTGCAGTGGCGCAATCTCGGCTCACTGCAAGCTCCGCCTCCCGGGTTCACGCCATTCTCCTACCTCAGCCTCCCCAGTAGCTGGGACTACAGGCGCCCGCCACTGCGCCCGGCTAATTTTTTTCTATTTTTTAGTAGAGACGGGGTTTCACCATGGTCTCGATCTCCTGACCTTGTGATCCGCCCGCCTCGGCCTCCCAAAGTGTTGGGATTACAGGCGTGAGCCACCGCGCCCGGCTAAATGTGTTTTTGTAAATTAGAAATCTTCCGTAGGTACAGAGAGGGTCTTCCTAAACTTATCAATTTGGAAATTTGCAAAATTATGTTTGTGCTATTTGGAAATTGCCTGTTTACTGTTAACTTCATGATTTAGCAGCTAATGTATTTTTAATTAGGCCTCAGACTATTTGGGAGAGGACGTCTATAATACAATTGTATAAATAAGTCCATAAAGCAGCCACTGTACAAGAACATGAGCACTGGCAGCCAAATTGCCACATTCAACCCAACATGCTACAATGTCTCTTGCCCTCAGGTGAACTTTGAAAACTGTCATGTAATTGCAGTAATTCCAAGGGCACATAAAGCTGCTTCACTATGGAAGAAGGAAGAAAGCCTATCTTAATTTCCATTTCCATTTTATTTTGTTTTGTCTTTGAGCTGGACCCTTTTCATTTACTCCATGGATACTTTCCAATTCATAATGTTACTTTTCATGAAGGGCTTTATGGGGCAAAGCTTTGACAACCACAAAAATTTATGAATAGGCGCCAAACTAGGCAACTGCTAAAGAATAAAAAATATTCTCCTGTTAAATAAGAATAACATATCTGAATTGAGGTGCCCAAAGCAGTGATGGCAAATAAAAATTCACTGCTTTCAACATTTGTTGTTCCACTTCTCTGGTACCTGGAAGTAGGAATGTGTTTCTGTGGCAAAGTAATATATCAGAAATCAAGACTAAAGCACAAAGAGGCACACTTTTTGGAATAATGCAATCAGAGGCACCTCATGGGGCTTTTGGGTACTGAAGTCCATTAGTCATGATAGTTGGCCTCATTCTTTTTTTCAGAGGTCTCATTATTCAGATAGTTCAAATGATGATAACTCCCTTTTCACCTCAATTTCAATTCCTTTAATATTTTTTAAAGATACTCTGCTAGAAGATGTAGGGGATGCAGACTGAATATGATATATTTCTTTAATTTTTAAAAAAATTTCAATAGGATTTTGAGGAACAGGTGGTGTTTGGTTACATGAATAAGTTGCTTGGTGGTGATTTGTGAGATTTTAGTGCCCCTATCACCCAAGCAGTGTACACTGTATTCAGTGTGCAGTCTTTTATCCCTCATCATGCTCCACACATTCCCCTGAGTCCCCAAAATTCATTGTGCTATTCTTATGCCTTTTTCATCCTCATAGCTTAGCTCCCACATATGAGAAAGAATATACGATGTTTGCTTTTCCATTCCTGAGTTACTTCACTTAGAATAATGGTCTCCAATTCCATTCAGGTGGCTGCAAATGCCATTACTTCATTCATTTTTATGGCTGAGTAGTATTCCTTGTTATATATATATACCACAGTTTATCTACTCATTGGTTGATGGGCATTTGGGCTGGTTCTAAATTTTTGCAGTTGCAAATTGTGCTGCTATAAACATGTGTGCAAGTATCTTTTTTGTATAATCGCTTCTTTTCCTCTGGGTAGGTTCCTAGTAATGAGATTGCTGGATCAAATGTAGATCTACTTTTAGTTCTTTTTTTTGAGATGGAGTTTCACTCTTGTTGCCCAGACTGGAGTTCAATGGCGCAATCTCAGTTCACCACAACCTCCGCCTCCCGGCTTCAAGTGATTCTCCTGCCTCAGCCTCCCAATTGGCTGGGATTACATGCCCATTTAATTTTGTGTTTTTTTTAGTAGAGATGGAGTATCTCCATGTTGGTCAGGCTGGTCTCAAACTCCTGACCTCAGGTGATCTGCCCACCTCAGGCTCCCAAAATGCTGATATCACAGGTGTGAGCCACTGTGCCCAGCCTACTTTTAGTTCTTTAAGGAAATCTCCACACTGTTTTCTATAGTGGTTGTACTAGTTTACATTCCCACCAGCAGTGTAAAAGTGTTCCCTTTTCACCACATCCATGCCAACATCTATTTAAAAAAATTTTTTTTTTCTGTTATAGCCATTCTTGCAGGAGTGAGATAATATTGCATTGTAGTTTTTATTTGCATTTCCCTGATAATTAGTGATGTTGAACATCTTTCCATATGCTTCTTGGCCATTTGTATATCTTTTGAGAATGTCTATTCATGTCCTTAGCCCACTTTTTTATAGGATTTTTTTTTTCTTGCTGATTTGCTTGAGTTCTTTGTAGTTAATATCATATATTTCTTAATTTTCAGAGTTTTGTAATATAGGGCTAGAAACACTCAATTTTTAGTTTTGTAATTCATTTTGTTATTCAGGTAACTACAAGGCAGAATGGCATAAGGAAAGGTCCATTAATATAACAGACATAGAGTATTTGGAAAATAAAGGATAGAAATAGTGATTCCAACAGTAGAAAATCTGGGGTGGAGAAGGTGAAATCTGACCAAGTCTTTGAAGACTTTGAACAGAAGACGGAGACAGGAACAGTTAGGGCTGGTGCAATTGTATGATCAAAGGAGTATGAATTGGATAGTCTGAAATCATATAGTTGGATATAAATTTGGATGGAAATCTGAGGTTACTAAAGGTATTGCATAAATGAAAGATAATACCAGAGTACAGTAAGAGTTTTCAGAATTGCATTTTCTGATTTTGAGACTCTAGATATAATTTAATAACTTTTTGCTCCAATATTCTCAATAGTTTTTTAGTACTGGATTTTACATTTTAATGTATACTTTGTTTTTATTATTTTTTCCTAAAATAATTTATGTCCAGTGTAGTACACTGTCAGTTCATCCTTTTCCTATGGAAATACATTATAACTGGTTTTCTTGTTTTCCCTTTTGCCCTCCTCTAACTTTTTTTCCAGTACAGTAGCCACAGTGACCATTTAAAAATATAAAGCAATTTTTTTCACTCTTTTGCTTCAAACTTTTGAGTGGATTTCCATCAGTCTATTTTAAAATATAGATTAATGAACATCTAGAAGACTTTAAAGAGAAACTAAGCTATTTGTGATGTATAAGGGAAAAGAGTTTGATACTTCTGAAAGAACTTTGTTTATGATCCATAAAGCAAGGCTTCCTGCCAGGGGTTCAGTATGTAATGTGTAATAGTAATAGCCCATCACCACTAGGTACTGCTTCAAGGACACACACGCATATACACACACACACACACTCCTCGTCACTATTGTATGCATAAGGTGCTAGTATCATCTCTATTGTATAGGTAAGAAGGCAATGGCACAGAGAATTTGTATCTAAAAATCCAGACAAAGAAACCTTAGCCAAACTGGTGATCCCCAGTTTCATGGTCTTCTAATTTTGTGATCCCACTGACTGCAGATCAGTGGTGTCTGCAAGACATTTTTCATTCATCATTTCTTGCTTTCCATGCCTTTCTACTAAGTTCAATTTGCTGTTTACTTAAGTCTATCTAGAGTGAAAATCTGTGGGAATGGTAATTTTCTTAGTGTTTGTCTAAAAATGTGTTTATTTTGCCCACATATTTTGAATTATGATTTAATAGGATATAGAGCTCTAGACTAAGATATTTTCCCCCAGCACCATGAAATATTATTTTTGGATGCTAGCTCCTGTTACTGCAGTTGAGAAATCTATTGTTTTTCTAATTGATTTGTTTTTCCTCTCTGGCTACTCTGTTATTTTAAAAATTTTATTGATGTATAAAATACACATAGGAAGTGCACAAATCATAAGTGTACAACTCTTAATTTTGATATAAATACACACTTACTTTACCACTCAGATCAAGGTTTAAAAACATTTCTAGTATTCAGACTGTTCCCTTATGTCCCTTCTCAGTCAACATCCACCCTTTTCCCTCTAGCACTTGGAACTCTCTCCTTTTTTAAAATCATAAGCTCATATCTGCACTCAATTTTTTTTTTTTGCCATTTTATCCAGCATTTCTAGACGTTTATAGATGGAAGTTTTTCAAGTGATCTTACTTGAAATATGACCTTAAGTAGAAGTCTCAGATAAAGGTTATTTCCCATTGCAGTTAAAACAAAATCTCACCTACTTAACCTAGCCCACATTGTTCTGTATGAACTGGCTCCTGTGCACCCCTTGAACCTCATTTCATACAACTCCCTTCCTCATTCAAGCAGCAGTGACCTCCTCTCTGTTGCAGAGTACAACAAGCCCTTTCCTAACACCAGGCCTTGTATTTGCTGTCCCTCTGCTTAGAATCTTTTTTTCTGCAGTTCACCCTTCAAGTTTACCATGGCTAGTTTACCCTTCAAGTCAGACTTCAATGTCAGCGCCTCAGTGTCCTCCTCAGTGTGACCTTAATCTCTTCTCATCACTCTATATATTTCTTTCACAGCACTTATCACAGTCTATATCTTAATTGGTAATTTATTTTTATACTTCTTTAAAAAATCAGCTTTTATTTTAGATCTAGGGAGTACACGTGTAGGATTGCTACATGGGTATATTGGACCCAGGTAGTGAGCGTGGTACCCACTCCCTCCTGCCTCATTCTAATAGTTGACAGTGTCTATTGTCCTCAGGTTTATGTATATGTGTGCTGAATGTTTAGCTCCCACTTATATAAATAAGAACATGTGGTATTTGGTTTTCTTTTCCTGTGTTAATTCACTTAGGATTATGGCCTTCAGCTGCATCCATGTTGCTGCAAAGGATGTGATTTCCTTATTTTTTATGGCTGTATAGTATTCCATGGTGTAGGGGGCATCACATTCATCACAACTTGAATTTATACTATAAGGCTACAGTAATCAAAACAGCATGGTATGAGTATAAAAGCAGACACACAGACCAACAGAACAGAATAGAAAACTCAGAAATAAAGTCATACACCTACAACAATATGATCTTCAACAAGGTTGACAAAGACAAGTAATGGGGAAAGAACTCCCTATTTAATAAATGGTGCTGGGATAACTGGCTAGCCATACACAGAAGAATGAAACTATAACTGTACCTTTCATCATATACACGAATTAACTCAAGGTATCATTTCTTTTTCAAAAATTTAATTCTGTAATTTTTTGTTACTGACTGCTTGTCTATCTCAAATGTCAGCTCTCTGAAATTAGGCACATTATCTGATTCATAACTATGTGATTCGTCACTACTGTATTCCTGGAGATTAGTGGAGTAGATGTTTTGTTAATGTTTTCTAAATAAATGAATGAAGTAACTTTTGTAGCTTCAGAAAATTTTAACTCCAAAGAACATATATGTTACATATGCTTGATCACTGAACACTCAAGAGTCTGTTCTCACACTGTGAACCAGATTCCTCCGGTGCTTAAGGCATGGCTTACTAGGCAAGTTAGACACCTTCTGAAATCTGGGCCAATTGTTGCAAGTTAATGATAGACCATTTAATAGACTAGCAAAGAAATGTATTAGGTTGGTGCAAAAGTAATTGTGGTTTTTGCCATTAACTTTCAATGGTATCTCAAAAGATATCAAAATGGCAATATTTCTGGGGTGGTTCATAAACAATCTAAGCCCCATTGATGTTGGCTCCCACTAACCCTTGTTATCTCACCCCCAACCTGCCTTCTGGGTCTAATTTTAAAGTTAAGTTCTATTTCTCCCTTATCTCTCTTTTCCTCATACAAGCCACCAGCCCATTTCTTGCTATCAAGTTTTTAAACTATTTCTGCATTTCAAATAGAGTCCTGAAAATTCCTTTCGTAAATCAGGAGAGTTATCTGCCATTTTCTAAGCAGCTGATTTAAGAGAATTGGATGTATAATTGTGCCAGGTCCTTAGACAGCTCATTATATATGCAGGCTTATATTTTATTGCTTCAAGAAAACTGTACAAAAGCAAAATCACAAATTCCAGCAGCATACCGAAGCGACTACATTGAATGTAGATATTAATCTTTACATTCTCCGATCTCTTACATGCAAAGCCATTTGTGAAAACAAAGATAGCATGGAAGCTTCTTAATGAATATTTGTCCAGTGAACATATGGATAACAACATTTTGATATTTTCAATCCAGGCAATAGAGCTTCCTTTTTCCCTCTACTCTCTCAGACGTCTCTGGTGGAGTCAATTGTTAATTGGTCAATATTTTAAATATTTAATGCACCTTTACTATGTGTTTAGCAATGGGACAGGGCTATTATGTGCAGGGGGAGGAGAGTGGCATCAGTGAGGAGGTAGAGACAAAGCTTTAAGACAACGTGTTTTTACATGAAGATAAGAGAACGAAATAGTAGTCATTCAGCAAATATTTATTAAGTACCTATCATGTATTAGGTATTGTCTTAGACATTGGAGGTACATTCTCAATTCTCATGGACTTTAAATGCTAGTGGAGTGAGAAAAACGTTTAGCAAACATATTGGTAAATTAAATGATATATTATATGATGATAAGTATTAAAGAGTAAAATAAAGGAGTGAGGAAGTATAGGGTATTCAAAGAATGGAGGCCGATAATTTAAATAGGGTGGTCTGGGAAAGGGACAGTGAGAATGTGATACTTGAGCAAAGACTTGGGAGAAGGTGCAGGTGATGTGGATATCACAGGAGTTTATGGTTGTAGAAAAAGTTAATATTAAGCAGATCATTTGTATTTGTTTCTAAATCTAATAAATAAATAAGAAAATAAATAAATAAGCAAAAAATCTTGAAACCTCTATGAATACTGTCAAATCAGCCTGATTATAGTATACGGGTCTGCTCTGCTATTCCTTTACAATCCTGTTCTTGCATCCAGTTGAGGTGATATCTGGCTGAGCAGATGGACTGCTAATAAGCTTGAGTTCTATTGTGCCATCTGAGTCTTCTTCATCTCTGTAACATTAGATGTGTCACAAGGTGAGTCAGGGAGCTGGTGAGGCAGATGGCACCTGTGTCTCACTGCGGTTGCATTAGGCAATGTCCTATGCATGCATATGGAAGTGCAGACAGACAGTGCAGGAGGGTGGGAGGAAACCAACTCCCCAGAGAATTTTCACTAGGAATCTTCTCACGGCAGAAAACTGGAAGGTTGACCACCTTATATTTCTTTCTTCATGACAATGAGGATCTCCAGAGTTTTATAGCCTAAGAAATATGTTTTAAGAGGCAACTTCTCCAAGAAGATTTCTCTAAAGAAGACTTTTTGTTTGCTCTCTTAGACTGGTTCAGGTGTGACTTTACTGCAACTTTCTAAACTTCTGCTGAATTCTGCTCTTTTCACCTCTGTACAGGAAAGGGCAGGCCTTGTTGACTATAGGACTGCTATGAAACTTTTAAAAAAGTTACCCAAAGGTGGTGTCTGTCTTCCAGAATGTGGAATATAATACTACTTTAATTTGGCCATCTCTGACGATGGAAATAGGGAAGGCAGTTGGTATCATAAGGAGGAACTTTGATGTTATTTTTTCTACCACTTGCATATGATGAATGGACAATTATAGGTATTCCAAGTTAGTCATAGGATCCAGTTATTCTCATAAAATTCAAATGGTGTACCTAGAAGTCAAGTTTATTTTTTCCCATACAATATTGGGAAGTATTTACTTGTTTTATTGTTTTTGTTGTTTTGTTTCATTTTTGGAGACAGTGTCTTGCTCTGTTGCCTAGGTTAGAGTGCAGTGGTGCTATCACAGCTGACTGAAGCTTCTATCTCCTGGGTTCAAGCTATCATAGCACTTTAGTCTCCTGAGTAGCTATGACTGCAGGTGTGCACCACCACACCCAGCAAGTTTTTATTTTTTGTAGAGACAGGGTCTCACTATGTTGCTTAAGCTGGTCTAGAACCCCTGGACTCAACTGATTCTCCTTCCTTGGCCTCTCAAAGTGCTGGGAGTACAGCTGTGAGTCACTGCACCTGGCCAGAAAGATTTATATATTATATTTTATGATATCTACAAAGGGAAACTTTTGCTAGAAGAAAATATGACTATTAGGCAATCATTCATGTCCCAAATTGCAATTACTAGAATCAAAAAGGATGGGGAGAAATAAACATATGTTGAAAACTTTCTATGTATTGGGTGTTTTCCATATATGGTCATTTATTTAAACTTCACAAAATCCCCATGAGGAAGGCATTGTCCTCAATTGATGGGTAGGAGAGTTTAAGAAACTTTCCCAAGGTCACACATCAAGAAAGAGGTAGAGTCTGAGTTGAATCCAGACCTGTTTGACTCGAAACTTCTTCTGACTGTGTTATTTCCTCTCACCATGGATGGTGCTTTCTGACTTTCCCGTTAGTACCATTAGTACTTGTTTTACATATTTTATTGTCTGTGGCAGATAGTAGGTATTAGGTGCCAACAATTCATTAAAACATTATAACATAAAACAATTATTTATAAAACAATATAATATAAAAATAGTATTAACTTTCTGTAGTAGTTATCTATTGCTATGTAAAAATTATCCCAATTGGGTAATAATGATGTGTCAATGTAAGTTCATCAATTGTAACACATGTAACACTCTGGTGAGGGATATTGGCAATGGGGGAGGCTCCATGCACACTTGGAGGGAGAAAGGATATATGGGATATTTCTGTACCTTCCTCTCAATTTTACTGTGAATGTGAAACTGCTAAAAAACGAAATCTTAAAAAAATTTTGGAACGTATTTACCTCAAAACATAGCAAGAAATGACAATAAATATTTATCACTTTCTAAGACTTAGGAATCGGAGAGTGACTTAGGTGGGTGATTCTGACTCAGGATCCCTTATAAGGTTGCATTCAAGCTGCTGGCTGGGGCTGCAGTCATGTGAGGGCTTGTCTGGGGCAGGAGGGCCCATGTGTAGGGTGGCTGTGAGCAAGAAGCCCCAGTGTTTTGCCACATGAGCCTCTCACTAGGTTACTTATGACATGGCAGCGAGTTTTCCCCAGACCATGTGCTGTAAGAGAGAAAGAGAGTAAGCAAGCTGGAAGCTGTCCTGTGTTTTACAATCTGATTTTGGAAGTGATATTTCATCACTTCTGTGGTATTCTGTTGGTCAGTCTGGGAAAGGACTATACAGAGGTATGAATAATAGGAGACTACCTGTGAACCATCCTGGAAGTTGGCTATCACACGTTCTACAATTTTAATACTTTTTCTTAGTTGAGAATTGGGAAAAAAAGCCTTCCATGAATTGTCTTTTTGGGCACCTTTTGCCCCCTTTTTCCATGACAATATTTAAAGGTTATCTAATTTGATCATTCTCTAGTTATCTTAGTATTAAGCGCATGTGCTGGAAAGAACTTTGATTATTACTTTTGTAGGGACTATTCAGGCTTCATATCCTGAATACTCTTTATAGAAAGAGATTCTTATCCTGTATCTTATTTTAACTCTAACCCTAACCCCAAACCTAAGCATCATATGCCCGCAAATTGCCTCAATAATGTTTCACAAAATTCAATAATATCTGATCAAATATAGGGCCATCTTTCTATTCTGGAGTATATTTTCTATTACTCTTTGACTGCGGCAATTTTTGTTTTATCTCCAATTGTCTCAGAGTTGAAGCTGGCAAAGGGAGAGTAAATATTCTTCCCCAGTGCAATGCACTCTGCTATTTAGACCATGTGCATTTGGTTTAATACATAAGTGACCAGTGAATGAACATGAACTGATTGTCTTGAAATGACAGCTCCATCTTCTCAGGTCCAAAAGACCATGTATGTCATTGTGGTAGACATTGTAGCTTCTCCCTTCCCATCTCAAGTGGAAGTTTTTACATCTCAACTCTTCTCTACACCTGAGTAGAGAAGAGCTCCAAGGTGACCATTATCCCTCAGCAGCATAGGTAATTCCCTCTAGGGGTTCTAGTGTCAGCTTTTTACAAAGCTCTCTGGCCTCTCAATCAGAGTAGTCCAGAAACCCATATCAAGAATATTTTATCTTATTATTTGTCAAAGTTCTACAGAATCTTGGAAGGTGGGAAAACACTTGTTTTAAAATGCACATTTTTAGACCTTCTCCAGATATTCTGAATACGAATCTCTGTAATTTGGTGGGTAGGGAGACTCAGACTGTATTTGTGATTTTTTTTTTCTTTTTGAGAAAGGGTCTCTCAGCGTCACCCAGGCTGGAATGTAGTGGCATGATCATAGCTCACTGCACCCTCAGCCTCCCAGGCTTAAGCAATCCTCCCACCTCAGCCTCCTGAGTAGCTGGGATTATAGGTGCACACCACCACTCCTGGCTAATTTTTGTCTTTTTGTAGAGATGCGGTTTTGTCATGTTGCTAAGGCTGGTGGTTTTTAATTTAAATAATACATTTATTAAAATGAAATTTCATACGAAGAATTTACCCTTTTAAAGTATACAATTCATTGGTTTTCAGTATATTCACAAAGGTCTGCAACCATCCCCAGTAATTAATTTCAGAACATTTTTCATCACCCCGGGAAGAAACCTTGAACTCATTAGCAATCACTTCCCATATTCCCTCTCCCTAACTCCTGGCAACCACGAATCTACTTTCTGTTTCTATGATTACCTATTCTGGTTATTTTATATAAATGAAATAATACAATATGTGTGGCCTTTTTTGACTGGCTTCTTTTGCTTAGCATAATGATTTCAAAGTTCATCAATGTTGAATCATAAATCAGTACTTCATTACTTTTTATTGCCCAATAATAATCCATTGTATGGATATAGTATACTCTGTTTATCCATTCTTCAGTTGATGGACATTTGGTTTGCTTCAACTTCTCGCCATTATGAATGCTATGAACATTCATGTATAAGTTTTGTGTGGAAATGTTTTCAGTTCTTTTAGGTATTGTTGTGGCCTAAATTGTGCCCTCCCCACCAATTCATATGTTGAATTCCTAACCCCAATACCTCAGAATGTGATTACATTTGGATATAAGGGTTTCAAAGAGGTGATTAAGTTAAAATGAGGCCATTAGGGTGGGCCTGAATACAATCTGATGGGTGTTCTTATAAGAAGAGATCATGACCACAGAGAGATACCTAGGTTGCACATACATAGAGAGATGAACATATGAAGAGGTGGCAAGAGGGCAGCCAGCAGCAAGGCAAGGAGAGAGGCTCCAGGAGAAAGCAGTACTGGTTGGCACCTTGATCTTAGTTTTCCAGCTTTCAGAACTATGAGAAAATACATTTCTGTTGTTTAAGTGACCCAGTCTATAGTATTTTGTTTTGACAGCCCTAGCAAACGAATATGGGTATACAGCTAGAAGTGGAATTGCTGGCTCATATGGTAACTGTATATTTAACATTTTGAGGAATTGCCATATTACTTTCCAAAAATTGCACCATTTTACAATCCAATTCCTTCACATCCTTGCCAACACTTGTTATTGTCTGCTTTAAAAATTTTTTTAGCCATCTTAGTGGGCATGAAGTTGTATCTCATTGCAATTTTGACTTACATTTCTCGAGTGACTCATGATGTGTGCATTTTTTCTTGTATGCTTGTGTTTTAAAACAAGGTTCACAAGTAATTTTTATTCATTCCAAAGTTTGAGAATTGGTGTTGCAGATTTATCATAATTCAAAGTTGTTACCTAGCTTAAACTCTTGATCTGGGACTTTAGTTGTCCAAATCAAAGTGATGTATGCTATAGTGTGGTCAGTATAAAATATCCATGTTAAAGATAACTTATGAGGAGGCCAATCAGTCCTTAGGAGTACATGTGATGTGACCTCAGAAACTTCACACTAGTTTGTTTTCTTTCCTACATCTGTGACTTTAACCTCTGAGAGCAGTATGTGGCAAAGTTCACTTTGTCTTAGGAGCTAGTGAGTGGGAAAGAGAAGCCATCCTTGTGTGATATCCTGAGTGTGACCCTTGTTACCACTGGAGACACGACCATCACTGTGCCCCCTCATGGATTAACTACAGGGTGGCTGAGCCTTTAGAAACAGTTCAGCATCCCGTAGTTTGGACTTACTGCTTTATCCAGGTCCAGCTTCTTCTTTTGACTTCATTCACCTTTTGAATTTACATTCTTTTTTGTCCAATTCTGAGAAACGTAGGTGTTTCCAAATTTACACTCTCTAAACGTAACTGAGTGTTGATATAACCTGGCTCTGAAATACATTTGAGAGTCTGGGAAACAAAAAGTTGGGCAATCTTTTTGAGGAAATGCTGGGCAGTAGTTTTTACCTGTCTCTCTATTATAAGTTAAATGTTCTTATAAATAAGCAATAAAATTCCTTTAAAATTAAGTGCTGTGTAAGAAAACTGGATGGAAATATGTCGCTTTTATTCCTCCTCACCATTGCTAGATTAGAGTGTGTCACTTACCTGCATGTTGGGGCCTTGAGATACTGAGAAGGGAAATCAAGTTCTGCTCTCTCTCCATGAACTTTCAGGTCAGTAGGCTGCCACTGCAGCAATCCTAAACCCCCGAAAACGCAGTATTATTAGTTTGAAATTTCTAGGCAAGTTTTAAAAAAAGATTTAACAATTTTTGGCAATTTCTACACATTTATATTATATGGATTGTTATTTCTTACTCCTGCTATTAGATATCTGGCATAAAAGCAGGGATGTGAAATCTTTGCATTTCAGAGCTCAGCTCAACAAACCTGGTGAAGTTTCATAACAACAAGTGGAATGCTAGTCTGTTAGTTTTCAGCAAAATGTGATCTCTTTGTTATGATGCTTTTTAGTGATAGTTTCTCTGTAAGGCAGTCCTTGGTATTATCTGAACATATTAAGCTTTACTTTTGCTTTGTCACAATTAAAGTAAAATAGAAGATAAAATCTGGCTTGATACATGTTAGAGTTGTTAGATTTTCATTTCCATCCTCTTTTTCTATTTGTGGAAAATTCTCCATTCTCCCACCATTCTCCTCCTAAAGAAGCTTCAAGGGTCCTTTCTTCCTTTTCCTACCTTCTGGCATTGAGGATAAACTAGATCCCAAGATTCAGCAGCTACCTCAGCTGCCTAGGAGCAAGCTCAAGATTTTTGGACGTTAGATTGAAAGGCTTAATGGACTTCCAAAGGGGAGAGATTTAACCGGTAGTTGGACACATGGACAACACATTTATTTTACAAAGCTAGACAATGAAAACAATGTATCAACTCAATGTTTCTGTTTCAGTAGCAAAATATTTGCAAGCATTATGTAATAAAATATGAAATAATATAGAAGTAACCTGATAGATAATTTGTACATAATGTCCTAGTAATGTCTAAGGAAAGTGGTAACATCAATCCAAATTACAGAATTATCATAATAGTTTAGTTATATGAAAAGACTGTTAACATTTCATTGGTCACCACTGATAATCTCTTTTTATTAGATTTATATTTAACAGTGATTAAGTACCACAATGTGCTGGCAACAGAATAGAATAAGGGTTCAGAAATTGTTTCTCTCCAGTGATCTTATAATCTTGCCTTTTACCCATGAATTTTCTTTTTTATTTCTTTTGTATGGACCATGGAACAGTTTGCATTATTACTGATCATAAATTCTGCCCTGATGAGATTACTTTTATAGATGTAGAATCAATAATACTTGAACACATTTGCAGCTGTGTACTGCCCAGTATTGCTCATTAACGGCTTTAAAAGAATCAGTGCATTTTGCTAGAAGCAAAGATAATGAGCCATTGATTATCCCTGCACAGCACAATTTACAGCCCATTTTATTTTTAATGCAACGTTAAATTAATTTGTAAAAGATCAGAAGCATTGCTTTATTTTCAAGCTGTGATTAAAGAGTTATTGAACTTTTCATAGAGAGCATTAATCAATTCTCATCTCTTCTGATTTTCCCAGAGTTCTCTGAAAATAAAGATGAATAGCTTGTGATTACCCACACTTATTGTGAGGCAGCAAACATGGGGGAGAAAACATCCTTATGGGGTTCATCTCTATGTGATGGAATTTGTCAGGAAGGGTTCTAGTCCATGGTATTTTTCCTTAAGTTCAGATTATGACTATATTCTAGATCAATGAGTGGGGATGGAAATTTCACTGGAGTTTTAACTAAAAGCACCTTGAAGAGTATGAAGATACATATAAGGTAAGGTATGCATGTGTATTAGTTAGTTCTTGTACTGCTGTAAAGAAATACCTGGTCAGTCACCGTGGCTCATGCCTGTAATCCCAGCACTTTGGGAGGCCAATGTGGGTGGATCACTTGAGGTCAGGAGTTTGAGACCAGCCTGGTCAATATGGTGAAACCCTGTCTCTTCTAAAAATACAAAAATCACACCCGAGTGTTGTGGCACACATCTGTAATCCTAGCTACTTGGGAGGCTGAGTCAGGAGAATTGCTTGAACCCAGAAGCAGAGGTTGCAGTGAGCTGATATCATGCCACTGAACTCCAGCCTGGGTGACAGAGTGAGACTCTGTCAAGACCTGAGACTGGATAATTTATAAAGAAAAGAGGTCCACAGTTCCACAGGCGCTACAGGAAGCAGGGCTGAGGAGGCCTCAGGAAACTTACAATTATGGCAGAAGGTGAATGGGAAGCAGGCATATCTTGCAAGGCTAGAACAGAAAGAAGAGAGTGAAGGGCAGGTGCTATACACTTTTAAACAACCAGATCTCATGAGAATTCACTCACTATCACAAGAACAGCAAGGGGGAAATCTGCCCCCATGATCCAGTCTCCTCCTACCAGGCCCTGCCTCTAACACTGGGGATTAAAATTCTGTATGAGATTTGGGTGGAAACACAGATCCAAACCATATCAGCATGATTCATGCTTTTCCATTGGAATGGTGTATGATTTAACTATGCTCACCTACCTCTATTCTTTCTTCTTAAATGTCTTTTAAACTCACTTTAAAAATATTTACAAACTCATATAGTTTTTACTTTCTTTATCATTTATTAGCAAACTTCTATCCTTAACTGAGTCTAGCTAAATTAGATATTAAATGTACAGAAGGACTAACATCATTGTGGTGAATTGCTTAGGCCACTAAAATGACCTTCAGACACCTGTTTGACTTCAGAACTAAAGGACTGCTTTATATTCTCAATGAAGTACTTCACAGTAGATACTAGGGAGAAATTATAGGAAAATGAGATGAACTGAGTAGAAGAAAGTGCTATATAGAGTCAGATGTCACAATTTTTGATTAGATGGTAATAGAACTCTAATAGGAAAGACAAAACTGTTGTATCTGGGAATTAGCAGGATGTAGAGGCTTCTTAATTATAGTGGGAAGAATAGATTTAGAGGGGTTAAGAACAACAACTAGACTTTCCTATTAAGGGAAGGGTAAGTTCTAGAATGGTTGGGATAAGAAAATTATCCTGTAAGGGCTAGAAGAAGGTCCATGTTAAATTTAGTATCCAAGGAATAAAGTCAGTCAGGCAAGCAGTTACATTAGGGGCCAGAAACAGGCTATCGAAATCCAAATAGTTGGTCAAAATCCAGAAATGGGGAATCAGGGACAGGCTGATCTTACGGGCCCTGAGGGACAGTTAGGGAGAAACTATGAGCTAAGGATTCCAATCCCTACTTATCAGAACTAAACAGCAGTCCTGTTTAAAGTTAGAATAAATTTAGTGGTGATGTTCACCCACCATCAGGCGTCTACTACACATGCTTTGGCAGGTCTGATTTGTTGGATTAGATAACAGGGACATAGGGCGAACTTTAGGGACCTAGAGATGATCTATGGAGAGTGAAATGCCTTCAAATAATACTATCAGGAAACACTAATGAAAGTGTTTAGAGGCTGGCCCAGTAAGTAGGTAGTCATCCAGAAATGTGGTTCAATGACCGATGAAAGGATCATCTGCTTCAAAATGGCTCTTCGACTGGCTTGTTGTCTGATTCAGTATCTTCAAACCTTCCCCAACTCCCTGCCACTTGCTTTCTCTCTCTCTCTCTCCTAGATTTTATTTACTCTTTGAATTATTACTTCTGAAATATAGATATTTTGCTTGGGTAAAAAGTCTTAATGGTTTGAGGTTGACATGTTTTAGACTGAGGCACAGAGAGAGTAAGACACAGAACAGATTTGCTTTGTGTAGGGTAGGAGAAGACAGAATAAATTAGACACTTAGATAGATATCTCCACAGATTGCAAGCCTGGGTTAAAAGTAGTGAGTGGTGCTGAACATCTGGGGAACTGTGAAGGCCCTTGTTGCTCTGAGGGAGTGCAGAAATTCCAATAAAGGAATGCAGAGATTTGGTAAGGGCAAACTTCAGTTACCTTAAAATGTCGTCCACGACTGTTCTGTATAACAGTAAATCAACAGGTTAAGTAAGGTTTATATTGGAAGGAAAGATGGGTCGTGACTCTTTCTGTGTGTGTATGTTTTTTGTGTGTGTGTTGTAGTTCAACACAAATACATAAATAAATGGAATTAGATTGAAATCCACAAATGGGAAGGCAGTGGAATGCACTAACATGAGAGGCACTAAGAGGTCACATGGGAACTGTTCAGGTAGTGGTGTTGTCAAAGTCAGATGTGTAGATTCCTAGGTAAAGGGAAGGCATGGTTAGGCAAAGAAAAACGAGGGTCACATAAGGTTATATGCATATTAAAAGGATGTAGTGAGGTATGCTTTAAAGAATTGTAATAAGTGACTTAAGGAGAAATTGATATAAGATTGAGGAAGTGTTCAGTATTTATAGATTCAGGATATGGGGCTATAAAGTTACATAAAATATTTGTAGCAGCAAAGGGCTTGAATGAAATCATTGTACTTGTTCAGCTTTGAACCCAGATCATTGCTATTATCTTTTCTGGGTCAAATAGAGGTATATGCTGTTTTAGGAAAACTGAATATACAGCAGTATGTATTCATATATATAAACATACACATGGGAGGTGATTTGTTACTTTAGAAAAGGGTTCATTTCAGCATTGAGCATGCCTTCTTGGGGGACTGTTGCCTTTGAACTGGCATGGCCATAGGGGAAATTTGATCCAAGCTCTTACCAAGGTGGGGAGCCCATCCATAGCAAATCTGTTACATAGGTATTGCCTTTGTGTTAACACTTCACAGTATGCAGTAAAGAAATTACTTTCTCAGTTTTACAGATAGGAAACTCAAATAAGAAGATATCTAAAGTTATTTAGCAAACTGCCCCCTGATTTCTAATTCAGAGTTCTTCCCAGCTGGCTCTCCAGTTGCTCATCTTCTACCAGTGTTATCAGATGCCTCTTTGCTCTGAGACCTTCCATTAGATGGGGTATTATTGAGGCAACTGGAAGTTGATGTAGCTTTGGGCTCAGTCCTGGGTTCAAACATTGTCTCTGTCATCTATTAGCTACAATTAACTAAACCTCTTTGAGTCTATCTGTTCTCTTTTAAAATGGAATCAAATGTCTACTTTAGTTTTTTCTACAAGGATTAAGTGAGATAATGAATACAAACTGCCTAGGACAGTTCCTGACGCTTAGTAGGTGCTCAAAAATGTTTGATTGCTTGCTCTACATATGCCTCAGTTGTTCACTTTGTCTATGAATACATGCAGAGCTATCTTAATGACAGACTAATGTCTGCAACGACATGTCCTTTCTAAATATATAGTTCATTTCTTTTTAACACATGCCATTCATCTAAGCCTCTCTGTAGGCTCTAAAAGATTCATAAAATTCTTGATTTTGACATATTTCTAGCAATCATTTTGAATTAGAGATTAATGTTTGAACTGCTGCAGAACTTTGCATAGGAATTTGACTTATTTGTCTTATGCCTTAACTGAAATAAACTTGATATTAGACCTTTGCTTAAGTTAGCTGAATTAATTCTGCTTTAATTCAAGTTCATCTCTACAGTGGAAAATGACAGGCATTATTGAGTTATATACACTTCTCATCCTTGCAGGAGCAATTTAATACACTGCAGAGCCTGTCAAAATTCAATTCAAGGTTGAATGACTAATGCATAAAACTCAATTCCATATCCTATCACAGATAAAGCCAGTTATTTCTTTTTATCAAGTAGATGGGGATGCTATTTGGATCTAAGGTAGTAAAGGTTTGAAACTTCAAGCTTTGCAAAGTTACAGGAGATGTGAGTGTGTGGAAAACTAGGGAGTTTCAGGAGTAGCATCTGCCTAAAGAAATGAATGAACACAGAGAGAGTTTGACTTGGTCATTTTGTCCTTTATGCAAGTACAATTTCCATAGCTTTTGAATTTAGGAGCAAACTTAACACAAAGCCAAGAGCTGGAGGAATAAGAAAAGTTTTCTGAGGCTCTTACTTTCCGGCAATGCTGCTGTAATCTAAATTTATATGTGGGTATGTATGTACATGTGTATGTATGCATGTATATGTGTATGTGCATACATGTATGTGTGTGTATGTCTGTGTGTGCATGTACATTAGTGTATGCACAAAGGCACAAGCATGAGCATAGGTCCTGGCACTGCAGGCAACCTGCCTGACATTTTTCTGGATGCTGAAGGTATAGGAGTGAAGAAAAATTCCTACCCTATGGAGCTTATATTTTAGTGGAGGGAGAAAGACAATAAATAATAAAAATAATAAGTATATTATGTTGCATGTCTGATACTGGTAAGTGCTGTAGAGAAAAATAAAACAGGGTCAGAGGAAAAGGAATATTGTGAGAGATACGATTTTGTTAGAGTGAGCGTGGAAGACTGAAGTGAGCCATGGAATTACTTTGGGGAAAAAGCATTGTAAGTAGAAAGAGCAGCAATTACAGAGGCTCTGAGGCTGGGCAGGCTGGCATGTTGGGAGAACACCAAGAAGGTCAGGGTTGTTGGAGAAAAGTGAGTGAAGGGGAGTAGTAGGAGATGAGATGAGGGAAAAACAGGAGTCTGGATCCTGTCCGCCTATAGAGGTGACTTTATGGACTTTGTTTTTCTTTTGGAGTGAGATGAAAGCCATTGGAGGGTTTTGCAGGAGGAATATGATCTGAATTCTACTTCTCTGGCTGCTGTGCTCAGAAGAGACTTTAGAGGAACATGAAAAAGCATGGAGACCAACTAGAAGGCTAGGATATGACAGTAGGGTGACAATTTTTTTGATAATGCCACTGTTGAAGCATGGCTATAGGAGGAGAGGTTGAAGTAGGAGGAGGACAAGATAACTGGAAGGGAGGAGGTCAGCCACGAGGCCACATTATTGTCAGGATCATCTACATATGTGAGGCTAAATGTTACCTCTTGAGGAGATTTGCTGGATATGACTTGGGGCTATACTCCTAAGTCTTTTTTTTTTTCTTTTTTTGACAAGTCTTAATGCCTGCTGTCATTGGGCCTACAGAAACCATCAAGAACATTCACTGGAAAAGATTACAGCAGGCTGGCTGGCATTTTACCTTTGTTGATATGTACCCACAGTCCTTCTCATTAGCCATTTGGCCAGATAATACCCAAACTGAGAGTTAATACAATGTTGGTGCATTTATTTTTTTATTATACTTTAAGTTCTGGAGTACATGTGCAGAATGTGCAGTTTTGTTACATAGGTATACACATGCCATGGTGGTTTGCTGCAACCATCAACCCATCACCTACATTAGGTATTTCTCTTAATGCTATCCCTCCCCTAGCCCCCCACCCCCGACAGGCCCCAGTGTGTGATGTGCCCCTCCCTACGTCCGTGTGTTCTCATTGTTCAACTCCTGCTTACAAGTGAGAACATGCAGTGTTTGATTTTCTGTTCTTGTGATAGTAATATCAGTGCCTTTATGATGAAATACTCTCTTCTACCAATATTATCCATGTCCTGTCTTGGAGATTCTACTGACTAAATACATTTCTCATTCTCTTGGCATGACATTTTCATTTTATTTCTTTTGATGAGAAATTCACTTTTAATAGGGAAAGTGAGCCTTATGCAGGCACATTTTTAGAAGTAATTTATATGGATAATTGTGCATCTTTAAAAATTTTTGCATCATATAAAATGTTCTTATGTGATAAATATAAGCCAGGGTATCTTTTATCAGTCAGCAAATCAAAGCATTTAATTTATTTTTCCTGTATGGAGAGCACAATATAGAACTCAGGGAAGAGAGCTACAAAGGGAACAGAAGATAAAATTTTTTTCCCATGAAACTTACAGAATAGTTTCGGCAATACAGAGAAATCAAGAGAACAATAATTTTCAAAGGAACCACCAAGCAGTCATCTAGCCAACTTCCTAGTAGAAGTGTGAACAGAATTAGACTTAATCATGGAAGGCTTCTTAGAAAGATGGACATTGACGGGACAAGATTTTTATAATGAGCTTCTATCTTAGAGGTACAAAGGAAGAGGAAATTCCAGGGAGGGAATAAAGTGAGTTCCATGCAGAAGATAGCAAAGTCAGCATGTCTGGGGTCGAAAATGCATGGAAGGAAAAATTTAGAAGTGAAGTTGGTGAGTCTTCACCACCGTACTGGGAATTTGATATGAGAAGTAAATAATGCTGGATAAGTAGCGTCATATAAAGAAAAATGGTGCTGCTGTTTTTTTTTTTTGGAGACAGGGTACTCCAGACTAGAGTTGTAGTGGCCCAATCAAGGCTCACTACAGCTTCAAAGTCCTGGGCTAAAACCATTTTCCTGAATAGCTGGGATTAAAGGTGTGAGCCACCACTCTTGGCTAATTTTTTATTTTTTATTTTTATTTTTCTTTTAGACAGAATCTTGCTCCATCATCCAGGCTGGAGTGCAGTGGCACCAACTTGGCTCAATGCAACCTCTGCCTCCTGGGTTCAAGCAATTTTTGCGTCCCAGACTCCTAAGTAGCTGGAATTACAGGTGTGTGCCATCATGCCCAGCTAATTTTTTTTTTTTTTTTTTGAGTAGAAATGGGGTTTGCTATGTTGGCTAGGCTGGTCTCAAACTCCTGGCCTCAAATGATCAAACCTCCTCAGCCTCCCAACATGCTGGAATTACAGACATGAACCACTGTGCACAGCTCTTGCTTTATTTTCTTTGTACATTTATAGTCAAACACAGTCTGAATGAGCTGTTTTAAAATTCCCTATATTATGCATCATTTTGCTAGGATGTGGAGTCTATGAGGCAGGATTTTCATTGCTTTTTGTCATGGCCAGCATGTAGAACATCATCTGTGCGTAGTGGGTCCCAGCAGATACCTGCTAAATGAATTAGTGAATGAGCTGCGGAGTCAGCCAACAAGGGGAAGCACGTTAAGCCATAGGCCTGGTCTACAATGGATTTCCCACTGAACTTTCAGAATCTGCTGGCCTTCTATCACAGTTGCTCTGCTGCAGAGCACCATTTTTGCTATTATAGGCATTAAGCCAGCTAGCAAACAGCCATGCTGGGGCCCTTGCCAAACTCAACAAATGCCATTTAGAAACAAAAGAACCTCTAATGGAGACATCAGCCATTTGTTAAACAAACCATTAGTTTGGAAGCAGAAGCTGCACATGTGATGAATCTACTAATTTACAGAGCATTATTAGACATTAGTTAATTGCCAGACAACTTCATGTCCCAGGATACATTGAGGAAGCCTCTGTTACTAAGGAGAGATTGGATGTCTTGCCTGTTAATAATTACAGGACTCATATACCAGAATAAATGAGTGAGTGGCTCCTACATCATCCTAGTGTTCCACTGCCACTTCTAGAATTATTTCTGAGTTTTTATTTTAAATAAAAGTTATACTTACATGCTGAATATTTATTTATATTTATTTATTTATTCGTTTATTTTTTGAGACAGAGTCTTGCTGTGTCCCCCAGGCTGGAGTGCAGTGGCCTGATCTTGGCTCAGTGCAACCTCTGCCCTCCTGGGTTCAAGCAATTCTCCCACCTCAGCCTCCTGAGTAGTAGCTGGGATTACAGGTGTGCGCTACTACTCCTGGCTAATTTTATGTGTATATATATATTTATATATATTTTAAATATAATATATAAATTATATAATGTTCTTATGTGATAAATATAAGCCAGGGTATCTTTTATCAGTCAGCAAATCAAAGCATTTAATTTATTTTTCCTGTATGGAGAGCACAATATAGAACAATATATAAAAATATATTATATATTTATATAATATATAAAATATATAATATATTTTATATATTATATAAATATATAATATATTTTATATATTATATAAATATATAATATATAATATATTTTATATATTATATAAATATATTATATATTTTATATATATAAAAATATATATATTATATATTGTATATATAAAATATATTATATATTATATATTATATATTTATAATATATAATAATATATTATATTATAATATATTAAAATACATTAAAATATATTATAAATATATAAATATATTATATATTTATATAATATATAAATATGTCATATATTTTATATAATTTTATATAAATAAATCATATATTATATATATTAAACTATATATAATATATAAGTATATATTAAACTATATATAATATATATTAAACTATATATTATATAGAAATATAATTATATATTAAACTATATATAATATATTAAACTATATAAATATATAAATATAATTATATATATTAAACTATATATTCTATATATTTTTTATATAGGATATATATAGTTTATAATTATATATATATTTCAGTAGAAACGAGTTTTCACCACGTTGGCTAGCCTGGTCTCAAATTCCTGACCTCAGGTGATCCACCCGCCTCCACCTCCCAAAGTGTTGGGATTATGGGTGTGAGCCACCATGCCCAGCCTTTGCTGAATATTTAAATGGAACAGAAAGATAAACATTTAGAATTAGTCTCTCTACCCAAAGTCCCTTGCCAGATGCATTTTTTAGTCATTATCCACGATTATAAAATGTCACAAGCATTCCTCTTCAGATTTTACTTAATGTCACAGTTAGGATATTTTTACAGCACAAATATACCCAATTATTATTTAATGGCTGCATAGTACTCTATTTTGTGTGTGTTTAATAATGTAATTAACAGGACAGCACTGATCATTAGTATTTAGGTTTTATTTTTTAACTATTATACAAAGAACAAGATAAATGTACCTGTAATGCCCCATGACATAATGTTATGAATATATTTGTAAAGCAAGTTCCTGACAGAAGTATTTCTGAGACAAGGAATATTTGTGTTTAAAAATATGAAACTGGTATATTGGCATCTTGAATAGAAAGTGGCCATGAGAGTGCCTATTTCTCTTCACTGTTGCTAAAGTTACATATTTTAACATTTCAGTTTGTGCCAATTTGAAAGTTAAAAAATTATGTCTAATTTTTATAGTTTGCATTTCTTTAACTCTGAGTAAGTTTGAATATCTTTTTGTATACCAGTTGGTCTTGTCTCTCTCTCTCTCTCTCTCCCCCCTTCCCCCTCCCTTCCTCCCTGCTTCCCTCCCTCTTTCCCTCTCTCTCTCTCTCTGTCTCTCTTTCTCTCCCTGTGTGTGTATGTGTGTGTGTGTCTGTGTGTGTGTGTGAAAGCAAGGTTTATCTGCCATTCTATTCAAAAGCTTTGCCCGTTTAAAAGGTGTGATTGGCTTCCTCTAATAGATATATATATATATCTGTGGATAGGACTTAGGTTCCATCCCTCCCCACTGGATTGTGACTCTGTAATGAAAGGACTATGCTGTATTTATCTATCCCACAGTTTGGTAAATGGGAAGATTTCTTTTATGATTATGGATGGTGTAAAAAATTGACAAGAAGTCATTTAATGTAGTAAGCATCAGGTATAGTAAGACTAATGGAGAGAAAAATAATGAAGGAAATCAAGTAACTTTAAGGAAGTTGTAGCTGGTTGAAACGCAACTTGCTGAAAACTTAATGCAAATAAATAATTATATCTGCACAGTTTATGATGCTGCATCACATTTTCACTTTAAGTTTCTGACATTTGCAGGAAAATAATAAAATTTTAAAATATCCTTATTATTCATTTGAGATCTGTTACTATTTTTAACATTAGTCTAGCAATGTTGATATTTTCTTTGTAAAGGGTAGTAAGCTTAGTGTGAGTTCGTAAATATCTAGGAACACATTTTTTTCCCTCTCTTAGAGCATGTATTTAATTTTATGAATTAAGCAGAAATATAGAAATTATATGGAAAATAGAAAAATAGAAATTATATGCTAGAATTTATTTAACTTGTTGGAGAAATTTTTTAACGTGGGGAGTGGTGCAATCATTACTTTGAATAAACTTATGTATTTATTTAAATATTATTTATAATACTTGGAATACTTTTTCAGACCAAATACCTGTTGGAATTAAGTGTATTGTACATATTCTCTGGTGTTTAGCTGCAACATAGATATTAAAGTATTCTTTTCAAGCAACAAAAACTTTAAGCGTTGCCTACATTATTTAAATGCATGTGTATGTTTCATTCTTTTCTCTATCATAAAAGTAACCAAAAGAGTGTTAGATACCATACCAATTGTTTTAAAATCATGACTGCTCTCATTTTTGTTTGTGGTCTTAAGGTATAAATCTGTGGAGGCGACACATAAACATAAAGAAAGCCCCTTTACAACCAGTAGTCCTTAAAGTAATATACTGGCACATCAAAAACCTGACACAGTCTTAAATCTTTACCAAAGGTGTTGTAAGAAAAAGCAAACAGAAGAATGAAGTAGTGCTATATAAGAACATATGAGGTAGGTAAAACAATCAGCATTGGTCCAAGACACTCAATCAGAGCAGGTTACATTTTTTCCTGGCAACAATCCTTTTGAATGAAAAGAAAAGGAAAAAACACAAAGCCGTGGAAGCATAGTTGTTTTGGGTTGAAAGTGAAAGTTGGTGGACCTAAATAAACATGAACCTGCTTGGTAGACAGGCCTCTCAAGTGTGACTTGTCTGCAGTAAATTTAACTTTTAATTGCATATTCTTTCCCAAATCAATGAGATATTTGTTTGTTTTATGGGCCGGAAAACCAAAATGATTGTTTTCTAAAAGCCAACATATTTTATTTCTTTTCTGGATTATGAAAAGTAAAAAGCAAAAAGATGCAAAACTGAGAAAAAGCCCTAGAACACAACTCTGATTAATTATTATAGCTAAGGGTTCTTTTTTTTTTTTTTTTTTTTTTGAGACAGAGTCTCGCTCTTTCACCCAGGCTAGAGTGCAGTGGCGCAGTCAATACTCACCGCAACCTCCACCACCTGGGTTCAAGCAGTTTTCCTGTCTCAGCCTCCCGAGTAGCTGGGACTACAGGCACACGCCACCACACCCAGCTTCTTTTTGTATTTTTAGTAGATACAGGGTTTCACCATATTGTTCAGGCCGGTCTCGAACTCCTGACCTCAGGTGATCTACCTGCCTCTGCCTCCCAAAGCGCTGGGATTACAGGCATGAGCCACCTTGCCCAGCCTGCCAAGCGCTCTTTCTATTCACACTCTAGGTAGTTTTATTTAGATATTATTTTTCACTTCTAGAATTTCTCTGTTTAGTCTTCCCTGTTATTCTTTAGTAGCCAAGATCACTTTTTGTCGAGGGCTCCAGACCTTCTCAGTCATTTGGACTGATCTCTGTGGGCCTTTGTTCCCAATGGTCAATACTTTCAATGACTTCTTTTGCCTGATAGGTCTTCAAAAAGTTCACAGAAAATGCATATTATTTAAAAAATGTTGTTCTTTGCCCATTTTTAAACGAGATTGCTTTTTGCTTGTTGACATGAAGAGCCACTTCTCAAAAGAAGACATACAAGTGGCCAAGAAACATGAAAAAATGCTCATCTTCACTAATCATCAGAGAAATGCAAATCAAAACCACAATGAGATACCATCTCACATCAGTCAGAATGGCTATCACTAAAACATCTAAAAACAACAGATGCTGGTGAGGCTGTGGAGAAAAGAATGCTTATACACTCTTGGTGGGAATGTAACTTAGGTTAGCCACTGTGGAAAGCAGTTTGGAGATTTCTCAAAGCACTTAAAACAGAGCTACTGTTTGACCCAGCAATCCCATTACTGTGTATATACCCAGAGGAATATAGATCATTATACCAAAAAGACACATACTTGCAAATTTATTGCCATGCTATTCACAATAGCAAAGACATGGAATCAACCTAGGTGCCCATCAATGGTGGACTGAATAAAGAAAATGCACAACATGGAATACTACACAGCTATGAAAAAGAATTAAATCATGTTCTTTGCAGCAACATGGATGGAGCTGGAGGCCATAATTCTAAGTGAATTAACATAGGAGCAGAAAACCAAATACCACATGTTCTCACTTATAACAGGGAGCTAAACATTCAGCACCCATGGACATAAACATGGGAACAATAGACACTGTGGACTACAGGAAAGTGGAGGAAGAAGTGGGAGATGGGTTGAAAAACTACCTACTTGGTACTTTGCTCACTACCTGAGGTCAGTATACCGATACAACAAACCTGCACATGTACCACCTATATCTAAAATAAAAGTTGAAAAAAACCCAGCTATGTATAGATTTCAAAAAAAAATTTGTGCCAAAATTCACTTGTACTAGCTTATAACACTGAACAGGATCAGTTTGAGGTACTAAGAAAGATAAGACATGAGTTTGAAAAGAGCTCCCATCAGAACAGCATGACTTCTTCTAAAATTGAAGAAAGAACAAATACCAGACTTACTGTGAAGCTTGGGTGGAAGGAAGAATGGTAAAATCATTGATCCTTTATGAAAAGTTTATGTGGATAATACCCCAAAGAAATCAGCAGTTTACAAGTGGATAACTCATTTTAAAAAGGGATGAGATGATGTTGAAGATGAAGCTCACGATGTCAGACCATCCATATAATTTTTTTTTTTTTTTTTTTGAGACTGAGTCTCGGTCTGTGGCCCAGGCTGGAGTGCAGTAGCGAGATCTCGACTCACTGCAAGCTCTGCTTCCTGTGTTCATGCTATTCTCCTGCCTCAGCCTCCTGAGTAGCTGGGACCACAGGTGCCTGCCACCATGCCCCGCTAGTTTTTTTTTTTTTTTTGTATTTTTTGTAGAGATGGGATTTCACCCTTTTAGCAACGATGGTCTCGATCTCCTGACCTCGTGATCCACCCGCCTCGGCCTCCCAAAGTGCTGGATTACAAGCGTGAGCCACTGCGCCCGGACTATCCACATACATTTTTGAGGAAAAAATTAATTTTGTTTGTGCCCTAATTGAAGAAGATTGATGATTAACAGCAGAAAAAATAGCCAACACAATAGACATCTCAATTGGTGTAGCTTACACAGTTCTGACTGAAAAAGTTGAGCAAACTCCACATGACGGATAGAGAACTGTTTCATCTAGACCAGCTGCAGACAAGAGCAGAGATTTCAATGGAACTTTTAAATAAGTGGAATCAATTTCCTAAAGCATTGGTTCCAAGAATCGTAACAGGAGATGAAACATGGCTTTACCAGTACAACCCTGAAGCTAAAGCACAACCAGAGCAATGACTATCAAACGTTAGAGGTGGTCCAGTCAAAGCCAGAGCAGATCAATCAAGAGCAAAGGTCATGATAACAGTTTTTTGAGATGCTCAAGCCATTTTGCTTGTTGACCTTCTGGAAGGCCAACGAATGATAACTTCTGCTTATTATAAGAGTGTTTTGGGAAAGTGAGCCCAAGCTTCAGCAGAAAAACACCCAGGAAAGCTTCACTGGAGTCTTTCTCCACCACGACAATACTCCTGCTCCTTCCTCTCGTCAAACAAAGGAAATTGTGCAAGAATTTTCATGGAAAATCATAAGGTATCCACCTTATAGTTTTTATTAGACTCTCTCTGACTTATTTTGTTTACTAATCTTAAAAAAAATCTTCAAAGGGTACCAATTTTTCTTCAGTTTATAATGTAAAAAAAGTCTTCATTGACATGGCTGAATTCTCAGGACCCTCAGTTGTTTAGGGATGGACTAAATGGCTGATATCATCGCTTATAAAAGTGTCTTAAACTTGATGGAACTTACTTTGAGAAATAAAGTTTATAGTTTTGATTTTTATCTTTTAATTCTATTTTTCTATAACCTTTCTGAAGTTCCTTGTATTTGGGGTACCAGAAGTGCTTCATGCTGTCCGTAGCATCCATGTATGTATATGTGGATGAGGGTATACACACACACACGAGCTGAAAGTGAATCCATACATGTATATGTGCATGAGGGTACACAAACTCACACACACACACACGCATGCGCGAGAGCTGAAAGTGCATCCATGCATGTATATGTGCATGAGGGTGTACACACACACACACACACACACACACACACACACATGAGCTGAAAGTGCTTGGAGTTTTATGTCCCCCTGGAAGTCATGGGCTTTCATAGCCTTATGTGATGAGGGCTATGAAAGTCCAACTTCCTAACCTTAAGCTGAGACAAACTTTATAACCCAGAGCTGCCCCGAGAATCTGGCAAAGCTTGGGACTTGGCTTGTCCTCTTGCCCTTTCCTGTCCTGCTTCCTCATTCTTTTCCTGGTTTCTCTGGGAGCAGTTTCTTAATAAATCACTAGCATAGAAATCTCTCTCTCATATTTACTTTTGGGGAATCTGATTAAGAGAACTGGTTATATACAAAGTCAAACTTTTTCCTCCTATTTTCCCTTTTGGAACTTACCCTGAGTCAATGAACAATAGCACAAGACAGTACCTCTGAATGAGTCTGAACTACAATTTCAGGTTTTCTTCTTGGTGGTCTTATTTGGAGTATCACTAAAAATTTGTGAAATGAGCCAGACATAGTTATGCTCCCAACTCACAGATGGGAAACAAAGGGCCAAATGACTTGCTCCAGCTCATGGAGCAACCGGGGCCCGGGATGCCTGTTCTTCCATATTTCATCTTGTGCTCTCTCCACTTCACTGTTCAGCTTCTCCAAGTTAGAGCTTTTATTCTCTCCCAGTGCCCCCATGAGGCACTGAAAGAAAACTAGGTCCCTTTTAGCTTCTCAACCTGCACTGTCCCAAATAAAAGCCTGTAACCCCATGTGGTTATTTAAATGTAAATAAAATTAAAAACTCAGTTCCTCAGTCAGACTAGCCACATTTCAAGTGGTGAATACTCACAACCTTGCAGAAAGTTCTTTGGATAATGCTGTCTTAGACCCTTTACTCATCAGAAGTTTGAAGTATTTTTCTCTTTGCGTGTATCTGCTAACTTGATATGTTTTTCGTTTTTTAAAACAATCTTGGGACCAACATCAGGGTGATTGCTACCTTGAATTCACCATTACAGGCATCTGAATCTTCATAAACACATACTACATGGGCTTTGGGTAAAAGAGAAGGGGAGTGGCCACAAATACACGTGTAATTAGGAAAGAAAATTTCCTAAGGACCCCATTTATCTCTGCCTGAAATACTGGTGAAATAATTCCTGCTTTTGCCTACCATACAGATGTAGAATTGAGGTGAAATTACAGAAATAAATTAGAGCACCAAGAATGAATTAGAACAATTCTAAAACTTATCTTTGAGCTTATTTATGTAGGCATAATGTAAGTATATGGGATCATTAGATTTTAATTAAGTGTTATCTGTTAATTAACAGAAGACTCCTTTTTCCTGCAAAATGAAGAACACTTTTTTTTTCTAAACAGTAATAAAAAGATTTAGAAGAAAATAACAAACTTATGATTTTAACCTTTGAATATATATTATCAACCAAGACAGTCAATTTTTGTGCTCTAGAGTAGAGTGAAAAAAACAACAACATCAAACAATGGTAAAGAAGTGAAATGATAGGGATCAGAAAATTCGGCAGGATAGTGATACTTGCTGTGAGATTTTGAAGGCTGCCAAATACCAGCAAAGGCTGAGGAGGCTTCGTGAGGTGCTGGGAAGAATTAGGGAAGCTGCAAGTGCTAGGTAGTTTTGGAAATGGAATTAAATTTAGAAACCAGTGTTTTTACAATTTAAGGCTAGAATGAAAATAAATTGTTTATGCAAAATTTAAATAGAAGTTCTTTCTTCTTTGTAAGTACTTTAAAGCAAGAGACACTTGAATTTAAAGCAATAGAACAGAAAGAAAATATTACATATTTTGGAAAAAAATTAAAGATTTATTTATTTTCAGAAAGCCCACATTACCCACCAAAATTTGCAACACGTAATTTCAACTATAAAGATACAGATTTATCTTTTGGGCAAATTATTTTTTTCTAAGGCTTGGCAAATATTGCACAATAAATCACAACATGCTAAGATGAATGAAGGTAATTGAAATCACATTTCTCAGTATAATCACACGCTCAGTTGAGTATAATGCTGGATAATGAGGACACACACACACAATATGTATATGATGAAAAAAATCTTCATGTTTGTTAACATGTTAGTTTCAATGAGATGGACTTGTTTCTTTACTTTTACATTTGGTTTAATGAGGTTTTAAAAACAGAACTATTCCATCTAAGTAAATCTGAGGCCTAAAAGTGCTAATGACACCAGATGTCAGTCTCAATTTTAAAAAGTAAGATCAAGACTTCTGTAGGTAAAAGAAAAATAATTACTGGGGAATTATTTTATATTAGTTAAAAGAAAGGGCACTATTAAGAGAAAGCGTAGCTATGTCTACTGAAAGGAATAAGAGAACATAAGAGAGCTAAATTGTGCTGCAAAAAATGGCCAAGGGGGTTGGGGAGATGGGGAAAGAGGAGTGGCATTACCTCTGACAATTCAGGAGGTAGGCAAGGTGCCTCTAAGCCATACAGAGAAAGGGTGAAGAGGTAGGTGGCAGCTAGAGGGGAGTGTTGGAGATGGGAGGTGTTCCGTCTATTCAATGTTGCATACAAATTACTCCCAAACTTAGTGACATAAAATGAAAATTTACTATATTCACAGATTCTGTGAGGCAGGAATTCTTAGATTTGTTTGGGCAGTCTCTCATGCAGTTGCAGTCATATCCTGGTTGGGGCTTCAGACACCTGAAAATTTGATGAGGGTGCTGGAGAACTCACTAGCATAGCTGGTAAGGTAGTACTGGCTGTTGACTCGAGGCTTCAGTTCTCCATGTGGGCTGCTGCATGGAGCTGCTTGAGTGTCCACATAACACAGTAACTGGCTTTCCCCAGAGCAAGCAATCCAAGAGGTCAAGTTGGAAGCCATGCTTCCACTGTATACTCTTGATCACTCAGAGCCAGTGCTGATTTAGTATAGGAGGAGATTACTCAAGGGCATAAAAGTCAGGAAACATGGATCAGTGGGGTCCATCCTGGAGGCTAGCCACCACAGAACAAGGCCACAGAGATATTTATTAGAAATTTGAAAATTATTTTTACATATAATGTACCATTCCTCAGCCTCTTCACCCAATTTTCAGTAAATCTAATACACTCCTTAATGTTTTGTGGAGTTGGATTTGCTCCTGAGGTCTGTTTTAAGTGGGCTTGAGACAAGAGGAGAGGCCATCTATAGTTTTGGACACATCTGAGTTACATACATATTTTGACATTTTTCCCAAATGAAGCAGGGAGTCTCTGAATTACGTTATAAAAACTCCTGTAAAAGTGATAGAAATATCTAAGGTTTCTTTTTCTATTCTTGCAAGTGACAGATTACTCTACTTTTGTCACCACAATTAAAATGAGAACATCTAATTCTTTTCCTTATTCTAGGCAATGTATACCTCAGGGTGAAGAGAATATCTTTCTTCTATATTTGATCTTTTATATTGCCTTGAGACCAAAAAGCTAGTATAGGAGATTCCACCTAGTCCAGTTTTTGCCATATACACATCCTCAGAGGGTCACGTAAAACTCTCTCCTTCCATGCAAGAGCACTTTCCCTCCCACCTCTCTTTTCCCAATACCTTGACAAGGAGAAACAAGAGCATGAGGATCCAGAATGAGAAATAGGAAGATTTAGGGAGGAAATGTCCTAATCAACAGTCTTCTGGGAATTCAGAACTTCTCTTTTCAGTTCAGCTCATCTTCTGTTTCACGGGGAAAATGATTAGTCCTGAAGCATTAACTGCTCATCAAAAATAAAATCAAGTAAAAACAAAGGTAAAGGAAATTGGCTCTTTACCATTGTGGAAAGGGCTGAAGATCTGTCATTTCTATTTCAGATTTAGTCAGAGATAATTTGAGTAAGCATTGACTTTCATAAATGCACTTCATGGCACACAGCTCCATGTTCTCTCACAAATTGTCAATGTGAATTGATGTAATACTCAATAGCATTTCCCTTTGGAACCTGTTTTCAAAGAGCTATTATTGTGATGGCAAGAATATGTTAAGCACACAGACTATTATCCATTTGATTTTCTGCTGAAGAGAATTATTGCAAAGGTATCAAAGCAGTTTGATTATCACAGGGAGAGTTTTTATTTTCAGCTTTTTCAAGCTGTGTATTGAGTTGCTTTGCTTTCATTTAAACATTAAATTCTATAATTAATTTACAATACACTCAGGGAAAAGACTCCTTGGTGTAAAGCAAAAAGCTACAAAAAGTAGAAGATTTAGTTCCCTCAAAGGCTTCACATTAAATTTCAATTCAATTCAATTAACATTTATTGAATGTCTGGAGGGAGCATGGCACTGTAGTGGGTACTAGAATTCAAACTATGCAGAAGTTCAAGAGAGTTTCAAAGTTAATTTTATAAATATAGGTAGAGAAAAATCAGAATCATTTAAACTATATTCTTTTTGAAGTCTAGATTTCCTTTGATAGATTCTCAAAATGGTGTGTAATCTGATTGGAAGCTCCCTTGGAATATGGTGAAGAGCGCAAAAAACATTTTTTCTTGACTCTTAAATTTGGAGTAAATAAGTTTTTATTACTACCTCAAAAAATGGCTTAAGTGATAGAAAAAACTAGTTTAAAATATTTTAACTAAAATTAGTGAATGATAGTATTGCTTTTGGAAAGGTACCATAAAATAAAAAGACTCCTCCTGTTATACATGGAATTTAACATTTCAGATTTAGAATGTATTTACTCTTTAAGTGCCATTCAAAAAATAACAAGTAGCAGTCTGGTTATCACCAGGAACTGGAATAATTTGGAAAGAGTGTAGAGATAGTTTTAGAACTGTTGGAATTTTTCAAAAGACCTAACAAAATCTAGCAAAGGAGGTCCATCCAAATGTCTTCAGAGCCCTCCTTACCTGAGAAAGTTTCATATACCTGCCAGCCCTTTTCCTGCAAAAGCCAAAGATGGGCCTAGATACAAAGCAAATGCAATGAGTTCCTTTCTTAGGATCAAAAACTACACCTCATCTGCAGGCGAGGAAAGCAGTTGTTTGTAATAGATCCCAAGCACAAAAACACTGTTTCTTTGTCTATGTTTTATTATCAGTTTGTCCTGTTTATCCTGTGAGATTCTTTCTTAAAACTTTGTTAATATGATTCTATGCAGCTGTAAAAAAGAATGAGATCATGTCTTTTGCAGGAACAGGAATGGAGCTGGAGGCCTTTACTTTTAGCAGATTAATGCGAAACAGAAAACCAAATACCACATGTTCTCACTTATAAATGGGAGCTAACTGGTGAGACCCCGTGGACACAAAGAGGGGAATAACACACACTGGGGCCTACTGGAGGAGGGAGGGTGGGAGAAGGGAGAGGATCAGGAAAAATAACTAGTGGGTACTAGGCTTAACACCTGCGTGATGAAGTAATCTGTGCAACAAACTCTCATGACACAAATTTGCCTATGTAACAAACCCACACACGTACCCTTAAACTTAAACGAAAAGTTAAAAAAATTAATTGAATTCTGAGTCAGACTGTTTACTGAAAAGTATTTCTTTTCCCCCTGCGCTGTGGTGGAAAGTGCCACCACTTTCTTTGTATATTAGCCAACTGTATATTTGTGAGTCTGTTTCTGCACTCTATTTTGTGACATTTTTCTATTTGTCTATCCTTTCATCCATTCCATCTTAATAACTGTTATTTATTAGCCCTTGCAATCTGAAAATCCTCTATCTTTATTTTTCTTTTAAGTTTGTTTTGGGCATTCTTAAGGGTTTTTATGTCCATACAAGTTTTAGTTCAGCATCAGCTTCTTAATATCAATAACTGAAAACAATAACAACAACCGCCACCAAAGCCAAAAACCAACCAACCAAGCAAATAAACCTCCTGGGATTTTAATTGAAATTGCATTTAATCTATGGAGCAGTTTGAGGAGATCTGAAGCTTTACAGTATTGAGTTTTCTAGTATGCAGACGCTGTGCGTTTTACCATTTATATGAGTAGCTTTAATTTCTCTTATAAATGCTTTCCAGATAGAAGTCTTGTATAAGTTGCATTAGATGTATTCCTGTATTTGATTGATATTTTTGAAGCTATTATAAAGGGTAGAAGTAAAAAAAAAATCCAGTTGTTTACTTTTGTATATTGATTTTGTATCTAGAGACTTTTAAAAATCACTTATTAGTTGTAATATTTCACCTGTAGACACTGCTGGATTTTCTAAGTGCAAAACTATGTTGTGTGCAAATAATGGTAGTAATGGTTTTTCCCTTACAATCTTTATACTGTTTCTTTCCTTTGCATTACTGTACTAGCTAGGATATCCACTTCAAAATCGAATAGATGAGGTAAAAGCAAACATCTCTTCTTGTTCTCGATTTCAGGGAGAATGATTTCAATACTTTACCATTAAGTATGGTGTTTACTATAAGGATTTTTGTAGATGAGGAGTGATTTTTATTGTATCTATTTTAGTTGTTAATAATTGTTAATCATTGTTTCATTTTTTTTCTTTAGCCTACTTTCTTTCAGCCTGAGACTGGGTCCTCCTACACCCTCCAACAGCTTTGTAAACAGTTTTGTAAAATGCCTCTTGATTTTTCACTTTGTCAAATCTGCCAGTTAATCAGATCCATTCTTTTTTTTTTTCCTTTTCTGGAGACGTGTAGACTTTGCAGTCCACCTAAGTGCTTCTGGGACTCCCTTTGCCGTCATTCTGGGAATTCTAATTGCCTTTTTCTGATTTCCAGGGGCTGTTTCTGGTTCCTTCATTTTCTTTCTTCTTGGCTTCTTCCCATGTTTCCGTGGTAAACAACTTTAGCCATTTCCTGTGGGCACCCGAGCTCACAGTGCAGCATGGAGCATCAGGGTAGGTCTGTGGGAGACCCATGTGAGAAAACTCAAATGAGCAGAGGGGCTTTAGGACAGAAAGTGAGGAGGGGAAAATGGGAAGAAACATCTGCTATGCTTCAATCCATGACAATAATGAGGCCATTTTGAGTAACATAAAATTTGGTCAATACCACATCTAAGAATGTATTTTCCATACCATTTATCAAAATGGCTAAAGCACATTAAAAAAATTCAAGTAAAATATTCACAGAATTCCTGAAAACCACTAAGATTTGCTAAACTTTGAAATTAATACCAAAGATTCCAATGAACTTTTCTGTAAATAATTAGTATTCATTCAATAAATATTAACAAATATTCAATATTTTTATATGCCAAGCACTGTTCGAGATGTTTGAAATGCATAATTGAACAAAATAGACAAATCTCTGCTTTCATGGGGGAAGACAGGCAATAAGCATAGTAAGGTAATTTGTAGCATAATAGAAAGTAATAAGAGATGTAGAAAGGATATGGATGACTAGGAGTCCTAGGCAGGATGAAAAGTACAATTTTAAATAAGGTTGTCAGAGTAGGCTTCATGGAGAAGGTGGTATTTGAGCAGAGATTTGAAGAGGAACACTGTAGGAAGATAAAACAACCAATGCAAAGGCCCAAAGGTGGGCACATATCTGGCATGTTCAGCAACATGGGGTGCCAGTGTGGCTGAAGCAGAGTGAATGAGAGAGAGCAGAACAAGAGATGAGGTCAGAGAGATGATGGGGGCTAAGCCATGTTGAACCACACTGGTCATCATAGTACTTGAGCGCTCACTCAGAATGCAAATAAGAGCCCTCAGTAGCGTAGATTTGGAGCAGAGTGACAAGATCTTGCTTGTATTTTGAAGCAATCATTTAGGGGTGGTGTTGAGAAGAGGCTGTAGGGGCCAAGGGCAGGAGGAGGAAGACCAGGCAGAAGCTACTGAAGTGATTCTGGCTGGTGGCTCCAATCAAAATGGCAGCAGTGCAAGCAGCAGTGTAGGTAGTGAGAAGTGAACACCATCATTGCTGGGTAACACTACCCTAAAACCAAGTGGTTTAAAATAGTGTGTTATTTATCCTCATTCTGTGGGCTGGCCAAGTGGTTCTTCTGGACTCATTCATGTGACTGCATCTGCTGCAAGGCTGACTTCCTCACGAGGCCAGGGGACCTTGGTTCTCTTTCATCCAGCCTCTAGCCTTTCATCCCCCAGTGCTAGGCCAGCCTCCTTATGTGGTAGCCTTAGGGAGTATTCCAAGAGAAGGAGTGTGGATGCTACAAAGTACCTACCTTGAAGTTACATAATATCACTTCTGCCACATTCTGCGTTTTCAAACCAAGTCACAAGAGCAGTTTAGATATAACTGGTGAGGGAAATAGACTGCATGTCATGATGGGAGGAATAGCAAAGTTACATTGCAAAGGAACCTGCATCCTGGGGTAGGAGGAGTTTGTATCCAAGTTTTTAATCCACCAAAAAAGTATTTAGTACCTTTTTTTTGAGACGGGGTCTTACTCTGTCACTCAGGCACAATCATAGCTCACTGGAGCCTTGAACATCAGGGCTCAAGTTGTCTTCCTGCCTCAGGCTCCTGAGTAACTGGGACTATAGGCATGTACCACCACGCCCTGCTAATCAGCTAATTTGTCAGTTTTTTTTTTTTTTTTTTTTTAAAGAAGGGGTATTTTTTTTTTCTTTTTTATTATTATACTTTGATTATTTTTATATTGCCTAGGGTGGTCTTGAAACCCTGGGCTCAAGGGATCCTCCTGCCTCAGCCTCCCAAAGTACTGGGATTATACTTTGTAAACCCAAAGTGTGAGCCATCATACCCAGTCAAAAATTATTCAGTATTTTGAGAGTATAAGTTGGATATGTGATGTGAGAGAAAGAGAGGAATCAAGGATGACTTTGAGATTCTTGGCTTAAGCAACTGGCAAGTAGGAGTTTTTAATCAACCGAGGTAGGTAAGACTGTGGGTAGATTAAGTTTTGGGTGAGAAGAGCAGGATTCAGGCAGGGGAACTGAAGGGCAGGCTTTCTGTACCAGCACTCAGTATGCAGTTTCATATCAAGTCAAAGGCTGAGGTCAATGCCGGTCTTTGAGAGTGGGAAGTCCAAGCAGACAGAAGATGACAAGTAGGTGTCGTTGACTCTAATGGAAGATGGGCAAGAGAAGGCCTCTACATTCTAGAAAGTGAACTTGCTATATGGTTTGCCTGGCAATGGACAGGGTGAGGTAAATAATGTCACGGAAATTCCAGGATGAAGGGTTGCAAGAGGTTTGTAAGAAAACTCAAGGGGTACAGTGGTTCAGAAATGGACATAACAGCCTAGAGAAGACCTGGGAGAAGCCCTTAATAACTGTTGGTCCATTGTGCATCTACGGTCCTTAACAAAAAGATAGAGACAAGTGCATAACATGTTGGAAAAGAAATTTACCATTCCACACAGGGAAGTGTCTATAGCAAAGCTATCCCTGGATCTTGTAAATGTGGAATATGGCCCACAATTTAAAGTCAGCCTTTTTTTTTTTTTTGAGTGGGGGAAAAATCTCACAAGGAAATGCCTGATCCTTCTTTAGGCATAAAAAGAGCATGATTCACACCCAAGGAAGAGAATGTTGAGGGGGAGTGCACCCATGCTGTGTGAAACTTCATTGTCATGCCTCTGTGTGAGGGAATGTGGATACAGTGTCCGTGTGTATTTGCACACACGTTTATTTTGGCAAATATTGGTAACTGCCTGATTGACCTTTCTTTAGGGCAAGGACTCAGATGGTTAGGAGGGAGAAACAGGTTGCTCCTCTGGCTGGTGCACATTCTTGGCTACATTTTACAAATAAGCTGTAAAAGATGGAATATATTTGCTGGCTGGTTTGACAGTCTACCCAGAGGTAGGAGGATGGACTCTATGACCTTTGAAAGTCAATTTTCATCCCAAGATTTCATATTCCAATTATGGCTGATGGACTATTTAAATAAATGATGGTTTTTCTCTTAAGAAAGAAAATTGACTGGAATTCATTCTATTTGAGCTGCAAAAATTTGAAAATAGGTCAACTCTTAATTACCCAGGGTAATAGGGAACATCTTGGATGGATTATCCCAAACCACAGGTAATTAACAAAATGTGCAAATTAGGCACTGATTCATAGCATTCATTAAAATTTACATTTAAACTACTACTTAAGCCGCATACATTTATAGATGAGCAAGTCAACATGGTAAAAATAATTGTAAGATGAATATACACATTTTAAATAAGATGTAGAGTTGAAGATATTGCCAAAAGACTGGACAATCTGAAATATTTTCATACTCTAAAACTCAGAACATTTACCTAGCGCTCCATAAGACATTTGGCGGATTTTTTAAAATCTCATTTCTATAAAAGGCAAGGGAGAGATCAACAGAGGTTTTTCACCCCCTGGAAACTCCTGTGCCCACCCAATGCTGGACCCTTTCCTTTGTGCTGGTGTTCAGGCCTATGAAGCCACCTCTTTCTCTCCTTGACACACTGCTGTGAAAAATGTTAACAGCAGAACAAAGACTAGGGTGAGTCAGGAAGTGAGAAACAGAAACTAGAGACAGGAATAATTATAGCACAATCCTTAACTGGTTATGGAAACCAAACTTTTAGTGCCATTTCTGTATTCCCCTCAATTTTTCAAAAACAACAAACAAACAAACAAAAATACCACACCTGTCTTGAAGACTTGTTTTCTGCCAGATTTGGTTATATTGCTTCTTGTTACTCTAAAACAGTTTGCTAAAATAATCCAAGATCTCGGCGCTCTTATTTTTATTGATGATAATTGTGTGCCCAACCCTACACTGAGAACTTTGCAAATGTTTCACTCCTTTCTTATTCTTAAAACAGCCCTTTGCAGTGAGGATTATTCTCATTTTACAGCTGATACTCAGAGATACTTATAATAGCATGTGGTAGAGATGTGGTTTAAACCTAGGCCTATCTGAGGCCAAAGCCCATACACTTTCTGCTAGGCCAGGGGTTTCCAAAACACCACAGGTATTAGGTGTGGTTTCCTAACACCAACTGACCAACAGAATGTGCATCTCCTGGGAACTTGTTGGAAATATAAATTATCAGGCTTCACCCCAGACCTACTGAATTAGAAACTTTAGGTTTGGGCCTAGCAATCTGTATTTTCACTGGTCTTATAATCACTTTTCACAGGTGATTCTTATGTATGCTCAAAGTTGAGAACCACTGTACTAGGTCATGCTCCCTTAAACAAACAAACAAACAAACAAAAAAAACCCGTGTTATTTTTGAGTAGAGAAAGAATTAATTGCAACTGCTTCCAAATGAGGAAAGAAGTCAATGGTTTAATTTAATTGAGCTTCTTAACTGGAATTTTTGTTTCTATTTTTTTCCATTGTTAGCTTTCTTACTTGGAGCTGCTAGAATAAACTTCTTCAAAATCATGGAAAGAGAATGTACTATAGTCTAAATAAGAGGTCTCCAGAGTAGGCTATGTACAATCTGGGCATGGATCAAACATGCAAGACCATTCATCGGGCTGTAGGAAGAAAATATTAGGATTTCTATTTACAATTTATTTTTACCCAAGAAAAACAATGAAATGAACTTTACTAAAATTTAGTATGGATTAACACATAATGCATACATTTATATATAAATTTACATACATTGGCTGCAGGTATTAAACCCTGGCTCACATACTCTTGGTCCTCCTTTGTACTCTATTGTGTGGCATCCAATCGTGCACAGGTGTGATTTATCAGCCTCATGCTTCAGCTTCTCCATATCTCTATCACCTATTATTCTTTCTCTACCTTTGTCCAACCATGTTCAAGCATGCACAAATATGGAAGTGTGAGAAACTTGACTCAATGGGAGCTGAGAGCCAATGGATAAATACTTACCTTTCCCATGTCCTAGAAGAACAGTTCTAAAGTGTATTCTACATGGCTCTTTGGAGGGACCTCATTGGCCTTTATTGGCCCTTAATAGTAACCAGCCCAATTATGTCCCCTTTGAATTGGCCTCTGACCTTCCCTGTTTTCCCTTTTCCAGCCCCTACTCTCCTGTTCTCCTTGGTGGGATTATTCCTGCAAATAAACTCCCTGTATGGAAGCCACTGTCTTAGACTCTTGTTTTTTGAGGAAGAAACCAGGCTATGCAAGATGTATACTAAAACATCTTTATGAAAGGGAATAAGACAAAAATTTTTTGAGACTACTAGTCTAAAGCATTGATTGTCAACGTATTTGTAAAAAATAAGCTCATAATATACTAATATTTGTATATGTGGCAAACTATGTACCACATATGTGCTGTTTTAATGAGCATATTAGGTATACCTCTACCCCTTTTTCTCCCACCCCATGCAGCATATTGATACAAATCAGAAAGAGTACTTCTATTATGGGGATGTTCTTACATTTACTCAAACTTATAAATAAAGCTAATCAAGTATAGGCTTTAGTACTTTATTATTAATACCAAATTTCTTTGAAGACCTGGTAACTAATTGTAATTCAAAACATTTTGGGTGGGATGCTTTGGTTGAAATCTCTAAAGCAAACAGATCCAGGTTTAGAACCTGGAACTCGATGCTAGTTTTCATGTTTAAGCAACTTGTCAAGTTATTTACTTATAAGCTATTACATCCTCGTATAAGAGTTTACATACAACTTTTTGCCATCTTAGTCCTTGCTCAAAAACAGCTCAGAGGTTTCCTTCATATATGCCAAAAAAATTAGAAAATTAAGAATAAGAAAACAGCTCAGGGGTGTTATGAGAAGGGTACCTCACCTCTTTAGTATTTTTCGTCAAAATTTGTAACTTCAGTCTAATGAGAAAATATCAGACAATCCAAATTGAGGAGCATTCTACAAAATGTCCAATACTCTTTAAAAGTGTCAAGATCCCCCAAAACAAGACAAGACTAGAAAACTGTCATAGATCAGAGAAGAATGGAGAGATCTGGTGACGAAATGCTTTGGGATATCCTGGATTGGATCCTAGAATAGCAAACAACGTGAGTGGGAGAAGTGGTGAAATATGAATAAAGTCTGTAGTTTAGTATTGTTTAGTATCGTGCTAATATTAATTTCTTAATTTTCAAAAATGCAGTATGGTTTTATAACATCATGGGAAGCCGGGAGAAGGGTATATGGGAATACTCTGTACTATCTTTGTAACTTTCCTGGAAATCTAAAATTATTTCAAAGATTAAAATGGAAATACATTTTAAAATAATGTGCAATTTAAAACAAATAAACAAAGCAACTCATGTAGACAACTCTGGTTAATTTGGGCAGAATCTTGCCTGTAAGCCTTAATTAGGAAGTACTTAAGGAAACATGGTCTGTAAAAGCAGAAGTATGTGTATAGACAAGTGATGTCTACTCAGCCAGAAAAAAGTGCTCCCCTGATATTTAGAGAGCCTATTTGTACCATGAAGACCCAAAGTCTACTTTTTTCCTCATTTAGGGCATTTTTGGTACAGAATTATCTAATCACTTCAAGATACCACTTGGCACAGCCAATAAATCCAGCTCTCTTCCTTCAGGGGATTAAGTGGTAGCTCATCTTTTTTTTTGTAATTATTTTTCTATTAGCAACTTTCAGTAAATACTTTTGTAATTGCCCATGGGATGTCAGCATTCATGAGATGAAGTTCCAGCTCTAAAGATGAAAGCCCTGTTTTTGAATCAAGCACCTAATGAGTAAGGATTTCACAAAGCTGCAAAATCTGCCCTTGAGAACCCCCAACAACTGAATATTCCATGGCTTCCACTGATGATCATGCTGTCAGTTAAGTATTTTGCTTTTTTTAAACAGCTGGGTATATTTTTTTCTCTATGAAATCCTGGGAAGAGAGTTTGATGTAGCAATTTTTTTTTTTAAAAAAGGCTTGTCATATACCAGGAGGTATCAACAATCACCAAGCTGTCGTGCATTAACTCCCTGTTTCACCTCCATTGAGGGACATGTATCGTGTGAATCATTGGATCTATGGTGAGTTGTGCCAGCTTCATTTTTGGATTCATTTTTATATTTAACCCAAATGTATGCTTAAACATTTTTGGTCATTTTTAACAATCATAAAAAGCAACATTCTGAATCATAAAATTAAGTTTAATCAAAAACTAAACCTGGTTCAAATAAAATGTATTTCCATTTTAATCCTTTTCTTAGAAACCTGGCTGTGATAAATACCAAGGAATTCTATGCCAGTTCACAGCAGTAAGAGTGCAGAAGTGCCAGGTTAGTACAACGTGATCATTATGTTATATGACTAGATGTGTGCAAACAGATCCATCAAAATCTGTCTGTCCTTTGGTAGGTGATAAAATTAGATCAGGAGACCTGGCATCTATCCCAGATGATTTCCTTTCCTTTCTCTATCATAAAGTTGATATTGAAGCTTGAATGAAGCTTGATTTTGAACAGTTAAAAAATGAAATTGTGGGGAGAAGGAAAATCTTTCAACTTTGAATTCAGACAGAACCAACAGCGAACCAAAAAATCACTTACAAATTTGCCTATTATAACTTGCATTTTTTACATCTAATGAGCACTTAAAATTCACAAATTTAAATTTGTCATTTTGACTAATGGAAGGCCAGAGCAGAACTGCTGTTTTTGAATACATCACTTGAGTAGCAACCTAGATTTGCACAACACAATGCTACTTGCCCCAAAGCTCACGTCTCTCACATTTTATCAATGTGTTGAGGGTCATTTTGGAGTCATGGGTTTTTAGGATGGTATGCAAGTGACACCCTTTTGGCTGATGAATATGCCATGCTTGCCACCCAGCAACTACATCTCAGTTGACTTGTTATATATGCAGACAATATCTTTGTAGATTATAAAAGTAAATCTACAAAGAAATCTGAAGCTGGTAGTTGTGATGGAAGAGAAGATAAAGTTAATAAGCTGGAGGAAAAAAATGTAAAAATCAATTTTTCAGGTTGTGAAACTCTCAGTTTTATGCCTGACAAATGTCAGGAACTTCAGAACATAAAATTGCAGCACGTCACTCCCTTTATTACTGTAGAAGGTAATCAGTCCTTTAGTAAACATATCTTGAATGACTACTTTTTTGTTTTAGCATGATTCTTGAGGCTTAAGACAACTGAAAGAATGACCAGAGATGACATCAATCATCAAAGTTCTTCAAACCTTTTTGAGAAGACAAAAGGAGCCTAGAGAAGACAGGGACAATAACAGTGTTGTTATAAAAGCCTGTCTAGAAAAAGAGAGCACTGATTGGGAGTCAGGAGAAGCAAATTCTAGTTTCAGCTCTTATAATAATTTCTCTTCACTACGTTCCAGAAGCTAATGTGCTCAAGAACTGGGCCCAGGTCTTAGCACAAGATCTTCATCCATCAAATAATTGTAATTGATCACCCAGACTGAGACACTTGGGAGAGTGAAAGGGAGCTTCATGAGTAATTATTCCAGAACAGCTGGAGTATATTGGGACTGTCTTGGACAAACTAAAAGGCAAAATCATTCTACGCTCATACTTCTAGGCTCTGGCTGATTCTCTCCACAGATCTCTTCCCAATGAAAATAATCTCCTCTTTGTAGCATATTTGTACTTCTACTGAATGATAAATGATTATATATATGCATTCCTTGTTTTTATGTAAGAAAATACAGTTTCCTGATACTGTTTGATAATTTTAGAAATTCTGTCCTCATTTTGGTATTTTAACCCATTAATGGGAAATTTCAGACTGGAAGAAAGAAAACCAGTAACCCAAGGGAGATATTTTTATCCAGACCAGGACTTTTGGTCACTTTCGAATCTCCTGCCTAGGCAGCTGTCTGATCAACCTATTTAAAATAATCACTGAGATAGGTATTAATAAAACGAATTCAGGAAAATTGCTTTTTAGATGTTAAGTTGATAAGAACATACCCCTATTAATAAGTACCTGTGTGCTTACTCTGCACAGGGTTATGCTATGTACAAGTTGTGCACATGGCATATATATGACCAATGAAAACATGAAACTTGTTTTAACAAAATCAGTAACAGAGAGTAACATGTGCCAAATGTGTGTTAGAGAAAACAAGAACCACAGGACCCGGAAAAGGAGAGAGAAATTGAATGTGACATGTACCAGGAAGGTGGATTGAGCTTATATGGGTGGTGTGTATGTATGTAAGGTAGCTGGTGGGTGTGGGGCAGGGGGTAGGTTTGGAGCATGCTGTCGGAAGGACAAGCAGATTGTCTATCTTTTGGTCTGCCAAGGGTGACATAAAAAAATTCTGCCTTTAAATTTGGCTGACCGAATTCTATAAAATGTGAATCACATTTTCCCATCAGAAACTAATTTACATCACCCCGAAGTGTGAAAGCTCAACCTGAAAGACAGATTTGATTTACCAGTCCATGCATTCCGCGCGTGTGTGTGTGTGCAACATTATTGAAGTAGGTGTGCTCTAAAAGCATTTTGTAGAAATGCCTTTGTCTAAAGGGTGGTTAGGCACAACACGAGGGGCCTTGATGATGTACTTTACGCTAAGGTAAATGTGTAGAGAAGCTGCATGTGTGAATGCGTCTTAGTAAATCCACAGCTGACTGCAGATTTATGGGTGTCGTTATTCCGTTGTACAGACAGCACTTCCATTGAATTTAATGAACTGAACTAGGTGAAAAGTTCATTCTAATCTCCTGGTTCCTGGAACTCAAGCACTCCCTGGAATCACAGAACATATGTCCTTCTCTTGTTTTAAAAACTGAAGGTGACTTTCTGATAAACAAGTCTCTCTTGAGGGTAATGACAAGGAAGTTATTTTGAAGATGCTTCCTTCAGTGCCTTGATTGAATATTAACCTACAACAGCTACCTGTTGCAAAGCTGAGAGGTGATTTGTCAAATTTAAGATCGATGGCAGATTTGCTTTAATTGATTTTTGTTCCCTAGAGTGAGTTTATTACTTTGAGAATGGCTTAGATTCTCTCACCCATATGTTTCCTTGCTATTCAGAAAAAACATTAGCAAGTGATTTCTCTTATGTAGTCTTTTACGTGATAATTCTGAACTAATTCTAACATGTTTATCGTAATTAGGTAAAATGTTTATGAAAGACATGTCTACAAACCTAACCTGATGTTCCCTCCATATTTAAAAAACTGTCAACAATGAATTTAGGTAAAGAATTTTTGTTTTTGTTTTTTTTTTGAGACAGAGTCTTGCTCTATTGCCCAGGATGGAGTGCAGTGGCGCAATTTCGGCTCACTGCAAGCTCCACCTCCTGGGTTCATGCCATTCTCCTGCCTCAGCCTCCTGAGTAGCTGGGACTACAGGCGCCAGCCACCACACCCAGCTAATTTTTTGTATTGTTTAGTAGAGACAGGGTTTCACCATGTTAGCTAGGATGGTCTCAATCTCCTGACCTCATGATCTGCCCGCCTCGGTCTCCCAAAGTGCTGGGATTACAGGCGTGAGCCACCACACATGGCCTTTTTTTTGGACAGTCTCTCCCTCCATCACCCAGGTTGGAGAGCATGATCTCGGCTCACTGCAACCTCCGCCTCTTGTGTTCAAGCAGTTCTCCTGCCTCAGGCTCCCAAGTAACTGAGATTACAGGTGCCAGCCACCATGCCCAGCTAATTTTTGTATTTTTAGTAGGGACCGAGTTTCTCCATGTTGGTCAGGCTGGTCTCAAACTCCTGACCTAGGGGGATCTGCCCGCCTTGGGCTCCCAAAGTGCTAGGATTACAGGTGTGAACTACCATGCCGAATCAGAGAATACTTTTGTTGTTGTTATTATTTGTTCTTGTTTTTTTCCACTACCCTCCCCGAGAATAGAACTTTTAAGGTCTCTAATGGAAGCTTTGAAATCTCACAGTGCTGCATTCACACATGGGAAGCACACTAGTGAAGTGGAACAATGGGTATATCTCAATAGGGATGCTCTTGGCATTTTGTGTGTGTGGCGGGGGGACATTTTGTGTGTATGTGCAAGTCTGTCTACCTTATTGAAGGACTTTTACAATCACTGGACCCTACGCCGTAAGTGCCAGGAGCACACCCCAGTTATTGCAACCACCAAAAACATCCCAGCACAACTATTTAGCAGCTCTTAAGGTATAACTCATTGCAGATGGTAAAAGAGCAACTACTACCTAGATGTAAGTAATTTCTAACTTGAACAGTTTATGTTTTCAAAGATGACTTTGTTAAGTTGAAATGTAGAACACATCTCTCTATATGTAACACAGAATGTAAATGGTGATTATGTCTCCAGGCTGGTGATACCTGCCTGGCTTCCATGACCCCTACTCACAATCCCTACTTCAAGTTCTTAGACTAAGACAACTTAATTCCAATCTTTCAATCTCTTTCCCTCTTCCTAAAATAGGCTCTTCTTAAAGTCTCTTTGTTCAAGGAGAACTTACGGAGCCATATTTCAGGAGCGTATTGATTTCAGATCAGAGTTTTACTTGATCAGAACTTGTTAGTGGCTCTTACCATATCCCCAGTGAGCTGGTTCTTTTCTTACATCCCAGTTACTGGTGTAATCTCTATCTGGGTCTTACTTGCTTTATGTCCTGTTTTACTTCTCTCTTTGCTGCCACTGCCAAACTCCTGGATGGTTGTTCTCGATGTCTCATGGGGCCACTTGTTTGCCACTCTTTGTGGAGCCTTTTCGTTATCAACACCTAATGGGGCATCTGGTTATTCCTTCCTTCCAGGCTGAAGAGGCCATGCCCATCTGGTCATTGCAATTTCTTCCTAAAGACTGTTTTTGGGTGCTTTATTAATTGTTCACATTGTTCTGGTAGGTAGGTCTCTAACTCCTGACTCTTTTCTAGGAAGGGCTTGCCTGAGCACCAAGCGTAACAGTTATCTCACTTTACTGCAGACGTGATGCAGCCTAAATCAGGAAACTGGATAAAAACATGGAAGCAATGCTGTTACAGTATGGAAATTAAACAAAACTAAAAACAAATTGAATAAGAGTTTCTAAATCTTTAAATTCAATGCATAAAGTGGTCTTAATTAAAGTAAAAGAGGAGATACATGAGAATTTACTTTAAAAATTTGAACTTTCTGAGTGTTTAAGGCAAGGTCTTTTGAAACTGGTGGTGGCAATGACTTTTTATTATGGTTAATTTCCCTTCAGAACTGGTGAATTTACTGTTCCTTGATATGGAAATAGTAATACTACTCTTAGGCAGATCAGACATAATTAGGATAATTTTTTTGCCTCACAAGTGAAATGAAAAGGTAGATTTCCCTATCCTTCCTACAAGATAATTGGGCAAAAAATGAAATAGCTAAATGAAGAAAAGTGTTAAAAACAAATGTGTGGGTAAGCAAAATGAACAGCTTGATGGGGAGATGGAAATAGCAGATAATGCACCTTAATGCACCTTATTATTATTTTGTGCATAAAATAATTTTGTCTTATTTGTTTAATAAGTCTGTATTTGCAAAATCAAAAGAGGCAAAAAGATAACTACTGAAAAAAGTGAGTCTTCCTCATACCTCTTTAATCCTGCTGGCCCAGTTGCTTTCCCTAGGAGGAAAGTGTACATTGTGGATTTGTTGTGTATCTTTCCAGAGATACTATTGTTTGTTTTTATTTCAATAGCTTTTGGGGGACAAGTGTTTTTCGGTTATATGGATGAATTGTACAGAGGTAAAGGCTGAGATTTCAGTGTACCAGAGATATTCTATGAATAGGCAAGTGTTTGTATGTATACATGCATTAACACACACATAAATATCTAAAAATCTGAATTATTTGGATAGATTTATGTGTCATTGGCATTGAAATTGATGAGGACCAGAAGGCTCTTGTCAAGAAGTTCAGTAAGACAGTGATGTCAGGCTTTATTGAAAACCTTACTAGAAACATATTTCTCTCTCTCTCTCTCTTTTTTTTTTTTTTTTTTTTGTTTTAGATGGAGTTTCACTCTGTCACCCACATTGGAGTGCAGTGCAGTGGCGCAATCTCAGCTCACTGCAACCTCCACTTCCCAGGTTCAAGCAACTCTCCTGCCTCAGCCTCACAAGTAGCTAGGATTATAGGTACCCACCACCATGCCCAGTTAATTTTTCTATTTTCGGTAAAGATGGGGTTTCACCATGTTGGCCAGACTGGTCTCAAAGTCCTGACCTCAAGTGAACCACCTGCCTTTGCCTCCCAAAGTGCTGGGATTACAGGTGAGAGCCACTGCGCCCAGCCGAAACGTATTTCTTTATGGTCTCATCTTTCAGTTGCAGTCAAATGCCATCTTTAGTGTGGATAGCATCAATAAAATGATGGTTTGGTTGACCTTATCCATGTCTACCTGTTCCCTCTGAATGGATGTATGGTTACAGATATGGTGCCTTGTGCTGTCCTTGGGCACAAATGTTCTGATATGTCCTGATCTAAACCAGTTTCCCTCTCTCTTTGAATGCAGTGGTTAACCTGGATTCTTCCTTCCCCATTACCCTGGACATTCTCTTCACTGTTATCTTTGGTTGAAGGCATTGCTTCTTACATTTTATATATTCTTCTTTCTTAGTTTACTTTCTCATTTTATTGGAACACAACTACCAGTATGTTTTGAGAAAGGGTATGTGACAAATAAATTTGAGATGTTGTACATCAGTAAATATCTTTGTTTTACGTTTCCACCTGCTTGATAATTTGACATGTATAGAATTCTCTGTCGGAAGTAATTTCTTTTCAGAATTTTGCAGGTATTGCTTTACAATCCTTCAGCTTCCAGGGTTGCTGATAAGTCAGAAGCCATTCTGATGCTTCATTTTTGCATTGTAGCATATTATCTTTTTTTTTTTTTTTTTTTTAATTCCCAGGAGCTTTCAGCATCTTCTCCATGTCCTCAATGTTTTGAAAAGTTTCCACCTATTGTGTTGAGCACTCGGTGGCTCCTTTCAACCTGGAAAATCAGGTCTATTAGTTCTGGGAAATTTTCTTAAATTATTTTATTTATGATATCCTCCCACCTGTTATTTTGCCTTCTGGAACTCTTATTCAAATGAACCTAATATTTGAACATTATACTTTTTGCTTCCTCCTTCAATTTCTTTTTTTTTTTCTATTTATTTATCTTCCTACTTTACTTTCTGGGAGATTTTCTCAAATGTATCTTCTAATCGTTCTATTGATTTTAAAAACTTTTCTGTTACCATATTTTTAATTTTCAAGAGCTTTTAAAAAAGGTAGCATCATACTTCATGGAAGTAACTTCTCCTCTTATTACTCTGAGGGTAAGTACAGATTAAGTTTTTTTTTTTTTTTCCTAGTGGCATTATCTCTGTTTTCTGTAAATTATTATTTTCCAGTTTGTTTGTTTTTGTCTTTATCTGTCTCATAAACCGATTTCTTTAAATGTTCCTTGACCGTTTTTTGTCTACTTGGATTAAAAGTGAGAGCCTAAACTGCTCACAGAATGTGGGGCGATTTGAGTTTCACTTAGGGTGATTGGGTGTTCTTTCCTTGTCTTATTCTCTGAGGTTATTCAGGTAAAATTTTCAGCTCTTTCTAATGGGGTGAATCAGAGCTGTGAGAAGTTATGGCCAGGTGGCTAAAGGTCTCAGCACTTAGTGTAGAGCACTTAACAAGCATTTGATATCCTAATTTCCCTTTTATGTATGGTACCCAATTCCTCAATTATGCCTGAGTCATTCCCTGGTTCAGAAACCCTGTTTTCCCCTTCTGAAGGCAAAACTCTACGTTTCTCCTGGTGTTGGGAAAGATGGTCAGCTTTCAGCATGCTGTGGGGAAAAGGATCTAACTGCTACACACACAACTATAATTAAATTTTCCTTATGTTAACCTCTCTATCTTCATTACTTACTCCTAGTCCTACAGGTAGCTGGAATTTACAGTGTAAATTGTCTAATTTATCAACTTTCTTAACTGTTGACTTTAGACATCTTTGCCTTGGGTCTGTAAGTCAGTTCCCTCTCATGATCTGCTTTCCATCTTTCAAAATTTTGTTGCTGTTTCTCCAGGACTTCCCATCTTTGTAGATTTTGTTCTTAAAAAATTCCTTTATTGTAGTTTAATGGTGTTGGATGAGGAAATAAAATATACATTTTAATTATTAAATCACCTGAATGTGGGCAGCTCATTTGTGTTATCCTCTGTCACCCAGGCTGGAGGGTAGTGGCACAATCACAGTTCACTGAAGCCTTGAGCACCTCAGCTCAAGGGATCCTCCCATCTCAGCCTCCTGAGTAGCTGGTATTACAGGTATGGGCCACCATGCCTGGTTATAGTGTTAGTTTGGATGGTGGGTTTAAATGTGATTTTTTTTTTTTTTACATTTTAAAATATTTTTACATTTTTATCTTACTTTTTGTGATTTTAATTTGTGAATTCTATGTATTTTGAATTTACTACACTTGTTAATATTTTACTTTGGTAAAAACAAAACAAAATACAAAATACCAGCTCATAGAATTATTTTGAAAATTCTAAACGTTTTCTTGCCCTCAGTGATAGAAGTGAAATAAACAGTTATATGTAATGAAAGAGTGGAATCACTATTCAGTAGCATCCTTTTATCTGCAGGGCGTATATTTCAACACACCCACTGGATACCTGGAAATTTGGATAGTACTAGACCCTGCTGCCATAAATCAGAACACATTTCTGTTTATATCTTACCCACAAATTTAATGTGTTTTCTATCTTAACTAAGCACTTATCATGTACTGTGGCTATAACTTTTGCAGTTTGAGGCAAGACAGCAAAACTAGCACACATTCCTTTTTTCTTCTTTCCCATTTCATGGATGAAAGATTCATTCTTACTGTAGATCTTAGCAATTTCAGCATAATATTTTTTTTGTTTCTTAAGTAGAACACATTCCATTTAATAAAAGCACTTGACAGCTTCTCTTTGGCATATCTGAATTGCCATTATCACTATTCCTTTGCTGTGGGGTCATCATTAAGTAAAATAGGGGTTACTTGAGCACAGACACTGTGATATGCAATAGCAGATCTGATAACCAAGATAGCTACCAAGTTATTAAACGTGGACAGCATGAATACGCTGGGCAAAGGAAAGTTCAGATCCCAAACTGGAAGGAGCAGGAAGGAGATTTCATTGCACTACTCAGAATGGCATACAATTTACAACTTACGAATTGCTTATTTCTGGAATTTTCTATTTGATCATTTTGGACTGTGGTTGGCTACAGGTAACTGAAACAGGAGAAAGTGAAACCACGAATGGGGTTGGGGACACCTGAGGAAGAAGGTGGTTTGGGCAGTCTTTTGTGGCAACCGCCAGATGATGCCATTGACCAAGGTCAGCTTTGTTATGGTTTAGCTTTGAGAGAGAGGGGTGGGGTATTGTTTTGAGATTCATAAGGATTGAGGAGCATCATCTATCAACCTTCCATGTATGGTGCTTATGTAAGTTTGGCATGCTTTCATTTGGTATATTTGGTCTGTCCATTCTCAGACGTAGAATGAGTTTTGGTGGCAGTTTTTCATTTGGTGTTTGTTTCAGCTGCTTTGGGATTTTGCCTTGAAGGTCAAGGGATCTAGTTGATTTAAATGATGTATTTTATTCAGTGAGAACCCTATTAAATGTATTAAGAGTGCTTACTTTTGATTAGTCATGAGATAATGAATGAGGAAGAAAAAGCTGATGTAAACCCACCCACAATCCTAAAATCTCATTTGTAAAGTCTGGTGTTCTCTTCCTTGACATTTTATCTGTTTCTGCTAGGGAAACCAGTTTCTTGAATTGCACAATAATCGAAAAATAAAGAAAGTAAAATCAATAAAAACAATGCTACTAGCTGGTGCTAAATGTGACCTGAAGCTTACATCCTTTAGATAAACATATCAGGGTTGGGAGCCCAAATCATAACTATTTTTACAAATACTATTTTTTTTAACAAAAAGATTTTTAAAAATCTTCTTCTTATTAAAAAAATTACTTTTCAAAAGGCAGCTCTTGATTTTTTGTTTTTACCAGTTTTCATCTGGCTAAACACTGATTTAAACAAATGTAACTAATGGTAATTTTACATAAACCTATACTGGGTCATTGAAAGGGTTTAATACCTGCATAAATGCAACCATAACTGGGACTGAATATTTCAGGCTCAATTTTGTAGAAGCTGATAATAATGTGCTTCATGTAGAATAATGAAGTACTCTGAATTTCAACATTTTTTTCTTTTCCTTTTTCTTTAATTTTTCCCCCCTCTAATCACACTTTTTATAGAAGAATGAGCTAATTCAGCTAATGAAAAACATATTGCTAAAAAGACTGGAAAACAGGTTGTAGCCAGGTGCAGTGGCTCACTCCTGTAATCCCAGCTCTTTGGGAGGTGGAGACAGGAGAATTGCTTGAAACTGGGAGGCAGAGGCTGCAGGGAGCAGAGGTCGCGTCATTGCACTCCAGCCTGGGCAACAAGAGAGAAACTCCGCCTCAAAAATAAAAAAAAATTAAAAAATTAAAAAAAAAAAACACAAAGCAAAAGCAACAACAAAAAAACAAAAGTAGGTTGTAAGAGTTAAAGTGGTTGGGTGTAGTGGCTCACACCTGTAAATTCAGCACTTTGGGAGGTCAAGGCGGGAAGATTTCTGGAATCCAGGAGTTTGAGCTCAGTCTGGGTAACATAGTGAGACCCCACCTACGCGCACACACACACACACACGCGCACATACACACACACACACACACACACACACGGTGTGGTGGTGCATTCCTGTAGTCTCAACTACTCAAGAGACTGAGGCAGGAGGATCACTTGAGCCCAGGAGATTGAGACTGTAGTGAGCTGTGGTTACACACTGCCCTCCAACCTGGGTGACACAGCAAGACCCTGTCTCAAAAACAAAAAAAAGTTTAGGTAGTACTCAGGAACAGATATGACAAAAGGGATTTAAGGATACACAGACCATATAACATAAAAGTGAAGAATTAATAAACTAATTTGAACACAACTGTTCTTGTGAAGCATCTTGAAACTGTGATTTTTATGACTATCATTTTTTTCCCTTCATCTTCTCTTTCACATTTATAATGGAAATTAAATAGGAATGAAAATTGGTTCTGCTCAAATGAATTAGGTTGAAATGATGAGATAAAGAAATGGTTCCTAAGTATTTACTGATAAGGTTTAAAGGAAATGAGAACCAGGGAGAAGATTGGAAACAATATATTTTGCCTCTGGTATTATTATACAGATTATTTACAAACTATGTAGTTGTGGTTCAAAACGCAAAATTTTATCCCTGCAAATGCTACTACTTGGTAAATATGCTTTGTCTATCAAGACTGGAAAATAGAAATGGAGAAGTGAAAATGGAAGAGTAGGTATGCCAGATACATACCTACATAATCTGAGGGTGCAGCAACAGTGGGGTGCCCCTGATTGATCCTTGAATTTTCTTACCTTTTTTAAAAAAAAATATTGTTCATGTCTGTGTCATATTCTACTTTCTGGGAGACTATTTAAACCTTGTTTTTCAACAATTCTGTGGACATATTCATTACTGATATCACATTTTTAATTTTCAAGAGGCTTTCTTTAATTTTTTATAGTATATTTTCATTTCATCTGAAGATATTAAAGGACATTTTTATTCATAAAATTTTCATTGGATCCCTACATGATCTCTTTTTCATCTGAATTTTTTTATTTGTGTTTATTTTTATTTTGAACTTTGTCTTCTTTTACTCACTATTATGGATTTTTTTGTTTTTGTTTTTGAGACAGAGTCTCGCTCTGTCACCCAGGCTGGAGTGCAGTGGTGTGATCTCGGCTCACTGTAACATCTGCCTCCTGGGTTCAAGCAATTCTCCTGCCTCAGCCTCCCAAGTAGCTGGGACCAAGGGTGCATGCCACCATGCCTGGCTAATTTTTTGTGTTTTTAGCAGAGACGGAGTTTCACCATGTTAGCCAGGATGGTCTCGATCTCCCGACATTTTGATCCGCTTGCCTCGACCTCCCAAAGTGCTGGCATTACAGGCATGAGCCACTGCACTCGGCCTTATGAATGCTTTTTATCTAAAATCTCATTTAATCTTTACGACAACCTTATGAAGTAAAAATCTTATTCTATTTTACAGATATGAACATTGAGGTAAAGAAAGGTTGATTAGATTGACAATGGTCACACACTTAGTGTTGGAGTCAGGATATGAACCTAGTCTGTCTGTCTCAAACATCTTGTGTCTTGTCTACTCACTCATATTTTAGAGTGGAGCTCTAAAATACTGTGAGGAAACTCTGTGTGCATGCTGGGGCTTCTCAGCTGCCAGACTTCTCTGTAGGGAACAAAGCAGGAACCAGATGATTGCTGATGGACCCTGACATGCTGCATCTGGAGATGTTTCCTCAGAGAAAAACCCTCTGTTCTCCTGTGCTGAGAGACTGTGAGTCTAGGGAAGGGGTTGGCATCTTCATCATTCTGTAAGCAGATGGTTTTCAGCCTGGTGTCTCAGCCCTTCCCTCCACTGTGCCAGAGTTTATCAAATTTGGAGCCTCCCTGGTTCCATTTTTCTAGAACATAAAATACTCTGTTCCTGTGATGATGGGAGAGGAGATGTCACCTGGTTACATACGGTAAGAGAGGAGAACTGGTGGTCAAAGTCCTCCTTAATTAGACTTCATATTGACCTGTTTTTCTGCCTATTTCTGACATCAGCTTCAGAGGTGTCTGTAGTTTCCAATTTCTGAGTCTACCCAAGTTCCGTGGTGTGAATTGATGTGTAGTTTCCTGTTGCTACTGTAACAAATTACTATAAATTTAGTGCTTTAAAACAAGACAAATTTATTAACTCAGAGTTCTCAAGTCCAAAATAAGTTTTAATGGAGGTAAAATCAAGGTGTTGGCAGGGTTGTGTTCCTTCTGGTGGCTTCTGGATGGAATGTTTTCTTTTTTTTTTTTTCTTATTAAAAAAGTTTCACTAGTTTGTGGAGGAACAGGTAGTTTTCTGTTACATGGATAAGTTATTTAGTGATAATTTCTGAGATTTTGGTGCACCTATCACCTGATCAATATACATTGTACCCAACATGTAGTCTTTTATTTCTCCCCCCAGACCCTCTTCTACCCAAGTTCCCAAATTTCATTGTATCATTCTTATGCCTTCGTGTCCCCATAGCTTAGCCCCCACTTATAGGTGAGAACATATGATATTTGGTTTTCTATTCTGGAGTTACTTTACTTACAATAATGGTCTCCAACTCCAACTTGCTGCAAAAGACATTCTTTTATTCCTTTTTATGGATGAGTATTATTTGATTGTGTATATTTACCACATTTTCTTTATCCACTCTTTTTTTTTTTTTTTTTTTTTCATTGAGATGGAGTTTCACTCTTATTGACTAGGTTGGAGGGCAATGGTGTGGTCTCGGCTCACTGGAACCTCAATCTCCACCTCCTGGGTTCAAGGGATTCTCCTGCTTCAGCCTCCCAAGTAGTTGGAATTATGGGAGTCTGCCACCATGCCTGGCTAATTTTTGTATTTTTAGTAGACATGGAGTTTCACCATGTTGGCCAGGCTTTTCTTGAACTCCTGACCTCAGATGATCTACATGCTTCAGTCTCCCAAAGTGCTGGGATTACAAGCATGAGCTACTATGCCCAGCTATCCACTCCTTGGTTGATGGACATTTAGGATGGTTCCATATTTTTGACATTGTGAATTGTACTGCTATCAACATGTGTGTTCAAGTGTCTTTTTCGTGTAACGACTTTTTTCCCTTTGTATAGCTATCCAGTACTGGGATTGCTGGATCAAATAGTAGTTCTACTTTTAGTTTTTTGAGGAGCCTCCACACTGTATTCCATAGTGGTTGTACTAGTTTATATTCCCACCAGCAGTGTAAAAGTGTTCCATTTTCACCACATCCATGCCAACATCCATTATTTTTTGATTTTTAAATTGTGGCCATTCTCACAGAAGGTGGCATCTCATTGTGCTTTTAAATCTGCATTTCTCCTAATAATTAGTGATGTTAAGCATTTTTTCATATTTTTTGGCCATTTGTATATCTTCTTTTGAGAATTATCTATTCGTGTTCTTAGACCACTTTTTGTATTTCTGTGGTCTCAGTTGTAATATCTCCTATTTCGTTTCTAATTGAGTTTATTTGGGTCTTTTCTTTTCTTGGTTAATCTTGTTAGTGATCTATTGATTTTGTTTATCTTTTAAAAGAACTAGTTTTTGGCGGGGGGTGGTGGCTCACACACTTTCTATAATCCCAGCACTTTGCAAGGCTGAGGAGGGCGGATCATGAGGTCAAGAGTTTGAGACCAACCTGACAAACATGGTGAAACCCCGTCTGTACTAAAAATACAAAAATTAGCCAGGCATGGTGGCACGTGTGTGTAATCCCAACTACTCAGGAGTCAGAGGCAGGAGAATCGCTTGAACCCAGGAGGCAAAGGTTGCAGTGAGCTGAGGTCTTGCCACTGCACTCCAGCCTGGGAGACAGAGCAAGACTTCGTCTCCCCCAACCAAAAAAAAAAAAAACAACAACAAAAAAAACCTAGTTTTTTGTTCCATTTATCTTTTGTATTTTTCCTTTAGTTTTGTTCTGAGCTTTGTTATTTCTTTCTTCTGCTGGGTTTGGGTTTGGTTTTGGTTTGTTCTTATTTCTCTGGATTCTCAAGGTATGAGCTTAGATTGTCTACTTGTGCTCTTTTAGAGTTTTGATGTAGGTATCTAATGCTACAAACTTTTCCCTTAGCACTGTTTTTGCTGTATCCCAGAGGTTTTGATAAGTTGTGTCACTATTATTGTTCAGCTCATATAATTTTTTAAATTTCCATTTGATTTCATTATTGGCCCAAAGATCATTCAAGAGCAGACTATATAATTTCCTTGTATTTGTATAGTTTCAGGAGTTCCCTTTGGAGTTAATTTCCACTTTTATTCTACTGTTGTCTGAAAGGATATTTGATATGGTTTCTATTTTCTTAAATGTATTAAGGCTTATTTTGTGACCTATCATGATCCATCTTGGAGACTGTTCCATGTGCTGGAAAAAGAATGTCTATTCTGCAGCTATTGGGTAGAATGTCCTGTAAATATCTGTTAAGTCCATTTGTTCTAGGTTATAGTTTAAGTCCATAGTTTATTTGTTGACTTTCTGTCTTGGTGACCTGTTGAAATCCCCCACTATTATTGAATTGCCGTCTATCTCATTTTGTTCGTCTAGCGGTAATTGCTTTATAAATTTGGGATTGTCAGTGTTAGCCTCATATATATTTAGGATTGTGATATTTTCCTGTTGGACTAGTCCTTTTATCATTATATAATATCCATCTTTGTCTTTTTTAACTGTTGTTGCTTTAAAGTTTCTTTTGTCTATCTGTATAAGAACAGCTACTCTTTCTCACTTTTGGCTTCCATTTGTGTGGACTGTCTTTTCCCACCCCTTTACCTTAAATTTATGTGAATCTTTTATGTGTTAGGTAAATCTCTTGAAGACAGCAGAAATTTGGTTGGTGAGTTCTTATCCATTCTGCCATTCTGTATCTTCTAAGTGGAGCATTTAGGCCATTTACATTCAAAGTTAGTATTGAGATGTGAGATATTGTTCCATTCATCATGTTAGTTGTTGCCTTAATAGCTTTTTTTTTTTCTGTTATGTCTAGGTCCTGTGAGATTTATGCTTTGAGGAGGTTCTATTTTTGTGTATTTTGAGGTTTTGTTTCAAGATTTAGAATTCCTTTTAGCATTTCTTGTAGTTCTGACTTAGTAGTGACAAATTCTCTCTGTTTCTTTGTCTGAAAAATACTTTATCTCTCCTGTATTTATGAAGCTTGGTTTCACTGGATACAAAATCCTTGGCTGACAATTATTTCATTTTAGGAGGCTGAAGATGGGACCCTAATACCTTATGGCCTGTAAGGTTTCTGCTGGGAAGTCTGCTGTCAATCTGATAAGTTTTCCTTTATAGGTTATCTGATGATTTTTGTCTCACAGCTCTTAAGATTCTTTCCTTTGTCTTAACTTTAGATAACCTGATGACTAAGTGCCTAAGTGATTATCTTTTTGTGATGAATTTCCCAGATGTTCTTTGAGCTTCTTGTATTTGGATGTCTAGATATATAGCAAGGCCAGGGAAGTTTGTCTCAATTATTTCCTCAAATAAGTTTTCCAGACTTTTAGGTTTTTCTTCTACCTCAGCAACACCAATTAGTCTTAAGTTTGGCTGTTTAACATAATCCCAAATTTCTTGGAGGTTTTGTTCATTTTTTAAAAATCCTTTTTCTTTCTCTTTCTCTAGTTGGGTTAATTTGAAAGCCTTGTCTTTGAGCTCTAAAGTTGTTTCTTCTATTTGTTCTAGTCTATTGTTGAAAGTTTCCAGTGTATTTTGTACTTCTCTTAGTGTGTCTTTTATTTTCAGAAGTTGTGATTGCTTTTTCATTATGATATCTATTTCTCTGTAAAATTTTTCATCCATATCTTGTATTTTTAAAAAATTTCTGAGTTGGTTTTCACCTTTCTCTGGTATCTCCTTTAATAATTTGTCAACTGTCTAAATTCTGTATCTGGCAATTCAGAGATTTCTTCTTGGTTTGGATCCATTGCTAGGGAGCTGTTGTGATCTTTTGGGGTATTATGGAATCCTGTTTTGTTCATATTACCATAATTACTTTTCTGGTTCCTTATTATTTGGGTAGCCTATTTCAGTGGAAAAGTTTGAAACTCAAGGACTGCTGTTCATATTCTTTCGTTTCATGGGGTGATCCCTTGATGTGGTGCTCTTCCTGTTCCCCTGGGATGTGGCTTCTTGAGAGCGGGACTGCAGTGATTGTTACTGCTCTTCTGGGTCTAATCACCCAGCAGGGCTGCCAGGCTCCAGGCTGGTGCTAAAGGATGTCTGCAAAGAGTCCTGTGATGTGATCCATCTTCAGGTCTCCCAGCCTTGGATACCAGTACCTGCTCTGGTAGATGTGGCAGGAAAGTGAAGTAGACTCTGTGAGAGTCCTTGGTTTTATATATGTTTAGTGTGCTGGCTTTCTTGAATGCTGGTCATGCTAGCAGTGTAGTTGTTCACATGGACATACTCAGAACCTGGTGTGTGATGTTCCCCTTCCTGTGTCCAAGTGATCTCACTGTTCAATTCCCACCTGTGAGTGAGAACATGCGGTGTTTGGTTTTCTGTTCTTGCGATAGTTTGCTGAGAATGATGGTTTCCAGCTGCATCCATGTCCCTATAAAGGACACGAACTCATCCTTTTTTATGGCTGCATAGTATTCCATGGTGTATATGTGCCACATTTTCTTAATCCAGTCTGTCACCAATGGACATTTGGGTTGATTCCAAGTCTTTGCTATTGTGAATAGTGCCACAATAAACATATGTGTGCATGTGTCTTTATAGCAGCATGATTTATAATCCTTTGGGTATATCCCCAGTAATGGGATGGCTGGGTCAAATGGTATTTCTAGTTCTAGATCCTTGAGGAATCGCCACACTGTTTTCCACAATGGTTGAACTAGTTTACAGTCCTACCAATGGTGTAAAAGTGTTCCTGTTTCTTCACATCCTCTCCAGCACCTGTTGTTTCCTCACTTTTAATGATCATCATTCTAACTGGTGTGAGATGGTATCTCATTGTGGTTTTGATTTGCATTTTCTAAGACACTTAGTAGGAATTAATTGCTCCCTTCTCTGAACTCCTGAGGCATTTTGTTTTCCTGTTTAGTGGTACTTACTATTCTCCACTTTTTACTTATTGAATCTTCTCCATTAAGTTGTAAATTACTTGAAAACAGTCATTTACTTTTGTATCCTTTTAAATTCTAGATTTAAGCTGTGCTCATGGTAGATGCCTACAAGTTTGTTTAATAACTATTGCCAATAGACATTTTCAAATAGCATGTCATTTTCTTGTAGGCAATGCTTCACATACACTCTCTCTGTGCCTAGATAAAATTGCTTCCTGTGTAGTCGTCTCATTGGGGCAGTAATGTGATTTTCAGAAAGATATCCATGGATACAGTTAGAGGCCTAAAGTTTATTTAATTGCAAAAAGAATAGGGAGATTTTCAGAGATATTTATTTAAGGCAAGTGATAACACAGAGATTAGACAGAGATATCATTTCCCCAGTCTTCCAAAATTTCCTATAGGGAACTATAGCTGTGGATCGTATCATATATAAAGAATGAAGATTCAGACATTTAACTGTTCTGGAGACAGGCTGCATTTCAGCCTCCCTAATAGGTAAAATTTACCTTTGCAAACAGCCCTAGCATATTCCTCAGAGGATTGTGAGACTGGATAAAGCAAAGGCCAATTTTTAATGAGATGCCTCAATATATTTCAGCTTTATCCAAAGTCACTGCTAAAAGATATAAGTTCTGAGAGTGGGTCACTCTTACCCTTGAGATTTCAAGACATGATTTTTCTAAATAATTTCAGGTGAGGTCTTGAATGCATATAGATGCCTTCTTAATTTAGCTGTCTTAGGGGGGGAAAGAAAAACACTACTGCATGCTGTTTCAATTGTTTCTCTTAAGGAAGGTATTGAAATTCTTGACCAAAAATATCTTATCTATTAGGGTGCCTGATGTTCCTCATATTATAATCTTTCCTTAATGTTCTTTAGCCAATTTCTTAAAATTATGCCATTCCTCTTTCTTCTCTACAATTGCATACAAACAAAGCTGAGTTGCCAATGTAACCAGAAAGTTTTTCTGGGACAATGGGAAAGACTTTAGATATTTCTGTTTCTAGTTAGTAAAGAAAGCAACTTGGCATTTAATTCCCAGCCCTTTCAGGTTGCCAGCCATGAAGTATTCCTTACCAGTCTCCCACTGCTGAGTCTTCGTTCATCTGTCCACCTCTAGGTGAGTCTTTGTTTTTCTATAAATAAATTTATCTGGTTTACCTTTTCTTTTGTAAATCTGCCTTACATTGGCTAGACCTCAATAAGGTCAGACTTCTTGAAAATGGAGGCAGTCTCAGCTCTTAGGCCACTCAAAGACCCCTGAGAGAACTTGGGTTGGACTTGGTGTGTGGGCATGGGCCTGCCCTTTCCTCCTTTCATCAGGAGCACTCAGAAGTGGGGCAGCAGCTCTTCTAGACAAGACAATTCTTAGTGCCTTAATTTTTTTAAATTCAAGGAGTCAACTTTCAATGGAATTTCCAACACGTCAGAATAGAAATTAGGTTTAAAAGAATAGTACCCATAACAGAGAAATTGTGAGGGGGCAAAGAGATCAGGATGAAAAGCCAATCAGGAAGCTGTAATGAAAGGGCACTGGTGGGGTGGGGGGTGGGATATGGTGAAAGAAGGCATAGAAAAGAGGTAGTGCCGGCCGCGGTGGCTCAAGCCTGTAATCCCAGCACTTTGGGAGGCCGAGACGGGCGGACCACGAGGTCAGGAGATCGAGACCATCCTGGCTAACAGGGTGAAACCCCGTCTCTCCTAAAAAATACAAAAAACTAACCTGGCGAGGTGGTGGGCGCCTGTAGTCCCAGCTACTCGGGAGGCTGAGGGAGGCTGAGGCAGGAGAATGGCGTGAACCCGGGAGGCGGAGCTTGCAGTGAGCTGAGATCCGGCCACTGCACTCCAGAGCGAGACTCCGTCTCAAAAAAAAAGAAAAAAAAGAAAAGAGGTAGTGGGGCACAGAGAATCACCAGCTGTTCTCCTAGCCTTGGGGGTATGTTGGGGTCTGTATGTACATAAAAGCCATTAATATTTGTAGCCAAGGGGCAGTTGCACTGAGGCTTAAATACAGATTTTATATGTGTGTGTGTATATATATTTTATATGTATGTGTGTATATATACACATACAAAATATATATATAAAGAATATATATATACACATACTTTTTATATACATACATACATACATACATACATACATACATACATATTTAACTTTATGACCCGTTAAGAAGGCCAGGTTTTTTTAATAAGGGGCAGGGAGAGAAAGGTATTTTTTTTCCCGTAAGTACTGCTAGGGAGTTAAGGGTCTCCTGTTTGTTTGAACTCTTCTCTCTACAAGTCTAAGAGGAAAAAATGAGACAGCATGGAGAGGGGCCTGAGAATTGAGCCACTTGGCATTTACCTTACATGACGCATTCATTTCCTTCCTGTCCCAATACTAAGGCTAGACCTGGAAAACCATTTAAAGGAAGCAGTGCCCAAGAGAGGAAGTGTAGTGCAAAAAAAAAAAAAAAAAAAAAAAAAAAAAATTTAGTGCACCCCAATCACGATCGACTCAAAAAGATCCACTCTCAGATACATCTGTAATTAAACTGCTGAAAACCAAAGACAAAGAAAAAGAATCTTGAAAGTAGCCACAGAAAAATGAAGCATTGCATATAGGGGAACAATGATTGGAATGACTAGTTCTTTACCAGAAAACCCGGAGATCAGAAGGGAGGGGAACAACTTTTTTTTAAAGTGCTTCACACAGAATCGTATGCCCAGAGGTTCCAGAGGGAATGTGGTGGAGGTGGCTATTTTATAACTTGACTGGAAGAGGTGGAAGAGGAAGCTCATGGAGACTGCTCAGTTGCTATCTTCTTCTGCTGTTTTTGCAGAGTGTTCTGCTCTTGTGTTTTGTGGGGTTAAACCAGATAAACAAATTTTACTAAATGGTGAAACACTGGTAAATGTGAGCACCAACCTGCTTCAGCTGCTTGCTTCATTTCATCCAATCCATGTTTTTGTGTAAACATTCTTTCTTTTTAATTTGCATCCGCTTTTCAGTTCTACTCTTCTCCCTCTTATTTTCTTATAACAATTTTATTTTCATTATAATTAATGTTCCTCCAGGTCCCTAGTTTCTATTCAAAGGTCTGCTGCTCTTATGTAATTTCATCTTTTCCAACATCCTGGGGACATTTTCATTCTCTAGTTTCCCTCCTACTTCAGTTACTCTTTTGTTATTCCCATTTCACTTCTTTTTCTTTTTTCACTTTTTCTCAGATTGTAGCTGGAACCAATAATGGAAACATTTTCTTCATTGTAGCATCCCTTCTTCCCTTGGGAAAAAAAATTCTCTGTATGACTAGGAATAGGGTCTGCAAAGAAAGACACATAACTTCAAAACATTCATGCAGTTCATAGGGGAGAGCAGTAAGTTGGTAGTCAGGAAGGCAAGTAAACAACATAGTATTCTGAAAAACCTTCAATAGTTTTGAAGCAAGTGCCTGCTTGGTGACAAATGATACCAGAGGAAGTAGGAGAGAGGGCACTTAACTCTCAGATAATGCTGAATCTCCTTCTAAACCATCAAAAATAATGATAAACAATACAGTCTTGTCTGTGGAAAAGACATTATTTTGTTCCACAATGTTATATATATTTGTCAAGTGCTATAAGCCTTCCATGCTTTAAAATGTACTGGTGCTTTGGGGTAATTCGTTTTGAATGGTTATGCTAAAAAGAGAATTCACATGACCAGCTTCTTCTTTAACCAGGGTCACTTCTCTGCCATGATTAAGGTATGTAAGCTTTGCCTACAGTGAGCCTACTCCATTTTTCAAGATGGTAACATTCTTTAAGACTTAGCTTATTGCATGAAATTAGCTACAACACAATTCAAAACACCCACCTAAAGTGAAACAACCCCAAATAGGCTGATGTTATATGACTGGCTTCTAATTATGCTCCATATTTGGATTCGTTACACAAAACCATTGGGGAAGAATCATGGATTCCATTGTTTCAAGCATTCATTGGTTATTTTCAGCATATTTATGCGTGCTGATACCCAATGCCACATAGCTGTCTCGCCCACAGTGATCAATGAGACTGGAGAAGGAAGGAAAACATATTTTGTTCTTTCTGCATGAATTCTGTACAGAAATGGGCAAGTGTAACTTCCCTAGATATGTCAGTTAACATTGCCAGTTGTATTTTTTTTTTTTTTTTTGAGACGGAGTCTTGCTCTGTGGCCCAGGCTGGAGTGCAGTGGTGCGATCTTGGCTCACTGCAAGCTCCACCTTCCAGATTCATGCCTTTCTCCTGCCTCAGCCTCTGGAGTAGCTGGGACTACAGGCGCCCGCCATGATGCCCGGCTAATTTATATATTTTTTAGTAGAGATGGGGTTTTACTGTGTTAGCCAAGATAGTCTCAAGCTCCTGACCTTATGGTCCCTCCGCCTCAGCATCCCGAAGTGCTGGGATTACGGGCATGAGCCACCGCGCCTGGCCGCCAGTTGTATTTTTTTAATGTAAAAATTAGCAAACTGTGACCAAGAGATGGATTTCCCATGTTTCAGAGCGTATGCTTAAGTATTCTAGGAAAGAGAAAGCTCTATTCATGTTTTGAGCCCGCCAGCTTTATGGGGGCCTATAATCTAACTGGTAGGAACAGCACAGAGTAACTGAATAATAGAATGAAACCATTTAGCGTGGACAGATGTATGTTCCCAGTCAGGCGTAAGATTCACAGGACTGCAAGTAATATTTTCAATGCAGCCGGTGACTGGGGAGGCCTGGTATGAAATACGGAAAAAGACCTCAAATGAGGATGTGCAAGGCTTTTAACCCTTGGGAAGTTTGGCCCAGTTCATCAGAGAGAAAAGGGAGTAGGTACTTGTCACAAAGATTGGCTTCAGTATCAAGTTTTCATATGGCTGGCTAGAACCTGTATAAGGGCCCAGGAATGGATAGAGCTACTTTGTAATGAGAGACTTTGATACATGTGACCTCACTTAAACTGAAGCTGGATATCCTCTTAGTTGAAAAATACTCTAAAACATAAAAAATCCACTTCCAAGATGCTTTAGTGGGTATCTTTAAAAAAAGATACCTTTTTTTTCCCTAGGATTTTACATCATCGTGCATATCTTAGAATTTGGAGAATTTTATTATCCAGATATTTGAAAATTTTCCTTCTAGTATTTACATTTTTTTCCTTGTGTGCATATGTTTGGATATTTTATATATTTTATTAATTATTCTTGGAATCCAACCTTACACAAACATTTGTGTTTTGGTTTTGATTTTTTTAGTGTTAAAAATAATGCTGGTATAAGCACATTTTACATAACGCTTTGTACTTAAAATCACTTTTCCTGGCAAGATAACTATAAAAAGAATTACTGATTTAAAAACTATAAGCAGGCCGGGCACGGTGGCTCAAGCCTGTAATCCCAGCACTTTGGGAGGCCGAGACGGGCAGATCACAAGGTCAGCAGATCGAGACCGTCCTGGCTAACACGGTGAAACCCCGTCTCTACTAAAAAATACAAAAACAAACAAACAAACAAACAAACAACAACAAAAAAAACTAGCCGGGCGAGGTGGCGGGCGCCTGTAGTCCCAGCTACTCGGGAGGCTGAGGCAGGAGAATGGCGTGAACCCGGGAGGCGGAGCTTGCAGTGAGCTGAGATCCGGCCACTGCACTCCAGCCTGGGCGACAGCGCGAGACTCCATCTCAAAACAAAACAAAACAAAACAAAACAAAACAAAACAAAACTATAAGCAATTTTAGTCTTTAGGTGTATATTGCTACTTTTTCCCCAGAAAGAATGAATGAATGAACATGTCTATCAACAGAAGAGAATTGCCCAGTTTGTTGTATCCTCATCAGCATTGGGCACAATCTGTGCTAATTTAGTTATTGTTTTCTAATTTGTATTTTGGGTTATTACTTGCATTGAATATTCTGATATGTTTATTACCTATTAAAATTTTGGTTAACTGAGATTGAAATATGTATTATCTATTAAAGTCTTAATAGATAATAAATATATTATGTACTTGAATCTCAGTGAATTAACTTTTTATACTTCCTGTTGAAATGTGGAAAAAATTTCCTGGCACATCTCGTCTGATCATTAACATTTCTTGGATTTTTATTTGTTTTTAAGAATACAAAGATTGTCTATTTTAATAATTCTGCAACCTTCATATAATAAGAATTTTAGCTTTCTTAATTTTGACTGATGTTACTATAACTCTTACTACAGGTAAAACTCAACTCATCAGGATAACTCGAAATATTTACTAAATGCCTGCTTTCTTATGACATTGTGTTAGAGGCAAAACAGAAGCAGTTTTTCCAGCCACATGCCCTGTCAATTCCCAAGCGTGGCCCTTGTGGTAGTAACAGCTGATGAATTCGTGCACTTGTTTTGAAAACTAGTTATTCTGTGCCCAGTATTTGAAACTATTAATGAGTACTTTGGCCACCTTGGGATTCTAGTGACTTTAAATATTCTCTGTATTTATTCCCCCATCCCGACAGTCTTCAGGTTTGCCACACAAGCTGAAAACCATCACCAGGCATCTACAATTGCATGTCAATTCCCCTCCCACCTTAAGATATATTACTCACCATCCAGAATGAATCAAGAGCAAGCGCTTTAAATAAAAGAGAATTCCTTGTTTTAACTTTGACAGCACTTCCTCCAGTTAAATTTAAACATTCCTCAATACCCGCAGGGATGAATATGTTTATTGGAACATTACTGAGGCTCCAGCTCCTTGACCTTGGCATGCAAGCTTCTTCACCTTTGAACTAAAAGCTTTCTCTGGGTTGTGGGTGTGATGATGTCTTTCCAAAGTCATTCAAAGCAGTGCTGCCACTTGCGAGCTATTTTAAGGTCTGTCATAGAGCCTAAGATGTATTTCTTTGCTTTAACAGTGACCTGTCAAAGCCTCTGTGCTTGTGGCCCGGGAGTTCCCTCTGCTCCTGGGATCCTGTGTTGCTACTGGAGTAAACAGGGGTGCCAACCACCCCGAGGTGGCCACACTGGGTCGCTGCCTTAGCAGAGGGCACACTGAGCCGCATCACACCACACTCTGATTCTTGGTGACTACACTTCAGATATGTCTCTTAGCCTCAGTGTCCTCATTTGTCAAATAACAGAACAGGAGTAGTTGCAAAGATTTATTCAATCTGCATGAAAGAATTGATGAATGAGTTTATGAATGAATGAATCTAACTCTACCGGCCTCTGTAGTCTTAATTTTTTTAAAAAAGATTCACATCCGCTTTCTACAGAACATTAATTATTTTAATATACATTTCTTACAACTGTGTACCAACCATGACCATCAGTCAGGAAGCTAGTTTTTACTCTCCCCCAATTATAGAATCAAATCAAATGTTTCTTAAAATACGTAAAGAATCAACGAAGTTGAGCAATCACACGGTGAAGTCATAGTTGTCAGATGTGGGCTGTGAGGCTGTGAGACTGTAAGCCTAGATGATGGTGCATCCATGACAGTAGACACAGCCAGAGGAAGCTTAGGCAGGAAGGGACAGCGGCTATGGTAGAGAAGTCCTGTAGAAACTATTTGTATGATTAATACAAGACAGGTTTTGCATTATAAGGCAAGATAGTTTGTGGAATTATAGGGCTGACAGCTCTCTTCCACAAAGCTATGAAGAAAGTAAATGTAGAAGTACAGATGAAACATTGGAAACCAAAGCAGTTCTGGGCCACGGAGCCAGTGACTTGACAGCAGGACTTAAGAGTCTTATTTTGAATGACGTATGGAATGATTTGAAAAGTTTAAGGTTTAACAAATTTGTAACTGTTTATCTAAGTTATATATTTTTTATTTTCTAATAATTTCGTTGCTTCTAAAATTTCAATGGAAGAGTTTTATTTAAATATAGTTGGAGTTGAGAAATGTAATCCTAGGTAGAAGCAATCATACATCTGTTTAGTATAGTAAGTTCCGGTAGCATCAACAGACAGCAGGCACCCTGAGCATTAATGTTACCCCTAACTAGGGACTCTGTTTAAACTGGCACCTGCAAAGATGGTCTTAGGACTCTACCTGTAAGCACAATTACTGGGTTTATTTGTTAAGGCAATATTTGGAAATGTTATCAACTAAGAACAAACCTTCAAAGTAAAAAGTAAACTAAATCACTGCCTTAAGCTGTCTTATTTTAAGCTTGATTGTAAATAAGTATAACTGCAAAGATAAACACATGTTTAAGATTATAGTAAAAAACATTTGGAATCCTACCAAACAGCATTTAAAAAATTCCTGATTGTTTTGAGTGTTAAGTCCACATAAAGTACATTTTGCTATTTAGTTGTACATTTAATATTGGTAGTTTGATAGGAAATTTTTGACTGAGATTGAAATAATGAAAAAAGTAAGTTTGTATTCCAAATGAATTAGGTATTGGAGTACTTGAAGTATAAAAAGCATTGGGAAAGCTTATAGCTCTGTATCCATACCTGTACCTCTATCTATACTTTTAAAATAGTCATCAATAGTCTCTATGATCAGATAATAGAAATACTGTATAAAAATATTTCAAGGAAAATCAAATAGATTTCTACTTTTTAGCTCTAAGTCTTTGGAGGAAGTGTAAATAGTTTGATCCAGGGTTAGAGCTGAGCTTGAGAGCATTAAGCTCACATAAGTGAGGAAGTCTATTGTCCAAGCTGGTTCTGCCTGGATCAACCCTTTTGGTGTTTATCTCATTGACTCCACTAATATTGATCAGTTTTAAAAAGATGAAGCCATTTTATACAGCTGATTCTCGACTGCCAAAGTCCACTGTTTACAAAATTGACTAGAATTTAATGTCTTATATGGCATTTTGTACTACATGCTAACTTCTAGAGAATACAGTTCATTTATTTATTTTTTTTTAAATTTATTTATTATTATTATACTTTAAGTTGTAGGGTACATGTGCATAACGTGCAGGTTTGTTACATATGTATACTTGTGCCATGTTGGTGTGCTGCACCCATCAACTCGTCATTTACATCAGGTATAACTCCCAATGCAATCCCTCCCCCCTCCCCCCTCCCCATGATAGGCCCCGGTGTGTGATGTTCCCCTTCCCGAGTCCAAGTGATCTCATTGTTGAGTTCCCACCTATGAGTGAGAACATGCGGTGTTTGGTTTTCTGTTCTTGTGATAGTTTGCTAAGAATGACGGTTTCCAGCTGCATCCATGTCCCTACAAAGGACACAAACTCATCCTTTTTTATGGCTGCATAGTATTCCATGGTGTATATGTGCCACATTTTCTTAATCCAATCTGTCACTGATGGACATTTGGGTTGATTCCAAGTCTTTGCTATTGTGAATAGTGCTGCAATAAACATACGTGTGCATGTGTCTTTATAGCAGCATGATTTATAATCCTTTGGGTATATCCCCAGTAATGGGATGGCTGGGTCAAATGGTATTTCTAGTTCTAGATCCTTGAGGAATCGCCACACTGTTTTCCACAATGGTTGAACTAGTTTACAGTCCTACCAACGGTGTAAAAGTGTTCCTGTTTCTCCACATCCTCTCCAGCACCTGTTGTTTCCTGACTTTTTAATGATCGCCATTCTAACCGGTGTGAGATGGTATCTCATTGTGGTTTTGATTTGCATTTCTCTGATGGCCAGTGATGATGAGCATTTTTTCATGTGTCTGTTGGCTGTATGAATGTCTTCTTTTGAGAAATGTCTCTTCATATCCTTTGCCCACTTTTTGATGGGGTGGTTTGTTTTTTTCTTGTAAATTTGTTTGAGTTCTTTGTAGGTTCTGGATATTAGCCCTTTGTCAGATGAGTAGATTCCAAAAATTTTCTCCCATTCTGTAGGTTGCCTGTTCACTCTGATGGTAGTTTCTTTTGCTGTGCAGAAGCTCTTTAGTTTAATGAGATCCCATTTGTCAATTTTTGCTTTTGCTGCCGTTGCTTTTGGTGTTTTAGACATGAAGTCTTTGCCCATGCCTATGTCCTGAATGGTACTACCTAGGTTTTCCTCTAGGATTTTTATGGTATTAGGTCTAACATTTAAGTCTCTAATCCATCTTGAATTAATTTTCGTATAAGGAGTAAGGAAAGGATCCAGTTTCAGCTTTCTACTTATGGCTAGCCAATTATCCCAGCACCACTTATTAAATAGGGAATCCTTTCCCCATTTCTTGTTTCTCTCAGGTTTGTCAAAGATCAGATGGCTGTAGATGTGTGGTATTATTTCTGAGGACTCTGTTCTGTTCCATTGGTCTATATCTCTGTTTTGGTACCAGTACCATGCTATTTTGGTTACTGTAGCCTTGTAGTATAGTTTGAAGTCAGGTAGCGTGATGCCTCCAGCTTTGTTCTTTTGACTTAGGATTGTCTTGGAGATGCGGGCTCTTTTTTGGTTCCATATGAACTTTAAAGCAGTTTTTTCCAATTCTGTGAAGAAGCTCATTGGTAGCTTGATGGGGATGGCATTGAATCTATAAATTATCTTGGGCAGTATGGCCATTTTCACAATATTGATTCTTCCTATCCATGAGCATGGTATGTTCTTCCATTTGTTTGTGTCCTCTTTTATTTCACTGAGCAGTGGTTTGTAGTTCTCCTTGAAGAGGTCCTTTACATCCCTCGTAAGTTGGATTCCTAGGTATTTTATTCTCTTTGAAGCAATTGTGAATGGAAGTTCATCCCTGATTTGGCTCTCTGTTTGTCTGTTACTGGTGTATAAGAATGCTTGTGATTTTTGCACATTAATTTTGTATCCTGAGACTTTGCTGAAGTTGCTTATCAGCTTAAGGAGATTTTGGGCTGAGACAATGGGGTTTTCTAAATATACAATCATGTCATCTGCAAACAGGGACAATTTGACTTCTTCTTTTCCTAACTGAATCCCCTTGATTTCTTTCTCTTGCCTGATTGCCCTAGCCAGAACTTCCAACACTATGTTGAATAGGAGTGGTGAGAGAGGGCATCCCTGTCTTGTGCCAGCTTTCAAAGGGAATTTTTCCAGTTTTTGCCCATTCAGTATGATATTGGCTGTGGGTTTGTCATAAATAGCTCTTATTATTTTGAGGTACGTTCCATCAATACCGAATTTATTGAGCGTTTTTAGCATGAAGGGCTGTTGAATTTTGTCAAAAGCCTTTTCTGCATCTATTGAGATAATGATGTGGTTCTTGTCTTTGGTTCTGTTTATATGCTGGATTATGTTTATTGATTTGCGAATGGTGAACCAGCCTTGCATCCCAGGGATGAAGCCCACTTGATCATGGTGGATAAGCTTTTTGATGTGTTGCTGAATCCGGTTTGCCAGTATTTTATTGAGGATTTTTGCATCGATGTTCATCAGGGATATTGGTCTAAAATTCTCTTTTTTTGTTGTGTCTCTGCCATGCTTTGGTATCAGGATGATGTTGGCCTCATAAAATGAGTTAGGGAGGATTCCCTCTTTTTCTATTGATTGGAATAGTTTCAGAAGGAATGGTACTAACTCCTCCTTGTACCTCCGGTAGAATTCAGCTGTGAATCCATCTGGTCCTGGACTTTTTTTGGTTGGTAGGCTATTAATTATTGCCTCAATTTCAGAGCCTGCTATTGGTCTATTCAGGGATTCAACTTCTTCCTGGTTTAGTCTTGGAAGAGTGTAAGTGTCCAGGAAATTATCCATTTCTTCTAGATTTTCCAGTTTATTTGCGTAGAGGTGTTTATAGTATTCTTTGATGGTAGTTTGTATTTCTGTGGGGTCGGTGGTGATATCCCCTTTATCATTTTTAATTGCATCGATTTGATTCTTCTCTCTTTTCTTCTTTATTAGTCTTGCTAGTGGTCTGTCAATTTTGTTGATCTTTTCAAAAAACCAACTCCTGGATTCATTGATTTTTTGGAGGGTTTTTTGTGTCTCTATCTCCTTCAGTTCTGCTCTGATCTTAGTTATTTCTTGCCTTCTGCTAGCTTTCGAATGTGTTTGCTCTTGCTTCTCTAGTTCTTTTAATTGCGATGTTAGAGTGTCAATTTTAGATCTTTCCTGCTTTCTCTTGTGGGCATTTAGTGCTATAAATTTCCCTCTACACACTGCTTTAAATGTGTCCCAGAGATTCTGGTATGTTGTATCTTTGTTCTCATTGGTTTCAAAGAACATCTTTATTTCTGCCTTCATTTCGTTATGTACCCAGTAGTCATTCAGGAGCAGGTTGTTCAGTTTCCATGTAGTTGAGCGGTTTTGATTGAGTTTCTTAGTCCTGAGTTCTAGTTTGATTGCACTGTGGTCTGAAAGACAGTTTGTTATAATTTCTGTTCTTGTACATTTGCTGAGGAGTGCTTTACTTCCAATTACGTGGTCAATTTTGGAGTAAGTACGATGTGGTGCTGAGAAGAATGTATATTCTGTTGATTTGGGGTGGAGAGTTCTATAGATGTCTATTAGGTCTGCTTGCTGCAGAGATGAGTTCAATTCCTGGATTTCCTTGTTAACTTTCTGTCTCGTTGATCTGTCTAATGTTGACAGTGGAGTGTTGAAGTCTCCCATTATTATTGTATGGGAGTCTAAGTCTCTTTGTAAGTCTCTAAGGACTTGTTTTATGAATCTGGGTGCTCCTGTATTGGGTGCATATATATTTAGGATAGTTAGCTCTTCCTGTTGAATTGATCCCTTTACCATTATGTAATGGCCTTGTCTCTTTTGATCTTTGATGGTTTAAAGTCTGTTTTATCAGAGACTAGTATTGCAACCCCCGCTTTTTTTTGGTCTCCATTTGCTTGGTAAATCTTCCTCCATCCCTTTATTTTGAGCCTATGTATGTGTCTACGTGTGAGATGGGTCTCCTGAATACAGCAGACTGATGGGTCTTGACTCTTTATCCAGTTTGCCAGTCTGTGTCTTTTAATTGGAGCATTTAGTCCATTTACATTTAAGGTTAAGATTTTTATGTGTGAACTTGATCCTGCCATTATGATATTCACTGGTTATTTTGCTCGTTAGTTGATGCAGTTTCTTCCTAGCCTTGATGGTCTTTACGTTTTGGCATGTTTTTGCAATGGCTGGTACCGGTTGTTCCTTTCCATGTTTAGTGCTTCCTTCAGGGTCTCTTGTAAGGCAGGCCTAGTGGTGACAAAATCTCTAAGCATTTGCTTATCTGTAAAGGATTTTATTTCTCCTTCACTTATGAAACTTAGTTTGGCTGGATATAAAATTCTGGGTTGAAAATTCTTTTCTTTAAGAATGTTGAATATTGGCCCCCACTCTCTTCTGGCTTGAAGAGTTTCTGCCAAGAGATCTGCTGTTAGTCTGATGGGCTTCCCTTTGTGGGTAACCCGACCTTTCTCTCTGGCTGCCCTTAAGATTTTTTCCTTCATTTCAACTTTGGTGAATCTGGCAATTATGTGTCTTGGAGTTGCTCTTCTCGAGGAGTATCTTTGTGGCGTTCTCTGTATTTCCTGGATTTGAATGTTGGCCTGCCCTACTAGGTTGGGGAAGTTCTCCTGGATGATATCCTGAAGAGTGTTTTCCAACTTGGTTCCATTTTCCCCCTCACTTTCAGGCACCCCAATCAGACGTAGATTTGGTCTTTTTACATAATCCCATACTTCTTGCAGGCTTTGTTCATTTCTTTTTCTTCTTTTTTCTTTTGGTTTCTCTTCTCGCTTCATTTCATTCATTTGATCCTCAATCGCTGACATTCTTTCTTCCAGTTGATCGAGTCGGTTACTGAAGCTTGTGCATTTGTCACGTATTTCTCGTGTCATGGTTTTCGTCTCTTTCATTTCATTTATGACCTTCTCTGCATTAATTACTCTAGCCATCAATTCTTCCACTTTTTTTTCAAGATTTTTAGTTTCTTTGCGCTGGGTACGTAATTCCTCCTTTAGCTCTGAGAAATTTGATGGACTGAAGCCTTCTTCTCTCATCTCATCGAAGTCATTCTCCGTCCAGCTTTGATCCGTTGCTGGCGATGAGCTGTGCTCCTTTGCCGGGGGAGATGCGCTCTTATTTTTTGAATTTCCAGCTTTTCTGCCCTGCTTTTTCCCCATCTTTGTGGTTTTATCTGCCTCTGGTCTTTGATGATGGTGATGTACTGATGGGGTTTTGGTGTAGGTGTCCTTCCTGTTTGATAGTTTTCCTTCTAACAGTCAGGACCCTCAGCTGTAGGTCTGTTGGAGATTGCTTGAGGTCCACTCCAGACCCTGTTTGCCTGGGTATCAGCAGCAGAGGCTGCAGAAGATAGAATATTTCTGAACAGCGAGTGTACCTGTCTGATTCTTGCTTTGGAATCTTCCTCTCAGGGGTGTACTCCACCCTGTGAGATGTGGGGTGTCAGACTGCCCCTAGTGGTGGATGTCTCCCAGTTAGGCTACTCAGGGGTCAGGGACCCACTTGAGCAGGGAGTCTGTCCCTTCTCAGATCTCAACCTCCGTGTTGGGAGATCCACTGCTCTCTTCAAAGCTGTCAGACAGAGTCATTTGCGTCTGCAGAGCCTTCTGCTGCGTTTGTTATTGTTTACTGTGCCCTGTCCCCAGAGATGGAGTCTACAGAGACAGGCAGGTTTCCTTGAGCTGCTGTGAGCTCCACCCAGTTCGAACTTCCCAGCAGCTTTGTTTACCTACTGAAGCCTCAGCAATGGCGGGCGCCCCTCCCCCAGCCTCGCTGCTGCCTTGCCGGTAGATCACAGACTGCTGTGCTAGCAATGAGGGAGGCTCCGTGGGTGTGGGACCCTCCCGGCCAGGTGTGGGATATGATCTCCTGGTGTGCCTGTGTGCTTAAAGCGCAGTATTGGGGTGGGAGTTACCCGATTTTCCAGGTGTTGTGTGTCTCAGTTCCCCTGGCTAGGAAAAGGGATTCCCTTCCCCCTTGCGCTTCCCAGGTGAGGCAATGCCTCGCCCTGCTTCAGCTCTCGCTGGTCGGGCTGCAGCAGCTGACCAGCACCGATCGTCTGGCACTCCCCAGTGAGATGAACCCAGTACCTCAGTTGAAAATGCAGAAATTACCGGTCTTCTGTGTCGCTCGCGCTGGGAGTTGGAGACTGGAGCTGTTCCTATTCGGCCATCTTGCTCCGCCCCCCCCAGTTCATTTATTTTGAAAATACAAAATAAGAATTCTCAAATAAACTCTTTGTGGTATTCCACTTAGGAAATACAGAACCCAATAGCTTAGAGATGCTCACATCTGGGGCTTTATTATTTGTGTTTTAGGTTCAGCAATAGTAACTGCAGAGCAACTCCTAAAAGTTATGACGATTAGCTTAGCCAGTAAGTTCCCAGACAGCTTTAAAACACTGACCTATGATCTTATATCTTCTACATCAGCTCACAATTCTATGGCTATATTTTCTGTGTAGCAGGAATTAATATTTGGAGAGAAATGTGATGGCTTAATTGATTCTGAACATAGAACCTCAAGGTAGCTTTTGTTAAAGTTATCTGAAAATGTCTCTCCCACTCTGTATTAGACAATTCTACCCTAGATTTTTACCCACTGGGTAGAAAGCAGTGTCTACCTGCTTTCCTTGTTAGGCTCCAGGCCATCTGCCATGATGCTGCCCAGTCCCAATGGTACCACCACTTCTGCCCATTCCTGTTGCTGCTTTGCCAGGCACCACCACCAAAGCTCCCAGACACCCCTGCCGATTCCACTGGGAATGGCTGTATTTGTTGGGGCTGTGGTTGCCCTGGATCACTGGAGGGGCAGAGTCTCCATCATTTCATATGGTAAAACATCCCAGCACTAAACTCAAGGTCGGGTACAGAGCAGGCATGCAATGCTTTACTCCTCTTCCTTATATATTACTGCTAAAGGGGTACCAAAGTATTTCCACCTTAAGGCCATGTTTTAAAGAAACTTTAGTGCAAGCAACTCTTTTGCTTTTCTCTAACAAACAACCTTCATTCCCATAGAAGTAGTCCAGAAGTTCCTGGGAAGACAGGTATGGGGCAGATCTGAGAGAGATTCTACCCTTTCTCAGAAGTATCCCTAATGCCTCATGAGTAATTATTATTTCAAGCTGACTTACCTATCTCCCTTTAATATCATTTTTCTCCAGTAGGACTTCCAGCACCCTATGAAAATAAACTTATGTGAAATTTAACACACATTATGTGAAATGTAACAATATCAAAATAAATACAAAATTTGAATATCTTCCAGGGTATACAAGCAAATCATCTAAAGAAGACCAAGAATCAGATTGACATCAAATTTCTAACAAGAATCAGAATGATATCAGATTTCTCAATAGTAGCAATGCATACAAAAAGATAATGAAGAAATAATTTTAAAGAAGATAAGTAACACTGAATTTATAATTTTATATCCATCCAAACTGTTATTCATATATAAGGGAAGAATAAAAACATTATCAGGCATGAAGGACCTCATACAATTTGCTATGCAAAGATTCATGTTATAAACATTAGGAAGAAATATTCAAATAATAAGAGAAATCCAGAAAATGATCTAGGAGATGTGAGACTATCAATTAGAATGGACACTGGCCATAAACAACTGTCATGGCTAAAGTGGGGTATGTTGGCAGAATATCAACCTGGGCGTTAGGGAGATCAAATAACTTAGTATGATTTATGGTTGTCTTAGGGGAAAAGAGTTAGGACATAAGAAGGGACATAGAGAAAGCATATCGAATACGTATGCAAACACAGAACTACAATTTTTGACTATTAGCATGATGGAATTTGGGGTGGGCAAGTTAAGTGAGCAAGTGATACAAGAGCTTGCAAAAGGAATTTTCTTGTTAGGGGAAAACATAGATATTGATTGGTTTAAGGTATCTGTTTTTACCCTCACGAATCTCTCCTTTTCTGTCATTAACTTATTATTATTATTATTTTTGAGACGGAGTCTCGCCCTGTCGCCCAGGCTGTAGTGTAGTGGTGCGATCTTGACTCACTGTGTCATTAACTTATTTACTTTTTCCTTTCACCTGCATCCTTCTTTGTTTCTTCTTTTCTTTCTCTTTACCTTCTAACTACCATTCCCATTCAAAATTTCTACAATCAGAGATGTTTATTATAAAATACAGAATGGAATATCAAAGGTATAGTTGGTGTCTTTGGAAAGAGTACAGAAAGGTGAATGTTTGATAAATATTAATCTAAAGTGGAGGGTTCCATAACCTATAGCCTATATAATTTATTTAAGACTTAATGCCAGAAACAGCATGTATACTTTTATTCCCTTTTGTAATTATTGCTTCCTCTAACAATGACATATACTCAGTGGATATTTCCATCCACAAAGTGATTCTTAGATTTACTTTTTTATTTTTTGAAAAATAGGGTCTCTCTCTGTCACCCAGGTGGCTGAGATGCAGTGACACAAACATCGCTTCAGCCTCCAACTCCTGGGCTTAAAGGATCACACCCCCACAACCCCCAACTCTCCAACACTCCTCTTCCCTACCTGCAGGCTCCTAAGTAGCTGGGATTACAGCAAGTACATGCCAACATGCTTGGCTCCAAATGTTTCTAAAGCAAAGGTTTGTTCAATCAAGTTTAGCCTAAAGCTGCCTCCCTACGTATTTTAACTTCAGCCTAAAGATTTCTCTGTATGTAGTGAACTATAACATAAATAGAGATGTAAACAGACAGTAACATACTCTTGTGCCAATTACTGAGTTTTGGCCAATCAAAGGGGGCCGACTGTTCAAAACGTGTTCAGTTCCCCTTCCAGAGTCCAAGTGATCTCATTGTTCAATTCCCACCTATGAGTGAGAACATGCGGTGTTTGGTTTTCTGTTCTTGCGATAGTTTGCTGAGAATGATGGTTTCCAGCTGCATCCATGTCCCTACAAAGGACATGAACTCATCCTTTTTTATGGCTGCATAGTATTCCATGGTGTATATGTGCCACATTTTCTTTATCCAGTCTGTCATTGATGGACGTTTGGGTTGGGGGAACATCACACACCGGGGCCTATTATGGGGAGGGGGGAGATGAGAGGGATGGCATTGGGAGTTATACCTGATGTAAATGATGAGTTGATGGGTGCTGACGAGTTGATGGCTGCAGCACACCAACATGGCACAAGTATACATATGTAACAAACCTGCACGTTGTTCACATGTACCCTAAAAAAAAATCTGCTTCAGGGGACACTTGAGGAATTATAACTGATTCATTGGGATGCCCCAAGTTAAAGCCCTGGAAATTTCTCGTGTACACAGTTGGTGTTCAATAAATGTTTGTTGAATTGACCAAAAAAAAAAAAAAAAAAAAAAAAAAAAAACATGTTCAGATAAAGCAAATGTCAAGTTGTGACCAATCCGGCTGTTTCTGTCCCTCACTTCCCTTTCCTGTACCTCACTTTCCTTTTCCTGTTCATAAACCTTATTCTACCATGTGGCTGTGCTGGAGTCTTTCTGAGCCTACTCTGGCTTGGGAGGCTGTCTGATTCTCAAATTGTTCTTTGCTCAATTAAACGCTGTTAAATTTAAGTTGGCTAAGGCATCTCTTTTAACAGATAAAACCTTAAATCATTCCCACAAGTTTATTAGGCTATGTATTGTAGACCACCTTTTATTTGTCCATTAACATATAGAGAGAGCACATTAATTTTTCTTACAATGTTAGCCCAATGTTTAGGCTAACCTTACTTACCGTAATCCTTCCTAAAAGCTCTAATATTTCAATGTGTCTCAGTTGGCAACCATCTATATTTTCAGAAAATCCACTTTGGCAGGCTTGTTGTATTATTCATGGTTGTCTTAGAGGGACAGAACTAATAGGATACACACACACACACACACACACACATGAGATATATATATATGATTATATAGAGAGATACTTACATATATATCTATGTATCATATGTATAAAGGGGAGTTTATTAAGTATTAACTTACATGATCGCAAGGTCCCACAATAGGCTGTCTGCAAGCTGGTAAGAAAGGAGAGCCAGTCTGAGTCCCAAAACTGAAGAACTTGGAGTCCGATGTTCCAGGGCAGGAAGCATCCATGGGATGCCCAGGAGAAAGATGTAGGCTGGGAGGCTAGGCTTGTCTCGCCTCTTCACATTTTTCTGCCTGCTTTATATTCACTGGTAGCTTATTAGATGCTACCCATCTGATTAAGGGTGGGTCTGCCTTCCCCAGCCCACTGACTCAAATGTTAATCTCCTTTGACAACACCCTCACAGACACACCCAGGATCAATATTTGCATCCTTCAATCCAATCAAGTTGACACTCAATATTAACCATTACAAGTCCACCCCTTGTCAACTTCAACCCATATACATCTCCCGAGATCATACTTTGACTGTTCTTCAAATAAAGACAATAAGGTCAAAATTATGCCTAATATAATACATGCATCCTTCCTACAACCAGAAACACACCAATCCCCAACCCAAATACTATTACATAAAGTTAACAATACTTAAATGCTGATATGAAGTTAGTAAATCTTATGTTATATGATAAAGGAAAAGAAAATAAAATGAAGATTTTTTTTTTTTTAGTACAGGTATATAGATGCACAAACATGTTTTTAACAAAAGAAGGAGGAAATACTCATGGTAGTTACAGTCCTCGTTTACTGCAGCTGGTCATGTGGTCATAGCTGGTATTGATGACTACCTTCTTCTACTACCCATTCTGTATTCCCTTCGTCTTCAGCAAACACCCCAGCAGGTTGTGGTTTCTTTCCTGGTGGAGTGACCCAAACCTTCATTCCTTAGGGGTCTGGGACATTTGTAGTTCTGCCTGGATTGAACTGTTGTAGTTTTCCATTGACTTTAATCACAGGGCGTGGTAACAGTAAGAGACACCCTAATGGATCTCCTGTATTCCATCATGCATACTCTTCCTTAGCTCTGTTATGGAGCAGTAGACTGATTTCATCTTGATAGTCTGGGTCAATCACCCCAGCCAACACTGTATTTCCCTTCTTAGCCTGTTGACTTAAAGGTAGGGGGAACCCAAAGTGTCCAGGTGGCAATCGTAACTTTCAGTTTAATTGAATAGTTGTGTCTTCTGGTGGCAGCATTCCTCCCTCTGGAAGTAAGACTCCTAGGCTAGCAGAACATAATGTCACAGGAACAGGAAGCAAAAATTTTGCTAGTGGATCACTACGGGTGATAGTGAGTGGTGCCACTTCCACTTCTACCCCTTGATTCCTGACTTGTGAATCCTGGCTATGAGAGAAACGGTAGTATATATTGGACCCTGATTCAGAGTATACATGGCCTTCTGGAGAACTTTGCCCCAGTCCGGCAAAGTATTGTTACTTAGTTGGCATTGTAATTGTGACTTCAAATGGCCATTCCACCATTCTATCAATCCACCTGTTTCAGGATGATGGGGGACATGGTAAGATCAGTGAATTCCACGAGCATGAGCCCACTAGCACACTTCTTTAGCTGTCCAGTGAGTGCCTTGGTCAGAGGCAATGCTGTGTGGAATACCATAATGGTGGATAAGGCATTCCGTGAGTCCATGGATGGTAGTCTTGGCAGAAGCATTGCGTGCAGGATAGGCAAACCCATATCCAGAGTAAGTGTCTATTCCAGTGAGTACAGACCTCTGTCCTTTCCATGATGGAAGAGATCCAATATAATCAACCTGCCACCAGGTAGCTGGTGGATCACCCCAAAGAATGGTACCATATCAAAGGCTCAATGTTGGTCTCTGTTGCTGGCAAATTGGGCACTCAACAGTGGGTGTAGCCAGGTCCATGTTGCTGAGCCATGTGTAACTTTCATCCCTGCCACCATGGCCACTTTGTTATTGGGCCCATTGGGGGATGACAGCGGTGGATAGAGAAAGAGGCTGAGTGTTTTCCACAGAACAAGTCATCTTATCTACTTGATTATTAAACACTGGTGAGCATTCGCATGGGATACAAATATCTTCACAGGTTTGACCATTCAGAGAGGTCCATCCACATACCTATTCCCCAAATTTCTTTGTCACCAATTCTCTAATCATGGTTCTTCCAAGTCCCTGACCATCCAGCCAAACCATTGGCTACAGCCCATGAATCAGTATATAATTCCACATGTGGCTATTTTTTCTTCCATGCAAAGTGAACAAGCAGGTGCACTGCTTGAAGTTCTGACCACTGAGGATATTTCCCTTCACCACTGTCCTTCAGGGATGTCCTAGAAAGGGGCTGTAGTGCTGCAGCTGTCCACATCCAGGTGGTGCCTGCATATTGTACAGAACCATCTGTGAACCAGGCCCGAGTCTTCTCTTCCTTTGTCAACTGATCATAGGGAACTCCCCATGAGGCCATCAGTGCAGCCTGGGGGACACAAGACAGGGTGGCAGGAATGGAGACCATGGGCATTTGAGCCGCTTCCTCATATAACCTACTTGTGTCTTCAGGACCTGCTCGAGCCCAATCACATATATACTACTTCCATTTAATGATGGAATGCTGCTGTGCACAACCCACTTTATGATTAGATGGGTCAGAAACACCCAGTTAATGATAGACAGTTCAGGTCACAAGGTGACTTGATGGTCCATAGTCAAACGTTCAGTTTCCACCAAAGCCCAGTAACAGGCGAAGAGCTATCTCTCAAAAGGAGAGTAGTTGTCTGCAGAAGATGGCAGGGCCTTGCTCCAAAATCCTAGAGGCCTCCACTGTGATTCACCTATGGGAGCCTACGAAAGGCTCTAAACAGTATCCCTATCTGCCACTGACACCTCAAGCACCATTGGATCTGCTGGGTCATACGGCCCAAGTGACAGAGCAGCTTGCACAGCAGCCTGGACCTGTTGCAGAGCCTTCTCCTGTTCTGAACCTAATTCAAAACTGGCAGCCATTTGGGTCACTCGATAAATGGGCCAAAGTAACACCCAAATGAAGAGTGTGTTGCCTCCAAAATCCAAATAGGCCCACTAGGCATTGTGCCTCTTTCTTGGTTGTAAGAGGGGCCAAATGCAGCAAGTTATCCTTTACCTTAGAAGGAATATCTCAACAGGCCCCACACCACTGGACCCCTAGAAATTTTACTGAGGTAGAAGGTCCCTGAATTTTAGTCAGATTTGTTTCCCATCCTCTGGCTTGCAAATGTCTCACCAATAAGTTCAGTGTGTTTGCTACTTCTTGCTCACTGGATCCAATGAGCATAATGTCATCATGTAATGGACCAGTGTGATATCTTGTGGAAGTGAAAAGTGATCAAGGTTTCTCCAGATAAAATTATGACACAAAGCTGGAGAGTCTGTATACCCCTGAGGTAGGACAATGAAGGTATATTGCTGGCCTTGCCAGCTGAAGGCAAATTTCTTCTGGTGGACTTTATGGACAGGAATGGAGAAAAAGACATTTGCCAAGTCAATGGCTACATACCAGATAGCAGGAGATGTGTTAATTTGCTCAAGCAATGAAACCACGTCTGGTACAGCAGCTGCAATTGGAGTCACCACTTGGTTAAGCTTACAATAATCCACTGTCATTCTTCAAGATTCATTGGTCTTCTGCACAAATGGGAGAGTTGAATGGGAATGTGGTGGGAATCACCACCCCTGCATCATTCAAGTCCTTGATGGTGGCACTAATCTCCACAATCCCTCCAGGGATGTGATATTGGTTTTGATTTACTGTTTTTCTAGGTAGGGGCAGCTTTACTGGCTTCCATTTTGCCCTTCCCACCATAATAGCCCTCACCCTACTAGTCAGGGAGCCAGTGTGTGGGTTCTGCCAGCTGGTAAGTATGTCTATGCCAATTATGCATTCTGGCACTGGGGAAATGACCACAGGATGAGTCCGGGGACCCACTGGACCCACTGTAAGTTGGACCTGAGCTAAAACTCCATAACTTACCTGACCCCTATAAGCCCCTACATTAACTGGAGGACCACAGTGACGTTTTTGGTCCCCTGGAATCAACATCAGCTCAGAACCAGTGTCCAGTAGTCCCTGAAATATCTGATTATTTCCCTTTCCCCAGTGCACAGTTACCCTGGTAAAAGGCTAGAGGTCTCCTTGGGGAAGGAAGGGAGAAAGATTCACTGCATAAATTTTTGGTAGTGTAGTGGGGTCCTTCCTCCAGGGGACCTGGCCTCCCCTTCATTCAAGGGGTTCTGGGTCTGTAAACTGGCTCAAGTCTGGAAATTGATTGAAGGGCCGTGATTCGATGTTTTTATAATTCAAGTTAGTCTTTTGTCCTTTCGACCTAGAAGTTTTCTGTTTGCATAATTAAAGTAGGAATGCAGTAGGCTTCCTATCAATTTCATTCTAAGAACACTGATTAATTAGCCAATGCCAGAGCTCTACATGATTCTGATTGCCACTTTGCCTCTGCTGTCCATTATGGTAGCTATGCCCACTTTGCCTTTGATGGTTGAATACAGCCACTTGGCCTCTGCCTCCTGGGGAGTCAATTATTTCTGTTGTATTTAAATTTTGTAGTTGATTGATTGTGGTTCCCACCATTAGATCCGACATACAGAGAAGAACAATTAGAGGGTTCTTCAAAGATGCAGGTGCTGCCCTCACAAATCTGTTTTGCAAGGCATTTGTCAAGAGTATATCTTCTGGACCCTCCCAGCTGGAATGAGTAGGTCTAAAGTGACTAATCCACTCCACCATCCCAATTTCTCTAAGCCTTTGGATCCCTTCCTCTACATTAAACCAAGGGATATTAGGCATTTCCAGCTCCCTCACAGTGGGCCATCTTTTAATCCATATTTCAGCCAACCAAGCAAATAAACAATTATAACCTTTTTTTTTTTTTTTTTTTTTAGCTCCCCAAGCTGCAACCTTAAAAGCAGACTCCCTACTTTTTGGGCTCCTTTTTGAGGGTAACACACCTCCTCATGGGTCACACTCTCAACCTCATTTCTAGGGGCCAGCTGGGATTTTAGTCTAGTTATAGGTCTAAAAGGAAACAGAGGTGTTGGGGATGGCTTCTGAGGAGAATCAACATTTTCCTGCCTGGCAACTGCCTCAGGGGAGGCCATTACTGTTGCCTCAGGCAGCACAGGCTCTATCTCCTTAGACAAAGGTAGAAAGGCTGATGACAGCATGGGTCAGGGAGGGGATGTTGCCACTACTGGGGATGGGGAAGCTGTTCCATCTGGCAAAAACTTTAATCAGAGTTCATAAACTCAGTGTACCCAGCTTCATCAGGGTCCTCCCACACATCCCCATTCCAAGTTGCAGAGTCCCATTCTCTTCCAATCAATGTCCTCACTTTAACAGTAGACACCTGGTGAGGCTGTGCATGCATCTTTTGTTGCAGGTCAGTCACTTGCATGACAAGAGCTTGTGTCTATTTTTCTACAATTTCAGCTCTCACTCAAGGCTCTACAGAAAATAAGACTCTCACACAAGGTAATCGTAGCAGATTTGAAGCTCAGTATCTGCTTCTGAAGCTGGGAGGCAGAATCCCTGAGTTCATCATTTTCTTTTCTCACTTTGTCCACTGAACTTAGGAACAACCAACCAGCTTCATTATATTCCTTGGTTCTCCACATGTGGTCAGAGGTATTATGTAGAGGGTCACTAAACCCCTTGCCTCTCACGAGTGGTGAATCAGGAGTGTCAAATCGTTTATTTTGCATGAGTCTCTAAACAGTTTCCACCAAGGACTATCAGTGTTCTACATGCTATTAGAAGAAGAGTCCTCTGTTCCTGTGGAACCACTCCTGGTACCAAAATTGGTATTAGTCAGGGTTCTCTTAGAGGGACAGAACTAATATATATGTGTGTGTATGTGTGTGTGTATATGTGTGTGTGTGTATATATATATGTATATATGTGTGTGTGTATATATATGTGTGTGTGTATATATATGTGTGCATACACACACACACACACATGCATACAAAGGACAGTTTATTAAGTATTAACTTACCTGATCACAAGGTCCCCCAATAGGCTCTCTGCAAGCTGAGGAGCAAGGAGAGCCAGTCTGAGTCCCAAAACTGAAGAACTTGGAGTCCAGTGTTCCAGAGCAGGAAGCATCCATGTGATGCATGGGAGAAAGATGTAGGCTGGGAGGCTAGGCCCATCTTGTTGCTTCCCGTTTTTCTGCCTGCTTTATATTTGCTGGCAGCTGATTAGATGGTGTCTACCCGATTAAGGGTGGGTCTGCCTTCCTTAGTCCGTTGACTCAAATGTTAATCTCCATTGGCAACACTCTCACAGACACATCCAGGATCAATACCTGCATTTTTCAATCCAAGTTGACACTCAGTATTAACCATCATACTTGTCAACCATATAAACCACAAATTCAATGAAGTTTAATTCAACAAATATTTATTAAATATTATTATGCCCAGTGCATTCTGTTAGATACTATGGATTAATATAAAGAAGTCTTAGGTTTTGGTATTTTATTGGGAGAGACATATATAAAATACCATGTAATTCAGTTCAATTGAGTAAATTTTACTGTGAATGAACTATGTGGTAGGCACCGTTTGGTGCTGGAGACACAAAAAGAGTCTACGTGCTTGAGAAATATATAGTCTAGCAAGGAGAAAACAGAAATCTGTGGAGAACATTGATTTTTCTCCATACATGGAGAAATAGTGGAGAACAGTAATTTGTGTCATGATTGCCATATCCATAAACATTGTAGACACACACACACAACTTCAGACATCAGTATTGCAATTCAGACTAGGCTTCATGTTGTTACAGATTGGTGATAAACATACTAAGAGTAGGAGACAACATTTCATCTGAGCCTTGTGCTATGCCTAGGACTGCGCTGACTGGACAAGAGAGAGAACAACATTCTAAGTAGATTGAACTGCATGAGTTAATGTAAAAAGGCAGAAAATATATTCTAGCCTCAATGCATGTGGTCTGAAATTGGTGAAATGGTAGAGCAGCAGACTGCCAGAAATCTATTTAGACAAAGAATTCAGGAGACTCCTGGGAGATAACTCATCCCAAGACAAGAACATCGAATGGACAAGCTTGACTCAGGAATAAACCACTCCCTCAGTTATTAAAAACTGACTTTGAATGCAGTTTCATGGATTGCTCTTGTCAAGGATGAATCAGTAATAAAGCATTTGGAAAATGAAAATAAGTTTAATTGCTAAGATTGCAAGAGAGATCAGGCTTTAAAATTACTGACTCACAAACTTAGATCTAAAGTGATTCTTTAAAGAAAACACTCTTTACAAGATTACTAAGGTGACCATGTTTATTAGCCAACTCTTATCAAAATGCTGTGTAAAAAACAACTACAAAATCCACTGGGTTAACAAGCATATAAGTATGTTAGCTGAGGTGTATTAGTTCTAGTCAGAGTTTGACTTGTGGCTCCAACCTTACGATTGGTCTCAAGCCTACTCTAAGTGTCTTGCATCCTGAATTCCTTGGTCTAGTGGGCTAGTTGGTGCCTATTCTCAAGTGATGGCCGAAGCTCAGGGGTGAATAGATAAAGGTGATGTCTCTCAAGGAGTGAGACCTAAACTGGCAAGCTGTCACTTTCACTTACTTCCCATTGGTCAAAAAAAATTATGTGATGAAGCCCAAAACCAATGGTGTGGGGAAGCATACTCACCTCTACTGGGTGAGACTGCAAAGCTACATGTCAAAAAGCAAGGTTGGAGGGAGGGTAAAGAACTGAAAATATTCTGCTATGCTGACAGTTCATGGTGCAGAACAGTAAGTTTTGTCATGATTGCTGTATTCACAAACATTGTACACACACACACATATACCTTTCAGACATCAGTACTACAAAAGTTAAAAATAACTTTGTTTTTGTTTGGGAGACAGTTATGGGAAAAGCTTAAGGTTTCACTTATTTTGGAGACTAGAACTAGACAAGGCAACCCTGTTTTTTTATTTTTTAATTTTTTTATTTTTTGCTTATTTGGGGATTATTGCTTGTTTGTTTTTCCTGACTGTGAGATGTGATGGTCATGCTTCTCCATAAAGGTAACAGGTACCCTCTGTTGTGCATAAAGACTTCCTGCCTAAAGCTGACTTAGGGGTTGGGATAGTATAACATGATATGAGGTTGGAAAAAAAATTTGACTGGGATCAGGACATAAATTATACGTATATCAGGTTAAGGAGGTTGACTTTACCCTCTGAGCAGTCTTCAGAAAGCTTTGAATACATTGAATTTGAATATATAAGATTTATGTTGTAGAAATTTGACCCTAATGATAATTGAATAAAGACACAGGAGAAATACATGAATAGAGAGAAATGTAATTTGGTGCAAGGTAGACACTAATTATTATTTTAAAAATACAGCAGAGGGAGAACAGAGAGCAGAAGAATTAATTCCATCGGGGAGATTTTGGGAAGATCAATAAATAAGATAGGCATCAAAATGACTTTTACAAATGGAAAACAAGTAATAGGGGAGGGAAAGCAAACAAGAAAGACAGTAGAACATTCATTTATTTAGCAAATAGTTACTGAGTGCTACTAGGTTCTGGGCACTGCACTAAATATTGGGGTGTAATTTTGGGCAAAATGAAAAATATTTTTTGCCATTGAAGAGTTTATTTCTAGTGGAGTCAGACATCAGCCAGACAGTAACTAAAAATAAATGTAAAACTGCATATGTAGCAAGCCCTGTGAATGAGAGCTACACAATGCTAAGACTCTTCAATGAAGAGTTTTCTGTGGTAGGGTCAGGGAGATCAGGGAATTCTTCCATGACGAAGCAACGCTTAAGCTGAGATCTGGAGGATTAAAAGGGGGTAGTTAGGTAACCAGCAGAGGGATGGTGTCTGACAACGTGGAGAGCTTACTCTGTACCAGATGTTTACTAAATGCCTTACATATAACAAATCTTTTCATTTTCAGAATAACTCTATGATATAGACTGTTATTATCCCCATTTTGCAGATATTGAAACTATGGTTTTCAGAGAGTTAAAGGTTATACAGCTAGTATAGGGTACACCTGGCATTTGAACCCATACATTCTGTTTCAGTGATTCTGTTATCTCTGTGTTTACTATACCATCTTTCCAGGTAAGGAGGAGAATTTTAGGCAGAAGAAATGACATGTACCAAGGTCTAGAGGTAGAGTTTCCAAAATGATATGAAATGAGGCCACGTCAAGCAAGCAAAGGTAGTAAGCAGCAGGGTGTAATGGGATCAGGCAGGAAAGGCAGATAAGGAGTATGGATACAAGCTCTGTAGTCCAACTGAAGGACTCTCCTTCCCTCTCCTCCTTCCCTCCCTTCCTCCCTCCCTTCTTCCTCCCTTCCTCCTTCCTCCCTTCCTTCCTCTCTTTCTCTCTTTCTCTTTCTTTCTTTCTAAAGGAATTGTAAGATATTGAAGCATTTTACACAGAGTTCACATTATTAGATACTCATTTTGAAAATATTGTGGGGAGAGAGTCAGGGGAGCAGCAGAGATACAAATGGGCCATTTCAGGGCCATCGCGTCATTCCAAACAAGAAGTTACGGTAGTTTGTTGTGGGAAGTCAGGGACCCCAAAAGGAGGGACCAGATGAAGCCACAGCAGAAGAATATAAACTGTGAAGATTTCATGGACATTTATTAGTTCCCCAGATTAATACTTTTATAATTTCTTACACCTGTCTTTACTGCAATCCCTGAACATAAGTTGTGAAGACTTCAAGGACATTTATCACTTCCCCAATCAATACTCTTATAATTTCCTATGCCTGTCTTTAATCTCTTAATCCCATCATCTTTGTAAATTGAGGATGTATGTCGCCTCAGGACCCTGTGATGATTGTGTTATCTGTACAAATTGTTTGTAAAACATGTGTGTTTGAGCAATATGAAATCTGGGCATCCTAAAAGAACAGGATAACAGTGATTTTCAGGGAAGAAGGGAGATAACCATAAGGTCTGACTGCCTGTGGGGCCAGGCAGAACAGAGTCGTATTTCTCTTCTTGCAAAAGCAAATAGGAGAACTATCACTGAATTCTTTTTCTCAGCAAGGAACAGTCCTGGGAAAAGAATGCATTCCCAGTGGGAGGTCTCTAAAATGGCCACTCTGGGAGTGTCTGTCTTACCTAGTTGTAGATAAGGGATGAAATACGCCCTAGTCTCCTGCAGTGCCCCCAGGCTTGCTAGGATTGGGAAATTCCAGCCTGGTGAAATTCTAGTCAGATTGGTTGTCTGCTCTCCAATCCTGTTTCCTGTTAAGATGTTTATCAATGACAACTCGTGCAGAGTGGGACATGAAACCTCATCAGCAATTCTAATTTCACTCTGGCCTTGTGATCTTGCTCTGCCCCTATTTGCCTTGTGATATTTTATTGCCTTTTGAAGCATGTGATCTCTGTGACCCACTCCCTATTTGTACACCCCTCCCCTTTTGAAACCCCTAATAAAAACTTACTGCTTTTGTAGTTCAAGGGGCATCACGGAACCTGCCAACATGTGATGTCACCCCCGGAGACCCAGTTGTAAAATTTTTCTCTTTTGTACTCTTTATTTCTCAGACCGGCTGACAGTTAGGGAAAATAGAAAAGAATCCACGTTGAAATATTGGGGGCTTGTTTCCCCCAATAATAGTTTAGACTAGGCTGCTGCTGCAAAAAATGGGAGGTTGGCATGGATCTGAAAGCTTTTCAGCAGGTAAAGTTGCAAGGACTTTGTGAACTGAATTTTAGAGAGGCAAAAGAAGTGACAAGAATGACTTGGTTTCTGACTTGTACAACTGGGTGGACAGTGACACTACTGAGGACAGACTTGCTTAATGGATTATTTTTGGGACTAGGTTAAGTCCACTCTGGAATGTTTGAGGATTGAAATATGGGGAAAAAATGCAGTCTAGGATAACTAGCAGAGAAACTCCTGTTTGTCTATTACTTTTCATCTTACTGTTGCAAATTAGTAGTTGTCAGTTGCCACAAAAATATAGATACAATTAAAAATAGAAAAAGAAATTCACTTTCTCTAGTGAACAAAATTAAATATAGGGACAAGAATTACCTTATTAAGTTCAGGATTATTCTCATATCCATTATACAATATATGGTTTTATCTACAATGTAACTATAGAATATATAGATCATATACATTGTATATAGATTTTTTTACATCAATGGTAGAAGAATAATAAAACTGGATAATTGTAAGTAATTTTGATTCAAGATGAGTTGTATTTTTTCATTGTCTAGAATCTAATAAAATAGAGGGCCCTAAGATTAGATCACAGCTCAAGAGATTAAAGTGTACTGCTTTGCCTTCAAGCTCAAATGCATTCAGATTGCCACAAACTATTTTTTCCCCTTAAACATAGTCATAGAAAACTAGCATTTATTTACTTATTTATTGGCAAAGAGTATTTTCTTTCCAAAAAAGACAAGAAAAAAATATTGCTAGCTCCTTTCTGTATGAAAATCAGATTGATTGAAAGCAATGCTTTGCCTTAAAGAACAGACCTACTCTGTTGCAAAATTTTAATTTAGCTTAAAAGTGCTATGAAATGCAATTGAACATTGCAAGCAAGTGGACTGGAATAGTACCTTCAGGTGATAAAAAGGGTAGTAAATGTATTTCAAAGTAAGGTTGAGATATAAAAGAAACTGCCTCACTAGAAGCTATTTTTAATTAATGCTTTACTTTTGGCTCACTTGTGTAAGAGCTAATAAGGACATTTAAACCCATAAATTTAACTTTGCTTTTATGCCCTTTCTTGAGACATAAATTATCATGAACTGTAAAGCACATATGGGAGGTTATTTTCAAACTCTTGATTACATTCATTGCAAGAACTTCACAGCTCAATCAAAAACATGGTCTAGGCAGTTTTTCAGTGAATTTGGGTCACACAGATAAGCAAGATACTTTAGACCACTGGTTCTCACAACAATGCCATTATGATCCTGTATGGATTGTTTTAGAAATTTGTGGAAGTCTTCTTTTGAAAAGTGTCTGTTCATGTCCTTTGCCCTGGGTATATACCCAAAGGAATATAAATCATTCTATCATAAAGACACATGCACATGTATGTTCATTGTAGCACTATTTACAACAGCAAAAATGTGGAATCAGCCTAAATGCCTAGAAATGATAGATTGGATAAAGAAAATATGGTACATGTACACCATGGAATACTATGCAGCCACAAAAAAGAATGAGATCATGTCCTTTCCAGGAACATGAATGGAGCTGGAGGCCATTACTTTTGGCAAACTAACACAGGAACAGAAAACCAAATACTTCATGTTATCACTTATAAGTGGGAGTGAAATATTGAGAATACATTGACACATAGAGGGTAACAACACACACTGGGGACTACTGGGGAGTTGAGGGTGGGAAGAGAGATATGATCAGGGAAAGGAACTAATGGGTACCAGGCTTAATACCTGGGTGGTGAAATAATTTGTACAACAAACCCCCATGACACAAGTTTACCTATGTAACAAGCCTGAACATGTACCCCTGAACTTTAAAAGTTAGAGAAAACAAATATGTGGAAGTATTTTGGGTTGTCACAATGACTGCAACAGTTTACTGCTGTTCAGTGGGTGGGATCAAGATGTTGACTATCCAGCCATGTGCAGGGCAGTTTTATACATCATGTGATTTTACCCTACATTGCACAATTTCTCAATATTCTATTGGTCATTCATATAGGTGAGAACCTCCTTTACACTTATTTGAGTCTAAAACCTAACTTGGTTTCACATATCAACACAAAGTTCTTTTTTTAGAGCTTTAATATACACTGAATATTTCAGAATCACAGTTGCAATGTATACTGAAGAAAAATTTTATTTATTTTATTTTCAATTTTACAAAGATGTGTTTTCCACTTTGATAAATCATGCCATCGATGGGAATGCCTGCTGCTTATAGTAGATATCTGAGTAACTAATACACTGCCTCTCATCAGTCTGCATTTACTGCTATTGTCCAGTTCATGGTGTTTCCATATAGAGGTATAAGAATCTGACTTCTTCATTACGCCTTCCAGAGTAGGCGCAGTATTGCAAATGTAGCTACCTGATAACTTATATCTCTAAATACCAATTATTTTATTATTCATTGTTTAAAAAGTTTAATATATGTTTTTATATATTTGGTAATCATGAATATAGACAAGTTATATTATCTATGAGAGTGCTCATTACAAAATGTGTGTTATAAAGGGGGAGTTTTTGGTCTAAAAGGGTTGAGTTTTAACATTATACAAACATATATGTGACATATATCAATTTTAAAAGGCCAAAGAGAGATATTTAAGCCCGCTGCAGTCAGAGACTAGGTTATAGACAGTATAAATCAATACCTGAGCTTTGAATATGGGTCTTTGATTGAAATATCAAATTGAAGTAAAAAATACTAGCAATTATTTACATTATACTACACATATATACATCAGAATATTTTGAAGGTGAGCACATATTTGGCAAATCATGCATAAATCTATATGCATTTTAAATGGAGGCACTCAAATTTCTACCCTTAATTAGACACTGTATTTAAATTTGGTTTGGGTAGTTTCTCTGTCTTATTTTTAAAGCACTCCATCTGGAGGTAAAATTAAACTAATTTATAAAAAAGTAGTGTTTGACATATTATATTGAAAATGTTAATATTTATTTCAAAAATGTACTATTAAGCACTTAGAATATTACAATTGACATAAATATTGCATGCACATACCAAGATGATATAGGCACACTCTTTTTAGCCAAATTGTTCAAGTCTTGACTTCATGACTTTGATGCTTTATATGTATTATTTATATATAAAACAACACAACATGACATAATATATTTTAGATGAGGGAGTAGATTTGGAATATCTAAGACAAAATCTCCATTTCTTATCACAGATTTTTCTTCATTTAACCTCACTAATAATCTCAATATACACTTTGCTCGCCTAGAAGATTCAGGTCATGAACAAATGAGTGAGACAAATAAACTCTAAAATTTGGGAGCTGAATTAGTATGTTAAATTCTGCCAGAGCTAATATTCAGACTGAGAATATATATCTCACTATAAAGTAACATGTTACAATTATGGAAGAAAATATGCAGCTCTCAACTCTTACAATTCAACATTCTTATAATCAACATTGATATAATCAACATAAGCATCTCTATACTGCCTTATCTATACTAAATGCTGTACATCAGCTGGACAATACATTTTTAAAAATATTACACAGAGGTGACCAGTCATCACGCCATCTTACTAACTGGTTCCTTTGCTTACTAGCTATGAAATCATATGCAAATGACTTTAACTTACTAAGCTTCAGTTTCAAATGGAATAATTGTGGCAACTCGTAGTATTGCAGTGTTAAATGGAATAATGCATATAAAGATGTTTTATATAGTCTTTACATAAAAGAAACTCTTAGAAAATTTTAATACTAGGGATATTAACTATTGGTAGTAGCGAAGTTCACAACTATCTGAATATTTTACTTTATTTTCTTATTTTTTTAAGAAACATGAGAAATAATAAAAGTTAAGGTGCTTATATTATTGCTAAAATTCTTAGTCTCACAAAATTAAAATAACGCAGACAGAGTTGGAAATTATTAGTTAAAGGCCTAACGTGTCGAGTTGTTATTGTTAAACTCACAATCATGAATCTAAGCTCAAGTTTACATACACTGAGTTTATATGTGAAGGAAAATAACAGAATTAGAGGTGATGTATGAAATATGGAGGCTATATATTAGAAAAATGGTTTTGGAAAAATGGTTTATTTTTATAGCAGTTTTTAGCTCTTGGAATAAAAGTTTTATTATTATATCTACAAAATGTTTTCACAGTAATTGTGTTGTGTTTTAAAGGAATAGATGATATATGAAAATAAAGAAAAGTCTGTATAGTAAATTCTAATTACAAATTTTTCTTTTCCCTCCCTCCCTCCCTTCCTCTCTCTTTCTTTCTTTCTTTCTTTCTTTCTTTCTTTCTTTCTTTCTTTCTTTCTTTCTTTCTTTCTTTCTTTCTTTCTTTCTTTCTTTCTTTCTCTTTCTTTCTCTCTCTTTCTTTCTCTCTCTCTTTCTTTCTTTCTCTCTTTCTTTCTCTCTCTTTCTTTCTCTCTCTTTCTCTCTCTCTTTCTTTCTCTCTTTCTTTCTTTCCTTCCTTCCTTCCTTCCTTCCTTCCTTCCTTCCTTCCTTCCTTCCTTCCTTCCTTCCTTCCTTCCTTCCTTCCTTCCTTCCTTCCTTCCTTCCTTCCTTCCTTTCTTTCTTTTTAAGACAGAGTCTTGCTCTGTTGCCCAGGTTGGAGAGCAGTGGTATGATCTCGGCTTACTGCAACCTCTGCCTCCCAGGTTCAAGCAATTCTGCCTCAGCTTTCCAAGTAGCTGGGACTATAGGCCCGCACCACCATGCCTGGCTAATTTTTTTTTTTTGTATTTTTAGTAGAGATGGGGTTTCACAGTGTTGGTCAGGCTGGTTGTAAACTCCTGATCTCAAATGATTCACCCACCTCAGCCTCCCCAAGTGCTGGGATTACAGGTGTGAGCCACCATGCCCGACCTTATTTTCATTTTTAACTCATGGCTGTGCTCTAACAATAAAATTCTGTTGCTAGTAGATGTGAACATACAACAGGAACTGAGATAATATACTTGTGCTAACGTAATTTCTTTCCTTTAAAAAAATGAAAAAAGAAGTTATTAATGTAACTATCTTCTTATATACTTGCTTCCCTTGCAGAGGATGCTGCATAGCACACCCTATTTCTCATAATCGTATAGCGTATTTTTTGAAATTCTGTATTTTACATAACATATGGCTTTAAATTAAAAAAATAAATCTCTTTCTCAATTACTTGCATCTTCCTGAGGGTCAAAGATGAAATGTTTTTAAAGAATATTACCATTATATTTCAAAGCAGCACATTTTCCCCCAGGAGTTTGGTTCTACATGGTTTCCAATGTGCCAAATTTTAAAAATATTTGCATGTACATTCTATTGAAAACCTATTAAGTACCTCTCATATAGTGAAACTAAGAAATATTCTTATTCTTCAAGGCAAAATTGTTATGTGGTAATTTAAAAAATTGCTGAGAGTGATAGTAAGCAATTATGTATATTACCTACTCATTCTTTTCTTTGAGTGAAGGGACACAATTAATTTGGCTCACGGTCCCATTGATGATAATGTATATGGATCTAGAAAGTCAATGGTCAAGTTTTTTATATAAGTGAGCCTATTTCTAAAGGCGAAAAGCTGATAGATGGACTTAAAATATAGAATGTCTAACAAAGAGATGGAAGAACAAAAATTAGAGAAGTTAGTCATCTTCCGGGGATGAATAGCAGAGATCATATTGAAGTTGTCACTGACAATGTAATGATCAAATGCTTGCAGATACTTCATGGCACAGACATGATAAAATCTATATATTTAATTGGCTCTTGTTTTAGGAAGTAATTTCTAAGTTCTGTATTTTAAAGCATAATTGACTTAGGCAATTCTATAGAATGTACTGTTTGTAAACTGTTGATGTTTTGGTAACGATTAAATTTTCCTGAACTTATTCTCTCCACTTTCTCTTCATCTATAAGTGTATGGGACCTGGAAGCCAATGTCAGGATTCTGCTGAGAGGTGGGCATGTCAAATTTCAATAACCTGTTCAGGAACAGGGGATGCAACCACAGGGTCTGCACATGGAGACATGGGGCACACTGCAAATTTAAGAAGAACCTGAGGTTAAAATTCCAGGTATCACCAATTACTGGTGTATCACCACAGGTATCACTACTTTGACTGGTGGACCACCTTGGTGCTTTGAATCCCTATGGAAAGGCCAGGCAGGCTCACGCCTGTAATCCCAGCATTTTGGGAGGCTAAGGGTGTTGAATCCCTTGGGATCAGGAGTTCAAGACAAGCCTGACGAACATGGTGAAACCCCATCTCCAGTAAAAATACGAAAATTAGCTGGGTGTGGTGGCATACGCCTGTATTCTCAACCGCTTGGGAGGCTAAGGCATGAGAATTGCTTGAACCCAGGAGAATCGCTTGAACCCAGGAGGCAGAGGTTGCAATGAGCCAAGATTGTGCCACTGCACTCCAGTTTGGGCAACAGAGGGACACTCTGTCTCAAAATAAATAAACAAATAAATAAATGAAACTAAAAAAGAATCCCTAGGAAGTAGTTCAGTGAGAGCCTGTATCTAGAGACCCCTGAAAGATCTTGGTATTTCCTTTCTCCTGTGTGTGGTCACTTAAGAAAATGGGGAGTGACTTTAGGGAAGAAAAGAAAAAAAAACAAAAAACAGTATGCATTTGTATAGTGTTACACAGCCCTTCCTCAAGGGCTTCTTCAAACTTTTCTTCAGATAAGAAACTTGAAGTCCATGAACTGGCTTCATTGTGAAAGCTGAATGGGAGGTTTTGGCTCCCCTGTGTGAACCTTAAAGTCCAGTTTCTAGCCCTGGGTTTTCTATTAAACACATCAGGTGACATTTTAGAACCTATCCATCTATTTGCTTCCTAGGAAAACATAATCAGTTAAGGGCTGTCAGATCTATGAGGGTCAAAACATTCAGACTACCACATTATCTCTACTTTCTGTTGCCCCTTATGGAAATTATGTGTACTTTGCTTCTCATGGCTAACTATTGCCATTTGGTCTTTGCCACTTGGAGATCCCATCAGCTCCACTAACCCCAGGGACCACATCTCACTAGTGACACATTCCTCTTTCATCCTGGCCTACACAGACAAACCCTGTAGAACTTTCCAAAGATATTGGTACTCCTATCACTTATGTATTTTTTCAATGTCTTAATAAAGTAAGTTTTTTTTTTTTTTTCCAGGAAGATATAGTGGTCAGGGGGATGTGCAGTTTCACAAGACAAATTTACTGCAATGCCCCTATCTTCTTATCTTTTGGTTTCCTTCCTCTACCTGATGTTAAGAAAGCTATGGCTTCTCAACTTTATCAAACAAACTGTTACAGGTACTTCCAGCAGCTAGAGCTAGCACATGCCATCCAGGATCTCTGGCAATGCCCTCACCAGTAAATTTAAACTTAATATTAAATTCCATTCTCCTTGATTTAACATTCTTAGAGTCCATTCACATGTATTTCTCAGATGTCTGCCAATATAAATTGGTATAACTTTGCAATTCCTTTGAGTATAAGTTATTTTCTCCTGCTCATACTTTACAGTTTTCTTTCCAGAGCATGATGAGATCTGACTCTATTTATTGGTCTAATGGCCATGAGGGATGATGGGTGGGACTAGAGAGAATGGGCATCCCTTTGTAGGATGGAACTGGAAAGTTAGGATCAAAGTCACATGTGAAAGAGTTATCTTGTCTCAGCAGCTTCTTCCTCACCCTGGACAGTGGCCTGCGCCTCTGAGCTCATGTAAGCATCGCTGTGCTTGGAAAGGGAGCCTTACCACCTTGGGGTTCTAAATGGTTACCTAGATTGATGGGACCCTGAAATCTTTTGAAACAAAATCTAAAAGCCTGATTTCACTGGTACTGTCAAGGAAGATTTGTTCTTGTCTGCAACTAATTGGCTTTTAAACAGCTTTGTATGTAAAATTCATCACAGTTTTATTAAAATTCAGGAAATGCTGAATCAGGGAATTGTTTGAGTAAGAATGATGTAAAGGATGCCATCACAAGGATAATATCATTATCATCAACTAATGGTCAGGTAGTCCTCAGTGAATTAAAAGTACTGAGGCTGGGCTCAAGGAATATATCAAGGTTGCCTGACTCAGACACTGACTGACTCTAACTTTGGGCAAATCATTTAATCTAAGCCCCAAGTATTTTTTATGTGAGATGGTAAAGTAATGCCACCTGACTACCCACAAGACAATTATTAGGATAAAATAAGGGTGAGGTTTGCTAGAATGGTACACAGTACAGGGCAAAGGATTTAAGGATAAAAATGTGGATATCTACACACAAAAATCTGTTCTAATTCTTATTTTCTGTTGTGAGACAAGAATGAGATTGATATATGATTGCAGTGGTCATGTACTGACTTTATTTTATCTTGAGGAATATAGCTCCCTGCTGAAGCATATGGGAATTTGTTATAATATTCTGTTTTTGTGTATGTATTGATTTTACATGATAATGTTAAGTTAAACTATAGGTCCCTAATTTAGAATCATTCTATATTTGGAGTGGTATTAAGGAATAAAGTTTTATTACAAAAGAAAGATGATTAGAAACAAATATGAAAAAAGTAAAAGTATAAGAAGGAAGGTGATGAAGATAATAATGAATTAAAAAGTAAGAGTTATGCTTGATGCTAGAAAGGAACTGAAAAGGGGCACATGAAATCTATTTGTTTTTGTAAAGAAACAAAGGGTAGAAAATAGTAGTAAAAAGAAAATAGAGGAAATCAAAATACATTAAATACAATAATTTAGTGGATGGACAGGCAAGAGGCTCCCCATCCATGCCCAAGATTTCTGCTACCATATATGTGTGGACGAGTTTCAAATCTATGAGACTTTAACCTGGAGTAGGTTCCAGAAGCCTATGCCCAACGGGTTACTGGATATGTCTTCTTAAAGTCCTGCAGTCTTTCAAACTCAGCACGTCCAAAGCAGCAATTATTTCCAATTCCTCACTGCCCCAAAATCACACACACTTGCAAATGCACATGTGCACACACACATATGCACACATACTCACTTGCTCTTCATTCTTATTCTGCTTGTCTTGGCTAATGCCACCCAAGCATCCACCTACCCACACACTTTTTCTTCTCCATTCCTCCCCATATCCAATTGGCTATCAAGTCTTACTGCTTCTGCCTTCTGAACATATTTGTCATATTTGAACAAATTTGTCATATACTTAATTTGTATTCTTTTCAGATGTATTACAGAATGTTCCTAGCTGATCATCCTACCTGATCATCCTTTCAGTGCTGACTTTGTCTGAACTGTGGTCTTTCTAAAGCCCAGATCTGACAGTGCTTCACCCTTGCTTAAAAGTCAAACAGTTTTGTTTTACATATGAGGCCCTCTATGATCTATTCTTTGCCTGCCTATTTAGCATTATTAGGTGCTAATTCACACTTGCCGCCTTTCTACTGGTATAAGACTAACTGCAGTTTTTCCAACATGGCATGCGTTTAATGTGTTTTTGCACCTGCTTTTTTTCTCCACATGGAATGTTTTTCTGTCTAGTTGATGGACTTTTGGTCAATCTTTTAAGAGTAGGTTTAATAACCCCTTTCTCTGTGAAGCCTTCACTGACACACATACCATGATAACTCAAGCATAACATAATTAATATTCCCTTTAAACCAACCATTGTCTCTTTTACATACCACTGATGTGATATCTGATGCCATGTGTTTTCACATCTGTCTCATTTTATAGTCTGAACTTGTCGAGGTCAGAAATCTGGTTATGGATATTTCTGTATCCTCAAAGACCAGCTCAATACCTGGTATATAAAAGACTTTCATTCAGTGTTTAATGAGGAAAGAATGTATACCTTAAATATCTGATTACTGGAGTTTGACACTAGCAGATCTTATTGATGTTTTTATGTCCTGAGTATAGTGCCATTTGTAATGAGTCCACATTGCTGCTTCGAGACTCCAATGCCACCTGTTTTCATCACTGGTTATCTCTGGCTGCAGTTGCTCCATGGCATAAATAACATATATTTCTTTCTTTTTTTTTTTTTTTTTAAATTTATTTATTATTATTATACTTTAAATTGTAGGGTGCATGTGCATAACGTGCAGGTTTGTTACATATGTATACTTGTGCCATGTTGGTGTGCTGCACCCATCAACTCGTCATTTACATCAGGTATAACTCCCAGTGCAATCCCTCCCCCCTCCCCCCTCCCCATGATAGGCCCCGGTGTGTGATGTTCCCTTTCCCGAGTCCAAGTGATCTCATTGTTCAGTTCCCACATATGAGTGAGAACATGCGGTGTTTGGTTTTCTGTTCTTGCCATAGTTTGCTAAGAATGATGGTTTCCAGCTGCATCCATGTCCCTACAAAGGACACAAACTCATCCTTTTTTATGGCTGCATAGTATTCCATGGTGTATATATGCCACATTTTCTTAATCCAATCTGTCACTGATGGACATTTGGGTTGATTCCAAGTCTTTGCTATTGTGAATAGTGCTGCAATAAACATACGTGTGCATGTGTCTTTATAGCAGCATAATTTATAATCCTTTGGGTATATACCCAGTAATGGGATGGCTGGGTCATATGGTACATCTAGTTCTAGATCCTTGAGGAATCGCCATACTGTTTTCCATAATGGTTGAACTAGTTTACAATCCCACCAACAGTGTAAAAGTGTTCCTATTTCTCCACATCCTCTCCAGCACCTGTTGTTTCCTGACTTTTTAATGATCGCCATTCTAACTGGTGTGAGATGGTATCTCATTGTGGTTTTGATTTGCATTTCTCTGATGGCCAGTGATGATGAGCATTTTTTCATGTGTCTGTTGGCTGTATGAATGTCTGCTTTTGAGAAATGTCTGTTCATATCCTTTGCCCACTTTTTGATGGGGTTGTTTGTTTTTTTCTTGTAAATTTGTTTGAGTTCTTTGTAGGTTCTAGATATTAGCCCTTTGTCAGATGAGTAGATTGCAAAAATTTTCTCCCATTCTGTAGGTTGCCTGTTCACTCTGATGGTAGTTTCTTTTGCTGTGCAGAAGCTCTTTAGTTTAATGAGATCCCATTTGTCAATTTTGGCTTTTGCTGCCGTTGCTTTTGGTGTTTTAGACATGAAGTCTTTGCCCATGCCTATGTCCTGAATGGTACTACCTAGGTTTTCCTCTAGGATTTTTATGGTATTAGGTCTAACATTTAAGTCTCTAATCCATCTTGAATTAATTTTCGTATAAGGAGTAAGGAAAGGATCCAGTTTCAGCTTTTTGCTTATGGCTAGCCAATTTTCCCAGCACCATTTATTAAATAGGGAATCCTTTCCCCATTTCTTGTTTCTCTCAGGTTTGTCAAAGATCAGATGGCTGTAGATGTGTGGTATTACTTCTGAGGACTCTGTTCTGTTCCATTGGTCTATATCTCTGTTTTGGTACCAGTACCATGATGTTTTGGTTACTGTAGCCTTGTAGTATAGTTTGAAGTCAGGTAGCGTGATGCCTCCAGCTTTGTTGTTTTGACTTAGGATTGTCTTGGAGATGCGGGCTCTTTTTTGGTTCCATATGAACTTTAAAGCAGTTTTTTCCAATTCTGTGAAGAAAGTCATTGGTAGCTTGATGGGGATGGCATTGAATCTATAAATTACCTTGGGCAGTATGGCCATTTTCACGATATTGATTCTTCCTATCCATGAGCATGGTATGTTCTTCCATTTGTTTGTGTCCTCTTTTATTTCACTGAGCAGTGGTTTGTAGTTCTCCTTGAAGAGGTCCTTTACATCCCTTGTAAGTTGGATTCCTAGGTATTTGATTCTCTTTGAAGCAATTGTGAATGGAAGTTCATTCCTGATTTGGCTCTCTGTTTGTCTGTTACTGGTGTATAAGAATGCTTGTGATTTTTGCACATTAATTTTGTATCCTGAGACTTTGCTGAAGTTGCTTATCAGCTTAAGGAGATTTTGGGCTGAGACAATGGGGTTTTCTAAATATACAATCATGTCATCTGCAAACAGGGACAATTTGACTTCTTCTTTTCCTAACTGAATCCCCTTGATTTCTTTCTCTTTCCTGATTGCCCTAGCCAGAACTTCCAACACTATGTTGAATAGGAGTGGTGAGAGAGGGCATCCCTGTCTTGTGCCAGCTTTCAAAGGGAATTTTTCCAGTTTTTGCCCATTCAGTATGATATTGGCTGTGGGTTTGTCATAAATAGCTCTTATTATTTTGAGGTACATTCCATCAATACCGAATTTATTGAGCGTTTTTAGCATGAAGGGCTGTTGAATTTTGTCAAAAGCCTTTTCTGCATCTATTGAGATAATGATGTGGTTCTTGTCTTTGGTTCTGTTTATATGCTGGATTATGTTTATTGATTTGCGAATGTTGAACCAGCCTTGCATCCCAGGGATGAAGCCCACTTGATCATGGTGGATAAGCTTTTTGATGTGTTGCTGAATCCGGTTTGCCAGTATTTTATTGAGGATTTTTGCATCGATGTTCATCAGGGATATTGGTCTAAAATTCTCTTTTTTTGTTGTGTCTCTGCCAGGCTTTGGTATCAGGATGATGTTGGCCTCATAAAATGAGTTAGGGAGGATTCCCTCTTTTTCTATTGATTGGAATAGTTTCAGAAGGAATGGTACTAACTCCTCCTTGTACCTCTGGTAGAATTCAGCTGTGAATCCATCTGGTCCTGGACTGTTTTTGGTTGGTAGGCTATTAATTATTGCCTCAATTTCAGAGCCTGCTATTGGTCTATTCAGGGATTCAACTTCTTCCTGGTTTAGTCTTGGAAGAGTGTAAGTGTCCAGGAAATTATCCATTTCTTCTAGATTTTCCAGTTTATTTGCGTAGAGGTGTTTATAGTATTCTCTGATGGTAGTTTGTATTTCTGTGGCGTCGGTGGTGATATCCCCTTTATCATTTTTAATTGCGTCGATTTGATTCTTCTCTCTTTTCTTCTTTATTAGTCTTGCTAGTGGTCTGTCAATTTTGTTGATCTTTTCAAAAAACCAACTCCTGGATTCATTGATTTTTTGGAGGGTTTTTTTGTGTCTCTATCTCCTTCAGTTCTGCTCTGATCTTAGTTATTTCTTGCTTTCTGCTAGCTTTCGAATGTGTTTGCTCTTGCTTCTCTAGTTCTTTTAATTGCGATGTTAGAGTGTCAATTTTAGATCTTTCCTGCTTTCTCTTGTGGGCATTTAGTGCTATAAATTTCCCTCTACACACTGCTTTAAATGTGTCCCAGAGATTCTGGTATGTTGTATCTTTGTTCTCGTTGGTTTCAAAGAACATCTTTATTTCTGCCTTTATTTTGTTATGTACCCAGTAGTCATTGAGGAGCAGGTTGTTCAGTTTCCATGTAGTTGAGCGGTTTTGATTGAGTTTCTTAGTCCTGAGTTCTAGTTTGATTGCACTGTGGTCTGAAAGACAGTTTGTTACAATTTCTGTTCTTGTACATTTGCTGAGGAGTGCTTTACTTCCAATTACGTGGTCAATTTTGGAGTAAGTACGATGTGGTGCTGAGAAGAATGTATATTCTGTTGATTTGGGGTGGAGAGTTCTATAGATGTCTATTAGGTCTGCTTGCTGCAGAGATGAGTTCAATTCCTGGATTTCCTTGTTAACTTTCTGTCTCGTTGATCTGTCTAATGTTGACAGTGGAGTGTTGAAGTCTCCCATTATTATTGTATGGGAGTCTAAGTCTCTTTGTAAGTCTCTAAGGACTTGCTTTATGAATCTGGGTGCTCCTGTATTGGGTGCATATATATTTAGGATAGTTAGCTCTTCCTGTTGAATTGATCCCTTTACCATTATGTAATGGCCTTCTTTGTCTCTCTTGATCTTTGATGGTTTAAAGTCTGTTTTATCAGAGACTAGTATTGCAACCCCCGCTTTTTTTTGGTCTCCATTTGCTTGGTAAATCTTCCTCCATCCCTTTATTTTGAGCCTATGTATGTCTCTGCGTGTGAGATGGGTCTCCTGAATACAGCAGACTGATGGGTCTTGACTCTTTATCCAGTTTGCCAGTCTGTGTCTTTTAATTGTATCATTTAGTCCATTTACATTTAAGGTTAAGATTGTTATGTGTGAACTTGATCCTGCCATTATGATATTAACTGGTTATTTTGCTCATTAGTTGATGCAGTTTCTTCCAAGCCTTGATGGTCTTTACATTTTGGCATGTTTTTGCAATGGCTGGTACCGGTTGTTCCTTTCCATGTTTAGTGCTTCCTTCAGGGTCTCTTGTAAGGCAGGCCTAGTGGTGACAAAATCTCTAAGCATTTGCTTATCTGTAAAGGATTTTATTTCTCCTTCACTTATGAAACTTAGTTTGGCTGGATATAAAATTCTGGGTTTAAAATTCTTTTCTTGAAGAATGTTGAATATTGGCCCCCACTCTCTTCTGGCTTGAAGAGTTTCTGCCGAGAGATCTGCTGTTAGTCTGATGGGCTTCCCTTTGTGGGTAACCCGACCTTTCTCTCTGGCTGCCCTTAAGATTTTTTCCTTCATTTCAACTTTGGTGAATCTGGCAATTATGTGTCTTGGAGTTGCTCTTCTCGAGGAGTATCTTTGTGGCGTTCTCTGTATTTCCTGGATTTGAATGTTGGCCTGCCCTACTAGGTTGGGGAAGTTCTCCTGGATGATATCCTGAAGAGTGTTTTCCAACTTGGTTCCATTTTCCCCCTCACTTTCAGGCACCCCAATCAGACGTAGATTTGGTCTTTTTACATAATCCCATACTTCTTGCAGGCTTTGTTCATTTCTTTTTCTTCTTTTTTCTTTTGGTTTCTCTTCTCGCTTCATTTCATTCATTTGATCCTCCATCGCTGACATTCTTTCTTCCAGTTGATCGAGACGGTTACTGAAGCTTGTGCATTTGTCACGTATTTCTCGTGCCATGGTTTTCGTCTCTTTCATTTCGTTTGTGAGCTTCTCTGCATTAATTACTCTAGCCATCAATTCTTCCACTTTTTTTCCAAGATTTTTAGTTTCTTTGCGCTGGGTACGTAATTCCTCCTTTAGCTCTGAGAAATTTGATGGACTGAAGCCTTCTTCTCTCATCTCGTCGAAGTCATTCTCCGTCCAGCTTTGATCCATTGCTGGCGATGAGCTGCGCTCCTTTGCCGGGGGAGATGCGCTCTTATTTTTTGAATTTCCAGCTTTTCTGCCCTGCTTTTTCCCCATCTTTGTGGTTTTATCTGCCTCTGGCCTTTGATGATGGTGATGTACTAATGGAGTTTTGGTGTAGGTGTCCTTCCTGTTTGATAGTTTTCCTTCTAACAGTCAGGACCCTCAGCTGTAGGTCTGTTGGAGATTGCTTGAGGTCCACTCCAGACCCTGTTTGCCTGGGTATCAGCAGCAGAGGCTGCAGAAGATAGAATATTTCTGAACAGCGAGTGTACCTGTCTGATTCTTGCTTTGGAAGCTTCCTCTCAGGGGTGTACTCCACCCTGTGAGGTGTGGTGTGTCAGACTGCCCCTAGTGGGGGATGTCTCCCTGTTGGGCTACTCAGGGGTCAGGGACCCACTTGAGCAGGGAGTCTGTCCCTTCTCAGATCTCAACCTCCGTGTTGGGAGATCCACTGCTCTCTTCAAAGCTGTCAGACAGAGTCATTTGCGTCTGCAGAGCCTTCTGCTGCGTTTGTTATTGTTTACTGTGCCCTGTCCCCAGAGGTGGAGTCTACAGAGACAGGCAGGTTTCCTTGAGCTGCTGTGAGCTCCACCCAGTTCGAGCTTCCCAGCAGCTTTGTTTACCTACTTAAGCCTCAGCAATGGCGGGCGCCCCTCCCCCAGCCTCACTGCTGCCTTGCCGGTAGATCACAGACTGCTGTGCTAGCAATGAGGGAGGCTCCGTGGGTGTGGGACCCTCCCGGCCAGGTGTGGAATATGATCTCCTGGTGTGCCTGTTTGCTTAAAGCGCAGTATTGGGGTGGGAGTTACCCGATTTTCCAGGTGTTGTGTGTCTCAGTTCCCCTGGCTAGGAAAAGGGATTCCCTTCCCCCTTGCGCTTCCCAGGTGAGGCAATGCCTGGCCCTGCTTCAGCTCTAGCTGGTCGGGCTGCAGCAGCTGACCAGCACCGATCGTCTGGCACTCCCCAGTGAGATGAACCCAGTACCTCAGTTGAAAATGCAGAAATCACCGGTCTTCTGTGTCGCTCGCGCTGGGAGTTGGAGACTGGAGCTGTTCCTATTCGGCCATCTTCCTCCGCCCTCCTTCAAATAACATATATTTCATGGACAACAAAGATATTTCAGAGTGAGTCCTCAAAGCCAAAGCCCTTTCACTGGTCATCCTAGCTGTCTTTGTGGTCACTGATTGGTGACTGTTTAGAGTTATTTCCAGATATGAATCCTGTGCCATTCTCACTTAGGAAGTGATATTTTGTTGTTTATCCTGGATTTTGCTGAGGTAGGGGAAAATCTCAAGTTTAGCAGAGAAAATGCAAGTGCTATAGATAGCCAGAAGAGAGAAGACAGTCCTAGATCTAATAGTTTATAGTGCCTATTTCCCAGCTACCCTCTCCTGATAGTTGACCTCAGTTCTGGTGAAAATGTTTTGCTGCATTTTTCCAGTCCTATCATAAATGTTAATTTAATCATCAAACACCAGTGATGTCAGCATTGTCACTCATCCTGCTTAGGCTTAGATGCTTTTTGAGTTACTTTTATAATGCTTTTTCAAATGGTAGGTAAAGTAATTGGGAAAGGGTTGCGTTTACAAGTTAGCCATGCTCACTCACTATGCTTTTTCTGATTTGCATGTATTTGACTTGAAAGTCAAAAGTCAGTGTGCAGTGGTACTGCTATTCATTGGCTGTGATATCTATTTTAAGAGATACTCACACAGGGAGGGAGTATTTTGAAATAGAGCTATTTACCTTTAGTAGCTCTAATGTATGTGCTCATTAAGGGCATTTTCTCATTATTCAAAATGGGGCACTTGAATTGATAAACTGATGCTGCTTGGTTTGGATAATCAACTTCTGTGAACTGAGTGTGCAATACACTCAGCAAGCACAGTGTGGGAAACTAGAATTTTCAGGAATATGCTTCCTAGGTAACTAGTTTTCAAAGCAGAATCACTATACTTCTTTAATAAAAATAAGACCATAGAGCATGTGAAATATACTAATATTTTAGTTGATGTATCCTTGCTTCTTGGAAACACATAGCTAAAATTTACCTTTAAAAGTAATCTTGTAAAGAATTCTGAGATGGAAAATCTGTAAATGTTTGAAGGGCATGGAGAATCTGAGATATTTCCTAGCCAAGACTTTAGATGAAAATCTAGAAAATTATGGTGGCCTTTTATAGCCTTCAAGCATATCTAAAGACATATTAAGCACACAGTGCTTTGATGAAGCAGGGGAAAAATGTAAAATAATTTGTTGGGAAATCTTTTCTAACTCATGGATTGTGTATTAAAAAGTGAGAATGGATTAATATTCATTGAAATCTCAAGGGAGTTTATAAAAATCCTGTGGGTCAATCGAGTGACAGCTACAAGATGCTGGTTTAAAGATGTGATTATTTCCTTAAAGATGTGATTACTTCCTTAAACAAGGGGATCTTTGGAACCAAAGGATTCTAGGACTCTTGGTGCCAACAGAGCTACTCTATTATTTATTTGAAACCCGTTGACTGAACCTACCTTATACCACAATCAAACCCCCAAGGGCAACAAATAGGATAAAAGAGAAAAACACCCATCCAAAAGATAACAACTTCAAAGGCTGAAGGAACATCAGCCCACAAAAATGAGGAAAAAACAGCACAAGAACTCTGACACTCAAAAAGTCAGAGTGCCTTCTTTTCTTTACACAACCACAATAGTTCTCCTGCAAGGGTTCTTAACTGGGCTGAGATGGCTGAAATGACAGAATTCAGAATATGGGTAGAAACAAAGGTCATTGAGATTCAGGAGAACATTGAAACCCAATCCAATAGGAACAAAGATCATAAAGATTCAGGAAAAAATTGAATCCCAATTCTTAGGAAGACAAGAATCCCATAAAATGATACAGGAGCTGACAGACAAAATAGCCAGGATAGAAAAGAATGTAACTGACCTGATAAAACTGAAAAATGTACTATAAGAATTTTATAATGCAATTGCAGATATTAACAGCCGAATAACCAAGGTGAGGAAAGAATCACAAAGCTTGAAGACTGTTTTTCTGAAATAAGACAATCAGACAATAATTGTAAAAAAGAATAAAAAGGAACAAATAAAACCTCCAAGAAATTGGGATTATGTACACATACTAAATCTATGACTCATTGATATCCCTGAAAGAGGTGAGGAGAATGGAAGCAACTTGGAAAATATATTTAAGGATATAATCCATGAAACTTCCCCAACCTCGCTAGAGAGGCCAAAATTCAAATTCGGAAAATGCGGAGAAACCCCACATGACACTTAACTAAAAGGTCACCGTCAAGACACATAATCGTCAGATTCTCCAAAGTCAAAATGAAAGAAAAAAAGTTAAAGGCAGCTGGAGAGAAAGGACAAGTCACCTACAAAGGCAAATCCATCAAATTAACAGCAGACTGCTCAGCAGAAATTCTACAAGCCGGAAGAGATTAGAGGCCTATATTCAACATTCTTAAAGGAAAGAAATTCCAATTACAAATTTCATATCTAGTGAAATTAAGCTTCATAAGATATGAATTCATATCTAGTGAAATTAAGCTTCATAGGAGAAATATGATCCTTTTTAGACAAGCAAATGCTGAGGAAATTTGTTACCACCAGACCTGCCTTACAAGAGTTTCTGAAAGAAGCACTAAATATGAAAGGAAAGACTATTACCAGCCATTACAAAACCACACTTAAGTACACATAACAGTGACACTATAAAGCAACCACACAAACAAGTTGGCATAATAACTAGCTAACAACATGATGACTGGATCAAATCCATCCATACTAATACTAACCTGGCATGTAAATGGGCTAAATGCCCCAATTAAAAGGCACAGAGTGAAAGCTAATTAAAGAAGCAAGACATAATGGTATGGCCTTCAAGAGACCCATCTCACCTACAATGACACCCATAGGCTTGAAATAAATAAATGAAAAATTATCTACCCAGGAAATGGAAAGCAGAAAAAAGCAGGGGTTGCAGTCCTAGTTTCTGATAAAACAAACATTAAACCAAGAAGGATCAAAAAAGACAAGTGAGTTACATAATGTTAAAGTGTTCAATTTAACAAGAAGACATAACTATCATAAATACATATGCACCCAATATAGGAGCACCCGGATTCATAAAGCAAGTTCTCAGAGACCTTCAAAGAGATCTAGACTCCCACACAATAATAGTGGGAGACTTCAACACCCTACTGACAGTATTAGACAGATCATTGAGGCAGAAAATTAACAAAGATATTCTGCACCTGCACTTAACACTGGACCACAGGGATGTGATATACATCTACAGAACTCTCCACCCCAAAACAAAAGAATACATTCTTCTCATCACCACATGACACATACTCTAAAATTGACCACACAATGGAACATAAAACACTCCTCAGCAAATACAAAAGAACGAAAATCATATCAACCAGTCTCTCAGACCACAGCATAATAAAAATAAAAAGAAAATAACTTAAAACCATACAATTACATGGAAGTTTAACAACCTGCTCCTGAATGACTTTTGGGTAAATAATGAAATTAAGGCAGAAGTCAAGAAGTGCTTTGAAACTGATGAGAACAAAAACAAAATATATCAGATTCTACTGGACACAGCTAAGGCAGTGTTAAGAGGGAAATTTACAGCACTAAATGCCCACAGCACAAAGTTAGAAAGATCTCAAATTAACAAACTAACATCACAACAAAAAGTACTAGAGAAGCAAGAGCAAACCAACCCCAAAGCTAGCAGAAGACAAAAAAATAATTGAAGTCAGAGCTGAAATGAAAGAGATTGAGACACACATAAAAAGTCTAAAATATCAACAAATCCCAGCTACTACAGAGGCTGAGGTAGGGGAATCACTGAAACCCAGGAGGCAGAGTCTGCAGTGACTTGAGATCATGCCACTTCAGTCCAGCCTGGGCAACATAGTGAGACTGCATCTCAAAATAAATAAATAAACAAAATAACAAATCCATGAGTTTTTAAAAAATTAATAAGGTAAATAGATCACTAGCTAGACTAATAAGGAAGAAAAGAGAGAAGATCCAAACAAACACAATTTGAAATGACAAAGGGGATGTTATCATTGATGCCACAGAAATATAAATATCCATCAGAGATTATGATGAATACCTCTATGCACACAAACTAGAAAATCTAGAAGAAACTGATAAATTTCTGGACACGTACACCCCCCAAGACTGAACCAAGAAGAAATTAAATCACTGAACAGACCAATAATGAGCTCCAAAATTGAATCAGTAATAAATAGCCTAACAATAATAATAATAATAAAAAAAAGCCCGGGACCAGATGGATTCACAGATGAACTCTACCAGATGTACAAAGAACAGCTCATACCATTGCTACTAAAACTATTAAAAAACAATGAGTAGAAAGGACTCCTTCCCAACTCATTCTATGAGACCAGCATCATCCTAATACCAAAACATGGCAGAGCCACAACAAAAAAAGAAAACTTCAGGCCAACATTCTTGATGAACTTTGATATAAAAACACTCTACAAAATACTAGCAAATGAATCCACCAGCACATCAAAAAGCTAATCCATGATGATCAATTAGGCTATATCCCTGAGATGCAAGGTTGGTTCAGCACACTCCTATCAATAAATGTGATTTATCACATAAACAGAACTAAAAATAACCACATGATTATTTAAATAGATCCAGAGAGGCTTTAGATAAAATTCAACATCCCTCCATGTTAAAACCTTTTGATAAACTAGGTGTTGAAGGAACATACCTCAAAATAATAAGAACTATCTATGCCAAAACTACAGTCAACATCATACTGAATGTGCAAAAGCTAGAAGCATCCCACTTGAAAACTGGCACAGGACAAAGATGCTCTCTCTCACCACTCCTACTCAACATAGTAGTGGAAGTCCTGGCCAGAGCAAACAGGCAAGAGAAAGAAGTAAAGGGCATTTGAATAGGAAGACAGGAAGTCAAACTATCCCTGTTTGCAGATGACATGATTCTATATCTAGAAAACCCCATAGTCGAGAACAAAAAGTTCTGTAAGCTGAGAATCAACTTCAGCAAAGTCTCAGGATACAAAAATCAGTGTACAAAAATGACTAACATTCCTATACACCAACAACACCCAAGCAAACAGCCAAATCAGTAACACTATTTCATTCACAGCTGCCACAAAAAGAGTAGAATACATAGGAATACACCTAATCAGGGAGGTGGAAAATCTCCACTATGAGAAGTAACAAAACATTGCTCAAAGAAATTAGAGATGATACAAACAAATGGAAAAAAACATTTTATGCTCATGGATAGAAAGAAACAACTAAAACGGCCATACTGTTCAAAGTACTGCACAGTTTAAATGCGATTCCTATCAGACTACCAATGTCATTTTTCTCAGAACTAGAAAAAAACTATTTTAAAATTTATATGGAACCAAAAAAGAGTCCAAAATACTGTTCAAACCAGAAATCCCATTACTGGGTATATACCCAAAGGAATATAAATCATTCTATCATAAATACAGGTGTACTGTATTCAATGCAGCACTATTTTCAATAGAAAAGACATGAAATCAACCTAAGTACCCATAACAATAGATTGGATAAAGGTAATGTGGTACATATACACCATGGAATACAATGCAGCCATAAAAAGAATAAAATCATGTCTTTCGTGTGAACATGGATGGAGCTGGAGGTCATTACTTTTGGCAAACTAACACAGGAACAGAAAACCAAATACTGCATGTTCTCACTTATAAGTGGGAGCTAAAGGATGACAACACATGGACACAAAGTGGGGAACAACAGACACCGGGGCCTACTTGAGGGTAGAGGTTGAGATGGGGGAGAGGATCAGAAAAAATAACTATTTGGTACGAGGCTTAGTATCTGGGTGACAAAATAATCTGTACGACAAACTCCTGTGAGTTTACCTATATAACAAACTTGCACATGTATTCCTGAACCTAAAATAAAGGGTATTTTTTTAAATGAAGTGAGAAAGCTCAGGACCTTCAGATTATGAGACTGATGGATTGTTAATAAACTTGACTTAGTCATGTCCCATGTATACATGTATTAAAACATCATGTTATAGACCATAGATATATCCAAATTTTGTCAATTAAAAATAAATAATTTTAAAAAGATATGTATATAAAAAGTGACAATGCAAATATGTTACTTATGAATCTTATTTAAAGAAAAAGATAAGAATTTATAGTGCATATTCAAATTATGTTCAATCTGTTCTAAGTAAGAAATCCTGATTCAGTCCCATAGAAGTTGTACTAAAAGCTCAGTCTTACTACACTCTATTATGTTAATAATATACTCTTGTACTATTAATGGTTTCATGATCTTGTCCAGAGAATTAGAGTAACAGGATACTAGATCCAACTTGAGACAGGATGGACTTCAGGATTCCTGGTGAGGAGCAAGTACAGAGATATTCCAGGAGCAAACCTAAAGAGAAAGTACTGTAGGAAAAAAGTCAAGACATGTGTCCATAGGGGCTTGGCTAATTTCATAAGGGGCCTGGGCCTTTGATAGACATGAAGGGTGAGCAGTTAAGAATCTTAAACCATCTCAGACAGCAATCAAATGTGTAGGAGATGTATATAAATGGCATTTAAAAGAGAATTCTTGAATATTTTATATTACAATGATTTCAACATCAAAAAATATATAAAGTTATATATGCAACAAGATCCAGATTTTACACACACACACACACACACACACACACACACAAGTAGCCACAGGGGAAAAAAGCTAGAAATTATCTCTAGGTAGCATTATGGTTATTTTTTATGACTTCTTTGGCAGGTTCTGTGTCCCAAATATTCTATTACAAGCACACATTACTTTTTTGAAATCAATAATTAAAAAATGCAAGCATGGAAACTAATGGAAAAATATCAGACAGGAGACAGGACTAACACACGGCTCCCACTTGGATGGACAGACAGCATGTGGAGACTCACACTTTTGCTCCAAGAACCAGTGCGAGAACATACCAGGAAAATGGAAAGAATTCACAGTGCCTTTGAAAGAAGTAACTTGCCACTGCAAACTCTGCAAGAGAGCTCAAAAACTGAATTCCCAAAGTGTGTGAGAGAGAAAATCTGTCTCTGAACACACATCCCCACTGGAGAACCTGAAAATCTAGACTGGGGAGAAGGATTTAACCTTACCTAGAGCTGAAACAGATTTAGCGGGGCAAGTGAAATATAAAAATAGAAGAAAAGGCAGGAAGATCACTGTAAGCACTCCCAGTTCCTAGTTCAAACCCAGAGAAGTCATTCCTGCCTTTATCACACAGGGGTCCTTGGGGAAGGCAGCCAGTGGAATAGCGGAGAGGGCCACAGGATGAAGGAATCTTCCAACTGAATTTTGTAATAATTTTGACGATGCATGAACTTTCCTGAGCAGAATCTGGGAGGGCAAATTGGAAGTGCAGATACAAGAGTAGAAGCTACAGTCAATGGTACAGGCAGGCAGGGAGGAGTAAGGCCTGAGAGCCCTACTTGTTTTCTCAGCAGGGAGGCTCGTAGCCTGGGACAAGATCTCAGACCTGCTCCCAGCCGCTTGGATATAAACTCAGTGCTGTTGTTGGGCACTGGGGGAATGATACAGGCCTTGCTGGCTGGCTGAGAGCTGGGTGAAGCCTGTCACTTCTGGCTTTCCCTCAATTCCCTGACGACATGTATGATGCAGTAGAGGGAGCCATAATTTTCCGGGAAACACTACTCCATTGGCCTGAGAACTACCTCTTCATCCCCAACAGTGGCTGCAGCAAGCCCCAGCCAAGGAGAGTCTGAGCTCAGACCCACCTAACCCTGCCCCCACCTGATAGTTTTTCTCTACCTTCCTAGCAGCTGAAGACAACAGACATAAATTCTTGGGAGCTCTATGGCTCCGCCCACCACCTGAGAAAACAAATACTTATCGTGGCCAATGTAGGGAAATACTATATCCTTCTTCCACTACTGTAGCTGGTGCTATCTCGAAAGCACCACCTTCTGGTTGAAGGCCAACAAATTCTGGTCATTACAGCAACTCATAACAGAACAACCCTGCTTCAAAGAAGAAAAAAACAACACCGTGGCTAATCAGAGGTCCTGAGTCTGTTCATGTGATGAATTCACTGCTAGCATTACCAGCATTTGAGAAAACCAGCACATTAAACCAAACTACAACCAAGGACTCCCAGACAGTCCACTTTACTCACCTCTACCGAAGTAGGTGCTGGTATCCACAACTGGGAGACCTGAAAACAGATAAAATCACAGGACTCTTTGTAGCTGTTCCCCAGCACCAGCTCAGACCCCAATAGCCCAGCTGGGTGGCTAGACCAGAAGAGCAATAACAGTCACTGAAGTCTGGCTCTCAGGAAGCCCCATCCCTAGGGGAAGGGAAAGAGCACCAAATCAAGGGATCTCCCTGTGGGACAAAAGAATCTGAACAGCAGTCATTGAGTTCCAGATCTTTCCACTGAACTGGTCTATGCAGATGAGAAGGAATCAGAAAAGTAATTCCGGTAATATGACAAAACATGACTCTACAACACCCCTGAAAAATCACACTAGTTCTCCAGCAATGGATCTAAACCAAGAAAAAATTTCTGAGTTGCCAGGTAAAGAATTCAGAAGATTGATTATTAAGCTATTCAACAAGGTACCAGAGAAAAGTATAAACCAACTTAAATAAATTTAAAAATATATAGGATATTGATTAAAAAGTCCATCAAAAAGTGGGCTAAGGACATGAATAGACAATTATCAAAACAAGATATATAAATGGCCAATAAACATATGAAAACATGCTCAACATCACTAATTATCAGGGAAATGCAAATTAAAACCACAATGTGATACTACCTTACTCCTGCAGAAGTGGTAATAATTAGAAGATCAAAAATAAGAGATGTTGTTGTGGACGTGGAGAAAAGGGAACACTTTTACAGTGCTGGTGGCAATGTAAACTTATACAACCACCATGGAAAACAGTATGGAGATGCCTTAAAGAACTAAAAGTACAACTACCATTTGATCCAGCAATCCCGCACTAGGAATCTATCAAGAGGAAAAGAAGTCATTATGTGAAAAAGACTCTTGCACATGCATGTTTATAGTAACACAATTCATGATTGCAAAAATATGGAGCCAGCCTAAATATCCATCAACCAATGAGTGAATAAATAAATAAAATGTGGTGTATATATATACCATGGAATACTATTCAGCCATAAAAAGGAATGAAATAATGGCATTCCCAGGAACCTGAATGGAGTTGGAGACCATTCTTCTTCTTCTTTTTTTTTTTTAATACTTTAAGCTCTAGGGTACATTTGCACAACGTGCAGGTTTGTTACATATGTGTACATGTGCCATGTTGGTGTACTGCACCCATTAGCTCATCATTTACATTAGGTATATCTCCTAATGCTATCCCTGCCTCCCACCCCCTCCCTACAATATGCCCCAGTGTGTGATGTTCCCCTTCCTGTGTCCAAATGATCTCATTGTTCAATTCCCACCTATGAGTGAGAACATGCGGTGTTTGGTTTTCTGTTCTTGCAATAGTTTGCTGAGAATGATGGTTTCCAGCTGCATCCATGTCCCTACAAAGGACACAAACTCATCCTTTTTATGACTGAATAGTATTCCATGGTGTATATGTGCCACATTTTCTTAATCTCTCTGGCCATCCTTAATATTTTTTCCTTCATTTCAACTTGGTGAATCTGACAATTATGTGTCCTGGAGTTGCTCTTCTCGAGGAGTATCTTTGTGGCGTTCTGTGTATTTCCTGAATTTGAATGTTGGCCTGCCTTACTAGGTTGGGGAAGTTCTCCTGGATGATATCCTGTAGCGTGTTTTCCAACTTGGTTCCATTTTCCCTGTCACTTTCAGGCACACTAATCAGATGTAGATTTGGTCTTTTCATAATCTCATGTTTCTTGGAGGCTTTGTTCATTTCTTTTTACTCTTTTTTCTCTACACATCTCACTTCATTTCATTCATTTGATCTTCAATTACTGATACTCTTTCTTCCAGTTGATCGAGTCGGTTACTGAAGCTTGTGCATTTGTCATGTAGTTCTTGTGTCATGGTTTTCATCTCTATCAGTTCTTTTAAGATCTTTTCTGCATTGATTATTCTAGTTATCCATTCATCCATTCTTTTTTCAAGGTTTTTAGTTTCTTTACACTGGTTACGTAGTTCCTCCTTTAGCTCTGAGAAGTTTGATTGACTGATGACTTCTTCTCTCAACTCATCAAAGTCATTCTCTGTCTGACTTTGTTCTGTTGCTGGCAATGAGCTGCATTCCTTTGGAGGGGGAGATGCGCTCTGATTTTTTGAATTTCCAGCTTTTCTGCACTGCTTTTTCCCCATCTTTGTGGTTTTCTCTGCTTTTGGTCTTTGATGATGGTGATGTACTGATGGGGTTTTGGTGTGGGTGTCCTTTCTGTTTGTTAGTTTTCCTTCTAAGAGTCAGGACCCTCTGCTGCAGGTCTTTTGGAGTTTGCTTGAGGTTCACTCCAGACTCTGTTTGCCTGGGTATCGGCAGCGGAGGCTGCAGAAGATAGAATATTGCTGAACAGCGAGAGTGTTGCTGTCTGATTCTTGCTCTGGAAGCTTTTTCTCAGGGGTGTACCCAGCCATGTGAGGTGTGAGGTGTTGATCTGCACCTAATGGGGGATGTCTCCCAGTTAGGCTACACAGGGTTCAGGGACCCACTTGAGCAGGCAGTCTGTCCCTTCTCAGATCTCAACCTCTGTTCTGGGAGAACCACTGCTCTCTTCAAAGCTGTCAGACAGGGACTTTTACATCTGCAGAGGTTTCTGCTGCTTTTTGTTTAGCTATGCCCTGTCCCCAGAGGTGGAGTCTACAGAGGCAGGCAGGCCTCCTTGAGCTGCTCTGGGCTCCACCCAATTTGAGCTTCCTGGTGGCTTTCTTTACCTACTTAAGCCTCAGCAATGGTGGGTGCCCCTCCCCCAGCCTCGCTGCTGCCTTGTGGTTAGATCTCAGACTGCTGTGCTAGCAATGAGGGAAGCTCCGTAGGCGTGGGACCCTCTGGGCCAGGTGTGGGATATAATCTCCTGGTGTGCTGTTTGCTAAGACCTTTGGTAAAGCAGTATTAGGGTGGGAGTTACCCGATTTTCCAGGTGTTGTGTGTCTCAATTTCCTTTGGCTAGGAAAAGGAATTCCCTTCCATCTTGTGCTTCCCAGGTGAGGGGATGCCTCGCTCTGCTTCAGCTCTTGCTGCTCAGGCTGCACCAGCATACCAGCATCGACTATACGACACACCCCAGTGAGATGAACCGGTACCTCAGTTGAAAATGCAGAAATCACCTGTCTTCTGTGTCGCTCACTCTGGGAGCTGGAGGCTGGAGCTGTTCCTATTCAGCCATCTTGGGTGCCCCCCCAGAGACCATTATTCTAAGTGAAGTAACTCAGGAATGGAAAACCAAATGTTGTATGCTCTCATTTATAGTTGGGAGCCAAGCTCTGAGGACACAAAGACATAAGAATGATATAATGGACTCTGGGGACTCAGGGGGAAAGGTGGGAAAGGGGTGAAGGATAAAAGATTACACATTGGGTGCAGTATGCACTGCTTGGGTGATGGTGGCACCAAAATCTCAGAAATCACTGCTACAGAACTTATCCATGTAATCAAAAACCACCTGTTTCCCCAAAATGATTGAAATTAAAAAAAAAAAAGCACGGAAGCTGAAATATCTAACATTTTGTGACACCACGGTTTGTGAATTTTAGGGGATGGCTCAATAGAAGATATAGACAAAAGGAAATTTAATTAGAGAGCTGAAGAAAAAAGTATGAGTTGGAAGTAAAGTAAGGATGTCTCCTTATGAGAGAGAAAATATTTGGTCATTTTGATGAGGACTTAATTACATAGAGGCTGTTAAAGAGGGTGATAGCTGCACGTTTGTGGCAGTGGGTTATGGTGATTCACTGTTAGTTAAGATTACAGAAGGAATAAACTGTTTAAATATGCCATGACTTTTTCCACAGGTAATGAAGGCAAATTATAATGCTACGTAAAAAAAGCAAGTAGCATAATTTAAAAGTAATAGGAAGATAATATCAAGGTAGGTCACAAAATGAATATGACTCTCTTTGAAGTAACAGCCATACATGTGAGCACTGAAATGAGAGATTAGGAGCAAGTTTATGTGAGAAGAACACACTTTTCCTACTGTGCAATTTTGCCGGATATTGGCTCTAATAATATTGAAATTAATGATGTACCATTTGACCCTAAAGTCCTACTTAAATGAGTAATGTTTTCTTCCAAATCATGTAGCTAGCAATTTTCTCAAAATAGAAAACAACTCATTTTTGAAAAATATAAGAAAATGAACTTAGAGATAATTTAAATTCCAGTGGGGAAAAATGAAAATTCAATAATGGAGAAAATACTGTTCTAACTTTGATAGGAAGAATTATGTTTCTTTTTTTCCCCAAGGAAGTTCCTCAGAAAAATATTTAAATGTGTTAAATTTTTGCTCTGGATATCTTGTTTTTTTCAATCCCTTAGCTACTTGATAATCTTTAGTTTTTCTTCTTCCCTCCTGAGTGGTTTATCTTTTGTCTCATCTTTCTTAGTTCCCTCTTTGGAAAATGTCTACTGTTATTTATAATACATCCTGAAATTAAGTTAATTATTTCAGTAATATTTACTCTTTAGTCCTCAAAACTAATTTTTAGAAGAAGTATGTGGACTTCACTCCTCATATTTTAAGTCTTAGGCAAAAGGAGGCTTGGATATGCAATGGTAACAAGAAATTCCAAAATCTCAGAGGCTTGAAAGAACCAAGTTTACTTCTTGCTTACACTGCTGGTTGGTTCATTATGGGTTGACAGGGTATCTGCCCATTGTAATCAGAGTTGCAGGCTAACAGAAGCTCCATCTCAACACATGCTTCCATAATAAGGACAGGGAAAAGAAAATATACAGTGTGTTCTGTATTCTTTTCTGTGATGGTTAGTCAGGTGGGACCATGAGAGAAGGTGCCAGATAGGCTGAGGAGAACAAAGTTTATTATACTCACAGGTCCTAGAAACAGGAGGCATGGCATATCACCCAGGGCCACATGTGAAAATACCAGGGTCAGTCTGGAGGCAGAAGGGATAGGCATGAGGGGAAGGAATAGGACACAGTCTTTATTGTAGTTTTAGAGGAACAGCAATGCAGGACAGGGTAGACAGCTTAGGACTGGCTAATTAAAAAAAAAAAATCCAGTGAGCTCTAAGCTATAAGAATGGTCCCTAGTTGCCTGGAACCTAGCCCTGGGATGGTTAAGGTAGAGGAATATTGCCCCTTGAGGTGTATGGAACAGATAAAGGAGGTATGCGTCTGGATTGGTTAGGTTGCATGTTGAAGGCATGCTCCCACATAAGCCCCTGGCTGTCTCTAAGGATGGACTAGCCCTGGGAGAAGCAAACATTCCAGCCAGAAAGGCTTTTAAGATGTCAAAACCTAATGTACAGAAAATAAAAATATAAACAATACACAGGGAAATACACAATGGCTTTAAAAATTTCTGCTTGGAAGAGATCCACATTATTCTTCTCACTTTTTAATAGCCCAAGCAAGTCACAAGGCCATGCACGAGTTCAAGTGAAAGAAGGATATCTTCCCCATGCATGTGGATATTGAGGACCAACGAGTTTATCATACAGGGGAAGTTGTGTTTGTTGCAAGTGTTTTAACCTAATCCCTTGCTGTTTCTCCAGTGCAAGATTACCTGTTGCTTCAGTTAGACTGATCCCTTGAGCATAGACACAATGGGTGCTATTTTACCCAGCATGGCCTTAAGAATTTACGAGGCCCATTACTTCCCTGAGAACTTGGAAGAGTGAGAATATTTTTTCTTGTGGGACTTCAGTGGTTGATAGAAAGTTACTTGAATACTAGGCAGCATCTGTCCCTACTTTCATTTCTGACTTTATTTGAGTACTCGTTCTTGTTTTTATTTAGTCTAGCTAAAGTTTTGTTCATCTTGTCAATCTTTACAAAGAACAGGTTTTGATGCCATTAATGCTGTCTTTTGTTTTCTATTCTCTAGTTCCTGTACCACCATTTTAATCTTTATTATTTCCTTCCTTCTTCTAGTCAAGTAAAATAAATATCTAATTATTGTTTTATTCATTTTTCTTTTAAATTTTGTAGAGAACAAAAAGAGGAGTTACATAACAAAAATGCAATGTTAGTGGTTTTAATGTTTATTTATGTATTTACCTTTACCTAAGTTTTTTATTTATTCATATGGCTTCAAATTGCTGTCTAATACTTCTTTAATTTCAGCCAGAAGGACTCCTTTTATCACTACTTAAAGGGAAAGTCTGCTATCAACAAACTCAATTAAGGTTTATTTGAGAATGTCTTAATTTTCTTTTTCATTTTTGAAGGACAGTTTTACTAAATATAAAATTTGTGATTGATATGGTTTTTTTTTTTCAGTTTCAACACCTTCAACATGTTATCCTAATGTCTTTCGTCTCCATGGTTTCCAAAGAGAAATCAGATGTAAATCTAATCAAGGACCCCTTGCATGAGATGAATTGCTTCCCTCTTGCAGTTTCCAGGATTCTCTTTGTCTTTCAACAGCTATAACGTGTTTCAGTATGGACCTCTTAGAGTTTATTCTGCTTGGAGTTCATTCAGCTTCTTGAATATGTAGTTTTATACCTTTTATTAAGTTTGGAAAGTTTTTATTCATTGTTTTTTCAAATATTCTTTCCTTTTTTGTCTCTTCTCTTTTTCTTTCAAGAGTCCCATTATATGTATGTTAGATATGCATTGGTAACAAGAAATTCTATACAATTGTTGATGTACTAAAGTTTTCTTTGACTCTGTTCAATTATTTTTCTTTTTGTCTCCCTGCTTCTCAGACTGAATAATTTCAATTGACATGTTATCAAGTTCACTGGTTGTTTTTTTTTTTACCTACTTAAATCTGCTGTTAGAACATTCTCAGCTTTCCATTTCAGTTTATAGTACTTTTCAGCTTCAAATTTTCTGTAAGTTTTTTGTTAATGCTTTTAAAAATTTGAAGTTCTTTTTTCTTGTGCCATTCTCTTGGTGTTTAATTTTTTATCCATGGTTTCATTTAACTCTTTGAACATGTTTCAAACCAAAGTTTTGAAGCTTTTGTCTAGTAACTCCAACATCTGTGTTTCTTTAGGAATTGTTTCTGTTAATTTCTTCTGTAAATGGGCCATACTTCCTTATTTCTTTGATGCTATTTTTTACTAAAAACTAGATGTTTTGCTTTTATAGTGTGGTAACTGTGGATATCAAATACTTCCCCCTCCTTGGAGTTTGTTCTTGTTGTCTGCTGTGTGCTGTAGCTATTCATTTATTGACTTGTCTAAACTATTTTTGTAAAATATGTATTTGCATGTGTGGTCTCTGAAGTCTCTGTTTCCTTAGCTTATGTTCAGCTTGTGTTTTGAAGGACTTTTCCTTGAATGCAAGGAAAAAAATTAGGAAAGGAAGCAGTGAAGGAAAGAAGAAAAATAGAAAGAGTAAAATGAGAAAAATACTTAATTCTTGATAATTGGTTTTCTGTTAGGGCACCTTTTTAATATTTAACCGGGCTGTTTATAGCTCTGCCTTAGCCTTTACTTACCGATGGTGCTGAGTCTAGAGATCAGGCAGAGGTTAAAATTTAGGGTATTTTTAGGAATTTTCTGAGCATGCCTTCTGCTCTGGTCATGCATGGGGCTTTCTAAATTCCCCAGCATACATGGATATTATTGAACCGTAATTTCTCAAACCCCAGGTTTTCCTATAAGCCTTTCAGCAATCTGTTTTTTTGCTTCAACTGTAATGTTTGACTCCAGGTGATAACTGGCTGTTTGTTTGCCTTACGATGTCTTTAAGAAATTTCTCTTGCTTTTTCTACCCAGAATGAGTTCAAGTTAGGTGGAACTGAGTTGAGTGCTTTGTCTCAGTCCTTCTGGTGGTTTCTCATAGCATCCAGACAGGTAAAACCAGAGAACAACATTTATTTGAAAATAAGGTGTGCTTGGCTTCCTCCATAAATAGAGACCACACAGGGGAACATATGTTATCATTTCCTTGACTGATGGTAAATCAGGGTGGTTGATGGGGTTAAGAACATATTGAAATAGCAAAAGGCTTTAGTTTTAAACTTCCTTTATTTGTGTTAAAATTTGTACTCTGTAAACATTTGACTATGTTCGAGAGTATTTATGACGGTGATGCTGACAGATTTTGATGTATATTTTCATATTTCTGTGGAGGGCAGACACTTAGAGCTATCTAGCCCTCCATTATTGCTGATGTCTTACCCTTTACATGCCTTTATAAATGAGCATAAGACCTGCTGGGTTTGTAAACCAATAATAGTAACTTTTTTAATGCATTCTATGTGGTGGGTATATATAATATTATATAGTAGTTTAACTATTTAGAATCAATAAGATATGAGATGAATACACCCCACCAGCAACAAACAAATAAAACTCATCAAAATTGTGCAAATATGTAAAATCTTCTCATCTCCCAGGGCTTTGCTCAGGACTTGTCAGCTTTTTTCTAGTTTTCCTCTCAATGCAGATCAGAAAGAGCAAATTAAAAGGTTCAGAACTGGAAGCCTTAATAAGTAGAAAAAATCTGCACTAATGGAAGAAGTGTATAAATAAGTTAAAAGCAGACATGGACTCAAAATAAAGGAATTTGTTCAATTTTGTATTTTATTTTATTTTTTAAAATAAATAACAGAAATTTATTTCTCACAGTTCTGGAGGCTGGGAAGTCCAAGATCAAGGTGCTGGCAGGTTTGATATCTGATGAGGGCTGCTCTCTGCTTCCAAGATGGTGCTTTTTTTTTTTTTTTTTTTTTTTTTTTTTTTTGCTGCATTCTCCGGAAGTGGAGGAATGCTGTGTCTTCATATAGTGGAAGGGACAGAAGTTGGGAGGCAGCTCTCTGAAGCCTCTCGTGTAAGGACACTAATTCTACCCATGAGGGTGGACCCCTCATGGTCTTATCACCCCCCAAGGGCCTCACCTGTTAATACTATCATCACCTTGGGGGTTAAGTTCCAATATATGAGTTTTGGAGGGACTGTATTTTAATTTTTAATTTTTGTGGGTACATAGTAGGTGTATAGACTCACATCAGGTTAAATGGGGTATCCATTGCTTCAAGCATTTATCCTTTGTGTTATAAAAATATCCAATTATATTCTTTCAGTTATTTTAATATGTACAATTACATTATTTTTGACTACAGTCGCCCTGTTGACCTGCTAGGTCTTACTAATTCTTTCTATTATTTTTTGGGTTAACTATTAACTACCCCAGTCTCTCCCACCCTCTACTATCCTTCTTAGCCTCTGGTAACCATCCTTCTACTCTCTATCTTGATGAGTTATATTATTTTAATTTTTACTTCCCACAAATAAGTGAGAACATGCTAAGTTTGTCTTCTGTGCCTGGCATATTTCATTTAACATTATGGCCTCCAGTTTCACCCATGTTGCTGCAAATGACAGGATCTCATTCTTTTTTATGACTGAATAGTACTCCATTGCATATATGTACCATACTTTCTTTATCAATTCATGTGTTTTTTTTTTTTTTAATTTATTTATTATTATAATACTTTAAGTTGTAGGGTACATGTGCATAACGTGCAGGTTTGTTACATATGTATACTTGTGCCATGTTGGTGTGCTGCACCCATCAACTCGTCATTTACATCAGGTATAACTCCCAATGCAATCCCTCCCCCCTCCCCCCTCCCCATGATAGGCCCCGGTGTGTGATGTTCCCCTTCCCGAGTCCAAGTGATCTCATTGTTCAGTTCCCACCTATGAGTGAGAACATGCGGTGTTTGGTTTTCTGTTCTTGTGATAGTTTGCTAAGAATGATGGTTTCCAGCTGCATCCATGTCCCTACAAAGGACACAAACTCATCCTTTCATATGGCTGCATAGTATTCCATGGTGTATATGTACCACATTTTCTTAATCCAGTCTGTCACTGATGGACATTTGGGTTGATTCCAAGTCTTTGCTATTGTGAATAGTGCTGCAATAAACATACGTGTGCCTGTGTCTTTATAGCAGCATAATTTATAATCCTTTGGGTATATACCCAGTAATGGGATGGCTGGGTCATATGGTACATCTAGCTCTAGATCCTTGAGGAATCGCCATACTGTTTTCCATAATGGTTGAACTAGTTTACAATCCCACCAACAGTGTAAAAGTGTTCCTATTTCTCCACATCCTCTCCAGCACCTGTTGTTTCCTGACTTTTTAATGATCGCCATTCTAAGTGGTGTGAGATGGTATCTCATTGTGGTTTTGATTTGCATTTCTCTGATGGCCAGTGATGATGAGCATTTTTTCATGTGTCTGTTGGCTGTATGAATGTCTTCTTTTGAGAAATGTCTGTTCATATCCTTTGCCCACTTTTGGATGGGGTTGTTTGTTTTTTTCTTGTAAATTTGTTTGAGCTCTTTGTAGGTTCTGGATATTAGCCCTTTGTCAGATGAGTAGATTGCAAAAATTTTCTCCCATTCTGTAGGTTGCCTGTTCACTCTGATGGTAGTTTCTTTTGCTGTGCAGAAGCTCTTTAGTTTAATGAGATCCCATTTGTCAATTTTGGCTTTTGTTGCTGTTGCTTTTGGTGTTTTAGACATGAAGTCTTTGCCCATGCCTATGTCCTGAATGGTACTACCTAGGTTTTCCTCTAGGATTTTTATGGTATTAGGTCTAACATTTAAGTCTCTAATCCATCTTGAATTAATTTTCGTATAAGGACTAAGGAAAGGATCCAGTTTCAGCTTTCTACTTATGGCTAGCCAATTGTCCCAGCACCATTTATTAAATAGGGAATCCTTTCCCCATTTCTTGTTTCTCTCAGGTTTGTCAAAGATCAGATGGCTGTAGATGTGTGGTATTATTTCTGAGGACTCTGTTCTGTTCCATTGGTCTATATCTCTGTTTTGGTACCAGAACCATGCTGTTTTGGTTACTGTAGCCTTGTAGTATAGTTTGAAGTCAGGTAGCGTGATGCCTCCAGCTTTGTTCTTTTGACTTAGGATTGTCTTGGAGATGCGGGCTCTTTTTTGGTTCCATATGAACTTTAAAGCAGTTTTTTCCAATTCTGTGAAGAAGCTCATTGGTAGCTTGATGGGGATGGCATTGAATCTATAAATTACCTTGGGCAGTATGGCCATTTTCACGATATTGATTCTTCCTATCCATGAGCATGGTATGTTCTTCCATTTGTTTGTGTCCTCTTTGATTTCACTGAGCAGTGGTTTGTAGTTCTCCTTGAAGAGGTCCTTTACATCCCTTGTAAGTTGGATTCCTAGGTATTTGATTCTCTTTGAAGCAATTGTGAATGGAAGTTCATTCCTGATTTGGCTCTCTGTTTGACTGTCACTGGTGTATAAGAATGCTTGTGATTTTTGCACATTAATTTTGTATCCTGAGACTTTGCTGAAGTTGCTGATCAGCTTAAGGAGATTTTGGGCTGAGACAATGGGGTTTTCTAAATATACAATCCTGTCGTCTGCAAACAGGGACAATTTGACTTCTTCTTTTCCTAACTGAATCCCCTTGATTTCTTTCTCTTGCCTGATTGCCCTAGCCAGAACTTCCAACACTATGTTGAATAGGAGTGGTGAGAGAGGGCATCCCTGTCTTGTGCCAGTTTTCAAAGGGAATTTTTCCAGTTTTTGCCCATTCAGTATGATATTGGCTGTGGGTTTGTCATAAATAGCTCTTATGATTTTGAGGTACGTTCCATCAATACCGAATTTATTGAGCGTTTTTAGCATGAAGGGCTGTTGAATTTTGTCAAAAGCCTTTTCTGCATCTATTGAGATAATGATGTGGTTCTTGTCTTTGGTTCTGTTTATATGCTGGATTATGTTTATTGATTTGCGAATGTTGAACCAGCCTTGCATCCCAGGGATGAAGCCCACTTGATCATGGTGGATAAGCTTTTTGATGTGCTGCTGAATCCGGTTTGCCAGTAATTTATTGAGGATTTTTGCATCGATGTTCATCAGGGATATTGGTCTAAAATTCTCTTTTTTTTGTTGTGTCTCTGGCAGGCTTTGGTATCAGGATGATGTTGGCCTCATAAAATGAGTTAGGGAGGATTCCCTCTTTTTCTATTGATTGGAATAGTTTCAGAAGGAATGGTACCAGCTCCTCCTTGTACCTCTGGTAGAATTCAGCTGTGAATCCATCTGGTCCTGGACTTTTTTTGGTTGGTAGGCTATTAATTATTGCCTCAATTTCAGAGCCTACTATTGGTCTATTCAGGGATTCAACTTCTTCCTGGTTTAGTCTTGGAAGAGTGTAAGTGTCCAGGAAATTATCCATTTCTTCTAGATTTTCCAGTTTATTTGCGTAGAGGTGTTTATAGTATTCTCTGATGGTAGTTTGTATTTCTGTGGGGTCGGTGGTGATATCCCCTTTATCATTTTTAATTGCGTCGATTTGATTCTTCTCTCTTTTCTTCTTTATTAGTCTTGCTAGTGGTCTGTCAATTTTGTTGATCTTTTCAAAAAACCAACTCCTGGATTCATTGATTTTTTGGAGGGTTTTTTGTGTCTCTATCTCCTTCAGTTCTGCTCTGATCTTAGTTATTTCTTGCCTTCTGCTAGCTTTCGAATGTGTTTGCTCTTGCTTCTCTAGTTCTTTTAATTGCGATGTTAGAGTGTCAATTTTAGATCTTTCCTGCTTTCTCTTGTGGGCATTTAGTGCTATAAATTTCCCTCTACACACTGCTTTAAATGTGTCCCAGAGATTCTGGTATGTTGTATCTTTGTTCTCATTGGTTTCAAAGAACATCTTTATTTCTGCCTTCATTTCGTTATGTACCCAGTAGTCATTCAGGAGCAGGTTGTTCAGTTTCCATGTAGTTGGGCGGTTTTGATTGAGTTTCTTAGTCCTGAGTTCTAGTTTGATTGCACTGTGGTCTGAGAGACAGTTTGTTATAATTTCTGTTCTTGTACATTTGCTGAGGAGTGCTTTACTTCCAATTACGTGGTCAATTTTGGAGTAAGTACGATGTGGTGCTGAGAAGAATGTATATTCTGTTGATTTGGGGTGGAGAGTTCTATAGATGTCTATTAGGTCTGCTTGCTGCAGAGATGAGTTCAATTCCTGGATATCCTTGTTAACTTTCTGTCTCATTGATCTGTCTAATGTTGACAGTGGAGTGTTGAAGTCTCCCATTATTATTGTATGGGAATCTAAGTCTCTTTGTAAGTCTCTAAGGACTTGCTTTATGAATCTGGGTGCTCCTGTATTGGGTGCATATATATTTAGGATAGTTAGCTCTTCCTGTTGAATTGATCCCTTTACCATTATGTAATGGCCTTCTTTGTCTCTCTTGATCTTTGATGGTTTAAAGTCTGTTTTATCAGAGACTAGTATTGCAACCCCCGCTTTTTTGTGTTCTCCATTTGCTTGGTAAATCTTCCTCCATCCCTTTATTTTGAGCCTATGTATGTCTCTGCGTGTGAGATGGGTCTCCTGAATACAGCAGACTGATGGGTCTTGACTCTTTATCCAGTTTGCCAGTCTGTGTCTTTTAATTGGAGCATTTAGTCCATTTACATTTAAGGTTAAGATTGTTATGTGTGAACTTGATCCTGCCAATATGATATTAACTGGTTATTTTGCTCGTTAGTTGATGCAGTTTCTTCCTAGCCTCGATGGTCTTTACATTTTGGCATGTTTTTGCAATGGCTGGTACCGGTTGTTCCTTTCCATGTTTAGTGCTTCCTTCAGGGTCTCTTGTAAGGCAGGCCTAGTGGTGACAAAATCTCTAAGCATTTGCTTATCTGTAAAGGATTTTATTTCTCCTTCACTTATGAAACTTAGTTTGGCTGGATATAAAATTCTGGGTTTAAAATTCTTTTCTTTAAGAATGTTGAATATTGGCCCCCACTCTCTTCTGGCTTGAAGAGTTTCTGCCGAGAGATCTGCTGTTAGTCTGATGGGCTTCCCTTTGTGGGTAACCCGACCTTTCTCTCTGGCTGCCCTTAAGATTTTTTCCTTCATTTCAACTTTGGTGAATCTGGCAATTATGTGTCTTGGAGTTGCTCTTCTCGAGGAGTATCTTTGTGGCGTTCTCTGTATTTCCTGGATTTGAATGTTGGCCTGCCCTACTAGGTTGGGGAAGCTCTCCTGGATGATATCCTGAAGAGTGTTTTCCAACTTGGTTCCATTTTCCCCCTCACTTTCAGGCACCCCAATCAGACGTAGATTTGGTCTTTTTACATAATCCCATACTTCTTGCAGGCTTTGTTCATTTCTTTTTCTTCTTTTTTCTTTTGGTTTCTCTTCTCGCTTCATTTCATTCATTTGATCCTCCATCGCTGACATTCTTTCTTCCAGTTGATCGAGACGGTTACTGAAGCTTGTGCATTTGTCACGTATTTCTCGTGCCATGGTTTTCGTCTCTTTCATTTCGTTTGTGAGCTTCTCTGCATTAATTACTCTAGCCATCAATTCTTCCACTTTTTTTTCAAGATTTTTAGTTTCTTTGCGCTGGGTACGTAATTCCTCCTTTAGCTCTGAGAAATTTGATGGACTGAAGCCTTCTTCTCTCATCTCGTCGAAGTCATTCTCCGTCCAGCTTTGATCCGTTGCTGGCGATGAGCTGCGCTCCTTTGCCAGGGGAGATGCGCTCTTATTTTTTGAATTTCCAGCTTTTCTGCCCTGCTTTTTCCCCATCTTTGTGGTTTTATCTGCCTCTGGTCTTTGATGATGGTGATGTACTGATGGGGTTTTGGTGTAGGTGTCCTTCCTGTTTGATAGCTTTCCTTCTAACAGTCAGGATCCTCAGCTGTAGGTTGTAGCTGTAGGAGATTGCTTGAGGTCCACTCCAGACCCTGTTTGCCTGGGTATCAGCAGCAGAGGCTGCAGAAGATAGAATATTTCTGAACAGCGAGTGTACCTGTCTGATTCTTGCTTTGGAATCTTCCTCTCAGGGGTGTACTCCACCCTGTGAGGTGTGGGGTGTCAGACTGCCCCTAGTGGGGGATGTCTCCCAGTTAGGCTACTCAGGGGTCAGGGACCCACTTGAGCAGGGAGTCTGTCCCTTCTCAGATCTCAACCTCCGTGTTGGGAGATCCACTGCTCTCTTCAAAGCTGTCAGACAGAGTCGTTTGCGTCTGCAGAGCTGCTGCGTTTGTTATTATTTACTGTGCCCTGTCCCCAGAGGTGGAGTCTACAGAGACAGGCAGGTTTCCTTGAGCTGCTGTGAGCTCCACCCAGTTCGAGCTTCCCAGCAGCTTTGTTTACCTACTTAAGCCTCAGCAATGGCGGGCGCCCCTCCCCCAGCCTCGCTGCTGCCTTGGCGGTAGATCACAGACTGCTGTGCTAGCAATGAGGGAGGCTCCGTGGGTGTGGGACACTCCCGGCCAGGTGTGGGATATGATCTCCTGGTGTGCCTGTCTGCTTAAAGCGCAGTATTGGGGTAGGAGTTACCCGATTTTCCAGGTGTTGTGTGTCTCAGTTCCCCTGGCTAGGAAAAGGGAATCCCTTCCCCCTTGCGCTTTCCAGGTGAGGCAATGCCTCGCCCTGCTTCAGCTCTCGCTGGTCGGGCTGCAGCAGCTGACCAGCACCGATCGTCTGGCACTCCCCAGTGAGATGAACCCAGTACCTCAGTTGAAAATGCAGAAATCGCCGGTCTTCTGTGTCGCTCGCGCTGGGAGTTGGAGACTGGAGCTGTTCCTATTCGGCCATCTTGCTCCGCCCCCCTCAATTCATGTGTTTATGGAAACTTAGGTTGCATCCAAATCTTGGCTATTGTAAATAGTGTTGCAATAAACATGAGATTTCAAATATCTTTTTTACATACTGATTTCCTTTCTTTTGAGTATATACCTAGGAGTGGGATTGCTGAATCATATGGAAGCTCTATTTTCAGTTTTTGGAATCTCCAAGTTGTAGTAGTTGTAATAATTTACATTCCCACCAAGTGAATGAGGATTCCCTTTTCTTTACATCCTCACCAGCATTTGTTATTGCCTGACTTTTGGATAAAAACCATTCTAATTGGGGTGAGAAGGTATTTCACTGTAGTTTTGATTTACATTTCTCTGATAATCAGTGATGTACAGCACCTTTTTATATACCTGTTTGCCATTTGTATGCCTTCTTTTAAGAAATACTCTATTCAGATATTTTGCCCATTTTTTAATGGGATTATTAGATTTCTTCCTATACAGTTGTCTGAGTTCTTTATATATTCTGGTTATTAAACCGTTGTCAGATGGGTAGTTTGCAGATTTTTTTTCCTATTTTGTGGGTTGTATCTTTACCTTGTTGATTGTTTCCTTTGCTGTGCAGAAGACTTTTAACTTAATAGGATCCCATTTGTCCATTTTTGCTTTGGTTGCATATGCTTGTAGGGTATTACTCAATAAATCTTTGCCCAGTCCAATATCGTGGAGAGTTTCTCCAATATTTTCTTGAAGTAGTTTCATTGTTTGAGATCTTAGATTTAAGTCTTTAATCCATCTTGACTTGATTTTTGCATATGGTAAGGGATAGGGATCTAATTTTATTCTTTTGCATATAGATACCCAGTTTTCCCAGCATTATTTTTTGAAGAGACTGCCCATTCCCTAGTGTATATTCTTTGCACCTTTGTCAAAAACAAAATCACTGTAAATGTGTGGGTTTATCTTTGGGTTCTTTATTCTGTTATACTGATCCATGTTTCTGTTTTTATGCCAGTTCCAAGTTGTCTTGGTTACTATAACTCTGTACTATATCTTAAAGTCAGGTAATGTGATACTTTCAGTTTTGTTCTTTTTGGTTAAGCTAGCTTTGACTATTCTGCATCTTTTGTGGTTTTACATAAATTTTAGGGTTGTGTTTTCTATTTCTGTGAAGATTGTCACAGATAGTACTTTGATAGAGATTGCATTAAATCTATAGACTGTTTTGTGTAGTATGAACATTTTAATAATATTAATTCTTTCAACCCATGAGTATGGAATATCTTTTCGTATGTCTTCTTCAAGGTCTTGCTTCAGTGTTTTATAGTTTTCATAGTAGAGATCTTTCAATTATTTCTTTAATTTCTAACATGTTTTACTTTATTTGTTTCTATTGTGAATATGATTACTTTCTTAATTGTTTTCTTCAGATTGTTTGCTGTTGGCATATAGAAATGCTCCTGATTTTTGTATGCTGATTTTGTGAATTTGTTTATTAGTTCTAGTAGCTTTTTGGTGGAGTCCCTAGGTTTTTCCAAATATAAGATTATATAATCTATACACAAGAATAGTTTGACGTCTACTTTCCTTTTTGTTTACTTTTTGGATGCCCCTTTTGTTTACTCTTGTCTGATTGCTGTAGCTAGAAATTCCAGTCCTGTGTTGAATAACTGTGGTGAAAGTGGGCATTCTTTCTTTGTCCCTGATCTTAGAGGAAAGGCTTTTATTTTTTCATCATTCAGTATGATACTAGCTATGCTTCTGTCATATATGGCTCTTATTATATTGAGGTATGTTCCTTCTATACCCATTTTTGAGGGTTTTTATGATGAAGGGATGATCGATTTTATCAGATGTTTTTTCAGCATCAATTAAAATGATCATATGGTTTTTATCCTTCATTCTGTTGTTATAATGTATGACATTAATTGATTTGTATATGTTGAACCATCCTTGCATCACCCACTTGGCCATGATAAATAAGATTTTAATCTGTTGTTAAATTTGGTTTGCTAGTATTTTGTTGATAATTTGTGCATCAATATTTATCAGAGATGCTGGCTTATTGTTTAATTTTTATATGTATTTTTGTCTGGTTTAACTATCAGGGTAATGCTGGCCTTGTGTAATGAATTTGAAATGATTCCCTCTACTTTATTTCTCAGAACAGTTTGAGTAGGATTGGTATTAGTTCTTTAAATGTTTGGTGTCATCCATCAGTGAAGTGATCAGGTCTGGGCTTTATTTTATTTTTATGTTTTTGCTGGGAGACTTTTTATTACAGCATCAACCTCATTACTTTTTATTTATCTGTTTAGGTTTTGAATTTCTTTGTGAGTTCAATATTGGTAACTTGTGAGTGTCTAGAAATTTATTCATTTCTTCTAAATTTTCCAACTTACTGGCATATAGTTGTTCATAGTAGCCACTAATGATTCTCTGAATTTCTGAGGTATCAATTGTAATGTCTTCTTTTTCATCTCTGATCTTGTTTATTTAGGACTTCTCTCCTTTTTTTTTCTTAGTCTGACTACATGTCAATTTTATTTATCTTTTCAAAACACTTTTTGTTTGTTGATCTTCTGCTTTTTTCTTCATTTCAAATTTATTTCTTCTCTTACCTTTATAATTTGTTTCATTCTCCTAATTTTGGGTTTGCTTTCCTTTTGCTTTGCTAGTTCATTAACACACATTCTTAGGTTGTTTATTTGACATTTTCTCCCTCTTTGATGTAGGCATTAATGGCTATAAACTTCCCTTTTAGTACTACTTGTATTATATCCCATAGGTTTTGGGATTTTGTGTTCCTATTTTCATTTGTTTCAAGACATTTTTCAATTTCATTCTTAATTTCTTCATTGAACTACTGATTATTCAGGAGCACATTGTGTAATTTCCATGTGTTTGTATAATTTTTAAAATTCTTTCTGTTATTGATTTCTAGTATGATTCCATTGTGGTCAGAGAAGATATTTGATATTTCAATATTTTGAATGCTTTTAGACTTGCTTTTTGACCTAGGATGTGATCTATCCTTGAGAATGATCCATGTGCTAATGAAAATAATGTGTATTCTGCAGCTGTTGGATGAAATGTTGTGTAAATATCTATTAAGGCCATTTGGTCTATAGTACAGGTTAATTGTGATATTTCTTTTTTTGATTTTCTGTCTGGATGATCTGTTCAATGCTGAGAGTTGGGTGCTGAAGCCTCCAGTTATTAATGTATTGGGATAAATCTCTCTTTTTTGCTCTGATACTGTTTGCTTTAATATATCTGTGTGCTCCAGTGTTGGGTGCACATATGTTTGCAATTGTTATATTCTCTCTTGCTGAATTGACCCCTTTATCATTATATGATGACCTTCTTTGTCTATTTTTTTGTTTTAAAATCTATTTTTTTCTGATGAAAATATAGCTACTTCTACTCTTTTTTGTTGTTTCTTTCAGTTGACATGGAGTATCTTTTTCCATCCCTTTGTTTTCAGTCTATGTGTGTCTTTATAAGTGAAGTATGTTTCTTGTGGGGAACAAATCATTGGGTCTTTTTTAAAAAATGTATTCAGCCACTTTATGTCTTTTGATTGGAGAGTTGAGTTTAGTTACATTCAATGTTATTATTGATACGCAAGGATTTACTCCTGCCATTTTGTTATTCAGTTTCTCTTTTTTTGTGGTCTTCTCTTCTTTCTTTCTTTCATTCCTTCCTGTCTTCCTTTTAGTGAAAGTGATTTTCTCTGGTAGTATGATTTTATTTCTTGCTTTTTTATTTTTTCTGTATGCATTGTATGAATTTTAATTAGAGATTACTAATTACTATGAGGCTTGCAAATAATACCTTATAATTCATTATTTTAAGCTGATAACGCTGTTTGCATAAACAAGCAAGGAAAGAGAAAACTAATAAAAATGCTACACCTTAACTTTGTCCCCTTTTGGCTTTTTAACTTTTTGCTGTTTTTATTTATATCTATTGCACTGTCATGAAAAACTGTTGTTGTTATTATTTTTAATTGGTTCATCATTTAGTTTTCTTAAGATAAAAGTAGTTTATACACCATAATTACAGTGCTATAATATTCTGTAGTTTTCTGTGTACTTACTATTGCCAGTGAGTTTTGTATCTTCACATGATTTCTTCTTCCTTATTAATATCATTTACTTTCTGATTGAAGAACTCTCTTGAAAATTTTTTTGGACAGGTCCTATGTTAATAAAATCACTCAGTTTTTGTTTGTCTGGGAAAGTCTCTATTTCTCCTTCATGTTTGAAGAAAATATTTTGCCAGATATACTATTCTAGGGTATAAGTTTTTTTTTTTTTCAGCACTTTAAATATGCCATGCCACTCTCTCCTGGCCTCTAAGGTTTCCACTGAAAAGACTGCTGCTAGATATATTGGAGTTCTATCATATGTTGTTTCTTTTCTCTTGATACTTTTAGAATCCTTTCTTTATCCTTGATCTTTGGGAGTTTGATTATTGAATGCCTAGAGCTAGTCATCTTTGGGTTAAATCTGCTTGTTGTTCTATAACCTTCCTGTACTTAAATATTGATCTCTTTCTCTAGGTTTGGGACATTTTCTGATATTTTCTCTTTGAATAAACTTTCCATCCCAATCTACTTCTCTACTTCCTTTATAAGGCCTATGAGTCTTAGATTTGCCTTTCTGACATTATTTCCTAGATCCTGAAGGCATGTTTCAGTTTTTAAATTTATTTTTCTTCTCCTACTGTATGTTTTCAAATAGCCTGCCTTCAAGCTCACCAATTTTTTTGCTGCTTGATTAATTCTGCCATTAAGACTCTGATGCGTTCTTTCTTATGCCAATTATATTTTTCAACTCCAGAATTTCTGCTTTATTATTTTAAATTATTTCAATTTCTTTGTTAAATTTATGTGATAGAATTCTGAATTCCTTTTCTGTGTTATCTTGAATTTCTTTGAGTTTCCTCAAAAGAACTATTTTTAATTCTTTCTCTGAAAGGTCACATATCTGTTTCTTCAGGATTAGCCCCTGGTGCATTAGTTAGTTCATTTAGTGAGGTCATGTTTTTCTGGGTGTTCTTGATGCTGGTGGGTGTTTACTTGTGTCTGGGCATTGAAGAGTTAGATATTTATTGTAGTCTTCACAGTCTGAGCTTCTTTCTACCCATCTTTTTGGGAAAGGCTTTTCGAGTATTCAAAATGACTTGACTGTTTCAATCTAAGCCATATCTCTATTAGAGTGCACCAAAACTCAGTAATGCTGTGGTTCTTGCAGACTTATAGAGGTACTACCTTGGTTATCTTGGATAATATCTGGAAGAAACATCTACGTTACCAGGAAAAGACTCTAGTTCTCTTCCCTTTGTCCCAAACAAGCAGAAATTATATAATCTTAATGCTGGAAGGCTTCTAGGGATCAGGTCGGCCAATGTCTTAATTTTACAGATGTGGAGATAGAGACCCAAAAGAGAAAAAGTTTTCAGTTTTCAATGCTTTTTGCAGAGCCTCTGCAGTCTCTATGAGAGTTTTTTTCTTCTGTTTATGAACGTTTAAATCCTTCAGTACTTCTGTGCCTTTAATGGTTCTGGTCATTTCCACATCCCCAGGGCAAGCATCCTGAATACTGATTCTTTCAGATATTTCACAAACTCACTTCCCATTTTAGATAGGACTACAAGAGCAATTTCTCCCTAACAACTTATTATTGTATCTGCTTCTGTTCAAATTTAGTTAATTTTCTCATGAATAGTAAAATTTCCAGCACCGTAAGCCAGTTCCTTTTCTTCCTGCTCTCCTTCATGTTATGGCTGCTTAGTGAAGGCAGAACCTATTTTTTTGTAGAGACCTGTGGATTTATCAACTGTCTGCAGGAAAAGTTCTTATTCACATTGCTCCTTTTGCCTGAGCTATAAGTTGTTGTAAATATCTAAAGTCTCTGGCCTGGGTGGGAAAATAAAGTGATCTTTTCTCATTTGTTCAGTCTGACTCCAGCAGTTTGCAGATTTGAAGTGAAACATTGCTTAACTTGTTCCCAATTTTGTTTGACATTGCCAGAAAGGCAGAGTTCAGGCAGGCTTTTTCCATTATCATTCTTTCTTGGCTTGTACCATTTCTGGTTGTGTTGAAGGAGGTTGATAGATACCAGCATAATATCTCACAAATGGAACTCTTGTTGAAAGACTGTTTCTATGTGTGGCACTGGGCTCATTCTACCTGAGTAAATGTTTCTAAACCACCTGCTTCAGGCCTGATCCTCATGTTTGTCAAGTAGAAAGTATTGTTCTACTAGCTCTGGATCTGAACTCAACTTTTAAGAACTTCTTGAAAAAAGGAAATCAAGACTCTAGACATGACATGATATCTAGTTCACTTATTTATTAAAAATAAAACTTTATAGAAAGTTTGCAAAAAAGTAAATGATATAGAATAGGGAACACATGATGGACCTATGTAGAAAACCAACTGACTTAGGTACAACTTCCCAAATAATACACAGTGTCCCTTTGCATCTTTTCTTTATTGTCATTATTATTGTTGAACTTTAAGTTCTGGGGTACATGTGCAGAACATGCAGATTTGTTAAATAGGTATACACGTGCCATGGTGGTTTTCTGCACCTATCAACCCATCATCTACATTAGTTATTTCTCCTAATGCTATCCCTTCCCTAGCCCCCCAAACCCTGACAGGTCCCAGTATGTGATGTTCCCCTCCCTGTGTCCATGCGTTCTCATTGTTCAACTCCCACTTATAAGTGAAAACATGTGGTGTTTGGTTTTCTGTTCTTGTGTTAGTTTGCTGAGAATGACAGTTTCCAGCTTCATCCATGACCTGCAAAGGACACAAACTCATCCTTTTGTATGACTGCATAGTATTCCAGAAAGAATACATAGTATTACAGAAAGAAAGAAAATGTGCCACATTTTCTTTATCCAGTCTATCACTGATGGGCATTTGGGTTGGTTCCAGCTTTTTGTTATTGTGAAAAGTGCCACAATAAATATGTGTATATGTGTCTTTATAGTAGAATGACTTATAATCCTTTAGCTATATACACAGTAATGGAATTGCTGGGTCAAATGGTATTTTTAGTTCTAGATCCTTGAGGAATCACCATACTATTTTCCACAATGGTTGTACTAATTCACACTTCCACCAATAGTGTAAAAGCATTCCTAGTTCTCTACATCCTCTCCAGCATCTGTTGTTTCCTGAGTTTTTAATGATTGCCATTCTAACTGGTGTGAGATGGTATCTCATTGTGGTTTTGATTTGCATTTCTCTAATGACCAGTAATGATGAGCTTTTTTACATATGTTTGTTGGCTGCATAAATGTTTTCTTTTGAGAAGTGTCTCTTTTTTTTTAAAATTTATTTATTATTATTATACTTTAAGTTGTAGGGTACATGTGCATAACGTGCAGGTTTGTTACATATGTATACTTGTGCCATGTTGGTGTGCTGCACCCATCAACTCGTCATTTACATCAGGTATAACTCCCAGTGCAATCCCTCCCCCCTCTCCCCTCCCCATGATAGGCCCCGCTGTGTGATGTTCCCCTTCCCGAGTCCAGGTGATCTCATTGTTCAGTTCCCACCTATGAGTGAGAATATGCGGTGTTTGGTTTTCTGTTCTTGTGATAGTTTGCTAAGAATGATGGTTTCCAGCTGCATCCATGTCCCTACAAAGGACACAAACTCATCCTTTTTTATGGCTGCATAGTATTCCATGGTGTATATGTGCCACATTTTTTTAATCCAATCTGTCACTGATGGACATTTGGGTTGATTCCAAGTCTTTGCTATTGTGAATAGTGCTGCGATAAACATACGTGTGCATGTGTCTTTATAGCAGCATAATTTATAATCCTTTGGGTATATACCCAGTAATGGGATGGCTGGGTCATATGGTACATCTAGTTCTAGATCCTTGAGGAATCGCCATACTGTTTTCCATAATGGTTGAACTAGTTTACAATCCCACCAACAGTGTAAAAGTGTTCCTATTTCTCCACATCCTCTCCAGCACCTGTTGTTTCCTGACTTTTGAATGATCGCCATTCTAACTGGTGTGAGATGGTATCTCATTGTGGTTTTGATTTGCATTTCTCTGATGGCCAGTGATGATGAGCATTTTTTCATGTGTCTGTTGGCTGTATGAATGTCTTCTTTTGAGAAATGTCTGTTCATATCCTTTGCCCACTTTTTGATGGGGTTGTTTGTTCTCTTAATATCCTTCACCCACTTTTTGATTTTTATTTTAAATTTGGTTAAGTTCTTTGTAGATTCTGGATATTAGCCCTTTGTCAGATGGATGGATTGCAAAAATTTTCTCCTGCTCTGTAGGTTACCTGTTCACTCTGATGATAGTTTCTTTTAGTGTGCAGAAGCTCTTTAGTTTAATTAGATCCCATTTGTCAATTTTGGCTTGTGTTGCCATTGCTTTTGGTGTTTTAGTCATGAAGTCTTTGCCCATGCCTATGTCCTGAATGGTATTGCCTAGGTTTTCTCCTGGGTTTGATGGTTTTAGGTCTTACATTTAAGTCTTTAATTCATATTGAATTAATTTTTGTGTAAGCTGTAAGGAAGGGGTCCAGTTTCAGTTTTCTGCATATGGCTAGCCAGTTTTTCCAATGCCACTTATTAAATATGGAATCCTTTTACCATTGCTTGTTTCTGTCAGATTTGTCAAAGATCAGATGGTTGTAGATGTGTGGCATTATTTCTGAGGCCTCTGTTTTGTTCCATTTGTCTATATATCTGTTTTGGTACCAGTACCATGACATTGTGGTTACTGTAGCCTTGTAGTATTGTTTGAAGTCAGGTAATGTGATGCTTCTAGCTTTGTTCTTTTTTGCTTAGGATTGTCTTGGCTATACAGGCTCTTTTTTCATTCCATATGAAATTTAAAGTAGATTTTTTCAATTCTGTGAAGAAAGCCAATGGTAGCTTGATGGGGATAGCATTGAATCTATAAATTACTTTGGGCAGTATGGCCATTTTCACAATAACGATTCTTCCAATCAATGAGCATGGAATGTTTTTTCATTTGTTTGTGTCCTCTCTCATTTCCTTGAGCAGTGGTTTGTAGTTCTCCTTGAAGAGGTCCTTCACAGCCCTTGTACCAACTACCATCAGAGAATACTATAAACACCTCTATGTAAATAAACTAGAAAATCTAGAAGAAATGGATAAGTTCCTGGACACATACACCCTCCCAAGTCTAAACTGGGAAGAAGTCGAATCCCTGAATAAACCAATAAGAAGTTCTGAAATTGAGGCAGTGATTAATAGCCTACCAACCAAAAAAAGTTCAGGGCCAGATGGATTTATGACTGAATTCTACCAGAGGTACAAAGAGGAACAAAGAGCTGGTACCATTCCTTCTGAAACTATTCCAAACAATAGAAAAAGAAGGAATTCTCCCTAACTCATTTTATGAGGTCAGCATTACCCTGACACCAAAACCTCACAGAGACACAACAAGAAAAGAAAATTTCAGGCCAATATCCCTGATGAACATTGATGCAAAAATCCTCAATAAAATACTGGCAAACTGAATCCAGCAGCACATCAAAAAGCTTATTCACCACGATCAAGTCAGTATCATCCCTTGATGCAAGACTGGTTCAACATATGCAAATAAATAAACATAATCCATCACATAAACAGAATCAATGACAAAAAAACACACGATTATCTCAATAGATGCAGAAAAGGCCTTCGACAAAATTCAACAGCACTTCATGCTAAAAACTCTCAATAAACTTGGTATTGATGGAAGGTTCTCAAAATAATAATAGCTATTTATGATAAACCCACAGCCAATGCCATACTGAATGGGCAAAAACTGCAAGAATGCCCTTCAAAAACCAGCACAAGACAAGGATGCCTTCTTTCCACTCCTATTCAACATAGTATTGGCAGTTCTGGCCAGGGCAATCAGTCAAGAGAAAGAAAGGGTATTCAAATAGCAAAAGAGGAAGTCAAATTGTCCGTGTTTGCAGATGACATGATTGTACATTTAGAAAACCCCATCATCTCGGCCCCAAATCTCCTTAAGCTGATAAGCAATTTCAGCAGCCTCTCAGGATACAAAATCAATGTGCAAAAATCACAAGTATTCCTATACATTAATGACAGACAAACAGAGGACCAAATCTTGAGTGAACTCCTGTTCACAATTGCTACAAAGAGAATAAAACACCTAGGTATACAACCTTTGTATCTTTTCTCTGCATCTTTTGTTTTAGTATCTGTAGGACTTGGAATAAGAAATGTTTATTTAGGAGGGGCTTCAAGATGGCTGACTAGATGTATCTGGTACTCACCTCTTGTATAGAGGGGAACCAAAATAGCAAGCAGATCTTCAAACTTCAAATAGACCATCTAAGAAAGAACACTGGAAATCAACAAAATGATGGGAAGTCCTAACAGCAATAAAGGAGATGGAAACAAGGCAGCCTCTTTGACCAGGATCCGCTGGGCCTCTGAAGTGGCTCCCTAATAAGGGGTAAAAGTAAGTGAAAATCCACCAGCAGTCCATGTTCCTGCATGAACTCCTATAATATACACTGTTGGAGAGCCCGTCAACCCTCTTGAGCCTCTAGGGAACTGCCTGGAGACTTGGAAAAAGCTTTGCTCCAAAGAGAGAGCTCACACTGGATCTCACAAACCCCTAAGTCCTGAGCTGCTGCAGCACAGCACGATTTTGAAAGCACAGCCCCTGGCAGCCTACATCCTGCCCTGCTGCCAGGGTCAAGGAAGGAGCCATGGGCAGCAATCTCATTTCCCCCTACCCCCAGCAGAATGGCAGCCATTACATTTCACTAAGGACAAATTCCACTGCCTGTGCAACACCAAGACTGCAGGCTACTACAAGGCTGAGGAGTAGTTGCCTGCCTATGGCTTCACCCAGGGATAACATCCCTCCTATATCTAGTAGCAGGGCTGCAGTGCAGCTGTGGCTACCCCTACCTGAGCATTCCACTGGTTTCCTGGGGATCGCTCCATTCCTATCACAAGGAGCACCTGCATGGACCATGAGGGAGCCTGAAGGCAGGTCTGCCCAGCTTTGCTCCACTGCCTCCAGTACCTGAGCATACTATCCAGGGGTCTTGCAATTACCCTCACACACTGTCTAGGGGCTTGGGGAATCACTCAGCCCAGTTTACTACAAGTGACACCTGAGCACTCCTCCCAAAGTTTGAAATCAGACCCGCTCAACCTGCCACTACCCCCGTAGCTGGCACCCACCCACATGCACCACCTATAGGTTAGAGGAATGGCCCACCCAACACATTGCAGCCACTGCCAACATCAGTGTGGGCTGCTTGGGTCCCTGAGGGTTGTCCCACTACTGTTACTGTCATTGCCCATGCCATGCTTGTTGCCCAGGGGCTTGAGAAACCGCTCACCTATTTGACCCACCATATCCAATTTTTGTACCAAAAAACCCCCAAAAAACCTACCTGGGGGCCTAAGAACTGACCTGTCTATACCCACTAATACAAATGCCAGCATACACTGCCCTGGGTCCCATGAAAAGGCACTCTCGGTCCACAGCTGCCATTCCTGGGGCCTGAAGACTGGCCCATTCAGCATTCCAGTCCCCAGAAAAAATTCATCACAGCCTCCACTAACAATCATACCCTAAGGCACCAAGGAAATCACAGACACCACTGACACTGTTTACAGCTAAAGAAAACAGAGACTACACTACTGAACACACCCATAATAAAAACCAAAATGCCCTACCCATCTATCATTATAGATACATCTTCAGGAAAATTTCTTCCCCTATGACAGAAAATTTAAAAAGTTGGAAGAAGTTACTGTTAGAGCAGATGCACAGATATCAATTTAAGGAAAGAAGAAACATGATAAAGCAAGAATATATGACATCTTCAAAGGAAAATAATAATTCTTCAGTAAGAGATCGCAAGTAAAAAGACATTTAGAAAACCCTGAGGAAATAATTTGAAATATTAGTACTAAAGAAACTCAGTGAGATACAAGAGAATTCTGGAAAAACAATACAAAGAAACCAGAAAATCAATTTGGGATATGAATGAGAAATTTACCAAAGAGATAAATATAAAAATGAACCAAACAGAAATTGTAGAAGTAAATGATTCATTGAATAAAATACAAAATACATTTGAAAACTTTAACAACAGACTAGATTAAGAAGACAAAGAATCTCAGAACTTGAAGACAGGTCTTTTGAAATAACCAAGTCATATATAAAATTAAAAAATAAAAAAAGAATGAGCAAAGCATTCATGACATCTGGACATATGGGACACTGTAAAGTGATGAAATATTAAAAATTTTGGCATCCCAAAAGGTGAATAGACAACAAAAGGGTTAGAAAAACTATGTAACAAATAATAGCTAAAAACTTCCCAAGTCTAGCAAGAGATTTAGACATCCAGAACAAGATTTCCAAATAGATACAATGTAAAAAGGTCTTCTCCATGGCACATTATAGTCAAAGTGTCAAAAGTCAATGACAAATAGAAAATTCTAAAAACAGTAATCAAAAAGTATCTGTCACCTATAAAGGAATCCTTATCAGTAACAGCAAATTTTTCAGCAGACACTTTAGATGCCAGGAAAGAATGAGATGATATATTCAAAGTGCTGAAGGAAAAACAAAATAAAACCAAAAAAACACTGTCAGCCAACTTACTCTCTTCCCCCTTAGAAGACACAGAATGGCTAAATAAAATTTAAAAAATTACCTAACTGTATTCTGTCTACCAGAAACTCATCTAACCTATAAAAACACATATAGAAAAATAATGAGATGGAATTAGATATTTCATGCAAATGGAAGCCAAATGTGAGCAGGAATAGCTATATTTATGTCAGATAAAACAGATTTTAAGTCAAAATAGTAAAAAGAGACAAGGTCATTATACAATGATAAAGGAATCAATTCAAAAAGATAATATAATTCTGAACATATATATACCCAACATTGAATCACTCAGATATATAAAGCAAATATTATTAGATCTAAAGCAAGAGATATATTCCAATACAAGAATATTTGGGGACTTCAACACTTCACTTTCAGCATTAGACAACTCACTCAGATAGAAACATTGCACTTAAATTGCACATTAGATCAAATGTACCTAACTGATATTTATAGAATATTTTATCCAACAGCTGCAGAATATGTATTCTTCTCTTCAGCACACAGAAATTTCTCCAGGATAGACCATATGTCAAAACACAAGACAAGTCTCAACAAATTTTTTAAAGTTAAAATCATATCAGGTATCTTCTCAGACCATAGTGATATAAAATTATAAATCAATACTGAGAAAAATTTTGAAAACTATAAGCACATGGAAATTAAACACTATACTTCTGAATGACCATAGGGTCAAGAAATAAGGAGGAAATAAGAAAACTTGAAACAAACAAAAATGAAGATGCAATACACTAAAAACCTAAAGAAGAAGTCTATAGTAATAAACACATATCAAAAAATAGAAAGATTTTAAATAAACAATTTAAGGATGCGCCTCAAGGAATTAGAGAAGCAAAAACAAATCAAACTCAAAAATTAATAGAAGGAAAAGCTAATAAAGATCACAGCAGAACTAAACAAAATAGAGACTAAAAAAAGTACAAAGAATCAATGAAATAAAAGGTGTTTTTTGAAAAGATAAATACAATTGATGAACAACTTGCTACAATAATCACAAAACAGAGATACCCAAATAAAACCAGAAATGAAAAAAGGAGACATTCCAATTAATACCATCAAAATACAAAATACCTTCAAAGATTGTGATAAACAACTGTACACTAACTAGAAAAGCTATAAGAAATGGATAAATCCCTAGACACATATAAGCTGCCAAAATTGAATTAGAAAGAAATAAAAATCCTGAACAGACCAATAATGAGTAATGAGATGGAATCAGTAATCATCTCCCAAAAAAGAAAAGTCCAAGACCAGGTGGCTTTACTGACAAATTCTACCAAACTTTCAAAGAAGATCTAACACCAGTTCTCCTTAAATTAGTCCAAAACAATTGAAGATGAGGAGTTTCTCCCTCACTCATTCTATATGGCCAGAATTATCTTGTGTCTTGGTTTATTTGTATTGCTATAAAGGATTATCTGAAGCTGAAGCTATGTAATTTATAAAGAAAAGAGCTTTATTTAACTCCTCATTTTGCAAGTTGTACAAAAAGCATGACACCAGTATCTGCTTCTGGTAAGGACCTTAGACTGCTTTGACACATGACAGATGGTGAAGGGGAGCCAGAATATCACATGGCAGGAGAGGGAGAAAGAATGACAAGGGAGATTGGTGCCAGGCTATTTTTATACAATCAGTTTTCTCAGGAAGTAAAAGAGTGAGAAGTCACTCATTATGGTAAGGATGACACAAAGCCGTTCATGAGAGATCTACCCCCATGATCCAACCACCTCTCACTAGGCTCCACCCTAAACATTGAGGATTAAATTTCAACATGAGATATTTGTGGAGGGACAAATATCCAAATTATATTACTCTGCTACCAAAACCAGACAAAGGATACAACAACAACAACAACAACAACAACAAAACTAATATCCCTGGCTAACATAGCCTCAAAAATTCTCAACAAAATATTGCATCCAACAACACATCAATAAAATAATACACCATGATCAAGTGGGACTTATCCCAGGGGTTCAAGGATAGTTCAACACATGCAAATGAATAAATGTGATATATCATTACACAATGAAGGACAAAAACCACTATGATCATCCTAATAGATGTAGAAAAAGCATTTGGTAAAATTCAACATCTTTTTATTATAAAAGTCTCAACAAACTAGGCAAAGAAGGAACATATCTCAATATAATAAAGACCATATATGACAAACAATGGCTAACATCATACTTGCTGGAAAAAGTTGAAAGCCTTTCTCCTAAGAACTGGATCAAGACTAGAATGCTCGCTTTTATCACAACTATTCAACAAAGTACTGGAAATCCAAGCCAGAGCATCAGGCAAGAAAAAAATAAATAAATAAAAGTTGTCCAAATTGGAAAAGAGAAAGTCAAATTGTCACTTTTTGCTGATGATTTAAACCAAACACCGCATGTTCTCACTCATAGGTGGGAACTGAACAATGAGATCACTTGTACTTGGGAAGGGGAACGTCACACACCGGGGCCTTTCACCGGGAGGCGGGAGCGGGGAGGAATTGCATTGGGAGTTATACCTGATGTAAATGATGAGTTGATGGGTGCAGCACACCAACATGGCACAAGTATACATATGTAATAAACCTGCACGTTATGCACATGTACCCTAGAACTTAAAGTATAATAATTTTAAAAAATTAAAAAAAAATCTTATATCTAGAAAAACCTAAAGGCATTTCCAAAAAAAGCCTCTTAGGTCCAATAAATAAATTTAGTAAAGTTGCAAGACACAAAATCAACATACAAAAATCAGTAGCATTTATATATATCAATAATAAACTATCTGAGAAAGAAATCAAGAAGGCAATCCCGTTTACAATAGCTACAAATAGTAAAATTAAATGCCTAGGAGTGCATTTAACAAAGGAAGTGAAATACAAAGAAAACTACAAAACACTAACAAAAGAAATTGAATAAGACATAAATGGAAAACTATCCCACGTTTATGAATCAGAATAATTAATACTGCTAAAATGATCATGCTGCTTAAAGAAATCTACACAGTCAATATAATTTCTACCAAAATAGCAATGTCATTTTTCACGAAATAGAAAAAACAATCCTAAAATTTGTATAGAACCAAAAAAGAGCTTGAATAGCCAAAGCAATACTGGCACTGTATTAATCCGTTTTCTCACTACTAATAAAGACATACCCGAGGCTGGGTAATTTATACAGGATAAAGGTTTAATGGACTCACAGTTCCACATGGCTAGAGAGGCCTCACAATCATGGCAGACAACAAGGAGGAGCAAGTCATGTCTTAAGTGGATGGCAGCAGGCGAAGAGAGAGCTTGAGCAGGGAAACTTCCCTTTCTAAAGCTATCAGATCTTGTGAGACTTATTCACTATTACGAGAACAGCACGGCAAAGACCAGTCCCATGACTCAATTAACTCCCACTGGGTCCCTCCCACAATACGTGGGAATTCAAGATGAGATTTGGGTGAGGACACAGCCAAACTGTATCAGGTACAAAGAACAAAGCTGGAGGCATAATCACACTACCTGATTTGAAAATATGTTTCGAGGCTATATTAACCAAAACAACATGGTATTGACCCCCCCCCAAAGAAAACCCACAAAAAACAAACAAACAAAAAAACCCCAGACACATAGAATGATAGAACAAAATAGAGAATCCAGAAACAAATTCATTGATTGCTCTTACAGCAGACTGTTTTTCGACAAAAACATCAAGAACCTACATCAGGGAAAGGACATGCTCTACAATAAATGTTGCTGGGGAAAATTGGACATCCATATGCAGGAGAATGAAACTGGCCCACATTTCTCATAACCTAAAAAAAAAAAAAAGATGGACTAAAGCCTTAAATATAAGATTTTATAAAACTATAAGCCACTAGATGAAATCGTAGGGAAAACACATTTTAGGATATTGGTCTAGGCAAAGATTTTATGGATAAGACCTCAAAAGCACAGAAAACAAAAACAAAAGACAAATGGGACTAAATTAAACTATTAACTTGGTGCAAAAGTAATTGCAGTTTATACTGTTACGTTTAATGGCAAAAATCACAATTTCTTTTGCACCGACCTAAGAAAAAGCTTATGCAAATAAAATTAGTCAAAAGAGTGAAGAGACAGTCTGTCAAATGTGAGAAAATATTTGCAAACTATGCATCTGACAAGGAATTTTTATGCAGAATACACAATAAATTCAAACAATGCAACAGAAAAAAAAAAGAATTCAATTAAAAAATGGGCAAAGGACATGAAGAGACATTTCTGAAAAGAGGACATACAAAGGCAAGCAGGTGTATGAAAAAAATGCTCAACATCAGTAATCATCAGAGAAATGCAAATCAAAGCTACAATGTGTTATCACCTTACCCCAGTTGGAATGACTGTTATTTAAAAGTCAAAAAACTATAGTTGCTATTGAGAATGTGGAGAAAAGTGAACTCATGCACTGTTGGTAGGACTGTAAATTAGTACAGCCACTATGGAAAACAGTATGTAAATTTCTCCAAAACTAAAAGTACCATATGATTCAGCAATCCCACTATTGAGTGTTTATCCAAAGAAAAAGAAATGAGTGTATCAAAGGGATACCTGCACTACCATGTTTATTGCAGCACTATTCACAATTGCAAAGATATGGAATCAATCTAAGTGTCTATCAACAGATGAATGGATAAAGAAAATGTGCTATACACAGTGGAATACTATTTGGCCATAACAAAATGAAATTCTGTCATTTACAGCAACACAGATGGAACTGGAGATTATTATGTTAAATGACATAAGTTAGGCAGAGAAAGACAAATTTCCTCCATGTTCTTACTCAAAGGTAGGTGCTGAAAAAAATTGACCTCATCAAGGCACAGATTAGAATGATAGGAACTACAGGCTGGGAAGGGTGTGTGGGTTGCGCTGGGTGTTGTCGATAGAGACTGGTCAATGGCTACAAATATACAGTTAGATAGAAGGTATAAGTTCTAATGTTTGATAACAGAGCAGGATGACAATGGTTAGCAGCAATGTATTGTATATTTCACAGCAGCGTGAAGAGAAATCTTGAAATGTTCCCAACACATAAAAATGATAATTACTCAAGATGATAGATTTGCCAAATACACTGACATTATCATTACACATTCTATGCATGCGAGAAATATCACATGTACCCAATAAATACGTAAAATATTTGTATCAATAAAAACTATTTTATTATATTGATATATGAATCAATAAAAATAAGCTTATCAAATAAAAAAATAATAATTTATTTGGATTAGTTAATTACAAATCAAAATGTTAATTCATCAGATCATCAGATCATCTCTTTTTTAATTAATTTCTTTTTTAACATTTAACAAGTCATTTATTGGAAATTTTTTTAATACTTTAAGTTCTGAGATACATGTGCAGAACATGCTGGTTTTAAAAATAGGTATACATGTGCCATGTGGTTTTGCTGCACCCATCAACTCATCATCTACATTAGGTATTTCTCCTAATGATATCCCTCACCTAGCCCCCCACACCTCGACAGACCCCGGTGTGTGATGTTCCCCTCCCTGTGTCCAAGTGTTCTCATTGTTCAACACTCACTTATGAGTGAGAACATGCAGTGTTTGGCTTTTTGTTCCTGTGTTAGTTTGCTGAGAATGATGGTTTCCAGCTTCATTCATGTCCCTGCAAAGGACATGAACTCATCCTTTTGTATGACTGCATAGTATTCCATGGTGTATATGTGCCACATTGTCTTTATTCAGTCTATCATTGATGGGCATTTGGGTTGGTTCCATCTCTTTGCTATTGTGAAAAATGCTGCAGTAAACATATGTGTGCATGTGTCTTTATAGTAGAATAATTTACAATCCTTTGGGAATATACCCAGTAATGGGATTGAAGGGTTATGTGGTATTTCTGGTTCTAGATCCTTGAGAAATCACCACACTGTCTTCCACAATGGTTGAACTAATTTACACTTCCACCAACAGTGTAAAAGCGTTTCTATTTCTCCACATCCTCTCCAGCATCTTTTGTTTCCTGACTTTTTAATGATCACCATTCTAACTGGCATGAGATGGTATCTCATTGAAGTTTTGATTTGCATTTCTCTAATGAGCAGTGATGATTAGCTTTTCGTTTCATGTTTGTTGGCTGCATAAATGTCTTCTTTTGAGAAATGTCTGTTCATATCCTTTGCCTACTTTTTGATGAGGTTGTTTGTTTTCTTCTTGTAAATTTGTTCAGTTCCTTGTAGATTCTGGAATTAGCCCTTTGTCAGATGGATAGATTGCAAAAAAATTTTCTCCCATTCTGTAGTTTACCTGTTCACTCTGATAATAGTTTCTTTTGCTGTCCAGAAGCTCTTTAGTTTAATTAGGTCTTATTTGTCAATTTTGACTTTTATTGCCATTGCTTTTGATGTTTTAGTCATGAAGTCTTCACTCATGCATATGTCCTGAATGGTATTGCCTTGGATTTATTCTAGGGCTTTTATGGTTTTAGGTCTAAGTTTACATGTCTTATCCATCTTGAGTTAATTTTTGTATAAGGTGTAAGGAAGGGGTCCAGTTTCAGTTTTCTGCATATGACTAACCAGTTTTCCCAACACCATTTATTAAATAGGGAATCCTTTTCCCATAGCTTGTTTTTGTCAAAGATCAGATGGTTGTAGATGTGTGGCATTATTTCTGAGGACTCTGTTCTGTTCCATTGGTGTATATATCTGTTTTGGTACCAGTACCATGCTGTTTTGGTCACTGTAGCCTTGTAATATAGTTTGAAGTCAGGTAGAATGATGCCTCCAGCTTTGTTCTTTTGCTTCTATGTGAAATTTAAAGTATTTTTTTCTAATTCTGTGAAGAAAGTCAGTAGTAGCTTGATGGTGATAGCACTGAGTCTATAAATTACTTTGGGCAGTATGGCCATTTTCACGTTACTGATTCTTCCAATCCATGAGCATGGAATGTTTTTCCACTTGTTTGTGTCCTCTCTCATTTCCTTGAGCAGTGGTTTGTAGTTCTCCTTGAAGTGGTCCTTCACATCGCCTGGAAGTTGTATTACTAGGTATTTTATTCTCTTTGCAGCAATTGTGAAATGGAGTTCACTCATAATTTGGCTCTCTGTTTGTCTATTATTAATGTATAGAAATGCTTGTGATTTTTGCAAATGGAATGTGTATCCTGAGACTTTGCTGAAGTTGCCTATCAGCTTAAGAAGATTTTGGGCTGAGATGAAGGGTTTTCTAAATACACAATCATGTCAACTGCAAATAGAGACACTTTGACTTCCTCTCTTCCTACTTGAATACGCTTTATTTCTTTCTTTTGCCTGATTTCCCTGGCCAGAACTTCCGATGCTATGTTGAATAGGAATGGTGAGAGAGGGCATCCTTGTCTGGTGCCGGTTTTCAAAAGGAATGCTTCCAGTTTTTGCACATTTGGTATGATATTGGCCATGACCTTGTCATAAATAGTTCTTCTTACTTTGAGGTATGTTTCATCAGTACCTAGTTTATTGGCAGTTTTTCACATGAAAGTCGGTTGAATTTTATCAAAGGCCTTTTCTGCATCTATTGAGATTATCATGTAGTTTTTGTCATTGGTCTGTTCATGTGATGAATTACATTTATTGATTTGCATATGTTGAACCAGGCTTGCATCCCAGGGATGAAGCCAACTTGATCGTGATGGATAAACTTTTTGATATTTTGATGGATTCTGTTTGCCAGTATTTTATCGAGGATTTTCACATCGATGTTCATCAAGGATATTGGTCTGAAATTTTCTGTTTTCGTTGTGTTTCTGTCAGATTTTGGCATCTGGATGATTCCTCACAAAATGGGTTAGGGAGGATTCCCTCTTTTTCTGTTGTTTGGAATAGTTTCAGAAGGAATGGTACCATTTCCTCTTTGTACCTCTGGTAGAATTGGGCTGTGAATCCATCTAATCCTGGGCTTTAATTTTGGTTGGTAGGCTATTAAATACTGCCGCAATTTCAGAACATGTTATTGGCCTATTCAAGGATTTAACTTCTTCCTGGTTTAGACTTGGGAGGGTGTATGTGTCCAGAAATTTATCCATTTTTTATGGATTTTCTAGTTTATTTGCATAGAGGTGTTTATAGTATTCTCTGATGGTAATTTGTATTTCTGTGGGATCAGTGGTGATATCCTCTTTATCATTTTTTATTGCATCTATTCGATTCTTCTCTCATTTCTTCTTTATTAGGTCTGGCTACTGGTCTATTTTGTTGATCTTTTCAAAGAATCGGATCCTGGATTCATTGATTTTATGAAGGGTGTTTCCTGTATATATCTCCTTCTGTTCTGCTCTGATCTTAGTTATTTCTTGTCTTCTGATAGCTTTTGAATTTGCTTGCTCTTGCTTCTTTATTTCTTTTAATTGTGATGTTAGGGTGCTGATTTTAGATCTTTTCTGTTTTCTCTTGTGGGCATTTAGTGCTATAAATTTCCCTCTAAAAACTGCTTTAGCTGTGTCCGAGATTCTGGTACGTTGTTTCTTTGTTCTCATTGGTTTCTAAGAACTTATTTATTTCTGTCTGAATTTCATTATTTACCCAGTAGTCATTCAGGAGCAGGTTGTTCAGTTTCCATGTAGTTGTGAGGTTTTGAGTGAGTTCCTTAATCCCGAGCTCGAATTTGATTGGACTGTGGTCTGAGAGACTGTTTGTTATGATTTCTGTTCTTTTGCATTTGGCCTTCAGACATTTTTATGTTTTTCTTTTAATTTCTTCATTGATGCATTGGTTGTTCAAGAGTCTGTTGTCTAACTTCCATGTGTTTGTGAAGTTTTTGAAGTTCCTTCTGTTATTGAGTTCTAGTTTTATACCATTATAGTAAGAAAAAGTATTTGATATTGTTTCAATCTTCTTGAATTTGTTAAGACTTGTTTTGTGACCTAACATATAATCTGTGTGTAGAATATTCCATGTACTGTTGTGAAGGATGTGCATTCTGCAGCTGTTGAATGGAATATTCTGTATGGTCTGTTAGGTTCATTTGGTCTGGAAGAGTGCTTAAGTTCAATGTTTCTTCATTGATTGTCCTCTGGATGGCCTGTTTGTTGCTGATAATGGGGTGCCAAAGTCCCCTGCTACTATATTGCAGTCTCTGTCTTCAGATCTATTAATATTTGCTTTATATATTAAGGTGATCTGGTGTTGGATGCATATATATTTTAAAGTGTTATATCCTCTTGCTGAATTTACACCTTTATTATTATATGATCTTGTCTCTTTTTGCTGATTTTGACTTAAAATCTATTTTGTCTGATATAAGTATAGCCATTCCTGCCCTATTTTGGTTCAATTTGCATAAAATATCTTTTTACATTCCTTCACTTTCAGTCTATTTGTGTCCTTGAAGGTGAAGTGAGTTTCTTTAAGGCAGGTGGCTTATGGTTGGGTCTTTTTTTGTTTTTTTTTTTTAATCCATTCAGCCACTCCACGTTGTTTGATTAAATAATTTAATCCATTTACATTCAAAATAATTATTGATAGACAAAAGACAATGTTTCTACTTTGTTAATTGTTTTCTATTTGTTTTGTGGATTTTTTTTGTTGTTTTTTTGTTTTGTGGCTAAGTGATTTTCTCTAGTGGTGTGTTTTCATTGCTTTATTTTTATTTTTTGTGTATGTACTATAGGTTTTTTCTTTGTGGTTAGCATGAGGCTTAAAAGTCATCTTAATAAACAGATTATTTTAAGCTTATAACAACTTAAACTTTTTTTTTTTGATCTTAAGCTTTGATCACAAAATACTTTATAATTTTACTCCATATCCTCACCAACATTTTAATTTTTGATGTTACATTTACATCTTTTTATATTGCATATCTCTTAACAAATTACTATAGCTATTATTTTTCATAGTTTTGTCTTTCACTATTTATACTAAAGATATAAATTATTCATACACTATCATTACAGTATTAGAATATTGCAAATTTGACTGTGTACTTACTTTTACTAGTGAATTTTATACATTCAGCTATTATCTTACTCATTAACACCCTTCCTCAGCTTGAAAACTCCCTTCAGCATTTCTTTTTTTTTTTTTTTTTTTTTTCTGAGATGGAGTCAATCTCTGTCACCCAGGCTGGAGTGCAGTTACCCGGTGGCTCACTGCAACTGCGCCTCCTGGATTCAAGCGATTCTCCTGTCTCAGCCTCCTGAGTAGCTGGGATTACAGGTGCCCTGTACCTGTACTAAATTAAAATTTAATTTAGCCACCATGCCCGGCTAATTTTTGTCTTTTTAGTAGAGACAGGGTTTCACCATGTTGGCCAGGCTTGTCTCGCATTCCTGAACTCAGGTGATCCACCCGCCTTGGCCTCCTAAAGGCTCTCCTAAAGGTGAGAGCCACCGTGCCCGAACAGCATTTTTAGTAAGACAGGTTTGGTGATGATAAACTACCTTAGCTTTTGTTTACCTCTCCTTTATTTTTGATGCACAGTTTTGCCAGTTATAGTATTCTTGTTGACAGGGTTGGTTTTTTTTTTTTTTTTTTCTTCTTCAGCAGTTTGAATTTATCATCCCACCATCTCCTGGCCTGTAAGGTTTCTGATGAGAGGTCTACAGCTAGCTGTATCAAAACCCTTTTACATGTGATTTGCTTCTTTTTTCTTGCTGCTGTCAGAATCTTCTCTTCATCTTTGATTTTTGACAGTTAGATTGTAATATGTCTTCTGGTAGTCTTATTTGGATCAAAACCGATTAGAGACCTTCTTGTACCTGGATACTTATATATTTCTTAAGGTTTGGATACTTTTCTGTTATCATTTTTTAAAATTATATTTCTACTCCTTTATCTTTATTTTCTCCGTCTTCTTTATTTTCTCCCTATGACTTGAGAATTTTCTCCTTTATTTCCTCTTATGACTAGAATATTTGCTCTTTTGATGCTATACCATAAATCCTGTATGCTTTCTTCATTTCCTTTCATTCTTTGTTATTTTCTCTCCTCTGACCAAATATTTTCAGATAACCTGTTTTTGATTTCATGTATTTTTTCTTCTCTAAGCAGAAGAAACAGTTCTGCTATTGATGCTCTCTATTGCATTTTCCATTTTGGTCATTATATTTTTCAGCTGCATAATTTGTTTGATGTTTTAAAATTCCAATATCTTGGTGAATTTTTTGTTCTGGCCACTTACTCTTTTCCCCATTTGGTTAAATTGTTTCTTTAGATTTTCTTGAAGTTTGCTGAACTTCTTTAAAGAAGTTATTTTGAATTTTTTGTCTAGGAAGTTCATATATCCATTTTTATGGGGTAAGTCATTGGCATTTTATTTTGTCCCTTCAGTGATGTTATATTTCCCTGATTGTTCTAGATCCTTGTGACCATGCACCAGTGTCTGTGCATTTGAAGAAGTAGGTACGTATTCCAGTCCTTGCAGACTGGCTGTATCTGGAAAAGACTTTAAATAGTTTGTCTAGCGAGACATGGTGGTGGGCACCTGTAATCCCAGCTACTTGAGAGGCTGAGGCAGGAGAATCACTTGAACCTAGAGGCGGAGGTTACCATGAGATGAGATCACGCCACTGCACTCCAGCCCGGGGTGATAGGAATGACTCTGCCAAAAAAAAAAAAAAAAAAAAGTTTGTCCAGAGATTCTGGGCAAATCAAAATTACCCTGCGGCCACTGGAGATGGTGAGGTGTTGGAGCACAAGAGAATCCTGCAGTGTCTGAAGCTGTGGTGATGCTGGAGCTTGCCTGGGCTTGCTGCAACTGGCAGAACCCTGAGGTGGGTCAGACGTTGATTGTGCACTTCAAGCATGAAGCCTGGGACTGTGTGGTTCCACTTGGCATTGAGATTGGTCTGAAGGCTTTGTCTGCTGGTATCAGCCTAGAGTTTGGGGCCAAGAGGGGCTGCCTGGTGCTGGGTTTTACTGTGGTGGGCCTGGCATTGAGGTCTAATACAATGTCCTGTGCTCATTTTTCTCTCTTTGTTCCCATTGGATGGTCTGTCTTTGAGGTGAACAGAAGGGGAATATAAGTAATATAAAACTTCTTCCTTCCCTCTTCAATTCATCTCTTGTGTTATACCAGGTACTGTGATCTCTCACCTGGTTTTCTGAGCTCTTATGAAAATATTTTTCTGCATGGGTAGTTGTTCTAATTGATGTTTCTGTGGACGGACAGTTGCTGGAGAGTCCTATTTCACCATCTTGCTCTACCCCTTTCTAATCTCCATTTAAAAGACAAAATTGAAGAATAGACTGATTAAAAAGCTTGCTTGGGTCACATATTTCATATCTGCTGGGTGGCTATAATGCCTGTGCTCTGAATTTTAGATGCTTTTCTGAACTTTAATGTTTGTTGTTCTAAATACTTTTTAGACCACTTGAATATAGATTAATCTCCATGTATTTAGAAAGGTTAAGGTCGACCTTTGTGCCAGTCATTCATTTGTTCACATAGTTTTGGTTTAAACTTGACCCTAATGCCGTTTAAGGTTGAAGGTTGAATTGGAATGGCTTTTTTTTCATTAAGGAATTAAAAGTAAGAAAATTAGTGCATTTCAAATATGGCCATGTTTTAACTCTTCTATGGTAACATATATGAAGCCAGACTTTCTTTTGCAGAGGAAATTACTTCTATAGAATCTGCTTATCATTCTGCTGTGACAAACCCAGCTACTGTGACAAATCCCAAATCACCACACACATTTGGTAAATGTCAACTGACTTTACTGGCTTTCTAGGTTTAGGAAAACATAAAGTCATAAGTAAGAAGAGAATTTTTATTCCAACTGCAAGAGTTCTGAGCTACAACATTACTAGAATTGAGTAACTGCCAGTAAAGCTTCTCTGTTTTATCAAAATTCTTCATTTGTCTGAAATTTAGAAGCATTTGCTATATCAAGTTCAGGCTAGGATCAGAGTTTATGATAGGAACATTTCTAAAATTGCAATTCTATATAAGTCAATCTGATTTATTAATAGTCCATTATTCAGTAAGACAACCCCAATATTAATGCCCTACAGGAATTTATGGAACCAATTACTCTTCAGAGATTGTCACGTGTTTACTGTGTGCCATGCAGTAATGTTTGGTTAGGAATAATTCATAAGTCAACATAAATGTAGTATGCAAGTAAATCAGAGAGGAAAAGTTTTGGAATGAAGAGAGAAAACTTCCACGATAAAGGGTTACAATATATAATTGAAAAGACATGAGAGTCCAAGGCAGGAGGATCAGTTGAGACCAGGTTTGAGACTAGCCTGGGCAATATAGCAAGATTCCATTTCTTTATTTTTACTTTTATTTTAGGTTCAGAGGGTACATGTGCAGGTTTTTTATACAGGGAAACGTGTCATGGGGTTTGTTGTACAGATTATTTCATCACTCAGATACTAATCTTAGTATCCCACAGTTATTTTTTCTGATCCCCTCCCTCCTCCCACCTTCCACCCTCAAGTCGGCCCCAGTGTCTGTTGTTCCCCTCTTTGTAAGACCCTATTTCTTAAAATATATATATATGTGTGTGTGTGTGTGTGTGTGTGTGTGTATATATATATATAGTGGGCATGGTGGTGCACACCTGTAGTCCTATCTGCTTGAGACACTAATGTGGGAGGATTGCTTGATCCCAACAGTTCAAGGTTATGGTGAGCTATGATTGTACTGTTGTACTCCAGCCTGGGTGACAGAGTAAGACCCTGTATGAAAAAAAGATTGAAAAGAAGGCCAACCAGAATATTAGGGAACAGAATAGGATAATTACCTATAAAATCATTAGAATATGAATACTCTCTGTTTCTGATGAAATAGAAACTCTTTGGAAAGGTTTGAGAAACATTGAGGCCATAGAAATAAAGTAACAATAAAAGAGTGAGAAGTAAATTAGTGTATTTCAGCCCTGGATGAACATTAGCATCACTTGAGGAGCTATTAAAAAATACTAATCAATCTGAGACAAGACTTGAGCACATTATTTGAAAGTCCCAGGTGAGTCTCATGTTCATCTAGAGTGAAGAAACTCTAAATTAAATGATGCTTTGAAGGGTATTTATAGGTCTCTTACTTTTGAAAGATCAGAAGTGAGCCATAAACAGCTTTATATCAAATTTTATCTTCAAAACATTTCATAACATTTCAAAATCTTTGTTTTTTTTGTGAGAGTCCTTAAAAATAAATCTGACTTACTAGACCAATAACAGCCCCCGATGGCTTATATTTCATAAACTTTTATATTTTATACTTTCATTAGGGTGATATATTCTTTAAAATTTGTGGTAACCCTTTCTTATTCATCGTAGCTTTGGAAGAAATTAAATAAAAATGCAACCCTCACTTTAGAAAGAACTTTAGAAAGACTATAGCTCTGTTTCTTCATGTTGATTTAAATAACAGCTACCCTGCTTTTTATTCTTCTTTCTAAAGAAATCATCAAAAATCCTCTTTGGTATTTATATAGTATGAAACATTTATTTTGTGTAAACATAGAATAACTTTCTACATGACATTATTCATTTGTCAAAACACATAGAATATATAACTTAAGAGTAAATCCTAACATGAATTATAACTTTGAGAGATAATAATGTGATAATATTAGTTCATCAGTTGAAACAAATGTGCCACTACGGTGGGGGATGTTGATAGTGGGGTTATGTAGGGGTTGGGAGTATATGGAAACTCTCTGTATTTTATACTCAATTTTGCTGTGAACCTAAAACTGCTCTAAAATTAGAGTTTATTAGTTAATTTTTTTCTTTTCTTAGGAATTTAAATAGTAGTAACCAGGGCTATTGGCTTTTTAAACTAATTTATAGCCAGTTATAATTATAATGGCCAAAGATACTTTATTAGTTTTCTACGATTGCTGTAACAAATTGTCAATAAACTTGGTGACTTAAAATAACATAAATTTGTTCTGTCACAGTTCTGGAGGCCAGAAGTCCAAAATCTGTATCAGTAGGCTAAAATCAAGGTGTTGGCAGGGTCATGTTTCCTCTGGAGGCTCTAGGGGAAAATCTATTTCTTGCCTTTTCCAGTTTCTGGCAGCCATCAGCATTCCTTGAGTCACGGCAGCATCATTTCATTCTCTGCCTCCATAGTCACTGTGTGTGTGTGTACGTGTGTGTGTGTGTGTGTGAGATCTCCCTCTGTTTCCTTCCTATAAAGATACATGTGATTGCATTTAAGGCCCACCTGGATAATCCAGGTTAGTCTCCCCATCTCAAGATCCTTAACTCCATCACCTCTGCAAAGACCACTCTGCCCCCAATTTTTGCCATATAAGACAACATCCACAGGGTCCAGGGATTAGGAAATGAATATATTTGGGGGTGGGGAGGGACGCATTTTTCAGCCTGTTGCAAATACCAGGTAAAAACTTGACCTTAGGAAAATTTACTTTAAAATATGTCCCATGGACATAGATAGTAGAAGGATGGCTATCAGAGTCTGGGAAGGGTAGTAGGGATTGGGGGGATGGTGGGCATGGTTAATGGGTACTACAAAAATAGAAATAACAAATAAGATCTATGTGATAGGCACAGTAGGGTGACTATAGTCAATAATAATCACATATTTTAAAATACAGAATGTAATTGGATTGTTTGTAACTCAAAGGATAAATGCTTGTAGGGATGGATACCCCATCTAAAACAATGAAAATAAGGCCAGGCACAGTGGCTCATGCCTGTAATCCCAGCACTTTGGGAGGTCGAGGCGGGAAGATCACAAGGTCGGGAGATCGAGACCATTGTGGCTAATACGATGAAACCCCATCTCCACTAAAAATACAATAAATTAGCCAGGTGAAGAGGCGGGTGCCTGTAGTTCCATCTACTCAGGAGGCTGAGGCAGGAGAATAGCATGAACACAGGAGGCGGAGTTTGCAGTGAGCCAAGATCGTACCACTGCACTCCAGCCTGGGCAACAGAGCGAGACACTCTCTAAAAATAAATAAATAAATAAATAAAATAAAATAAAAAATAAATAAAATGTGTCCCAGGTTAGAATGCCACCTAGTGTCCTTCCATCATTCCTGGTGCATCGATGGGAAGCATTGGTAATGTTCTCTTTTCATCCATTGCCTGGGCTTGTCTCTCTTTACATGGAAACCTGAGTGTGTCCTCTCCCCATCTGCAGTGACAGCTTCTGAGGAAAGTGTTATATTTCATAAATGCTTACCTTCTACTGTGTTTCCTAGGCACATGGTGGTTATATTTATAATAATCATAATTACAATAATAAATATTTATTGCATTAAGTAACAAGTTCTCCATCCTTATCTGGCCTTATTTAATGGAAAAGGCAAATCTTGATGAGGTATTCCTGTATGTATGATAGCCAATGTAATAGAGAAGCCTCAAGTTTGTAGGAAACAAAGGAAATGTTTCCATTTAGAGTAGCTGCAAGATAAAATTTAATGCAGTTTCCAAGAACTCAGCCAGTATGAAAGTTGCTGCATGTCGGTCTTGTCAGCCTGTTGCCTCTATAATATAACCAGTAAAATTAATTAAAATAAAATGAACTTTCAACAGAAATCATTCCGGAATTAGAAACAAGTGTTAGTCATTGAGCTTTTTAGGTTGTTAAAGCATGACCTGAAAATGCATAAACCTGAGTGGATTTGGCAACTTGAAAAAGGCTTGGGAAACTTTTTGAAGCATCAGAGGCAGTCTGACCCCTGGTTTCAGAAGATACTATTTCCAGTACTTCAGAGGCGTGTGGGTGGTCTGAGTCATTCTCATTCCTTCCCAGTGCAATCTCTCCTTTCTGTCCTCCCCCAGCACCCATGAGCAATTGGTTCCCTTCTGTCCAGCAGACGGCAATAACTTACTGATAATGCTTCTGAAGAAAAACTTAAAAAACCAATCACACATATAAATGTATAGCAAATCAGGATTCATTAATTTACCATTTATCAACTCTGCTTCCTTCCACTACTCTTATCCAAGCTGGAATATCAGCAAGAACACTTGGATATATCAACATCAATAATGTCAGGCCATTTTTCAGGTTAAACCCTACTGTAGGGTAAGAAGATGAGTAATGAAGCATAGAACAAATGGCACTGGGTGCTCTGTTCTATTGGCACTGTTGATTTTCTTTTATGCATTCTCAAGAGTGGGATTTAATTCCGAAAGAGAGAACCTGAAGGTCTTTGCATCTGTGAATCATAAAGTCTCAGCAACCCACAAAGCCCCAGGCTCCTTTCAAAAATATTTGTTGGACACCCCAGGAGATTCTCTATACCAATGAGGGCATGGTCAGAGATGACATTTTGCTGTCACTTTTGTGCTGCCTTCTCTGCATCTAGAAGTTATGCTCCTTGGGTAGCGCTTGTGTCAATTAATTAGATATTAATAGCGGAACATATGTGCCGCTCTCCCCTGCTGCCTCTTGGCTTTAAACAGGCTGCTGAGGGTCGGTGAGAGACTACTGATATGTATGAAGACTTTGGAAGGATGAGAGAGGGGAAACATATTAGGCTTCCAACCTGGGGTTTGACTGCTTGTTCCCAGCTCCTGCTGCTCTGCTTTGCCAGAAGATGACTTCCTCCTGACCCTGCCTGTCATCATTTTTGTCCTTGAAACTCTCCCATAAACAGTTCATTGAATCAGAGATACTGTGGCTTTCCAGAGGCCTGCCTCTTATAATGTTCTTGAAGATGAATATTTAGGGAAAACAAGACAGGCCATTAAGACTTTGTTTTCAGGGACATTGAGTTGGGAAAGCTAAAATGTGCCTCAGTGCCTGACAGACAATGGGACATCCTCCATTCCTGTGTTTCCTAATACTTGCATGCCAAGTACAATCGCTTGAATGCAGCTTCCTAATCAGATTTGAAGTGGAGGGTCTTCTAGGGAAAGACCTAAAATTCCACTTTTCATTTGTTCTTTTGGCAACCCCTATTGTGATGGTTAATATTAGGTGTCAATTTGATTGGTTTACAGGATGCCTAGATAGCTGTTCAAGTATTGTTTCTGGTTGTGTCTGTGAAGGTGTTGCCAGAGGAGATTCACATTTGAGTCAGTGGACTGGGGAGGAAATCCACTCTAAATGTCGGTGGGCACCATCCATTTGGCTGCCAGAGTGGCTAGAATAAAACAGGTGGAAGAATGTGGGATACGTTGGCTTGCTGAGTCTTCTGGCTTTTATTTTTCTCACATGCTGGATGCCTCCTCTTATTCCTCCTGCCCTTGGATATCAGACTTGAGGGTCTTCTGTTTTGGACTCTTGGGCTTACACCAGTGTATTGCCAAGGGCTTTTGGGCCTTCAGCCACAGACTGAAGGCTGCACTGTCAGCTTCCCTGCTTTTGAGGCTTTTGGACCTGGGCCGAGCCACTACTGGCTTCTTTGTTCCTCAGCTTATGGACAGCCTATCATGGGACTTCACCTTGTGATTTTGTGAGTCACTTCTCTATAATAGACCCCCTTTCATATATACATAGACCCTATTAGTTCTGTCCCTCTGGGGAACCCTAACTAATACACCTATTCTGTTTATCTAAAAGTCTAGCTAGTGGTCAGATCACTCACTGTGCACTGCCTATGCTTTACCCTGCCTCTTTCAATAGTTGACAAATCCTCAGAATGATAGCCTATTCAAAAAAGAGCTGTTTTGTCAAAATGTTCACAAGACTACTTTAAATCTGCTGCTCATGGAGACTGGGACTGCCTCCTTTCATCACAAACATACTTCTTTTTTTGCAGTATCTTTGCCGTGAGTGAAGCCTGTCTGCCCCAATCTAGTCTGGGTGATTCAGATACGAGGACATTGGGAGGCATGTTGGCTGGTTCCGTTTCTGCACCACCTTCATGAGTTACTTGGGTGAGTCAGTTTTGAGTTCAGTCTTCTGATCTATTAGATTATTGGGTTGGATCAAATGATGTTTCAGTTTCCTTCCAACTTGACTACATTTGGATCAAAAGAGATTTTTGAGTTACTTGGTATATTCTTAACAGCTATTCACTGATTTGTTATATGGAAGTTTCTAGGAAAAGATCTAGGACCATCCCTATTCTTAAAAACCTGATATGTTCAAAAAATGGTGATAAACTGCATGTTCATCACCATGATAATTCCTACATTTATACAGAGATGAGTAGTTTTGTAAAGTGTGTTCACATTTATTATCTCAAATGGCCTGCTTAGGGTATACGAAAGCTGGGGTTCAGAAAAGGTACTTATTCAAGACCTCGAGGCTAGTTGTTTCCATCTATTTTGTGTTACTATAAAGGAATACCTGGAGCTTGGAATATATAAATAAAAGAAGTTTACTTATCTCAGTTTTGTAAGCCCTACAGGTATGATGCTGACATCTGCTTGGCTTCTGGTGAGAGCCTCAGGCTGCTTCTACTCATGGTGGAAGGATAAGGGGAGCCAGTGTGTGTAGATATCATACGTCAAGAGGGGAAGCAAGAGGTAGAAAGGGGAGGTGCGAAGTCTTTTTTAACAACCAACTCTCATGGGAACTAATTGAGTAAGAACTCATCACTGAGGAAAGGGCATTAATCTATTCATGAAGGATCTTCCCTGTGACCCAAAAACCTAGCATTAGACCCTACCTCCAACATTGGGAATCAAATTTCAACACGATTTTTGGAGGGGCCAAACATCCAAACCATAATACTAGTAAATGAGCTGGGACTAGAACCCACTTTTTCTCACTTGAAGTTTGGCACTCTTTCTACCTCACTGTAATAAAATAGTACTGAAACAATACAAACCAGAAGGCAGTAATATCATCCAAATGGTATAGGCTATGCTCTGTGAATGTCTTCTGCAAAGAAGGTAACAAGTGAGTAGAAAAAGCTTACGTTTTAGTTTCTCTTAAAAGATATTACAAGTGTCAATACTATTGCCATGGTGAACATTCCTGTAAGTTACATTTCTTTTTAAGTACCACAGTCACCAATACAGCATTTGTTTTGTTTTTATGAGCTAGACTTTATAGTGCTGGTTGTTTTCCTATTCTGGGCTGGTTTTTCCTCCACCAAGGATCTTTATTTGTATACCATTTTCTTATTTTGGTGCTTGAAATAAATGATAAGTAACCTTGATAGAGAACATAGATACCTGTACAAATTAGCTTTTCTCCTACTGCATAGAGGCCATCCTTATAAGAAATCTAATCTATAGCACTCTTCTCTGTTCTAAGAAATGATATAGAATCAGATTGGCTAGATTATTATTTAAGTCTCATCAAAGACCAATTGGTAACATATCTCTTAACTTGGCATGACTAAGCTTACAAGCACTAGAGGGTAGAAATTGATAAGCAACTTATAGTTGTATAATATTTTTCTTATTAGAATTGACTACTCTTCTAATATTATTTTTTATTCTGTGCCTTTGTAAAATTTAATTGAATTAAATTTTACTAAATGAAGGACAGTAGCATTTGAGGTGTACAGAAATGTTTAATACATTGGGGATGGGAAAAGAGAAAAAAAAAACAATAGACAGCCCAATTAATTTCTTCCCTGTGAACTCCCTATGAACCTTCTACAGTTAAGAGAGCAAATTGTACTAAAAACTCCATTGTTCAGGAAAGTCTTTGTTTAAAGAACGAATGCAAATTCCAAGACTTCAGCTTATTGAATTTATTTCAATGGCTTGTGGCCAAAAATTTAATGAGGACTGAAACAGCTGATATCTCCCAGCATTCAACTCTGTACCACCGGGACTACAGCTGAGAGAAAGAGTTGTCTTAAAGTTCAAGACAGAGTTAATATATTCTGTCTATTTGCAACTTTCATCAGAATGAAGTCACCTTCATAACAATGACTTGTAACATGAGTTTGTCCTCATTTGCCATTTTTAGCTGAAATTTTGAGTGAAAATAAAGGAAAATAAATCACTCTGTCCTCTTCTTTCTCTTTTTACCTTACAGATTTGGGGACTGCTTTTAAATTTCACAGTGACAGGGATGACAGCAAAGGAGAAAATATCCTTTTAGTAGTTTGCAAAGCTAATTTGAGTGATTAGCTTCATGAATGCTAGAAGAGTAAACTTGGAATTCTTAGTCTCACTGAATAATTAATAAGTAATTCTGAGTGGACCAAACCAAGATGAAGAATGAAAAATGAGAAGGCAAGGACCACACAGTTCTTAGATCTCTCTGTTTATCTCTCTTTATAAGCAATACACTGCTTTCAACATTTTTCAGTGTCTACCATTTATTGAATACTTAGAAGATAATGCACTACTATGTCATGCTTAGGGTCTCTGAAAGACAAAGAAATGTGAATCCCAGTTCTTTCCATGTGGAACAGAGCTAGATTGATACAGAGAAATTAGGTTATTATTAGCCATTGTATGAGTGTGTGCACATGTGTTTATGTGTGTGTATGTATGTGTTTATGTGTATGTATGTGTACATATTTTCCTTCTGGGATCTTGACAAGTATCTTGGGAATTACAAATTGTATTATTTTCTCAGGATCAAAAGTGAGTAGGAATATTAGCAATCAGTATCAAACTCATGTATTTCTTTTTAGCACAAGAACAGCAGGAAGCCTCCTTCCTTGCTCTGTGCCTTACAGAATCTGGATAGGGTAAAATATTGGGCATTAGATGAAAATAGGAGATAAACCTGAGATTAGAATGTTACTTGGGATCTTCTAACTTTTTTCCTAGAGACGTATTTTTCATGCTGAGCATACAGCACTAACTCTAGTCAAATTAATACCAGCTTTTAATCTGAATTGAAACTCTAGAGATGATGGCTCTAATATTCACACATAGAATAGCTGAACCTCAGGCACTAATGCTTTAACAAACAACATAATTTAGCTGAAATAGACTTTTACTGTATATTATCAAGCAGGTGAATTTAATGTGAAAGTTATTTCCATAATTAAGGCTATTGAGAGTGTCACTGTAATTATAGATACTTAAAAAAAGTTCCTTTCTAATTATCATCTGAGGGGTGTGTGCTCTCAGTGGATTAATGATAGCATTACCCACTGCTGAGCTAGACTCAGGATTAAATAGACCTAACATCTGCTGCTGTGACATCTACCCAATGCACTTTATGGTAATATATTGGCTCAGGCTTCTATTGACTTATCTTTAAAAGCTATGTTTGCTTCAATTAGCTAGAAAGTTCTAGCATAAGCGGACTTAATGCTTGAATTAATGGAAAACCTCTTTCAATTTTCCACTTTATTTTGCAAATAGAAATGGAATTTCAATGCATGGCGTAGGGTAAATGCTAAATATTATCTTTGTTGGGGATTTTATTTTAACCTCCAGCATTTCTTTTTTAATATCATAGAGTGAAATTGACTAGGACAGAGAATAGTTTTTAAACTTTGAAATTTTCATTGTGGAAAATATAAATTAACTGAGGGAAAATAGGGATTCCTTGGGGAAAGGAGGTGACTTTTTTGTAAATCAAGGCCATAAAACAGTGTGGAAAATTATCTCTGTACATATAGGTATTGTGGGTCATATTAATTAGAAAGTGACAGTTTTTGGGGTGAGTAGGTCTGAGTTTGAAAGCATCTTCAGAATAATTATTATATGCAAATCTATTTTTATTAGATAATAAAATCTATAAAATATTCACTGTTTATTTTTAATTATTGCATAAATGATTGTGTTTTTTCCAAAGTAGCAAGCTCAGAATGCAAAGAACTGAACTTGATAAAGAAGTTAGTCAACTGGCATGAGAATTTCTACCTAGAAAACATATTTTTCCAATATGAATTTATTTTGATATAACTGGCTCTAATATCCTATTGAGATAGGTTCTACAAAAGATGTTCCAGTGTGTGGCAAGGTAATGAGATAATGGAATCCTTGTGAAGGTTTATATGCTGGAAAGTCTTTTGGGGATTTCCAGCCCAGCATGTAGGGAGCTTAGAAGTCACCACTTCTTCCTGACAACAAGAGAAACACTCAACAAAATGAAAAATCAACAGCTCTTCTTAGATTCATCAGAGAAGTGAGATCACAGGGAAAACCAGTGTCTCCCCAAGTTGGAGAGACAGACAGTCAGATACAGAGAATCACAGCTTACTGGAACAGAAATCCATAACCAGGAAATTCCTTCAGAAGCAGTGATGGGGTAGGACAACCTGAACGGCAATCAATGTACCACTAGGGGCTGGGTGTGAACAAGTCTGAACAAGACCCTGGGGCAGGGGTCGAATCGTGGGGGACTCTAACTTTGGTGAGTTTCACCTCCAGTAGCTCTACTAGAGCTAATGAAGGTCACGTAAATATCTTTGTACTTCTGTCAGAGGTGTGTGAACCAGCACAACTCCATCTTGAATAGGAGCTGGGTAAAATGAGGCTGAAACCTACTGGTTTACATTCCCAGGAGGTTAAGGCATTCTAAGTCACAGGATGAGATAGAAGGTCAGCACAAGATACCGATCATAAAGGCCTTGCTGATAAAACAGGTTGCAGTAAAGAAGATGGCTATAACCCACCAAAACCAAGACAGCGATGAGAGTGACCTTTGGTCATCCTCACTGCTATACTCCCACCAGCACCATGACAGTTTACAAATGCCATAGCAATGACAGGAATTACCTTATATGGTCTAAAAAGGGGAAGCATGAATAATCCACCCCTTGTTTAGCATATCATCAAGAAACAACCATAAAAATGGGCAACCAGCAGCCCTTGGGGCTGCTCGATCTATGGAGTGGCCATTCTTTTATTCATTACTTTCTTTATAAACTTGCTTTCACTTTAGCGACTCTCCTTGAATTCATTCTCGTGTGAAATCCAAGAACCCTCCCTTGGGATCTAGATCTGGACCCCTTTCCTGTAACACTTCCAGCAGGTGGGAGGGAAAAAGGAATCATTTAAAAATATGCCAGAGTACTCTGCTCTTCTTAATAAGGCCTACCCTGAGGAGAAACTATGTTACCAGAGCCGAATTTGCTGGAATTTAATTAGAGTGGAATCTACCTGAGATGAGACTCTAGCCATTCTGTCCCACCTAATGGGGAATAGAGACAGAGAGGCACTGATGAAGTTCACAATACAGAGGCACAGGCTTACCAAAAGACGGATACCCAATCAGAGTAGAAAACTTCCCCTCTCTATATACCATTAAATACCAATTTATTGGTATTCAACTTGTATTAATACATCACATTCAGATTTGAAAGAAAGATTGGAAGGCATATAAAAGGCAGAAACAGTTGGAAGAGACTGAACAAGCATCAAAACCAGCATCAGATATGGCAGAGATGTTGAAATTACTAGACTGATAACTTTCAACAACTATAATTAATATGTTAAGGGCTCTAATAGAAAAATGTAAACTGGATGTGGCTGAGGAGAGAGTCTCTGAGCTTGAGGATATGACAACAAAAAACTCCAAAACTGAATAGCAGAGGAAAAACAAAACTGAACAAGAAACTCAAAACTCAAACCAAAAATACCAAAATAGGATATTTAAGAAATGGGGAACAACTACAAAGGGTGTAACATATATACAATGCGAATAACAGAGGAGAAGAAATAAACAGAAGCAATATTTGATGTAATAAGTAGTGAGAATTTCTCCAAATTGATGTCAGACACCAAACCACAGATCTGGAAAGCTCAGAAAACACCAAGCAAGATAAACACCAAAAAATGACAGATGAGCATATCATATTCAAACTTCAGAAAATCAAATATATAAAAAAAGTCTTGAAAGAAGCCATAGGGAAAAAATACCTTACCTACAGAGGATCAAAGATAATAATTACATCTGACTTCTCCTTATAAAACATAAAACCAAGAAGACAGTAGAATGAAATATTTAAAAGATTGAGGCAAAAAAACTCCTACCAAACTAGGATTCTGTATCCTATGAAAATGTCCTTCAAAAGGAAAGGCTTTCTCATACAAACAAAAATTGAAGAAATTGGTTGCAAGTAGATCTTCCTTGCAAAACATGTTTTGTTTTGTTTTGTTTTGTTTTTTAAAAAGGTCTTCATAGAGAAGGAAAATGATACAAGTCAGAAACTTGGGTCTACGTAAAGGAAAGATGAGTATCACAGAAGGAAATAAGTGAAAAATGTGTCTCAGCCACATGGGACCAAAGAATCTACCTCATGTTTTGGAATTCTTCTTCCTACACTTCTTAGATGACCTGGAACTGCAGCCTTTCCTCTTCAGGCTGTCCGTGAACCATGCACCTAGTCACAGTGCTTGGAAACTTGCTCACATCCTTCTGATTGACAGCTTTGGCCTCACCTCCACAACCCCATGAACTTCAACCTGTCCTTAGCTGACTTTGGTTTCACCCCTGCCATGATTTCAAAGATAACTGTAGGCATCCAAACTCACAGCAGAATCATTTTATATGTGAGCTGTCTGAAATAGATGCCTTTTAAAATTATTTTTGGATGTTAGCACAATCTACTCATGAGTGTGATGGCCTGTGACCCATTTGTGGCAACTTGTCATCTCCTGTACTACACAGGGATCAGCAATCCCCACCTCTGTGGCCTCCTGCTTCTGGTCTCTCTCTCTCTCTTTTTTTAATCAGTCTTTTGGAAACCCAACTGTATAGTTTGATGGTGTTACAGTTCTTTCATGCAAATGTAGAAATTCCTCACTTCTTCTGTGACCCTTCTCAGTTTCTCCACCTTTCCTGTTCTGACACTGTCACCAATAACACATTAAGGCATTTTATTGGTGCCATCTCTGTGGTCCATTCTCAGGACTCCCTTACTGTTATACTCAAATTAGGTTCTCCATACTCATAACCCTATAAAAGGTGGGAAGTATAAAGCAAACCTTCTCCACCCGTTGCTCTCACCTGTCAGTTGTTTCCTTATTTTATGGAACAGGCCTTGGAGCATACCTTAGTTTGCCTGTCTCACTTTCCCCAAGAATGGGTGTGGTAGCCTCAATGGTATATACCACAGTCACCCTCACGTTGAACCTTTCATTCACAGCCTGAGGAACAGAGACATCAAGAATGCCTGGTAGTGGCTCCTCAGCATAACTGCCTGGTATCAATATCTGTGCTATCCTTTATGGAGTGTGGTTAGAAAAAACAGCAAACTCAAATATCTGGAGCCAGAAACGCTGCATGTTTGGTTACATATTTTTTTCAGCCCTTGTAGCTTTCAATCCTCTTGTTGTTTCATATCTGGATATCACTTCTTTTGGTATGTCTTTAATGGGATCAAGAGAGTATTCTGGAATCCTACCTACATTATAATCACTGCATGATTGAATCCTATTACAGCTATAGAGCCTTCTTTATCTCTCTTTTGTGATCTAGGTATGTTGGATAAATGTACAACTCTCTGTTTTAAGAAATACTATTTTCAGAGAAGTTTTAGGTTCACAGCAAAATTGACAGGAAGGTACAGAGATTTCCCATATACTCTCACACATGCATAGACTCTCAAATTTTCAACATCTTCCACCAGAGTGGTACATTTGTTGCAGTTGATGAATCCACATTGACACAACGTAATCACCTAAAGTTTGGAATTAGCTCAAGGGTTCACTGTTGGTATTGTACATTCCATGGGTTTGCACAATTGTACAATGATGTGTATTCATCATTTTAGTACATACACTATTTTCACTACTCTAAAAATCCTCTGTGCCCTGCCTATCCATTCCTCCCCTTCTCCCCACCCCAACTCCTTGTAACCACTGATCTTTTACATCCCTAATGCCATGTAGTTGTAATCATACAGTATATAGTACATATAGTTAGTTGCATGTAGTAATTTGACCAGCAGCTTAATAGTCTGTCACTGGGGAGAGTGGCATAAAGTAAGACAGATGATGAAGAGAAGCAATTATTCATAAAGCAAGTTTCCGAGAAAAAATGGCTAGTGCTTCATACTTAGATCAGATTGGGGTAAGTATTTCATATGGTTTCTGAGCAGTGGTAGTACTAGTCATTGGGAGAACAATGTATATGTTCTGTGACACTTCCAGATTAGGTGAGATCACAGCTAGTAACTGAAGATACAGGAACTGATTCTGGTTTCAGAGAGGGGACAGATGACGCTTAAACAGATTTCAAATGTCTTCCATTCCCAGGAGTCCACATTACTGGAATTGAGAAAAGGGAACAAATCTGGATATTCAAAGGTCCTAATGTACATTTAGGCATTTTTTTTTTTTCAATCATTAGAGACCTGGCAAGGCTGACCTGGTAGCTAGAGGTCTTCACTACCTGATGGAATTGGAGTGATTAGCAAATGCAGAAAAAGTAATACTATTAGCTACCATTTGTTATAATCCTACTGTGTACCAGTTCTCTGTAGGTTTTAAGTCTCATAACAATACTGAAAGATGTTACTGAAAGAGGGTTTAAAGATAAACCCTCCAATGAAGTAATAAAACACCTTTTTCTTTCTGCCTTCAAGAAAAAGAGAGCTAGATTTTTTAAATTACTAACGATAAGCTCTCTAGGTATATGGGACCCCTGGAAGAATAGGAAAATAATAGAATAATATAATAGAGGAATAATATTAGAGGAAAAATATAGGAGGAAACAGGGCTTGTGAAGAAGATAGAAGAAGGAAAGAAAAGATATATTCTGGGCAAAACAAAGAAGGACAAATGCATTTTCACCTGTGGAAAAGAAAATAGGAGATTACCAGAGAAGAGTACTAGTGACCTCGGAGCTAATTCTGAAAGGTTGGTTTGGGAAATGTTTTAAGATTGGGCCCTTTAGAATCAGAGCCTGAGAAGAGGATTCTTATGCAAATATTTAGTGAAGGAGGGCTCTCCAGTAGTGGAACCTGTAAGGAAATGAGGAAAGCAGGGTACAGCAGAAGAAACTGAGAAAAATATGAGTTCAGGTGAAGCATAGTCTCATCCTGATTGAAATGAACTTTGGAGCTTGTGTGGCCAGCATCTACTGGGCTCACCTATTATGGTATGGTATCGTCCACTGGCTATGAGCTACTGGGGGTTGGTGTGTGACCTCCCAGATATCTCCAAGATAGGCAGGGTTCAGAAGTGAGCCATCTGCATCCAATACCCACAGACCAGGCTTATATAAGGAGATCTTGTTGAGACACCAGTAGCATCTGTTATGGGAAGAGGAGAGCCTACTGCTTGGGAAGAGTCAAGTGGATGGGCCTGGAAAAGACCACAGTAAGAGGCATCAGACCACATGGAAACCAGGTCTTTACTTGCAGACCTCCTAGTTTTTGAGCACTTCTCATTATTTGTGTCTTGGAGCTCTTTCAGCTGTTGCCCTCATGCTGTCTGGTAAGCTTCTTACTCAACTACATCTAGAACTGTTCGTGGACCAGCAGGGCTAATATCAGTCTGTTCCATAGGAATATACTCAGGGCTCATCACATTGCCCACTGTGGATATCCCTATACTTAGTGTCTAATAAAAACAAGGAATTGATAACTAATGGTATAGTGGTAGGCAGACTCCTTATACTTGTAACTGGGAGAGGTGCTGAATTAAAGCAGCTCAGACTGCCTTTACATTGGAGAGTGATTAACAGTTCCCTTGTAGTTATTAACAGCTGCTCATGTAGCTCACACTCCTGGAAATGCAAGGCCTCTGGTAAACTGAGTCAGAGACTATGGCTTAGCTGTGAGGTCATGGAAGTCCTCTTTCTCTCACATTTAATTTAAATCCTAGAACCCACATAATGGGACTGGACTATTGCCCAGAATTTCAGATAGTTAAAACTAGGTTGAAGAAGAGATGCCAATACACTTAGCCAAACAGCTGCAGGCCACTAACAGCAGGACTGTCTCACCACCTCTCACACTCGTGTGTAGGAAGATGGGACTTGATAAAAAGTTTTTACTCCCAATGGCCCAGTGCACAAACCAGAGGAAAGAGAGAAAAAAAATTGTTCTGTATTCTGGTCATTGGATAATGCAACTGAAATCCAGTTCAAAGTGTCATACTTATGGTAATTGGGCTTCTCCTTTTCTGTGAATAAGTAAAGAAGGCAATATAGACTTGGAAATACATCTCATTAGACTGAAAGGTAGGAAACCTATTTTCTGTTCTTGGTTTTGTCCTTGTGTGACCTTGAGAAAGTCATTGAATTTCTCTGTGCTTCTGCTTGTCCACTGCAACTGTGTAACTGTTCGCTAATCATCTTCCTAAATAAGAAATCAGGATGTGATTATTTTACAGCCCAATTATTTTACTAATGATAAATGTGCTTGGGATGACCTCAAAACAGGCCATTTGGGTGGCTCTGGTCAAGGTGTTATGGTCATGCTGGGCTGTCATTAGAAACAAGAAGACAAAGACTATGTCAAGTTACTCAGTTAGTCAATTGTGTAAAATAATTCAATCCACTCAACTGAGAAAGAAAAATAGTCAACAAATTACTGTCAGAGAGATAACAATGTCTAAAAATTGTTTCAGTGGCTTTTCAATTTTTGACTAATTTTCTTGGCATCAAGCAAACTTTTTGGAAAATATGTTAAAATGCATTTTTATAATCTTTTGAACTCAACTTCATTTTATGAAAATATTATGAAAATTATATATTTGATTCTGACACTTGATGCTAATAGCAATGATAAAACTCCAGATTTCTAAATTACATCTATTTAACTTGACTTCACAGAATTTTTCATTTATAATGATTATACAGGTGGTGGGTATGTGGTTTCAGAGAAATTAAGTTACAAAGCACCTGGGGTGTGTATTAGTATTCACTGTCAAATTAGTTTAATAATTAACAGAAACTGCCTAGAAACTGTTTTGCTTTTTTATTGTCCTTTTCTTTAATCTGCTAAATTTCTGTAAGAATCCAGGGAATATAAATGAGAGAAAAAAATAAGCAAAGGCTCTGGATCAATTACCAATCATGTCTGAATTAAGTCTTTTCTTAAGTTAGTTTTTCTTAGACCATTGCCCTTTTTATCCCTCTTTAAGATTCTCGAGGGCTTCCTGACTTTTGTCGTCAAACTTTCTCCTGAGGTTGACTTGGGAAGATGATAACAATTCTATGTAACACTTATGAAATATTTCTCAGTTCACCAACTCATACAAAAGAATTTTATTCTTTCAGAAAATTGGTGGGTTTGGCAGAATAGGAATTATTCTTCTTATCTACATATGAAGGAATTGAAGGGCAGTATTCCATATGGATCAACCCCTGGCCCAATGTACATGGATAAATTTGGAAAGTGACACATTAAAGAATGCCCACAAATGCCAATGGGATACTCAAGAAAGGAGTCTGTTTTTGCTGCTTTGCTCTGTTTTACATCCCTTTTTGAGTTGCATTCTCATTTAATTATTTTAAATTTATTTCTCAGGAAATATTTCATACTTATAAAACAACACAATAAAATACATATGAGGATTATCAAGCATAATGATAAGGTGAATTCTCATGAAACCAGCACCCTATGTAAGAGTTAGAACAATACTAATAGAATTTTTTTATTTATGTGTTGCTCTCTTACCTCTCTGCCTCCCGGATCGCCCCCACCTAGAAATAATGACCACTTTAGATTTTGTATTTTTCTCTTAAAAAGTACTTAAAATTGTATATGTAGACACTCCTCAATAATTCATTGTTTAATTAGTTTTACATTGTTTGACTTTGACCTTTACAAAAATGACAACAGTTTATAGTCTTATGAGATGTGCTTTTTTCATTCAATAGTAAATTTATTTTTATTTATTTTTCTTTTTTATTATACTTTAAGTTCTAGGGTACATGTGCACAACGTGCAGGTTTGTTACATATGTATACATGTGCCATGTTGGTGTGCTGCACCCATCAACTCGTCATTTACATTAGGTATATCTCCTAATGCTATCCCGCCCCACTCCCCCCACCCTACAACAGGCCCTGGTGTGTGATGTTCCCTTTCCTGTGTCCAAGTGTTCTCATTGTTCAATTCCCACCCATGAGTGAGAACATGTGCTGTTTGGTTTTCTGTTCTTGCGATAGTTTGCTGAGGATGATGGTTTCCAGCTGCATCCATGTCCCTACAAAGGACATAAACTCATCCTTTTTTATGGCTGCATAGTATTCCATGGTGTATATGTGCCACATTTTCTTAATCCAGTCTGTCACTGATGGACATTTGGGTTGGTTCCAAGTCTTTGCTATTGTGAATACTGCCGCAAAAAATACATGTGCATATGTCATTATAGCAGCATGATTTATAATCCTTTGGGTATATACCCAGTAATGGGGTGGCTGGATCAAATGGTATTTCTAGTTCTAGATCTTTGAGGAATTGCCACACTGTCTTCCACAATGGTTGAACTAGTTTATGGTCCCACCAATAGTGTAAAATTGTTCCTATTTCTCCACATCCTCTCCAGCACCTGTTGTTTCCTGACTTTTTAACGATTGCCATTCTAACTGGTGTGAGATGGTATCTCATTATGGTTTTGATTTGCATTTCTATGATGGCGAGTGATGATGAGCATTTTTTCATGTGTCTGTTGGCTGTATCTGTATAAATGTCTTCTTTTGAGGAGTGTCAGTTCATACTTTTGCCCACTTTTTGATGAGGTTGGTTTTTTTTTTGTAAACTTGTTTGAGTTCTTTGTAGGTTCTGGATATTAGCCCTTTGTCAGATGAGTAGATTGCAAAAATTTTCTCCCATTCTGTAGGTTGCCTGTTCACTCTGATGGTAGTTTCTTTTGCTGTGCAGAAACTCTTTAGTTTAATTAGATCCCATTTGTCAATTTTGGCTTTTGTTGTGTTGCTTTTGTTGTTTTAGACATGAAGTCCTTGCCCTTGCCTATGTCCTGAATGGTATTGCCTAGGTTTTCTTGTAGGGTTTTTATGGTTTTAGGTCTAACATTTAAGTCTCAAATCCATCTTGAAGTAATTTTTGTATAAGGTGTAAGGAAGGGATCCAGTTTCAGCTTTCTACTTATGGTTAGCCAGTTTTCCCAGCACCATTTATAGAGTAGGGAATCCTTTCCCCATTTCTTGTTTTTTTTTTTTTTTGTCAGGTTTGACAAAGATCAGATGGTTGTAGATGTGTGGTATTATTTCTGAAGGCTCTGTTCTGTTCCATTGGTCTATATCTCTGTTTTGGTACCAGGACCATGCTGTTTTGGTTACTGTAAATAGATGCAATAAAAAATGATAAAGGGGATATCACCACTGACCCCACAGAAATACAAACTACTATCACAGAGTACTATAAACACCTCTATGCAAATAAACTAGAAAACCTAGAAGAAATGGATAAATTCCTTGACACATGCACTCTCCCAAGACTGAACCAGGAAGAAGTTGAATCCCTGAATAGACCAATAACAGGCTCTGAAACTGAGGCAATAATTAATAGCCTACCAACCAAAAAAAGTCCAGGACCAGATGGATTCATAGCTGAATTCCATCAGAGGTATGAGGAGGAGCTGGTACCATTCCTCCTGAAATTATTCCAATCCATAGAAAAAGGGAATCCTTTCTAACTCATTTTATGAGGCCAACATCATCCTGATACCAAAGCCTGGCAGAGACACAACAAAGAAAGAGAATTTTAGACCAATATACCTGATGAACATCAATGCAAAAATCCTCAATAAAAATACTGGCAAACTGAATCCAGCAGCACATCAAAACACTTATCCACCATGATCAAATGGGCTTCATCCCTGGGATGCAAGGCTGGCTCAACATACACAAATTGATAAACGGAATCCAGCATATAAACAGAACCAAAGACAAAAACCACATGATTATCTCAATAGATGCAGGAAAGGCTTTTGACAAAATTTAACAGCCCTTCATGATAAAAACTCTCAATAAATTCGGTATTGATGGAATGTATCTCAAAATAATAAGAGCTGTTTATGACAAACCCACAGGCAATATCTTACTGAATGGGCAAAAACTGGAAGCATTCTCCTTGAAAACTGGCACAAGACAGGGATGCCCTCTCTCACCACTCCTATTCAACATAGTGTTGGAAGTTCTGGCCAGGGCACTCAGGCAAGAGAAAGAAATAAAGGGTATTCAAGTAGGAAGAGAGGAAGTCAAATTGTCCCCGTTTGCAGATGACATGATTGTATATTTAGAAAACCACATCGTCTCAGTCCAAAATCTCCTTAAGCTGATAAGCAACTTCAGCAAAGTCTCAGGATACAAAATCAATGTGCAAAAGTCACTAGCATCCTTATACACCAATAACAGACAAGGAGCCAAATCATGAGTGAAATCCTATTCACAATTGCTTCAAAGAGAATAAAATACCTAGGAATCCATCTTACAAAGGATGTGAAGAACCTCTTCAAGGAGAACTACAAACCACTTCTCAATGAAATAAAAGAAGACACAAACAAATGGAAGAACATTCCATGCTCATGGATAGGAAGAATCAATATCGTGAAAATGGCCATACTGCCCAAGGTAATTTATAGATTCAATGCCTTCCCCATTAAGCTACCAGTGACTTTCTTCACAGAACTGGAAAAAACTACTTTAAAGTTCATATGGAACCAAAAAAGAGCCCACATTGCCAAGACAGTCCTAAGCCAAAAGAACAAAGCTGGAGGCATCGCGCTACCTGACTTCAATAGTATGTTTAAATATTCATTTCTGAAGTTTTGTTTGATGTGGTTTATTCATTTTTATTGTGGAGGAATATAATTTACTAGTTTATTCATTTGCTTATCCATATCCTTGTCAATGAACCTTTGGATATTTGAGGGGTTACCCATTCTTAATGAATAGGAACAATGTTTTTATGAACTTGTGTGTCTGTGCAAGGGTTCTGTACGTATTTATGCAAGGCATGTCTATAAAATATGTATCTACTAAACTTCAGCAGCTTATGGCATGGTTCTTTCCACAATGGTTGTACAAGTTACACTCTTACCAATAGTGTAAAAGAGTTCCACTTGATCAACGTTCTCACCATTTTTTTTGCTATTATCGTATTTGTGAATCTTTTCCCTCTTGTGGTTGTATATAGTGCTTTGTCTTGAAGCTTCAGTTTTAAATAGAGGTGGGATTTGCTTCTTTTAAATTCCTTAATCCCACCTAGAAGTTGCCACGTCTCCAAATCCATTTGTTTGCAGAGAAATTGGACTGTCCTTCACGATTAAATAAAATGAAGGGGTCTGCTGCCCTACAGGGAAAACTTGAATTCTCTCAGGCCTTCCTCTGCTTTCTCATTAATACACTGCACCTTCTAAACAACACAAGAGGAGGACACAGCTTCTTAGTCTCAAAGACTGTTTCTTCTCCCACTCTGCTAACTCAGATTCCATAAATATATGTGAGGCAGATCCAGTTTTTCTTGTTTTTGGTCTACTGCAAGCATGCCTGCTCTGCTGAGCATATTAAGCTTTGAAGCTGCGTGGTTGGTAATATGTTGAGTGAAACAGTCAGAAATTCGCAGTGGGGCATGAATGATGAATTTTCTATAGCAGTAGGGATAGAATCTGCTGCTCATCAAAGGCTGAAAAACAGGCCTCCCTTAGAAGTCAAGACAGAAGAAAAATGAGCTTGGAATGAGAAAGTACATGATAGAAATGTGGGTATCTTCAAAGAAATATGAAAGTTAATGATTACAGGCATAGGCAAACTCCACACTGAGATATGCCTTTCCAGATAGCAATATTTTCATAGGTATTTAAAGACGCTGGAGATGTTCTTCAGCCCCAGAGAATATCAGCAGATATTCTGAAGCCTAGAAATGGTGAATGACTTGCTCAGGATTACACAACTAGTTATTCAGAGACCTAGACTAGACTCTGGGATATCTGAGTACCACATAAGCATGCTTTCCATTAAAACACAAACTATCACTTCCTCTATTTGGCTCTCTATTTTTTCTTCTGCTGATTAAACTGAAACAATGCCATAGTAAACAAATTCCCAAAGAAGAAATATATATTGTATTCTGTTAGACTAAGGGTTCATGACAAAAGTAAAATATTTTTTTACAGAATTTATATTTGAACTCTCACAACCAAAATGTCTTCTTCCTTTCTTACAAGCCAGTTGTGGTACAGGGTACTTCTGTGAAGTGCGATTTGTGAGAAAACGTTCCCGGAACATTTTATTGTAATGGGAAATTAGTCAGGGAAAGGAAGGAGGCCAGGCAAGCAGGACTCACAGGGAATGATGGTCCAGCTCCACAGGGCATCTTGAACATAGAGTAGACCACACCTTGGTGTAGTTTCCAAGGGGAAGCAAGGAAGCTAGGGTATTTATATACACTTACAAGTCAGTCTTTGGTTAAGGTTATCCCTGTGGTGAGGGGAAGTGAATCCCCAAGCACTTCTGGCTTTCCGTTTGCACAAAGCAGTTTCCAGCAGCATGAAGGAAGCCCAACAAAGACTCACAGCTGGCCATCAGGATTAAAAAGCACATCAGTAGCTGGCACGCATGAACGTGGTAAAGAGATCTAAAGAGATACAGCAGAGCACTAACTGCTTCTGTGGCTGCTTTAAACTAGATCTTTCCTGTTAACAAAATTCTCTGAAGCAGTGGTGGTATAGTAAAACTCTACTATGTAATATATTTCCTTGGGCTGTCTCACACATGGCTGATAAAGAAATTCATATAATATTTTTTGGGGAAAGTTTGGCAGTATATCTCAAAAGGCTTAAATGTAGAATTTTCTAATAAAAATAAAACATATTACTTATGAAGTGTTTATTATGTTGCAGATATCATACTATGTGGTTTATTTGTGTGATCTTATCTAAAACTCTCAATAACCTAATAATATAGATATTATTACTATCCTCATTTTATAGATGAGAAAACTGAGTCTCATTGATTGAATTGCCTAAGTCACACAGTTGGTAGGTGGTATAGCTAGAATTTGAACCAGGTCTGTTTAATTCCAGATACTGTACTTGATTCCAGAAACATTTACATTAAATGATTAGGAATAGGTACACAAATTTTATCCATAGTAATTTCCTCACAGTGTTTTATATTAAAAAGTTTGAAACTACCACAAAAACCCAAGAGGACAGGATTCAATGAGCTTCTGGATAGCTGAACACATGGAGGTTCCTAAAGGTGGCACACTCAGGGAGGACATGGAAGCTCTGTACCCCTTCTGCCATACCTTGCCCTATGCATCTCTTCATCTGTATCCTTTACAATATCCTTTATAATAAAACAATAATGCATTAGTCCATTTTCACACTGCTATAAAGATACTACCTAAGACTGGGTAATTTATAAACAAAAGAGGTTTAATTGACCCATAGTTCCACATGGCCGGGGTGGCCTCAGGAAACTTACAGCCTGGCAGAAAGTGAAGGGGAAGCAGGCACCTTCTTCACAAGTTGGCAGGAGAGAGAGGGAGAACGCAGGGGAAACTGCCGCTTTTAAAACCATCAGATTTCATGAGAACTCCTTCACTATCATGAGAACAGCATGGGAGGAAACTGTTCCCATGATCTGATTACTTCCCATTGGGTCCCTCCCTCAACACATGAGGATTACAACTCGAGATGAGTTTTGGGGGGGATACAGAGCCAAACCATGTCAAGTAAACATTTAAAAAATCTGAAACTATTAATATTTACATGTCTAAAAATTGAGATCTAGTTGAAGAATTTGTATTAGAATTATTTGATGGGATAATTTTTAACACAAAACTAATATTGAAAATCGGTATTTTGCTTGACATGAAAAACTGTTCGCTATATAATATTAAATGAAAAATCAGGTGAAAACAACTATAGATTGTGTTTCCATTTTTGTGAAAACAAAATAACAAAACAAAGCAAAACTACACATGAATGGTTAGTGAACTATATGAAATAACAGATCTAAGCACTGGATGGTATTTCTGACCATTCTTTTCTAAAGGTTTATGAAATGCACTCACCTCTTGCTGTGGTTTAAATGTGTCCCTCAAAGTTGACATGTTGGAAATGCAGTCACCAATGCATCAGTGTTGTGAGGTGGGGCCTAATAAGAAGTAATTAGGACATAAGGGCTCTTCCTTCATGAATGAATTAATGCTATTAAAACCAGAGTGGGTTAGCATTATGGGAGTTAGTTAGGAGAGTGGGTTTGTTATATAAACAAGTTCAACCCCTTCTTGCTCTCTCTTGCCCTCTCTTTGCCCTCCTTCCATGGGATCATGCAGCAAGAAGGCCATCACTAGATGTTTTGTTCTTGGACTTCCGAGCCTCCAAAACTATAAGCCAAATAAATGCCTGTTCTATAAATTGTCCAGTCTGTGGTAGTCTGTTCATGGCAGTGTAACATGGACTAATCCACCTTTCTAATTCTTTTTTTTTTTTTTTTTTTTTTTTTTTTTTGAGACGGAGTCTTGCTCTGTAGCCCGGGCTGGACTGCAGTGGCCGGATCTCAGCTCACTGCAAGCTCCGCCTCCTGGGTTTACGCCATTCTCCTGCCTCAGCCTCCGGAGTAGCTGGGACTACAGGCGCCCGCCACCTCGCCCGGCTAGGTTTTTTTTGTATTTTTAGTAGAGACGGGGTTTCACCGTGTTAGCCAGGATGGTATCGATCTCCTGACCTCGTGATCCGCCCGTCTCGGCCTCCCAAAGTGCTGGGATTACAGGCTTGAGCCACCGCGCCCGGCCTCTAATTCTTTTTCAAGGCATCTCCTCAAAGTAGTGAGGGGTTAGAATTTTTCTACAAATATTTTGAATTTGATAATCACAAATGGATGCGGAGGACCCTACTAAAATCTTGTTCATCGAGTAATTTAACCTGTTTTCATACTCACTTCCTAAGATTTGTGCACTGTAATCCTGGTAGCCTCTGCTTGGAAAGTTCTTTCCTTCTAAACCACCCTATTAATTCATAACCATTTTTCATATCTCAGCCCCAGGAGGGTCATCCATCCCTTCTTTTTCAACATTTCTTTTCTCAATAAAATATGTAAGCACCAGATACTATGCTGGGCACCAAATAGGACACTAGAAAAGAAATTAGCTTAGAGACTTGTGTTCATAATATGTCACAGAACATTTGGATGGCAAGAGACATATGGATGAATGAGATTCAAAATGAGATTTTTCAAAGGCTTATTCTCAAATGAATGGGAAGGGTCCTGTGTGTATTTCCAAATAACTCATAAGCTGTCATGCATATCCATTTTAAAGTGACTATTAAGCTACCATAATAATAATAATAATAACACCTATAAGCTTACATGCACATCAATCTTTTAAGTGACTATTAAGCTACCAAAATAATAATAATAACAACAACTAAGACCATAAAGGGCCATATATGGTTTACAACTCTTCACAAATATTACTCCAGAAATAACAGGATATTTGGAGGAAGATCTCCAAATGACAAAGATTTTAGTTTTTGTTACTTATTTCCACAACTAAAGCATGCGGCTATTGAGTACAAGCATCTGCAAATATTTTTCTTTAGCATGTTGTTTAAAGAAGGAGGACTTGGTTGCTGTGCTAGTTTGAGGAAAGCAGTTTGGGCAGAATTACTTACCTTATTACACTTGATAGATGTACGGTGACATGCATCACTTTGGGTACCACTCACACAACCATCCTGAGGACAGCAGAGGACAGCAGAGGAATAAATAGAACTTTAAACAGAGAACTTGGTGTTACTTCAATAAGTCTCACATGTGAATGAGTAGGAGGCTCTGAAAGTTGATGTTCAGAAGGATATCATAAATCAAAATGTATTTGGCTTTGAAAGTTGTCTGGAAGAAATACATAATATAATTTATCCTTATTCTTCTTTAAAAAACCTAGAATATCATTTGCTCTTATATACTGTATTGGAATCTATTCAGTTTATTCAAGTATTATAGTTCAATAATTCTTGGCGAAAGGCCAGGAAAACCTGAATGACAACACTACGTTTGTTTTACAGGTAAAAATGGAAATTGTACAATCAAAATCGAGCTTCAGGAATACAATTCAGCATGAGAGAGTTATGCAGAAATTGGTGATCCTATTAAAAAGATGCACTTTAAGAATAAATATGACTTTTGTTAGTATTTAATGATTTAATTTTAAAAAGTTTAAATAAAATGTCAGATAAAAATTGTGGTATATATTGGTGCACTCATCCCATTTGAAGTTTTGTAGACTTAAATTTCTGCTTTCTACTAAATTATTTTTTTGTTTACCCTATTTTTTCTACTAACTTTGCATTATTCACATCCACATATACAAAGGTAATTAAAATATTGATGACTATTAATTTTATGGGAATATCTGTACTGATATCTGTCACTTTTTCATTATAAAGACCTAATGGAAGAGCGATATAATTCCCTTTGATGTTAGGAGATCTAACTTCTAGGTCCAGCTGCATTCGTAATAAGCTCGATGACCTTGGGTAAGTCACATAATTATATATTAATCTTCAATTTTCTTATCTATGAAATGAAGTTGGACCACATGATTTTGAAAGTCCCTCTTATCTCTGAAATTATACTGTCAGCTCTCATTTTTACTAATTTGGAGGAGCAGTGATCTGCTGTTATGACACAGTAGATTAATCCCCACTGTATTTGCCTAATTGGCATGAAAAGTGACAGAGACTGAGAAATGGATGCAGCTGTCTTTGGTACAAGTGGGTACAGGCTGAAGCTCCTCAGTGCTCTCAGTGTCTTTCCATTTTTCATTAGCCCCACTGTCTGCATGCTCTTGACCATTCTCAGAGTCGGGATATGACCATGACTCTAGTGACCTTCAATATATATAATCATAAATTGACGTCCTTTGCCTTATAGTTGTTTCCCGAAGAATCTTCTCAAATGTATACAAATCCTGGCATTTAATTGTGGGAATGGATCTGCTACTGTGCACAAAAAGTGAGTTGCTTAAGAATGTCTTATTTATTTCACATTGGAGTGCTATAGTCTGTAAGTCTATGGACATGATCTTGGCAAACCCCTCTGACATATCTCAGAGTAATGTTTTTAAACTCATAAAATAAAATACACAGGATTGCAAAGAAATGAAATAAATAGAAATACAGTTTCATCAATAAATCCAAATTTAAGACCTGTGTGAATATCATTTTCACCTAGGCTGTAAACTCCCTGAGACCAGGAAGTATGTCTTGTTCATTGATTTGTCCTAAGTGCTTAACACAGTGCACGGTTCAGTCAGGATGCTCTATAAATGCATGCCTACTTATTTAATCACACTATTTCAAAAATCTTCTTTCTTTCAAGTCTGCTTCCTCATCAGATTTTAAGGGATAAGGGTAGACGCTTATCCACTATTGCCTTCCCAGGTCTTATATGGTGTTTCAAATTCGGTTGGTGCTCAACTAACATTTATTAAAAGCACGTATAGATGAGCTAGCCCTGTACATTTTCTGCTCTCTTCTGGCAACTTTGAGTACTGGGTTATTGGCTTATTGCTGGAAATTCTGTTCTCTGGAGGTGTAGAGTGGCCTGAAGTCTTGAAGAACTGAGGAGGAGGGTATATTGGTCTGCTTGGGCTGCCATAACAAAATCTCATAGACGTGGTGACTCTGAAATCAGAAATTTATCCTTTCATAGTTCTGGATGTTGGAAAGTCCAGGATCAAGGTTCTGGCAGAGTATGTTTTTTGGTGAGAGTTGTTTTCCTTCCTGCCTTGCAAATGATCACTTTCTCAGTTTTCCTCATATGGTAGAGAGAGAAAGAGCTCTCTGGTATCTCATCTTAGGAGGACACTAATTCTGTCAGATCAGGATCCCATCCTTATGTCCTCATTTAGCCTTAATTACTTCTATAAATGCCATATCTCCAAATGCAGTCACGTTGGGGGTTAGGGCTTCAACATACAGATTTTGGAGTGATACAAGTCAGTCCACAGTAGAGAGTCAGTGTGGTGCACTGAAATATGAAGGAGACCCCAAAGTCTCATTCCGGCTGTGCCGTTAACTAGACAAAGACCTAGAGAAAATCCACTGTTTTCTCACATGTAAAGTTTTTGACTAGATAATCTGAAGTTTCCTACCTACATTCAAATTCTTTGCACCTATGCGAAGATCCCAGTGAATCTCAGTAGAACAAAGTTGCTGCCCAAACTGAAAACTGTCTTTTAGAATATTATCATGCATCATTTCTGAAAATACCACATAATAAAGTTAACTTTTGATTGAAGTGCTTCATAGCTTTTCAGTGAAATTTAATACACAATATGGGTTGATAAATTAATGCCAAATCAGTAGTTTAGAGATCTGTATGGCTTCCCGGAGAATGAAATGGCTTGAATTTGTAACTGGCATTAGGAAAGCTAGGAGTGCTAGAAAACTAAAGTAACATGCTCTTTTACTTCTTGAAGTTGCTTCTTTAGATCTTCTCAGGGCCATATTGATTCCTTCTTTGTTGTTATTCAAATGGAAAGAGGTAACAAAATAACTTCTATAGTGTATTTTTTTGAAATAAACTTATACCTAGGAAATTAATAAACAAATATACGTAATAGAAGTGTTCATTAGACATTAATCGAATAGTGACTTCAACACTTTTAAAAATGTTTATTTCTTTTTTTTTTTTTTTTTTTTTTTTTTTTTTTTTTTTGAGACGGAGTCTCGCTCTGCCGCCCAGGCTGGAGTACAGTGGCCGGATCTCGGCTCACTGCAGGCTCCGCCTCCCGGGTTCACGCCATTCTCCTGCCTCAGCCTCCCGTGTAGCTGGGACTACAGGCGCCCGCCACCTCGCCCGGCTAGGTTTTTGTATTTTTTAGTAGAGACGGGGTTTCACTGTGTTAGCCAGGATGGTCTTGATCTCCTGACCTCGTGATCCGCCCATCTCGGCCTCCCAAAGTGCTGGGATTACAGGCTTGAGCCACCGCCATTTCTGTACACACGCTCTTCACCTCTGATTTCTAATGTGTTTAATATTCTTCATAGTAGTATTATGCAAGCTAAACTAACTGATATGTACTGCTTTGCTGAGAATTTCAATATTTTATAGCTTGATTAGAATCAGTGTTTTTTTCCTCAGAAAGAAAAAGACTGACAAATTTTACTAATTTTTTGTAGAGTGTTTCCATGATTATTAGTGTTTAAAAAAAGGTCAGGCATTTGAATAGGTTTCATAAATCTTAAAAGCAGCAAAAGCTTTTGAAATGATTAATTTGGGCTACTAATTTTACAAAGTACTAGAAATAAAAAGATTTTGAATGATAGTATAATCTATCTTTGATGGTATAATCCAACTGTCATACATTACGATGCCCACAAATTCTCTATGACTTATTCTTAGCTCTGGTAATTTAATCAGTCATTCACTTACCACTCATTTATTTATGTTTTCATTCATTTATTCATCATTTGATGAATGAGGCAGTACAGCATACTGGTTAATAGAATGGGCTTGAGTTAGAATCCTGGTTTCTCTGTTATTAGCAGTGTGTGACCTTACTCAACTTCAGGAAAGCTTCAGTTTCCTCATTTTTAAGAAGGTGCTAATGGAAATGTCTACTTCATGAATTTGTTTCAATGATTAAATAAGATAGTATTTGTAAAACATTTAAAAGAAGTGCCTGACACATATAAATGGCTCAATAAATGTTAGTCCCTCATAAATACCCATAAGGCTGTTATAAGGATTAAATAGATGATGGGCATAAAGATTTCAGCTAAGTACCTGGCAAACACAATCCATCAACAAAGGTGAGCTAGTATCATTAGGAAATATACATGTAGGTTTTGGGGACAAAAAGCTGAATAAGTATCATTGACTTTTTAGAGTCCCTTCAGTCTTATTTCTTTAGGAAAAAACTAGGCTAGGAGAACACAACTCAGGTTCTCTCCAGATGCAGAAGATATCTAGAAAATGCCTAACAGAAAAATAACCGGAAGAGTTCATTAGAGTCCATTGCATTTTTTTCCAGAACCATTACTCAGTGGCTTGTCCCACAGATGAAAGATATTAACTCATCTTCATTTAGGAGCTTCAGACTAGGGGAAATAAAATGATGGAAGAGATGAAGTGGAGATAGATAAATAGTCTTTGAAGATAGACTTTAAAATTTTAATTTGTTTTAGAAAGGTTAATACTTAGAAGGTAATTGACTAGAATCTTAAGTTAAAAGGAGATAAAAGGAACACTAAATGCTACCAAGTCCCCAAAATTAAAAAGGGGGGTATCTTTGGAAATCTTATGGAGTTAAATTTGAGCAAATTAAGAGGATAACTTTCATACATGGAAGGTAATATAGCATTAAATTGATTAGTTAAAGAAGTAGTACTGCTATACAGGATTCTGGGAAAATAATGAAAAGGTCATAAATAGTTATTCAGAGAAGCTGAGATGAAGGGTAATATCTTCCATGTTCTTACAGGACTTCTCATGGGACTTTTGGCAACAAAGTCTGTATTATATGGACTGAAAATCTAATCCAATAAGGCTATACTATGCTCCCATATTTTTTCCATTGCTAGTTAAGTGGATAATTGGTTATTATTATTATTGATAAACCTGTGAGCTTTTATTGTAGTTTGTAAAATTTACATAGAAAAATTATTTCTTCAGTTTAGCATTTCAGCATGTAAATCTCTCACAGGACATTCATGTTTAGGGTAAATCTAAAGCCTTCATAATGTAACTGAAGCCATTTTTAGCTTTTCTCTCAGAGGATGTTGAATTCTATTGCTCTAATAGCTCTTTTTTTTTTTTTTTTTTTTTTTTTTTTTTTTTCTTTGAGACGGAGTCTCGCTCTGTCGCCCAGGCTGGAGTGCAGTGGCCGGATCTCAGCTCACTGCAAGCTCCGCCTCCCGGGTTCCCGCCATTCTCCTGCCTCAGCCTCCGGAGTAGCTGGGACTACAGGCGCCCGCCACCTCGCCCGGCTAGTTTTTTGTATTTTTAGTAGAGACGGGGTTTCACCGTGTTAGCCAGGATGGTCTCGATCTCCTGACCTCGTGATCCGCCCGTCTCGGCCTCCCAAAGTGCTGGGATTACAGGCGTGAGCCACCGTGCCCGGCCGCTCTAATAGCTCTTAATGGCAAAACCTCCCCCCCAAAAAAAACATAAGGAATAATATGATTTCTTCAGTCTTTTTGCAAGGATGTTATTCTGTATTTATTTAATTATCTGGGTGGCTGTCAAAGGTTTCCATAGTTCTCAAATCAGAATATTCCATAGGGGTCTGAACTGTAGGTTTACATGGTCATTATTAAGTCCTGTAAATAAGCACATCTCATTGTACCTATGTCCTGAACCACTCAACATTTACTACAAGATTATGTATTCTTCCAGATATGCATCTTTTAATGCTTTTCATTATACCTTCAACTGATGCATTATTTAAAACTTTAATATGCCTGTCATGTTCCTGTTAATATATCCATCTCACTGCAATTTTTAAACCATTGCATCTCATTTTACGTTTTTCTGCATGCATCTCTGGCTCACTTCCATTTAACCATTTCGTTATACTTTCTCACTATCATGTTCCTTTTTATTAGTTTTGGATATCTCCCTGAGAGTGGGGAGACAAGTGTGCTTACTTCCTCTCCTCTCCTCTTTAATATGATCTCAGTATGATTTTCTAATTTTTTGTAGCTATCCTCTCCTATTTGAGAGGATCTCCGGGGATCATTCTAGAAGTTTCTTTTCTGAGTCAGTTGTCCACTTTGGCTCTTTTTCATTCTTTACATGAACTGTTTGTTATCTAAGGAAACTGCTCCTAAATACTGTTCATTCAAAACCCTCACAGACTATATTCTAGGAACTTCTGTGGCAGGGGAGGTGGGGGAGAGTGTTCACATTTATTGTTTTACCAGGTATTTTAAGTTTCCTTATGTTCTAGCATTGTTGAATAAAAACTGACAGCATAGGTTGTCTGTGTACATTACTTTGTGTGATCTGTGTTAAAAGAAAAAGTGATGAGAAGGCAGCTCTTATTTATTTTCCACAACATTCCACAATTTTATGCTTTGATTTGTCAGTCTTTTGTTGGGTCCTAAATGGAACATATGAAGCAGTGAAAACACCTTTTCAATATTATTTGTGGATACTTTTCTCAAAGGCAGATGTCTGATGTTCATATTTCCCAGTAGACTTCTGGGAACCATCAAACGTGAATATGGGTGATCAGCAGGACCAAAGTGCTGCCCCCATTTTTTTCCCTTTGTAAGCCACCATGATTCTTGAAATTACCAAAGCTAGTTATTGGCAAAACATTTTCTATGATATCAGTTAAAGGTTCTGACAAAAATTAGCATTAAATGATTAGGGAAATATAGCTGATTTTAAATAATATCTATCTGGCAATCTTTGGAGCCATCTTTTCTAACATTCTTTTTAAAGTTTCACTTTTTCCCTTATTTCTTTATTCATTCTTACTTACTGAATGTGTGACACATGCCCTGTCTGTGATTTCTACCCAAATTAAAAAAAGATAGAATTTATGTTACTACTTCAAACAGACACTGAGAGTCAATCTACTGATGAAAATGAAAGAATTTCTATTATTTGGAAGGACAATGAAGTTGCATGTAGAAAAACACTTAGTGATCTGGGTCTGCTACCTGAATCAAGGCAGCCCTGTCAACTTGAAAGAAATTTGGAGGCCGGGCGCGGTGGCTCAAGCCTGTAATCCCAGCACTTTGGGAGGCCGAGACGGGCGGATCATGAGGTCAGGAGATCAAGACCATCCTGGCTAACACGGTGAAACCCCGTCTCTACTAAAAAATACAAAAATCTAGCCAGGCGAGGTGGCGGGCGCCTGTAGTCCCAGCTACTCGGGAGGCTGAGGCAGGAGCATGGCGGGAACCCGGGAGGCGGAGCTTGCAGTGAGCTGAGATCCGGCCACTGCACTCCAGCCTGGGCGACAGAGCGAGACTCCGCCTAAAAAAAAAAAAAAAAAAAAAAAAAAAGAAATTTGGAGGATATGTATTCTTCTGTCTATGTCTGCCTTTGGGTGAGGCCTGAGTTATCCTAAAGTTGGGCAGCTGTCCATCATCAGTAAGACACTTTTTAGTATCCATTTAGAAACAACATGCAGCTCAGTGTGTATTTCCCTCCTCCCCAGTAGGGGTCATGGACTGTGTCAGAGGACAAAAGACTCTGATATAACTTGCTGGACATAGTGGTTTTTAATGTGTTCCAGTGGAAACAGCAAATCATAAGATCCCAGTGTGGCTAGAGAAGCTCTTCCTCCTGAAGAATGACTCAGAGTGAACACTGATCACCCCCAAACCAGAGGCTATGTCACTGCAGTCTGGCCTGAAGTCAAAATAGACCTTTTTTACTTTGTACTTCTAAGCATGTCAGCTTGCATTTTCATTATTTAATTATAGTAAACATCATTGTTTTATAATCTTTCTGATAATTCCTATCTGACATCTGCTTCTATTTGTTTTGGTTCATTTTTCCTCGCTGGTTCCTTGTTTTCTTTTGTGTGTCACTTTCATTCTATTTTGTTCAGTGTCCTTAAAAAATGATTTGTGGTGGTCCTCCACAACCTAGAATTATAGCATCTTAGTTTGGACTGATATAACAAGATAACACAGACTGTGTGGCTTAAACAACAAACGTTTACTTCTCACAGTTCTGGAGGCTGAGAAGTCAAGCTCCGGGTGCCAACAGATTCACTGTGTGGTGAGGGTCTTCTTGGTTTGCAGACCAGCACCTTCTAACTATATCTTCACGTGGCAAAGAGAAAGGGATCATCTCTTTCATTTCTCTTTTTACCTTTCAAAGGTCCCAGCTCCAAATTCCATCATCTTGGGGATTAGGGCTTCAACATATAAATTTTGGAGAGAGTCAGTTCATGGAAGATGGTGTCTTCCTCTGGAGAGAAGGTGGATTGCCTTTTGTTTTAGTCTGTTCAGGCTCCTATAACAAAATACCTTATCCTGAGTAGCTTATAAACAATAGAAATTTATTTCTCATAGTTTTCAAAGCTGGGAAGTCTAAGATCAAGGCTTAGATCTGGGGTCTGGTGAGGGCCCCTTCTTCATAAACAGCAACTTCTTGTTGTATCCTCATTTGGTAGAAAGAACTAGCTAACTCTCTAGGGTCTCTTTTCTCAGGGTACTAATTCTATTCATAAAGGGGGAGCCCTCATGACCTAATCCCCTCCCAAAGACCCCACCTTCAGAAGTAAAATTTCAACATATGTGTTTTGCGAGGACACAGATATTCAGACCATAGCAGTTTCTACCAGATGCTGAAAGCACTCAGGGACCAGTTTAAACCACGTTTACCAATTCAGGTTTCCTTGACCAGGCAGAGTATGTATATATGAATGGCAAGCTTGTGTGAAGTTTGGATTATGGTCACTGCCACTGATTCTAAGGGATTTTTTTTTCTTATTTTTGCCTCTGTGACACAGCTATCTTTTTTGAGTGTCTGTGGCAGGAAGGAAACAAACAAAACTCCCCACAACCTTAATTTTTGTAAGACATTAAATTTTGAGGTTGTTCGATTAACTTGAGCTAAGCTGAGAATGAGAATGCTACACAAAAATTTTTGTTCAGGGATTTTTGCCTTTATTTTCTAGTAGTGTAAAAAGAGTTTCATTAAATTAAGAGGTTTTAAAATTAATTATTCATCAACAAGATAGAACACTAAACATTCATTAAAAATTCTGTATTGGAAGAATATTTAATTATGGAAGTAATGCTCATGATGTTATTAATCAAAAGCACTTTACCTTGTGGTATGTATCACATGATTCTATCTGGGTAAAATGAAAATAAATTAAATGTACATTTCCTTTTCACAATTTTTTACATTTTCCAATCATACAATAGTTATGAGTGACTCTTATGTTCAAAAATAAAATATCTTCTTTTAAATGCCATCTTCCATTTTCCTAAGCAAAATTTAGTATCTTTCTTCTCTGAACATATGTTGCTCTGTATCACTTTGTTTAGTGATATGATTTTATTTTTTCTGTCAATCTCTTAAACAATAAAAACCATATCTACCTCATAACATTATTAGGAGACTCAGAAGAGAATTCATATAAAGCAATGAGCATAATGTCTTGCATAGAGTAACCACTGAATAAGAATAATGTGTTTTTAGGATCCTATTTTGTGTTTTGACATTTTTAGAAATTGATATATTAAATCTTTTGGCAGAAGTGGAGTAGCAGAATGATTTTTTAGGTAAGCACTTACTCCTGTTGCTCTTGGAAAGTTGTCATTTCTTGCAGGTGAGTCTTGTTCTTCTCATTAGGAGTTTCAGAGCCCAGATTATTGAATACACATATGCACTACCCATTTCCAATATGCTCCACTGTAAGGTGCTGCTAATGTAAAAGACATGATTAACATACAACTCATGGGAGATGAATCAAAAACAGTTCCTGTTGTCTTCAATAGAATCTTAAAAATGTATTCAGTAAGAGCATCTTTTTTCTCGCCACTAGGTTACCTTCTTTCTTACTCATAGATAATGAATAGTTTAAGTCTAGAAACATATTTTCAAGTTAGAAACTTTCATTGTCCAATCCAAAACATAAACCAACATTTGATTCTTCATTCAGAAGTATAGTTTCTCTGTGTCCTCCTCTGTGTTCTTTAAAATGCTGAAAGTTTGATTTGGCAATTGCCCACTTTTGGGGAAGGAGCTACATTTTTTTTTTTTTTTTTTTTTTTTCCTGTCTGTACATGCTCACTGGCTACTTTTTAGATACCACCATGATCCACAATCTCCTCTTGGAAATTGCTCTTCACATTCTAATCACTTTTTAGATTCTTGGTCTAGCTGAGGGTTCCAAAAGTGATAGAAACATTTGTTGAATATTTTCTTGTAAATTCTGTATTGTGGCTCGGCACTTCACTTTGGTATGCAAGCATGACTGTGTCAGCATGATTGTGTCTTGGTGGCTGGATGAGCATTTCGGTGCTAATGTCTTTTTATATGACTGTTTTAAGGAAATGGTAGAGCATAGCAGTGAGACAAAGGCGTCGGGAGGAGCAGAACTCTGGCAGTGCTGGAAAGCCGACGGGAAGTAGTAAACTTAGTGGTTAAAAACACGTATTTTAGAACTCAGATAAGCTCTTCCACTGACTAGCTATAATTTTGGGCAAGTAAATTAACCTTAGATTTCTCATCTGTAAAATAGGATAATAATAGTACCTGTCCTATAGTCTGTTGTGAGGATTACATGGGATAATGCATGTAAAGAATTAGCACAGTGTCTGGCATATGCAATGAAAACAGGCCATAAATAGATTTAGTAAATATTGTAAAAATAACATGATGATGTCCTTGTGGCTTTGCAACTTTGAAGTTGTTTCAGGTAGTATCCTAAAGGCTGTCTGTGTCTGAAAGTCACCCTCTCCTCACACTTTTTACCTGACATTGACATCTATATTAATCTGTAGTTCCCATTGCTATAGAAATAGAAAGTCTCCATCTATTAAAACTTTTACCCCAAGGAACACTTGGGACTTGGTTCAGGTAGAGTCTGAGACCTGGCTTGATTATCTCAAGACCATTATCTTCCCATTAACATGACTTTCTGTGTGAGTCTACACTTCTCCCTGACCCCCAACTGTAATCCATATAATTTTCTTCTCAGCCTTGATACTAAAATGACCTTGGATAATTTTTCCTCTCTGATTTTTTTCTGAATTCTGTCTCATAGTCTAATATCATGCCACATTGATTTGACTAAAATGATAGCTTTGTCATTTAGAAAATTTTTACATGTTTCTATAATGCTTTTTCTGAAGCACAAAGCAATTTTGTCATGAAATCATGAATGCTCCCTTTAGTTCCACTTCAAAATGGCTTTCCCAGAGTCAGATGAAAATCTCCAAAATGACTTCTGACAACCATCAAAGAACAATGGCATTCTTGCCACCATGTCGTTTCTAATCTATAAGAAAAGGGTGACAGGCATTGAAGAGAGAATGTAACCACTTTCACTAGAGAATTGCTAATTGAGTAAAGTTATCAAAACTCTCCAAATCATCAGTTAAAATATTTTTTCAAGATTTTCATCATCCAACTTGTTTCACACATACTTTGTGTGTGGAGTTGGGGGTGAGGTAGGGATTGGGGGGGTAGGGTAGGGTAGGAGTAGTTTCTTATTTCCAAATAATCAAGCCTAAACGTCTATTGACACTAAATTAGAACACCCTATATTTGGATCAGAGGCATGGCAGGGTGGCTCATTTTCACATTAAAAAATGTCTGATTGTTACTGGAAGTGATGATGTGCATTTTCTTAAGCATCTGAGAAAATGTCTTTAAGCTACTATTTTCTTTCAACTTTAGCTGCTGGAAATACACAAAATTTTATATTTTACTTGTGTACTAAAAGGTATGTTTAAGATTAGTATTAGTATAATAGACCAAGATATTTGTAATTTTTCTTTCCAAGTTTTCTCCATTTTTTTTTCATTGATACAGTGGAGAAAGGACTTCGGCATTTGGGTGCATTGCAGTTGTGTCCGTTATCTGATTCAGTGTGATCTAATAATAAAACATAGACTATGTTAGCCCCACCACCATCATAGGATTTCAAGGAAGAAGAAGTAACAGGACTTAGGAAATATTGCAATCTAATAGAGGCCAGTGAATCTTTTATAAATGAATGACATTATTCGTGTAAAAATATTTGCCTTAACTTGGTGTTAACAGTATGAGAAATGATGCTCAAAAGTTCCTAATATTTGGGAAATCTGATTGTATTCTAGGGTTCTACCCTTGCACTTGTGTCTCTCAAGCATATGAGTTTCTGTAGCAAAACAAAGGGCTGCAAAATTGAGTAGGAGGTAACATGATACTTTGCAACTATTTTCAGGACAGTAATACTTAGAATGATTTTCCTCTATGATTTTGCTTCACTATGATGTGCTGAGGTATGGTTTACTTTGTATTTATCTTTCTTGAGTTTCATACTTTTTGAATCTTTGACTAGACATTTTTCTTCATTTTTGAAAAATTACTGGATGTTGTCTTCTAAAATATTACCTATACCTTTTTTCTTTTTCTACCGTTGCCTTCTGGAACTCCAATTACGTTCATGCAACAACCTTTTCATTGTGTTCTATAAGTACCTTTCCTTTTCTCTATAATTTCTAATCCCTTTCTTTACCTGTTTCAATATGTGTCTCTGGTTCACTGATCTTTTCTCTGGCTATGTTCAACTTTCTGGAAAGGGGACTTTTTCCAAATATTTGTTAATTCAGAAAATATGGAGAAACTGCTCTATGTCAGGAACCAATTTAGGCATTGGGGGTGCGTTAGTGCACAAAACAGATAAAAATCCTGCCCTGGTAAAACTTATATTCTATGGAGGGACACAGACTATAAACAAAAAGTATAATAAGTAAGTATTTTACACAGTACTTTAGAAAGTGTTGATTACTGTGGAAAAAATAGAACATGGTAAATGTCAACAAGTCAGGCCTCATCAAGAAGGTGACATTTGAGCAAAGGCTTGAAGGAGGTAATAAAGTGAACGACAACAGGACAATCAGTACAGAGAGACTGTGCTTTACCAGGATCACTGTGGCTGCTGTTGATAAGAGATTGTGAGGGCAAGACTGAGAGCAATAGACAAATTAAGGGCTATTGAACCAGAGGTAGCAGCAGATATGGCGAGAAGAGACTGGATTCTGAAAATATTTGGATGTGACAATTGACTGGGTAACGTGAGAAAAAGAGAGATGTTGAGGTGAATTCCAAGCTTTTTTGCCAGTAGCTGATATGGAGAAGTGTGAAGGGAAGACAGGAGTTCATTTTGCAACATAGTTATAAAATACTCAAATGCCCATGTAATTAGGCAAATCACATTTAACCACTTTAGCCAGTTTTATTGCTCATTAATCTTATTAATTTTTTTCATGTGTTGTCAATTGTTTGCTTGACTATTAGAATGTGAGTTACAAGAAAGCAGGGCTCTTTTCCAACTTGTGTACCATTGGATCTTAGAATATTTCTTGGCAAAAAAGTATGTGCTTTATAAATATTTATTGAATTAATTAATGAATGCATACAGTTTTCCAAATTTGCAAAGTGGGTAGATTGATACTTGCCTTGCTGAATTCTTCACTGTGGTTGTGAAGGTTAAATAGCATATAAAAACATAAGCAGAATATAGACATAAATGCCTCTATATCTCTGTGACTTTTAAAATTAATATTGATTTCTATATGGCTTCAAAAGCAGGCTAGCACAGTGATTTAAAACACAGGCTTTGGAGCAAGAAAGACCTTGCTTTGAATCCCAGTGAAGCTGTTTTCTAATTGAATAACTTTGGGAAAATTGATTAATTTTCTGTGCCCTTTGTTTCTTCTATAACTTGGGAATAATGATATTATCCTTAGTTTTTTGATAACTATTCAATAAAATTATGCTCATAAAAGGTATGTGGGACATAGTAATTGCTCAAAGTCAGAGTTATGATTATTGTTATTCTGTCTCCCAGTTGATATACCTGAATGTGAATATTTATAATGTTTACAAGGCACTATTATATGTCTTCTATGCAGACCTCATGTTCTGTCTATTGCATCTTTTTTTTTTTCTCTCCTATCCAGTAGAACTTCCCTTTATCAGCCTCTTCATTCCAAAATTTACTCTATACTGCACAATTTTGGATGATGGTATTTTCTAAGGACTAAAGATTAATGGAAAGGACAGTTAGGGGCAGAAATAGCCAGACATGTTAGGCAATAAAATTGAGCAAAAGTCAGTTACCTGACATTAAATTCAGGTGTAGGGGCTTTTCATTTCAAACCCAGTAAACGTGCTAGCATTCTTAAGGAAAAAGAAGTCCCGAAGGTGAAGTTCTGTCTCTTTTGCTTTACACAATTACAGGTGGGAAAATCAATAAGGTGGTATAATCACACAGAAAGGATTAATGCCACAGGAATATTCTCTTGTGATTGTATAGCTGGTGAGCCTCCTTATGCTTATTCTCGGAAGGCTGTCTTGATAACTTTGCCTTACAAACCTCTAATGAGTGAGTAACAGAGGATGAGGGAAAGTAGGGGAGAGGGCAGCAAGTGAAGGTTGATCTACTGCCAAGAACTAGCCAGGCTCTGAGCAGGGATCTATCCATTGGGAGCATGCCTGGAAAAGTGCATTAGGAATTTTTCTGGAGGGTAAGCTGTAAACTGTCAGCCATAGCTGTTTTAAATGACTAACAACCACCTCCAAGGTCTCTTTTGTCCTTTGAAGGGAGATTATTTTTGGTTTAAAGTTTGGAGTAGTAAAACCATGTACAATGTAGAATCTAAATGAAACAGTAAAACTAACTTTGGCATACAACAACTTAGTGGAAATTGATGAATATCACTAATGCTGTTTAGCACATTTTAAGAAAGTCCTTGTCAAGGGGTTTTATAATTTAAACAAAAAAAGTGCTCTGTCTTTGTAAATTATATTCTGGTGAACTTTCTAGTAAAATGCTAATTATTTTTCAGGTGCTAGTAAAAGACAGAATACAGGAGCTGGGATAAGGTGCACAGCTGGGACAGAGAGTGCTCTTAGTGGAGGCTGGATCTGAGGCTCATGGGTCTGCCTGCCCATCATGTCTGCAGCGGTGATTAAGCTTTCTAGACACAATGCAGTCAACTAAGGTGTGTTAGTTTTCTAATGCAGCACTGCAGAATGGTACAACAGAGGGCATTATAGCAAAGGATAAATTGCCTACCCTAAGGTGCTGGGTGCCCTGAGAGGAGTTAGTGGCGTAACAGAACGAATACCAGTTTGCTGTGTGCTCATTAAAGTTTAAAAAACTTAACTGTGAATATAGAGATAGAAAGTAATAAAATGAGATAATTTTACCTTCTGAATTTTTTTAACTTTTCTTGTCTTGCCACAGTTACTCAACATTACCTGCATGAAATAGATCAAGGAATAGCTGCTCTGTTAGCTATGTAATTGGGCACTGTAATTCACTTGTCCTTTTCCTTCCTCCCTCTGACTCTTAACTACCCCATCTTACTAAGACAAAGGCAAATCGTATATGGGTCCATTAATTTGGACACAGAAAGGGTTGGAAGTCTGGCATTTCTTCCATTTACTTCGGATAGTGGTGGCTAACTTTTGGAGGTTCTTGCGCTCATGTTGTTTAGCTGGAAGAGACAAAATGATCATGCTGACTCAAAAGAACTGAATGCGGGCCAAGGACCAAGGAGAATGCTCAGAGTTCTATGAGTTCTCCAAAATTATGGCAGTATTTCAGTGTATTAACATGTTTGAATTTTTCTGAAAGGTTTCAAACTTTCAGCCCTTTGAAATTACATTCAGTATTTCAATGTATGGATGTGTTCGAATTCTTCTGAAAAGTTTTTAACTTTCTGCATATTTTCAAAGGTGTTCATAAATCTGTAACAGTTAATGCCACTGGTTTGCATGCCCCTACACACTCCTTTCTACATATTCAAATTCTATACATCTTCCAAAATCAAATTTCATTGTTCATGAACCTTCCGTAACTATTCTGACTCACAATGCATACTTCCATCTCAGAACTTGAATGAAAGAAAGTACAACTGTGTTAAGAGTCCCCAAAGAAAGTTATTTGGTGTGTGAGAGAAAGGAAACGGGGATGGGATGTAGTTAAGAGGTCAGGAATGGTTTCCTGAGGAAGTGATAGTGGAGCTGAGATCTGAAGGAAGGGCAGCAAAGAACAAGGAAGAGAGAGAGGGAAGACTAGATGCTTAAGGCACATTTTAAACTGATGACTAGAGTTGATTTGGTGATGGTTGGTTGAAGAAAATTTTCAGATATTCATTATGAAAATGGTTGTTTCCTTTGCACATATAAATACTAGAGCTAGGGGCTAGAACTATGGCAACACAGTCTTGCACACAATTGCGTAGATTCTGCCTACTCAGGGTAATATCTCACTTTGCAATTGAGAATATTTTATGTGACTGTTGTCTTCTAAATTTATAGTTTCTTTTAGGTAAATGTCTAGGTCTACTCCTGAGATTCTGAATTCTGTCATTGATGGGGCCCAGGCATTGGCACGTTTCAAAAACTCACCAAGTGATTTTAATGAGAAGCCAAATGTTGAGAACTACTGTTAGAAGGCCACAAAAGAAACCTTAATGGGATTTACAAATCATAATACCCAGTATTGACAAAGGCATAGGATATGGATACTCTCTCACACTGCTGCTGAGAGTTTAAATCGCTCTGAACTTTCTAGAAGACTATTTGATAATATATTTCAAACACCGTACAATTTCATATTTTTTCCCCTAGCAATTCTACTTAAGGGGTCTACACTAAAGAAACCATTTGGTACATGAACCAAGATTTTATACAAGGTTGCTCTTCAGAGTGTTTCTACGACAAAAGCTAATTGAAAACAATTTAAAACTTTGGCAATAGAGGATTAGTTAAATTAGTCAATTCTTTTTAGCAATTCTTTTTATAATGATATACAACTACTAGAGATGATATAGCAAAATTCTTAGTGATGTGTGGAAGTGTTCAAGGTATAAAGTGAGGAAAGCAGTTGCAAAGTAGTATGTATAATGCCTGTACTAAAGAAAGAATTGGAAAAGCCACAACAAAGTATTTAACTATATCACTGTTAAATAATATTTTAGGCCAGGGGCGGTGGTTCACGCGTGTAATCCCAGCATTTTGGGAGGCCCAGGCTGGTGGATCACCTGAGGTCAGGAATTCGAGGCCATACTTGTCAATGTGGTGAAGCCCTGTCTCTACTAAAAATACAACAATTAGCTGGGCGTTGTGGTGGGTGCCTGTAATCCCATCCGCTTGGGAGGCTGAGGCAGGAGAATTGCTTGAATGGGCAGGCGGAGGTTGCAGTGAGCCGAGATCGCACCCCTGCACTCCAGCCTGGGTGACAGAGTGAGACTCCATCTCAAAATAATGATTATTATTGATTATTATATTATTTATTATTTATTAAATTTATTATTTATTATTTAGTATTTATTATATATTTATTATATATAATAATATATATTATATATAATAAATATATATTTATTATAAATATATATTATATATTTATTATTTAATTTATTATTATTAATTATTATATTTATTATTATTATTATATTTCAGATGATTAAATTTTAAAAAATCTTTTTTTTTAAATTTTATAGATTCAGGGGATAAATGTACAGGTTTGTTACATGGATATATATATGTATAGTGTTGGGGTTTGGGCTTCTAGTATACCCATCACCCAAACAGTGAACGTCATACCGAACAGCTAATTTTTCAGCCCTCACACCTGCTCCACCAGTCTCCTTCATTCTGGGATCCCTAGTGTTTATTATCTTCTTCTGCATGTCTGTGTGTACCCATTGTTTAGCTCCCACTTATAAGTGAGAACATGGAGTGTTTAATTTCCTGTTTCTGAGTTGTTTCTCTTAGAATAATGGCCTTCAGCACCATTCATGTTGCTGAAAACAAAACAAAACATAATTTCATTCTTTTTAAGGCTGTATAGTAGTCCATGGCGTATATATACCACATTTTCTGTATCCTATCATCTGTTGATGGACACTTAGATTGCTTTCACGACTTTGTTATTGCAAGCAGTGCTGAAATACACATATAAGTACATGTGTCTTTTTGATAAAACTATTTCTTTTCCTTTGGGTAGATACCCAGTAGTGGAGTTACTGGGTCAAATTGTTGTGCTATTTTTAGTTCTTTAAGAGCTCTCCATACTGTTTTCCATATTGACAGAAGTTGTACTAATTTACATCCCCACCAACAGTGTATAAGTATTTCCTTTTCTCCATATTCTTGCCAATATCAGTTGTTTTTAACTTTTTAATAATGGCCATTCTGATTGATATCAGATGGTTCTCATTGTGATCTGAATGTGGTGTTAATTGCAAGATTGTTAGTTTGTTGGCTACTTATATATCTACTTTTGAGAAATGTTTGTTCATGTCTTTTGCCCACTTTTTAATGGGGGGTTGTTTTATTCTTATTGAGTTGTGTGAGTTCCTTCTAGATTCTGAATATTAGTCATTCATTGGAGATATAGTATAGAAATATTTTCTCCCATTCTGTAGGTTGTCTGTTTACTGTGTTGACTACTTATTTTGCTATGCAGAAGCTTTTTAGTTTAATTACCAATTTGTCTATTTTTGTTTTTGTTGCATTTGCTTTTGAGGTCTTAGTCGCAAATTACTTGCCTAGGCCAATGTCTTAAAGAGTTTCTCCTACATTTTCTTCTAGGATTTTTATAGTTTCAGGTCTTACATTTAAGTCTTTAATCCATCTTGAGCTAATTTTTGTATATGTTGAAAGGTAGGGGTTCAGTTTCATTCTTCTGCATATAACTAGCCAATTTTTCCAGCACCATTTAGTGAATAGAGTGTCCTTTCCCCGTTGTTTATTTTTGTTGACTTAATCAAATATCAGTTGATTGTGGGTATGCGGCTTTATTTCTGGGGTCTCTGCTCTGTTTCATTGATCTATGTGTCTGTTTTTGTAGTAGTACCATGCTGTTTTGGTTACTAAAACCTTGTATAATTTGAAGTTAGAAAATGTGATGCCTTTGGCTTTGTTTTTTTTTGTTTTTTTTTTTTTTTTTTTTTTGCTTACGATTGATTTGGCTATTTGGGATTTCTTTTGGTTCTATAGGAATTTTAGGATTGTTTTTTCTAATTCTGTGAAATGTGACGTTGGCAATTTGATAGGAATTGCACTGAATCTGTATATTGCTCTGGACAGCACAGTTGTTGATTCAGTAACAATGTTAATTCTTCCTATCATGAGCATAAGGTGTTTTTCCATTTGTTTGTATCATCTGTGATTTCTTTCATCAGTGTTTTGTAGTTCTCCTTGTACAGATCTTTTACCTCCTTGGTTAAATTTTTCCTGGGTATTTGTGTGTGTGGGGGGCTATCATAAATCAGACTGAATTATTGATTTGGTTCTTGGCTTGGTGGTCATTGATGTATAGAAATGCTACTGATTTTTGACTGGGCACAGTGGCTCACACCTGTAATCCCAGCACTTTGGTAGGCTGAGGCGGGCGGATCACAAGGTCAGGAGATGGAGACCATCCTGGTTAACATGGTGAACCCTATCTCTATTAAACATACAAAAAATTAGCTGTGCGTGGTGGCACTTGCCTGTAGTCCCAGCTACTCAGGAGGCTGAGGCAGGAGAATCGCTTGAACCCAGGAGGTGGAGGTTGCAGTGAGCCAAGATCATGCCCTTGCACTCAAGCCTGGGTGACAAAGTAAAACTCTGTCTAAATGAAATAAAATAAAATAAAATAAGGAAATGCTACTCATTTTTGTATATTGGTTTTGTATCCTGAAACTTCTCTGAAGTCATTTATCAAGACTAAGAATCTTTCAGAGGATCATTAGTGTTTTGTAGGTATAAGATTATGTCACCACATTAACAGAGATAATTTGACTTCCTATTTTCCAATTTGGATGCCTTTTACTTTTTTCTCTTGATTGATTGCTCTGGCTAGGACTTTGTAGATGCTTTTTAATTTTTTTTTTTTTTTTTTTGCTTGTCTGAATTCTGTCAACATCTTTATAATAAACATGCATTATTTTTATATAGAAAAATTACGATTTTAAGAAGAATATTGAGGGGGCGGAGCAAGATGGCTGAATAGGAACAGCTCCAGTCTCCAACTCCCAGCGCGAGCGACACAGAAGACCAGCGATTTCTGCATTTTCAACTGAGGTACTGGGTTCATCTCACTGGGGAGTGCCAGACAATCGGTGCTGGTCAGCTGCTGCAGCCCGACCAGCGAGAGCTGAAGCAGGGCGAGGCATTGCCTCACCTGGAAAGCGCAAGGGGGAAGGGAATCCCTTTTCCTAGCCAGGGGAACTGAGACACACAACACCTGGAAAATCGGGTAACTCCCACCCCAATACTGCGCTTTAAGCAGACAGGCACACCAGGAGATCATATCCCACACCTGGCCGGGAGTGTCCCACACCCACGGAGCCTCCCTCATTGCTAGCACAGCAGTCTGTGATCTACCGGCAAGGCAGCAGCGAGGCTGGGGGAGGGGCGCCCGCCATTGCTGAGGCTTAAGTAGGTAAACAAAGCTGCTGGGAAGCTCCAACTGGGTGGAGCTCACAGCAGCTCAAGGAAACCTGCCTGTCTCTGTAGACTCCACCTCTGGGGACAGGGCACAGATAAATAAAAGCAGCAGAAACCTCTGCAGAGGCAAACGACTCTGACAGCTTTGAAGAGAGCAGTGGATCTCCCAACACGGAGGTTGAGATCTGAGAAGGGACAGACTCCCTGCTCAAGTGGGTCCCTGACCCCTGAGTAGCCTAACTGGGAGACATCCCCCACTAGGGGCAGTCTGACACACCACACCTCACAGGGTGGAGTACACCCCTGAGAGGAAGATTCCAAAGCAAGAATCAGACAGGTACACTCGCTGTTCAGAAATATTCTATCTTCTGCAGCCTCTGCTGCTGATACCCAGGCAAACAGGGTCTGGAGTGGACCTCAAGCAATCTCCTACAGCTACAACCTACAGCTGAGGATCCTGACTGTTAGAAGGAAAGCTATCAAACAGGAAGGACACCTACACCAAAACCCCATCAGTACATCACCATCATCAAAGACCAGAGGCAGATAAAACCACAAAGATGGGGAAAAAGCAGGGCAGAAAAGCTGGAAATTCAAAAAATAAGAGCGCATCTCCCCCGGCAAAGGAGCGCAGCTCATCGCCAGCAACGGATCAAAGCTGGACGGAGAATGACTTCGACGAGATGAGAGAAGAAGGCTTCAGTCCATCAAATTTCTCAGAGCTAAAGGAGGAATTACGTACCCAGCGCAAAGAAACTAAAAATCTTGAAAAAAAAGTGGAAGAATTGATGGCTAGAGTAATTAATGCAGAGAAGCTCACAAACGAAATGAAAGAGACGAAAACCATGGCACGAGAAATACGTGACAAATGCACAAGCTTCAGTAACCGTCTCGATCAACTGGAAGAAAGAATGTCAGCGATGGAGGATCAAATGAATGAAATGAAGCGAGAAGAGAAACCAAAAGAAAAAAGAAGAAAAAGAAATGAACAAAGCCTGCAAGAAGTATGGGATTATGTAAAAAGACCAAATCTACGTCTGATTGGGGTGCCTGAAAGTGAGGGGGAAAATGGAACCAAGTCGGAAAACACTCTTCAGGATATCATCCAGGAGAACTTCCCCAACCTAGTAGGGCAGGCCAACATTCAAATCCAGGAAATACAGAGAACGCCACAAAGATATTCCTCGAGAAGAGCAACTCCAAGACACATAATTGCCAGATTCACCAAAGTTGAAATGAAGGAAAAAATCTTAAGGGCAGCCAGAGAGAAAGGTCGGGTTACCCACAAAGGGAAGCCCATCAGACTAACAGCAGATCTCTCGGCAGAAACTCTTCAAGCCAGAAGAGAGTGGGGGCCAATATTCAACATTCTTAAAGAAAAGAATTTTAAACCCAGAATTTTATATCCAGCCAAACTAAGTTTCATAAGTGAAGGAGAAATAAAATCCTTTACAGATAAGCAAATGCTTAGAGATTTTGTCACCACTAGGCCTGCCTTACAAGAGACCCTGAAGGAAGCACTAAACATGGAAAGGAACAACCGGTACCAGCCATTGCAAAAACATGCCAAAATGTAAAGACCATCAAGGCTAGGAAGAAACTGCATCAACTAACGAGCAAAATAACCAGTTAATATCATAATGGCAGGATCAAGTTCACACATAACAATCTTAACCTTAAATGTAAATGGACTAAATGCTCCAATTAAAAGACACAGACTGGCAAACTGGATAAAGAGTCAAGATCCATCAGTCTGCTGTATTCAGGAGACCCATCTCACACGCAGAGACATACATAGGCTCAAAATAAAGGGATGGAGAAAGATTTACCAAGCAAATGGAGAACAAAAAAAAGCGGGGGTTGCAATACTAGTCTCTGATAAAACAGACTTTAAACCATCAAAGATCAAAAGAGACAAAGAAGGCCATTACATAATGGTAAAGGGATCAATTCAACAGGAAGAGCTAACTATCCTAAATATATATGCACCCAATACAGGAGCACCCAGATTCATAAAGCAAGTCCTTAGAGACTTACAAAGAGACTTAGACTCCCATACAATAATAATGGGAGACTTCAACACTCCACTGTCAACATTAGACAGATCAACGAGACAGAAAGTTAACAAGGATATCCAGGAATTGAACTCATCTCTGCAGCAAGCAGACCTAATAGACATCTATAGAACTCTCCACCCCAAATCAACAGAATATACATTCTTCTCAGCACCACATCGTACTTACTCCAAAATTGACCACGTAATTGGAAGTAAAGCACTCCTCAGCAAATGTACAAGAACAGAAATTATAACAAACTGTCTCTCAGACCACAGTGCAATCAAATTAGAACTCAGGACTAAGAAACTCAATCAAAACCGCTCAACTACATGGAAACTGAACAACCTGCTCCTGAATGACTACTGGGTACATAACGAAATGAAGGCAGAAATAAAGATGTTCTTTGAAACCAATGAGAACAAAGATACAACATACCAGAATCTCTGGGACACATTTAAAGCAGTGTGTAGAGGGAAATTTATAGCACTAAATGCCCACAAGAGAAAGCAGGAAAGATCTAAAATTGACACTCTAACATCGCAATTAAAAGAACTAGAGAAGCAAGAGCAAACACATTCGAAAGCTAGCAGAAGGCAAGAAATAACTAAGATCAGAGCAGAACTGAAGGAGATAGAGACACAAAAAACCCTCCAAAAAATCAATGAATCCAGGAGTTGGTTTTTTGAAAAGATCAACAAAATTGACAGACCACTAGCAAGACTAATAAAGAAGAAAAGAGAGAAGAATCAAATCGATGCAATTAAAAATGATAAAGGGGATATCACCACCGACCCCACAGAAATACAAACTACCATCAGAGAATACTATAAACACCTCTACGCAAATAAACTGGAAAATCTAGAAGAAATGGATAATTTCCTGGACACTTACACTCTTCCAAGACTAAACCAGGAAGAAGTTGAATCCCTGAATAGACCAATAGTAGGCTCTGAAATTGAGGCAATAATTAATAGCCTACCAACCAAAAAAAGTCCAGGACCAGATGGATTCACAGCTGAATTCTACCAGAGGTACAAGGAGGAGCTGGTACCATTCCTTCTGAAACTATTCCAATCAATAGAAAAAGAGGGAATCCTCCCTAACTCATTTTATGAGGCCAACATCATCCTGATACCAAAGCCTGGCAGAGACACAACAAAAAAAGAGAATTTTAGACCAATATCCCTGATGAACTTCGATGCAAAAATCCTCAATAAAATACTGGCAAACCGGATTCAGCAACACATCAAAAAGCTTATCCACCATGATCAAGTGGGCTTCATCCCTGGGATGCAAGGCTGGTTCAACATTCGCAAATCAATAAACATAATCCAGCATATAAACAGAACCAAAGACAAGAACCACATCATTATCTCAATAGATGCAGAAAAGGCTTTTGACAAAATTCAACAGCCCTTCATGCTAAAAACGCTCAATAAATTCGGTATTGATGGAACGTACCTCAAAATCATAAGAGCTATTTATGACAAACCCACAGCCAATATCATACTGAATGGGCAAAAACTGGAAAAATTCCCTTTGAAAACTGGCACAAGACAGGGATGCCCTCTCTCACCACTCCTATTCAACATAGTGTTGGAAGTTCTGGCTAGGGCAATCAGGCAAGAGAAAGAAATCAAGGGGATTCAGTTAGGAAAAGAAGAAGTCAAATTGTCCCTGTTTGCAGACGACATGATTTTATATTTAGAAAACCCCATTGTCTCAGCCCAAAATCTCCTTCAGCTGATCAGCAACTTCAGCAAAGTCTCAGGATACAAAATTAATGTGCAAAAATCACAAGCATTCTTATACACCAGTGACAGTCAAACAGAGAGCCAAATCAGGAATGAACTTCCATTCACAATTGCTTCAAAGAGAATAAAATACCTAGGAATCCAACTTACAAGGGATGTAAAGGACCTCTTCAAGGAGAACTACAAACCACTGCTCAGTGAAATCAAAGAGGACACAAACAAATGGAAGAACATACCATGCTCATGGATAGGAAGAATCAATATCGTGAAAATGGCCATACTGCCCAAGGTAATTTATAGATTCAATGCCATCCCCATCAAGCTACCAATGAGCTTCTTCACAGAATTGGAAAAAACTGCTTTAAAGTTCATATGGAACCAAAAAAGAGCCCGCATCTCCAAGACAATCCTAAGTCAAAAGAACAAAGCTGGAGGCATCACGCTACCTGACTTCAAACTATACTACAAGGCTACAGTAACCAAAACAGCATGGTACTGGTACCAAAACAGAGATATAGACCAATGGAACAGAACAGAGTCCTCAGAAATAATACCACACATCTACAGCCATCTGATCTTTGACAAACCTGAGAGAAACAAGAAATGGGGAAAGGATTCCCTATTTAATAAATGGTGCTGGGAAAACTGGCTAGCCATAAGTAGAAAGCTGAAACTGGATCCTTTCCTTACTCCTTATACGAAAATTAATTCAAGATGGATTAGAGACTTAAATGTTAGACCTAATACCATAAAAATCCTAGAGGAAAACCTAGGTAGTACCATTCAGGACATAGGCATGGGCAAAGACTTCATGTCTAAAACACCAAAAGCAACGGCAACAAAAGCCAAAATTGACAAATGGGATCTCATCAAACTAAAGAGCTTCTGCACAGCAAAAGAAACTACCATCAGAGTGAGCAGGCAACCTACAGAATGGGAGAAAATTTTTGCAATCTACTCATCTGACAAAGGGCTAATATCCAGAACCTACAAAGAACTCAAACAAATTTACAAGAAAAAAACAAACAACCCCATCCAAAAGTGGGCAAAGGATATGAACAGACATTTCTCAAAAGAAGACATTCATACAGCCAACAGACACATGAAAAAATGCTCATCATCACTGGCCATCAGAGAAATGCAAATCAAAACCACAATGAGATACCATCTCACACCAGTTAGAATGGCGATCATTCAAAAGTCAGGAAACAACAGGTGCTGGAGAGGATGTGGAGAAATAGGAACACTTTTACACTGTTGGTGGGAGTGTAAACTAGTTCAACCATTATGGAAAACAGTATGGCGATTTCTCAAGGATCTAGAACTAGATGTACCATATGACCCAGCCATCCCATTACTGGGTATATACCCAAAGGATTATAAATTATGCTGCTATAAGGACACATGCACACGTATGTTTATTGCAGCACTATTCACAATAGCAAAGACTTGGAATCAACCCAAATGTCCATCAGTGACAGATTGGATTAAGAAAATGTGGCACATATACACCATGGAATACTATGCAGCCATAAAAAAGGATGAGTTTGTGTCCTTTGTAGGGACATGGATGCAGCTGGAAACCATCATTCTTAGCAAACTATCACAAGAACAGAAAACCAAACACCGCATGTTCTCACTCGTAGGTGGGAACTGAACAATAAGATCACCTGGACTCGGGAAGGGGAACATCACACACCGGGGCCTATCATGGGGAGGGGGGAGGGGGGAGGGATTGCTTTGGGAGTTATACCTGATGTAAATGACGAGTTGATGGGTGCAGCACACCAACATGGCACAAGTATACATATGTAGCAAACCTGCACATTGTGCACATGTACCCTACAACTTGAAGTTTAATAATAATAAATAAATTTAAAAAAAAAAAAAAAAAAAAAAAAAAAGAAGAATATTGACAAAGGAATGCAAACACTGTTAGAAGGATAAATGCCTTACCTCATGAGACACACTTCAAAAAATAATATGAAAGAGAAATCCCGAGTGGACTGAATACCAGACAACCTGAGGGCTTGATAAAAGATGTAGAATCCTGGACTCCTTCTTTATCAAATTCTCCAGGAAGTTCTGATGTAGACTTTAACTAATGGGGTTTTGGAAATTCCCAGGAGAGTTCAATCTTGTGGTATCTCTACGATTTTAGTTAATATTTTTCCCTAACCTAAATTTTTCATGTTTTCAGGCATAGTTTCAGAGAATCTCATTTAATGTAGGTTTATTTTAAGGAATCAAGAGAAAGTAAGTCTCAAATCCTTGTTGTTTGGTTTCAGTGATAACTACACCATTGGGCCTCATGGATAACGAAAGCCACCAGGACAAAACGCATCTAGAGTGGCCAGGGCACCCCTCGGGAAGCAGGTGTCTGAACACCCTCTGCTAATTCCCTTATGGTGTCCCAGTTACTCTGGGGAGGCTGCTATGTAGTCACTTCACTCATTAGATCAGGCAGCTTCTGCTTGCTGATGTCTTCTCTCCCTCATGGCTTCTTGGGTCCCATTGCTTGTGCTTTCTCTTTCTCTCCTTTCATTTTTCTCCTTCTGTTCCTTCCACTGAATGTCTTCTTCACTCTTGAGTGCTGAATGCTGGGCACCTTGCCAGAGGCATCTGCCTTTGTGTGAGACATTTACCCACGGTCCAGTCCTCTGTGGCAGTGCAGTCATGTGTAAACAGAGCATGGGCTATGCTGAAGAAACCACAAATACCTTCATTCATTCATTCATTCATTCATTCATTCATTCATGCATTCATTCAAAAGAGTGCTGTGGAACAATTACTGTGTGCCAGGCAGTATTATTCTCTCAGAAGCAGTTGTAGCTCTGGAAGGTCCTCAGAGTGTTTTAGAGCTTTCTCTGATTTTTTCTTGTATCCAGGTTTAGCATTTTGACATTAGTGGGAGTGGCTTATTGACTCAAGGGGGAAATGATCCTGAAGGAGAGGAGTCAAGTTTCTTTTCAGAACTCTCTTCTCCCTCTCTGTTGAGTCTGTCTGCTCTGATCAACTGACTTTTTTTTTTTTTTTTTTCCCCAGAGAGAGGCTGCTGAGCAACATCCTGCTCATTTCCACAGTAGCCTAGTTTGATCCTGCCTGTGGTTTCTTCCTTCTGACACTTCAGTGGTTTGATTATGGAAGAAATTAAGGGATTTACCTCCTCTTGCCTTGCCTATTTAGTATATTTTAATACCATAATGCAAATAAGTTTTAATTGCTCATTTCTGTTCAGCAGTCTAGCATGTTCTTAATCAGGTGGAGGGACAAGGCACTGTTCTTCCTGTGGAGCTGTCAGGACTGTCAGCGCTAGCTTGGGGTGGGTATGTGACAGAGAGCCTGAGGAAGTGGCTACACAGAAGAAGGAAACTGCCTATGGAGGACACATACATCTCTCTACCCTTACCTTACTTTGCCCCTTTGTGATTCTTTGAGACAGTGATACTCTCCTCACATCAGAGAAATAGAAGGCTCAGAGATTCAGTGTTTCATTATCAATTCTCAGCGCAGAATTTGGGCTTTTTGACCTTGAGGCTTAGAATCTTTCTAGCGAGGTTTCCTGTTGCTGAGAGGGAAGATCCTATTGAACTCACCTTTTTTCATGAATTAATGAACAATGAAAGACTTTAAATTAAGTAGTGTGGGTAAACAAAGGTAAATCTCTCTGGCTCCTTCTCCTACTCCTAATTTGAAGTGTATATTATTCTTATTGTGGGCTCAACTGAAATTCCATTTTTCCATTGAAGCTTTTCAAGACCTTCTTAGCCTATGCAAGGTTTCCCTGAATTGAATTTTTATTGTTTTATGATCCATTTAGGGCTCGGATTGCATCTGTATTATTGTCACTTATATTTTTATCATATGTCCTATCACAATAGACAGTTGACAAACTATTTGAAGAGCAGAGTCCAGGGACCTCTTCCTGTGAATTCTAGCTGTATATATTTGCAAGCGATCAATAGATTATTGATCACCATTACAATTACTAAATAGATAATGGTTGGTTGACTGATTTTGGAAAGCCGCTGAAAACATCTTGCAGAAAGTCCTTCTTTTCAATTTCTGGGCAGAACTGCTACTTCAAATCCTATTCCCTAAAAGTTTTGGATGGACCTTGAAGAGCAAGTCCTTTTAGACATAGAATATATTTTAGAGTTAGTAGGCTTCACTTGTATAGGAATTCATTTTATGAATCATGAAACAGGGCCAAATAACTTGCTGCTTTCCTGACTCCTGGAGCTAGTTAGACATTCATGATGACATTTTGGACTTGAAAGCTTGAAAAGGATGTAAGAGTTGATGTTTTACATTAGTCTAGGGAAATCTCCTGCTGGGAAGCCAACACACAAAGCATTTTGGATGCTCCTGAGTATAAGTAATACTCTCACAGACCCTCTAAGCTATGAATATTACTGAAATGGCCCTTTTGACTAATAGAGGGCTATTTTTGGAATGTGAAGCTAGAAGAGAAATCTGGAGCAGGGATCTGAGTCATTCTTTGTTATTCTGGTTAATTACCACAACTCTGCTTGAGGGATACTGACTGTTGCTAAGTAATAAAAATAGATAAGGCCCACAAAGGAAAGTGGGTAACTGTTATGAAACTTGCAAGCACTTTAGAAAGATAAGACTGAGGTGGAAAGGAAAATCTCAGAAAAGGAAATCTAGTAAGAAAATGAAACTAATATTCTATACAGCCTACACTTAGAAATCAGTCAAATGAATTAAAGCAAATAATATCTTTAATTTTTTGCAATTCAGACATTTATTGCCGTTCCATTTTTTTCAACTTAAATAGCTTATTAGTAAATTTCTATTTGAAGGCTTTTAAAATTGCTAAATCTTCAGATTTGCAAGTGGAATAGGCCAATTTTACCCATTAGATTAATAAGAACAAAAATTTAGACCCTTTAATTCTTTCCCAAAGAGTAGTTATTACAATGACAGCAGTTATGGACCAACCCACTGGACCTTCAAAAATGAGAAATCAGCAGGTGGAGGATAAAAAGCAGTCACAGAGCTGTGAATGAAGGCTAGTTTAGTTATGGTTAGTTTATGCTAAGTCTAACAAATTGGAGTATATACGCTTGTACTCACACTGTTGATTTGTTTTTCTTCTATTTATTGCTTTCTTCTCTTTCTTTTTCACCTAAGCTATCTTTTTTTTGCTTTACTTTTGTCTTTCTACTTCTCATTTTAACTGCATTTTTGTATGAATTTCTCTTTTTTTTCTATTTTCTCTCTTTACCTTTTATCTTGTTCTTTTTTTGTTGTTATATTTCCTTTCTGATTCTCTACTTTATTCCCCTTTCCTTTCTCTTCTTTTCCTTCTATTTGCAAAGTTAGATGGCCATGGGTATTTAGGCATTAATTATTATTTAATAGAATTTGATTTTCCATATTTAAATTTTGAATCAATTTAGTTTATATATACAGCTGATTTTGACCTCTTGAATTTGTAGAATTTTTATGCCTATCACATATGAGTATTTATGAGCAATTACCATTTTCCAGGGAATGCATTAACTGCTGGAGCTAAGAAGATATAATATATTTTTAGTTCCAGGCCTTGAATTGCTCTTAAGGTATTGGGAGACTCAGACTTATGAGCCAATAATACAATGCAAAGGTATCAAGTACTCTGGTACTAATAAAAACTTGCCTTTGGGTGAGAAGAGAATGGATACTTACCTATGCCTGGGGATGTTGAGGGAAGTTTCCTAGAAAAGAATCCACTCAGGGGAGGGAAGTCTTGAAACAAGAACGGGGCTGCAGGTAGAAGACTGAAAAGAGGGTACTGGGTTTTATTACCATATGACCTTCAACAGATTTTCTCTGGAATGTTAGTGGCCTTTATGAAAACGCATTCCAAAGGATAAGCAGTGGATACCCTCGATTGTGTCTGCTGGGAAAAAGGCATATAAATAACTTTGGACAGGAAGAAGGGTTTTATGAGTTTTATATGTGTATGTGTGTGTGTGTGTGTGTGTGCATGCATGCATGTGTGTATGTATACACTTATTTATTTATTGAGATGGCTCTCACTGTTGCCCAGGCTGGAGTGCAATGATGTGATCTCGGCTCACTGCAACCTCCTTCTCCTGGGTTCAAGTGATTCTCCCACCTCAGCCTCTTGAGTAGCTGGATTACAGGCGTGCACCACCATGCCTGGCTAATTTTTTGTATTTATTGTAGAGACAGGGTTTTGACACGTTGTCCAGGCTGGTCTTGAACTCCTGACCTCAAGTGATCCGCCCACCCCAGCCTCCCAAAGTGCTGGAATAACAGGCACGAGCCACCTCGACTGGCCTAGAGTTCTGTTCTCGGTTACATGACAGCTTCAGGGCATCAGGAGGACACAAAAATTATCAGAACCTCAACTACAGCAGAATTTCCCAAACTGCTCCAGAGAGATGTTTATAGATATTAAAAAAAATAACTGTCTTTTATGGTTTAATAGTTTGGGAAATAGTGAGGTTAAAAAAGTTTGTAAGCGGCATTCAGGACTATTCTAATATGCTAATAACCACCAAAAAATCTTCCAGAGGGATATATACTAAGAATATTTCCAAAGTGATTTGACCTTGGGCTTTGTTTTCATGGATTGGAATGGAGGATTCCTAACATAAAAGCCCACATTTTTTGCTCTAAGCACAGAAAGATGTTTCTCCTCTCTGCCTCTTTCCTAGAGATTCTACTCTAAAGAAAATATGAATAGCTTTTTATACTATGTGCCTGCCTGCAGACCCCTCCAAAAAGAGAAATATAGTCAAAGCTAGTTTCCTGGCTTGTTCCAAAAGTTCACTCAGCACTGCAAGGATTAGCCACCTATAAGCTGAGTAACCATACACAAACCGTATTACCTCTCTGAATTTCTGCTTCCTTCCTTGACACTTCATCCAAAACAGTTAAGGGAATGCAAGTATCGCTAATAAACCCTGACGGTTGTACTTTTCCTAGGGGAACTAGAAAAATAAGTTTTTCAGTGCCAAAAGAAAAAAATCATCTAGAGGTTGATTTTTAGGCATTTTGTCGGACAAGAAGAAGCTTGTTTGAAAATAAATGGGTTAACAGAGAGTTCCAAGTTCCCATAGATCAATATCGCATAGTGAACTGCTTTATCTCTCTACTCGTCAACTAGGCCTTTGGTGAACTTTGGTTTCTTAGTCTCTTCTCTAGAAAGGGATGCCCAGCGATGTCTTCTTGACTAAAGAGTCAAATGAGGACATGAAAACCCAATTAGCACTCGCCCCTTCCGAAAAGGGCCATCTGGAGGCTCAAATCTTGTGTCTCAAAAAATTGGCAACTTTCTTTTTAGAAAACTACATTTGGTAGTGTTTAAAGAATTCATTCAATGTGGCTTGAGTTTTATGGAGATCTAAACATTTGAGCAATATTTGGGAAAATGGCTAGCTTAAAATGTTTCTGAGTAAATCTGCAGCTATAGTTTATTTTCCCCCATTCCTGAGTCCTAAGGATGAGTTTTCTGAGTAAAAATGGAATTGTAGATGGACTAAACAACCAAAGTAAAACCTTTGGCTTTGTGGAAAACATCCAGGGTAAGTTAAACAATCCATTTAAATTATTTAATGCTCCTTATATAACTAAATTTTTATGTATGGCACCTATGACCTTTATTGTGTAATGTCTTAGCAAGATAAGCTACTAGAAAAATAACTCAGTGAGGAGTGAATGTTTATAAGAATTTTTAATTGCAAAGAAGCACAAGGGTCTTTGCTTTGAGGACAAAGGGTTATTGAGAGGTCACCTGTGTATTTTCTTAAGAATCTTAAAAGTCCACCTGTATTGAATTTGTTAAAGCCCTCTATTCATGTGGAGATCTATCTGCAAACCTCATGGTTAAGTCCAGGTTTGGAAAATAGAATGCCTACATTTAGGATCAGGGAGTTGGAATTAAAATAAGATAAAGTGAAATAAAACAAATTTGAGGGGAGCACAAGTTTTTACTCTGTCATTCTCTGAAATACCTATAGTTACTACAGAACTATGAATTCTTGAAGACCCGTAGGCATTATAAAGTATGTCCACTAAATTCATTTGAAGCATAAAACATAGAAATTTCATCAACTTTTCTCAGTTTTCTGCTCTACAACCAACACTCAAAACTTCTACATTTCCTGGTTACTGGTTACCATACTCACATCCTAAGTGTGCCCGTGCCAGCAGTGCTTAGGTATGTCCCTCGTCAAAGCATGAACAAGGTATTCCTTGTTTCCCGAGGACTCTGTGTGTTTGTGGGGGAGAGGCAGCAGTATTTAAAGGACACGAGGGGACATTTCTCATTCAGCCAGGGAATACTGTGTCTGGGAGGAAGCGAAGGGTGCTGCAACAACTTTAAGGTTAGTTCTGAGCTTCACAGAAGCATCCCTAGTGCCATTAGTGGTGGAGGGAGACAAGTGTTATTGTTGAGGTCACCAATCCATCAGCTACGGAGATAGTCTGGTAGGTGAGAAGCACAGCTCCTTTTCACTTGACCTCTTCTGCTTCTAACCACAGATACTGTGACTTTCACCCTCAACTAGCTCTTGCTGAGTGGTAAGAAATTCAAGGAGGTAACCTGTCTGGGTACTAGATATGCTGATTTCCCTCTTCTTTTATTACTTTAAGGTAGGGTTGACGTGAGATGTAGGAACTGAATAGGTCTGAAAGGATCACTTCCACACGGCAGAATACTGGCTATGCAGGGTTCAATCGGGACAGCAGCAGAAAATGAAGCATTCTGGTGATACATGATTTTTTTCCCTTAAATCAAGAGCACAATTTGCCGTGGGTGAACTTTGACTGATGTGTTATGTAAGCTTCCAGATTTATATTAAGATGGCATAGGGCAATTGTATCAAATTATAAAAGGACCAATTTTCGTTGTTTGATTGTTGTGAAGATAGGAAATAAAACTTCGCTTTGACTACTGATAAGAAAGAGTGCCATCTAGAGGCGCTGCCTAGAACTCCACTTTATTCTCAAGAATCATCCTTCAAGGTGACCTTGGGCTGTGTTGCTCTTTAACTGTGGCGCTGAAGATTGATAATGAGGGAAAGGGAGCAGTACGCACTGCCATATGGCAATAGACTCAGATATTTTGAAGACTAAATTGTGTTGACACAAAGTGAGGGCTTGGTCCTTAGCTCCTAATGCCCTTTCTTCATCTTTCCAGGGATGCATCTAGTCGCTTGACAGCTTTTATACTATGGGGGTTTGCTTCTAGTCTTTATATCTTGAAGGGTTTTTTTTTCTATAACAGAAATAAAATGCTTAGAAATAATATTATTTTTCCTTTGTGTTAGGAAAAGTAAGTTGTTCAGGTGATTACATAGTTGTTTTTTTAAAGCCCTAAGAGGAGAAACTGTGTAAAATAAAGAGCAACATGGGAGGTACAATGCCATCTCTAATTCTACTTTGACACATTTAATTTGACTAATTGTTAAACCATGTTCCTTAGTGTTCCTGAGAATTAGTTTCTTTCCCCCATCCTGAATCATACTACTTAATAGTATTAAAGTAATTCCCAACCTAGTGCCGATGTTTGCTTTCCAATCTTCAGGCCCACAGTAAACCATAGATTTGGATAAGAGATCAGAAAGAAGTTCGAAGTCACACAACACATCATCAATATCATGCTATAGATAGGTGGCAGGATTTTCCTACAAAACCAAATAATACATCAATAATGACTTCACCATTATTCTGGTAATATGATAGTTAACAACACATGAAGTAGTGGCCGAGGTAAAAGTTAACCCCCGTTCCCCGCGAAAGAAGCACAGATGAAGTTGGCAATAGACCTTGAAGTTTAGAGTCCTTGACTAACAAACTACTTCTAAAATGAATGGCTATCAGGCACGTGTGTTTGAATTCAATATCTGCAGTATTGGATTTTTCTGTTGTGACGTTCATATAAGAAGTTTGGACAAATGCCTTTGTTCTTTGGGAAAAGTCTGGTTCTTACTGCAGATATTTCTGGATTCTGCTATGATGGGTGAGCTACAGTGAAGCAGTGCAGAATCCACAATCTTCAATGATAATCTTTTTGAAATTTGTTCAGGATGATCTACACCCCTCGAGATGGCAATTAGTGGTATTTGGCTTACCAATGACACATTAAAAAATGATTGTATCATTTGTCTCCAAACTTCAGTAACCAATTGTAAAAGCTCAGTTTGTTTGCGTCCTTCTTGCAGTTAATTAAAAAGAGGATTTTTATAGCCTCAAGTGTAGTGTAATTTATAACAGGCATTTCTTCCTCCTGTTTTTAATTACCATCTTTGCATGGTGATGTTGGACCTTTTCCCTTTTATTGACTACTTACGCCTAGTTTCCCGAGACCGGCTCTATGGCTGTTAATTAGAAAATAAAGAAATTTTATGTATTTTTAGCCACTTTCAGCTAGGCAGAAGAATATAATTGTCTGATGCGGGTTCATTTCCCCTTTGTTTTTCCCCATTAAAAAGGCAATCTTCCCTACCAAATAATGTTTTCTGTTTCAAAATATGTTATGTATAAAAGTTTAAGAAGACTGGAATGTGAGTCCAAATCAAAGTTACAATTCTTTTGTCACCTTGATTATTGCGTTGGGTAGGCAGAAATGCAGAGTTTTTCAGTGCTCCCAGAAGAACTCTTGGCATTTCTAATTCATTGACTAAATACATGAATGCATTTCTTTGCTTACTGATCAATATAATGAGAGGACCTAATAACTCGATTCATGGAGGAGTAGAGAAAAGAAAAACAAGAAGCAAAACAATAGTTACTTAGATATTTTGGGAATCTAGAATTTCAAATAGTTGAAACACCGGAGTAAATTCCTTGGTGTCAGTTTTGTGCAGCAAGTGTTAAACCGGTGTGTGCAATCAGTAGAAGGGGGTACTGCCACAGCTTGGCCATTGGCCTATTTACTTCAAATTTAGAAGGGGAGCTGGGAAAAGTTTCAGAGCAGAAAATAATAGCACTGTCAGTCCACGATATAGGGTTGCAACTCTCTGATATTTCTATGCTTTCTTTTTTATTCTTTCCTTCCTTTAGAAATAAAGAAGAAACCCAAAATGGCAGAGGAACTTGCTTTTTATTCCCACAACCATATCCCAAGGCTGTCTTACAAAATAAGGTAAATCCATCTTCAAGTGATAAATGTAACTGATTATTAGGATAGCATTGCCCATATTTCATGGAGCAATTAGAAAGATTAAATTTTTTATTTAATCACCACAATCTACAGATACTATTTTTGCACTTTAGAGATTTTAAAAAATTCGTGAATGGCAGAGCTAAAAGTCCAATCAGCCTTGCCTACTTGCAAGGTCTTTTGTTTGTCTTGCTGTACGGCTGAGATCACAGGTGTGAGCAAACCTTGAATGGTTTCATTTCCTTTCTCCTTGGGAAGGTAAAATCAAGTTAAGACTTCACCTTGTCTGAGCTTCATTGATAGAATCACAAATGTGAGTCCGACAAAGGCAAGTGGAGCTGTTTGGAGCCCCTGAGGTAGAGTCAGGTGGCTTGGAGCATCTCCACTACACAGGTTTGCTCAGCAGCCATAGCGAGCTATAGATGGGAAGAGCTGCTTGTCCCTTTTCTCTTTCAAGCAGATCTTTAGGCCACACGTGTCTGAGGCAGCATTCACTTTCAAAAGCACGTTCTTTCTAATGAGAATAAAGAGCTTCATTCTCTACAATCCTATGGATAGCTTTTATCTTAATGTTCTTAACATGTTATATTCTGTACTCATGGTAACAGCTCCCCAATTATGTCCTAACTCTGTGCTTCACACATCAAAGGCAACGTAACTGAAATCTGATGCTTAGGTTTTAGGGATGCACTAAGATCTGAAGACACTATTGAACAAACTAACGGGCTTGTTGGGAACAAATCCTGGCAATAGGGTTTTTGTCTTGTCCCAGGTTTCAGCAACATTTTGGAACATGAATTTTAGGATCAGCTTTTTTTCCTGAATAAAAGGAAAAAAAAAACTAGGATTTTGATAAGGATTGTGTTGAATCTGTAGATCAACTTGCAGAGTTTTGTTATTGTCTTACACTATTCAGGCTGCTATAACAAAATACCTTAGACTGGGTAGCGTATGAACAGCAAAAACTTATTCCTTACAATTCCGGAGCTGGGAAGTACAAGATCAAGAAGCCAGCTGACTCAGTGTCCAGGGAGGGCCTGTTTCCTGCTTCATAGATGGCGCCTTCTTGCTGTGTCCTTACATGGTAGAAGGGCTAACCAGTTCTCTGAGGCCACCTTTATAAGGTCACTAATTCCAATCATGAGGGCACTGCCTTTATGAACTAATCACCTTCCAAAAACCCCATCTCCTAATACCATCACCTTGGGAGTTAACATATCATTGTATGAATTTTGGAGAAACATATTCAGACCATAGCAGTCATCTTAATAATAAGTCTTTCAATCCATGAACATGAAATTTCTTTCCATTTATTTAGGTCTTCTCTAATTTCTTTCAGCAAATACTTTGCAGTTTGTAATGCACAAATTGTTGACCTCTTTTGTTGATTTTATACCTATGTGTTTATTCTTGTAGGTGATATTGTAAATTAAATTGCTCCTTTTATTTCATTTTGGATTGTTCATTGCTAGAATATAGCAGTGCAATTGATTATTGTTTATGGATCTTGTAACCTGCAGTCTTGTTGAACTTATATATTAGTCTCAATAATTTTGATTTTTTGTGTGAATTCCTTAGAAATTTTTACATTACGAGACCATGCCATTTATTAATAGTGATGGTTTCACTCCTTTCTTTTCAATATAAATACCTTTAAATATGTAATATTACTTGTCTATTTAAATTTACTCTTTCTATAGTAGGAAGATTCCTCAAGGAACTAAAAGTAGATCTACCATTTGATCTAGCAATCCCTCTACTGGGTACCTTCCCAAAGGAAAATAAGTAATTATATCAAAAAGACACCTGGATGTGTATGTTTATTGCAGTACAATTCACAATCGTAAAGATATGGAATCAACCTAGGTGCCCATCAATCGAAGAGTGGATTTAAAAATATGTATATATTCCATGTGTATATATACTATGGGCTACCACTCAGCCTTAAAAAAATGAAATAACATCTTTTGCAATGCTTGGAATTTACTGGAGGCCATTATTCTAAGTGAAGTTATTCAAGAATTAAAAACCAAATACTACATGTTCTCACACGTGGGAGCTAAGCTATCTACCAGCATGCAAAAGCATACAGAGTGGTATAAGGGACATTGGAGACTCAGAAGAAGGGAGGTTGGGAGGACGATGAAGTATGAAAAAACTACCTGTTGTGCACAATGTACGCTACTCAGGTGATAGGTGCACTGAAATCCTAGACTTCACCACTATGCAATTAAACCATGTAACTAAAATCCACTTGTACCCTTAAAACTATTGAAATAAAAAAAATATTTTAAGTTACTCCTTCTTCTTGAGTAAGGTTTGATCATTTGTGTCTTTCTAGGACTTTCTAGGAATTTGTTCGTTTCTAGGAATTTGTTTGTTTCAACAAGTTAATTCATTTTCTGGCATACGATTTTTAATAAAATTTTCTTGTAATTATTTTTATTTTTAAAAGGTCAGTAATGATGGCTCACTCTTTCATTCCTCATTTTTGAACTATACTTTGAGCCTTTGCTTCTTTTCTCTTGGTCAGTCTATGCTAAATTGATTCCATAATCCACGAATAGATTTCAACCTGCAGTTTAGAACTTAGCCCTGGGTGCATTAAGTAACCTATCTGGCCCTCTAGCTCCCCTCCATAACATGAAAACCCCATAAAGGGCCTTTCAAGTTCTAACAGTTTAAGATTCTATAACATTTTATTCTAGAGCATTGTGGGTTCTTGTTACATTGTTTCCCAGATGATGTCCTTTGTGAGTAGCTGGTGCATCTAGAACAGTGACTCCCCCAAATGTGATTTCCTGCCAACAGCATCAGCATTACTTGGGAACGTCTTAGAAATGTCAACTCTCAGACTCAACCTCAGAATTGGAAACTCTGGGGTGGGACCCAACAAGGTTTTTACAAGCTCTCCCATTGATTCTGACATATGCTAAAGCTTGAGCATGACTGGTCTAGAACAACTATCTCCTCTGAAATAGATTCCCTACATCTAGTCTTCTGATTTTAGTATCTCTGCTTCTATACCTCATCCCCTAGCCCTCAATATTCCTTGAGAAATCAGTTCCTACACTATCTCTGGGCGCTAAGACAGTACAGTGAGGCACTTCAGATAAATGTAGCTCCAGCCATTTCTGGCCCATTGTGCACAGAGTTCCTCTTCCTGCAGAGATGCCCAATGGTCTTGAGAAGGGAATGAATCCAATTTAAAGAAGAGTTTCTGTGCCCTCTGGTGGAGAAGACCGCAGCTTCTCTTCTCTTCCAGCATATACTCACATTTTACCTGCTGATGGAGGCGTCAAAAGGCTGGGCTGCTGGGTTGTTGTTGATTTTCATAGATACATAATTTAAGAATTGTTGCTTTTTTGTTTTTATTACATTTTTAATATTTTTTGCCATGTGGGGTTTTTCCAGCATAGGTATTACCCCTTCTCTGGGTCAGAAAAAGCCCTCTTGAAATATCTAGTTAGATATCTTAGCTATCTCCTATGTAAGCAGGGTCCTCCAGACTAGTGCACACTCGTGATGGATTGCAGAAGGGGAAGGTTTCAGTAAGGTACTTGATAATCCTCTCTGTGTTTATCTCCATTTCCCTTTTTTTCTTGAAACATTATGAAGAATATAAGTGGAATTTTTATATTGAACAATCCTAAAGAGAAAAAGGAAAAGGATGGTATTTAGCCCACAGTTCTTTTTCTTTTTCAAAAATAAGAAGACTGCTGTATCTGTGGATTTAGCCATTTTGATTTGTTTAAAGCTATATTTCTAACTGCTGTCCCTGCCCTATGATATTATCACACAATTAACAAAGTCAGCAGATCTAGATGCTAATCCAAATATCAGAAAATGATAAATTAGCTAACTATTAACTTGCACTCTTGAACAAATTACAAATCATTCTGATTCTCAATTTCTTTATAATGTAGAAGTGATCTGTTCTCAAACCTGCTCATAGCACTGCTGTTGGAAATTACTTGATCAATTAGTTTAACACCTATAGCGCCCCCTGTGTGCTAGGCAGTAGGGATAAAACAAAATTGGGGTGGGGGAGCCCTGTCCTATTAGGAGATAATGTACAGTGGATGGACAATAAAAGACAAGCAAAAACTAGATAGTATATCACTTGGTTGTAAGTATTAGGGAGAAGAAAAATCTGACAATGGGGATAGAGAATGGATCAGGGAGAAGGTGAATATACTTTCTAATGAGTTAGTCATGGAAATTCCACTGAGGATGTGACATTTGAGCAATGATCTGAAGGACATTAGGGAGTAGCCGTGATGATATCTGGGAGAAGAAAATTCCACATGGAGGGAAGAATAAGCCAAAATCCCTTGTTGAGGATGTTACTGTGGTATTTAAGGAACAGAGTAGGGGCCAGAGGGTCTGGTATGGAGTGAGAGGGGGGAGATGGCAGGAAGTGAGGTCAAAGAGGTGACAAGGGTAGGAGGAGAAGAAGACATGTCGGGTCTTGGGGCCACTGCAGGATGTTGGCTTTTACTCTGAGATGGAAGCCACTGCAGAGTTTTTTGTTTGTTTGTTTGTTTTGTTTTGTTTTGTTTTGTTTTGAGGTGGAGTCTCACTCTGTCGCCCAGGCTGGAGTGCAGTGACTGGATCTCCTCTCACTGCAAGCTCCGCCTCCCGGGTTCACGCCATTCTCCTGCCTCAGCCTCCCGAGTAGCTGGGACTACAGGTGGCCACCACCATGCCCGGCTAGACTTTGTATTTTTAGTAGAGACGGGGTTTCACCTTGTTAGCCAGGATCGTCTCGATCTCCTGACCTCGTGATCCTCCCTCCTCAGCCTCCCACAGTGCTGGGATTACAGGCATGAGCCACCATGCCTGACCCACCACTGCAGAGTTTTAAGCAAGGGACCAACATGATCTGATGAGTTTTTAAGACAATTACCATTTGCTTCTTTGTTAAGAACAAACCATTAGGGCACAGGGTGGAAGGAAGAGACCAGTTAGAAGGATGATGGTGGTTTTCTTCAGAAAAGTAGCCAAGACCATGGTGGGAAGTGGTCAGATTATGGATGTGTCTCTAACGGTAGATTCAGTAGATGTTGCTGATGGGTTGGATGTGTGCTTTGAGAGAAAGAGAGGAGTCGAGGATGGTGCCAGGACATCTGCGGTGAGCGAATGGTAGGATAAAGTTGTCTCTCCATTTCTACATTTTCCCTTAATCTGGACAACTAATCCGAGTGAAGATCTGTAGATGTCTTCTCTAAAGTGTCATCACGTGTCACTTGTTTTCTTCCCTAGTTCAGGCCTTTTTCTCAGTTATCAAAAGTTTGTATCTCAGAGTGCTAGTTCCATGAGCTACATGATGGAAAAGTGGTTCAGTGTTCAACCCAGTTGGAAAATGCTATATTTCTGTCTCTTTTGGAGGTTTGCCATAAAGGCTCTGAGAAAAAATGCAACAAAACACATCTGTTTTACTTCATGCAATTTAGTATATCCTTTCTTTCTTTGACTTGAAATATCTTTGATTCACTTACCTTCTATTTATAAAAAAGTTTAAGATATATGTTGGGAAATGTTGAAATAAAACAACCCCACCTCCAGGACATCCTCTAAGCCTCCTGTTAACTGTTACCACATTAATTTCTCTAAAATACCCTTTTGCCATATTGTTTTATCCACAGAAGTCACATGGCTGTGGCACAGTCTCCTGTCAAATCCTGCAGCACACAGTGATCATGTTATTCATGTGGTTCTTAACATATATTAGTGTGTGTTAATATTAACACTTAAAATTGTGTACCTTTGCCTCAAAATATATTCCTATGAGAGCAACAATTATCTCTTGGTTGTCTTTGTATCACCTATGAAACCTAACACAGCAACTTGTATAAAATACATGTTTAGGCTGGGCACAGTGGCTCACGCCTTTAATCCCAGCACTTTGGGAGGCCGAGGCAGGCAGATCATCTGAGGTCTGGAGTTCGAGACCAGCCTGACCAAAATGGTGAAACTCTGTCTCTACTAAAAATATAAAAATTAGCTGGGTGTGGTGGCATATGCCTGTAATCCCAGCTACTTAAGAGGCTGAGGCAGGAGAATTGCTGGAACCTGGGAGGCAGAGGTTGCAATGAGCAGAAATTATGCCACTGCACTCTAGCCTGGGTCAACAACAGCGAGACTCTGTCTAAAAAAAAAAAAAAGTTTATAGATATTTGTTGATTAATTTTAGTAATTTTAAAGTAAGTTACCTTGAATACATTGTAGGAGTATAGTAACAGGATTTGCCATTTTCTAGTTTTATTATGCTATATATTTGCCGTCATTGTGACTCATGCTATTCTATTTTGTATCCTGGTGGGCTTGCATGGATTTCTGTGATGCATTTATTCTCACAGCATACTGTTAATGTCAAGACCAAAGCAGACTCGGGTGTGAAGAACTTGAGGCCTTAGCAACTTAAGACAGTGGGAAATAAGAAAAACTGAAACCAGGAAAGAACAGATTGCTGGGAAAATTGAGTCAATGGTAGGCCTGATCTTTAAGGGAAGGGTAGTCAATATATATGGTGTCTATGAGGCTTGGCACCTGTGGGCTTTCCTCCCCCACCTATGGTGTGCTTGAGGGAGGTGTATCGCAGGAGGACCTGCAGCAGAGTGCTCCTGGGGAGCAGATGAGCTGCCCTCTCACAGCTGGGGGATCCATCTGTTCAGAGTAGTGCATATGCCAAGACCAAGGGATGTAGGAAACAGAATTCAGCTTCCTAGGGAGGGACTTGCAGGTGTTAGACAAGGCATCTCAGAGAAGCAGGCCAGTCTACTGTACTGATGAGGACCTGGATGCTGAGCAGAAATTCCAGATGCACAAACTGAACCATCAGCAGTGGGTAAGTGGGCAACTGACCAGGTTCAGAGCTTATCAGAGGGAGTAGTTCATTTTCTAGCCTTTGGAGTCACCAAGGGAAGTGGACCACTTGCAACTTTCCCTAAGACTCAGTTCTCTCCTTTCATGAAACTAGGGAACCTAATGTCTACCTTGGAATGTTGTTGTATAAACTGAATTATGTAATGTAAATAATGTGCCTTGTGCTGGGCACATAGTAGGTCCTTAAATGTCTCTATTGCTGGGTGCAGTGGCTCATGCCTGTAATTCTAGCACTTTGGAAGGTGAGGTAGGAGGATTGCTTGAGCCTAGGAGTTGAAGACCAGCCTGGGCAACATAGGGAGACTCCATCTCTACAATACAAAAAAAAAAAAAAAAAAAGTTTCTGTTCATTCTGTATATATACTCACTGGAGTACCAAAATTCCGATTTTGATCAGTATTACTCAGAAAATGGGTGAACTGAGTCTGTGGTTAAAATATATCAGTAAATAACAAGGGTTATATAGGCCTGGGGAAGGTAGGATAGGCAAGTAATATGGCTAGTTGGGCCTAGCATGATCACTATATCTATTGAAACCAAGCAAATGAAAATAAGTGAGCTAAAAGAGCAGTCAAAAGAGAGTAATAATACATGATAACACTAGTAAGAAGCATTTTAGTGCTTATGAAGTGACAGGTAGTACTCTAAGCACTTTACTTTCTCCAGTAAATCTACAGGGTAAGTACTGTCATATCCCCATTTATAGATGGGACACTGAGATATTGGAAGGTTAGGTTATGCAGCTAGTAAGTAAGATAGCTGAGATTCAGAACAGCAAGAAAGCTCTGATGGTTTTGAATTTTGGACACTAGAAGAAAAGACTGGAAAGATGTTTACAGCTTCTTTGGACTGGGCCAGACTTGCTGCCTCAGAATCACCCAGAAGTCTTTTTAGAAATACCAGTTCTCAAGACTTATCCCTGGAGATTATAACCCAGAAGGTTTTGGTGGTTTCAGAAGTCAGCTTTTAGAAGGCTGCCAAGGTGATTCTGAAAAGCAGCTGCATTCGGGAGCCCCTGAGCCACATGGCTTTCCAAGCTAGTATCCAGGTCCCTAATTCAACTTCACCTCCTTTATTCCCAGTTTGTAATTTAGAAAAGCAGGCTATGAGCTTGAGATTGGCTGAGATTGAAATAATAATTTATTTTAGCGCTGGTTAGTTTCCAGATTTAGAGCCTGCAGACTGCATTCTAGTGCTTTCAGTGGAGGCAATGCAGTGGTGCCTGAGGATCTCACAGGCAGCAGGGCCACTGGCTGACCACTGGATGGCATCCCTGGCCTTCCTTTTCTGCGAGTTTCCTGCTTAGAATTCACAGCTCTTGTTAGAGTGCTCCTGTGGCCTCTTGCCAGTTTCTGTTCTTACAACAATGAAATACAATCAGTGGAGCCCACCAAGCCCCTTGACCAGCAGGGATGTGATTTCAGACCCAGGTAGGCCCTATGTGAATGTACAGAACAGGAACTTTTTAAGGTGAAGGAAGGTTTTTCGTTTACAAAAATAGCCTCCCCCTGTCTCATTCTGGGATATGTTTATAGGTTATGCTTATAGTGATGGAGAATGACAATGCAAAAGGGAAGTCCAGGAGAAGTGATCAAACAAAGATTTTCAGCAATGAAAATCTCTGAACTTATAATATTCAAATCCTGTCTCCTATAGGAAAATAAAATTTGTTTATATCTGATTTTAGAAGCAATTGTGTTCAGTGAATAATGTTATTTATTTGTTTTTTATTTACTGCCCTCTAGTGGAAACACATTAGAAATGTAATTTACTTAAGATTTTGAAGATAGAGTAGGGCAGAATCCAGTAGGGGTATTTCTAAGAGTTCTGGTAAGTTAAATGAGTTTCTCATTAAAAAGATATTTTGAGACCAGGTCAATTGCTTGTCTCAGACAAACATTAAGCAGAATCTATCATTCAGTTTAAATTTTTTGCACCATTTGTATGATCATAGGTCATAAAAAAGCTTGACCATAGAAAGATTGGACATTGAAATGTGCTTTTTGGAAGCATGTATTCATGCTGTCCAGGCTTTTTCATTTTGTTTAAATATGTACTTAGTGAATATGCAGGGGCTTTTTAAATTATGTTGTATGTCTGACCTTTGCTTTTTCCCCTTACTCTTCTCATATTTTATTAAATGTTTAGCTTTCTTACAAAGTCCAAAATACTCTTTCCTGGGCAGCTTTGCTTTACTGGAAGATACTATGCTCCTGCTGGTCTTTCTTTGGGTTTGTCATGCTGACAGGCTGTAATTCTTATTAGAGTCTTGTTAATGCACTAGAAGGAAGGCCAAACCTGATTCCTGGAATTGAACCTCAGTCTCACCATGGAGATACTTGGCTACATTCTGGATTCAGAGGAAATCTCAGCTCTCAGGACTGCTCCATATATTGGTGGGAACAGAGAGCTGGACAACTCCCAGGTCTGCTGTCCATGCAACATTTTATAGTCTGCAGTTTCTTTAGTTGATGTTTTCAATTCCAGAATAGCAACAGAGAGAGCTCCTAGCAACTAAGGGGAAATATTTAATCACTCACCTTTTCTCTTCCTTCAAAAACATTACATTTTCTTGCTTTACCTTTCCTCTCTCTTTCTGTTGCTGGGAAGTTTACTTACTGCATTAGACTGCACACACATGCATGCTATAAAAACGAATCTTATTTACTATCCCCTTAAAAATGTAATCAGCAAGCCCTTTGCAATACCCAACACAATCAAATCACATACAAACCATCCTATAGAGATCCTAGAGGATATAGTGTCATTGGTTGTGTGTCTATTTCCTGCCGTGTATTATTTTAAGCTCCTTGAAGCTGAACACAGTCTCATTTCCACCTTTGTGAAGGTACTAGCTTACCTCGTGTAACATCTAGATGTGGTCACTGTAGACATTTCTAGATTAGTGAATATGCAGGGGCTTTTAAATTATGTTGTATTTCTGACCTTTGCTTTTCCCCCTTACTCTTCTCATATTTTATTAAATTTTTAGCTTTCTCACAAAGTCCAAAATACCCTTTCCTAGGCATATTTGCTTTACTGGAAGGTAATATGCTTGTGCTGGTCTTTCTTTGAGTTTGCCATGCTGACAGGCCGTAGCTCTTACTAGAGTTTTGTTAATGTACTAGAAGGAAGACCAAACCTGATTCTGTCAGATAGCATTAGAAAAGCCACAACATTTTTTCTTATTGTAATGGGTATCGTTCAAACGTATTTGAAGTCTCAGAAACTTTGATACCAATTAAATAGAATGCTTGTTGAGGTTCTTATGCCATGTAAGGTGTAACAGAGGAGACCTTGTATAAGATAATTAACAAGAATTATTGAGTACTTGCTGTGAGCCAGATATTGTTCTTATTTAGTTCTCACCATCATCCTTTGAGGCGAGGATATTGAAAGAAGTTTTACCTCTATTGTGGTTCATGGAAGACATGTAATACAGAAAAGCAAGACTATCTTGCACAAGGAAGGACAATGAACCTCTCGGTTAGATGCCCATGGGGTGCCAAACTGTGGCCCTCCAATCTGCAGGTCTCGACATTTTGAACAAGGAATACCTGAGAGTAGATCTGAAGGTGACTCACATTAGCCATATTTGGGTACAGTTTTATGTACATCTACACACAATGAATGTCAAGTAATGACTATCTGTTTCACTTTGGCTCACCTGTCATCTTCCTTAAAACAAACTGTGGGAAGCAGTGGTGCAGTGAGTCTGAAATCAGATCCGGAGGGAGTTTGATGATGTGGAAATGTTAGGGACACTTTGAGTCCCTTCATCCAGCAGGAAGTGAGTCTTACCAACTCTGTCTCTCTCAGACAGTGCTCGAATGAGAACTACAAATGTTTGTTCCTGCTACTCTTCTTTTAATTTCTGTCATACTTACAAGCCTCCTGCTGTTCACATGATCTTTCTTCAATTGTGGTTTAATGGAATTGCTTAGTTTTGTGCTTAACTAAATTAGAATCTCATTTTAACCTCACCTCACCTCCTTCTGATTCTCTCCAATCACTTAAGTTAAATTTTTGAATGTTCCCTGATTCATTGTCAGACATTTAGGCAATCTTTGTATCTGTTCCCTGGATGACTGATCATAATCCTAATATGGGGATTTTACCATTATTTTTAAACTATCATTGGAAAATTGTATTTTTAAATTCTTAGGAGGCAACTTGTGGTATATACCATGTACAAACAATAAGACTGTTATGCTATGCTATCTACTTTCTCATGTTCTTATTAAAAGATAATGACTCCTTTAAAAAAGAACAGGCTGTATTCAGAGCAGGTTAATACTGCTGTATTCCAGAAACCTGGCAGAATCATTAATAAGGAAACCAGTTGTGTGTAGCTTCAAATTAATCAGCAAGCATCTAGCAGCTAGTAACCTAAGGGGAGGGGAAATCTTTTTCCTTGAAAAGAGAAAATATACTCCCTTCTTATTGAGAAAACACACACAAACACACATATGTGTGTGTACACACACACATTTATGGAGAAACAGACGTATGGTGTGACCATAATCTTTTCTCCTTCGTGGTTTCTGTCACACTATATGAAAGAAAAAGTTTAATTCTTTAAAAGATGCACTGCACCCCCAGGAGAATGATTTCCTGAGGGATGGAGCAATCATGCTGGCTTATATTCACCATTGTGAAGAGAGTTATTTGGATGTCAACTCCAGTAGCAGAGGGAACCACATTCAAGGTTCCACATCAATTTAGGTAAGAATAGAGGTGCAGAAAAAGGGAAGAGAAAGCATGGAATAGGCTGCAGGAAAATTAGGGCTCTCCTATCACCAACACCATTGGCAAGGCCCTCTCTTGGAGTCTGGAACGATGATAGCTGAGATTAATTCTAACCCAGGAATTTTGTCTGTCTCTTTAATAAAGGCATATAAAAACCAAGGGCAATGAACAAATGGGAGTTTGACACTTGACAAAGTTGTTTAAGGCTGTAAATGTTTGAATAAATTTCATAAGAGCTAAAAGAGATTTAAAGTAAATTGGAAAGCTGTTTATTTTGAACTAAGCTATCACTGATTGAGAATTGAGGCACCCAATTTACCTCTTTACATTGTGATATATTATTTAACCATACTACTGCTTGATATTAATGCTTAATTGTTAATATATTCCTGTTTTTGTTTTGAAGGCATAATTTAGTTGAAAAACATGTGGATATCTCTTTGGCATCAGTAATTTGATACTTATGGGAAATTTTTTTACATGAATCAGAAGGCCATCACACAGTGGATAAAACATTGAACCATGTGCCAAGAGCCTGCATTCCAAAACCACCTCTACCCTTTACAAGAAAGTTTACTTTGGACAAATCTTTTTCCTCCTTGAGCCTCAGTTTATCATAAGTAATCCTAGTATAAGGAAAAAAACCCTGCCTTATCTGAGTCATAAGGTGATTTTAATTATCAAATACAGTTAAATCAATTTAGAAGTGTTAGGGAAGTTAGAAATTACCATAAAAATTTAGTTTTTGTATTTTGAAAAAAACTTTTTTTTAAGTGAATTCATTGCTCTGTTATCACCTCTGTGGTCTTGGAGAAGCTACTTCCATTCTAAGGACCTTAGTTCTTCCATCCATTAAATAAAAAGACAGGACATGGCAGCCATTTGGTGAGCTCTGGCCATGAAGCAGGAACCTTGCTAGCTGTGATATTTACACTGTGCTGCATTGCACCCTAGTTCAGCGCTACCTGGAGAAAGATGTTGGTAACCAGTGTTCACTAGAATAGTTCCACCTTTATCTGATTTAATTGGTTTTTGAAATAAGCTTTTCTTTACTGAAATTCTTCTCCAGCTAGGCAGAAAAATAATGTTTAGAAACCATTGGAATAGATAATCTATTATTTTATTTCACAAGTCCACAATTGTGTTTCTATTATCATTTTTGCCGTTGTTGTTGTTAATATTACAGCACAGGCATCACCCCCACTGGCGGTAGCACATCTGAAGAGTAGTCATAGAACTTGAAAGAAAATGTCAGATCTTGGAAAACTGGCTTGTTTTGCAAACCTAAACGAGCAGAATGGTAGAAAACATCTCAAGCCTTGATTTAGGTCTGTTGTACTAATCGTGGGCCACTACTTGAGTGAGAAGGTGTATAGATAGCATGCCCTGACTACCCTGGGTCTGCTGGTGACATGATCACATTAAAGGAAATAATACTTTCATTAAGGTACAAGCTCCTTCCTTCCTCATGTGGCACTGACACGTTCTCTAACTCTTGCTCCTTTCACTGACTCTGTATGATACCAATGTCCTGATGCTCCCCCTTTTTAAACTAGCAAGACATCTGATCTCTTTTGAAGATATTGACTTACTGGCCAGGCACGGTGGCTCACACCTGTAATCTCAGCACTCTAGGAGGCCAAAGTGGGTGGATCACTTGAGGTCAGGAGTTCGAGACCAGCCTGACCAACATGGTGAAACCCCATCTCTACTAGAAATACAAAAATTAGCCAGACGTGGTGGTGGGCACCTGTAATCCCACCTGAGGTATGAGAAGCACTTGAGCCTGGAAGGTGGAGGCTGCAGTGAGCCATGTTCACACCACTGCACTCCAGCCTGGGCAATAGAGCCAGAGCCAGACTCAGATTCTCTCTCAAAAAAAAAAAAAAAAGAAAAAGAAAAAGAAAAGAAAAGGAAAAAAAAGATACTGACTTATGTTTGTACAATTATAAAACAGAAAAGCTAATTGTGAATAAAACATTCCACAAATAAGTGACAAGTTGTTGGATAGAGGCTGGTGGTAAAAGTAAGTAGAAATATGACAAAATGAATATTTACATCAAGTCTTATGTGATATGTGATTAATCTCGTACCAATTTTCTTAACTAAAAAAATGGCTGAGATAAGAGCCTCAGGTTTTTAGGGCCATACATAAACAAAAGCTCACTTTGTGTCTCTCTCTCTGTCTCTATACCTATATATATATATATATATGTATATACACATCTAGGTTCACATATTAATATCTGTAGATACTGATCTATCTAGATATCTCTATATGGAGTAGGTCTATATATCTATATGAACCTATACTATCTCTCTCTGTCTCTCTACATATATATATATGTATAGTCATACTATATATATGTATATTCATTATATATATATCCATACTATATATCCCTGTTTATAGAGAGGCAGATAGAAAGGTAGATAGATATAGCTTGGGTTTAAATAATGCAAGGTTGTTGGGAATTGAAATATATCTACCTATATAAATAAAAGGTAAAACAGTATAAGCTTAAAGAGTAAAACTGAACATATTACTACCCATTTTGGCCATGTACCCTCAAACCATCAGCACCATTTCAGGTAGCATTAACTTTTTCAGGTTAATTTCAGATTAATTAAAAGACTCTTCAGATTCTTACAGAATCCTCCAAGAGATGTTCAACTTTCATTCAGAGTTCTCTTTTTCCCCTTTAAGGGGGAATTTACCTACATGTGATGTTCTTTGTGGCTTTTTTCTACAGATTATTCTCCATCATGTTTACTGCTTCTGGTTCTCTAATTTCACAGTTTTCCTCAGGCTGTTGTAGACAAAAATGACAGGCCTGACACTAATCTTATCAGTAATGGTTTAGATATTGTGTTAATCTGAACCACAAAGAACATAAATACTCTAAACATTTAAACTACATTCGATTTTTTAAAATATTACTATTCCATATAGTATAGCCCTGCCATACTATATTGAAGGTCTTTAATACAGTTTTAATGCAAAAAGACATTAAACACAAGTTAAAATAATGGCAAAACAGGTATTGCAATTTTCTGGTTTGTTACATCCTAATCACTCTTCTTCAGTCCAGTATAACCTATGAGGCTGACATGGTAGTTATTTAAAATTACTTCTTAGTGGCTCTTGTCCTAGACTTGCAATATCTATTAAAAATCTTAATGAGGGGGATTAAAAACCTTTTTGGCAAAGATAAATAATACAGACTCTTTTACTAAAATGGATAAACTGAAATGAAATTTGAAGCTGGGATAACAACAGTGAGTAGGCTAGTGATTTAGTTCCTCTAAAAGATAAGCTTCCACTATTTCATCATGGAGTCTAGAAATTTAGCCCTAGACTATTTTTTTCAAAATGGGCCAATTTCATTGCATGGAGGGTTATTGACATATGTATCCCTTTAAGAAAATAACATCTGTGTGCTCTATGATGAGATTTCACATTAAAATCTTGTTTCTTATATTGCTAAGGTTTTGAGACTTAATGTACTTGAAGTGCATATTTAAAAGGTAATTAATGCTCAATAATTTTTTTTCTTGTTGATTTTATATTTTAAAAAGATCTTAAACTGCATAGCATGAAAAACAAAGCAGATGCAAGAAAAGCTCTGAATGGAACCAGTTTGAATCAATGTGTGTGTGTGAATACATATACAGTATACCCATATGAATAGTTTAATAAAAATAGAACATTTTTTGTGTTGTTTTTAACTTTATTTTTATCAGTATTTTATAGACTCTTCACATGCCAATAAAAAGAATACCACATCATTTTTGCCTTTTACATATTAGATATCAATACACGTTTTTAAAATAAATTTATAGTGGTAGGATATATATTCAGTGGCCTGCATGATTTGACATTGTTATATTTTAAAAGAAAAATGGGAGTGTGCATAGAATATGTGACCTCCAATATTCTAGAATACAGGTGTTAAAAACGGACATATGTATGTTATATATATAATATGTGTGTGTGTGTATATATAATCACTGATATAAATAAAAACTAGTATCTATCTACCTACTACCTACCTTCCAAAATAGTCATTAGTATGGAAGAACGCTGAAGGATGCTTCAAAAATTTAGAAGGATCGTGTGCAATTATATAATATATATATATATATATATAAAGTTTTTATTAATCTCAATGATACATTTAGATTTTTTACAATCTGATATATAATATGATATATATCAGGTATATATTTTATGATTTTTATGACATACGATTCATATCAAATGATAATATACAACTCGCATAAAATGATTTATATGATGCATATAAAATGACAATAAATTTATAAATCACATAAAACGATTTATATAATTCATATAAAATCCTTCCAAATCTTTGTAGCATCCTTCAGCATTCTTCCATACTAGTGACTATTTTAGAATATATTCTCTTCTACACATCTGGTGGTTAGGTACTTTGGGGACTATCCAAAGATCCAAAATAGATTTCTTGTGGTCTTTGTGGCAATTAGGTAATCAGTAAAGCAGGTTGCATGTGCATACCATCTTATTCTCAGCACTGATTAAGTATGGAAGAGGATATAGAAGATAAAAGACATGATGAGGACCCTTTTGGGTGATCTGTTTATGATAATCAATGTTACCCATTCTTCAGGGCTTAGCTCAGTCATATGTATTGATACCACTAATCCTATTTTTTCTTTGAAGACTTCAAACCAGCAATTCTTCCCTCCTCTCCATGATTCCGTGATTTGACTTCTGTCTTATCATCCTCACACAACTTGTGTTTCAACTACATTAATCTATGTACAGTTTTCTAAAACACAATGTTTTCTGTAAGAATTTTTTTCCCTGGTTTTAATGACTTTCTAACTCTCCTCTCTTTCTGGTAAGCTCTTAATTATGCTTCAAAGGTCAGTTCAAATATCATCTCCTTTGGAAAGCCTTCTCAGGACCTCTCTTAGTAAAATTAATCATTTCTTCCTCTTTCCATATAACATAGTATAAGCCTCCTTTTTTTTATTAACACTTATCGCAGTGCTGTGATTATTATTTGTTACTGTTTTGTCTCCTCACTCCTCATCTTTCCATTTGTAGCAGTGAGTATAGTTTCTGAAAAATAGAAAATACTAATACAACCAACATATGACTAGGCCTCCATGGAAAATCTTTGCTCTTGAAGTCAAGCTCTGTATTCATGAAATCTTCAGAAAACATATTTAACTTCAGAAAGCATTAGCAGTAATATAAATGTTATAAACGATTTTGGGGAGAAAAGAGGATTAAGACTTTATATCAAATGCCAAATCACTAACAACTTGATTAAAAATCTTTAGCTTTTTTCTCCCTATTTCTTTCTGTCAAGTTTCTCTTCTGCATCCTCCAAGGCGAGGGGCACATCAGAATCTGTGTGTGTAATGGTGTTAGTGTTGGGGGCTGGTGCATGCAAGTTGTATGTCAAATGGATGCAGATTTAAAAAGAGTAAATGGTAAATATCAAATCTGGTAATTATGCACAAGAATATGAGACCCTCTATGACCTAATTTCTCCAACTCTCCAGCCCCATCTTTTGCAATTCCCTTCTTCGCCTATTCTGTTTGTAGTTTATGGTTCATAACAGGATACTTCGTGACAGAATGTCCTCACTCATGCACTTTCCTTTTTTTTTTTTTTTTCCTGAGACGGAGTCTCGCTCTCACCCAGGCTGGAGTGCAGTGGTGCGATCTCAGCTCACTGCAAACTCTGCCTCCCAGGTTCATGCCATTCTCCTGCCTCAGCCTCCCGAGTAGCCGGGACTACAAGCGCCCTCCACCACGCCCGGCTAATTTTTTTTTTTTTTTTTTTTTTTTTTTTTTTTTTTTTTTTTTTTTTTTTTTTTTGTATTTTTAGTAGAGTCGGGGTTTCACTGTGTTAGCCAGGTTGGTCTTGATCTGCTGACCTCGTGATCTGCCTGCCTCGGCCTCCCAAAGTGCTGGGATTACAGGCGTGAGCCACCGTCCCGGCCGCACTTCCTTTTTCAGTAGTGCAGTGTTTCACATCTTTGCCTGGATAATCTCAATTCACTCCTCAAATTCTCTAAGAATCCTTACCTAAAAATGTTGCAAGTCCTCCTTCTCTGTACACTAGCGGGAGAAACTGTTCTACAGAAAAGGAGTAGCACATGAACAAGAAATCAGCATGACAAAGAGTATGTTGTGTGCCACAAATGAGAAAGAAGATTTGCTGAAAAAGGAGGTGCAAATATGGATGTACTCTGTTTCATACTCCTGTTAGTCTACGAGCTTCTCAAAGGTGGACAGTAAATTATGGGGTTTTGCCTGACATATAATAACCGATTAATAAGTGTTTTGAAATAAGCTATATTCTATCCCAAGTAGAATGTAGGCTTTTTCAGAGAGCATGGTTTCCATGTCTTTTAGCACATGCTGTACTGACCACAGGTTCATTATTTGACAAATTAATTTTACCATTTCTCATTGTTTTGCTACCAAAAATTACAAACCATACTTCTAGAGATAAATCTGTAAATTGAATTTCCATAATGCAAAACTTATTGGAATAGTTCACAAGAAAGTTAATTGTGATGGGTCAATTCAAAATGTGTAGCTTGTTAATGACAATCTTTGCCCTTAGTCTGACCAACTCAAAATTGTTAGTCAGACTAAATTAACTTTGTCTTGATCTATTTTGGGATGATTATGCAGAGATCTGGCAGAGATTGGGATTTTCAATTTGATGCAATTAGAAAGAAATTTTTATTTATTCTTATTTTTATTTTATTATTTTTTTTGATACAGTGTCTCGCTCTGTCACTCAGGCTGGAGTGCAGTGGCATGATCATAGCTCACTGCAGCCTCAACCTCCTGGGCTCAAATGACCCTCTGGCCTCAGTCTCTGAAGTAGTTGGGACTACAGGCATATTCCATCATGCCTGGCTAAATTGTTCATTTTTAAACAATAGGAAAGCTGTTTCTTCTGTTTGGCTGCAGTGAAATCCTTTAGTCACATTGACACTCTGTTGTATTATATATGAAAATGGAGAATGTACAACTATAACTATATGAACCATATGATTCACTTAGGCTCCATTTAATTTGATACAGCCACCATGATTATCTACACTATGGGTTGGTAAACTACATCCAGTGAGATATTTTGGGCTACCACCTGTTTTTTCAAATAGAGTTTTATGAACACTGCCAACCTCATTCTTTACATATTGTCTGTGGCTTCTTTCTTTTTCTTTTTTCCAACTTATCTTAAGGTCAGGGTTACATGTGCAGGATGTGCAGAGATTTGTTATATAGGTAAACGTGCCATGGTGGTTTACTGCACAGGTCATCCTATCATGTAAGTATTAAGCCAAGCATCCATTAGCTATTCTTCCTGATACTCTCCTTCCTCCCACCCATCACTTTCCAACAGGCCCCAGTGTGTGTTGTTCCCCATCATGTGTCCGTGTGTTTTCATCATTCGGCTCCCGTTTATAAGTGAGAACACATGATGTTTGGTTTTCTGTTCCTGCTAAGAACAATGGCTTCTAACTCCATCCATGTCCATAATGGTTGAACTAATTTACACTTCTACAAACAGTATAAAATCATTTTTTCTTCTCTGCAACCTCACCAGCATCTTTTTTTTTTCTTTTTAATAAAAACCATTATGAATGGGCATGAGATGGTATCTCATTGTAGTTTTGATTTGCATTTATTTATTTATTTATTCTTTTGAGACGGAGTCTCGCTCTGTTACCCAGGCTGGAGTGCAGTGGTATGATCTCGGCTCACTGCAGGCTCCACCTCCCGGGTTCTTGCCATTCTCCTACCTCAAACTTCCAAGTAACTGGGACTAAAGGCACCTGCCACCATGCCTGGCTAATTTTTTTGTATTTTTAGTAGAAACAGGGTTTCACCATGTTAGCCAGGATGGTCTTGATCTCCTGACCTCGTGATCTGCCCACCTTGGCCTCCCAAAGTGCTGGGATTACAGGCGTGAGCCACCGTGCCCAGCCTGCATTTTTCTAATGATCAGTGATGTTGAGCTTTTATTCATACTTTTGTTGGCCACATGTGTGTCTTTTTATGAGAAGTATCTGTTCATGTCCTTTGCCCACGTTGTAATGGGGTTGTTTTTATTTTCCTGTATATTTGTTTACATTTCTTGTAGATGCTGAATCTTAGATCTTTGTGAAATAAATAGATTGCAAAAATTTCCTTTCATTCTGTAGGTTGCCTGTTCACTCTGATGATAGTTTCTTTTGCTGTACAGAAAATCTTTAGTTTATTTAGATCCCATTTGTTTATTTTTGCTTTTGCTGCAATTGCTTTTGCAATTATATTATTATATTTTAAGTTCTGGGATACATGTGCAGAATGTGCAAGTTTGTTACACAGGTATACATGTGCCATGGTGGTTTGCAGCACCCATCAACCCATCATCTACATTAGGTATTTCTCCTAATGCTATCCCTCCCCTAGTCCCCCATACCCAAACAGACCCCAGTGTGTGATGTTCTCCTCCCTGTGTCCATGTGTTCTCATTATTCAACTTCCACTTATGAGTGAGAACATGCAGTCTTTGGTTTTCTGTTCCTGTGTTAGTTTGCTGAGAATTGTGGTTTCCAACTTCATCCATGTCCCTGCAAAGGACATGAACTCATCCTTTTTTATGGCTGCATAGTATTCCATGGCATATATGTGCCACATTTTCTTTATCCAGTCTATCATTGATGGACATTTAGGTTGGTTCCAAGTCTTTGCTATTGTGAATAGTGTTGCAATAAACATATGTGTACATGCATCCTTATAGTAGAATGATTTATAATCCTTTGGGTATATACCCAGTAATGGGATGGCTGGGTCAAATGGTATTTCTGGTTCTAGATCCTTGATGAATCACCACACTGTTTTCCACAATGGGTTGAACTAGTTTACATTCCCACCAACAGTGTAAAAGCATTCCTATTTCTCCATATCCTCTCCAGCACCTATTGTTTCCTGATTTTTTAATGATCGCCATTCTAACTGGCGTGAGATGGTATCTCATTGTGGTTTTCGTTTCCATTTCTCTAGTGGCCAAATAGACATCTACAGAATCTTCACCCCAAGTCAACAAAATATACATTCTTCTCAGCACCAGATTGTGCTTACTCTAAAATCAATCACATGATTTTAATTAAAACATTCCTCAGCAAATGCAAAAGAACAGATATCATAACAGTCTCTCAGACCACACTGCAATCAAATTAGAACTCAGGATTAAGACACTTACTCAAAACCACACAGCTACATGAAAATTGAACAACTTCCTCCTGAATGACTACTGAGTAGATAACGAAATTAAGGCAGAAATAAATAAGTTCATTGAAACCAATGAGAACAAAGACACAACGTACCAGAATCTCTGGGACACAGCTAAAGCAGTGTTTAGAGGAAAATTTATAGCACTAAATGTCCACAGAAGAAATCAGGAAAGATCTAAACTTGACACCCTAACGTCACAATTAAAAGAACTAGAGAAGCAAGAGCAAACAAATTCAAAAGCTAGCAGAAGACAAGAAATAACTAAGATCAGGGCAGAATGGAAGGAGATAGAGACATGGAAAACCCTTAAAAAAAATCAGTGAATTCAGGAGCTGCTTTGTTGTTGTTGTTGTTTTCTTGGTTTTTCATTTACCAGACAGTTTTTTTTTACTCAAAAAAAAAACAAATCCAAAGCCCAGTGCAGCAGCTCTGAGCTCAGACCTGCCCTGCCCTGTTTTGTGGGCCTGTACTTGGCATGTCCTTCATTCACCACAACACTTTAATCCCCACAACAGCCCTGTGAAGTAGGAATTACAACCTTCCCCTGACTCATGTTACAGATGGGGAAACCAAGGCACACATTAAACAGAGTGCACATTACATGGGGATTTCAGGGTTAACCTGGAGTATGAACACATGTGACTCTTGATTCTCACCATGGCCCAGTCAGTGGCCCACTTGGCTTCTTCTCCTCCTTTTGGTGGCCCCATCAGCAGCAGCATAAGAATCTAAAGAGAATCTTAGACCTGTATCCCTGATGACCATTGAAGCAAAAATCCTCAATAAAATACTGGCAAACCGAATCTAGCAGCACATCAAAAACCTTATCCACCACGATCAAGTTGGCTTATTCCCTGGGATGCAAAGCTGGTCCAACATACACAAATCAGTGAATGTAATCCAGCATATAAACAGAACCAAAGACAAAAACCAACATGATTATCTCAATAGATGTAGAAAAGGCCTTTGACAAAATTCAACAGCCTTTCATGGTAAACACTCCCAATAAATTAGGTATTATGGGATGTATCTCAAAATAATAAGAGCTATTTATGACAGACCCACAGCCAATATCATACTGAATGGGCAAAAACTGGAAGCATTCCCTTTGGAAACTGGCACAAGACAGGAATGTCCTATCTCACCACTCCTATTCAACATAGTGTTGGAAGTTCTGGCCAGAGCAATCAGGCAGGAGGAAGAAATAAAGGGTATTCAATTAGTAAATCAGGAAGTCAAATTGTCCCTGTTTACAGATGACATGATTGTATATTTAGAAAACCCCATCATCTCAGTCCAAAATCTCCTTAAGCTGATAAACAACTTCAACAAAGACTCAGGATACAAAATCAACGTACAAAAATCACAAGCATTCTTATACACCAATAACAGACAAACAGAGAGTCAAATCATGAGTTAACTCCCATTCACAAATGCTTCAAAGAGAATAAAATACCTAGGAATCTAACTTACAAGGGATGTGAAGGACCTCTTCAAGGAGAACTACACACCACTGCTCAATGAAATGAAAGAGGACACAAACAAATGGAAGAACATTCCATGCTCAAGGATAGGAAGAATCAATGTAGTGAAAATGGCCTTACCACCCAAGGTAATTTAGAGATTCCATGCCATCCCCATCAAGCTACCAATGAGTTTCTCCACATAAATTGGAAAAAACTACTTGAAAGTTCATATGGAACCAAAAAAAGAGCCTGCATTGCCAAGACAATCCTAAACCAAAAGAACAAAGTTGGAGGTATCACGCTACCTGCCTTCAAACTATACTACAAGGTTGCAGTAACCAAAACAGCATGGTACTGGTACCAAAACAGAGATATAGACCAATGGAACAGAGCAAAGCCCTCAGAAATAATACCACACATCTACAACCATCTGATCTTTGACAAACCTGACAGAAACAAGAAATGGGGAAAAATTCCCTATTTAATAAATGGTGCTGGGAAAGCTGGCTAGCCATACATAGAAAGCTGAAACTGGATCTCTTTCTTACATCTTATACAAAGATTAATTCAAGATGGATTAAAGACTTAAATGTTAGACCTAAAACCATAAAAACCATAGAACAAAACCTAGGCAATCCCATTCAGGACGTAGGCATGGGCAAGGACTTCATGTCTAAAACAGCAAAAGCAATGGCAACAAAAGTCAAAGTTGACAAATGGGATCTAATTAAACTAAAGAGCTTTTGCATGGCAAAAGAAACTACCATCAGAGTGAACAGACAACCTGCAGAACAGGAGAAAAACTTTGCAATCTATCCATCTGACAAGGGTTAATATCCAGAACCTACAAAGAACTCAAACAAATTTACAAGAAAAAAACAACCCTTCAAAAAGTGGGCGAAGGATATGAACAAACACTTCTCAAAAGAAGACATTTATGCAGCTAACAGACATGTGAAAAAATACTCATCATCACTGGCCATCAGAGAAATGCAAATCAAAACCACAACCATGAGAAACCATCTCATGCCAGTTAGAATGGCAATCATTAAAAAGTCAGGAAACAACAGGTGCTGGAGAGGATGTGGAGAAATAGGAACACTTTTACACTGTTGGTGGTACTGTAAACTAGTTCAACCATTGTGGAAGACAGTGTGGCGATTCCTCAAGGATCTAGAACTAGAAATACCATTTGACCCAGCCATCCCATTACTGGGTATATACCCAATGGATTCTAAATAATGCTGCTATAAAGACACATGCACATGTATGTTTATTGCAGCACTATTCGTAATAGCAAAGACTTGGAATCAACCCAAATGTCCATCAATGATAGACTAGATAAAGAAAATGTGGCACATATACACCATGGGATACTCTGCAGCCATAAAAAAGGATGAGTCCTTTGTAGGGACATGGATGCAGCTGGAAACCATCATTTTCAGCAAACTATCACAAGAACAGAAAACCAAACACCGCATGTTTTCACTTATAGGTGGGAATTGAACAACGAGAACACTTGGACACAGGAAGGGAAACATCACACACTGGGGCGTGTTGTGGGGAGGGGGTAAGGAGGAGGGATAGCATTAGGAGATATACCTAATGTAAATGATGAGTTAATAGGTGCAGCACATTAATATGGCACATGTATACAAATGTAACAAACGTGCACATTGTACACATGTAACCTAGAACTAAAAAAAAAAAAAAAAAAGAAAAGAACACCAGTGGTTAAATAATTCTCAGTTTGAATAAGTATGTTGAATAAATGCACTTAAGTGAAAAAAAAAGGAAAAAGATTCTAGTCCTTCATTTTGCTGACAGCCCCTGCAGATGACAATTTCCTTCCTATCATGTCTGCAGAGCTCCAAGTCTAGAGGCGACGCTGAGGCCGAAGCCAGCCACAGTGCCTCAGCTGTGCCTCTCCTCCAGAGTGGGTGCCTGCCCCAGCACGTCCCTGGCACATGGGCATGTGTAACAGACTCCTGTTCCATGCCCCTAGCACTTGAACGTGGCCACATCTCCCCAACCACTGAGCCCGCAGAGCATGCACAGATGGGGAGTTGACTTTAATGGCATTCTTCCTGTCACACCCGTCTATGTAAGAGACCACCAAACAGGCTTTGTGTGAGCAATAAAGCTTTTTAATCACCTGGGTGCAGGTGGGCTGAGTCCTAAAAGAGAGTCAGCACAGGGAGATGGGGTGGGGCAGTTTTATAGGATTTGGGTAGGTAGTGGAAAATTACCGTTAAAGGGGGTTGTTCTCTTGCAGGCAGTGGTGAGGGTCACAAGGTGCTTAGTTAACTCCAGGGACTTATTGTCCAGAAGAAGGAATGTCACAAGGTAATGTCATCAGTTAAGACAGAAACCAGCCATTTTCACTTCTTTTGAGGTCCTTCAGTTGCCTTAGGCCATCTGGATGTATACGTGCAGGCTTGGGCTCAGAGGCCTGACATTCCTGTCTTCTTGTATTAATAAGAAAAGCAAAACAAAATAGTGGTGAAGTGTTGGGGTGGCAAAAATTTTGGGGGGTGGTGTGGAGTGATAATGGGTGATGTTTCTCAGGGCTGCTTTGAATGGGATTAGGGGTGGCTTGAGAACCTAGAGTGGGAGAGATGAACCTGAAGAAAGATTTTGGGGTAAAGGGTGATATTGTGGGGTTGTTAGAAGCAGCATTTTTCATATAGAATGATTGGTGATGGCCTGGATGCCCTTTTATTTGAATTGAGAAACTAAACAGAAAACACAAGGTCTGAATAAGAGAAGGAGAAAAACAGGTATTGAAGGACTAAGAATTGAGAGGACCTAGGACATCCACTTAGGGAGTGTCCAGGGGGTTCAGCGTAATTATTTGCTTTGTTACCGAGTTTTTGGGCTCTATCCTTGAGTGTTTTTATGTTGTCATATAGTAGGCCAGATTGATTTAGGTAAAAACAACACTCTTCATTTAAAAATGTAGAGTCTTCCTTTTTCAGCAGTAAGTCAAGGACTATTCCTATCTTTTTGTATTAATAATAACAAAACAAAACAAAATAGTGGTGAAGTGTTAGTGTCATGAGGGGAACAGGAAGCTGTTGGCCCTATTTGCAAATTGATTTTGGGGGGTAAGGAAAACTAGTGTACACGTGCCTGTCCAACTGATAGATAGACACATGTAGGTGGAGGATTCACAGAGGAAGAAGAGATCTTTGTAAGGCAAATCTGGAAATGTAAAGTGAAAAGATGAGAGGGAGCACCCAAAGGGCTTGACTGAAGTAATGGGGGCTGTCCCTGAAGCCTTGTAGCAGTACAGCCCTGGTTAAGTTGCTGAGACTGATGGGTGTCAGGGTCAGTCCAAGTGAAAGCAAAGAGAGGCTGGGATGAACGGTGTAAAGGAATAGTAAAGAAAGCATCTTGGAAATCCTGCACCCAGACTCTTAGGGATTTAGCGAAGGCAGCAACCCTTAGAGGTTGTAATGGGGACTGATGGGGCAATTGGGTAGAGGGGGAGGTTCTATTTTTATGGTGTATGAGAAAGCACATAGTGTCTATGAGTAACCTTTCACTGCTATTCATGGGGCTGGGTATAAGCAAGTAAGAGGAGAGGTTAGGAGAAGAGTCCGAAGAACAAGGGGAAGGTAGCCAAGAATGGAGTGATACGAAGGGCAGATATCTTAAAGGAAATGAGAGATTCTAAGAGGTGGGCTAGTAAGGCTTGTAACCTACAAGGAAGAGGTTATGAAAGGATGATAGAATGGGATGGGCCTGTGAGGCTGGAAAGAATTTTTCTTGGTCCAAGAACCATTGCCTTATGTGGGAAGAGATTGATACATGGAAGTTTCAGTGGAAGAGTAGGTGGGAGTGATAGAGGAGAAAGGAAAATACTGGCTGCTTCTTTAGCTGTCTTATTAGCATAATTTTTGCCTTGAGCAATGGGATCTGAGGCCCTTTGATGGCTTTGCAGTGAAAGACTCCAGCTTCCTTTGGCAGCAATGCAGCCTTGCAAAGAGCTTTTATTAAAGAGGCATTAATGATGGAGGACCCTTGCATAGTGAAGAAACCTCTTTCAGCCCATAAAGCAGCATGGTGGTGCAGGATATGGAAAGCATATTTAGAGTCAATATAAATATTGAGTTGGGAAAGGATTTAGGATCTATGGGGTCAGCTAGGTTTCCCTTTGTGAGTTTATGTAATGGTTTTGTTAGGATGGCAAAACCAGGTGTCCAAAGGCAAAAGTACCCAACCATGCCTAGGAAGGAAAGGAGTTGTTGCTTTGTAGAAGGGGTTGGGGTTTGGGAGATTAGCAGGACATGATCAGCAGGGAGAGCACATGTGTCTTTATGAAGAATTATGCTGAGAGAGGTAATGGATGAGGAAGAAATCTGGGCTTTGGAGGGGGATATGTGATATCTTTTTGAGAAAAATGTTGGAGGAGCAGGAGGGTGTCCTATCGGGAAGATTCATTGGGGGGGCTACAAAGTAGAAGGTTGTTAAACTATTAAATAAGGTGAGAAGCAGATGGATGGAAAGGAAGTAAATTATGAGAAAAGGCTTGACTGAAGTAATGGGGACTGTCCCTGAAGCCTTGTGGCAGTACAGCCCAGGTTAAGTTGCTGAGACTGATGGGTGTCAGGGTCAGTCTAAGTGAAAGCAAAGAGAGACTGGGATGAAGGGTATAAAGGAATAGTAAAGAAAGCATCTTTGAAATCCAGAATAGAATAATGGGTTGTGGAGGGAGGTATTGAGGATAAGATAGTATATGGGTTTGGCACCAGGGGGTGGATAGGCAAGATAATTTGGTTGATAAAGTGAAGATCCTGGACCAGCCTGTAAGACTTGTCTGGTTTTTGGACAGGTAGGATAAAAGAGTTGTCAGGAGAGTTTATAGGCTTTAAGAGGCCATGTTGTAATGGGTAGGTGATAACAGGCTTTAATCTTTTTAAAGCCTGCTGTGGGATGGGATATTGGCATTGAGTAGGGTAAGGGTGATTAGGTTTTAATGGGATGATAAGGGGTGCATGATCGGTCGCCAAGGAGGGAGTAGAGGTATCCCATACTTGTGGATTAAGGTAGGGAGATATAAGGGGAGGATGCGAAGGAGGCTTTGAACTGGGGAAAAGGATGGCAATGAGGTGTGGCTGTAGCCCAGGAATAGTCAGGGAAGCAGATAATTTAGTTAAAATGCCTCGACCTAATAAGGGAGCTGGGCAGGTGGGGATAACTGAAAAGGAGTGCGTAAAAGAATGTTGTCCAAGTTGGCACCAAAGTTGGGGAGTTTTAAGAGGTTTAGAAGTCTGGCTGTCAATTCCCACAATGGTTATGGAGGCAAGGGAAAAAGGCCCTTGAAAAGAAGGTATTATGGAGTGGGTAGCCTCCATATTGATTAAGAAGGGGACAGACTTACTCTCCACTGTAAGAGTTACCTGAAGCATCTGTGATGGTCTAGAGGCTTCTGAGGTGATCAGGCAGTGTCAATCTTCAGCCACTAAGTGGGAAGGAGTCAGTCAGAGAGCCTTGGACCAGAGTTCCAGGGGCTCTGGGAGTGGCTGCCGGGTGAATTGGACAGTCTGATTTCCAGTGGGGTCTCGCACAGATAGGATGCAGCTTAGGAGGAATCCTGGGCTATGGGCATTCCTTGGCCCAGTGGCCAGATTTCCAGCACTTGAAGCAAAATTCTTTGGGAGGAGGTCCTGGACAAACATCTGGTCACTGCGGTTTAGGCATTTTGAAGTTCTGGTGTGCTGGAGATGTGGCTGGGGTTTCTTTCACAGCAGAGGCAAGTAATTGCAACTCAGAAATATGTGGCCACTTCGCTGCCTCTTTTCTTGTATTGTACACCTTGAAGGCAAAGTTAATTAAGTCCTGTTGTAGGGTTTGAGGGCCGGAATCTAATGTTTGGAGCTTTTTCTAATGTCTGGAGTGGATAGGGTAATAAAATGCATGTTGAGAATAAGACGGCCTTCTGGACTCTCTGGGTCTAGGGTGGTAAAGCATCTAAGAGTTGTTGCCAAATGGGCCATGAATTGGGCTGGGTTTTTATATTTGATGAAAAACAACCTAAATGCTAACTGATTTGGGAGAGGTCGGATAAAGAAAAAGGAGCATTAATCTTGACTATACCTTCAGCTCCAACCACCTCTGTAAGAGAAAATTGTTGGGCAAGTGGGGGGAGGGCTAGTCATGGAATGAAACTGTAAGCCAGACTGGGTGTGAGGAGGGGAGGTGATAGAAGGATTATAGGGTGGGGGAGTAGAGGCTGAGTAAGAATTGGGACCTGGCTCGGCTTGGTGAGGAGCAGCCTGGGGAGGAGGGGAGAGGTCATATGGGTCCGTAGAAAAGGAGGATTCAAAGGACTCAGAGCTTGGGGTGGAGAACAAAGGAACAGCAGGAGAGAAGAAAGATTTGGGATAAGTCCCATTGGGAGCAGAGACTAGGGAGGGACCGATGTGTAAAAGAATGGCTGGATATCAGGCACCTCAGACCATTTGCCCATTTTTTGACAAAAATCATCCAGGTTTTGTAAGATGGAGAAATCAAAAGTGCCATTTTGTGGCCATTTGGAACCATTGTTGAGTTTGTATTGGGGCCTAGCAGTATTGCAGAAGCAATACCGAATAAAGCATTCAGGTTTTAGGTCAGGTGTGAGTTGAAGAGGTTTTAAGTTCTTGAGAACACAGGCTAAGGGAGAAGAAGGGGGAATGGAGGGTGGAAGATTGCCCATAGTGAAGGAGGTAAGTTTAAAGAGAAAAGTAGAGACACTGAGAAGGGGGTGGTGAGCAGCCCTGGGTTGCAATGTGGATGGGCAGTCAAAGCAGGCATTCCCACAATTGACTTAGGAAATGTGGGTGAATGTGTCCCCACGGTGTTCAGACACCAATGGAATGGGGGTGAATGATCAAGGCAGGCATCCCCATGATGATCAAACACCAAGGGAAGACTGTCTTCCTGAGTCCGTGACGAGCACCGGAGTTTTGGGTCCACAGATAAAATGTGTCTCCTTTGTCTCTACTAGAGACGAAAAATAACTTGAATTGGAAGGACAGGGAGATTGAAGGGTAGTGAGAGAGACTGGAAAAGAGAATGAAAAGACCACTTACCTGATTTGAAATTGGCGAGATGTTCCTTGGGCTGGTTGGTCTGAGGACCTGAGGTCATAGGTGGATCTCTTCATAGAGTGAGGGCAAGGACAGGGGACGGGTCTCCTGTAGGAGTTTCCCTGTCCTGGGTCTTCAGCACCAAATATCATGGGCGTCTGTATGAAGAGACCACTAAACAGGCTTTATGTGAGCAATAAAGCTTTTTAATCATCTGGGTGCACGCGGACTGAGTCTGAAAAGAGAGTCAGCAAAGGGAGATGGGGTGGGGCAGTTTTATAGGGTTCGGGTAGGTAGTAGAAAATTACAGTTAAAGATGGTTGTTCTCTTGTGGGCAGTGGCGGGGTTCACAAGGTGCTTGGTGGGGAGCTCCAGAGACTTATTGTCCAGGAGAACGAATGTCACAAGGTAACGTCATCAGTTAAGGCAAGAACTAGCCATTTTCAACTTTTGTTGTCCTTCAGTAGCTCAGGCCATCTGGATGTATACGTGCAGGCTTGGACTCAGAGGCCTGACATCTCCAATGACTTATTGTAAAAGAAACAAGTCATCTTATCCTGGGTTACGACACCCAGCAGCATCCATTCATACTGCCAAGGGCAGGTAGCGCCGTGTGCATAGGGATCCCACTGCACTTGGTGAAATCCAGAGTCCTGGGATCCAGAGCAGCCCAGGGAGCCCTGGAGTCTGGAAAGGAGGCAGCAGTGGAGGCAGCGGCAGGAACTCCAGCTCCTGGCCTGTGATCACTCCTCACAATGGCCCCAGCCAGCTCGAGGCAAGCTCATGAGCGGCTCCTGTCCTTGTGATTCCTCACAATCATCTTGCTGTATAGCTTCTGCTGCTCCTCCTTGAACATGTCCTTCACCTTCTCCCTCTTCAGGCCCCCATCCCACAGCAGGTCCACAAGTTCTCCCTGCCTGGCAATGGCAGATTTTACCCTATTTGCAAACTGGATGGCATCTTCATCTGCCCCTCTGGTCATGGGAGGCAGGTACTACATGCTGCAGAAAATGGCCCAGCTTGTCATCATTCACCGCAGGTACATCACCATCCCTTATTTGCTGCTGTTCCAGAAGGCATCGCCAAATTGATGGTCATACTTGATAGCAACAGGGTAAACTGTGGCTCCAATTTCAAAACTTCCCTTTTTGGACATCATCACCGATGTATTATTGATGCAGGTTCCTTCTGGGAAGATGAGGATAGACTTTTATCTTGCACTTCTTCAGTCAGTCTCTTAGCCACCAGGCGGCGATCCTTCACTTCCAAGCGCCCAAACCTAATGTGTGGGTAAGTCTTCACCATGGCTCTCTGAATCAAACCTACGTGTCCCCCATGAACCTGACCCACCGTGGCATAATAGCCGTCGCTGGCCAAGATGATCACATCGATTGGCGAGGTATGAAGCAAGTATCCCGCCACAGTCGTGCCCACCACTAGAAGGCTAATCCCTGTCAAGGCCAGCGCTATCCTGAGCGGCAGCAGTAAGCAGTACAAAATCAATCCTCCTAACCCCCACAGGACCATAAGCTGAAGGGTGATGTACCTGAAGTTATAATGGGTTCTGCTCAGCAGGTTCCAGGACTCCAATTCCTCTGCTGAGGATTTCTTTGTCACCTCATCATCTATAATGGTCTCCATTCCTTTCTGGCAGAAGTAGAAAATGTCAGAGAGCTGGAAATGTGGAGTTTTGTCCAGAGCCTTACTACTGCCACTTTGATGAGTCTCTTTGATGTCGTCTTCTAGTGAAGTGGGATCCTTTGCGATATTTCTGTTGGTGTAGGGCTTCTAAAGCTGGTGCTGCTTCTCATTGGCTCCTTGCCAGAAGTTGGTTTTTTGAAAAGATTAACAAAATAGATAGACCACTAGCCAGACTAATAAAGAAGAAAAGAGAGAAGAATCAAATACATACAATAAAAAATGATAAAGGGGAGACCACCACTGATCCCACAGAAATACGAACTACCATCAGAGAATACTATAAACACCTCTATGCAAATAAACTAGAAAATCTAGAAGAAATGGATAAATTCTTGGACACATACACCCTCCCAAGACTAGACCAGGAAGAAATTGAATCCTTGAATAGACCAATAACAAGTTCTGAAATTGAGGCAGTAATTAATAGGCTAGCAATCAAAACAAGCCCATGACCAGACAGATTCACAGTCGAATTCTACCAGAGGTACAAAGAAGAGCTGGTACCATTCCTTCTGAAACTATTCCAAGCAATAGAAAAAGAGGGAATCCTCCATAACTCATTTTATGAGGCCAGCATCATCCTGATACCAAAACCTGGCAAAGACACAACAAAAAAAGGAAAATTTTAGGCCAATATCCCTGATGAACATAGATGCAAAAATCCTCAGTAAAATACTGGCAAGAAAATCCAGCAGCACATCAAAAAGCTTGTCCACCATGATCAAGATGGCTTCATCCCTGGGATGCAAGACTGGTTCAACATATGCAAATCAATAAATGTAATCCATTACATAAATAGAATCAATGACAAAAACCACACGATTATCTCAATAGATGCAGAAAAGGCCTTTGACAAAACTCAACACCTCTTCATGCTAAAACCTCTCAATAAACTAGGTATTGATGGAAAGTATCTCAAAAGAAGAGATATTTTTGACAAACCTATAGCCAATATCATACTAAATGGGCAAAAGCTTGAAGCATTCCCTTTTAAAACTGGCACAAGACAAGGATGCCCTCTCTCACCACTCATATTTAACATAACATTGGAAGTTCTGACCAAGACAATCAGCAAAAGAAAGAAAGAAAGCATATTCAAATAGGAAGAGAAGAAGTCAAATTGTCTCTATTTGTAGATGACATGATTGTATATTTAAAAAGCCATATCATCTCAGCCCCAAATCTCCTTAAGCTGCTAACAACTTCAGCAAAGTCTCAGGATACAAAATCAATGTGCAAAAATCACAAGCATTCCTAAACACCAATAACAGACATACAGAGAGCCAAATCGTGAGTTAACTCCCATTTACAATTGCCACAAAGAGAATAAAATACCTAGGAATACAACTTACAAAGGATGTCAACGACCTTTTCAAGGAGAACTACAAACCACTGCTCAAGGAAATAAGAGAAAACACAAACAAATGGAAAAACATTCCATGCTCATGGCTAGGAAGAATCAATATTGTGAAAATGGCCATACTGCCCAAAGTAATTGATAGATTCAATGCTATCCCCATCAAGCTACCACTGACTTTCCTCACAGAATTAAAAAAAAATTACTTTAAATTTCATATGGAGCCAAGAAAGAGTCCATATAGCCAAGACAATCCTAAGCAGAAATAACAAAGCTGGAAGCATCATGCTACCTGACTTCATATTACCTGACTTCAAACTATACTACAAGGCTACAGTAACCAAAACAGCATGGTACTGGTACCAAAACAGATATAGAGACCAATGGAATGGAACAGAGGCCTTAGAAATAACACCACACATCTACAACCATCTGATCTTTGAAAAACCTGATGAAAACAAACAATGGACAAGGATTCCCTATTTAATAAATGGTGTTGGGAAAACTGGCTAGCCATATGCAGAAAACTGAAACTGGACCCCTTCCTTACACCTTATACAAAAATTAATTAAACGTGGATTAAAGACTTAAATGTAAGACCTAAAACCATAAAAACCCTGTAAGAAAACCGAGGCAATACCATTCAAGACATAGGTATGGGCAAAGACTTTATGACTAAAATACCAAAAGCAGTGGCAACAAAAGTCAAAATTGACAAATGGGATCTAATTAAACTAAAGAGCTTCTGCACAGCATAAGAAACTATCATCTGAGTGAACAGGCAACCTACAGAATAGGAGAAAATTTTTGCAATCTATCCATCTGACAAAGGGCTAATATCCAGAATCTACAAGGAACTTAACCAAATTCACAAGAAAAAAACAAACTCATCAAAAAGTGAATGAAGGATATGAAGAAACACTTCTCAAAAGAAGACATTTATGTGGCCAACAAACATATGAAAAAAAGCCTTGATTCTCTTCTAGGGTTTTTATAGTTTTGGGTTTTGTATTTAAATCTTTAATTGATCTTGAGTTGTACATGGCGTAAGGAAGGGGTCCAGTTTCAATTTTGTGCATCTACCTGGCCAGCTTTCACAGCACCATTTATTAAATAGAGAATCCTTTCTGCATAGCTTGGTTTTATCAGGTTTGTGAAAGATTAGATGATTGTGGGTGTGTGGTCTTATTTCTGGGTTCTCTATTTTTTTCCATTGGTCTATGTGTCTGTTTTCATGCCAGTACCATGCTGTTTTGGTTATTATTGCCTTGTAGTATAGTTTGAAACCAGGTAGCTTGATGCCTCCAGCTTTGTTCTTTTTGCTTAGGATTGTCTTGGCTATTTGGGCTCATTTTTGGTTTCATATGAATTTTAAAACACTTTTTTTTTTTCTAATTCTGTGAGGAATGCTAATGGTAATTTAATGGGAATAGCATCAAATCTATAAATTGCTTTGGGCAGTATGACCATTTTCATGATGTTGATTCTTCTATGATGTTGAACTTCCTGAGCATGGAATGCTTTCCATTTGTTCGTGTCCTCTCTGATTTCCTTGAGCAGTGGTTTGTAGTTCTCTTTGAAGAGGTCCTTCACTTGCCCTGTTAGCTATATTCCTAGGTATTTTATTATTTTTGTGGAAATTGTAAGTGGAACATCATTCACAAGGCACAAGAAACAGGCTTTCTTTTTGACTGTTGTTGGTGTATATGAATGCTATAGATTTTGTATCCTGAGACTTTGCTGAATTTGCTTATCAGCTTAGGAAAGTTTTGGGCTGAAAGGATGGAGTTTTCTAGATGTTGCATCATGTCATCTGCAAATAAAAACAGTTTGACTTCTTCTCTTTTTATTTAAATACCATTTGTTTCTTTTTCTTGCCTGATTGCCCTGGCCAGAACTTCCAATACCATGTTGAATAGGAGTGGTGAAAGAGGACATCCTTGTCTCGTGCCTGTTTTCAAGGGCTACGCTTCCAGCTTTTGCCTTTTCTTGGCTGTGGGTTTGTCATATATGGCTCTTATTAGTTTGAAGAATGTTCCTTCAATACCTACTTTATTTAGAGTTCTTAACATGAAGGGATGTTGAATTTTATCCAAGCCTTTTCTGCATGTATTCAGATAATCATGTGGTTTTTGTCTTTAGTCCTGTTTAAGTTATGAATCACATTTATTTATTTGCATATGTTGAACCAACCTTAGGGATAAAGCCCACTTGATCATAGTGGTTAAGCTTTTTGATGTCTGGTGGATTCAGTTTGCCAGTATTTTATTGTGGATGTTCGCATCGATGTTTATCAGGGTATTGGCCTGAAGTTTTCTTTTTTTGTTATATCTTTGCCAGGGTTTGGCCAGGATGATGCTGGTATCATTGAATGAGTTAGGAAGGTGCCTCTTTTTTAATTTTTTGGAATAGTTTCAGTAGAAATGGTACCAGTTTTTTATACCTCTGGTAGAATTTAGCTGTGAATCTGTCCGGTCCTGGAGTTTTTTTGTTTGGTAGACAATTTATTAGTGAATGGCTGCTTTCAATAGCAGAGTTGAGTAGTTGCAACAGAGATGCAAAGACAGTATGGCTTACAAAGCCTAAAATATTTATCTTCTGGCCTCTGATCACATTCCATTATATTCATGTATAGTGATCAAATGCAAAGAATAGGTGTCAAATATTTGCTTGAAGTTTTATAAAGTTTTCCTCTGGTCCACAATGGAAACTAAATATAATAAAGCAAAATAAAATTAATTTTAAAAACAAAATGTTTGATTTGTATAGTATTAAATAAGACAAAATTTTTGGCTGATTTTATTTTTATTTCTATCTGGACACTTGTGCACTAACAACTCTGGGATGCCATGTGACTTGATGTGAACTTTGAAGATTCAATAACAATGTTCCTTATCATTAATAATGAACATAGTCTCTCCTCTTATGCACGGGAGCCATTACTTTACAATATTTTTTATTCCTCTTGTATTCTCAGTGGCTTTAACCTTAAATGCATGGATGATCTCATAGGTAAACTAACAAAACTGAGAGATCCTTTTGCATGTTGGATTGTAAATTAGATACAGAACATATCAATTGTGCCTCTTATCCAAATTAAAATAAGCATGAAGAATACAGAAGAAACAATTAAAAAATTGAATGCTGAGAAAATACTTGATATTTATACCCCCAATCAATGACATCATTCAACTATAATTATAAATCCACAATCACACAAGTAATGTCTGCTATGAGTTATCTCCTTTGACAGAAGCATTATAGAGCTATTTAAGAACTTCACTCAGATGCATAATATGTGTATCTTTGAAAAAGTGTGGTATTTATTTTCATTGTATTATGACAGCCTACCCATATGATTATGCATTACGATTATTCTCCTTTTTGGAGCCTTCTCACACTTTACAAAATTAACGTGGTGTATCCTTCATCACCATTTTCTGAAAATAGAGTATTTTCAATCAATGGACCTAGCCAAAAATTATATTCTTTGACATTTTTTAAATCTTGGCAGAATTGAGTGCTTTATTTTTTTCTTTTGATTTAAATAAACAAAACAGAAGAAAAAGAAAAAGAAAACCAAAAAAACCACCTGTCAACAAAGTAATTAGGATGTCAAAAATAAAAGCTTTATTCTTAATCATTACAGAAATGCTGAGGGGTGTTTAATTTAGAAGTCAGATATTTTGAAATGAAAAATCTTAGCATTTTGTGGAAATTCATACTTGCCTTGTGATTTTCCATTTATCTCCTCCCCTCTTGCATTTGAGTCATAGAAGAACTATATGAGCTATCAGGCATTTCTTTCCAAGGCTTCTTTTTTTTTTTTTTTTTTTAATTGATTTGCTCTTCTTTTGGGTAAATAGGTCTAGAAATGAAAGGATCTAAGAAAAGAAATATTAGATTCAAGAAAAATACTGTTAAAAACTGAGTTAATATTTGAAATGTATTGCAAGTAAAATTTGGAATTGGTCTTAATCCTCCAGTTGTTGCCTCCTGTTCATCTCTGCCTGGGCAGGCTGGCCTTCATTTGTTTAGAGATTGGCATGATGGATGAGCTGGTACTAGGTCAATGTGTTTAAGTAAAACCTGGGAGTTCCTGGGTTAGCGAAATACAATTCATGTAAAGCCTTGGGAACATCCAGCAGTTGTATTGCTATTTGCCTTATCAAGGGGACTGATTGACCCAAATGACATCCAATTTTTATTTTAGAAAGAGGAAAAGAAATAATTTGAGGGCATTCTCCCAAACTTTGAACTTGATTCTCATTCAAACAGAATACATTGAATTTCTTTCCAGAAAATAGTAACAGAAACACATGGAGAATTTATGGTGAGGAGTACTCTAGGCTCCAGATTCATTACAGAGTTTCCCGTCTGGCCAGAAATGACAAATAGAATTACCTACATTTCACAGGCAAGAAAACAGAAGTAAGGACAGAATAAATGATTTGGGCAAATGGAAAGGAAGGAAATTGAGCTTCAGTTTTCTGGCATTCTTTGTTCTGCCCTAGAATAGTAAACCTTCAATTGTTTGAAGATGTTGTTTTGTTTTTGTTTACACAGTCCAGAGGCTACAGAATACATAAACTTTACAACATCCTCACATGGACATCTAGTCAATGGTTAAAAACCTGTAGTGGGGTAACTCATTTAATTTTGGTACGCTTTTGACTATAAGAAGATTCCTCTTCAGATTAACTATAATTTCCCTCTTTTATCTTCCATTCACTTGTTGTAATAGTTCTATTCTTTGGAGTCATGTGGAACAAAATCTAACATCTGTGTTACATCCAAGCCATTCAAATATTTGAAGGTAGTAATCATATTATCTTTGGATTAAAATGTCTTATGTCCTTTGATGTTTCTTCAACAAGTGTGATTTTAAGGCCCATCCTTACTCTGATCTATCTTCTAGGTTTAGTTTTTTTCTTTTAACTAAAATCTGTTAAAGAAAATGCAAAGCCTAAAACAAAAATGCAATAATTTAACTATTATTTGATCATGAAAGAGTTGACACAAATTCCTTCATTCTAGATTGTATGCTTCTGTGAATTTAGCCTAGGCTCACTTTTTTTTTGAAGCATCACATTACTTAAACTCAGTTTATGGTAAATTAAAATCCTTAAGACCTTATCATATATAATGTTGCTGTTTTATATATTACCTCATCTTTTCAGGTAAGGTTGCTTTTCCAGTCTAAAATGCACATACACTTTACTATGTTAAATTTAATCTTATTAAACCCAATGTTTTGATTCAGTCTAACAGACATTTTGGAAGCTATTTTGTTTTTATGTTTTAGAGACAAGGTCACACTACGTTGCTTAGGCTGGAGTGCAGTGGCCATGCAGATATGCAGCCATAGAGCACTGCAGCCTTGAACTCCTGTGTTCAAGGGATCTTCCTGCTATGGTTTGGATATTTGGCCCCTCTAAATATCATGCTGAAATTTGGTCTCCAGTGTTGAAGGTGGGGCTGAATGGGAAATGTTTGGGTCGTAGGGGTAGATCCCACATGGATAGATTAATGCCCTCCCTGGGGAAGGGGGAGTGACTGGATCTATTAGTTCCCACTAGATTTCCCTTGAGAATTGGTTGTTGAAAACAGCCTAACCCTCTTCCTTTCTCTCTTGCCATGTGATCTATATATACCAGCTCTCCTTCTCCCTCTGCGACAAGTGGAAGCAGCCTTAGGCTCTCACCAGAATGAAATGCTGGTTTCATGCTTCTTGTACAGTCAGCAGAACCATGAGTCAAATAAATCTCTTTTCTTTTTAAATCATCCAACCTCAGGTATTCCTTTATAGCAACACAAACAGGCTAAAATGCTCCCATCTTAGCCTTCTGGGTAGTTCGGACCACAGGCCTGTGCCATCTCATCTAGCTAAATTTTACAGTTTGATTGTAATGTCTAGCATGCACTTTATCCATTTTGAGCCTTGTGTTATCTGCGAATGTGATGACTATGCCCTCTATGTCACCATCCAAGACTTTGGAAATCATTTTGCATGGTAGACGACTAAGGGAAAATTCTCTCCTTCCTAATCTGTATCCATTGCTTGGTACCATTTTAGTCTGGATATTTAAAAATTGTAATTCTCCATCTAAAATGCCTTATTTCCAAGTCCAAATCTCTTAATCTTTTGTTAAGGCCATTGTTAGTGACCTCTGAATCCCTTGCTAAAGTCCAGGCATATCATGCTTATGTTTGCTATGCTTTCTGCATCCTAAGGTTATTCAATCTAATAATTCTTTTTAAGAAAGAAATTAGATGCATCAGCCATAACTTGTTGATAATGAACCTAAATTGAGTCTGGTAGTCCTAACTCTAGTCCTAACTCTAGTCTCCATAAAGTGAAACTTTATGGAGAGTGAAACGTAGTAAAGACTCAGTGAAATGCATTAGTCATGGCTCAAATATGACCTGAAGCTTTGAGCTTTCATGGATTATTCAGCCAACTACTAAAATATTTTATTTTATATGGTTTGAATCAGGAGAAAATTAAGCTAATAAGACAAGTATTTTAAAATAATTTTAGTGAGGAGCTCAAAATTTTTCTGGGTATTGAAATGCTGTATTCCAATTATCTAGAAATATAATATCAACATCTGGATCAGAATTTCTTTATACTGCAGAGCCACACATCCATTAAGAAAGAACAGACTGATTAAATCTAGGAAATCTCTCTCACCAACAAGAAGTTTATTGAATAATTTTTTGAAAAGAATAAGAGGAAATGTATTAATTAGCCAGAAAAGGATTCCTATTGTGTCTGGAGTTGGTTCCTTCTGGCAGGTTCATGGTCTTGCTGACTTCAGGAATGGAGCCACAGACCTTCGCAGTGAATGTTACAGCTCTTAAAAATGGCACGGACCCAAAGAGTGAGCAGCAGCAAGATTTATTGTGGACAGCAAAAGAACAGAGCTTCCACAGCGTGGAAGGGGACCTGAGCAGGTTGCCGCTGCTGGCTGGGGATGCCAGCTTTTAGTCCCTTGTTTGCCCCTGCCAGGTCCTGCTGATTGGTACATTTTACAGGGTGCTGATTGGTTCATTTTACAATCTCTAGCTAGCCACAGAGTGCCAATTGGTGCACTTTTACAGAGTGCTGATTGGCGCATTTTACAAACCTCTAGCTAGCCACAGAGCACAGATTGGTGCATTTTATAATTCTAGCTACAGAGTGCTGATTGGTGCATTTTACAATCCTCTTGTAAGGCAGAAAAATTCTCCAAGTCCACACCGGACCCAGAAGTCCAGCTGGCTTCATCTCTTACTATTATCAGCCTTTACATTTCCAAAGGTATGGGGGGATTATTGTCTTTATTTAGTTTTTATTTGCTTATTTTCCTCTGACTCAGCAGATGATTGCTCTGTTCTAGCAAACATGTGCGTCTTGAACTATCAACGAAAAACAAAGAGTATATGAATTTTGGAAGAATTCTTAGATGTCATAAAGTTCAATTTTCATCTAGGTGGCATCTTTCTCTATGATATTCTTGACAGATGGCCAGTCAGTCTTTACCCAAATGCCTGATTGATATAGTTTGAGTGTGTGTCCCCACCCACATCTCATATTGAAATATAATCTCCAATGTTGGAGGCGGGGCCTGGTGGAAGGTTATTGGATCATGGGGGCAGATTTCTCATGAATGGTTTAGCACCATCCCCCTTGGTACTGTCCTTGTGATAGTAAGTTCTCTTGAGATCTAATTGTTTAAAAGTGTGGAAGGTTATTGGATCATGGGGGCAGATTTCTCATGAATGGTTTAGCACCATCCCCTTTGGTACTGTCGTTGTGATAGTAAGTTCTCTCGAGATCTAATTGTTTAAAAGTGTGTAGCACCTCCTTCTCACGCTCTTATTCCTGCTCTGGTCATGTAATGTGTCTGCTCCTTCTGCCATGATTGAATGTTTTCTGAGGCCTCACCAGAAGTTGAGCAGATGCCAGCATCATGCTTCCTGTGCTGACTGCTTAGCTGTGAGCCAATTAAACCTCTTTTACTTATAAATTACCCCATCTCAGGTATTTCTTCATTGCAATGCAAGAATAGACTGATACACTCATGTAACAGGGAACTCATTATCAATAAAGAAACTACTCTAAACATTAAAAAGTTTAAGGTTTAAGTATTAAAAAGTTTTTAAAAATAATATTTAGAAAATATACCTTCCTGTGGCTTTCAGCTTTTACTCTTGGTCTTGTCTTTTGTGTGAAAATAAAATAAGTATAGTCTTTCCTCTACCTGGCAACTCTTCAGATTTTTAAAGGTGACTATCTAATTGAAAAAATTGTTTGATATTCCGATATGAACTGTAGATCTCTTCCCTCTGCCTAGGCCAGGGAAAAGGGAGAAGCGGTGGTATGAAACTCCCACAGGAAGGCATAGTCATAAGATGGTTGAATTAGAAATCAAAGGACTTGCAATCTACTCTAAGTTCTTCATTTAAATACGATTTGAGAGTCTCTCATATCTATGCCTCAGCTTCACCATCTGTAAAATGAGACTCATGATATTTTTCCTAAATATAGAATAATGCTATTGAGATGTAATGAAAGAATGAATGTTAGAGATCTCTATAAAGATCACATATTTTGTAAATATAAACACTTAAGACTTTAGATGAAAAAAATAAGCAACAGAAGAAGCTATATCTGCACCTCTGGTCAGTCATCAGCATTCTCTGTCTCCACTTGTTTTGCTTTCTCAATGCCTGGTACAAAGGATTTGTTTCCTCTGAATCCCTCTTTCCTAACTACAACTCCTCCTTTATTATTTTCGTCGATGAGTCTCCTTTGCTCAGTTTTTCTTTGACTCTCGGCCCAGATCCTGAAAGTCCTTCTTTTAATTGCTCTGCTCTTCATCCCCTTATCCCTCAACTGTCATATTTTTATTAGGAAAATAATTTTTAAAATTTCAAATCCTAACTACTATTCTGTCTAGTTCTATTCTGCTTCATTATGGTTTCAGTGTTCACAAATACATTAAATCCCTAATTAAAATGAAATAAAATACAAGCTTCTTTTGGGTTTGCCATATATCACCTTATTCTTTCTTCTCTTCAAACCGCTTACTCTTGCTTTATAATCCTTGCTCCAAATCCTCCTTTTATGTTACCAAAAAAAAAAAAAAAAAATCAAATACCTAGGCCTCCTCCTGCTAAGGAGGATTTCTAGTCTACTTATTTCTAGTTTTTTAGCCTCGGTAACTCCTCAATACCTAGTTCCATTTCCAATTTGAATCAGTCTTTCTATAAGAATAATTCTGCACTCATCTTTTAATCTGCATACTATGAATACAACCAAAGGGGTTTAAAAAATAAAAACCAAAATGCTTTTAGGATTGGTGGAGAGAAGTGACTGTATGTTGGGGACTCTGAATCTTTTTGTTTAAGAAGTGCCAAATCTGGGCACCTGGGTGTAACATTTAGGATGACCCCAAGTTATTCAGGTCTTACTTCCTATAGTCACTTCAAAGGAAGAAATAAAGGCCAAGGCAAAAAGGAAAAAAGTGTGTGTCCTAGCAGACAATATGTTTTTCCTCCCATAATATCATTACTTGTGATGGTAATCACATTGCTCCGAAAAGAAAACAGATTTCCATTTTATTTTATGGTCCTAATGAATAGATCTCCATTTATGCTGCCACAGAGTCATTTCAGGGTATGGGCTTTTCTTTTTCAGAGTAGTTAGAATAATGGATGATCTTTTCTGCAATTACTTGGGTGTAATTAAATCTGTGGATTTTGCTGACTACTCTAACAGTTGAGCACTGAAGCTTATTCCTGGAGGTTTATTATATCAATTGAATGGCAACTCTCCTGCCTAGCTACGCCCCCATAGATGTGTTTATGAATTTATGGTTCATAGTACCTTTTCAGAACATACTGTTTACAGCTGAGATGAATTAGGAAGGAAAGAGGAAGCGTATTTCTACAGAGAAGTACTCTAGTTGTACTTTTCTTATGTCTGGGTAAGGCAGAGACCTGAAGAAGTTTTATGTAAGATGAATCTGCTTAGACAGGCTGAAAACAGGTGTCCCTCTAAGGGGAAATAGAACATCTGGCTGACCAAAAGCTACATGATGTAGAAACTTTGTCCTATTCATTTTTGTATAACTGATACCTAGCATGGAGATTAGTATTTACAAGGTTCTCAATAAGCAATGATTGACCTGAGTATGGGCTGGGATAAATCACACTGAAACAGAATCTTGATCATCAAGAAATCTAGAGCTAAGGCCAACAAGAATATTTCCCTTCTGACTTTGTCCTGTTGTCTATTTTAACAACCAGATGATTGTTCAGCATTGATGAACAATTGCATTGCATTGATGCAATTGATGATGCAATTGCATTGATGAACACTATGCAAATATTAATTTTCATAAATTCATTGTTCAATTTCTATTTTCCTAGCATCATAGGATTAGAAGATTTCATGACCCTCTCTATTTGAGTATGAGTGTTCCTACATGATATAGATGAAGTTTTCTATTGCAGCCTTGAAAAGCTTCCTTGCATTGATACCCTCAGTAGCAGTAAATATTTTTAATAGTTGTACAATTATTCCAAATATCTAACTCAAATATTTTAATATGCATCAATGCCATTCTTTTTTGTTTCTTCTTCCCTCAGTAGAAAATCTTTCTCTTCATATAGAATACCTGCAAATACTTTTTGCTAGAAATTAGACTATTGTCTAAAAGCCTTGTCACTTCTCTCCCCAGCTTCTTGGAGATCAGCAACAATCCAAAGGCAGAAGGGAAGAATTAGAAATTGAGAATAGGAAAGAGGAAGAGAGAAGAAATAATGACTTTCAGAGGACTTTCTCTCCCTTGGAACAAAATGAAAAAGAACACGTAAAATACTCAGCATGTGGTACTTTTATCTCTGCTTTCTTACCTTGGGCCCTGTGATTCTTATTAAGAATAGTGATTGTCCTATATGTCCAACTTCCTCTATTTATGAGGTAACACAATATTAATTTCTTCCTCAAGTCCCATTACTGGCATTTCTTTCTTCTTGATGAAAGCTGAGTTCTGTACCAATGCTGAGTCTTCTCATTTTGTAAAATATTTATGGTCATACTCCACAGTCATATAGGATAGTGGTCCTATAAGATTATAATACTATATTTTTACTATACCTTTTCTATGTTTAGTTTTGTTTAGATACACAAATACTTACCATTTATTACTGTTACCTACGGTATTCAGGACAGTAGCATGTCATGCAGGTTTGTAGCCTGGGAACAATAGGCTACACTATATAGCCTGGGTGAATTGTAGGCTATACTGTCTAGGTTTGTGTAAATGTATTATTTGATGTTGCCTCAATGATGACATCACCTAACAGTGCATTTATCAGAAGTGCCCCCATCAATACACATGACTGTATTTGGTCTTCTTCCTAATTTCCTGATATTTGACTACTAAAACCTTATAATCTCCTAAGTTATAAGAGTGTCTTTTTTATGGTAATTATATGACTGGTGGCTGGTGACCCCTAGATAGCTTCAGGATGGGGGCTGGTCACCAGAAAGACCAAGGGGCAATTAGAGAGAGTTGGGGCTTTCAATTTCACCTCTCCAATGTTCAGGGAGAGGAGGGAGGCTATAGATCACATTGATCACCAATGGCAAATAATTTGATCAATCATGTCTACATAACGAAACCTCCTTAAAAACTCAAAAGAAGAGAGCTCAGAGAGCTTCCATATAGCTGTACAATGGAGGTTCCTGGAGGGTAGTGCACCAGGAGAGGATGTGGAAACTCTGCACCCTTTCTCCCATACCTTACCCTAGGCACCTCTTTCATCTAGCAATTAATCTGTATCCTTTGTTAAATGCTTTATAATAAATGGAGAAACGTAAGTAAGTGTTTCTCTGAGTTCTGTGAGCTGCTCTCACAAATTAATTGAGTCCAAGGAGGGGGTTATGGGAACCCCAATTTCTAGCCAGTCAGTCGGAAGCACAGGCCATGACCTGTGCTTGCAATGCTTGCAATTGGCATCAGAATTTGGGGGCAGTGGTGTGGGACTGAGCTCTCAATCTGTGGGATCTGACGCTATCTCCAGGTTAATAGTGGCAGAATTGAATTAAATTACAGGATCCTAGCTGGTGTGCACTGCATAATTGTTTGCTTGGTGTTTGGAGAAAAAATCCCCACACATTTAGTCACAGAAGCATTCTGTGTTGAAAGAGTGTAGTAGGAGAAACTTTTTTCCACTCATACCTAAATAGTCTAAAATAGGGCAGAGAACTAGAAGTGTACTTCCACATTACTATAACATATATGTCTTGACAACTGGCTTATCTCCAATTGTTATCTTGCTAATTTCCAATCGCTTACTGATTTTCTGTTACTGAGTAGAACTCAGTAGACAAAACTGACTATTCTTCAATTTGATTCATTTTTAAGGATTAAATTTTAACTCCCTTCCACATTTTTGCATGGTGATCTAAGAATCTGGCAAAATTTAGAAATAGCACTTGCTTGCTCCAATAATGAGTTCTCAGGAGAAAGCCAACTTGTTTTTTCCTCGCTGGGCTTAATATCTATTCCTAGGTTACTTATGACAGAGGAACAAAAGTAAGAACTATGGATGAGATATTTTATTGGCTATTCTCAGGTTTCATTGTGAGGTAAGTAGAAAACTAGTAAGGCAAATAATAGAGAAAATCTGAGCTTTGTGCCAGTAGAGACTTCTTTCTTAGTACCAATTAGCTGCATTTTCTTTTTTCATCCCTTCTAGAAGGTATGAGTTTAAGTAGGTGTCTGACAAGCCTCTTTGGTAAGATCCTTCTTTTAGTTCAAAATTTATAGAAGTAATCATAACTTTTTATTGTCCCTACATTACAGTGGGAATATGGGGAAAGGTCCAGAAAAGTAGTACTATTGAAAGCACCATGATATAGCCAAGTGAGGACATGGTAGACCAAAGTGAGGCTATTTATAGATGGTACTATGGGTGCAAATGTTATTGGTGACCAAGTATAGCCTCCAGGCTTCTCAAAGCATGGTGCTTGGATCAGCAGCATTAGCAACTCCAGGGAGATTAGTCAAAATACAAATCCCTTTTCTCATCCTGGAAACACTGTCCCAGTAACTCTGAGGGTAAGGTAATTCTGATGTAAGCTTAAATTTGAGAACCACTGGTCTGGTGCAAGAAAGAGTTTTTGTATCATATAGATACATCTTCATCACTTGCAGTCTACACAAGCTTGAGTAGGTAACAAGACCTCTAGATCCTCAGTTTCCTCACCAATGAAAGGAGATAATAACACCTCCCTTTTAGAGTTGTTGTGATGATTATAGAGGTAGGTAAAGATAACATTTTGTTTAGTACTTCTTGTATACCAAACATTGTTGAAAGGATTTTATGCAGAATGACTTTTATTCTTCAAAACAACCTGATGAGACAGTGCATTTTACAGATGAGGAAATGGAGACAGAGAGGCTAAATAACTTGCCCAAGCTCACACAGCTAGTGAGTGGCAGAACCAGATGTGAACAAATTAGAATTATAGCTTTTGCTCATGACCACCTGCCATTTATAAGGTGCCTGACACATAGTAGGAAATGTTAATTCTCTTTCCTACTTTATTATCTTGGGATGTCATGATATATCTATGGAAAATTATTACTTACTGATTCAGTCTGGTTATACTAATAGGAAAAATTAACTTTAGTACAAATTGAAAATCAAACCAATGGAGATTCAAATTAAGGCTTACAATATGAGTAATTCCTGGGCATTTGAGAAGCCAGTATTAGTCTTAGTATTAGTCTTGCAATCTTGACCATTTCTTTCTCTTTCCCTCTTTCTCCTTCATGAGTTTAACATAGAAAAATTAGTTAGCAAGCTAAGCCACTGGTTGTCAAACTTTTTGGCTCAAGGTCCCCTTTACGCTCTTACAAATTATTGAAAATCCAAAGAACCTTTGCTTATATGGGTTGTATCAATCAATATTTACAGTACTAGAAATTACAATGAAAATTGTTAAAATGCTTAATTTATTTAAAAGTAAATTACATGCTAATATAAATATTTTTATTAAAAAAATCATATTTCCAAAACAAAACCATTATCAGTGAGAAGTGTGGTATTTTTCTAATTACTAAAAATATGTTGAAAGCCTGGCTTAATAGAAGACAACTGGATTCTCACACTTCTGCATTCTATCTGTTGCAATATCATGCCAGGTAACCTCTGGAAAACTCCTCTATACACTCACAAGAAAAGGTTAGTGAATGGAAAATGATTTCTTGGTATTACTATAAAAATAGTTTTGACCTCACAGACCCTCTGAAGGGACCGGGGTCATTGGGTCATATTCTGAGAACTCTGTGGACTAACTGATAGTTGAATAGAGGTGCACAGTTAATCCAGAATACTCATGCTCTAAGGCTTTCTCTTTCCTCTTAATAACAATTTTTTTGGGTACTGATGTATCAACCAAGAATTAATCAAAGTGAATTCATTTATATGGAACCATGCCAGAAGCCCCAAAGAGTAAGATATGTAATAATGTACATAGCACAACAATTGTAAAATGAACTTTATTTCTATTAACTTATTATTAACTTTGACAGCAAGTAAAACCATTTTTAGCATCAAAGGAAATAGAACAGAAATAAGAGAGTGGGAAAGTGGATAGGTGAGCTTCCATGACAAGAAACAGAACTCTATTTGTGTGTATTTATTGCTCACAAATGGTTTAGAATGCCTGAAAAACTGTGTCTGCAGCATTTACCTGTGTTAGGAGATATGTAAAAGTTTAGTGTTCCTCTCTCTTATTTTACAATGTGTGCTTGAAATTGAATTTAAGGAATATCTGAAGTTTGCTAGTAGTAAAATAGATCTACTACAAAGAGTAATTATTTCAATGTCAATCTTTTGATAAATAGGCAGCATCCCTTAAGTTTCTGGGGAGTTTATTTTTAGTCAACAGGGATAGTGTGGAGTAAGGATGACATGATAAAGTGAAAGAAACATTTAGTAAGATTTATTTTATATCAAGGCAGTTAACAATTATTCTTTTACTTATTGCTTCAAATAACTAGGAATTGCACTGCTAAAAAAAATTTTTAAATCAATGCACCATAGGATCTCTGCTCTTTTATTTGCTGAGTTCCTTAAATTTCATGTTTTACATATGAATGTGACATGCTTACCAACCTCAGTTTTGATGTTCTTAAGAAAGAATATGCCGGGTATGGTGGCTCATGCCAGCAGTTTGGGAGGCCGAGGCAGGTGAATCACCTGAGGTTAGAAGTTTGAGACCAGCCTGGTCAACATAGTAAAACCCTTTCTCTACCAAAAATACAAAAATTAACTGGGTGTGGTGGTACACACCTTTAATCTCTGCTACTCAGGAGGCTGAGTGAGGCAGGAGAATCTCTTGAACCTGGGAGGCGGAGGTTGCAGTGAGTTGAGATCACACTGTACTCCAACTTGGGTGACAGAGCGAGACTCTGTCTCAAAAAGAAAAGAAAAAAGATAGAATACAGTTTTCTATATAAGGACAGAGAAAGTTCAAATACCCTGTACTATAAATATGTATATACATGATATTCTAATTCAGTTTCAGTGGCACTATAGAATGTGGTAAAATTACAATAGGTTAAACAGGATGACTCATGCTATAATAATGCATAGTTTAGCCAGAAGGGGTACATAAAATATATACAATAAACATAATAAACATAATGTTTACTATACTATAGATTATATTTGGCATGTTTGCTAGGTATTTTAAAAGCGTATCTGAAATTTTATATTATCTCCAACAGATGGGAAATAAACAGTAACAGGAGTTGTTAATTTTTTTTATTATGCATTGGGAGAAAAAGAGTAATAATGCTAGGAAAAACATATTGAGGCTAAAAAACTAAATAAAATGTTTTTAAAACCCATTTTAAAATCTTGGGAGGGGAAAAGGAATAAAAAGTAAGTTGAAATGCTTCAACATCTGTTTTCAGTAATGGCAGCCCTAAAAGTCAGTTTCTGTTAGGTAAAAAAAGTACTTTTTGGTTAAAAGATAGCCAGCTGTCCTTTGAGATATGGAGGACAGGTATTTGTGAAGTAGACGAATTAAAGCAGAAGGAAACTATAAAACTCAAGTGTGAGGCAAATTAGAACAAAGTTGAAGACTCATTTAAATATTAGTTTAGATCTGAAGACAAAGGGTAATGCACACACAGATAAAGATACACACATACATATTACCTTTCGTCAGCAGGGCATTTTGAGACAGATTTGGTGCTGCTTTAGGTCTTGACTAAATCACGTGAGGAATACTTTCATCTTGTCACCTTTGCTTATGAATATAGTTCAAGCTTTCGCCCTCTCTCCCTGATTTTTGCTTCCTCCTAACTGGTATACCAGAAGCACGGCTTTTCCAACTGTGCATAACCCTCCATATTTCCTCCATGATAATTCTCTTAAAAATATATACGGTTGGCTGGGCACGGTGACTCACTCCTGTAATCCCAGCACTGTGGGAGGCCAAGGTGGTTGGATCACCTGAGGTACGGAGTTTGAGACCAACCTGACCAATATGGCAAAACTCTGTCTCTACTAAAAATACAAAAATTAGCTGGGCGTGGTGGAGCGCCTGTAATCCCAGCTACATGGGAGGCTGAGGTAGGAGAATCACTTGAACCTGGGAGGCAGAGGTCGCAGTTAGCCAAGATTGAACCACTGCACTCCAGCCTGAGAGACGGAGTGAGACTTCATCTGAAAAAAAAAAAAGATATAGCCATGGTCATGTCATCCCCAAGCTTATAAGCCTTTGTTGGCCCTGGTTGCTCACAATCTACACTCAAGCATGTCATGTATGGATCTTCAATTCTCTGACCCAACATATTTCTCCAGCCTTCTCAACCACCCTCACTGCATTGGCCTATAACCTCTAGGCTATAGTCACCATGCCTTCTACTCTTTTCCACACACTGAGCACTTTTCGATTGTTCTGTATTATGTACATACTCTTCCTCCAGCCTGGAAAGATGTGCCCCTCTTGAACTTTTCTATTTATGGAGGTCCTGTTCATCCCATAGTTATTGATCCAATATTTCATCCCTTGAAAAGTATCTCCAGGCTGCTCAGGAAGAGTTCCTCGACCTCAATCTGTATCTTAACAAAAACAGTTTATTCACAACTTTATGGAGGTGTTTATTACATCGGGTGCTTATTACTTGTTTACAGTTGTCCCTGGGTTGTGGGCTCCTTCTAGACAGAATCTCATATTTTCATCACTATAGCCCTAAGAAAGATATTTTATTGGTGATTGGGAAATACTGATTGATCGTAAGATTAGCTGGTGAGATCTCTGAAATACCTTTAACAGTCATGGAAGTTTGTTTACCATTCCACAAATGGAAATGAGGTTTGGAATGCTGATCTCCATGATGTAGAATAACTCAGGTGGTAGTGGTGGTTGTCAGATTAAATTGAAAGCAAAGGCCAAATAGCCTTCTTCTGAAAACTTCAAGAAGAAAGAGAGAAGCAAGCATACCTGGGAGAAAGAGCAGCAGCAGAGTGGGGGAAATTCTATAGAAAAGGGAGGCTGAGCACAAGCAAAGAACAAGAAGGACCTCTTGGTTCACACTAGATTTCCTTCTTCCCTGAAGGACAATCTGATAGAAACTTTAGAATTGGAGGGGAAGTATTTCATTCGTAAATTGTGCTTCAAATTTTTAAGTGCTTTGTTTTTGCAAAAGATGATAGACCTGGCAAAGAGTTAATGCATTTTAGAGAAAGGCGATAAGAATAGATGACTCCAATCTCATGTTTCATCAGTGAATACAAAACCCAGGGAAGGTTACTGAAGGCAGATAGGGGAGACTTTTGTTTGCAGGGCTCTTCTCTGGGTTTGGTCAGTGACTCCTGCTTGGCCCATGTTGCCTTCTGTGGGACCACAAAAAGCAAAGAGCCTGACCTGTAGTCTTAGGATTTGAAAAAGCCTCATCACCTCCCACTTTCAGGGGCTGGCTGATGAAATTATGGGTTAAAGGTTGCAGTGTCTTTAATCCCCTCCAGGCTTTCTAGCCCACCCTTAGTCTTCAAGATCCCACCTTCATTGTTCTCTCTTCCGCCAAGGTTAGAAGGTCTAGCTCTACCTGCACTTGACCAAGCTAATCAATTAACATATTAGAGACCCAGTGTGCTAAATCTCAAATCAGTTAATCTTTCTCAATCCAGATGCATTGGGAAGGAAACTGTAAGTGAGAGGAATAAAGTACTCATAATGGGCTTTCAAGCATTAATTGGAGGAATAATTTACCCTTCAATTATGCCATGTGGGTAGTGGCTTATGCTGTCTGTGTAAAGACAATGTTGCCCATTATCTTTACATTGTCTTGGTGTATAGTTCACATGAGTACTGAAAATAATAAAGAACATGTTTACATGTGGAAAAATACTGAATGGAACAAGCTGAGGTAAAATGTAATCCAGTCTTATACATCCAAGCTAATGGGATTCTACTTAACTAGGGTGAAAAGGGGGAGCATGTGGATGACTCTGTCAACACAACGGGGACAGAAGTTGGCTGACCTTGGCATATACAAGAGCCTCCTGAGCAGCCAGGGGGATAGAGCAGGGGTTTCTGCCCGCAGCCCTCTTTTCACCGAGGCCTTAATGAAGCTCAGAGCTGCTCAGCTCTGCACAACCAATTGAGCTGTGCCTCTCCCACTAATTCCTAAGAATCCAGGAAAGGTAGCTGGGGAAGCAATTAAAGAAGAAGAAAAAAATTCAGAGTCTTGTTGCTTTTTGTACAAAATCAGGGTTTGTTGTTTCTGTTGTTTTTCTGGCACAGACCAAAGGAAATAAAGCAGTTCAAGACTTTTACATCAAATTGTTGCTTTCAAATTGCCAGAGGAGAAAATGAAGCATAGATTTAAAAAAAGCATGCACACACATACCCTGGACACATATATTTCAAATTGTAGATTTGCATACCTATTCATTTTGTTTTCCATCATGTCAGATTAATTCATTTTAATGAATATTGACCATCTTCTACATGCAAAACACTAAGTTGAGTTGTAGGTATAAAAAGAAAAGAAATTAGGCTTACATTTCAAAACATCAGCATCTAATAGGAGAAAGAGCCATAGATAAGAATCTCAGATACAAGGATTTAGTGTTTATCATAATAATAATTATGATAAGAAAGTAATTATCACATGTTTTGAGCTCATCTTATATTTTCTTGGCCCCACCTCTTCCCAGCCACTTTTGCAGGGACTCGTTCTGTACTGGTTTTAGTCTGCTTTGCACAGGGTCAATCTGATGGTGCCTCATTTTGGCCTCTGCTTCTTGCTTCATGTCCAGAGTCTTATCTGAAGCAATTGTGTAAAACACCTGCAGGAAGCCACTCAACTCATGCTTTAGCAACCTGGAAATATAGGGGAATTTAGTTGATGCAGTAGAAGGCATTGTATATTTTTGATCATTCAAGAATACGAGCTAATGGATAAATGTTTCCTCTTGTTACCACCTGGAACACCATTCTAAGGCAGATCCCATAATGTTTTCCTGAAGGTCTCCTGCAAAGCATCCCCAGTCACTTGCAGTGGCGAAGAATCCTAGTACTGGCTTTCTATCCTTTCTGTATTCCTGCTTCCTAGGATTACCTCCCAAATAATTTACCTGCACATGGGTGGGCCTTTGCTTCAGGGTGTCCTTTCAGGTGAACCCAGACCAATAAAAATAATAGTAATTAGCATTTTTGAGTATTTACAATGCATCAAACATTATATTGAGCACTGTATATGTAATATCTCAATTGGTTCTTTCCAGATATCTGTTAAAGTAGAAGGAGGTATTACTTTTCTCATTTTACAAATGAACAGTTTAAAAAACTTCAGTAACCTGCCCAAGGTCATATTGTTGGTGACAGTGCCAAAATTTAAGTGTAGGTTTGTTTAACATTAAGGTCCAAACTCCCCCAGCAACCACACAAAGCTTAAAGGTGTATGGTTGGTGTGGAGGCCATTGCGTGCTCCAACATCTCTTCCATTTCTCTGTGTACAGCCATGCGGGAGTTGGCCTTGCCTTCCTTCCCCCACTACTTCAGAGGTGACCCTTGGTTGGTCTAAACCTGATTAATGTTTAGTGATTGTGTTAAATATGTCCAGGCCTCTACCCGTTTAGAACACGGCATTTCCCAGGCCACAGTGATTGGTTCATGTGGGAGTATATGACTCAAGATACTTCCATTAGAGGTGGTTAACTGCTTAACACTAGAGTTCTCAGAGGTCAGTCTTTGGATCTCTTCTGTATCTATACTCATTCACTTGGTGACCTCATGCAGTCTCATGACTTTAAATACCATTTATATATCATAGTCTCCAAAGGTTTATGTCCAGTGCAGACCTCTTCTTGGGACTCTATACTTAAAAGTATAGTTATTCATCACATAGCAATGGGGATACATTCTGAGAAATGCATCATTAGGTAAGTTTGTCATGGTACAAACATCACAGAGGGTATTTACACAAACCTAGATGGTATAGCCACTACACACCTAGGCCATATGGTATAGCCTATTGCTCCAAGGCTTGCCTGTTACTGTACTGACACTGTAGGCCATTGTAATATAATAATTAAGTATTTGCACATCTAAACATAGAAAAGGTACTATAAAAATAGAGTATTGTAATCTTATGGGACCACTTTCCTATATTTTGTCTATCGTTGACCAAAACATTATGCAACTCATGACTGTCTATGAATTACCTCTTAGATGCTTCCATTTGCATATCTAATAGATGTATAAAATTTAACACATCTAAAAGTGAACTCTGGATCTCCTTTTATCTCATCTCAGTTAATGCTAATTCCGACCTTCCAGTAGCTCAGGCAGAAATTTCGGAGACATCCTTTACTTTGCCCTTTTGCTCATACCTACTGTTGTTCACTCACAAATGATTGGCTCTGCCTTTAAAGTGTTGGCAGAATCTGACCATGCGGGTACTTTACTGCCTCCAGGCATTCAGGCCAGCACACCTGAAGCCTGGATTCTTGTACCTGGCTTTTCTGCACTCCCATGACCTCCCTCTCCCCTACTCCTAATTTAGCACTTACCTGCTTTAACACTTTTTTATTTTTTTTTTTCACCTTTGGAAAATGCTTCCATTACTCACAGAGAATTAGGTGGTTATAAATTCAAGGCTGATGGCTATGAACATCCATGATCAGCATTTCAATTAGGCCTTTGGGGCAATGTAGTTTTTGGTGATTGTTAAAATGCTGTGGAGGCTTACAGAGCAATATATTAAATAACATCTGTGACAGGAAAAGGGGGGTGCTGTTACTTTCTTGAATTAACTCATATCTGGAGAGGTCAAGTCATTTCTTGGGACAATTTTTATGTATTCACCTGTAACTTGGGCACCTTAATGCAGGGAAAGAGCTTCAGGCCAGTAGTCAGGAGAGCTGGTATTAGTTCTGTCTAATTAACTTTTTCCCTTACGTAAGTCACTTATGTTTTTCGAGTTAAAATCCCCTCATGTATAAAATGGGATAGATAATACCTGCTTACCTACCTCACAAGGCTAGACATCATTTTATATCAGTTTAAAATAATACAATTTATCAATGATAGGTTTTTAACATTTCCTGTGAAATCCTGTTAAAAGATGTATGTGAATTCCCGTATCTCCTCTACCCTGAATTTTATGTAAAATTGTGTTTGTGTATGTATATAATGCATTGTTTCTTTTTTCTGAAAATAAGGTCTATAGCTTTCATCACCTTCCCAAAGGGATCATGACCTAAGAAAGATCAAAGTATTTTGGTAGAGGTGCTTTGTGAACTGTAAAGTACTATTCAATAAAAAGACCATCTATTGGACTAATTCTTACCCTCAAATGTCCTAAATGACTTAATTATATGTAGAGACACGAATTCTTTAGTAAAAAATGGTGACCTTGGCCTTTAGAAATCAGTGATGAATCAACAAGCTTTGTGTCCTTAACTCCTTAGCAAGATTGGTAAACATGGCTTTACATACAATTGTCTGGCACATAGAGTTCAGCAATCTTGATACTGCTGTAATCAAGACCTGACTATGAAATTTTGATGGAGGATGAGCTGGCTACCACTAAAATATCTGAATAGCTCTCACTGCAATTCTCCAGACACAATAGGTTACTACATTGAAAGTTTCCTTCCAGTATACCCCCTCCCTCCATTTCGTCCTTCCTTTCCCCTGATATGGTTTGGATTTTTGTCCCTGCCCAAATCTGAAATTGTAATCCAGTGTTGGAGATGGGGCTTCGTGGAAGTTGACTGGATCATGGGGGTAGATTTTCCCCTTTGGTGCTGTTCTCATGATAGAGTTCTTACATGAACTGGTTGTTTAAAAGTGTGTGTGGCACTTTCCCAGTTTCTTCCTCCTGCTCCAGCCATGTGAAGTACTGGCTTCCCCTTCACCTTCTGCTATAATTGTAAGTTTCCCGAGACCTCCCCAGAAGCTGAGCAGATGCCTCCATGTCTCCTATACAGCCTGTGGAACTGTGAGCCAATCAAACCTCTTTCTTTATAAATTACCCAGTCTCAAGTATTTCGTTATAGCCATGTGATAATAGACTAACACACTTCCTCTCTCCCTCCTTCTCTCCTTCCCATTCCTCCCTCCCTCCCTCTCTCCTTCCCTTCCTTCCCTTTCCTTCCTTCCTTTCTCCCTTCCTCCCTCCCTCCCTTCCTTCTTCACTTCCTCCCTTCCTTCTCCCTTCCTTTCTTCCCCAGGCATTTATTGAATACTCAGAAAGACTTGAACAGCACTGTGCTGACATCAGTTCCTTCAAGTGACTTGTCCTGTGAGTTGGAAAGGGAACACCCTTGTCCTAGGAAATAAGTGCAGGACTAGGAGTCTGAAGCCTGTCTGGGAGCCCCGCTCTGCTATTAAAATCACTTTGTGACCCTCTGTCGGTCACTTAACCTGCTGTGCTGCTATTTGCTCATCTGTAAAATTGCTCTCCCTCTTGGGTTCATTGTGAGGATAAAAGAAAATAATAGGTGCCAAAGTGCACTGAATGGTAACAGTCTAATACTAAATCAAAGTATTATCATTTTAGAAGTTTATCCCTGAGTAGTGCTGACACTGACATATGGAAGTTAAAGCTGCAATTAGGGGCCTGCTTCATCTTTAATCCACCAATAATAAAGCATTCTCCAAACAATGACCCAATTTCAAGTGCCCTATGGTTATTTGCAACTTTTTCTTCTTATTTTTGGTATAAGTACAGTAGCTCAACATTTTTGAGGACAAATCCAATATCAACTAGTCTGCAGTCTTGTTTCTTTAAGTATGCATTCAAAAAATGTACCAATAAAGCTATTAGGAGCTTGATTACTGGGTTTAGGTCTGTGTGATGGTTTTGTTTAGTTCAACAAATCTTTACTAAGGCCTGCTGTGTAACAGATGCTGGGGATACAGAGACGGATAAAGCGTATCCTAAACCTGAAGGAGCTAACTGCCTGGTAAGAAGAGACAATTAAGAAAATGTGTTCTAAGCAATAGGGGGATATAATTAAAGCATCTCTCCTTTAGTAAAAATATATTACATGCTAGGCACAGTGCTAGAACTTTTCATGTTATTATACATTCCAATAAAATAATGAGGTAGGTAATTTTACATTCATTTTCAAACGAGGCCTTTGAAACCTCAGAAATGTTAAGTAACTTGGTCAAGATCACATAGCTAACTGGTTAGGCAAGGATACAATTTGGTCCCTCTGACTTATAGATGCACAAAGAAACACAGGGAAACACCCAAGGAGGGCCAGAAAAGTAACTAAAGGACTGCACTGAAGTTTAAATTGAACAAAGCACTTGTCTAGTGCTGAGGGTTGGGATAGGTTTTCTTTAATAGATGCAGTGGTATCACATCTTGATTTTGGAAAACAAACTAAATATTGATCAGAAAAGCTCTATCATCATCTGGATATTTCTAAGATACAAGCAGGTATAGGTAACTCTAAAGTTTTCATAAACAAAATCTCAGATATTTAAAATAAAAAATAAAATGACTTTTTTCATGAAAACCATACATTTGGTAAACCAAACTAATCAAGCATTCACTGAATGAGTAGGCACCTATTATATATTCTATTCCGACCATAAAATTAACAAAGACCAGTTCAGGCTAGGGTTTTCATTTGTGCATTTCTTACATTTACAATATTCTTTACTAACAACTTTGAGATATGAGTAAATCAGAGAGGTTTCCTTAGTCTCCTGAAAATTACATATTCCCAAAGCTCCACAGTGAGAAATGAGAACTTCATTCCTTTACCTGGGATCTTTAGACTTTATTGTCATAAATGCACTTTGAAAACAATAAGCTTTTAAATCAGGAATTAGCAAACAATGACTCATGGGTGAAGTCTGGACTGTAACTTGTTTTTGTATGACCTGCTAGAGCTAAGGGTTGTTTTTATATGTTTAAAAGACTTTTTTTTTTTTTTTTAAAGAGAATGCGTAACAGAGACCATATGTAACCCACCAAACCTAAAATATTTACTCTATGTCCCTTTAAGAAGTTTGTTGACCTTGCTTTAAGTTATAATAAGCAGTTATTTTCTCAGGGAAGGGCAAGTTTTCAAGCAGAAGAGAGAAAGGCTTTTGGACCCTGGGTATATATGTTTCTTACCCACTGAGTGTAAGGCTCTCCCGGGGCCTGAAAGCTTAAGGAGATGAATAGCTCCTCCCTTTTCAGGCCCAGTCCCAAGGTGCAAGGCCACTTGCATCAGCAGCGTGCGTCAGCAGTGTGCGCCAGCAACATAGCAGGAGCAGGAAAAGAGCTGGCCGGAAGAAACGTACCTCTGGAGATTGAGAAAGAGGCCATCCGGGTACAACATAACAGTTACGTCAGACTAAGACACTTCCTAGTAATGGGAGACTATAAAACTTTTGTCCCATCCTCACTTGGTGCTGATATCATTTTAGATCTCAGTCCGCCTGCACCCAGGGGCTCATTAAAACAGCATGTAGCTCCACACTACCTCATGTCCTCTGTTGGCGCACTCTCGGGATTCAAACCGATACAAGAACCTTACACTGAGGGACAGTGGGAACCAGAAAGGTGCACCACTCAGCTCTCCCTCCAGAAGAGAACTTGCCCTTACATGGAGAGCAGTCTCTGCCTGGGACTCTTCCAAGATCTGCCCTGGCTTTTAGGCTGAGGCCATGCTCTTCCTGGGCAGCCTCAATGTCTGACGTGACAGCGTCAGATGGGTTATCCTAGGATAAACAGCTTTACTCACAATTTAACATGAGACTAGACATAAGAGATGAGCAAGAAAAGAAATAATATATTAAGATAATTTGGGCAGAGTGAAGTACAGTTGTTTCTCAGTGGTATACCAAGGGTTTGATTTCAGGACTTCTCCCATACTCAAATCCATGCATCCTCAAGTCCCTCAGTCAGCCGTGAGGAAATTGTCTATGTGAAATGTATGGAGTTTCCTATCTTATGAAAACCATATTTTTCAATATGCGTTTGGTTGAAAAAAATCTACATATAAGTGAACCCATACAGTTCAAATCCATTTTGTTCAAGGGTCAACTGTATAATTTTACTTGAACATTGTATGACAGTCAATTGCATAAACTAAGCCAGGTTTGCCAGATTTAGAAAATAAAAATATGGGAAACCCACCCACTTAAATTTGAATTTCAGATAAACAAATCTTTTAGTATATGTATATTTCTTAGCATAAACATTTCTCAAAGGGGAGTGCTGAGTGTATATGGCCTGTAAGAGGAGTTCTGTACTGATTAAAAAATATATTTGTATAAGTATGTCCCAAATATTGCATGAGACATTCTTATACTGAAAAATTATTCACTCTTTACATGAAACTTAAATCTAACTACATATGTCCTATATTTTGTCTAGCAAAATCTAGTTGTAGTGTTATCTGCTTAATACTATTAAAATCATTAAAACATGAATCATATCTTAATTCATCAGAAAAACTAGGCTTTTAAAGTTGAATGGGAATTTGATATTCTTTTGTCTAACACATTTATTTTTAGATGAGGGAACTCAGGCCTGGAGTGGGTGTCTTGTTCTGCGTAATAGAGCAAGTTAACCTCAGCACTGTGTTTAAATCCAGTGTGCTCTTGTTACGGGAAAGGGGTCCTGATCCAGACCACAAGACGGGGTTCTTGGATCTTGCACAAGAAAGAATTTGGGGAAAGTCCACAGAGTAAAGTGAAAGCAAGTTTATTAGAGAAGTAAAGAAACAAAAGAATGGCTTCTCCATAGAGCAGGGCGTTCCTGAACCCTTCACCTTAGGTACAATGCTTATTTATACATAAGATAACAAAGCCAAAAAAAAAAAAAAAATCATGGGAGAAGTGTGCTCTATTACCAGGGCTAGTGACAAAGGATTCTTAAACTTTGTGTAACTACTACTGACTTTCACAAGAATCTCTATTACTATCTTTAAAGCAAAACTTAAACTACGAGTACTTTTGTCCTTAAGATATTGAAACATCAGGACATTTCCTGGATCTGTGAAGTCTTTAGTCTGTTTAATAAACATTATTCATCTGTTAACTTTAAAATAAATATCTTGTGACTAAGAATGCCTAACCTTCTGGGAATGAAGCCCAGCAGGTCTCAGCTTCATTTTCTGCAGCCCTTATTCAAGATGGAGCCACTCCAGTTTGAATGCCTCTGACATTCTGTCTTCCGGTTCAGAGTTCTTTCTACTCCATTATCAGCCCCCTTCCAAAAGGACATATTTTGGGCACCTGTGATTCTTTTGAGGGTCATTTGTTCCCTTTTATTTCTATCCTCTTTCTTATCAAATGGGTCTTTATCATAAGGTGGCTTTTTTGTTTTTGTTTACACATAGAATATGAATAGTTAGTAAATTTCACAAACTATTATACCTGTCTGCTTAGATCTGTATCTATATCTATATTTATATCTATATCCATGTCTACATTTCTATTTTCAAAATTAAAATGGTTGTTGTTAAAAGTTCAGAAAATATAAAACAGTACAAAGAAGAAAATACAAACTACTTATAATTTCCATGTTTGCAGATAGCCAATGCAAGTATTTTGGTGGGATTTTTTTATTTTGTATTAAAAAGAATATTGACATAACATTCTCTCTATATAAATGTAACCTATATATACACATATAATTATATAAAATATGCATTACATATTATATGTATGTAATGTTATATTTATTTTAATATATTTTATGTAAACCAAAAATAAAATTCTAAGCCCCAAAACCTTCTGAATGGACCCTTCCTCTCAGCTAAGGGCATTGCAGAGTTAACCTGAAAAACTAGTTCAGTCCTTGATAGAAGAGGGGATCTCCTACATGCCTCATTATAACCTCTACCATTGACATCTACGCAGACCTTAAGTCTGATAAGAAACATTTACAATCTATTCTTTCTGAAGCCTGCTACTTGGAGGTTTCATCTGCATAACAAAACCTTGGTCTCCACATCCCCTTATCTTTCCTTTCTACTGATAATAACTCTTTTAACCAATTGCCAATTGGGAAATTTTTAAATCTACCCATGACTTGGAAGTTTCCCGCCCACCATTTTCAATTCAAAATTGTCCCGCGCTTCAAGATTGAACCAATATAAATCTTGGGGGTGACTGAAAATATGATAATGAGGTTCCTAGGCTTTCTGTTCCTAACCTGATACTAGTTGTGACTCCAAGGGATGCTCATAAGGGAATGAACTGTATTGCTGTTTTTGGGTGGTTATGTAATATAGCAGGGACAGGGAGTTCTTGGTTTGGAGGGACAAGGTTAACTTTGGGGGTAAGGCAGACCAGGGTGCAAGTGCCGTCCAGTTGGTGGGGAGACAGAAATAGGTTGTGGATCTGCAGAGGATGAAGATGCCTGAGGTGTTAATGCAAATGACAAGTGGATTGAAAATAGGTGTTGGAGGTTTTCCTTGGAGGGTCGCGGTTCAGCCTTGGCAACCCAGAGTGAGGAGGAAAGAGGGAGTCCTTCATAAAGGGGGTGACAGGTTAGTTTAGTAACCTTCCAATCGTCACTAGATGAAATCGCAGACTCCATCATGTCATGTGCATCCATGTGAAGAGACCACCAAACAGGCTTTTTGTGAACAATAAAGCTTTTTAATCACCTGGGTGCAGGTAGGCTGAGTCCCGAAAGAGAATCAGCGAAGGGAGATAAGGGTGGGGCCATTTTATAGGATTTGGGTAGGTAAAGGAAAATTACAGTCAAAGGGGGTTTGTTCTCTGGTGGGCAGGAGTGGAGGTCACAAGGTGGTCAGTGGGGGAGTTTTTGAGCCAGGATGAGCCAGGAAAAGGACTTTCACAAGGTAATGTCATCACTGGCCATCAGAGAAATGCAAATCAAAACCACAATGAGATACCATCTCACACCAGTTAGAATGGCAATCATTAAAAAGTCAGGAAACAACAGGTGCTGGAGAGGATGTGGAGAAACAGGAACACTTTTACACTGTTGGTGGGATTGTAAACTAGTTCAACCATTATGGAAAACAGTATAGTGATTCCTCAAGGATCTAGAACTAGAAGTACCATATGACCCAGCCATCCCATTACTGGGTATATACCCAAAGGATTATAAATTATGCTGCTATAAAGACACATGTACACGTATGCTCATTGCGGCACTATTCACAATAGCAAAGACTTGGAATCAACCCAAATGTCCATCAGTGACAGACTGGATTAAGAAAATGTGGCATATATACACCATGGAATACTATGCAGCCATAAAAAAGGATGAGTTTGTGTCCTTTGTAGGGACATGGATGCAGCTGGAAATCATCATTCTCAGCAAACTATTGCAAGAACAGAAAACCAAACACTGCATGTTCTCACTCATAGGTGGGAACTGAACAATGAGATCACTTGGACTCAGGAAGGGGAACATCACACACCGGGGCCTATTATGGGGAAGGGGGAGGGGGGAGGGGGGAGGGATTGCATTGGGAGTTATACCTGATGTAAATGACGAGTTGATGGGTGCTGACGAGTTGATGGGTGCAGCACACCAACATGGCACAAGTATACATATGTAACAAACCTGCACGTTATGCACATGCACCCTAGAACTTAAAGTATAATAATAATAATAATAATAATAATAATAATAAAACTCCATCGTAAAAAAAAAATGACAAGGACTGGCCATTTTCACTTCTTTTGTGGTGGAATGTCATCAGTTAAGGCGGGGCAGGGCATTTTCACTTGTTTTGTGATTCTTCAGTTATTTCAGGCCATTTGGGCGTGCACCTGCAAGTCACAGGGGATGCGATGGCTTGGCTTGGGCTCAGAGGCCTGACACATCACTCACCTCCAAAACCAACTAGAGTCCTTAGCGGCAGTCACCCTACCAAACCTCAGAGGCCTTGACCTCCTTACCTCCAAAAAAGAAGTCCTATGCCTCTTTCTCAATGAACAATGTTGTTTCCACCCAACCAATCTGGGTTAGTACGAGATGCTGTCAAAAAGCTCGAAGATTGAGCACAAAAACTTAAAGAGAGTCACCCCAGCTGGCCCCAGTGGTTCTGTGACTCCTGGGCACCCTGGCTACTGCCCCTCCTAGGTCCTGCCATAATCCTCTTCCTCCTTTTAGCATTTGGCCCTTGTCTCTTACGTCTCCTTACCCAGTTTTTACAGGACTGTATTAGAGCCTTCACTCATGGAACGGTACAAGATATGAGCTGTTCCGAGAATACCGGTAGCTTCAGGAACGGCAGTCCCTATGACCCAGTCTCTCCCGCAAACCATCATCCCTATCCAGCAAGAAGCAGCCAGATGGCAATGGTGCTCCTCTTCTATTACCTATCAAAAGGCTGGAATGCTAGGGACAAGCTGCCCCAGGGCTCCCCTGCCCTCCATGCAGCTGACCTCTGCAGCTGCATTCCTGAACCCTTATCCAGGCACCACAGCAAGGTCACCAGACTTGCAGAGTAAAACCCTGATTACAGCCCCCCGGGCGGCACAGGGGAGATCATGAGAAACGTGGATAAACCTCAGTTACACCCTCTTGTACATTCCCGTATTGTAAGCCAATCACGAGATGATATGTGGGAAACTTAACCGACAAACAACCCCAAGGTCTCCCTCCCCCATATAAACCCCTCATTTTGTAAGCTCAGGGCTGCCTCCTCTGACTGTGGTAGAGCAGCCCCGCAGGTTAATAAACTTACTCGCCTGACCTTGGGTCTCTCTCTCGTCCTTTCAGCTAAACTTACAGTATTGATTGATGTATTATGTTCCCCTAAAATGTATAAAACCAAGCTGTACACTGACCAGCTTGGGCATATATCATCAGGACCTCCTGAGGCTGTGTCACTGGTGTGTCCATAACCTTGGATAAATAAACTTTCTAAATTGACTGAGACCTGTTTCAGATACTTTTGACTTCACATTATATTATGTATAATAATCAGATACATATTTATAAAATATGTATTTACCTATTTCTAATATATATAAAACATATCTATATATCTTACAACCTGTTCATATAAATTAACATCTATATGTATTTTTTCTTTGTTATCAAATATTTTCTACCACAAGACAATTAATGGCTAGATAGGGCCTCTATTACATGAATATACCATGTTTTATTCAACTACTTTTCTACTGAAATACATAAATACATTGAGTTTCTTTTTTTTCCCCTGATGGTGATTGATGCTTTGATAAACATTATTATAGATAAAACTTTGTACACTTTACTGATAATTTCCACATTTAAAGGGTAGACATACATTTCTGAGTTATAGAGGGAGCTTGTTTTGAAAGCTATTGATTTATATTATCAAAATATTTTACTGAAAGTTTGGGCCAGTAAACAGCTGAGAAGTAACGTAGAGTTGGCCTCTTTTCTGTACCTTTGTCAAGCATGGTTATGGCAATTAAAAAAAGTTCTTAAGAAAATTAAAACAATTATATAGCTTATTTAATTTTTCATCTTATTGTTTCCAAAAGGTAGAATTTTTTCATACACTTTTAGGCCATTTTACTTTTTCTATAGTGAATTGCTGACTTTTCTTTTTTGTTTGTGTGTGTGTGTGTGTGTGTGTGTGTATGTGTTTGTGGGTATGTATGTATGCATATATATTTTTCTCTATTAGAAAGTCAATTTTCTTACTAACTGAAATTTTCAAAATCTATATTAAGGTTATTAATAATTTGTTTTATCATATGCCAGAAATATTTTCCTCTTATCAATAATCTCTTAATTTTATTTGTATTTTTATTACACAGAAATTCTGAGTTTGTGTGTAATCAAGTCTATCAATTTTTCTTTGAAGTTATACTGAAAAAAGTCTTGCTGGGAAAGTTACACCCTCTTTCATTCGCAAAATATACTCATCAGTATTTTTCTTCATCTTTTAAATAAACAAATTGAAGTGTTTGCACTTAACTCTCTAACCCAGCCCACATTTATTTTGGTGTGCAGTTTTCTTCTTGATTTTTCTGATGTGAGCATTTTAAGTGCAATTAAAGAAAAAAAGTCTGTAATAAAAAGAGTTTTTTCACATACAGTCATTTTCTCCATTCCTGCACAGAAGTACGTATGCAAAGAATGTGTAAATGTTATGACCCCCAGGGAGATCTCAGGAGAGAACACTTCTTTAATGTCTTAATGCTTCAAAGGACCTGTGAACAAAGAAGGCTTTTCTTTTTCTATTGACCTATTATATTTGCATAATCTTTTCTGATGTCACAGAGAAGAAGAGAGAAGACTTGTTCAGGCATCAGAAGGCAGAACTAGGACAGATGGGTGAAAGTTACACAGAAACAGAGTTCAGCTCAAAGTAGGGAAGACAGACAATGCTGCCTGGAAATCATTGTTCTTTTTACCTTCTCCAGTGCAGATCTTCACTCAGAGGCTTGGTCTGGCATTCAGAGAGACACATTTATTAAGGATGCTTTGTGATGTGAGTTAATGGATAGGTATTCTACCATCAAGAATCTGGGGCGGTAACAGTGTCTTTTAGTTAAATATTTTAAATCTTCTTGTTACTGCTGCTACATATTATCCCAAAAGTAGAGACTTAAAACAAGCATTTTACTTTGCTCACAGTTTTGTGACTCAGGAAGTGAGGGTAATTTTGGCTTGGGAGCTTTTGTGAAAATGCAGCTAGTTTTTGGCTGTTGCAGTTAGTAGTTAGTGGTTATGCAGTCATCTGAAGGCTCAAGTGGGCTGGATGTTTCAGAAGGTTCACTCATGACTGGCAGTGGATGCTAGCTGTTGCCTGGGAGCAGAGCAAAGGCTGTTGACCTGAGCTCCTGCACGTGGTCTCTCAAGCATATTGGTCTCAGAGTAGCTGTACTTCTTACTTGGCACCTGGCCTCCCCCAGAGCAGGTATTCCAAGAGAATCAGGTGGAAGCTAAATGGTCTTGTCTGATTTAGCCTTGGAATTCACATAGGATAACTTCTATCATACTCTGCTTGTCAGAACAGTCACAAACCTGCCCAGATTCAAGAAGAGAGAACATACACTTCATCTCTTATTGGAAAGAATGTTAAACAGACGTGAGAACATTTATTTTTAAACTTCCACAGATATTTACACACATTTTTACCCTGCCTCTTCTTCATCCACGGTTCCTGTTTTGTGGCTCTTCATCTGTGTGACTCTACCAGCTTTGTTCCAATGCAGAAATACAGTTGGGGGGTGGGAATTAGCCAAAAGCAAACATACAATTTTTGTCCACAGGGCATTTCAAGCAAACTATTTCAAGAAATTTTTATCTTAATTTTGCATTGAGTTACTATCTTTTTTGGATAGATTTGTTAGACATCAAAAACATAATTGCATCCTAAATTTGTTCTATATTCATTTATTTCCAGACAAAAGCTAATTTGTCTAGGAAGAGAGAGAGCAAATACTTTACATTGCATCAGGCTCTATTTACCTTCTCTATGCCAGGGTTCTAAAGTTGACCCTGGTTGCTGGCCCATAACTTTCTGGAATGACCTGCTGCATCTACTGCTCCTCTGTGGGTTTCTGAGATTGACCCTCTGTGACCACAGGCTTGGTTTGGCTGCCTTTGTTCAAGATCCCTGGTGGGCAGGCTATATAAGGAACGCTATAAGAGATTCCTTTCTTGGATGGGAGAATTAACTAAATGCCTTCTAAGACTTGATATTCCTTGTATACATACCTTTTAGAGGTTAGACCGTACACTTATTTAAAGTGGAGAACACGGAGTTGTGGATGAGTTTATGTAATTCACGTAAGCATTGCCATAATCTGGGAGCTGAGGAATCAGGCAGGCAGCCCCTTCATTTGCTGTCTGGCTGCGTCTGCAGAGCTGTGTGTCTGCTTTAATTAGGACACGTTTCCAGTTCCAGAAGGGTATGAATGCAGCATCTATTTGTTGGTTTATGTCCCAATAACATCACAATGGCCTAGGGTTTATTTGCATCAACTGCTCTGGGGAGCAGATGACTTTTTGATTGTTACCTTGCTCAGTTCAGCTTGTCAGGGACCTACAGCAGTGGAAAGGGGAAGGAGTGAAGTTGTGTAACACAGCTGCAGTGCTGCTCTGTGCTGCAGCCTCTAAGGGGGTGGCAGCCAACACCATGGGATTTGGCCTAATGAGACAGTGAGAACTAGATACATACAGTGAGTTAAATCTCCCTTTTCTGACCTGCTTTAAAGGTCTTCCTGCTGTTCAAGTTAAAAAAGAAAAAAAAAAGAGTTAATGGATTGGGTAGAAAACTCTAGCTATGATACATACATTGTAGGTTTAATATTCCATTTTAAAGGTCCATTTCTTTCAAATAAAACATGTTTGTCATTCTTTTTTTTTTTTTTCTTTTTTTTTTTTTTTCTCTGTGATATGCGGTCATCTTCTAGGGATCAGGATTTGCCTTTGTAAGCATGAATCCTTGTATTTACTCTTTGCTTCCTAATCTAGCCGTTTGTTCTCATGCACTATCATACTGGTGCTCCTGTGCTTCCCAGGTTAGGAGATTGGTTCTTGCCCTAAACGGAGAAGATATTAAAGCTCTCTGGCATTAGCCAATAATCCTTCTCCTGAGGACCTCTCACAATGTTCTGAGTCACAGTTATCCAAACTACCTCTTAGTTTTGCTGTTGATTCTGCACTGGCACTTGAAGCATGCCTAAATCCTCCTGCCTTTGCCCTTCTTTCCTTGAATTCATGACTTACTGCCTCTTAAGTCTCACTGTGACACCCAGAGGTGCCGTTGAACACTGTTTGGCTGACAGATGATTTTTTTTTTTTTTTTTTTAGCATAGCAACATTCAGGAATATTTTCCTACCAAAGTAATGAATAACAGAGTCTAGCATATTTCTCCACAGAAGTCAGGAGTTGGGGGTAAGATTGTGTTTTATATCCTGTTGAGGTCTACAGTTCATTAATTAGTTCAACACACATATTTATTGAGCGCTTAATGTGTGCAAGGTGCTGGGACATAGCAAGAAAATTTCACATCGTGAAAAGTGCCATGAAGAATATTTATGCAAGACAAGACAATGTGACAGAGAGTGATTGCGGCCACACAATTTATGTGGCCAGGGGTTGAGAAACAATGATAAATTCTGTGGCCAGGAAGGACTTTTCTAAGACAGGAGAGATGTGAATAGCAAATAAGATTAGCCAGGCAGAGATGTGGGGGAAAGAAAATTCCAGGTAGATGGGGTGTGTAAAGGTCCTAAGGAGAGAAGGATCCTAACAAGGGCAAATGGCCAGAGGTGAAGTGAAACAAGGTAGAGAGTTTGTAGGAAGATCTTTTAAGGCCTTGTAGGCTGGGTAAGAATTTCAGAGTGTATCCTTAATGGTTATGCTAAGCCATTGGAGGTTTTTGAGCAGGTAAATGGCACTGTGTGAATTTATGTTGGGGCCAAGACTGGAAGCACAGAGGCCAACTAAAAACCTACAAGAGTTTTTTTGGGTAAGAGATAATGGTGAAATTCATGACAGTATAGTATCCCCATTAGAAAGGAGTGGTTAAAGAATGGATGGGACTTGATGGATTTGGATGGTGAATGGTAAGAGAAAAAGCAGCATCAAGGATGGCTTCAAGGTTTTCAGTTTGAGCAATTGAATAAGGTGGTGCCATTTACAGAGATGGGTGAGCCTGCAGGAGAAGCAAATTTGGAGAAAGTAAATACTGTCATTTAGAGTCTAGAGGAAAGGCCAGATTTGAAAGTTTGCCATTATATATGGTATTTAAATCCATGAGATTATATGCAAATGGTTCTGCAGTTGAAGTGTTAGAAGGAAAAGGCCAAGAGACAGGTAAAGAAATGACTTCTTAACTTAAAAAAAGAGGAGTCTGAGAACTGGAAGAGCAAGAAAGAAAGGGACTTCACCTGAAGCAGAAGGGATTATTGGAGCTACACAGACACATGAACCAAACTGAACACCGGAGTGAAAACTGAAACAAACCTTATAAAGATCTTTTAAAATTACATGTAAATAAAAAGCTGAGTGCACATATCATATGTGTAGCTCACTGGATTTTCACAATATGAAAATATTTGTCATACTAAAAAAGGTTCTGATTTGGAGGCCACTAGACTAGGGTGGCTCTGACACTTTAAATTCCTAGCATTTGAAATTTGGTATAGTGTGACTATACCAAAGCCCAATGTAAACAGTAAAGTGAAACTGAAAACTGAAATTGAAATAAGAAACCACTAAATAACCTCTAACGAGGAACTTTTCATTCTAAACAATCACAATTATTCTCTTTGTTTGACTTCTACAACCATTTTATAAAAGTTCCCTATCTTGCCTCTTCTGTTAAAGTGCTAGCCACTTGAGCTCTGATGATACAATGAATCCTCACTTAAGTTATTTATAATTTAAATATGCTGAAGCTTTTCATTTATCACTGATCAATACTCAGATCAGAAACATTTACCAGGATCATAGAAGTAACTTATGTTCTTCACTATTAAAAAAGTGACCTCTAATAGCATAGATTAATTTGATGTCTTTTTAAATTTTATATGAACAGAATAATATAGTACATACTATTTAGTGTCTTTCTATTCACTCAACATCGGTTTGTGAGATTTATTCATATTGTTGCATGTTCATTCTCACTGATGAGTAATATCTTATTGTCTCTTACCTATCTACTGTTGATGGGAATTCAGGGAGTTTCGATTTTCTGATCACTATGAGTAATACTCTTATGAACATTCTAATGCATGTTTTGGTGAGCATCTGTGCATATTTCTGCTGGGTATATAGCTAGGACTGGAATTGTTCATTTGTAGTATATAACTGTGTTCAGCTTTAGTAGATATTGTTGAATATTCTCCAAGTGGTTGCAGCAATTTTTCCTTGCATTAGCAATGTACGAGCATTAAAGTGTTTCAGAGCATCACTAACACTTGATATTGTTGATCTTTTTAACCATTTTAACTAAATTGTTGATTTTAACCACTTTAATGGGTACCTAGGTGGTGTCACATTATAGTTTTAATTTGCGTTTATCTGATGACTGATTTAATTTGAGCACTTTTAAATGTGCATTCATTTCCCACTGAAGTAGAATATTGCTTTTGTCCAAAGTTAGGTGACTCTAGGGGTCAGGCATGGTGGTTTACACCTGTTATCCCAGCACTTTGGGAGGTTGAGGTGGAAGGATCAGTTGATGCCAGAAGTTCAAGACCAGCCTGGGCAACAAAGCAAGACCCTATCTATACAAAAACAAACAAAACAAAACAAAACAACCAGGTCATTCTAAATATGTGAGTTTATAAAGGTTTTCAATATTGAACCCAAGTCTCTCCTTTCCTCCACCAAAGAGTAACTGTAAGAAATAGATATTTAAAGTCAAAATATAACAAATATCTTCTAGTGCAGTGGTGCTTGAAGTGTGACCCCAGACCAGCAATAACAGCATTACACAGGACCTTGTCAGAAAAGCAAATTCTATGGCCCTACCCAGACCTACTGAATTAGACACTCTTAAGGTGGAGCCCAGAATCTGCATTTCAACAAACCCACCAGGTGCTTCTGATACATATTCAAGTTGAAGAAAAATTATTCTAACTTATCTCCTATTTACAGATGAGGGTACTGAGAGCAAAACTAGTTAGAATTAATGATGCAAATATATTCATTTTACTAATACAGAACAAATTTAGGAACTTCAAAATACTTGACATTTCTAACTTGAACAAAATAATTATTTTGTTTAGTTTGCTATGAATTTCTTGTGAGCAGAGATTTTTAGAGGAATGAATAACTGAAGGGGTTTAGAATCTCTTTCCGTGAGACTCCCCTAATGCCACTGCATGCCTTCAAGTACTGTTTGGACAATCAAGAGAAATATCCCAAGGCAGAAAAGTGATGGACTGGGAAAACTCTCCAGGATATTTCTAGCTTTTGTTATAAAATTCACTTATCTCTTTTGACTTCATTATTCTTCTCGACTTACCTGAATATTAAATGAGTACAGCTCCTACTTTTAGAACCGCAAAGATGGAAGCAACTCCTCTGTGCCAGGCTCTGTGAATTGTTTGTCCATCCTAAGCAAACCCTTGGTGAATTATGTATTGAGAGCTCCTGCTCTGGCTTGCCACCTGGATGATCACTACTGTGGTTTAAATGTGTCCTCTAAATTCCATGTGTTGGAAACTTAATCCCCAAATTCAAATGTGGATGACATTTGGAGATGGGGTTTTTGGAAGGTAACTGGGATTAGATAAGGTCATCAGGATGGGGCCTCATGATGGGACTAGTGGTTTTGTGAGAAGAGGAAGAGAGACCTGAACTGAGACGCTCTTGCTCTCTCACCATGTGATGCACTTCACCATGTTATGAGGCAGTAAGAAGCCCCCGTCAGATGCCAGCACCATGCTCTTGGACTTACCAGCCTCCAGAATTGTGAGAAATAAATATATCTTCCCTATAAGTTACCCAGTCTCAGGTGTTCAGTTATGGCAAAAGAGAATGAACTAAGACAGTTATGTTCTTCAGCTCCTGAAATGAGCCATCACCTCAAAGGTGCTTCCTAATTAGAAGAGGAGATTTAGCAGATAACCTAGAAAGGTCATAGGAATTGTTGTCCATTATTCCTTCCGTCCCTGGAGTCACATGGTGAAATATGTGCCTGCTGCATAGAGGCTACTTTCTGGAATGTAGATAAGACGGCCTGGGTACTGTCTCTAAAGCTTTATCCTTCTACATTTCCTCTCATTAGCATAAGCAGAGAAAAGAAAAGAACAGAGAGAGGCACTCAAGGCTGTTCAAACTGAACTCAACTTCAATTCTTCTGTCTGCTATTCAAATGGTATTTTGCCACTCTTTTGCCTCACTCTCAAGGAAGGCAACCTAGGAAATATGAAAATCAATTAAAAAGTGCTGGAATTTCTCTTCCTTCTGTTCTGAGAGTCTGAGGCAAGCATTCAAATTAGACAAGATTGTAACTATTTCTTTACACTCAGCTTTGTGGGACTTTCTAATGACAAATGAGTCAATATTTCCAAGACTGAAAATAAAAAGATCTTAAGCCATCAGGTATTATTAGTATTGTTGTTATTAAATTTTATCTTCTTCTGGAAATTGCCCTTTCCTTGTTTGCTTTTGTTTTAATATGTTAGCTTTTCATGACCTTCACATTATTTGTTTGCAGAGTAAGTAGAGTTAATGCTTCATACTTAACATAAAACTTTTCATCTTCAAAGAACTCTTTAAACAAGCTATTTGAAAGAAAGCTAACAGAGGAATACAAAGTTAACATTAAAGAGGGCCCTAAATATGAACCTGAAAAGATAATGGCAAAAAGCAAATCATTCAAAAACATACTTGTGAGAATGAATCAAACAGATCTGGAGGAAAAAGCGAGCAGTCTGGAAGTCTGGATGGAGGATCAGTGCTACTAAGAACCTGCATGCATGCCTCTGTGTGTGTGTGTGTGTGTGTGTGTGTGTGTACTATCTTGTTACTTATAAAAGTTAGGCTGTACAAACTTTAAAGAAATTCTACCTGTGCTACTTATTCTAAATTCTAAGACGAACCTATTGTCACTTTTTCACCCTCATGGTAATTGTAGTCACAATTGGGTAAATGGAAATTCATTTTAAGGTTAGGGGTAGATGCTTGAAGAATTTTCAAACACAACTTCCACATACAGTCAGGGCTCCATTTGGATGAACAACTGGCCTGGCTTTTGTAATCATACTTGGCCTTTTTGATTTGCTAGTTTGATTCTGTTGGGACTATTCATAGGTACCTTCCAGCTCATGGTGAAGGAAATAGCATGTTTGAGTCCGAGAGCTCCAAGGATCTGTAGGTAATGTGAGGCCAAATACCATTATTGCTGTATCCCAGTCTAGCACAGTGCTCAAATACATTCAACTAATATTTTCAGTGTGATTAAATAAGTTAACAAATCACTTTATGTTACTTGTAAAACTTTTAAATGGTTAGCATGAGAGGTCACCCTTGCTTCTTTGTCTGTCTCTTTTTGTGGGTCTTTTAGAAAATATAACCCAATCAGCAGCTAGCTTGCTTTATTTGTAACATAACAATTGAGTATTATGAATAATAACTATAGTTGATCCAAATTCTCCATCACTTGAAGCTCTCTGACATATATGTGCTATTTGAGCTGTGGAGATTTGCATATAACCTCAGTTATTTATTTTGCAACAGAAAACAAAAAGCACCAAACAAGATTACAAAGTGCAAGTGTGCTGCTAACTCCATATGAAATATTGATTTTTCATAGAGGTCTCTTCTCTACCTCTAAGCCACAAAATTGGCCATAATACCTCATATGAGGAAAATAACATCTTGTTATTAATAAATCCTAAACTCTCAATGGTTGATAATGGAAGACAATGCAAAAGGTCTTCTAAGTTCTAATTCTTCTCTCTTAAATTTCCCCTGACTCCTGGAGATCTCAGGTTCATTTTCCTGCTACCTCCATGCTGGCATTCTATATATTTCTAAGTAACCTCCTGGCCTAATGTCAATGCTTGATTCCTTATTATTCCATAACAGAACAGAGACAAAGCCAACAGGGAAGGGTTAGTTTTCTTTAGTCTAATAAATCAAGTAGTTAAGAGTGTTTCTGTTGTCAGAAAGACTTAAGTTACTATTCTGCCCATTTTTGGTTGTCTGACTTTAGGCAGGTCATTTTACTCCTGAGTCTCACTTTCTTCTTCTCTGGAATAGGGATTCATATAATACCCATTTCCTGGGACTACTGTGAGCATTGAGTTACCAGGAAGATTTAGCATATTCCCTTCTACATAGTAAGTGCTCAGTAAATGTTAGCTATTGTTTTATTACAAAATACAGTTGACCCTTGAACAACATGGGTTTGAACTATGCAAGTAGACTCACACATGGATTTTCTCCTGCCTCTGCCTCCCCTGAGACAGCAAGTCCAACCCTTTGTTTTTCTCCCCGTCCTCAGCCTACTCAATATGAAGACAGCAAGGATGAAGACCTTTATCCCAATTCACTTCCCCTTCATGAATAGTAAATAGATCTTATCCTCTTTATGTTTTTCTCAACATTTTCTTTACTCTAGCTTATTGTATTGTAAGAATATAATATACAATACATATAACATGCAAAATATGTGTTAATTAACTTCATGTTACCCCTGAAGCTTCTGGTCCACAGTAGGCTATTAGTAGTCAAGGTTTTGAGGAGTCAGAAGTTATACACAGATTTTCAACTGGTGGAGGGAGTCAGTGCTTGCAACCCTCACATTGTTCAAGGGTCAACTGTATACCAGGAAGTGGTAAAAAAGAGATAAACACAAAAAAGAACACGGACCCAGATAATTGGATTTTAAGAAAAAAATAGACTTTCTGGGCTTACAGGATTCAACTCACTCTAACTCCTCGTATGTTTCTGAGAGGGGGACAATATCCTGGCACACAGAGCCTAAGAGCCTGGGCCTGGACCCACGGGATGAGGCCAGAGCACGGCAGGACTTTTTTTCTCTTCCCAGTTTTGTTTTCCTCACTGGGAAACTGCCTCTGTCAAGATAATGGGAACTAGAACTGACTTGGTTTCTGAGAGAAGGATCGTGCAATGTGGGATATAAATGGCTGGCCTCAGCAGGAAAGTAACAGAACACAGCAAAACAAGCCTAACACCTATGAGAAATATACGCAAATAGCAACAATGAGGACATTTTATTACATCTAAAACTTTTTCTCATTATTCTGTGATTTTCCTTATTACCTTCCAATGTTTTCACCCACATACAATTAAGAGTTATTTTGTGCTTCACTCTCTTAAAATTCCATCTGTGCAGCTCCTTTCTTGGCAGGATAGCGTGTCCCTCTCCAGCACTGATGTAGAACCAGAGGATGAGCATTGGTGAATAAAGAGGGAGACCTCCCTGGCATGCCGGATGGGAGAGGGCAACTGCAGGAGATCAGTGAGCAGCCCCGGCTCCAGGCTCCAGAACCAACTCGGACGCTCGGAGGCTCTAAAGAAGAGGAAAGGCAGGTCCCCTTGGTGAAGCAGACACTGTGACGATTTTTAGAAATCCCTTTGCCATTACCCAGCTCCAGGAAAGGCCAGAGTTATTATAATCAGACTTCATTTGGAAAATTACTGTGCCAAGCTTGAGGACTACCATGCAAATAAGATAATAAAAAAAAGTATGACCCATTGAGAGTTGCTCTATACAGTCAGGCCTGTAGGAAAGGAAAGCCTATGGGGAGGTAGATTCCATAGCGGTTAAGGTAGAGAGTTTGGGTTGCCTGGGTTCAAATCCCAGCTGTGCCTCTTAGTAGATGTGTAATCTTGGGCACATTACTTAATGTCCCTAGACTGTAGTCTTTAAAAGGGTGATATTAATAGTATTTACCATATAGGTATCTATGGATTAAATAAAATAATGTACAAAGCACCTGACATGTTATAGTGCTGATTAATATTAATCTTCCTCTTTACTTTCTATAAGCAAGACATGGAACATTGTTTCCCAACTCAACCTCTCTTTTTGGCATAGTAACCTTTTAAGTAACTTCATGTCAGAAAGTATCTTAGGGGCATGTTTTCACAGGCAAAGTAAATAAACCCAAGCAAATTTATCTGGCTTTATTCATTCAAAAAGGCCTGAGAATAATTTCTTCATTCGGATGATTAACATTACTTATGGGGTCACAGTAGCTTGAACTTACCTATAAAACAAGGCTTGTAGAAAAGAGTTCTTCTCTAATATCAGAGCTCATCCTCTGTGTTTGTGGCTTTGATAGCTCAGACTCTGAGCCTTGCATACCTAGGTTGGTAGAGCTTTTTGTTCTTCCTGATTTGTCAGTCCTATGTGGGTCAATTTCTCATCCGTTAAGTCCTCTGGCTGTATCATCTCTTGGCCCCCCTTTGACCACAGAGCCTAACCTCCTTCCTGGTTGATGTATCTGAGTTTGTTTGGAAAGCAGAAACTACTCTATGTATTTCAAAACACAAGTTCTTTAAAACAGGGAATTAGATGCTCCCTGACCTACTGGGAGGCCTGGAGAATGGGTTCTAAGTTTGGTCTCCAGGGATGGCTTCCAGAACACTTGCACCGCCTCTGAGGCTTCCACAAGAATAAATGGTTCCAGAACACATTGATGAGATTGCCACCCAGGGATGGGGCAGCCACTGCTGCCACCACTGCCGGTGATAAGTGCCCCCCAACACGCTGGTGGTGGAGTCTGGCTACTGCTTATGCTACAATTGCCTCTTCACATCCAGAAACCTGGAGAGTGGACATTGAAACAATATTGTAGAAAAGCTTGATGTTTCCATGATTTGTGTGCCGGTCAGAATAGCCCCAGAGGATTCTATTCTGCCTTTTAAATCTCACTGAAGGGCATCTAATAGGTGAATTCTTATTCACCTGTAGCACCCCCTTGGTTGCACAGATGACTTGGAGATGTATTTTTTAGCTTTCCTGAGTCTTTAATATAGGAAGGCACACTGAAGGAGTTCCAAAAGGTAATTAGCTAGTACCAACAAAGGAAGTTGGAAGACTTGGGTGGGCCAGAGGTTAGGTTCAGGTTGTTTATCAGCTAAAGAGGTAGAGTAGAATGGTTACCAGGGATCCAGAGGTTAGGAAATCAGTCAACAAAGATGAAAAACTAGCTTTGGGAAATTGGGTGGCAGAAGGTTATGAGTATAGGCAGAGTGTGGTCAAAAGTTTTCACAATTCAAGCATGTGTAAGTCCAGTAACAGTAATAGAATCTGATTAAAACCCAGTACTTTAGGAGCTGTGAGTTTCTGGTGTCCTTCCTGTTAAGAGTTTCAACTTACCTAAACTATGGGTAGGCCAGAGCCCTCATGTGGAGGGATATGGGCCCATTCAGCTGGAACAGGGAAGGGGAAAGGCAGAAAGCAAAGCAGTATGAATACCAAGTACCAGATTCCACCTGATTATCAGTGCCTCTCTGTTCTCCTTGCCAGAATGAGTTGCTACCTGTAACCATATTTATCCCTCCTACTTTCTGTAGTGCTTGCTTCATATATAAACACTTAAATATACTATTCTGAGGTTTGTGTACTTACTAAAAATCGTGTAACTGTGTCTGAATGTATTGAGAGAAGATACTAACTTAAGATTGCGTTGTATGTTTATCCAACTCATGGATAACATGCATTAATTACTTCCTTAGTAATAGAAACAAAAACACTAAGCACTTTGACAAACGATTGTTATGTAAAAATTTCTAGAAAATTTATACCAACTGCAAAACAAGAGTAAACATTAACATGAAAATGCAGGAGATAATGAAAAATAAATTCATATATACAGATAAACACACATACACATGTACATACATTTGTGCATATATGTATGTGCATGCACACACATTCACATAAATGAATACCTATTAACACATACACAGGTAAATTGTTTTCAGACAAAGAACAATGACAACAACAAAAATTTCACCACCTGAATTCTCAGGACTTAAAAAGTAGTATGCAGTATTCATACACCAAAAATTACCTCCTTGGCAAAATAAGGTATTTTGTGAAAGGAGGCTTTCAGCAAACAGATTTTGACAATTGACACTCCATGGGCACCATTTGTGAAAAAAGAGGTTTTTTGGGCTGTAATTTGATGAAGCAGAAAGTGGAAATCAATAGGACATTGCCAAATGTGTTCTTTGCCAATGCCCCTGTCTTTCTCTCCTTTGCTCCTGTTCTGTAGTAGATAAGAGATAGGAGGAGCCCAGAACACAATATATGGATTTTTAAAAAACTAGCACAATAAAGGAAGCTACAGAATACTTTTAACTTGAGAAATATATTCAGCAGCATGTTGCACATTTGCTATGTAGCAGAACAGGCTGATTTCAAGCCCAAAGGTGGGTTGGGAGTTTATATGATCCCCCAGAACTTCAGGGAGAACCTTTCTCACCAGAGCTCTTATCTTTACCTCTCGGCACTGCTGGTTTCCATGACAACCAGGCCAATGTCTAGTTCAGTTTTGCAAATACTTTCCAAAGCCCATTAGGCCTAAAATCTTCTCCTTAGACTCTTAAATCTGCCCTATTCCATCCAACCTTCCTACTGCATCCTCTTCCTTTAATCTTCTCAACATACAGGATGAGAAACATAAGACTTTATAGTGGCAAATATACCTAATAGCCATACAATGACAGGTGTTAGAGAAAACAAAAGAAACAGAGGCTAAAGTGGTTTCCAGATTACCCTAAGGTTGGCTGCCTGATTATTTCTCAGTGTCTCACCTTGTTTTAGATCCTGGCATATTGGTTCTGTGCTCATTTGCTTGGCTCTTCTGAGTGGGGATGCTCTGAGTGGATAAAATGAGAAATGATGATGCAATGTAGTAGCAGTAATACTGTTCAGAGAGTGGAGACTTCATTTCTGTCTCTGAATTTCTGCCTCTATGACCTTGAGCCACTGTAAAAGGAGGGATGAGACAGAGGGTCTGTGGGGGAATTTCTAGCTTTATTATTTCATGACCTAGTATGAGCAGGATTCAGTCTGTCCACCTTTGTGTAAGTTGTGCTTGCCTAATTAAATATTCTTTCTGCTGGTTGGTGATTAAATAGAGTAATCCTAATCTAAAATCAAGAATATGACAGAAAAGGCCGGGCGTGGTGGCTCATGCCTGCAATCCCAGCACTTTGGGAGGCCAAGGCGGGCGGACCATGAGGTCAGGAGATTGAGACCATCCTGACTAACACAGTGAAACCCTGTCTCTACTAAAAAATACAAAAAAAAATTAGCTGGGTGTGGTAGCGGGTGCCTGTAGTCCCAGCTACTAGGGAGGCTGAGGCAGGAGAATGGCATGAACCAGGGAGGCAGAGCTTGCAGTGAGCCGAATTTGCGCCACTGCACTGCACTCCAGCCTGGGCGACAGAGTGAGACTCCGTCTCCAAAAAAAAAAATAAATAAATAAAAAGATAGGAAAAAAAACAATCTACTATTGCTTACAGAGAACACTTGCAAGTATTTCATCCAAAGGCTTCACTTCATTCCATAGTTCAGAGTGGAAATGGAACTTTTAGGGTCATCTCTAAAGATAGAATATTTATCCTATATTAAGTCTCTACTCAGACACATGCTGGAATTCACCTGATGAATTCATTGTTGATTTAAATATTTCAAAATTGTTACATATTTATTAACTAGACCACTTATAAAAACCTTATTAAAAATGTTCTGTGAAACAAAGCCATTCTCAGGAGTAGTTTGTCCAAAGTAAAGAAAATTTATTTCTCCTCTTGCAATTCTGCTCACTCGCTCCTGGGATGTGCCAACATTGTAATTATCTTCAGCCACCCACCAAACCGAACACAAAGGCCAGCACAGTGAATGGCCTCCCTTAGGGGCCTGCCATCAGTCATTTGTGCACGAAGCTGTGCACATTTGTCAGAGCACTGTTAGAAGAACGTTTCCTTAGGACAACTTATAAGACTTTCATTTTCTTGCAGAACTCCATATATAACACATACAAACACATACACAGGTAAATTCTTTTAAATTAAGACAAACAACAACAACAACAACAACAAAAGTCCCATCGCCTGAATTCTTAGGACTTAAAAGTAAAAGGTAGTAAGCAGCATTCATACACCAAAAATTACCTCTTTGGCAAAGCAAGGTCTTTTGTGAAAGGTTTTTAGCAAACAGATTTTGCAGTATGAGAGAGTTTCATGGTAGATGTAATAGAGATTAAACCTGGGATTCCAGGAGAAGTGGTGCTGTGATGGGGGAAGTTGTAGCTAGAGGACAGCTTGTGAGTGCTGGGTTCCTGGTACGTGTTAGGAGGTCTTACTGAGAGTCTGTTTGCCCAAACTGGTTGTGGTGAATCCTGTTTTTTATTTTCCTCACAGTTGAGGAGTCTTGATTACTCCATATTTTGTGATATCTGACTTTTCAGTTGCAGTGTGTTGTGACTAACAGAGGAGATACTATGAGACAAGCACATTATATATAATTGTTTCATAAAATGTGCTATCTATGGGCACTTGAAAGATGTTGTTTTAGGAAGCTCTAGATCAGTATCTTCCTAAATCTAGACAATCTGCAGAATTTGATTGGATAAAATTTTGAGTCTCCTGCAATCTTGATATGCCATGTTCACATGGCTTCTGCAAAGTGTCACATTTCATCAATAGAAATGCTAGGTCATTGAGAGAGAAAAAAGGTCAGTAGATACAAAAAGAGAGTGGCCTTTGGAGTGTTGGTGATAAATGGACGTCTTTTTATTTTCTTAAGGTTACCTGTATTGCCTGAGAAGTAGGAGGTATTTTTGTATGGAAGATTAAGGATTTGGCTGAATGCCTCAATTTTTCATTGCACTGGGTCCCAAGAACAGCTATTTGATTACACTTAATTCAGCTTCTCTCAGCCTTGGTTAAAACACACACACACACACACACACACACACACAACCCCCACGTAAAAATATGGTGCCTGCGAGCATTGTTGCTAAGCAAAATGAGATCTTTAAAAAATGAGCTACAGGCTCAATAACTAATCAGTTTTCAAACAACTGCATTAATCCAAGAAAGAAGCCATTTCATTTCTAATGTCCCCAAAGGGCAGATGTTCAACATTCTGTCGCCATCTTGCAAACCTTTGCTTTGGAAGGTACTTTTGCAATGTTACTCAATCCATTTGGAGAAAATTCAGAAAGAGGCTTATACATCAAAGTGCGGGAAAGCCAACTTAAGCTTTAGAATAAATACTCAAATCTCTTTTCATATCAGTTGTTTGCTGTAATCCTTGCAAAGTAACCTCTAATAATCAGGGGAGGGGCTGGGAAAATGGAGAGGAAGGGAAACTATTGGATTTGAATGTCTGATTAAAAAAATAAGAAAATTCCAACATTCTTAAAATATGAATTAGAGAGTAAAAGTAGGTAGAGGAAAGAAGGAAAGAGCATTCAACATCTATATAAGCTTCTCATAATAAAAACATATCTCCCAGCAAGAATAATTCTCCGTAAGGCTTACTGTAACTTAACGGGTGGGTTTCAATTACCTTCCCAGGAGAGCTAGAGACTGAATCCTTGTCATTATACCTATACCCCTCATGTTTGCAAGAAGGAGATACAAAATAGTACTGACCTCATAGTTTTTGTTTGTTTTTGTTCGATTTTTGCTTTTTGTGAAGATTAAACTTCGTTAATATATATGGTGATTAGAATAGAACCTGTTACATTGTCAGTGTTGTGCAAGTTTGTTGTTGTAATTGTTATTTCTCATTGTAATAGTAACTAACATTTAATGCTTCCTTAACACAGGATTTCTCAGCCTCAGCACTATTGATATTCAGGATTTAATAATTTAATCATTAATAATTATTTAATGATTTAATTAATTAAATTTAAACATTTTATTTTTTTGTTTGTTTTTGGTGGGGATGGAGGAGCTGTCACGTGCATGGCAATTCTTCATTTAGTAATTGATATGGTTAGGCTTTCTGTCCCCACCCAGATCTCATCTTGAACTGTAATCCCCATAATCCCCACCTGCAAAGGGAGAGACCAGGTGGAGGTAATTGAATAATGGGTGCAGTTTCTCCCATGTTGTTCTCATGATAGCACGTGGGTTCTCACGAGATCTGATAGTTTTATAAGGAGCTCTCACCCCTTCACTCGGCACTTCTCCTTCCTGCCACTTTGTGAAGAAGGTGCCTTGCTTCCCCTTTGCCTTCTGCCATGATTGTAAGTTTCCTGAGGCCTTCCCAGCTATGCTGAACTGCAAGTCAATTAAACCTCTTTCCTTTGTAAGTTACCCAGTCTTGGGCAATTCTTTATAACAGTATGAAAATGGACTAATATATTAGTATTTCTGACCTCTATCATTAGCTATAAGCACTCCCCACTCCATTCAGTTGAAACAACCAAAGCCATCACTAGACATTGTCAAATGTCCCTTGTAGGGGCAACATTGAAAACATTGCCTTAATGTGTACCAGGTAGTATTCTAAGTTCTTGGCAAGTGTTATCCATTTGATAGGCATGATTTTAATTTCTCTTTTATAGATGCAGCAATTGAGGTAGAGAAGAGTTAGATAATTTGCCAAAGTCACATAGTTAAAAATGGTTGAGTCAGGATTCAGATTTATACAGTCTGACATAATCTACTGTGTTAAAATGTGTGTGAGCTCTTGGCAGAGCAAACAATAATAATTATTTATTACTATTTCCAAGATAGTTTCTTATTTTAATCTTGTGATATTGATAAGGCAGTAGTTGAGTTCTAGAAAACAGAGAATAACTCTCATTCCCTGCATCTTGGTAGTAAGGGGCTCAGCTAAAACACTTTGCTAATAAATAATGATATGGATACGTAAGAGCCCCTCAAGTTTTCTATTTAATTCAGCTGTCGCAATAATGTCATTTATCGCAAACACTTTTTGATCTTCTGAAAGTATGAGACACTGTGCTAGAAAAGATTTTTTTTTTTAATGAAAATTCTGGTTTCTATAGTAGATACTTGGGAGAGTTTACCCAATACCCGTCTGAAAATCACTCCTTTTCCTTCAATCTTCATCTTTCACCAGAGACTGTGTGTTAGTATGGTGTGACCTTGCCTCTTGGGAAAACCTGTCCCAGGCTAGAGCAATGATGCTGCCACCTGAGGATTTGAATCAGGATATGAGAGAGCCTCTGGTCTCCTGTTTCTGGGAATGAAGGTTTGAGAGTGAATCTTTGGGAATTAATGGTGTTAAGGTTTTCATCATGTGGAGAGAGATCGTCTGCAGTGGCAGAGACTAAAATTGATATGCAGAGAGGAGTAAAGATGAGAAATAGAATCTTAGAGGTTTCTAAACCACTGGCTTCATTTGTTTATGAGGCTAGACTGAACTCCTGATCTTCAGACAGCTGGACTATTCAACCTATTCTGAGACATTCTGTGCCGATGAAGTCCTTTGGATTGCTAGTTAAAAGTATCCTGTCCCTTGCAACCCAGGGGGTCATAAGTGATATTGCACCTATTATCAAGAAGCTTAGAGGGCTCAGGAGGTAGTTGTTGGTGTAAACTGTGGAGACTTTGCACACCTATCATAGACAGAGGATTTATGGAGTCCGTTCATAGAGATTTGATTATTCTTGATGCATTACAAAGGCTAGATTTGTGAAGTAATAGGCTGGATATGCAGAAGTTCATGGAGAAAGAAATGGAGTCTTATAGGTAAAATCAACAAGATAAATTGGAGGACAGTAAAAGACATTGAGTAAGAGTCTTGAAGTAGCTGGTATGATACATGAATCAGGAAGTCAATGTTAATAGCTATGTTCCTTTGGGAACTTGTGGTAATGTAGTATCCAGCAAACTCTAGCCTAGCTGTAAGTAACTTGGGAGATTTTATTAATGCTTGTACAGACAGAGAACCACACTGGAGATGAGTAATGCATTTATTCATTTAACAAATATTTATTAAGAGCCTACCACATGCAGATACTTTCCTGTTTGGATAAATCAGAAGACTAAGAAGACAAAAATCTGTGTGTCCTTGATCTTACATTATAACTGGAGGAGAGATAAACAACATAGACTTGAAAGTATTAGGGAAAGAGTCAAGGAAAGTTTGCAATTTTAAATAAGGTAGGTCCTTTTGAAAAGATAACATTTGTCATCTCAAAGATGCATTTTTAATGAAACCTTTTGTAGACATCAGGAAATCTTTGTCCTCAACCTGTACAGTTACGATTCTTTTGCAATTTCAACCCTCTCTAAACACAGCATAAATATCCATTTGTATGGCTAAAAGGGGGGAGAGGGTAGAGATGGGATATATCTGCTCACTACTTCAATCTTTGCCCTTTGTCTTGGAAGCCATCTCCATCTTTTCCATGTGACCTCCTGCCATTTTCACAGGCACAGAAGAGATCTATCTTTATCATCTATTCTGGAACTGGGATCCCTCCATTATTTAGGGTCAGTAGGTACAAATTCTGATCCCATATCACCAGTAGGAGGAGGGAAAGGAAAAAGCACAAGAGAAATGCTGAAACTCAGACTGTCATTCAGTATCTTGATTTAATACATAAGAAATGCAAGCAGGAGCTGACATATTCCTGTATATCTGTACTGTACAACAGAAGTATCTGGCATAATAAAAGTGTTCTCTATCTGGACTGCACAATACAGTAACCACTATTCATAGGTGTCTGTTGAGCATTTCAAATATGGCCTGTGTGACTAAAGAACTACATTTTAATTTAAATTTATTTTAATTACTTACAATTTCAACAGCTGCATGTGGCTAGTGGCTACTATGTTGGCCGGGACAGCTTAAGCTCTTGTCGCAGGAGGAGTCCAGACTATTCTCCTAATCCTAATTGAAGCCACTGTAACATCATTTACCATTTATGATGAAACTTGTGGGAGCTGAATTATACTTTTAGGCAACTAGAAGCATCTTTCTGCAGAAATGAGCTCTATAATTGGTCTTCTGGATTGAGTGCTAAGAGCGAATGGGCTCAATTGTGTCCCTCAGTATATGCAACTGCTAGAAGGAAGCCACATTTGCAGTTCGACTAACAGCAAAGTTGCATTCTCTACAGAACCCCGTTTAGGAGCAAGCAGGTTCTCAGTCCCACTTCTAGTGAGAGCAAGCTATGCCCCTTCTGGGGGTTCCTGTTTGGAGAGTCACCAAGTGTGAGGGATTTATCTGAATGGCTGAAAAGCAGAGTCTGTCTGTTCTTCCCCTGTTAAGTTGCCAAAGGCATCTCCCTATGCTTACAATAGATTCCCCTACCGCCTTTTTCCTTTCTCCTCTTCCCCTAGGAGAGATAATTGGACTGTGTGATTTCCATTAAATGTAATGTACCACATGCAGATGAAACACAATAGCAAAATGCATTAAGATCGAATCCCTTGGAAAAAATGGCCTGGGTGTTTTTCCATTTGTTAAAATTAGCTACCAAATTATTTTTGTTTTTGTGCAATTAAATGCAAAGGTTTCATTTACTCTTTTTAAAAGTGATTTGCATTTCATAGTCTTGTGAACAAATAACCTTTTTTTAAAAAAATAAGAGAAACAACACATTTTCTGTTGTTTTTTAATGTGTGTGGCATATATATACGCACACACACACACACACACAAATACATACACATTTTCACATACTCACCAACAGACCACATAGTGGTGCTCTAAACCTGCTGTAATCACACATAAGAGCTTTACAGTTGTTAGATGAAAATCCAGTGAGGCTGATTGCAGTAAGAATTCTTTCTGAAATGAACTACTGATAAATTTCTCTTAAAAATGTCTTCCAGCATTCATCATTTTGCAAGACAGATCCTTTGTATATATTCAAACATGATGAGTTGAGCAAATAGCTCCAAAGGAGAAAGTCATTTGGGGAAATCCTGTTCCATCCAAAAATCTGAAATAATCATTTCTTTTTCCTTCCATAACTAGCATTTTATAGGGTTTTAATTAAGTTCGTGCCACAGCTCAGTGGTTAGGTTTAGGAATCACATGCTCTGGACAAATGGCAAAACGAATTCAATGGTATCTATTTCAGGTTTCTTAGATAATCAACCCTTTTGTCCCATCCTCAAACCATTTTAATTGACAGTTGTATTTGGTGGGCTACGAAACAGTTCAGAATATCAGGGTCAGAGTGTTCTAGTAACAAAATGTAGTATCAGGAACTAAGCAATCTACTTTATTCTTTGAAGGTGCTTGGGTGTTACCAATTAGATGAAGGAAATATAAACAATGAAATTTGTAACACAGCACATATGTAAAAGTGCAGTGTGATAAAAACAACACTGCTTTTTCAGCCGGCCTGAAATGTGGTGGAGACTACCGTATATGTCAAGCCAACTGTCTTTTTTTTCATGACTGGCCTTGGCTGTTATGACTATATCCCTATAGGGCACTATAATTCACATGTAATTTAGCTTTGTTTATAATTTTGGAAGTGTATGATTGAGAATGACCACACTAAACATACCTCTTTCTGGAGAGTCAGGAAATGTATGGAAACTGTACACGAGTAGACATTGTACTTTGTCCTTGGAAAAGCCTTTGTTTCATATTTTGTATATTTCCAAATCAGATGGCCTATGTATCAGTAGTTTATTGCCACATTACTGTATAGCAATTAACAACAATCAAGTGGCTTTAAAAATAAGAATTTATTTATGTTGTGAATATGCTGGGTGGCTCTTTGGTCTTAGCTAGATTTCATGAATCGAATCTTGCTGGACTCTTCTGTGCATCTGTAGTTAGATGCAAGTCAGCTTGCTGAAGGCTGAAGGCTGCTCCAGGATAGGACAGCTGATTTTTTTCCCACATGGTCTTACATCCTCCAGCCGACTTGTCCAGCCTTTGTTTCTGGCAGCAGCTGGCTTCCTAGAGAGGAAGAGAACAGATGCATGCAAGGCCTCTTAAAAGTGCAGGCTCAGAACTTGCACCACTCTTCTGTCACATTGTGTTCACTAGAGCAAGTCGTAGTCCAGCCCAGACTCAAGGGATGGAAAAACAGACTTCACCTCCTGATGGAAGGAGAATCAGAGCCATTTTGGCAACAAATCTACCATAAGATGTATGCCCTCACAAAGGCAATAGAGAGAACTGGGCTTTAAAAATAAATTGATATCAGGCTTGTGAGAGGTCTAACTTAGTATGAGATTTAAATTCTGCCCATTGCTATTACAGCATTTGGGACACTTAAGAAAAAATGATGAGTAATTTAAAGGAAAACAATAAAACTTGACTTATTTATTATATTGCTTACATTGATTACTAAACTAGATATTCATATCTGCACTGTATTTCATAATATCCACAGGCTAGCTCAAAACCAGTAAAGTTGAAGTATTATCCATTGAAGATAAAAATCTCTGTGATCAATTAAAACAGTCTAATTGTAATAATGACTATTTATTGTGGTAAGGGCAAACCAGAAACAGAAAACCATTAAGTGAGAATATTTACAATGATAACCCTCCTGAACATCAAACTTTATGTAACACAGTATGAAATTCACATCATAACCTTTGTGTACTAACTATGATAAATGGAGTGATCTTAATACAGAACAGGGTTGGTCTGTATGGCAGGTGTGAGACCTATTTGCCAATGGATAGCTTTCATTATAATATTCATTGCCCTTCTGTTCTCAACATACAATTATCAGAATTGCAACACAGGAGCAAAACTAAAACAGACAGCTATGGCTTTATCAAGCCTTTTTTGTTGTTATCAGATCACCATTCTTTATACACAAGCCGCTGGAGACTGGTTGGTACAAATGTGAGCTTCCACCTATTTGTTGTAATTGCTGGATGTCTAAAATGAAGACCAACTCTACGAAGATCCCATTGGACATGGTTTTCAAATGTGGAAAAAGTTTCCTGGTGTTTCTAATATTAACTAAGGCTGACAGCCACACTTTAGGTAAATGTTCAAAGGGTACCATATCAATCTGATTCAGGGTTCAAGCACACTCATGTACCTGTTGTCTTATTTTTATTTTTTGTTTGTAATCACAATGTTTCTTGAATATCTAGAGCACAAGCTAAAAATACAATCAATTGTCTTTATGTATAGATAATTAACCCTTTTACTTTTCATCTAAATGCTTAGGTCCTTGGATTCAGATATGTGAGTATATTCAGTATCTAGGGTAACTTATGAATTCTTATGTAGGAAGAACTTAGAATGATTTGCTCTCGGACAGCCCCCTTTCAAAAGCGTAATTAAAATAATACATTATGATTTGTAGGCTGTGTAGACCTAGCCTGGCAGGCATGAAGGTGATGCAACTTCTTCCTTATTATTACTCAATATTCCTACAAAAACATGAAAAAGAAGAAGAAAAAAAAAACCAACAACAACAGCAAAACTTTTCTTCTCAGCAGCCTATGACAAAAGATGAAAAACACAGAAACCTAGAGGAAAAGTTTGCTTTTCATTGTTTTGATTTATTTAGAAAAGATTTGCCTGCCTCAGCCTCCCAAAGTGCTGGGATTATAGTCATGAGCCACCTTGCCTGGTCTGGAAAAGCTTATTTTAAAAATATTCTCCTTTCTGTTTCAATCTAGATGGGAAGGAAAGACAGAAAAATAAGTAAGTATGTTAGAGCTTTATTGTCACTGTACAGTTATTTTATTGAATTTATTTATTTATTTTTGGGACAAGGTCTCTCTCTGTCACCTAGGCTGGAGTGCAGCGGTGTGATTACAGCTCACTGCAACCTTGACCTCCCAGGCTCAAGGATCCTCCCACCTTAACCTCATAAGTTGCTGGGACTATAGGTCACACCATCATACCTGGCTAATTTTTTATTTCTTGTAGAGATGGGGTCTTGCCATGTTGCCCAGGCTGGTCCTGAACTCCTGGGCTCAAGCAATCCTCCCACTGAGGGCCCCCAAAAATACTGGAATTACAGACATGAGCCACTGCAACCAGCCCACTATACAAAATTATGAGATTGACAACCATGTTTAATCACACGGCAGGTCCCAGAGTCTGGGACCAACAGCCGGGCAGGCAAGACACACAGTCTTTTCCCTCCCAAGCAAATTGGAAGAGACTAACATCTACCCTTCTGGTATGGTATTGAGTGAACTAGATGACACCTTCTTGCATCCTCATTGTCTAACAGATTTCTTCTTGAAATACTTCAGGTACTATCCCAAGGTTGCTGTTTCTTCCCAATTACTGGCCATTTCTGAGTTCTTCAATATATTGCTGCATATTAAAGGAAATAGACATTAACCAAGTGATTATTGTAGGCTGAAACTGAAATTGTTCCAGGTACTTTTCATAAATAATTTTATTCATTCTTATAGCAGTCCTACAAAATAGTTACTGTTATTATCCACCCCTTATTATTCAGCTGTAAAAATGAATAATTAAAAAGATCAAATAACTTTCCCAAGGTGATTCAACAACTCTTTCAGCTAGTTAATATATTAGCTGCCTTCACCTGTATTACTTTAAAGCGTTATACAAGATACCTGGTTGCAACTGGAAATCTAACTCCATTTAAAATCACAGAAAATGTTAGCTGATGTTGTATGACTTCTTAAATATGTTCTTTTGGCAGTGAATATGGTATAGATTTACAATAAACACACAAATACACACATGTGTACATGCACACACACACACATACATCTAAAAGTCACTGAAGGATATATTCATCCCAGCACTCATTATTATGGACTAAAGGTTAGGTATGTAAAATCTACACAACTTAAAATTTTTATCAAAAAATATATCTCTTTCTCTCTCTTTCATACTGTGCATGCATGTGTATATGCACACACACAATTACACCACCTCTGCCTTTCAGTTTATTACTTTCCTTCCTATGACTAGGAAAGTTAAGTGAAACTTCTTTTATACACATTTTCAAACTCTCCATTATCTTTGTACTCTTCAGTAACATGATGTATTTCTTCAGGTGAACTCTGTTCCTTTTACTGTCTTTGACTTTCAGAACTTGGAAGTTTGAGAGAAATTGCTTTAAATATATGTAATATAAAACTTCAAAGTGTATTTCTAGACTTATGAATACTGAAGAAGCTTGGGTAATTAGTTTGGTTTAGTTTCTTCTTTTTCTCTTTAAACAAAACTGGTCCCCAGTAAAATGACCTTTCTCTGTCTTCCTCATAGTTCCAATATGCTAAGGAATTCCTTTCAGTGAATCATACTTTTTCTCAGTTCTAAGGAAGGCTCTTGTTTTTGGATCTCCCTCGTGGTTTCACTTTGGCGAACTCAAATGGCCCACCATGCTAAGTTGAACCTTCTAGAACAGAATTTCCGCACTAAGCCGTAATCACTGAAATTTGGATGTGTTTGCAAAATAACAAATGTGTATTTTTGGAGCCAATTTTTGAAAGGTCAATACATTGCATTTTCAAAATCTGGACTACACTTTTGTTTCTACACACTTGTTCTGGCACATTTATTTGTAAGGATAAGCAAAATAGTTTGGCCATCTCTTTGTTAAATTATATATGTATGTGTGTGTGTATGTGTACATACATATGCCAAGATATTTCTAAAATGCAGTACAGAAATCTTTAGAAGGAAAAATATCAAGCCAAATTGTTCAACAGTCAACCTTTATTTACAGTTGGAATACAACTAGCCTCTGCTAGTGAGAAATTATTTGGTATACATAATTTGGTGGAGCAGGAAATAGGCTTATTATCTGTAAACAGCTGTTGGATTGGCTGCATATTATACCCAGTTCGGTTCTCTTCAATGATCAGGATATAGTTCTTCTATTGTACTGTAAGCTACTTTAACTCTACTACACAAAGATCTATTAAAGAAAAATTATTATATCAACATGCATCATTTGGTGCAATAGAAATTAAGCCACTGTATTAGAACATTTTCTTACGATCAATGTTTCTCAATTTATCTTGATATTTAATTTCAATAAATATCTAGCTTTACCTTGCCATTTATCTAGCAACAGGAAACTATTATGACAATGTTCTAGTACAATGGCATTATCTCTCATATGTATAGTTTTAAAAATATATGCAGTAATGTGAAATATATTAGGAAGAAGCAAAAAATTAAATGAAATAACTGAGTAAATGATATTATTATTAAGATCAATATTTAGCAAGATGAAAACAAAACATACATAAAAATACATTGTGAAATTTATATCAAGAAATTTGCCCAAACTGTTCCTAACACCTCCTCTTTAGGTCAAATGTTTTCTTGTATTCCTCCTCCTTTTTGTCTTTCTGTTGGCCACCATCAATGAGAGCTGTGCAATTTTGATGAAAACTTTCAAATAATTAAGGATGAGATCCTGAGAAATTATGTCTCATCTCATAGTAGATACATTGCACAGGAATGTAAACATACATAAATATTTATTTATTCTTGGTGGGAAAGATCAATAATTTGCTGTTTTGAATGGGCAAATAAATAATACCTTCAGGGATCAGTCAACTGGAAGGGGGACTTGAGCCTCTGCTCATGGGCAGAGAAGCCCAGAGGCTGTTGATTGTAGGATTGCTGTTGCTTGTTCCATACCTCTGGCCAATTTTGTCTTTATTTTCTTTCTTCTACTACTAATTCTATCTGATTATATTATCTTCTTTGAGGATGATGGATTTGCTTTAGCATTACACAGTGCATGCACAGTGGATATGTGGTATTTGTGTCCTCAAATAACTAACCCAACTTAGAGGACTAGGTAATAAATTCTAAGGAGATGTGCATGATAATACATATACTCCACTATTGCGAATTAGCTGTGAAATTTTTGAAGAAGGCACTGCAGCTCTTTGAGCTTCATTTTCCTGATCCATTTCCTCAAACTGGAGAACCCTAGTTTATTTGATATCTAAAGTCTTTTACAATGTTATCACTCTATGAGTATGTGGCATGCTTCTATTAAAACATTAAAATATCAAAATTATACTGAGTCAATAATGCTGACATTCTGATAAAGTAAGTTGTTATTTGAAGGACCTTTCTTGCATCTTTTCAAATATAAATCTGTGTATTTACTCATGTACAGCTGCTGTAGAGGTCAGACCAAAGTATTGTTGCTATTCCAAGGTTTCATTTTCCATTTTTCATGTAAATTAACTATCTATAATTATTGTATATAACACTGTTTTGCTTGAAGAGTCATAGTCCATGTTTAGATGATCAGGTTGCTATATTCTGTATCTTGTGAATTTGATAGCTAGGTGTCTTTCCTTTTGACTAGTAACTTATTTTTATAGATAACTGGCATTACATACATGAAGAATAGAATGAAACCCAGGGCTTTTGAAACCTTCTTATTTTTCATGTAGATGCTCAATCATTGCTGTTGGGTGAGATAATCTGCCAAGTTAAAATAACAGTGCAAGTAATATTGATGGTCCTATGATATGATTAATATGACTCAAAGTATTAGGACATCATAAAATAAAGAGAAAAAAAGCATCCCGAGTTAAGCCAGTCTTTTCACATGTATTCATTTTAGAAGACTACGCTTTGAACCTTGGGCTTCTTTGATTAGATGGGAGTCATGTACCAGATGTCTTGACTATGATTCATTAATACATAACTTGAAAAGAAATGTTACTGGAGCCAGTGAAATTAATATGAAGAAAAGTTTTGCTTTCTTAAATGGAGGTATTTGGTTAATTAAGAAACATTTCTAGAGGAGTCTACTGTTTTAGGATTTTTTTTTTAAAAGGTTCTTAAGTGAGGAAGGTAAGTTAAGCAGAGTGAATATCATCGATTAATTATCATTTTGTTAAGACAAAATAATGCATCACTTCTGTACTCGTGTTTCCAGCATATATAATTCCACTGTATTTATGTAATCAAGCATACCACATTACATACCTTTAGAGTTTCATAATTTATCTTATATGTAAAAACAATTAGAGTATAATAACAAAGACCAAGATAGTGTCTAAGTATAAAAGGCTGAACTTGCTCTAATTTCAGTTTCCTTCTATTTGTTTGATAATAACCATCAGAACAATTTTTGGAAAATAATTCTGTGGCTAATGACTTTGTAGGAAATTTAAGATGAATCACCTAATAGCTTCATTAGCTCAAATCTCTGGCTAAAGCCATATTCAGATCCTAAGGCTTATAGTACCTTACCCATTAATCTCAAAAGGAGCCAGTCTCTCACAAACCCCTAAATACAGTTTTAAATATGATTTGGTTTATTATTTTAGGTAACTTGATAACTTTTTAGCCACCATCAAATCAAGAATTATCTTTTTTGATTGCAGTGTTATTAAGTTCAAAGGAAGAAACTAACCACTGTGTTGATCTACTAACTAGCCTGTGATGTGGTATGTGAGGATCTTAGGCTGTTGAGAGAGGAGCACAGGCAAACTGCTGGTATACAGTTTAGTTCTATTTGACTCAATTTGTCAAATATTTAAATTTGTTATTTTATTTGTAATATCATATTTATATAAAATATTTTTTATTAACCAAATATTTATTTGGTTTCCAGGCCTGTAAGAGATAGGAAAATATATAAATTCTACAGCATAACCTCTAATAATCTATAATCAGTTAGGGGGGATATGAGGAGTCTATATATAAAATAACAATTCAAAGTAAAGTATAAATGCTATAAGAGCAATAAAAAATCAAACTAGAGTTGAAAGGAGAGAATCATGCCTTTTAGTTGGACAGGTCAGAGATATTTCAAGGACTAACAGGATATGATAGGCAAAAATGGGGGAACATTAGGAATGGCAAAAGTGGTGTGAATCTTATGTGGGCAATTAGGTTGTAACTTTGGTTTGGCAATAGTGTAAAACAGGGGTCAACAAACATTTTTTATAAAGGTCCAGATAGCAAATATTTTGGAATTTGTGGAGCATATGATCTCTGTCATAACTACTAAGCTCTGCTTGTGTAGCATGAAAACAGTTATAGATCGTGTATATAAATAATAGTATACTTATTAGTAGTAAACACAGACAGTTGTATAGAAGGGTACGTTTGAAACTAACTCACATAAATGAGTGAGCATGGCTGTATTCTAATGAAACTTTATTTATAAAAATAGGGGCAATGTAGCCTACCCTGAGGAGTGGGCTTTAGTTGCCCAGCTCCTGATTGGAGGCTCAAAATATGAATCAGTAGGAGAGAAAATAATTTGGGCTATATTTTTAAGAATCTTGACTATCCCATTGAGGACTTTATGTTTCAGTCGGGGTAAATAAAGAGCTATTGTTAGTTACTGAGCAATAGAAATTTTTAAAAAAGTCATAGCTGGTTGGGCATGGTGACTCACGCCTGTAATCCCAGCACTTTGGGAGGCTGAGGCAGGCAGTCAATGACATCAAGAGATCGAGACCATCCTAGCCAACATGGTGAAATCACATCTCTACTAAAAATACAAAAATTAGCCAAGTGTGCTGGTGTGTACCTGTAGTCCCAGCTACTCGGGAGGCTGAGGCAGGAGAATCGCTTGAACCCGGGAGGTGGAGGTTACAGTGAGCCGAGATTGTGTCACTGTACTCCAGCTTGGCAACACAGCGAGACTCCATCTAACACAAAACAAAAACAAAACAAAACAAAAAAAAAATCATAGCTAACTTTTATTTCCTGCTTGTTGTATATCAGGTACTGTTGCATGTACTTTCTAAAAATGGAATTTGAGATTAAGTTGGCAGGCTAGCGGGGGGATTCCCCTTGAGTTGGCATCTTTCTAACTGCCCTTCATTACATCACGCAACATGAGCAAAAGGCTGATATACTGGAACTAAAGGCCATCTCTAAATGTGCTCCAAGAATCTTGTAGTTCATTAGCACAAAACAAATAAATGAGCATTTTTATGTGCTAGAGAATGTGCTAGATACAATGGATACAGAAGTGAATAAGGCATAGGTCATGCTTCTGTGGAGCTGATAGTCTAGGAGAACATAATAATATGTAAATAAATAATTATAATATTAAGTGATATAGAGCAGGATGTACCAACTGAAAATGTACTAATCATAAGGAAGTGATTCCGATTAAGGAGGTCAAGAAAAGCATTACAGAAGAGATAATATTTGAGATGGCTATTGGAGAATATTTAAGCATATCTCCAAAGAACAGTGACAGTATTCCAGGAGAGTGTACAAAAACATCAAGTGTAGAGCAGATTAAACATGGCTACGCCTTCAGTGTATCTGTCTGAACTTTAAAGATTTTTAACTAGGCATAAAGTTGTTATGTTTCTCTCCCAAAAAAGAAAAAAAAAAAGAGCAATAACATAGTACAGAGATAGTAATTGTAGGAATTAGGATTAGATAAAAAATTGAAAGAGACTAGAATTATTAAAACCTAGAAATCTGGAGAAGACGCCTGTGGGGCTGAGACTCAGATATCTGAGGAGGGGATGAGCAAGGTCGTTGATGCTGGTATCTCTGAGAGACCCACTGTGAGGCTGGTTCTAAAAGTGGTGGAAAAATTGCAATCAAAACTCAGCTAATTTTATGAAAAAAAAATTGCCATTTCTGGGGCAAAGAAGCATTGCTAGGGTGATGCTCTTAGGGACAGGAAGCAAATAGGAAGTAAACAGGAAGCGTACAGGAAACAAAAAGGAGAAAGTATTCCTTTCTTCCTTCTCTAGTTTTGAAGTCCCCATCTGTTGTCTCCTATTGGCTGAACTTAACAGGGAAATGCTGGTAATACAGAAATGCTATTTGCAGAATCCCAGCCTCAGCATCACAAAGCTGAGTGTGTAGAAGGGTGGGTTTGGAATGGAGAGTGAAAGGCTTAATAACTGGCACCTTCAGTATGTATCAGAAAATTAGGCAGGTTATGTAGTTTGATACCAGGTGAAGGATCTGGACTTTGTCCTCTAGGCAGTGGAAGCCACACTGCATTGGATGGGAGAATTAATATACAGCATCATCCTGATTTTATACCACAGTGTATTCTCAGCACTGGCACAAGCTTGCCTAGTGTTTCTGTCTTCAAAATGATTTGATAGTAGTAACAAGTGTTTTGTATGTCCTCAAACAGTTACCAATAATAAGTAATGCCAAAACTTGGCATAACAATGGCTTACTCATATGTTTTGGAGCTATTAGTGACTATAGTATTAAATTTGTTTTTACTGAAGAGAGAGATCCAATGCTGACTCACTGACATATATGCACAATATTTCTTCCCAATTCAGCACTTGTTCTTCTATTTGTAAACTGAAGTTATTTTTAGCTTAGCAGTGTTTTAGAAAATTGAATTTAACATTCTCTATGCAGGGAGCTCAAAGCTCAGGTTAGGCTGTGCTTTTTCTATACCAGACAGATGAATTATAAGAACAAAGGGCAGGAGAGGTGAGCAAGCCATGGCAGGAGAGTGCAGCAGAACGGAGATGTACGGTTAGTGAGTGTCCAAAAACATTTGTACTTTCTCTTGTCTTCTCCAGAAATGTTATACTGGGCCAACAAAGACAAAAAGAGCCTTAAAAGAGTTAAGAATTGAGGGAAATTTGAAGGAGATCTGTTCTACATGATTCATTGGGTAGGGATAAATCCCATTCTCACTCATTAACTTGATTTTTTAATACCTTGAGGACTTTGTATAATTTTAATAGGGACATTTAAAATGTGATAGGCTACAGAAAGATTGAAACTAGTAAGTAAATTCAGAATTGTTAACACAGAGATACTGATGGTCTTTATTAGTCTCAAATGTTTGCCCTATTCTCTTCTGTGACAAATCTTCTGAAATAATTATTAATGCTTCCAAATAACTTTAAAAGAACTAAAAAATTCTGAAGCAAAATGGTTTTTTCAGTATAGAATATTTTTCTATGCCCAATGTGTCATCATTTAATAGACTTGATATTAATAAATTATTGCAATAGAATCTAATAACAGTGGATTCCTATGTGACAAGAGCAAATTTTCATTGAAAGCGAGAACATATATTATAATCAGAGACAGGGTGCTTGAAGTGAAGATCACCACTCTATTAGAATAAAAAATAATGAAAATGATATTTGAAAAGAAAAACATGTCAAGTAGAGGTATCCTATAAAGTATAGATTAACTTTAAAAATTTTTCTGTTAACTCTTCATGCTACTGGAGAGTTAATACACCAACATTTAGCCCTAAAATATGTGCCAGAGCTGGTTACATGACCTGTCTCAAAATCACGAATAATTTGGCTTGCTTTGATTTGAAACTTACACTGTACCTGTAAACAAATAGATAGCAAAATCCATAAACCCTAATTAAAAAGCAGCTAATGAAGCAACCACAATATTAAGCTACAGTATGAGGAGTGATGGTGTATTAGTCCATTTTCACACTGCTAAAGAAATAACTGTGTAATTTATAAAGAAAAGAGGATTAATTGGCTCATGGTTCTGCAGGCTGTACAGGAAGTATGATGCTGGCAACTGCTCAGCTTCAGGGAAGGGTTCGGGAAAATTTTCAATCACGGCAGAAGGTGAAAGGGAAGCAGACACGTCTTACCTGGCCATAGCAGAGGAAAGGTGGGGGGGGGGGGGGGCTACACACTTTCAAACAACCAGGTCTCCTGAGAACTCTATCATGAAAACAGCACTAGAGGGATGGTATTAAACCATTAGAAACCACCCCCATGATCCAATCACCTCCCACCAGGCCCCACCTCCAGCACTGGGGATTGCATTTCATCATGAGATTTAGATGGGGACACAGATCCAAACCATATAAGGTTGGTAAGAGACATAAGTGGGCTCTGCAATTGAGTAAGCAAATCAGAAGCAGTGTAGCTGAAACTGAGAAGGCATTCATCCAAAATGTTGATAACCTCCTTGAGAGTCAAAGCCAGGACCAGATGGGATAGTGAAGCAGAAGCTTCTAGGGAACTTCAAAAGGCATTGGGTGGCAGGACTGTAATATTTATGACTTAGTGAGACTGCGTCTCTAGGGGGCCTCACAGCTGTTTCAGTATAAGCATCCCCATTTCTCAGGCCATTTCCTTGGGTTTACAGTTGGACAGTGTGAGAAACTGCATTCTCCAGTTCACCAGTATTAGTTACATATCCTGCGTAGCAAGACTGGTTAAATAACTGCTGGACCTACGGCAACATGAAAATGTGGGGCCCCTTGTTCAAAAATGATTAAGAATGTCAACATGATGACCACAAAGCATTAATCCAAGCATGGAGTCCTTCTAAGTGTGGAGCCCTATGCAACTGCATGGGTCATATGCCCATGAAGCTGTCCCTAATGAGGATGAAGTTAATGATTTGTTCATTCATTTCATTAATCCACTCATTTTAGAAGCATATACTGAGCATCTGTTATGTTAAGGCATTGTGATCAGTGCCAGAGATATGGCAGGGCACAAAACAGAGAAGAGCTCTGCTGTTATGATATTTATATTTTGTTTCTGTGATTGGGAGTCATGTTGCAGAAGTCTTAAGACTACTACAGTCAACACAGGGTCAAATACATATGGCATTATTATGGATGTGAGCAATACTGTCTGTTTCAGCATTTATTTCTCTACATTCATCCTAAAATCTGTCATCCTAAGAACAAAAGAAAAATTCCAAACCATGCGTCATATTTTTGATACCATATACCTTTACTTACCCTTTATATATCTGATCATAGTTTCCTTTGTTTATCAAAATCCCTTCTATATCTTGGAATAAGAAAGGTAACACATTCATTTGGTTTTAGTTTTCAGGTCCTTAAGAGTATTTACTTAGTTGATTAACCAACAGAGATTTTTTGAGTACTTTCTCTGTGTCTGGCACGTGGCTAGCTACTGCAGGGACCACTCAGCTAGTGTAAAGTCTTTTAAGAGACAAGATAGAACCCCCAAAGGGGCACCATTTAGGTACAGTAATGCCCTTATTGGGCACTGACGCTGTAATAAGCTCAGCCATAAATACTGTCACCTTATAGTCACATATTCAATCTTCATTTCAGTGAGGTAGTTCTTATTACTAAAGATTAGAGAGAAAAATAACTTTCTCAAGGTCACACAACTATTAAGTGTCAAAGTAAGTGGCATGTACTTAAATACTAGGTGGAACATCTTTTCGAGCTGACTTCACTGGGAAAGTCCTCATGAATGATGTGCCAGGATATTTCCCTGAAGGACATTTCCGTACCTAGTCCCCTTTATCTGAGAGCTGCCTCTGCTCTTACCATGCGGCCCTAAGACCATGCTTGTACTAGGAGACTCTATGTACCCTTCCATGACCTCAGTTGTTTGAACTAAATATATGTGCCGAACTCAACCTGGTGCCATTAGGTTGTTTCTCTTGGTTACCCGAAATCGGGGCTCAATTTAATTAGCCTTTGTTGTCTGGGAAGTGATATACACAAGGCCTAGGGCTTCCTTGTTTGCTTTTGTGCATTTGGAAGCAGAAAAGCTAGTCTGGGATAGACAGAGAAGAGGAGGGAAAATAGAACCTTGTTTAGACAGAAAGAAAGAGAGAAAGAGCAAGGGACAGATAGACAAACACAGATGCACACACAGAGAAAAGCATAGAAAGAGACACAAGAGAGACACAGAGACTCTCAAGCAAGACAAAGAGAGATTAATACAGACACAGAGAGAAAAAGACACAGAGACAAAAGAAAAAACACAGAAGGAGGAAAAGGAGAGGGAATAGCTAGGGCAGGGGCTGGGGCAGGGCTAGGGGGGTAAAGAGGAGAGGGAGAGAGGGAGAAGTGACCTTTTCACTGATACAGACCCTATGTACCCTATGTGACTCTACTGTCAACTATCTGTACAATGAAGAGTACAAGATTCTAATATGGAGCCAAGGAGTTGTTTATTTCCATACACTCTTAACACCACAACCCATTGTCCCCACTTTACAATCTTTTCAATTCATTTTATATTAATGATGTAGCAGTGAATTCTTTTTCTTCTTTCCATGTTTTTTTCCGTTCCTAGATAAACCTGCACAGCTGGTATTTATTTCAGTTTCCTTTTATAGCTTGAAAAATATTTAGGCATGTTTACTACATGCGGGAATCTGGAGGCAGTTTATGTATACATACATATTGACACATTTCTTTTTGAACCTGGATTATAATAAACATATTGATTTAATTTTTGAAGTATTGGCTGATTAATAGACTGTAGCAATTTGAAATAACTCATTTATTTCCATCAGACTCTTTCTGCTTCCAGTTCCCAGTCCTTGAAAACCAATGCTGGTTTTTGAAAGTAATATTTAGGAAGATGTGATTGTGAAATCAAATGTGGAATATCTCTGCAAACTCTTTAGTTTCTATGGAAATAACCAAGTAAAATGTAATTCCCTTATCAGGCACTGAAAGCTTAACATGATTTGTGTTAAATTGACAAATGCAGTAGTGGATGCCTCTTATCAGAGGAGAGCATCATCTAGCTTGTTGTTCCGTTATTGCAATCTCTCGGCTTTGCATTAAGGGCACATTCCCTCAGATGCAAGGGATAGAGTTTTTTGTTATTGGGAGTGGTACACGACACTTCATGGCAAAGAGTATGGGAAGCACTTGCATGGCTCTTTATCTAGTAGAATGTTGCAAGTACAGTTTCCTTTAACACCTAGAGATGGATCTGTGTGGATCTCAGAACCATAGTGTGAGTAGAGAATGTACTTTTGGCACCATCATGTGCCTTTTGTGGGAATTCCATGTGTACTTCTTGCTTGATGAAATTCTTGTTCATCATGTCATTGTTGAAAATGCTCTGCTCTGGCCTAGGGGCCAGCTTTATAATAAACATATCACCAAAAGTTTTCAGAGGCATTCAGTTAAAGGACCAAATGTTTACAGAAGAGCAAGCAGGTCATCAACTCTACAGGGAACCAAACAGTATTGCTGTGGCTTAGAAGAAACCCTAGAAGTCAAGGTGTCACATCTTGAAATAGACTGAAATTACTGACTGTTGGTAATCACACCAAAGTCAGGTGAACTATGGAGTAGGTAATCAAAGGATAAATCCAAATAACTCCAAAGAGACATGGAGAACAGAAATATTATATACAAATTTGATGTACAGATTCAAGAGTCCCAAAAGAGTTTTTTGCACATAATCCCAAAGAGCCCTTTTGGTAGCATCATTATTATCTGTTGTGCTATCGTGTGGATTTCAAGAGTCAACAACGCTCTTTGGATAACTTTGAATATACTGGGTATTTGGGATCTGTTTCATTTCTACCAAATGTTACGTTTTTAGTGTTTGTCTTTCCCTCTTTGTAGTAATTAAAACCAACATATTTTAGAATAAAATCCAGTTTGCTAAATTATATCTGCCTTCCCAATTGATATGAAATATTTAAAGTATTGTTCAGAGTCCACCTGTCTCTAGAAATTTGTTTCTTCTTTTTGACATCAAACAGATGGTTTGTCCATACTTGGGATGAACCAGAAGCTACTGGAGGAACCAGAAGCATAAATAAAACCATGATTTTTAAAGTTAGATATGAGGAAGAAAGGGAGAGCTCCACTGATAAGATAAAGCCCAGTCAAATCACTTTTACAGGCATCTGCAAATATTACAATTAACAATTGCTAAAAGTTGAGCAGGACTTAATTTTCCTTGTGTGGCAACCTCATAATTCAGTTCCTATCTCAGTAACGTTATATGTTTTCCTCTCGCTGTCTAAAATTCTCATCCCACTCAATTGCTCTTTTAACTTTTATTCACCTGCAAAATCCATATCAATTGCTACTTCCTCTCTGAAGCCTTTCCTGAACTCTCTAAAATGATAGTCACTCTCCTCTGAGATTGGCAATCAATTACATACAGTGTGGTTGAAATTATTAAGGATCATAGCGATCACTTTACTCCCTGAGGTCAGAAAAGATTCCTTATTCATCTTTGCCACATTAGCACCTACAACATGCGTCACATGGTAAATGCTCAGTACATATTTGTTAAATGAGCAAACAAGGGATTTATTACATAAATTATGGTTTGGCTATTTAACAGAAAACTTTGCAACTATTAGAGATTGTGTGAGAAATATTTCTAATATTAAGTAATGACTACAGGTTATAAAACAATATTTGGAATATGATCCCAAATATGTTTTTATATGTGTATATGTGCACAGAAAGGGATTCCAGAAAGCTATAATTACACTAAAATATTGCAGTCTTTATTTCTTGGTAATATCAAAATGATTTCCTTATTTTCCAAACATGTTTGTTAAGTGTGCATTTTATATGCTAGGACAAAATTAATTATAAATAGAAAAGCAGGTCATTTAATAGCATCACCTGTCCTTTTTGACAGAAAGTCCCTCAATGTTCTTACTTGGTTGTCATTTTTAATTCCATGTAGCATTTTTCTTTTCTTGATGGGCTAGTATTTAGGTATGGTGACAGTCACTACTGGCCTAGAAGCTAGTTGTGCAAATAAATATCCACTTTGAATTTTCTCTAGTTTACAAATGGGTCTGCATGTAAATATAAATTACAGTAGAATATAAGTATATTCAGTCTATGAGCACAGTTTAAACTGAGAGATGAAACATGAGAGGGCAAAGAAGAGAGGCAGATGAGGTCACGGCATCACGCAGGTATTTAATGCTTCTTTGATGTTTTAATTTTCAATTTTCCAATGTAAAAATCCTAGAACAAATAGTAGCAATCTCCATCTTTCTATTTTGTGCTATTGTTTTACTGTTGTTGCTTTGATAAAAATTGTATTCTCACCATTTCAGAGAAGAATTAATACCTTCAAACCTCATTATTGTGCAATTGTCCCCTAGTGGTTTTTTTGTTTGCACATTGTAATTATGGATAGCATTAATTGCTCACAAAACTACCATTTCTCCTTTTTACTTTTGCATATATTTCAAATACCCATTATACCTCCTCCATCTCTTATATAGTGAATCTGTTTCATTGCAGTATGACAATGCGTTTGTCTTTTGCACTGCCCTGCACAGGGTTAGAACAATTTGAAATAATCCACACTATTATTTTGAAGCAGAGCTGAGTGTGGGTTTCAGTGTAAATCTTCTCAAAGCACTTCTTGCCATAGTAGCACTTTTTTTTTTTTCAGAGATACTATAATTCTGGGTTGTATTTGTTGCTTCCTTTGGCAACCAAATGTCCCATCACTGCAAATTGATGGCAGTAAAATTGACCTTTATTATGGCCTTTTTATTCGCTTAACTCAGAAGGATTTACAGCATTATATTTTGTTACCACATTGACTGTTAATGGGAACTATAAAAGAATGACTGAATTCTACATATCCTTTTTATTTTCTAACAGCCTTGGCATTATTTACCAACTAGACTTTCAGATTTAAGATTTTTCTGTTGGACAGTTCTGAAAAGGTTTTGTAAAACCAAAGCATCTTCCTTATGTGAGATGCACATTTTGCTATACACTGTCAAAATAATTAAATGCTTGTTATAAATTTGGGCACTTAAAACGACAGAGCCATTGCATGTAGAATAATGGAAGAAACAAACAAAAATCTGAAAAAAAAAAAAAAAACCCAAAACCCTTCAAAACTAAAACTACAAGGTAATTCAAACTACTTCGTCTGTAAATAGTGAGACTCTAATGAGGCTCATATTCCAAAATCTCTCCTCTCTAAGTGTATAAAGCATTTATGTTCATACTAATTGTCTTTCCTGTTGCATTCTTAGGGTAGAGTTCACAGGGGAAAGGTTCCATTTTTTAGTCTGAAAGTATTAAGGCCCAGCCCAGCACTCTTCAACATGGAAGGAGGACACTTGGAGTTTGCAAATCTACACTAGAAGGGATGAGTCTCTCATGTCTAGTTATCAGAGTAAAGGAGAAGAATCATTCCTGAAGGCATGAGAGTGAATAAAATCAGGAGGGAGTTGCTGTAAGGGATGGGATAGGTTTTGTATCTCAGTTCCATGCAGCCTCTGCAATAGCCATGATAAAAACCTGTTAGAGAGGCCTGAAGTGAGAATGTTGGTGACCACAGGGAGAAATAAGTGCCAATTTCAGTCCACAGACTGTGTCTTTGCTAAAAAATCCAATTTCCCTGTCAATCTTCTGCCTTTGTAACCAGTAGTGTTGTACTAACTATCCAAAATTTTATCCAGTGTCCAAAGAGACAGGTTTTTAAAAACCTGTCTTTCTTTCACTCTCTCTATACAATAGGATTTTGTTTCCTGAATCTTTTAATTTTTAAATATATCTGAAATGCACTAGATGAATACTTTTTTATGCTTTTGAATTGGTCTTTAGCTATTTTTTTAACAAGAAAGAATTATTCCAATCTTTAGATATTTTATGTTATATACTTTATTTTTAATTTACAATTTTAGTTTTTAAAAGTCATGTACTTTCATAGTTTAAAAAAATGGTCCAAACTCTTCAAAGTTCAATGTCATGGAAAAATGCAAATATCTCAAAACTCAGAAACAAAAACAGAAATCTAGTCCACAATAAAAATCATTAAAACAATATAATAAGAGATGCACTGAGAACCATTAATCTCACCTTTTTCCCTTCTATCTCGTTTCCTAGCTCCACACACTCTGGTTATAATCAGTAGCTTATATCTGTTTATGTGTCTATCCAGTGGTTAATTTAACTAGCGCTGTACTAACGAACAGTTGGGCTATTTCCATACATTTGTGATTACAACCAATATTACAATGAATAGGCTTGTATAGACATCGTCATGTGTGCTGTTTTATCTGTAGGATAAATTTCCAGAATTAGGATTGCCATATCAAACACTAAATTTATTTGTCACTCTGTTAAATATGCCCAAAAAATTGCCTTCCACTGGGTCAAATGCTAAATGCGTTTGTCATTTTGTGAAATATGTCAAAAAAAAATTGCCCTCTGCAGGGCACTCCCACCAGCAATGCAAGAAAGTGCCCTTTTCTTACAGCCTTGCCAGTGGAGTGACTTGTCAAAACGTTGGTTTTGCAAAATCAATACGTAAAAATGTACGCCAGGACAGTTTTAATTTGCATTCTTTTATTATGAATGAGGTTAGAAACATTTTATATATATATATATATATATGTTTATATTGTTTTTAAAACTAACTGTTCATGACTTCTGTCCATATTTCTATTGGGTTGCTGGTTCTTATTGATTCCTAGAATCTCTTTATAATGAATAGTTCATCCTTGGCTGTGATATGAATTGTTAGCATTTTTCCAATCATTTGACATATGTCTTTGCTTACACTGTTTTATTGTTGTTGTTTTGCCAAGCATAAGTTGTAAATTTTCATGAAATCAACTTCCTTAAAACACATATTGTGTTTCTGGATTACCAGGAGAAGGATTCTGTAGTGTAAGAGTGCCCAGGTGGCTTTGAGAGTTGATACTTCAAGGACTCCAACCTCTGTTGCTACAGGAAAATGGAAGGGCTCCCTTTAATATATGCATAAGCATTCCCCTCCCTGCTGCTTTTTGGAGGCTGCACAGCACTGGGGATCAGAGCACAGACTTTGAAGCCAGACTGCTTGGGTTGAATATTGGTCAGTCCCTTTTTAGCTGATGATCTTGGGCAGGTGTGTACCTCAGTTTCCTCATCAGTAAATGGGCATAAAATCAGGACCTATATCTTGGGATAGTTGGGATTAAATGAGCCACTATATGTACGTGTGCTTAGGACAGTGACCAGCACACAGTAAATGTTCGCCCTTGCTCTGCAATGGTGAGCAAATGCTAATGAGCCTAGTAGTCTTCACATGTCCAACATTTGCTTTCACCAGCTAGAACACCTCTTCCTGGTTCATGAGAACCCTGGGCTCCCTTGCTTCATACTGTCACAAGATACAGCCCTTGCCCGTCAAGGGAAGAATGCAGTTTTTGAAGGCGTTTTTGAAGATCCTTGCAGAGATTTGCCCATATTGGGCCCCCTAGTCATTTTCTGAATCTTTTGTCCCTGTTTCCCTCACTGATAACACCCTGAGAGACCTCAGTTTTGCTCCCAGCAGTCCCTCTGGTGGAGGGAGCTTCTCCTTTAGGAGATGTCATTCGCTGGAGCTTTCTGAACTCTGATTTCACTAGATCTTCTTCAGACTCCCTGGAGCATGCTCATGACGTCCAGCAAAGGTTTGCTTGTCAAATACAACTGGAGCAATGCCAATGCACAACTTGGAGTTTGGGGGTATTACCTGAACCCCAACTTTACTGACAGTTTGTGATTTTCCTATCTTTGGATTTCCAGAATAAGCAGTAGGAGATTCCAGATGACACTTCCATGGTGCCCCACTGGAATTGGTCTTCGTTTGTTTTTCTATGGATTTTCTTTTAAGGACTTGGATTGCAGTTTTAATTTTTTGGCATTCCTTACAGCATCAAGCATAGTATAAAATAAACGGGTGGTTGAGTGAAGGATCTTCCATGAGAATTTCTGACTGAGGCCATGCACTTCCTCCAAGTTCAGATCTGCAGCACGTGATGCTAAGGGGCTACTGGAAAGTCTGGGCACCCTGACTCTTTGCATTGAGTTATTTCTGTACTTCTGGTGTTGGCAGCTTCACAAAGTCCCACAACCACTACAGAACAGAAGTTCATGACCTGGAAGTGACAATAAATTTTCTCTGTTGGTAGTTTATTCCTTTTTGAAAAAGAGGAACTCCCAGGACATTTGCTAGTCTGGAAATTCATTGGGTTTCACAGCAGAATTTGCATTTTTCATTTGCTTTTTCTCTCCGTCTACAATTTTTGATCATTTACATTGTTTTAGGCACCAGACTACAGTGCTAAATCCTTTCCATAAATAACTATTGTTCTCTTCACAGCAATCTTCTGAGAGGTAGCTATGACTCTACTCATTTTATAAATAAGGAAACTGGGATGCAGAAACATTTATATAATTTTCCCAAAGCCATATGGCTAATAAATGGCAAAACTGGAATTTGAATTTAGGCAATCTGACTCTAGGACTCTATTGCCAACACATACTTTATTCTTCTGCTCTGTTGTTTTGATACTTAGGACTATATATATAACTCTGCTGTTAGCCTCAAAATTGCCTTTAAATTAGACAAGTGGACAGGAGAATGAATAGGATTCTAGAAATCCCAAGAAAGATCTGTTTGGGTTAGGAGTAGCTGTGGCAAGTGTCGCTTGGTGTCTAGTTGAGAAAACTAGGCTGGCAGAGAATCGTCAGTGATGATAATAATAACTAAGAGTTGCTAAGTGCTTACTATTGCCTGACACTGTTCTAAGAACTTTGGTCACTTACTAATTTGACTATGACAATACCTCTATGAGGTGGGCAGTATTATCTTAGTCTTGTCAGATGAGAAATCTGAGGTCAGGCAGACTAAGTATTTTGCCCAAGGGCACAAGGCTAGTAAGGCGTAGAGCTTAGTGTTTCTCGAGCAATTGGCCTGGCGTGCACTCCCTCACCCACTGTGCTTTCATTTTGTTCTGTGATGGTGAGCAAATGTGAATGAACCCATGGGTCAGGTAGTTTGCATTCACCCATAACCAGATTGTCACTGGTAAGACATTTGGTTCATAGCCTTGACGGGAGTGAAACCACTCTTTTTGTATCAAAAGAGAATGATAAACACTTAGAAAGTCACAACATAGAAATGTGTATATTTTTAGAGAACATGAAGTAATCTCAGAATAGTAAGATCATAATTTCAAGTAGTATTTAGGAACTGCTTTTGTTAAAGAGCAGCTTCACCTTTCAAAAAGAGTTGCACATACAAATGATAAGGATGCAGCCACTTGAGGTATGAGACAGTATACTCACACTTTATGATCCCCAAATATCTATAACGTTTATCTCTAAAGCATGTTCTCAGGCTTTCAACCAGTAATGATTTTCTGTTTCTACAGCAATCATTTAAAAAGACAATATGCCTCACCCGGTGAGGTCAAGGAATATTAGTATAATTTCACTTCAGTCTTTTATTCTTTGTTGGTTTGGTTTCTAGTGATTTGTTCACATGTGGCTCAGAGAATGTCAGTAAAGGAAAACAAGAACCAGAAGATGGTTAATTACTAAAACAACCTGTTTCTTTCTACACGAAGAAAGAATTGTACTCAGTGCAGGATGTCAAAGATTTTTTTTTTTAAGTATGAAGGCTGAACACATCTGTTTCTTTGTTTGCTTTAAGAATAGTATCCTCTTTTTCCTGTTGATTTCACAAGATAAGGCAATGAAGGAATACAGAGAGTCTTCATAAAGTAATTCAAAATAACAACACGTTTCCTCTTTCTCCGTTATTGTCCTACTCTCTATTCAGCCTGCAACAATTAGAAAGAGCCTTTTGTGTGATGAGCACTCCACTTGGCCTTTGTAGATATACAAAAGAAATATGGACTTTGTCCTAGGAGGCTTATAGTCTAAAGCTATTCAAATTGTATTTAATTAACTAAAATGGAAAACACTCAAAATATATCCTATGATTTTTCTTTGCGAAACAAATAACCATCTAGACATGAAATTAAATTGACTAAGTATGGCAGGTACGCATAATTCATAGATATGTATGTATGTATGCGTGTTGTTATTTATTGCTGAATTGCATAGGGTATTATATAGTCATAACATCAACTGTGGATAAAGGACAAATTAATTTGGGAACAATATGATAACAATTGCATCACTGTGTTAAAATTTTTAAACAGTATTAGTCCAATAATTGTAAAATTGTTGTTTTCTTTGAATTTTGGCTGATATATAGAGTATAAGTAAGTTAGGTAATATTTAATTGTCAGTAGTTCAGATGTACTGAAGATGAACTTAAATACTGAATTTCTTATATATTTCATTTTCATCTGTCAGAATGTTTTCTATCAGTTACCACTTTTCACCTGAAACCTTGTTGTGATATTTAGGTAATCATTAATCAGCTTTTCCAACTTGTTTTAACCATGTTGCACATGTAGAAAACTGCTGGAAGACACCATTTGGCTATTGACTAGCAGAGCCATCTATTCACTCCTCTAGCTTGCAACCGCATTGTTTATACATGAACGAATAGAGTTCTCCTCCTTCTCCTTTTCAGTATCTTTATCTTTGTACCTATGCCAATCCCAAGTGCTCATTCAAAGAACAACTAACAAAAAGACTTAGGATAAAATCTAATGAACAAACCAGCCTTATTCTTTTCTTTTCATCTATTATTATTATTATCATCATTATACTTTAAGTTACAGGGTACATGTGCACAACATGTAGGTTTGTTACACAGGTATACACATGCCATGTTGCAAACCAACCTTATTCTTATTCAAATGGTATCGTGTTAGGTTCTATAGGAACTTGAGAGAAATATATGTGTAATCTTTTACTGCTGTAATGCATCAAAAAAATAAATAAATAAAAGTAGTTAGAGAACAGAACTCTTAGCAAATGAACTGGAGCCAGCAATTCAAGATGAAGCTACTATGCCAGCTGTGTGACATAAATGAAGTACAGGTTCAAGCTGCTCAGAAGGTCACTGCATTATGACTTGGGGACCGCAAGGCCAGGGGTAGCCTCTTAGAGGAATAAGGGCTTAGTCTAGATTGTGAAGGAAGAGTGAGATTTGCATGAGAATTATTTTCATTTAATTTAGGCAAAAGATTAAGTTTTGATTTATGCTTGTAGATGATTCCATCTAAATACAATTTCCAGTCCTTTAAATGTTCATATGCATTCTCTGTCCAGCCATGCCACTTCCAAACAATATTGAATCAAAAGAAAGTTTCCAATCTTTCTGCTCTTGCATTATTGAACACTTTGAATATTCCCCAGGCCTATTCTTTCTGAAAACACTTTCCTACCATATGCAACTGTCTGAGAAAAATCTACTTGTATGCAGTAGATTGCTGTTATTCATTATTCATTACAACATTATTTAGTTGAACAACCTACCAAAGAAAACTTGGTTCTGTAGGGGGAAATGTACAAACTCAGAGAATTAAATTATTTTACTATAAATGCTTTAAAAGGAGCAAGCTTTATGGTCCTCATTATTTGGGCTGTGCTGAGGAAACTAGTTTTCTCCAATGGAAAATAAGCCATAAAGGACAGAAGCTATGTGATCCAGTGTATTCAATAAAAGTTGGAGATGTAGACTCTGCCAGCAAAGCACAAAATGGATAAGGAAAGATCATTAAAGGTTTTATAGTTCTCAGTCAAATAATAAGCATTTATTGGGTAGTTAGTATTTGTCTAGGACTATTTTAATTTCTAGAAACACACACTTTATCAGTCATAGAATGTGACTGACATAGTGTATTGCTTTCTGACTTTCCTTAGCATGTTGGGGTGAACAACTTCTTTATTATGACTGTCCCTGCAAATCTGCTGTTGCTTGTTTCTCCTTACTCCAGGAGGAAATCTTGGGCAGATCCTTTAGTTTCTTTGTGTACCCTTAGGCAATAAGATGTCCAATCCTGTCTAATATCAAAACTTCAAGCCATCATTCAATATTAAATGTCTTCCATCTCTCAGATCCCTTCACTGTCTTTCTCACCCCACCTGCTGCTCCCCTGAGATGTTCTTCTACCTCCTGTTCACCCCCTGAGTTGGGTGCATCAGAAGGGTCACTATTCTCTCAAGATGGTCTGATCTGATCCATGGAAAATTCATGCTTCCTTTACCTTGATGATTCAGGATGAGTAGACCACCATAAATTAGCCACCTCTCCTTGTTTTAACGTCAGAGCATCTTTAATGTAGCATTACTAGTTCCTGGATTTCTCAAAGGCAAGGAGACCCACATAAAGTGCTGAGCAGTTCTCTTGAAATATTCTTCACTTGGCTTACCTTGCCCTCTGGTAGGGGACAGACCTCATGAAACACTGACAGTTCTTCACATAGACCTATTTTCTACCTGCCTTTTTAAAATGATTGGATTACTAAATAGTCTAATTGTAGATAAGGAACTAATGGTTACAGAGTTAGTCTCAAATCTCTTAGCATGTGTTTTATGGGTGGGCTTGTGGCTCAATTTAGGATCTGGGAGTACCTGGCATGTGCTTTATTGTTCTTGCTCTTTGGGCCAGAACAACAAAACACATTGCATTTAGCATTCTTCTACAGTTTACATTTTCTCTCAGGTTGATGGTTACTACCTTTATAAGTTAAATCTTTATAATTCCTTCCTAATGAGATGAAACATGACCATGGAAATATTTTGTACCAAAGTTCATTATATTTGTTATTTTATAATAAATACTTAAGTCCTGCCTAACGTAAATACATTAGGCAGTTTTCTATTACAAAGAGACAAATGTACCATATTGTTGATCATCTGTGAAAAGTGTTTGTCATTAATTTATTACCCAGGGGATATTTTTAAAAAGTCATCACACTTAATGTGTTTCATGTTAAATGTGACATGTTAATCATTAGTAAGAAATTAACACTTTTGAAGGAAATTGCTGTGGAGAGAACACTCTGAGTATGAAGTTTTTAATTTATATTTTCATTCATATTTTACATTCATGTTATAAAATATTTGATTAGAAGCAATCTGTGCCACATATAACAATTTTCATATCTGTTCACTTAAATATTTTAGAAATGAAATTTTCCAACTGGTTCTGAAAATCTTCCAAAGATATCCATTTCTTTTTAATCTAAACACTTTGTTAAAAATATGCAACTGCTGTATCTTCCAATTAGTTTTTCAGTACAACTGACTGATATCAAGGAAGATAAAAATTTACCAGATGAATTTCTCAAATATGAAACTGGTGGTTAGGATTAAAAAATGTGTAAAAATGTGTACTTCAGTAAGCACAGCCAAAGAGGGCGTCTATCTTGCCTCCATGTATCTTTGTAAGGTGTAGTGGTATGTTTTCCAAGCTAAGACAGCCATTGTAGCTAATATCCAAATAAGATGAGTTTTGAATCAGACCTTTGAATTGCTGTCTCCTAAAATGTTAAACTAATATTTTTGAATTAATAAAATATTGAATCATGTTTCTTTCACTAAAAATGTTAATGGTAATTTTAAGTGGCTGCAGAAGGTTTTTGAACTGATAATGAAATAACCTACTTAAAATCATGAATAACTATATATCACTGTTTCAAAGCTTTTTTATGTGTTATACATTGGTATAATATTAGTATGGTCATTTGTGGATAAAGGAAACATAAATAAATGAATGTATTTGCAAGCGTTGGTGTATGTGCCCAATTTTTACAATGTGGCACTTAATAAGAAAACATTTGAAGGGCCATGGTCTTCATTAGATGGAGAGACTGCTCTGAAATGTAAGCTCATGTAACTCTCCATGTAACTCTTTGCTTCTAAATCTTTGTGGCTCTCCACTGCTTCCAGGATAGATGCAAACTCCTTAGCATGACATACATGGCTTTTCATGCCCCAACTTCTGCTTATTTTTTCTATCATTGTCTCTGGCCATGTTCTCCCTAAGTCCTTCCTTCTCAACATACTGAACTATTGTAGTTCTCTAAACTGACAATACTCTCTCAAATCCCTCCTGTCTCCATGTTTTTGCCAATATTCCTGTCTCAACCTGAAACTCACACTTGTATCTTATCACTCCTGCCTCCCTCACACTCCCAGGGTCTTCCTGTAATGGATTAACATTTATACATTCCTCAACATGTGCTCACTCTTCCCAATTCTGTTATGGCACCTATCACCCTACATGCATAAAACCTTTTGCTCATGTTCCTTTCTCACTAGACTGCAAGTTCCTGTAGAAGCAATATATGTGCTGAGTCTTTGTATCTCTGGAACCTTGACTGCATATATTAATATTTTGTAAAAATAAACATTTGCTGACTATTTACTATGGGTCAGGCATTGTTAAGTGGTTGTACTTTAGGTTGGATTATGTAAGCCTCACAATTGCTCTAAGAAACATATTTTTATTAACTCCATTTCACGGGTGGTGAAACTGAGGCACGGAGAGGATAATAACTTAGCTGAGGAAACACTGATATTAAGTGGCAGAAGTAGAGTTTAAATTCAGCAGTTCAGCTCCAGGGGCATGTCCTTAGTAAGTCTAACTGTGACAGGCTAAACAGTGGCCCCCAAAAGATGTATTCAAGCCCTATGCCCTGGTACCTGTGAATGTGAACTTATTTGGAAATAGGGTCTTTGCAGATATAATTAATGTAAGGTTCTTGAGATGAGATCATCCTGAAATCAGGGTGGGCCACAGACCCAATGAGGAGTGCTTTCATATGAGAAAGAAAAGAAGATACAGAGAGATTCAAAGAAGGCTGTGTGGAGATGGAGGCAAAGATTGGAGTGATGCTGCCACAAGCCAAGGAGTGCCAGGAGCCACTGGAAGCTAGAAAAAGCATGGAAGAATTCTCCACAAGAGCTTTGAAGGGAGAATCTTTTAGGATTGAAAAATGAGTGTGATGATTCAGTAAGCACAGTCAAAGGGGGTGTATTAGTCCATTTTTCACACTACCATAAAGAACTACGTGAGACTAGATAATTTATAAAGAAAAAATGCTTAATTGACTCACAATTCTGCATGACTCGGAAGGCCTTAAGAAACTTACAATCATGGGGGAAGGTGAAGAAGAAGCAAGACATATTGGCACCAAACATGGCGGCAGGAGAGACAGAGAGCGAGTGAATGAGAAAGGAAATGTCAAACACTTTTAAACCATCAGATCTTGTGAGAACTCCTCACTATTACGAGAACAGAATGGGGGAAACTGCCCCCATGGTCCAATTACCTCCACCAGGTTCCTCCCTGAACACATGAAGATTACAATTCAAGATGAGATTTGGGTGGGAAAACAGAGCCAAACCATATCAGGGAGCTTCTGCCTTGGCTCCATGTATCTCTATGAGGTGTGGAGGTGTGTTTTTCAAACTAAGACAGCCATTGTAACTAATATCCAAACAAAGAGATTTTGGGGTGCCTGGCCCTGCTGACATGTTGATTTTGAACTTCTGGTCTCTATAACTGCAAGAAGATAAATTTCTCTTGTTAGAGGCCGCCGAGTTTGTGGTAATTTGTTATGGTAGCCTGAGGAGACAAATATGCCAATTTATTTTGCTTTTTAAAGCAATTCAATAAATATTTTTGAATGAATGAATGGTGAATGAATGCAATTTTTGACTGTCTCATGTTCCAGGCACTATGGTAGACATCAAAAATAGAAAGATTATTAAAACTCTCTCACTTTTTCCCTCAGTGATCTTACTGTCCACTATCTTCCAAGTCATTCTCTTATGCTACTACTTTCCTGTTTGAGCTTTCTATTATCTTTTGCCTTGTCTGATACAAGAGCCTGCTAATGCTTCTTTTTGTCTTTCTTTTCTTCTCTGCAAATTACCTTCAATATTTCTGCTAGTGTTATTCTTCTAAAAATTCTTTCTTATATTTAAAATAATAAGGTCTGAAATTGTTCACATATCATTCAAGGCCCCTTTAATATGAATCTTTCCATAACACCTCTTCCTACCTGTCTGCAGGCATCCTTCACAATTACTACATAAATCTAGTGCCCACCTGTATAAGCCATCCTAAGCTTGGACTTAGATTGCCACAATTGCCTTCTAACTGGCCTCCTAACTTGTATGTGTAGATGTTAATTCATGCCACCTTACTCCTCTACCTGAAATCTTCTAGTGGGTTCCATCTCAGAGTAAAGTCCTAGTTCCTTTTAGGACCTACAAGCTCCTCCTCCTAAATGACCCTTAGTTCTCTCTGCTCTAATACTCTAGCCTTCTAGGATGTCCTGAGACAGTCCCACTCAGAGACTTTTCACTGCTGTTTCTTTGCCTAAAATGTTTCAGAGAAATTCCCTGTATTAGTTCATTCTCATGCTGTTATAAGGACATAACTGAAAATGGGTAATGTATAAAGGAAAGGTTTAACTGACTCACAGTTCTGCAGGGCTGGGGAAGCCTCAGGAAACTTACAATCATGGCAGAAAGGGAAGCAAATACATCCTTCTTCAAATGGTGGCAGCAAGAAGTTCCAAACTTTCCCACATTTTCCTGTCTTCTTCTGAGCCCTCCAAACTGTTCCAGTTTCTGCCAGTTACCCAGTTCCAAAGTTGCTTCTAAATTTTGTGGTATCTTTACAGCAGCACCCTACTCTACCAGTACCAATTTATTGTATTAGTCTGTTCTCACATTGCTGTGAGGACATACATAAGACTGGGTAATTTATAAAGGAAAGAGGTTTAATTGACTCACAGTTCTGTAGGGTTGGGGCAGCCTTAGGAAACTTACAATTATGGTGGAAGTGGAAACAAACACGTCCTCCTTCATGTGGCAGTAGCAAGGAGAAGTGCAGAGTGAAAGCAGGGAAAGCCCCTTTTAGAACCATCAGATCTTGTGAGAACTCATTCACTATCATGAGAACAGCATGAAAGTAACTGCCCACATGATTCAATTACCTCCTACTTGGTCCCTCCCATGACACATGGGGATTATGAGAACTACAATTCAAGATGATATTTGGGTGAGGACACAGCCAAACTATAAAATTCCCCTAGCCACTTACTCATGTCCTTTGTGTATTTACTCAAAATTCACCCTCTCAGAGAGGTTTCCCTGGCCTTTCTATCTGAAATTTCAATATCACATCCTCATAGCAATTTATATCCTCCTTTTCTGCTTACTTTTTTGTCAGCACTTACCACTGTCTAACATACTATATATTTTTACTTATTATCTGTTTTATCTCTACCCCACAAAAATGTCAGTTCCATAAAGGCAGGAGTTTGTGTGTGTTTTGTTCATGGTCATCTCCCCAAAGCTTAGAACACGACCTGGCACATGGCAAGGGGCAATGAATATTTGTTAGATGAATTATCTACTTGATGTTTTTAATAGAGCAAGTTTCGTCATAACTCAGAGAACTCCTCAGCAAAATTCTGTGAATAATAGAAGAATATGTCTAAAAAGGAAAGGGCTGAGTCCTAGACCCCTAGATGTCCCCCACTCTGCTGGGATGGGCATGCTGTAGATGCTGAGTCAGATGGGCAGAATTCTGCTACCCCAGTGTATGCCAACCAACAATGGGGGTGTTGCTGGCAGGAAGGCCTAGGGATATGTGCATCCTGATGTCTGGTGAAGTGTAGCAGCAGGAAACCTAGCACCAGCAGGTGGTATTCAGAAAGGCAGGATTCACAGGCAGTTGGCACCAGGGAAATCTATCAGCAGATGGCAGCATACACTTCACTGGGCTGAGACTTGGGGCACCACAGGCTTTGGGTGTAGAGACCAGTACAAGGCTGAATGCTAATTCCAAAGTGTCTGTGTAACTGGCTGGGCTGAACTGGATGACTGGCTGGTTACAAACCTAGGGATCTAAATAAGCGTTAGGAATACATTAGGAACTCTGTTCTAAAGCCTGGGATACTTTGAGGGGGCATGAGTTCAGGGTAAAGTTCTGTTATCATTCCTAACAGAGCAAGGCCAAAACCAATAGGAAAGAAACTTGAATGTTGAGTCCTAGTGTATGGGACTCAATTGTTTGGTCTAAATCCCAGAGGTTACAGGATTAAGAATAAAAGTGGGCTGGGAGAGAAAGGATGACAGTTAGGCAGCAGACAGTACCTGGCACTTAGTGCATTCTGCTTCTTCAACATACAATGCTTTCTTGATCCTTCTATTTCTAACTAAATGAAGTGCATATGACAAAGGTAGGTCAAATAAGACCCACAGTTTTAATTTTGTTTGCCAAGAAATAGATTTTAAAATTGACTTTCAGATCCCTTTGATGGGCATCGATGGTATAATTTTCCTCAGGCTCTAACTCTCTTGAACTTCTCATATTTATATCGCCTGGCTGGCCCTGAAGGCATTTCATTTTTCTACCTTTAATTATTTTTCTCTCCCTCCAAGTCCCAGCCCCAAGCCTTTTCTGCCTTCTCTCTCTTAGAATTAATTGCTCTCATTACTTATTATTACAACTTTATTTAGCAGGTTGTATTGTTCTTTGCAATATGAATACCTATTTATGTACTTGTCTTCTGCTTAAGATCAAACATTTGAAGTGAGGAACCAGGTGTGAGTCATCTTGTGTTTCTTCAGTGTCTAATACAGCATCTTGAACTTGGAAATGCTTAGTAAATTTTTCAATTAGATTTATTACTCAGTAATCTTTGGTTATCCTGAAAAACATGAGTTCTTTGGAAAGTCACCAGTTTATCCATTTTTGCATCACATTTGTTATTTATGTCATCATTAAAGTTAATCACAGAGAAAAAGATCAATTTTAAAATGCTCAATTCAATCTGGCTGCTTCATGATTCAAATAACTGAATCATGCTGGTTAAGGTCAAATGATTAAGCTAATTGGATTGGATGACCACCTCTTAATTGAGCAATCCCTTTCTCACCAACAACCTTCAAATGGCTGATGCAATCAATTATATGAAGGTACAGATAATTGCTACATAAAGTGACTGCAAAATTAGACAAACTATATTTTGGGACTTGTGTAGATGTGGTTCTAGATTTACTCACTATTTTCTATTGTTTAAGGAGGACATGGGGAACAACATAGGAATAGAAAAGAAGGGTATGTATTGACAGAGAAACTTTGCCCTGGTCCTGAATATCTGCTAGCTTTGTGCCGGAATGAGTACATAAGAGGTTTTTGAAATAAAAGATAAAAAAATCTGTCTGCATTGATTGCAAGGTAAACCTACAAATCAGAAGGAATGCCCCCAAGGGGCAGCTTTCATCTGCTCTCTGCTCTATGATGGCATGGGGACAATGTGAGTTATGCTCCTGAGTCTGCACTTGCTGCTGCTTTGCTGTCTAAATCTAGTCTTTTCACTTACATTGTTCTGGTGACAAGTAAATGAGCCACCTTATTAACTGCAAGAGTTACACTAAGGGAAAGACTGACTTATTAGTTAATAGGATGGAGAACAATAGTATGTGTCAGTTACCATCACCCAAATCATTCAAGTTTTATTGAACCACTGATGACTCCCAACACCACTTTGGTTGCTTTAAATTAAGCAAGAAAAAAAAAAACACCCTTTAGAAATGTGAAGTCATATTGTCATCTTTCAAAGTGTCAGCACATAATATTTTGTATGAGAAACTCTCAATTTTTTTTTATCCAGTGAATGGATAAACTGCAAATATTTTTATTTGTTTGGGGGATGCATCATACCTTTTTCTGTTAAAAGTTTTTCTACTTAAGTATGGTTGGCTTAGATTGGTAATAAAATAAATTCAAATTATCTGAGCTCATCTGCCATCTGAACATGTGTTAGGTAACAGGGAAACCAGCCTGGGATTAACAGAGTGTAGTAATCTCATATTAAGGCAGAGATAGTTGATTGTGTTCTTTTCATTCAAATATGCCATGGTTAGCTAATTTTTTAAATGTGTTTTATTACTATTTCTGTACAACTTTCATTGTGGTAACATTCTTTAGTGGGGAAAATTGTAGCTGCTCATTTAATTGACATCTTGAAACATAATTTTACATTCGTGGCTAAAACAGACAGGGGTAACATATTCCATTTCACTTATTTCCTTTGGATTTATTGGCTCTCTTCTGCCCTCAGGGATCTATATGAAATCTAGGCAACTGTAGTTACAAGGCTTTGGGGAGAAATCAGCAGTTGCAATGGTGATAATCACACAGTAAATAAAAGCAGAATATTTGCCTTTTATGTAAATTTTGATTTGTTGTATGTAAATAAAGGTTTGAAGTAAGAGCCAGGAAATCGATTTCAAAGGTGACAGCAGCTGCGGGACTTTTATTGTTCTAGGGGTTAATTCCATGTCTTTTGTACAAAAGTGGGACTATATTAAATTGAGAAGACACTATAAAATATTCTTTTATTGGAGGTCCTCAGATTTAGAAGCTGGGATAGATCTTGAAGATTTTCTAACTCAACTTCTTATTTTCAAATGAGCTTAAAATGACACTGAAAATAGTTTCTCAAAGTTACATGTATTAATGAGAAAGTCAGGACTGCACTGGATGTCTTGACTCCAAGTCCAGTTTCATTTTCTTCAGACTGAGTTAAGAGATCCTGCTATATTTCTCCTTAAAAAGAAATATATAAGGTCCAAATCCAAAGGTAAGTTTCCCTTGAATAAACAGATATCTGAAAGTTGAATTGAACACATGATGCCAGGAAACAAGCTGTAAGCTCAGAGGACCAATCCTGCAGTTCCATTCCCACCTTGCCTCCCACCTTGCCTTCACTCCTGTGATAGCATCTGAGTGCACTGACCAACTACCCCTAGGGAGCTGGGTAGTTTCCTTTTTTTTTTTTTTTTTGAGATGGAGTTTCGCTTTGTCGCCCAGGCTGGAGTGCAGTGGCCCGATGTCGGCTCACTGCAAGCTCCGCTTCCCAGGTTCACGCCATTCTCCAGCCTCAGGTTCCCAGGTAGCTGGGACTACAGGTGCCTGCCAGCATGCCCGGCAATTTTTTTTTTTTTTTTTTTTTTTTTTTTTTTTTTTGTATTTTTAGTAGAGACAGGGTTTCACCGTGTTAGCCAGAATGGTCTCGATCTCCTGACCTCATGATCTGACCGCCCTCCCAAAGTGCTAGGACCACAAGGTGTGAGCCACTGCAATACGTCCTTGTTCCTATGACGCTTCCCTTTAGGAAACACTGTCTTGAGGAAGAAGATGGGGATTCTATGGGTAACACCTTTCCCAAGAGTGTGTGGAAATGCTGCCGGACTTTCAGATCTTGAAGTCCTATACCGGCCCTTCCCTTGGCCATACTTTCTGCTTTGCAATCTTCTATGCCTAGGGCATTAGCATTTTTAAAAAAAGAAAAATCACTTCTAAGAGTTGTAGAGATAGAATCTGGAAGGTTTGCAAACCTTCTCCTTCTGGACTGCTTATTCTGCCAACTTCCCTTAACTCTTTTGGCTGGTGTAGCCATTTGACTTTTTCTGCTGGGCAGGTAGTAGTAATTTGGGGGGTCCATAATTAGATTCCAGCAGCTCAATTCCCTGGTTCATTTACCCTGAGCCACCTTCAAATTGAATTGGTTTTTTCTCACTGCCAACCCAAGCAGGAGTGGATCCTGGGGAATTACACAGAAATAAGAGCCTTCTTCTCCCCTTCCCCTGTCTCTGACTCATTCGCCTGCCCTTTTGTGCCTCTCTTCCATTATGCCTTCGCAACCACATGCTTTGCGCCTTCTGCTTAAACTGTCTGAGCTCGTTTCCTCCATGAACCATTGTGATATACAACACGTACAGACCCAGGGCCAGATGAATGGTTTTCCATTAGAAGTACACTGTGCCATCTGGGGCACCTGGGAAGATAATGCCACAAAGACGCCCCCATCTTTCAAACGCTCGGAAAGGAAGATTTGTACTGCTCTGCCTCGCTCGCCTCTACTGCTGCAGCCTAACGTGCTGCTCCTCAATTCTGAAACCTGCATTTTCTCTGCCTTACTTATTCTCTGCAGTATCTCAGTGTGCTGTGTAGCTTGGTGGGCAGTCTTAAAATGGGATTCTGTATGCACCAAAAAGTAAAACACAATGACAATGCAAACTGTCTACACAGATAAAAGGATTTCCCTCAATTAAAGCAATCAGTTGAGATACTTGCCTATAATAGGGTCTTAAAGAACAAGAAGGCTATTTAAAAAGAGCAGCGTCCTTCACTGGGCCACAAAATTAGTGTTTTCTTATTTCAGCGCATTCGTTATTTCTTTTGTGATGGAAAGTGACTGGTAGGTAGAAATCTTGCTTGCTACATACGCTTTCTTAACCAATTTCTTTTGTGTGTGTGCCTGTGTGCACCTCTATTTCTTTTAAAACCTGTTAAGACAATGCGGTTTCCTTAAAAAAAAATTCTTGATTAGTATTCTGCATGAGGTGCAGTCTTCATTGCCGTAGATACACAAAATCTATCTTCACTTTCACCACCTGTCACCTGAGAATTTTAGAATGATCTAGCTTTGAGATTGCAGGAAGCAGCCTTGCTGATTCTCATCTTTACTTGCCACCTCCCCCACCCCCTCCTTTTTGTCATTGGCACTGCGTCTACGGTGAACTCCAGTCCATTTTTATTCCTTTGTCAAATGCCTTTATTCACGGGAAACTGAAGGAACATGTTTACTAGGGATAGAAATAGAAACACAATAAAAACCAGTTTGATAGATGATCTAGCCTATTCTCCACACATCCCTGTTGTTTTATTGATTTACAGAACACAAAGGCTAATCCAACTTTACATTGCTTGTATTTCCCCCGGTCTCAAAGGAGTTGTTCCCTTTGCTCAGATTAACCAAGCCAAGTTTTTCTTTGTATCCAGTAGCCTCCGTGACAGTCAAATAGCCTGTCAACTAATCAATGTATGCTGCAAAAACTAATTTTTACTTTAAACAAACACCCTAACATTGTGTTGACACAATTAAATGATTTCTGCATTACACCATATATCTAACACACACCCTAGGGAGCAGGTAAGAGCTACAGCTGAAATCACACGCACGTGTTCCTGCATCAAATTAAATATTTTCCCCTTAATCCTACCACCAGCAGCTGTTAGGTACTGTGGCTTATTGCATATGGCCTACATAATGAGACTGATCCAGGCGGTTCCGGCTTCTCCACTGAATGCTGAGTAGCTCTCTTCTCCCCAAGGACAGTAAGAGTTACTGCTATTGAAAGTTCTCGTGCCAATGAAGAGCCTCAGCATACATGTTTGGAGATGAGGAAAGAAAGCATTTAAAGCTGGGGCTTCTACCTTGATTAAAATAAAAGGGATTGGCGCTCTGCAGTGACTTGAAGCTGGCAAACTCCCCAGAGTTATGGCGAGATGGAGAGGGAGCAAGGGGAGGTATGGTGAGAAAGGAAATCTTTGCTCTCTTCAAAACCTGTCAAAAAATTAGGTCAACATAATTCTGTATTTTAATGAAATAACTTGAGGGTAAGCCTGAGACTTGGAGGCCACTAATACTTTTATGCTACAGTGGGTTGTCATGCTTGACGTAATGTCTGGTTCTGTCTAAGAAGTATGGAAGCTAATGTTCTCCATGGCTAATCGGCCTTTAGCTGCTCCTGTCCTTTTAAATTTTCAGTAGCTGGAGCATTAATATGGATGTTCCTATCTCGAACGATATAAACACGGTGCAGGCTGCACATCATCATTTCAATTGTCAAAACAGATGAAAGGATTTCTGATACTCCAATTAAACTAACCTGGAAAAATCATTTTAAAATATGCTCCATAAAATAACCTGAATGTTAAAACACCAGAACCCTCCAACTGTTTCCTCCGGCTGCATCATTAGCATTCCCCCTCCCTTCTCCGTCCTTATCTGATTTGATTACTTTTAGAATGAATTCGGTTTAGGACATGAAAGCTGAGGAAGCTAAATTGGAAGAATAATGGCTTGGCATTTTATGTCATTTGGTTGAAATTGCAGGTGTGGGAGTCAGTCCTGCTCCTCCAACTCGTGCCTGGCTATTTCCCCTTTAATTTTTCGAATTTGAAATGGATTGCTGGTTCCAAATTATACCGCACTTAAGGGACTTGCAAAGAATGCTTGTGATTTAGGATCCTACATTATTGCCTTGATGAAAAATTATGCAGACACACTCACGGTCCTACAAGAAAACTACTTCTTGTAAAACAGGAGTATTTGACAAACACCAGGAAACTAAGGATGATAAAACACATTCTAAGCTCCTTTTGTTATTAATCAAGAAGGGGTATTGTGTTAATGGTGGCCCAAGATGCTGAATGGGAGTTAGTACAAGAGGGTATGTAATAGAGGATGACGATGGCCGGAAAGAGTAATAACTGTTGTCCGGATGACTGTGATGAAGCCCTCTCATTTCTAGCCACATGGATTAAAAGATAGTTTCTGAACACCAGGATTGTAGTTGCTTTCAATTACCCAAAGTAACTTGTATTATAACCAACAGTATTTTAAAATGGAAGGGGCATCTTTAATGAATGGGTAATACTCATCTTTATCAGTAATACTTGCTTGAAAGAGATGTATAAATTTCAAGGGTTTTTGCTTTTTTTCTCTGACTTTAGCTCATCTATTTTTTTTTTTTTTTTTTTTGAGAGAGTCTTGCTCTGTCACCAGGCTGGAGTGCAGTGGCATGATCTTAGCTCACTGCAACCTTCACCTCCCAGATTCAAGTGACTCCCCTTCCTCAGCTTCCCAAGTAACTGGGACTACAGGCATGCACCAACATGCCTGGCTAATTTTGTATTTTTAGTAGAGACAGGGTTTCTCCATGTTGGTCAGGCTGGTTTCAAACTCCCGCTCTCAGGTGATCCTCTTGCCTTGGCCTCCCAAAGTGCTGAGATTACAGGCGTGGGCCACTGTGCCCAGCCTAGCTCATCTATTTTAATATTAATTTGTACCTGTAAGATTGATACACTAGAAAATGTTATATTTTGATAGCTCAGAAGCAAATTTTACATTGAAATTGTACAAGTTACAAATTAGTCATTTAACCTGCATAGTCTCTTCAAGAAGCTGTGTTCACCCTGCCCCACATCATGTTTGTTAAACATATCAAAGATGTGGTCAAAAAATTAGAAGTGTGTTGTTTAATTTCAAAACATGGCTCAGAATATGGCCTATCTTAGTGAATTTGCTGAGTACACTTTAAAAGAGTGTGCATTCTACTGTTTATAGAGTGTTCCATGAGAAAAATTAAATCAAGTGTTCTGATAATGTTTCTCAGGTCTTCCATATCCTTGGTGATTATGGATGTCTGTATTATATCATTTACATGTGGAATGCAAGAGGAGTGTTTATGTCTCTAAGTATAATTGTAGACTTTTCTATTTTTCCTTTTCAATTCTAATGGTTTTTGCTTCATATATTTCAAGTCCTCTGTTGTTAGGTGCATACACATTTAGATTTGTTGTGTCTTCTTAGTGAATCAATCTTCTTATTGTTATGTAATGCATATCTTTATACCTGGCAATATTCCTCACCCTGAAATCTACATTTTCTCACATTATAGTCAAAGCAGCTTTGTTTTGGTGAGTGTTTACATGGTATCTTTTTCTGTACTGTTACTTTCACTATTTAACTATAATTAAAGTGGCATTTTGTAGTAGAGAGCATGTATTTTGGTCTTCCTTTTTTTTCAAATTCAATCTGGCAATCTCTGTTGTTTAATTGTTGCATTTAGATAATTTACATTCAAAGTGGTTATTGATATGTTTAGATTTAAATTTATCCTTCAAAAATTTTTTTCAATTTGTTCATTTTTGAATTTTCTTTTCTTTTCTTTTCTTTTTTTTTTTTTTTAATCTTTTTAATGTTCTATTTTGGGTTACCTGAATTTTTTTTTTTTTTTTTTTTTTGAGACGGAGTCTTGCTCTGTAGCCCGGGCTGGACTGCAGTGGCCGGATCTCAGCTCACTGCAAGCTCCGCCTCCCGGGTTTACGCCATTCTCCTGCCTCAGCCTCCGGAGTAGCTGGGACTACAGGCGCCCGCCACCTCGCCTGGCTAGTTTTTTGTATTTTTAGTAGAGACGGGGTTTCACCGTGTTAACCAGGATGGTCTTGATCTCCTGACCTCGTGATCCGCCCGTCTCGGCCTCCCAAAGTGCTGGGATTACAGGCTTGAGCCACCGCGCCCGGCTGAATTTTTTTTTTAAGTATTCCATTTTAATTCACCCATTAGCTTTATTACTAAATCTTTTTGTATTAAGTTTTAGCTATTGCTCCAGGGATTAATGTGTGTATCTAACTTTCTAGTGTACTTATAGTTAATATTATACTACTTCAAGTAAAATGTGGAAGCCTTACAGTCATATATGTCCTATTTAACCTCCTTTAGGTTATAGTTATCATGCATGTTGCATCTGCAGACATTAAACCATTCTCCCTCAATGTTATAATTTTTTGTTTCAAAAGTCACACAATCGAGAACATAATAGGAGAAAAAGAGTGTATTTACCCAAATATTTATAATTTATTTTATTTTTCCTTCATTTCTATAGATCCAAGTTTTCCCTTTGATACCATGTCTCCTCAGCTGACAAACTTCCTTGAACATTCATAGCAGGTTTGCTGGTAACAAATTCTCTTGGTTTTCCTTAATCTCAGAATGTTTTTATTTCACTTTAATTCCTGAAGGATATTTTGACCGCTGATTTCTAGCCCTCATGATTTTGGATGAGAAATTTGCAGTTATTCTACCACTTATTCTCTGTATGTAGCATGTGTTTTCTTCTACATTTTTTTTTTTTTTTTTTTTTTTTTTTGAGGCAGGGTCTTGCTCTGTCATGTAGGCGGGAGTGCAGTGGTACGATCTCAGCTCACTGCAGCCTTCACCTCCCGGGTTCAAGTGAGTCTCCTTCCTCAGCCCCCCAAGTAGCTGAAACTATAGGCATGCACCACCACACCCAGCTTGGTATTTTTAGTAGAGATGGGGTCTTGCCATGTTGCCCAGACTGGTCTTGAACTCCTGGCCTCAAGTGATCTGCCTTCCTTAGCCTCCCAAAGTGCTAGGGTTACAGGCATGATCCTCCATGCTTGGCCTTCCTCTGGCTACTTTTAAATTTTTTTTCTTATCTTCGGTTTTCCTCTGTTTGATTATGAAGTGACTAGGCATAATTTTCTTCAAGTTTTTCCTATCTGGGATTCATTGAGTTTCTCAAATCTGTAGGTTTGTACCAGCATTTTACTTTCATATAATTCAGAAAAGTGTTTTGTATGGTGCTTGCAAATTTCTCTCTAAGTTTGTAGTTATATAAGAATAAAAAAATTATAAATAAGCATGCAATAGAATTGATATTATTATAGGCAGATGGTAGCTGTTGAGCACACAATACTGTTGAGAAGAGAATTCCATTAAATCAAAGAAAACAGTGATACATAAATAAGAAAAATAACTTGAGTTATGGCATAAAATTTAGGAAAAACTGTACAAGTTGATAGGATATTGTGAGGTAACAGTATAAATAAGGATGAGACTACTGAGTACTTATGTTCTTAGTGCCATGAAAGTGAGATCAGATAAGAACTCAATTGGAGATTGACCAAAGGATACAACTGAGTCTAAAGTGCAAATGCATCACTCTTGATTACGGGTATGGACAAGGTAATTATATCATAATGTGAAGGAAAAAGCAAATGAAATAAATAATAGTTATAGTTGGTACCATACATGGTTTAGATATTCTATCTTTAAATTCTGGAGAGAATATGGGAAGGAATTATGTAACTGACAAAAAATGAGATTATGTGAACTAGCTTAAGGAATATATACATGGGCTAACTGAGGTTGTAGGCTTAAGGATCTCTGAATGGTGTAAATGTCTTGTATTTTCCACTGACTTTTGTGATATAGAATATAAATTAACAAATTGAGAATTTTGAATCCATCATAATTCAGGGAATACCAATAAAATGATTACAAAGAAGAAAACTCTAGAGGGAACAAGGTGGATAATTAAAAAACAGATGCCATTAATTGAGCTTTTACTATGTTCCAGGCTGTAGGCCAGAAGCATTACACAGATGGTTTTATCCAGTTCTTCTAACAATCAGATGAGACATGTATTGCTATTGTTCATGTTTAAAAAAAATGAGGACACTGGGGCAAGGAATGTAATTTACCTATCACAGTCCACCTACAAGGTGGTAAGGACAGATAAGAACCTGAGTCTGCTTCCAGAATATATGCCTTTAATCACTAGGTAATAGTACTTTACAGCTACTGTGGACTTCCTAATCAGGATAAGAAATTAATACTATAGTCCTGACATTGAATTTTAAAAATTGGCAGAGATGAAAGATATACTTGTTGGGGACCTTAATTACTAGAATGTCCTTTACTGGATATCTTCATTGAGTAAAAGCACAACAAATTATGAGACATACTTAATTGCTGGCAAATATCATCTCCCATAAAATGATGTGGAGAAAACTTCTTTTCTGAATCTAAATTGGTTGATTGAATGGAAGTTAGAGAAATCTTGGGGGAAGTAAACCAGCTCAACTTAGAGTTTATAATCTCAAGAGAGAAGGCTAGTTATAGAAAATTGTATATATTAAATTCTATCAAGAGAGCTTTCAAAACATTCAGAGAAAATATTAGAATGTATTCATAAGTTCTCAAATGGATACTGAATCAAAAAAGTAAAACATTTTTTAAAAATTAAATTAATTTTACTATAATTTTTATATTTTTAAGTAGGGTTAAGAGAACTATCTAAAAAAGTCACCATCTAATTATTTCTGATTTTCAAAGGAACAAAGAATGTTAAAGACTAAAATTGGCAAGACACAAGTAGTCAGAACAAGGGAGATAAAGTTTCAAGGACGGGCGAGGTGGCGCATGCCTGTAATCCCAGCACTTTAAGAGGCCGAGGTGGGCGGATCATGAGGTCCAAGAGATGGAGACAATCCTGGCCAACATGGTGAAACCGCATCTCTACTAAAAATACAAAAATTAGTTGGGCATGGTGGCATGCACCTGTAGTCCCAGGTACTTGGGAGACTGAGGCAGGACACTCGCTTGAACACGGCTTGGAGGCGGAGGTTTCAGTGAGCCGAGATCGTGCCCACTGCACTCCAGCCTGGCCACAGAGCGAAACTTGTCTCAAAGAAAAAAAAAAAATAAGCAGAGGTTCACAAAACTTTGAAGGAAAAATTGAAGCACAATGTGGAAGGCTGGGTTTACCTCAGGGTGCCAAGGTATAAGATTAATGATTAAATGAAAGAATTCCCACTTGTTTTGTTAGTTACACCTTTTCTGACAAGGAGAATTATCTCTGAAAAAGAGCAACTGGAAACCCCAAGGAAGTAAAGAAATTATATTTTATATTTGGATACTTAATAAAAATGCCAGACATTGTACTGTATGCTATGCTTTTCTGTTTGGTTATTCTGTTTAACTTCTCATGTACATTTACAAGGCCTAAAAGTTAAAAATTATTACACCAACATTTTACAAATGAGGAAATGGAGGCTTAAGTAACTTGCCCAATACCTCAGAGTAAGTGAAAATTTGAGTTAATTAATCAATAATATCTACGTTGGTGCATAAAAAATGCATAAAAAGTTGTATCTACAAAGGTGCTCAAAGTGAATTCAAACTAGCAATTTATATGTAATCATTGATAATGAAAAAAGTGTCAGTGACCTGAAGATGAGGAAGTATACTTTTCAAGTTTTAAAAAATAAAGAAGGGAAGAGAAAAATACATAAACAATTCACATAATTTGTCTTTAGTCTTATACAAGTTTAAAAAATTTATAGTTATGAAGATGTTAGGTACAGAGTTAAAGGATCATCAAGACCAGCATAAATTCACTATGGAAAGTTACGTCAGATAAACCAATTTGTCTTTGTATTAGTCTGTTTTCACATTGCTGATGAACACACACCGAGACTGGGAAATTTACAAGAGAAAGAGGTTTAATTGGACTTACAGTTCCATGTGACTGGGGTGGCCTCAAAATCATAGCAGAAGGCAAGGAGGAGGAAGTCACATGTTACGTGGATAGCAGCAGTCATCCAGTTTGTGCAGGAAAACTCCCTCTTATAATAACCATCAGATCTTGGGAGACTCATTCACTATCATGAGAACAGCATGGGAAAGATCTGTGCCCGTGATTCAATTATCTCCCACTAGGTCCCTCCCACAACATGTGGGAATTCAAGATGATATTTGGACGGGGACATTGTCAAAAGATATACGTTTTCAGACTTATTAGGCTGTAATATTGGATAACTGATTATAAGTAACATATTCTTCAGTAGCAGAACAATGGGTTAGGTCTTCCACACTATTCCTTGGTGCAAAAAAGAAAAATATGGAGAAAATACTACTACCATTAAATACAGTTATGATACTGTATTGGTAACATATCAAAGGAGTACTGGTTAGCCAATCTATTTCAGCCCTGAAGAACCATTTATTATGCACCTGTCATGACTTCTATTCTAAATTTGTGACTGGGCAAAACTATGAAAGCCGAAAGATATAAAATGATTATTTTGGATGACTGAGTCAAGATCTAAAATAATAACATTTACCACTTAATGAGGGCCTACAGTTTATGAGGCAGTGTTCCAGGGGCTGGAGTTTGAATGGCAATAATGTACAAATCTTCAGATTTCTCCACATTTCAGGAGAATTTGACAGAAGGTGGTGGTAATTAAGTTCTTTGTCTTGAGACTCTATACCTTCCAAGATTTTACCATTACCATCTATGCTTTCCCCTCCTATCCCACTGCTCGCTCGCTCTCTTTTGTTTTGGTATCCATCACTGTTTCTTTCCAATATTGGAGGGTTCAAGTGTACTCTTCTCTATTCTCATTCTCAAGGAAACTTACTAATTCCCGTGACTTCATATATATATCTATATCTTTGAGTTTCCAGATTTATATTTCCATCCTAGACTATTCTTTTGTCCATATTCCTGGCCTGTCTTTCTATTTCCTACTTGATATTACTGTTTAATTGTTTAACAGGCATTCCAACTTAAACATATAAAACAGAATTTTTAATGCCAAGTCTCCACTTATTATCAAATTCCTCCTCCTGTAGTTTTTCCTAATTCACTAAGTGACACTTCTGTTCTTCCAATCGTCTCTCAAAAGATAAATCCTAAATAATTGACATTTTATCTCCTATTAACAAAGCAAAGTAAGAGTAGTGAGAGTAGTTTGTCAGCATCACACAACCAATAATAAGCAGCATCAGGATCAAATCTGGGTGAGTCTGATGCCCGCCAGATGTTTCTAGTCCCAAATAAGGTTATATTTAAATTCTGTGCTTGTAGTGGCAAAATAAATTATATATATATACACACACAAACGTACACATATCTGTGTATATGTGTGTGTGTGTATATATATAATTTATATATATATATCTGTATCTTTGAGTTTCCAGATTTATATTTCCAGCCTAGACTATTCTTTTGTCTATATTCCTGGCCTGTCTTTCTATTTCCTACTTGATATTGCCATTTAATTGTTTAACAGGCATTCCAACTTAAACATATAAAACAGATTTTTTAATGCCAAGTCTCTACTTATTATCAAATTTCTTCTCCTGTAGTATTTCCTAATTCATGTATGTGTGTGTTTATATATATGTGCGTGTGTGAGAGTGTGTGTGTGTATATATATATATGATTATATGAATCTATCATTCTGGGGTCTGGAGGACAGTGGCCCTCTTTTCACAGTTCCATTAGGTAGTGCCTTAGTGGGGACTTTGTGTGAGGGTTCCAACCCCACATTTCCTTTCCACACTGCCCTAGCAGAGGTTCTCCATGAGGGCTCTTCCTCTGCAGCAAAGTTCATTTTATATATATATATATGGTGTGATTTTGCAGTAAAAACCCTTGGTAGAGTGGTGTAACCGCAATATCCTTCTGTGGGAGATCACTGCTGACATGAGATACTTTAATTCTGCGCTGTATTAGTTGAAAAGTAGTCCCTAGGTCTACGGAGCTTTCAGCATACTATTCTCTGTACTTACAAAAATGAACTTCCAATATTCTGTTTCATTCTGGAGACAACATATTTAGAAAGAGATGACAAAAGTCACTCAATGAGAAGGTTCCAGGATGATTAGGAAGTTAAAGTCATAATTAAATAAGAAGTCTTAAAGGAACTGGGGAATATTTGGCCTGAAGAGAAGATGGCCTGGGTGACACAATTTTTATCTCTGTATTTCGATTTTATTCCATAAACACTTAATGAAACCCTACTACGTGTCGGTTGAACACTGTAATAAGCACCAAGATACAAAGATTGAAAAGCACAGTCCTTGCCTTTCATCATCAAAGAATAGGTATAGTAGTTACAGATGGAATAGAAAGAGTTGTCCTTTAGATTGAGCCAAAATCTAATGGAATTACTCAAGGATGAAATTAGCTAGCCTTTTGCCACAGCTAAAGGTATTTAAGCACATGCTAGAAGTCTACCTGGTACAGGAAGAAGGCTGTGGAGTTAAATTAACCATCATATATGTGACTGAACTGCATGACCTTTAAGCACTTCCAACCTTGAGATGCTATGATTCTTTTATCTGTGCTATCCCTGTACCATAAATAATTGAGAGATACTGCAACAAACTGCATGCACATGGCACATGTAAATCATTCACTTGCTTAGGTAAGACTTGTCCTTCCTATTTTAATCTCACATCACTTACTGTGTCTTTCTTCTGTCCCAGAGAAAATTATAGAAAGCACAAGCCAAAACAGGAACACCTATCAAAGTTGTGAATGGGGTGGGGTCAAACTTACCAATGTCTGTGTGTGTTTATTTTTTATTTTATTTTTGGTACCCTGATTGCATCAAATAGATCCACATAAAACTATATAGATAAAGAATAAACATAATGTGTTTGAAAAATATCTTATTTCTGAGAATAGGCCATGTGATAGTAAGTTAAGGACTAGTATAATTTTAGCTTTTAATGCTATGCCGCTGAAAAATCACTTTGCTCAAATTAAACCACAGTGCTTGTTTTCTGATCATGGCCATTTTTAGTGTTCTCATCATTTTGGCAGAGGGTGAGTCTATTTCTTTCTATAAATTTTACAAGCAAAGACATTTCTGTAAGTTGATTTGATCAGGTGGGAAAAGAGCATAACAGAAGAAGAGCTTTGGAAAGAGTGTGGCCGGATTTGATCAGTTTCCATGGTTTCTGAAGAACAAAGAAATACTCAGATTTGAAGTTTTGAGGAAAATGGTAAAGGCAAGAAGAGAAGGGCAGGAAAGTGATTAAGTCAAAGTACATCTTGAACTCTTCTGAATATGATTATTCCCACAATTCACAGTAATTTCAGATCCTAGTTGCTTTATTTCACAAAGCAGTTTGAAATGGATGTATTACTTTTGAAATGGTCACTAAATGAATTAGTTCATTCTCATACTGTTACGAAGAAATACCCAAGACTGGGTAATTTATAAAGGAAAGAGATTTAATAGACTCACAGTTCTGCATGACTGAGGAGGCCTCAGGAAACTTACAATCTTGGGGGAAGGGGAAGCAAACACATCCTTCTTCACATGGTGGCAGGAGAGAGAAGTGCCAAGTGAAGGGGGAAGCCCCTAAGAGAACCATCAGATCTTGTGAGGGCTCACTCACTATCACAAGAACAGCATGGGGGAAACCACCCCCATGATTCAATTATCTCCCCCTTGTCCTGGTCTTGACATGTGGGGATTATTAAAATTCAAGGCGAGATTTGGGTGGGGACACGGATCCAAAACATATCATTTTGTCTGTAGCCCCTCCCAAATCTTATGTCCTAACATTTCAGAACATAATCATGCCCTTCCAACAGTCCCCTAAAGTTGTTAACTCATTTCAGCATTAACCCAAAAGTCCAAGTCCAAAGTCTCACCTGAGACAAGGTAAGTTCCTTCCATTTATGAGACTGTAAAATCAAAAGCAAATTAGTTACTTACTGGATACAATGGGATTACAGGTATTGCATAAATACACTCATTCAAAAATGGGAGAAATTGGCCAATACAAAGGGGCTACAGGCCCCATGCAAGTCCAAAATCCAATAAAATGGTCAATAAACCCTAAAGTTCCAAAATGATCACCTTTGACTCCATATCTCAAAACCAGGGAACGATGATGTGCTCCCACAGCCTTGGACAGCTCTGCTCTTGTGGCTTTGCAGGGTACAGCCCCAATTCTGGATGCTGTCATGGGCTGGCATTGAGTGTTTGTGGCTTTTCCAGGCACATGGTGCAAGCTGTCAGTGGATCTACCATTCTGGGGTCTGGAGGACAGTGGCCCTCTTTTCACAGATCCACTAGGTAGTGCCTTAGTGGGAGCTTTGTGTGAGGTTTCCAACCCCACATTTCCTTTCCACACTGCCTTAGCAGAGGTTATCCATGAGGGCTCTTCCTCTGAAGCAAAGATCTGCCTGGACATGAAGGCATTTTCATACATCCTCTGAAATCCACGCGGAGGTTCCCAAACATCAAATCTTGACTTCTGTGCACCCACAGGCTCAACACCACATGGAAGCTGCTAAGGCTTGGGGCTTGTACCCTCTGAAGCCACAGCTCAAGTTGTACCTTGGTCCCTTTTACTCATGGCTGGAGCTGAATCATCTGGCCCACAGGGCACCATGTCCTCAGGCTGCATACAGCAAGTGGGCCCTGTGCCTGGCCCACAAAACCATTTTTTCCTCCTAGGCCTCCAGGCCCATGACAGGAAGGGCTGACATGAAGTTCTCTGACATGCCCTAGAGACATTTTCCCCATTGTCTTGGTGATTAACATTCGGCTCCTGGTTACTTATGCAAATTTCTGCAGCTTGCTTGCATTTCTCTCCAGAAAATGGGTTTTTCTTTTCTATCATATGGTCAGCCTGCAAATTTTTCAAACTTAATCCTGCTTCCTCTTGAACACTGTACCACTATACCCTAAATCATCTCTCAAGTTCAAAGTTCCACAGATCTCTAGGGCAGGGGCAAAATGCTGCCAGTCTCTTTGCTAAAGCATAGCAAAGGTGACCTTTACTCCAGTTCCCAACAAGTTCTTCATCTCCATCTGAGACCATCTCAACCTGGACTTCACTGTCTATATCACTATCAACATTTTGGTCAAAGTTATTCAACAAGTCTCTAGGAAGTTCCAAAGTTTCCCATTTTCTTGTCTTCTTCCGAGCCCTCCAAATGGTTCAAACCTCTGCCTGTTACCCAGTTCCAAAATCACTTCCACATTTTTAGGTATCTTTAGGTACACTCTCTGTGGTACCAATTTACTGTATTAGTCCATTCTCATGTTGCTTTGAAGAAATACCCGAGACTGAGTAATTTATAAAGGAAAGAGGTTTAATTGACTCACAGTTCTGCATGGCTGCAAAGGCCTCAGGAAACACAATCATGGTGGAAGAGGAAGCAAACACCTCCTTTTTTACATGGTGGCAGAAAGGAGAAATGCTGTGCAAAGAAGGAAGCCCTTTATAAAACCATCAGATCTGGTGAGAACTCACTCACTATCACGAGAACAGCATGGGGAAAACTGCTACCCTGATTCAGTTATCTCCACCGGGTTCCACCTTTGACATGTGAGGATTATTACAATTCAAGATGTGATTTGGGTGGGGGCACAGAGTCAAACCATATCAAGGTTGAAGGAGGGAACAGAACTGCAGTATAGAACACACCAAGCTATTTGGACAATGATTTATAATTGACCAATGGCCAAGGGCAAATATATATGCATTATTGAGCAACTTCTATATGCTACTATATGCAGTTTCATATAATCCATTCCAATTATTTGAAGTTGATATTGCTACTGTAGTTTTACACATGAAAACCAATAATCTTAAACAGCATGCCAAGTCTCATTCAGATTCTAAATCTGTCATTCCCCAAGGTTCATGATGGCAAATTTTGGCATAGATTGAGAGTCAATTTAATTTTGCAACTAATCTGATTACTTGAGAATTTTACTGCTCCTGAGACATAGGCAAACAGGGCTGGCCATGTTCTTGCAAAGATAATGAAACAAAAAATATGGCCAAGAAGTTAAACTGACTGTCCCTCAAGAGTATTTAGAGAGCCCACTGCTTAGTCTTACCTCAAGAGTATTCCGGATTTGGAGTCTAGACTGTGGGTTAACAACACTATTCTTGAATTGAGGGTGGAATGGGTGAACGGGGTTATTGGCTGGATTGGACTGGGGAGGAAAATAGAGCAAGTGAACTGAGAGCTTCTTAGGAGAAAATTGGACTTGGATTTAGGCCAAAACTGATAGAGAGAAATGGCTACATAGCTCTCAGGCCAGCAAAATGAAAATATGAAACTCCTTGTTCAAATTACAGGAAAAAAAAATGCCACTAAAAGTAGAAATGCAAAGCTTTTTCCTTTTTTCTGTGGTCTATGTCTCATCTTACAGTGTTTTTTATTTTGCCACTTAATGTTGTTCTAAGTAAAAAATAAAAATTAAAATGTTAAATTATTACCATGAATTTTACCATTCATCTTTATATTGTGTAATGCCAGTTTTAAATACAAATATGAGAGCTTTCAATTCATATAGAGAATCGCTGAAATTACACAAATCATACGTGCATTTGTATTTTATTCTTGCCAGAACAGTGAAAATGCTGCACAAAACTACCTCAACTGTTTTTATTTCACTTCTTGCTTTGCTCACATTCTACCAATACTTCCTACTTTGAGCTACTGATCAGTAAGAGAGCAGAAAAGGAACTATTTTATAAGGGAATAATTATCTTTCCTTCTAAATCATTATTTTTTTTTACTGTAAGTTGTTAGCTAATATAGGGAAGAAACATGAGTAAAAAAGGATATGATAAGTTTCCCCTGTGTATTTATGCTTCTTAAAACACCACTGTCTTTTTTCTGTGTTCAAAGCAAGTTCTGTCTGACAGAGATTATGGCTATCAGCACCCCTTCTTACTCTGTTATTGATGTATTGCTCTGACCTTGTGCTTGCTTTGAGTCTCACTGAACTCTCATGTATTATGGGTCTACTGAAATTTTATACTTACGGGCACCACGAATGCTACATGCTAACGGGGACAGAAAGGATTGGTAGTGCACATGGATATTCTGTGTTATCTTTTGCTCCTGCATGTGCACCATTAGTTCATGGAACTTCAATCACCCACGTTCAAAGATAAAATCATTAAGGATGTCAAGACAGCAACAATAGAGCATTAAACTGAGCACAGGGCCCTTCTGAGCACAGGACCACATAGGACTGTACAGGTTGTGCCCTCATAAAGCTGGCCTTCCCCATGGACAGATATAGAATAGAAGCTGGGACTTCTAGGATCTACCAAGAAGGAATAGGCCCTATAAAGTCTATCCTAGTAATAACAACTGAAGAGTGGTTAGAAGACACATGAAGGACAATTACCTAATGACAGAAATGTAAACAATAGCAGGTGGATTGGAGAGGAAAGATAGAACATGGAGAGCTATTAAGGTGGTGGGAGTCTGAGCTGCCCCTCACCCCTCATTCCTTTCTCTCCTAGCTTTGGTCCAAGGGTAGGCCAAATCAGGGAACTGTGCTTGGGTGCAAGCAACAGAATTTTTGGGGGAATCCTCCATTCTTTCTGACCGGAGGACTAGGAAAGGGGATTCCTATGAGCCTGAGAGAATGGGGGAAGATCTTTGTTGTTGTTTCACCCGCCTCTCTTTTCTCTCTACTGGCCTGCCCTAAAACCAGCTCCAGTCACAGACCCGTACTGCTGAGGTGGTGGTGACAGCCAGGCAGACACCTAAAACTTTAGGAAAAACCTGCATTTCTGGATTGGATTAGGTAGGAGAATATCCTTCTTCATAGGAAATACACACTAAATTATCCTAGGGTGATGGGGACATCATGTTGGCAATTGACTCAATCTGTATTTATTACTACATCTATTTATCTGTATAAGAAAAACATCTGATTTCACATGGATGCATCCAATCCAATACCACAGGGCTTTTTCTGGTGTTCTTTCTTTGTAACTCCCTTCCTCATTAGTGAAGAACCTGGTTCCCATTCACCCTTATATAGTCAATCTTTTGATCAGTTCCTCTGTGTATAATGCCCTGCTTGCCTTGCTCAGCATGTGACATTTTGCTATGTTCCAGACCCTGCACCTGGATATCCTCCTCACTCCACTCGGGCTCTGATGCCCATGATGATCCCTCTCCCCTACCTTCCCCTGTCTTATTTCCAAGGGCTCTAATGCATAGCTTTGGGCCACCATGGCTTCCCTCATTACTATCCCAGATGGTCCAACTGAATGACTTTCGTACTAAATTTTCCAGAAAAGGAGGAAACAAAGAAGAACTTTAATTTTCTTAATGTTAATGCTCTCTAGTTCACTTCTGTCCTCAGGAGCATTAGTATCCATACAGGCATATAATTTGAATACCTTTATATAGTCTTGCTATTTACTGTAACGTTGCAAGTAACTAGTAAAGTGCCCAACATATAATGGGCACTGAAAAATAGTATTAATTCAATTAATGTTGCCATGGCCTGTTAACTAGCCCTGGAATTTCGTGTTAGCCTCTGCTTCATGTTGAAGTTTCTAAACTGTATGATATATACTTGGATAATAATAATAGCAAATATATAGTTTACTATGTGCTTCAGATTCTCCTAAATGCTTTCCATAAATTAAATTATTTAATAAGCACAAAGGCTTATGAGATATGTAGTATTATCATCTTTATCTTATAAATAAATTTGTAAGGCACAAAGAGGCTCCATAAGTTGCCCAGTGCCATATATAGCTAGCAGTTGGTGGGGATGGGATTTGAACCCAGTCAATGTAGCCCAGGAGTCCATGTTCTTAACAACTATGTGAGTAACTTTGATTTTGATTTTCCCCTTCAGCCCAAATTTCTCACCTGGTAACACATTGTTATTAGCTTGGCTTGTTTATCTATTACTCTTTCTATTCACATACTATCTTTTGAATGTTTTATACCTCATATGATTTTTTTGACATTAGTACTGATGCTGGACATTAATTTCATATGGTTCCAGGATTATGATCTCTCATCTGCATTCAGTACTTAACCTCTGGTTTGGATACAACTCAGGGTAGCACTGGGTTTTCTGGGATAGCAGAATGCTTTGCAGTAGCAGCCAGTACTTACCCTGTCAACCCAGATGCTTTTCTGCCCTCTAGAGGCCACTGCAGGAAGTGGGGTATGTGTGTGGATATCCTGTTTAGGGCCATATTGAGTAGGACTTACTAACCCTTCCTTCTAATGAGCTTATTTATAACCAAAGGGAATACATTTCAACTGGTATTTTAACCAGAGTATCCGATCATCAAATCTTAGTGATACCATATTCTTTACTCCTTTATCTTTCTTAAAATCTACTTACTATTACTTGGGGCTTCAAGATTGGTTGCAACTCTTTCTCAAGTATTTTTTTCATCTAAAATAATTAGATATTCTTAACTCTAGTGTTCTTTGTTTTTCAGGGTCACACATGATTCCTTCCACATAGCTGGTTGCATAGTTATATCTGGGAGTGTTCCCCTATGTTTATTTTAAAGTTATCTTGATGAGTTTAACTGGGAATCCCCCAGTTTCTTCATAAGACACTGTCTCTCAGCTCATTTTCCCTGGGCAATGTGTACACTTCAGTTTCTCCATAAGACACTGTCTCTCAACTTATTTTCCCTGGGCGATGTGTTCCATAGCCTGTCATCAAGGACCCCACATGCTACACATAGCTCATTCGAGCTATAATCTGTTTAGCCCCAAACCTATTGTTTTAAATGTGTATATTTTCCTTTTGACTGGAGTCAAAACTCCAGTGATTATTTGGAATTAGGAATAGATGAAACTCTGATTCCTCTGAGACTTTCATTGTCATGTCTCAGACTTCTGAGTTCTTAGGAGTTTGTCCTAAGTCTTCTCTGGAAGTGTTAATTCACTTCCATGTAGGATTGGGTACCAAATACACAATTGGAAATAGGTCAGATATCTCTTCACTACCTACCAGATTTATGGGTTGGCACAAAACAAACCATTTAATTCTTTAAAACTTGGTTTTCTTTAACAACTACTATAAATATTTTCCTACCGAAGCTATTAGCAGTTTTTAGAATTCTTACTGTTCTGAGTACCTTCTTCAATACATGAGCACATGCTTGCGGAGATACTTCTCTTTGCCCTGTGCCTGGTTAGGGTGTAGCATGGGGGGACCTTAATCACAGACTATGGAACACATCACCCAGGCAAAATGAGCTGGGAGACAGTGTCTTATGGAGAAACTGAATTAAAAAGCAAGAGAGACCAGCAGACTGATTTGTCATCCTGGGAAGGGTAGGCAGAGTGGGAGAAGCCGGATCACAGCTGAGTTGGGAAAGAGAAGGTTCAGAGAAGAGGGTGGGAGTGATTGAACCCGTGGAAGTTTTTGTCAAGAGCCAACAGCCCCTCAGATGAAGACAGGATGGCTGCGGTTAAAACTGCTGACCCTGTCTAGGCACATGTCACTTCTGTAGTGGTGTCCTCACTTTCCTTTCTGTGGTTGCATTGCTCTACTCTTCAGTCTCATGAGTGATTTCCCTCCATTTTCTCATCATGGTGCCATGTAATATAAGTACTTGAAACAAACTTTTATATTTTTCTTCTTCTGTAAAAGAGTACTTGCTGTGTAATCCCTAATAGCTTCTTTAAGAACTCCAACCACCTATACTCCACACAGGATGCAGCTCATAAAGGTTCACCCTCTGGCTCCCTTGCTTCATCCACTGCCGTCATCCTGGATCACTTGCCCTGACCCATTTCACACTTAACCCATCTTCTGACATTGTTTTTGTTTCCAATTTTTCACTTCCTGGCTGACCTTTCCCCTCAGGCCTCAGTACTACTTTTGCAGCTACAAAATTTGCTTCTCTTCTTAACTATGTTTTTGTTTTCCTCCAGCATCACTGCCTCCAGCAGTAAACAGTCTACCTGGTTGGTTCATCCCCAGAGACTGTCCACTAGCATAACTCTTGTGGTCCTGTGGTCTTGAACTCTCCTGAGCTCTCCAAGTGGGTCTCAGCAACCTCTGTTCTATGGAGAAACTTGTCATTCTCTCACATTAGTAGGAGCATAGAAAGGGACTCTTCAGACAGAGGCATCAGCGATAGGATTTACCACTCTCATGTTGTTTGCCTCTGGCAAGATGACAAACATAGCACACCTTCTGCAGCATGCTAGAATTGACTCCTTGGACTTCTATACCTTCAGATTGTCAAGTGGAATTATTGTACTTCATGGCCTTTCCTGCTGGCTCCCTTACTGTACCTGTAGAAAACTGGTTGTGTAGTAGAATTTCCCTATATCCCTGCTATCATGAAAAGTTAACTTTAAAAAATTCTTTTTCATAATGTCATTCAATTCCTTTTTCTGTTATGCAGGGGCAATTTAGGGGGACACATTTCAGAAAATTACCACAATTATCTTTAGCCTGCTGGTGCATTTCAGCAGGCCTTACATTGTCTTTTTTCAGTAGACAATGAAAAGAACCTGAATAATCTTGGAAAAGTACAGATAATTCACAGTCTTTAGTTTCCCTTTAACTTTAGGATTTTTTTCCAACTCATTTCCCACCTTAATGGTTAATAAGAAACCAAAAAGAATTACTTGAATTTTATTTTATTTCCCTTCCCATTCATAACAGTCGATAGCAAGAGAGAGAAGATGAATATGTGAATTTATTCGAGAAAATGTATTAGGTATCTCCTTCATACTAGGCACAGTGCTAGGTAATGTCTTCATAGAGATGAAAGAACACTATCTATTTTCCAAGAGTTCATGGCCTAGTCGGGGACAGAAACTTACACATATTATAATTTAACATACATACTGAGAGAAACCTATTTTAAGTGCTTCAAGGATAGATAAGGAACACTTAAAAACTACTCGGGGGAGAAGAAAGGTAGAGAAAGCTTTCCAAGAGAGGTGATGATGCCTGAGCTAAGTGATTTAAGAATTAGAAGAGATTTACCAGATGTAAACTGACACAATTGACAGGAGCATGGAGGCAAGAGAAATGGAAGACTGTGCTGGGATTGCAGGAAATTTGACATGGCTGAAGCATAGGGAATGTGAAGATGCTGAAAAGGAGTGAGGATGGGAAAGGAAGCTGAGGCTCAATTGTGGAGGTTCTTACATATTTTCCTAAGGAATCTGAACTGTAGTGGAAAGTGCTGGAAAGCCACTGAGGGCATGTCAGTAGGAGAAGGCCATTATGATGTTCATGCATTTGAAGATAATTTTTTTCCAATATGGCTGATGGTTTAGAACAGGGCAAAGGTATAGGTATGAGGATGATGACTACATTAATTTTGGGGTTACATTAATTTTGAAGAGTTATGAGGTCCAAACTAAGGCAGCAGCAATGGAAATTGGAAGAAAAGATATTTGGGAGATTAAGAAGATAAACTGACAGGTCTTGGCTTCATTCTGCCTGTGTGAGTGTAATAGAAATTGAGAAATATAGAATAATTCCCAGTTTTATCTTTTCCTGCTTAAATAACTGGATGGATTTCATAATAATGAAGGAATCATGATTTTTAAAAGTAGCTGACATTTATTGAGTACTTTCTATGTGCTAAGGCATAGTATTACATATATTATTAGTTATATTAGGTATATTATCTCACTTCAATATAGCAGTATCTACTATTAAGTACGTTTTATCAATAGGATAATGGAGGAATGGAAAAGACAAACATTTTCCCCAGGATTGAACAATAAGTGGCCAAACTGGGATTTGGATGCAGGTGTGTGAACCTCCAGAACTTTGATATTGAAACACTATTCTTTTCTGTCCACAGGAGTTGGATTTGATTTGGGGCAAAGATGGTGAATTCTGTTGCGGGCATTCAGTGGATTTCCAGGAGGCATTTGTGAGATGGATTTGAAGGTCTGGTGAATAATCTGATTGAGAGACAGATATCTAGAAAAAGAGCCAAACAGACAACCAGGGCACCAATGAATTATGCAAAATATGGCCTGACTTGCTCCTGTGTTAGTTCCTTAGCTTTGGTTACTCCACTAAAGAAGGAGGACATACTCATCTTCAGAAGGACCAGGCTGAACTACCACAGCCCTTAGCCCAAACCTATCTCTCCACCTGTTTCGGTGACAGGAGTGGGTTAAATTTTTTCTACATTTTCCTTTCCTTATGATAATTCTTATCATGAGAACACATTAATCTTGTGATATTTTCTGTTTTCATTACAATCTTTGTCACACAAGTAGAGCATCAGAATGTTAATGTCTCATATCTTCAGTGAAGAGTAGTAGAATTCTCCACTGCTTTGACCTTTCCAACGTTCTGCATTTCGATTGGGTCTGGAAGTTGATGATTAATGATAATTACAATAATTACACCAAGGGACTCAAAATATAAATTACCAAATGTTCAAAGGAAGCCACTTGAAACCTTTAATAGAATCTTGAACAATCTCTGTCCAAATATTCCCACTTCCTCCTCCGGCACCTCCATCAGACATCCCTCAGTGAGTAGGTTGGGAGAGATTTAGCCTAGGTTGCAGCCAGAAAAATAAAAGAGCTGTGATTTGTGAGCCGTGTTTTAGTTATATGAAGGGGGAAAAAAGAAATCAATTTTTAAATCAATAGAATGGTCCTTCGCCCAAACAGCTTTGCTTAACAAAGAGTGAGCATTCCATAAAACAAGACTTCGCTTTCGATTCAGACCATTAACTACAATTCCCATTAGGCGGGAGGTGCCCCAGGAAAAGGGGATATTTACTTGTCTCCACTGCTCTGGTTTCTTGGCTTTAATTTTAGGGAGGTGTAGCTCTCCAGTATGAAAGTGTTAGTGTTCTATGCCACCTTTACACCTTGACTCGCGGAGGACTCCCAAACTGAACACTGACATCAGCTCAAGCATATTCTATGTGAGTCTTTGCAAGGAGCAAGATGCAGATTCCTTGAGGGTTTTATTTATCTTTTTTAAAAAAGAAGCAGTAAGAGACACTGAATGAAACTTTCATTTCGAGACCCCCGGTTATTTTCTTCTTGCTGCAGTAAATTCTATATTATGTTGCGACAACAGTGCACCATACAGGGTATTTCAATCTCTATCAAAAAAGGCTGCTATGTTGCGAGGTTTCCAAAGGGAAGAATTAATGATGACAAGATGTCCGACAGTGGTTCACCATGGAGCATATTTTTATATGATTGTGGAATAGAAAGGTTCACCTCTTGCTGCAATTTAACACACACATAGGCATCGTATCTACTTTTGACTGTGTCAGTTCATGTTATGGTATCAACTAATTCTAATTAGCATTAGCCAGACTCTAACATCTGGAAGCTATGCACTGAGAATGTCATGAGGAGGTAGAAGAATGCCTAGGGGAAGTCATGGAAAGTCCTGATGGTGTCATTCCCTAGACGTACATAGGACACTATGGGTTTTCACTGAGGCCAGGGTTGACAAAAACAGTACTGTAAGTGATAGCCTTTCAACATGCAAAATGCAGATTTCTGGAGTTTTATTTTTGGTGAAAAGTACTAAGAGGTATACAGTCCAGGACAGGGTCTTTTGGCAAGTAGATGGGGGGTTCTTCCTCTTGCTTTTGTTCTGGGATCTGCAGGAGCCCTGTAGCACTATCAGTATTCTCAGACGCACACCTCTATGGTTGCTCTCAAGTCCAGGTAGGCTGACCCCTAGTTCAAAAGTCTCTAATGGTGGTGGTGCTTTGGAATGTGTTTTCTTTTCCTGGAAGATCCCTCTGGATCTAGGAGGTCACTAAAGATCCTGGAATACACATACTAGATAGTTTCAAGTAGTACTTAAGTTTTAGGAGTATTTTATATTTGTGAATAACTTGGTACTGACTATGTGTGTACATGATGTGTGTGTTGCATTCATGCATATTTCTACTCATCTTAAAATTTCTCGCTTTGAGGGAAGCCACACTTTTTATTGGTCCTATATTACACCTCAGAGGATAGAGATTTGAGATACGTGGTTTAGTCCATGATGGCAACTGGAGAATAACCATTTGAGGTAAGTTTCATCATCATTGTTACCACCTCTCCTGTAATTTGCTTTGGTAGCAGAAACAGAACGTCAGAAGAATAAACTTGAACTTGACCTGACAGCCTAATCAGTTAGTGAATTAATCCAGAGCCATTTGTTATGTTACTTTCTTCAAGTGAAGTCTTGCTTTTTTTTTTCTTTCTCTCTCTCTCTCTTTTTTTTTTTTTTGAGTATATTAGTCTGTAGAGATGTTCAGAGGCTATAAACATGAACTCAAGAAATCTAAACTGTGACAGTTGATCTTGTAACCTGGGCAATTTCTACTGCATTACATTGCATCCTGATTATTTGGAAGGCACAATGCTTTTGATCAGCTATTGAGGTCATGCTTGTGGGTTCAAGTATCTCATTACACTTGTATTTTCTTCCAAATGGATTTGTACCTTTATTTTATTCTGCTGCTTGTTTTTTCTGGGCTACCATTGCAGCTTATTATTGCAGTCTTAAAAAGTAATATATTCTCACTCCCATAAGTTAAAAAACATTCATAAAAAATAGGTGACTCCAATAAAAACGTTAATAGACTTTATTTTCCTTTTATGTGAACATGTGTGTGTGTGTGAAGAAAGTTAATACATATATATATCTAAAGAGCTCATAGTGATTGAAGGCAGGTCTTTATGTTGTCTTAGCAAAGTGAAGAGAAAGAGGGTTCAAGTTCACAAGAAAGAAAAGTATCAACACATATTGTAACAAACAATATATGGCAATATTAAGCAATATACAAAAAGTCAATGCAAATGTTAAAAGTCAGTTGCTGTTTGGGGTTGCCAAATGAGTTTGAAAAGCTACCTAACTTACAAAGTTCTGTAAAGGTCTCAGTTAGCCTTGAATTTTTTTTTTTTTTTTTAGACGGAGTGTCGCTCTGTCGCCCGGGCTGGAGTGCAGTGGCCAGATCTCAGCTCACTGCAAGCTCCGCCTCCCAGGTTGACGCCATTCTCCTGCCTCAGCCTCCTGAGTAGCTGGGACTACAGGCGCCCTCCACCTCGCCCGGCTATTTTTTTGTATTTTTTAGTAGAGACGGGGTTTCGCCGTGTTAGCCTGGATTAGCGTTGATTTTTATAAATAGTCAGAGTTGTTCTAAGCCCTGTCTCACTCCTGGTAGTAATATTGGTCAATTCATATGTGTTCCGTGGGAAGTACATTAATTTAGATTTCCTGAACATTTGCTGGTCTCTAGATGGAGTAGGACCAATATTAAAATCATTAAGCCATTCCATAAACATGTATAGAGCATATTGAAGCCTGATCCTGGGTGTCAGAAGATTCCCTCAGCAAACTTAAGGTGCTCTGTGAGAGGAAATAAACATTGTGACAAAGAATAAAAAGCCCCCAGTGGAGTGGGGCCTAGAGAATTCATGCATCTATTCCTTTCTGATCATTATTGTTCCCAAGACTTTGGTCTGCCATGGAGTCTAGATTCCTACCTTGTATTTGTGACTGGCCTTTTTTGGGTTCGTCTTTCCTTTGACTGTCTTCCTTTTGCTTCTTGATTCTTTTCTTCATTTCTTTTTCTTCAGTTACTACATGTTTCTATCTAGACCCACTTGATTTCCTGACTTTGTACTCCAATAACACCAGCTTCAAACCTCACCTTTTATCTCATCTTTTTTTTTTTTGAGATGGAGTCTTGCTCAGTTGTCCAGGCTGGAGTGCAGTGATATTATCTCGGCTCACTACAACCTATGCTTCCTGGGTTAAAGTGATTCTCCTGCTTCAGCCTTCTGAGTAGCTGGAAGGTGCCCACCACCATGCCAGGCTAATTTTTGTATTTTTAGTATAGACAGGGTTTCACCATGTTGGCCAGGTTAGTCTTGAACTCCTAACCTCAGGTGATCCACCAGCCTTGGCCTCCCAAAGTGCTAGGATTACAGGTGTGAACCACTGTGCCCGTTCATCTCTTCATCTTCATATGTGGAAATGTGTCCTGAGATTCAGTGGGAATACAACCAAGGCCCTCATCTCAAGGAGCAATAGACTTGGTGCTTTCATCATGCAACAGAATAGGCTAATATTTTAAGTGAGGCAGAAACAGTATGGCCTGAGTACCTTCAAATTGTTCTGAGGTCATCTCAACTTGAAACAAGTGATAAGATTCAGTGGCTCCTTCTGCCTTGGCCCATGTACACATCTTAGAGTCAGTGCTGATAGTGCTTTGGCTTGGCCATGGCCCATTGCTGGCCATAAACTAAGTTAAATGGAACAAAAAGATGAACTAGCTTTCAATACTGGCTCTCTGCAATTCTGCTTTTACTTTCTTGCCCATATCCTGCAGGGTGTGATAATCACTTGCTCATCGACTGGTGCCGAGTTGGAAGCGATTGTAATCAATTAAGGTCATGAGGATTCTATTTGTGTTCCATGGCAGCAGCCTCAGGATGATACCCTACTATCATGAAATAGTTAATTCAGATGTCAAATTGGCCCCACTTAAACCTGAGATAAACTGGCTCATTTTGTCTCTTGTTCTTTTATTTCAAAATGTACCATTTTTAAATGATCACCATATGTGTGTGCCAGTGTCATATTTGTATATAGAATATACACATTTACCAGTGTTGTAACATTTAACATTTGCAGAAGTTATGTATACATTTGTGAAAAGCTGTAGTTGTAGACTCTACAATAAATATAAAATAATCACCACTAGTGAATATTCCAGGTCCAAATCACTCAATTCAGTGAACACCTTCCAGGATCTGTGTTATTTCTTGCTGCCCTCCATAGTTTGTAAAGGTAACATTGACTTTCCGGATTTATATGTATTAATATTTCTCAGGAATGAGATTCCTGATAGCTTACATCTTACATGGCATTCTTTAGTAATAATATTCACTTTGTGATTCTTCCAGAGGCTGAAAACTGAGAACATTGAGCAAACTGAAAAGTCAAAGCAAAAGACCCTCGTACCCTTGATCATTACTCACTGGCTGGGTGTGTGTGTCAGAACTCTTTACCGCTCTGATTTTTCTCAGAAACCTCGCCTTGTTTGCATCTTTTGGAGAAACTAGTACACTGCCCGAGCTCCATAAATAATTAATTTCAGCAATAATAATGGGAAACAGAGACTTCCAAGAGGCTTCCTCTTCCCTGTACTGTGAAACTGATATGATGGTATTTTGACTATCAAAACAGTGATTAAGCAGCTTTGGCACACTTTATATTTGGGCTAAATGTGATTTTGCTAATGCACCATCTCATTCTTCCCTCCCCCAACACTCGTATTTTAATGATTTCTAATTAATATTGTAATATTTCTTGAATAATTCATGTTTTTAAACAAGAAAGGCTGGCATAAATTTGTGCCAATCTGTTTGTGTATTGCAGTGCTGTGCTTAACAAACAAACACAGTCTGCTTCCCTTGGAGACTGGTGAAGGGGGAACAGAGAAGGGAAGCGCCAGAGTGCTGAGCTGGGATTCACATTTCTCTTCAAAAGAAAAAGCCCTCTTTGCTTGCTTTCTGAGGGTCAGAGGCAGGCACCTTTGTCTTTGCTATCACCCCTTATCATTTCATCTTTTCTCCTGACAGATGCCCGAGGCCCTTAAGCTGCCCTTCATTACCCTGCACCCCGCTCGCATCACTCTCCAGATGTTCCCTGAATGCTACCTCTCCTCACTCCCATCCCATCCCAAACTAATCTTTTAGCCTCTCTGGACATTGCTCAGGAATAGGCACAGACTATAACCTGATCAGCTAGTCAGGATGAAGTGGATAACAACTCGGGGTGGGTTTATTCATTTAGCCAATAAATATTTAATGAGTACCTGCTGTTTGCCTGGAACAGTGAAAAGCCTGAGGGCACAAGGATGGATTAGTTATTGGGGAGTCTTGGCCAAATAACATGATTGCTCCTGTACAGGGGCTTCTGAGGTGTCCATCTGGGGTCCTCTGGCGGGTTAGAGGGTGATTTGTTTAAAGGAAGGAAGACTTTTGAGCCTCCAACGGGATAGCTGCCGATTCTGCCTGCACATAGTTTGGACCACAGTCGTGATATGGCAGAAAGTCATGGATGAGTTTTTAAATTTTTAATTTTTTCAGAGAAAACAAACCAAACAAGTTAGGAAATATAGGAAAGGCTTCAGAATGAAAGCTTGGCCCATCCCGACTCCGTGTGTTGGTGATGTCCTTTGTTTGGCGTTAAACTCACATTCTCTTAAATTAAACATAAAATTACTCAGAGGCTTAGAAGCAGGAGCTCTTCTTTCTATGGCACTTTCTCTTTTTCTCAGGTTTAAGAAGCCTGCTGCTTTAGAGAGGCTGTTTTTATGTGACATCTGCTGTCAAGTGACTTCAAGTTCCATTCTCTCCCCATCTTTCCTTGAGGCTGGCGAAAAGACTTTAGTATCTATCATTTCTGTCTGCATTAAGGCACTACTAATGCTGTGTTGACCCTGCTGCTGGGGCCGTTAATGTGTGTCACTGTTAATTAGCAGCCAATGGAATGCCCAAGCTAGCGACATGGTTCACTGAGATGGATGTGGTTGTTTTGATTGCATTGCTATTGCTAGGCTAACTATCATTTGTACTAATGATTTCCAAGTAGGTAGCAAAAGAGTAGGAGGGAAATGACTTAATTTGATTTTTCCCTCTACTATCTGTAAGAGCAATTTCAGTTGTGAAAACACTCTGCAGAAGCAACAGCTCTCAAATTCTTTTCAGTCTTTGGAAAGAGAGATTATTAACTGACCATATCAAGATAGGGAGTGTTGGTGATTATGTATACAGTATAATCTTTCCAGAATGGAGATAGCATACCTGCCCTCTGATGTATTGCAAATGGCCTCTATGGACACAATCATCCAGCAAACAAGAGGCATCTCCTATGGCTGTTGCTGGTCCTAATGACCCTGAAAAATGGAAAGAAGAGTTGACAGTACAAGTAGTGGGAGTATGCAGCTGGTAGGAAGAAGAGACATTGGGCTTGTTTTTGCCCAAAGGGTATAGGAAAGCAGGATGGAATTTAGAGGTAGATGCTGAAATCTTTATGAGGGATGTTGAAACTCTTAATAACTTTACAAGTTTTCAGAATGCACACTTGCCCTTTTATCTGCTTCAGTGTCCCCTTGATGCTTGAGTATACTGTTGCTGCGTCTCACAGTAATACTGCCACATTTCCCAACCCCTAGGTCCAGGATTAAGAATGGACATCTGCTTACAACTAGATTGGAACCAGAAGTTTATGCCTCTAAGCACAGTGCCACTTCAACAGTAATGGGCAATTATTTTTCATGTCCCTATCAGTCCATTTCCTTTCCTCAGCCTTTTCATTCAAGGATCCTTCCAAACTTCTCTGTGTCCTCCATCTTTGTCCTGTCGCCTTCTTTCCCATGTCCAGCAACTTAGCCGTATTGGAAGAATACTCTCTACACAAGTTTTCTTCTAAACAGGTTCTACACAACTGTTTAGAAACATCTCAGTTTGTATCCATCTTCCATTTGTTCAAGACTATTATTGCCTCCAGTATTTGAGAATCCTTAGTGTGAGAGAATCCTCTTACTTCCTACGGGCTGTGCCCATTTTGCCATTTCTTCCTCTCCTTGGTCTTCAACCTTCCCAGCTTTACTGACGTGTAGCTCTTAAGTTTCTCCCATTATAAAAGAAAAACCTTAATTTTACCTCACATTTTTCTTGAGCTAGAAACCTATATTTCCCCTTACCTTCCTAGAGACATTTTTTTGAAATAACGATCTACAATAAATAACTCCACTTCTCACTTTGCACTCATTCCTCAAACAGTTAGAAGTAGGCTTCAGTCTCTGTCTCTGTAGCTCCACTAAACTGCTCAGCAAAGACCACAAACAACCTCTTTGTGACCAGAGTAGGTGACGTTCGATTTTCACCTTACAAGGCTTCTCTGTAGAATTTGACCCAGTTAGCCACTCCCCATCTCTTGAGATTCTTTCCTCATTTGGTTTCCTTGACAATTCTCTCTTTCTTGGGTCATTCGCTTACACCTTTGGTGGCCCCTTCTCAGTCTTCTTTTTGGAAAGTTTATTGTATACTTTATCACTTAGATGTTGGAGTCCTTGAGGGCTTCCTCCGCTGCTCTCTTGTCTTTTTAACCCATGTGGCCCTTTCAAGAAGATATTATTCACAGCTTTAGGTCTCACATACAAGATGACATTGTCCTCCTTTTCCACTCTCCCTTTTAAAATTTTTGGCTCAGTGTTTCTTAGCATGTTATTCTAAAAACGTGAGACTTTTCTATGGGGCCCCCAAATCTTCTATAAGTATACTCAAACCCAAAACAAACACCCTTTTCTCAGAGCACCAAATCTAATCTTCCTTGTATATTCTTCGCCCAGGGATTGACAAACATCTAGCTAATTGCCCAAGCTAGAAAGCTGGCCCTGTCTTGTCTCTTGCCCTCATTCATCAGGCCCAGTGTATAAGTAACTTCTGTTGACTCTGTTTCATCATAACCCTCCCTGTCACAGTTTTAATTTGCTTCCTTCTCAAATTCTCAAATTCTTTCTAGTTTCTCACAAGGTAAATAGCTTTTTGGTCCTTTGCACCTCTCCTACTCCATTGCTGACCCCTATTCTGTCCTCATTGTATGCTCCACCAAGCTACTTGCAGCTCCAGGACTCTGCCATGCCCTTTCCTCCCTCCGTGCTTTTGTACATGCTGGATCCTTTCCCTGAAGCATCCCTTTTCTGGCTAGCTCCTGTTCTTCCACATTGCGACTAAAATGCCAGCTCCTCTTTGTGGCCAGAGTCGTGCATTTTTAAGCACTCTGTGGCCCCATAGGAAAAAATGCAGGTTCTTTCTGCATTTTTTTTCCTCAAACTCCATGGTTATTGTTTTTTGTTTTGTTTTCCTTTGTACTTCGTTCCACCAACTGAACTCTAAGCATCTTATAGGAATAAATCTTTCTTTTTAATATGTATACCACCTGCTCACTGCCTAGAACAGAGTCAATGCTAAATAAATGTTTGTTGATGTGACATAACTGTTCCACCCCTCACTCAAGGTTATTCTGTTTTCTTCAGCACTGAATTCACATTTTATTAAAATAAGAACAAGAACACCTACAGTTCTAGATTCAGAAAGAAGCTGGATTGTAGTTGTGTCCTTGTAACTTGAAAGATGTGTTACCTGGGATCTTTATGGTCCTAAGATAGGGGCTAGCATAAGATCAAAGACTTAAAATTGTGCTCTGAGGAGACCAAGATTTCTTGAAGACAAGAGGGAGGATGAGGATGAGGAACTCTGTGCCCTCCTGACTTCTTTGTTTCAAAGAGGAGCTCCACTTTCATCAGTTTTATATATTGTGATCTCATGTAGAATTTTCTGTAAACCATAGATTCCACTGCTGAAATATAATTTGGAAACCACTTCACAGGGTTATCTCTAATTCTCTTCTGGCTGAAAATATGTCTGTGGATCTGTGAGCTGCATAGTAATATTGGCCTGACAAAGCATATCTCCCAGCAGCACAATGGAAATGCATTACATAATCTTTGTATAAACATTCAATTTTACACTTTCTGCAGAGAAGAGAGAGGGAATGGGGATAGAGAGGGGAACAAAAAAGAGAAAAAGAGGAACTTGGAGGCCAGTGGAAAGGAGGGCAAAGAAAATGCAAAGGTGAATTAACTACAGACAGAGGAATCCACTGCTCTACTCCACAATCAGAAGCCATGGAGAGAACGTGCACCTCAGAGTGCAGGTGAGCTAGGAGCCTGGAACCTGCTGTTTCCAGAAGTCTTCCAAGTGTGAGCATCTCACAGTGCTAAGTTGAAGTCTAATATTCAAAGGTACACATTTTTCATGCAACACAGGCCCAAAATGCAAGCCAACATCATTTGGTGTTTAATTAAAGAAAAGAGACTTCAGTTCCAAAGCCGGAGGACAAACTGTGTTGGACTTCAAAATACACTGCCATTTTTTAAATGATGCTATAGGTACTGTGTTTTATGTGCAATGTAAGGGGTGTTCAATTTTCCACTTAGAACTGAATATAACGCACAACTCCACTATATGACATGTCTGAAATTCTCGGGTTCTGTGATTTTCTGTGTTGTAAATCATCCTTAATCTCTTCTATGCAGGAACTATTTTACATGCAAATAACAATGTTTATTCATCTGGTATAATAATGATTAGTACAAACAATGTAGAATGTGCTGGAATCTATGGAGGAGGTGCATAAATCGTGAGACCAAGAAAAGACTGCAGACAGCACTCATAGTGTCAGCTCTGATTTACATCATCACATTTAAATGCAAGAAGGAATGTTGACTCTAACGACAATCAAATACATTAAAACAAAGCTCTTTGCATTTTTGAGCGATAGACAAAACAAGCCTGAAATCTATATCCTATTTCAGTGTCCTTGATAGAAAAATATAGAAATTCTGCCTAATCATAGAATTGGGGAAAAGAGGAATAAATCCAGATACTGAGGGAGAGAAAAAGAAATGCTAAATAGTGGCTTTATAATACAGAAATCTTTCCATTCAAGAAGTGCATTTTAAAATCCCATTGAAAATGCCATATAAAGTTGAATTGCCCTTGGATTGTTCACTTTGAAAAATAATATGGAGGATGGCTGCAATTTTAGGGTGGGAAGTCGTCTGTTTTTTAGAAACCTAATTTTATAGCCCAAGTCTACTGGGGACTTTTCTGAGGTTTCTGCCATCCTTTAATAAACTTGTATGTTGTTGTCAGTTCCATTTATGGCACTTTCCTATTAACACTGTCCTTGGAAAATCAAGAATGGCTAAATAATAATAGATTTGAAATGTATTGTTTTGCTCTGTAAAAAATTGTTACAGAGTGAGAAAGAGATTCAGCATAAACTTTCATTAGAGCAGTCTATGTTTATCATTCTAAAGTCTTTAGAATGTTAACATGCTCCAAACCCTAAATTAAATCAAGTGAAGACCTGTCAGAAGCAGCAAACGAATGAATGTATTTCTTGCAATGCATAAATTCAATTTCACTTGAAAACATTATAGTACATTGGACAATTATTTCTCTTGTTTCTTTAATTGGCAATAGTCTCATTCCTGAGCCTTGCTTTGCCCAGACAAATCTAATGTGACACAAAAGATCTGATTTGGAAAACACAGAAGAACCTACATGTATGAGCTGGAGTACACATTGTAGTTGGTGTTCACAAGTCATTACCCATGATTTCTCATAATGAAGGTGAGTTAGTGTCTCATGAGCAGATAGACCCTGTTTTAAGGTATATGGAATTCCTTCTGGGAATGAGGGTCAGGACATATATACTCCTTTCTCTCTCCTTCCTCTGAGACTTTGTTCATGACATCACTCCATTTGGAACATCATCTATTTTTGTTTCCTCAAATCTGGACTTTGTTTCCTTCACTATCTTAATAATGACGTAGGTTGTGGGGAAGACTTCCAGATTATTTTCTAAATTATTTTCCAAATTATGTTCTTTCTTCTTTCTAGTCCTTTGCACCTTCCTGTTTTCTCAGAACGTGAAGTTCTTTTAAAATCAATCTCTGTTGTGTTGCTGGGTATATATGGATTCTTATGCCCCTTGTTTTATGTTTATTATTATGTTTGTGCAGGAACCTCAATATTGTTGTCTAGAGTGTCTGTCCTAATTTACATTCCCACCGACAGTGTACATGAGTTCCCTTTTCTACACATCCTTGCCAGCACTTATCTTTTGTCTTTTTGATATGTGTAAGGTGATAACTCATTGCGATTTTAATTTGCATTTCCACATTTTAATTACTGATTTTGAGCACCTTTTCATATGTCTGTTGGCCATTTGCATATATTCTTGGGAGAAGTGTCTATCCAGTTCTTTTGTCCACTTTTAAATCAGGTCATTTTTCTCCATTGGGTTGTTTGAGTTCCTCACATATTTTGGATATTAATCTTTTATTAGATTTGTAAGTATTTTTTCCAATTTCAAGGTTGCCTTTTCAGTATGTGAGTTGTTTCCCTTGTGTTGCAGAGATTTCTTAGTTTGACGTAGTCTCTAGCCTTGCTTATTTATTTTTGTTACCTGTGCTTTTGGCATCATACCCAAGAAACCATTGTCAAAGTTAATATCAAGAAGATTTTTCCTTGTTATTTCTTCTAGGAGTTTTACAGCATCGGGTCTTATGTTTAAGTCTTCAATCCATTTTGAGTTGCTTCTTGTGCATCCTGTAAGATAAGGGTCCAGTTTCATTCTTTTGCATGTAGGTATCCAGTTTTCCAAACACCAATTGTTGAAGAGCCTATCTTTTCCTCATCCTCATGTATATTTTTGTCCTCCTTGTTATAGATCATCTAACTGTAAGTGTGTGGATTTATTTCAGGGTTCTCTATGCTTTGCCATTGGTCAATATGTCTGTTTTTATACCTGTTCCATACTGTTTTGATTAACTGTAGCATTGTAATATGTTTTGGAATCAGGAAATATGATGCCTCCAGGTTTGTTCTTCTTTCTCCAGATTGCTTTGCCTTTTGGGGGCCTTTTGCAGTTCCGTGTAAACTTTAAGATTTTACTATTTCTGTAAAAAAAAAAAATTGGCATCTTGTTAATTCTTTTAAAACTTTAAAATTTATAACTTTAAAAAAGTGATTATTTGGAAGAATCCGGAAAATAAAATCAACCTATTTTTAATTTTTTGAGTTTCATTTTTCTCTTTTAAGAAAAAGATAGTCCTTATTTTTTAGAGCAGTTTTAGGTTCACAGCAAGGTAGAATGTATGGAGATTTCATACACAGCAAAGCAGAATATATAGAGAATGCAGGATCTACCTCCTACCCCACATATGCACACCCCTACCCCCCACCATCAAAATACTGCACCAGAGTGGCACATTTGTTGCAACCTATGAACCTATATTGACATATCATCAGTCTAGTTTTAAATGAAGGACATTTCTTTTTTTCTTCTTAAGGTATTGTTACATTAGAATAGATTCTTGAAAATGTAGAGATCTCTTTACGGTTACCTAAAAGATCTAAGTTGAACTTTTCCAGGATTTGAAATGAAAGAGAAGCCAAAGAATCTAAGTCAGAGCTCCCAAGACATATTTAGGAGTTTTCCTTAGGAAGGTCGGTCAAGTTCGAGGAGCAGGGTAAAGGGAGAGTCTTTGAATTAGAAAAAGTGGAAGATGGGATACAGCATGCTGTGCATGGCTTCTGTTCAATAGAGATGGCAATCTAAGGTCACATGTGCAGCGCTGTGTTTAACTGTGGGCATTAAGCTTTAAAAGGGATGTTGACTAGTTCCCCATACAGTGTTCTAGTTTGCATTTGGAGCACAGAATACAATATTTTAAAGAGGGTGATATGGTTTGGCTCTGTGTCCCCACCCAAATCTCATCTTGTAGCTCCCATAATTCCCACATGTTGTGGGAGGGAGCTGGTGGGAGTTGATTGAATCATGGGGGCGGGCCTTTCCCATGCTTTTCTCATCTTAGTGAATGGGTCTCAGGTGATGGTTTTAAAAATGGGAGTTTCTCTGTACAAGTTCTCTCTTTGCCTGCTGCCATCCACATAAGATGTGACTTGCTCCTCCATGCCTTTCACCTTCTGCCATGATTGTAAGTCCAGTAAACTTCTTTCTTTTGTAAATTGCACAGTCTTGGGTATGTCTTTATCAGCAGTGTGAAAATGGACTAATACAGACGACTTTTCCCCCAAGTGTCCGTGTGTGTATGTTGGGCTACTTAGTGAATGGGAAGAACCAAATCAAAGAAGTTCAGGAGGTGAAAATGATATCTCTGGCTTGTATGTGTTCTAGTTTTAACACGATATGGGGAGAAGAAAAATCTGCTACCAATGTCATCAACAAAATCTGGAAAGAAATGTTTAAAAAGAATTAAGATTGGGGAACAGGTATAATTATCTTCAATCATTAAAAAGATTATCATATAAAAGGATTAGCCTGTCCTGTGGTCTCTGAAGTAGAATAAGGAACACTCCATGAAAGTTAAGCTAGGTAGCTCACACTGTTAAAAGTGGAAGAGAGGCCTTGTAACAAAGTAAATTTGTTCCTCTGACATTTACTCAGAGTCTGAGTGAACACCTGCCACTGCACTGTGAGCAATGCTGGCTTAGGCTCTGAGAGTCAGGGTTTTAGGGCCCTGTGGCATCTGGGCGTAGTCCTGCTCTTAATATTAACACCTTGGTTGAAAGTCATTAAACCTGCCAATACTCAGCTTACTCATCTGTAAAATGGAAAAAGTGCCACCTATGTCTCAGGACTCTGTGAGGACAGAATAGGACAATTTATAGAAATTTGAAAGCTTTATGACTTTTAAAACTGTACTAGGCTAAATAGATACCAGATATTACTAAATGAAGACAAACGTAATTTTCTCTTGATTTCAAATTTTGACTGTAAGTGTAAACTACACATTAGATTTTGAAGACTTAGTACAGAAATTGTAAACTAATTATCTTTATGTCAATGTTGAATGGTATGTTGAGTATGTTGGGTTGAAATGTATTATTAAAATTAGTTTACTTGTTTATTTTTACATTTAATATGGCTAATGGGAACTTTAAAATTACAAATGGGCTCAGTTTGTGGTTTCTATTATATTTCTGTTAGAAAGAACTAGGCTAGAGTGTCAGAAATCAGGCAAGCCAATGTAATCTTCAGACATTATTTTTGTTCCAGATACAGCTCAGATTCTGGTGAAGGTAATCTTTTAAGTACATTTTTTGAGGGAATTTTTCTGAAAATCTCATTTGGTCTTCTGATCTCAAGCTGTACAGAGCATCTAAGACTTTTTTTCTAAACAATGCTCTTGCTTAATTTTGAGAACTGTATCACTCCCCAAAGTAGCTATAGGCTAGACAAGTGCTTCTCAAAATTTTCATGCATAGAAGTCATGGGAGCAGAAGGAGGCCTTATTTAATATAGAATCTGAGTGAGTTAGTCTGGGAAGGGGCTTGAGATGATGCCAAGGCTACAGATCTGGAAAATATACATTAAGAAGCAAGGGGCTAGAACACATTAGATCCACCAGACATAAAAATTTGGGAAGAAGGGAAGTGAGGTGCTTTTCATAAATCATCAGGAGGAACCCTCTATCCTTAATTAACTTACTCTTCTTTCTCCTCTCAGATTGAGCTGTATCTATAGAAGGTGAAATGAACAGGCCACAGCACAACTAATCTGCTCAATTCCAGTGTTGCAAAGATTGATGGATACCATTGTGTGATCAATTTGGTCATGACACTGGGTATCAGTCATGAGCATGACTGAAATGAATGGAATCACTTTACTCCAATCTGGTTTGCTTTCATTGTGTAAACTTAACTGATCTTGAAGTTTGGGGTCAGGGAAATCAGTGCTACATCTAAGTCTACTAACCTTCTTGGGATAATTTATTAAATTATAAATTTATAAAGCTTATTCATGCATATTAGTTATTATAAGGGGCAATCAATCAACTTGCTTGCCTTATTCATATTCTGTTCTCAAAGGTATGCTTACTTTCAGTTGAATTTAGAAAAGTCACATTTTAATGTTTATAAAAGTTGAATTTTATTATTAGATAATAAAATATATCCCCAAATTAATTTTTGAAATCAACTCAAGAAAAGAATTACTAAGATTTAATAAAAAATGTTTGGAACAGTTATACAATGTTTTGAATAAGTTTATAATCTCCCAAAATGGCTACTTTGAAGAAAAAGCCATATGTAATTTTATAATTTTAAAACTTATAAATCATTATTTATGCCTCGATTTATATGTCTTTAGAACATTTTTCCAATGTGGATATGAGGCATAGTCAATCATGTCAAATCTAATAAATAAATTCTGCATGACTGGGGTTCTTGAGGTTTTCTGGATGGAAACTTTAATTCCTGTGACCTTGAGTCTCATTTTCCATCACTCATAACGTCAAATTACTTTACTGTTGATTCCTTTTCTTGTTATTCCTGCAGTGGACTCCTTATTTTAATTCAGATCTGGTTCAAAACATTGGCTGCTACTTTGACCTACACTGACATTTCAAAGGCTGCAGAATAATTAGTGAAATAAAAACCTCATAATTACTTTCTAACACACACCCACACAAAGCCTTTTGTTGAGCTGGCAGAATGGATTGAGATTTTTGTTGTGTTGTATTTTGTTCTAAATGATTGAGCATGGAACTAAAGTGAAATGACACACATTTCTTGAATGCACAAAATGATCTGAAAACTAAGATACTCAATGTTTCACATAACAGTATTGAAATCTTACTAAGAATCAACTTCGTTTAATATCTGATTTTAAACTTTAAACTCTCACAAAAAGAAGTATTTCTTTTGAGGTAACTTGAAGATAGCATATGATACCGTATTAATAGCAGCAATCTTTTTTTTTTTTTTTTTTAATAGTTGTTGGCTTTTGGCTTGGTTGGAAATGATTAAACTCAGAATTCTTCTGATCCAGATATTAAGATGGCTCTAAATGTGAGTTTAACTATCCTAGGAAAATGTTTCCTACAGCGTAGATATGATAAATATGTTTGTATTGCAACTGCTCTTTCCTTTCAATCTGATTTGTTCACTGGGCTTAGGCGTGTGCATGGGGATCTACACATATTTAATGTAAGCAAGTGAGATCTTGCTTGTACCTAGTTTCCTCAGTCAAAAGAAGAGAAAATTAGCTGGTTCCTGTTGATTGTGTATGAAGTCCAGTGTGAAAGATTCACCATTGGATCTTTGTGATCTATACATTTTTTTCTATATAAAAAATTAATTTTGAATGCTGGACATTATCTTACATAAAGCTTTTTTAAAAAAAAATTTCTTTGTTTTATTTCATTTTTTGAGACAGAGTCTCACTTTGTTGCCCAGGCTCGAGTGCAGTAGCGCAATCTCAGCTCACTGTAACCTCGAACTCCCAGGTTCAAGTGATTCTTCTGCCTCAGCCTCTCCAGTAACTGGGACTACAGGCACTTTTCACACCCATTTAATGTTTTTATTTTCAGTAGAGACAGGGTTTCACTATATTGGCCAGTCTTGTTTTGAGCTCCTAACCTCAAGTGATCCACCTGCCTCAGCCTCCCAAAGTGCTGGGATTACAGGCGTGAGTTACTGCATCTGGCTTATTAAAAGTCTTTTGTAGTACTACTCATTTGTAAGTCAGACACTGTTTGCCCTGATGAGATTCTTTGCAGTACAGGTATTATTTTGTCTGTTTTGTTTTGATTATTTTTTATTGCTGTTGTTTTATTGTTTGTAGATTCTATATTAATAACTAACACAATCTATATGTTGAATAAACATGCTCTTTTCTACAAAACAAAACATGATCTAAAGTGGTACTTCTCAAACTTTTTGATCTAATTTACACTAATAATGACTAAGGACCCTGAGATGTTTTGTATGTGTGTTATATTTACTGATCTCAGAAATTAAAATTGAGAAATTAAAAAAATCTATTAATTAGAAACAAAAACAACATAATATATGTTAACAAAATAATGTATTTTATTAAAAATAACCATAATTTTGAAACAAAAAAAATTAGTGAGAAGAATATCATTGGTGTTTATGTTTTGCAAATTTCCTTAATACCTAACTTGTTGGAAGATGAATGAAGATATTATAGCTCATGTAGCCTCTCGAAAATTCCACTGCATAGGATACTGAGATCAAAAAAGACAACTTATATGTCACCAAATATTATTACAAAAATAAGTTTGAGTTTGTGGAGTCTCTGTAAATGTCTTGAGGTCCCTCAAGGGTCATTACACCATACTTTGAGAACTGCTAGTTTAAAGATGAAAGCAAGAGTATGGCTGAACAATTCTTTATTAAATAAGGAAGATGTAAAGTGGTTCCTGAAATGGAAAAATAAAAGTTCCTTTAAGAATCTGAAGGGGGTGCTTCAGAGATCTTCTCATTAAACAATAGGGCTTCACTGATTATTAAGTGTTGGCCCATAGCAGCTTTCTAAGAATCTTAAGCTTAGAGAAGGGCTTGTTTGTGGGTGTAGATTTTGTCTAGTGAACTGAAGCCAATATGAAGCTTTATAGGAAGCCCACAGGTTTTTAAAAGAATTATATTGGGGTAAACACTGTCACCTCAAATTAAAAGGGACAGAGAATATAAAATGAGAAAGAGGCCCTTGGATTTCTAAATTGCTATAAGCAGGAAAGTGGCTGAGAAAATTATTCAGCTGCAAACACTGGCCATTAATCATGGAAAAGGAAGGATGACTCAAAATAAAGAGGCCAGAGGACAGAGCCAAGAGCTTTGAAGAATCATTTCCAGAGAATAGAGCCCCGTCCTAATGAAGAAACTGCCAACACATCTGGCTGGATTTTAGAATTTCTATAAACCAGTGATTCCTATGTGCCTTCTGTTTTCTTTTTAAAAAATTGTATCTACAGAAGTTATCTTATGTTTCTTCCTTTGTTGTATAGTGTGTGTGTGTGTGTGTGTGTTTGTGCACGCATGTGCACAGGCAGGTATCTTGTTTCTTTCATTCACAAGTCTTGAGCTTGAAAGGCAATCTACTCAAAGAATAGAGGAACAATGGCCAAAAGCGTCATCTATATCTGGACCTTATGAATCACTGGAGACTATGGGGCAGAATGTGATAATCAGCCTGCAAGTTTTCTTTCAATAATAATTGCCACTTGATATTCATGCCCTTATGCAGCTTCCTCTCACATTTAATTAGGACTGGTCCTGTGTGACCAATAGAATATGGTGGAAGTGATTGTATGTCTTCTGACACTAGGTTATGAAAGGCACTGAAACCTTAGGTTTGGTCTCTTTCTCACTCTGCGTGACGCTAGCTGCCCTGTTGACAGGCCTGTGTGGAGAGGAACTGAGGTTCTGGGCGACAGCTAGCAGCAACCTGCCAGTCTTGTGAGCAAAGTAGATTTGGGAAGTAGATCATTCAGCTCAAGCCTTCAGTTGATTGCAGCTCAACCCAACAGCTGACTGAATCTTATGAGACACCCTGAGCTGGGATTCCTCAACTGAGATGCGGTTAAATTCCTGAAAGACAATAAATAATTATTGTTATTTTAGGACATTAAATTTCAGCATGATCTTTTAATGTAGTAATAGGTGATTTATATATAGGCCAGACAGGACATGTCTTTCTGTAATGTATTATAGAACATGAAGCAGGAATTTTGAGGACAATGGTTCTGATTCACACACAGTAGCATTGAACTTGAAGGGAATACCTTGTATTTTTCTCCACAAAGAATCAAGGCTCTTTCCTAGTCCTAGGAATATCCAGGAGTATTAACCTTTTCAAGCCTTTTGAATTTTTTAAAACTGGGACTTAATTTATTAATCTTAAAAATCAAAGATATCAACTATGATTTCAAAGGATCCCTTATGATTTGAAAACACCAGATTTTGTAAATCTATTTCAATACATAAAAAAAAAGAAAAATCTTGTTAGAAAACTCCTAGCATTTTTCCCCCCTTGGCAGATTTGGTATGATTCCTACCAATTTAAGTGAACTACCATATTTTATGTCATTTCTTCATCTATCATTAGTTGAAACCTTCTACTCAGCTTCATTATATGTAAGTGTAGGGTTTTTTCTTCCAGTTAAGAGTTAAAAATACACCATGTCACTGAATTTATTTTTAACTTGAAAAAGACAGCTTGACATTTCAGTTTCACATTAGCAATAGCCTTGGATTTTGCTTTTTATTGTTTGAAAATATATCTCAAACTGACAAAATGTGGTAGAAAACACGTGTCAAGTCAACTAAATGTAGATACAGATAGAAGTATCAGTGATAAAATGGCATAAGGATTTTTTGTTGAAAAGATGTGTAATTAATTCTGGCATCATTACAGTATTAACATTTGTAATCTGAACTGGCAGATTTATTTCAATTCATTCATAGTGTTTATTATGTGTGCTATGTTTTTACTCAATAACTGGTAAATTCTAAAGGTAATTTGGGTATTTAAAAAATTTCTTCCTTGATATAGCAAAGAAAGGTAATGAAGAGGAACTACTGTCTTTTCATATTAAGATCTCTTTAATTCAGCAATAAATATTCACCAAAGTGCATGCTATCTTGAGATAAGGTCACTTTGACCATCTATTCCATTAAAAATATGTTTATTTTACTTACAGGTGTCATCCATTAGGACAGGCAATTGACGTTTCGGCTAGTGGCCTTTGTCAAGGAAATAAAACTTACTTTTAATGAAATGGAAGTTTCTAAATGACCCAATCTTAAGAAGCATGCACTTTGGTGAATATTTATTTATTATAAACTAGTCAGCTGAAAATGCAATTTGCGCTGCTGAAGGTGATCTGGTTATTTATGAATAGTAATATCACTCATGTTCATCTAATTAGGAAAAAAATCTTTGAAAATCATGCAGGCATTCAACAATCTCTTTAATTTTTGCTCTCATTTAGCTTTTACTTTCTTTCTCAATGCTTTTTTAAGCACTTGTATCTTCTCCCTTTTTAATGTATTCAATTTTTTTGCCTCTCGTATTGTCCCTATTTCTCTACTTTTTCTTTCTTCATTAAATTAAAATCATTCTTTTTTTCTTCTAGAAAACACTCGAGAGGCTACAGCATAAGCACATTTTTCTTTTGTATTTGCTTTTCCTCTTCCCTTTTCTCCTGTCTCCCAACTTCTTCCCATTTTCAATGTCAGACAAGCATTTACTGACATTGCTTGTTACTGGAGTTACTGGAGTAACCCCCAGTTACTCCAGGGATGGCAGAATGACCACACCTTTTCAAGAGTAGCCCGGCTCTCAGTACAAAGACATATGGGACAATATCTTAGCAATCAATAAATAAAGGGAGAAACCAATTATTATTCTACAACCGTCAGCTCATTAATATTTTAATCTTAATATTTCACATGCCATTTGACTTTGATGACAACGTGTCAACACAACAGCCAGAATTAGATTTTTCCCTGCTGCTTAAAATCAAACTAAGTAGCTCACCTACAAACTTCTTCCTTAATAGCAATTGAGTAGAAATCTTATGATATGTGTATACTGGTTAATGAATTTGTGGCCAATGGCTAGTTCTAGTCCTGTAAAATCCCCCAATTTGACTTTCTGCAGTCCACTTAAGGTACAAAGGCTGTGGTAACAAAAAAATCCCTTAATTTCAGCTGCATAATTATAACCTATTTTTTATTAGCATAATGGATACTGATTTCTTTTGCACCGTGGGTTGCCTGAAGGGCTTTATCCACTACAATTACTCAGGGAACCAAGCCAATGGAGGTTCCTTGGCATATGCTTATGTAACTCTGTGGCGTGCGGTACATAGTACACTGGCTCTTGTATCTTTCACCCAAGGTGACACATTGTTACTTCTGTTCATATTTCATTGGTCAGAGAGTCATATACCCTGACCTAACTTCAAATGGATTGAAAAAGTGCAGTCCTAGGGGCCGGGCGCGGTGACTCAAGCCTGTAATCCCAGCACTTTGGGAGGCGGAGACGGGCGGATCACGAGGTCAGGAGATCGAGACCATCCTGGCTAACACGGTGAAACCCCGTCTCTACTAAAAATTACAAAAAACTAGCCGGGCGAGGTGGCGGGCGCCTGTAGTCCCAGCTACTCGGGAGGCTGAGGCAGGAGAATGGCGTGAACCCAGGAGGCGGAGCTTGCAGTGAGCCGAGATCTGGCCACTGCACTCCAGCCTGGGTGACAGAGCAAGACTCCGTCTCAAAAAAAAAAAAAAAAAAAAAAAAAAAAAAAAAGAAAAAGTGCAGTCCTATCGTGAGTCTGAAAAAAGCTGAGAACAGAAATATTTATGCATGGCTCCATTCACTACATGGGGCTGTAACATACTCATGGGGTCACTAGAATTGTGGATTATGGGTTTAAATGTAACTATACCACCAGAAGACCAGTTATTTTACTTAGGTTCACTCTGGGTTATGGATGCTGAATTATATGTCATTACGTTGTAGTGGCTGGAGGAGAGCAGCTAGGGATGGTTCAAAGTGAGACACTGTCAGTCTGTGAAGTCACCATAAGCTGGGACTCATTTTTGCTTTTAAGCTGAACCTTTGTGTTTGGATCAAATTATTCTAACTTACGTTGTTTAATGCCAGGTTATTGGATTATTTCTTTTGTTTTTGGCAAGCTCATGAGAAACATAACAAATTCATATGGTTCAAGGGAAAGAAATAGGTAAAATAGAAACCCAATCTCTTAGGTATAAAACCATCAGATAAAATAGTACTTCACATTTCTTATTGAAATTACTTTCAGTACTTCATGAACTATTATAGAAAATCGATTTTTTCTTGTATTCATTTGGATAGCACTGATAGCCAGCGAGCATATTATTTTTGTAAATTTATATATTGTAGCAATCAAATCATGAGACACAAAATTTTATCTCAGGTTTTTAAACACAAAAAGGTATATCATTTGTGAAATATTATTTTTAAAATCTTCTTTTTTTTTTTTTTTTTTTGAGACAGAGTCTTGCTCTGTTGCCTAGGCTAGAGTGCAGTGGTATAATCTTGGCTCACTGCAACCTCCGCCTCCTCAGTTCAAGAAATTGTCCAGCCTCAGCCTCCCACGTAGCTGGGATTATAGGCTTGTGCCACCACACCCAGATAATCTTTTGTATTTTCTATAGAGCTGGGGGGTTTCACTATGTTGCCCAGGCTGGTCTTGAACTCCTGGCCTCAAGTGATCTGCCCACCTAGGCCTCCCAAAGTGCTGGCATTATAGGTGTGCACCACTGTGTCCAGCCTTAAAATCTACTTTCTGATATGTATACTTATTGTTTTTATTTCATCTCATTATATTGGACAGAACTTCCAAAATCATTGACATAAATATGAACTATTAAATGTATTTACTTGGTCTAGATTTTTAAAATTTATTTTTATTTTTTGTGGGTACATAGTAGGTGTTTATATTTATGAGGCACATGAGATGTTTTGGTACAGTCATCCAATACATAATAATCACATCATGGAGAATTGGGAATCCATCCCCATTTTATCCCTGTTATAAACAATCCAATTATAATTTTAGTAATTTAAAAATTAAATTATTATGGACTATAGCTGCCCCATTGTGCTACGAAATATTAGGTCTTATACCTTCTTTCTAACTATTTTTTTGAACCTATTAACAATCCCCACATCCTCCTGCCACACCCCACTACGCTTCCAAGCGTCTGTAACAATCCTTCTATTCTCTATTTCCATGAATTCAACTGTTTTGATTTTTACATCCCACAAATAAATAAGGACATGGGATATTTGTCTTTCTGTGCCTGACTTATTTTACTTAACATAACGACCTCCAGTTCCACTCTTGTTGTTGCAAATGACAGGCTCTTATCCTTTTTTATGGCTAAATAGTACTCCATTATGTATAGGTACCACATTTTTTTATCCATTCATCTGTTGATGGACACAGGTTGCTTTTAAATCTTGGCTATTGTGAACAGTGCTTCAACAAACATAGGAGTGCAGCTATCTCTTCAATATACTCATTTTCTTTCTTTGAGGTATATATTCAGCAGTAGGATTGCTGGATCCATGTCCTCTCCAGCATTTGTTATTGTCTGACTTTTAGATAAAAGCCATCTTTAACTGGCATGAGATGATATCTCATTGTAGTTTTGATTTGCGTTCCTCTGATGATCAGTGATGTTAAGCATCTTTTCATGTGTCTGTTTGCCATTTGTATGTCTTCTTCTGAGAAATATCTATTCAAATCCTTTGCCCATTTAAATTGAATTATTAGATATTTTTCTATAGAGTTGTTTGATCTCCTTATATATTCTGGTTGTTGATGCTTTGTCAGATGGGTAGATCGCAAATATTTTCTCACATTCTGTGGATTGTGTGTTCACTTTGTTGACTGTTTCGTTTGCAGGACAGAAGCTTTTTAACTTGATGTGATTCCATTTGTCCATTTTTGCTTTGGTTGCTTGTGCTTGTGGGGTATTGCTCAAGAAATTTTTGCCCAGACCAGTAACCTGGAAAGTTTCCTCAATGTTTTCATGTGGTAATTTCATAGTTTGATGTCTTAAAGTCTTTAATCAATTTTGATTTTATTTTTGGATAAGGTGAGAGATAGAGGTCTGGTTTCATTCTTCTGCATATGGATATCGTTTTACCTGAACTGTTCATTAAACAGACTGCCATTTGCCCAAAGTATGTTCTTCACATGTTTGTTGAAAATAAATTCACTTTAGGTGTATAGATTTATTTCTGGGTGTTCTGTTCTGTTCCTTTGATCTACATGTCTGTTTTTATGACAGTACCATGCTATTTTGGTTACTACAGCTCTGTAGTATAATTTAAAATTAGGTAATGTGATTCCCCCAGTTTTGTTCTGTTTGCTCAGGATGGGTTTGGCTATTCTGGGTCTTTTGTGATTTCATATGAATTTTAGAATTGTTTTTTCTGTTTCTGTGAAGAACGTCATTAGTATTTTGATAGAGATTGCATTTTGAATCTGTAGGTTATTTTGGATAGTATGGATATTTTAATAATATTAATTCTTCCAATCCATGAACATAGAATCTCTCTCCATTTTTTGGTGTTCTCCTTATTTCTTTCATCAGTGTTTTACAGTTTTCATTGTATGTATCTTTCATTTCTTTGGTTAATTCCTAGGTATTAAATTTTATTTGAGGCTGTTGTAAATGGGATTACTTTTTAAATTTCTTTATCAGATTGTTCACTGTTGACGTATAGAAATACTACTGATTTTTGTGTGTTGTTTTTGTATCCTGTAACTTTACTAAATTTGTTTATCAGTTCTAGTAATTTTTTTTGGTGGAATCTTTAGGTTTTAGCACATATAAGATTGTATCATTTATAAACAAGGATAATTTGGCTTCCTCTTTTCCAATTTGGATGCCCCTTATTTCTTTCTCCTGTCTGATTGCTCTAGCTAGGACTGCCAGTACTATGTTGAATAATAGTGGTAACAGTGAGCATCCTTGGGTTCCAGATCTTAGAGGAAAGGATTTCAGTTTTTTGTCATTCACTATGATACTAGACATGAGTCTGTCATGTATAACTTTAATTGTGTTGAGGTATGTTCCTTCTATAACTAGTTTTTTGAGGGCTTTTATCATGAATGGATGTTCAATTTTATCAAATTCTTTCTTCAGCATCAATTGAAATGATTATATGGTTTTTGTCCTTCATTCTGTTGATATGATATATCACGTTGATAATTTGCACACGTTGAAGCATACTTGCATTCCTGGGATAAATCCCACCTAGTTAGGATGAATGATCTTTTTAATGTATTGTAGAATTTGGTTTGCTAGTAGCAAGTTGAGATATTGGCATGTTGTTTTCTTTTTTGATGTGTCTTTGTCTGGTTTTGGTATCATAGTAAGACTGGCCTCATAGAATGAATTTAGAAATTTCCTCTTCTCCACTGTGTTTCAGAATAGTTTGAGCAGAATTAGTATTAGTTCTTCCTTAAATATTTGGTGGAATTCAGCAGTGAAGCATTGGGTCCTGGGCTTTTCTTTACTGGGAGACATTTTCTGATGGCTTCAATCTTGCTACTTGTTATTGGTCTGTTCAGGTTTTGGATTTCTTCATGGTTTAATTTTGGAAGGTTGTATATGTCAAGGAATTTGTGCATTTCTTCTAGGTTTTCCAATTTATTTGGCATATAGTTGCTTATAGGTAGCCACTAATTGAGATGTCAGTTTTTCTCTGGTCTCTATTATTTTTCTTCTATTAATTTTGGGTTCAATCTGTTCATTCTTTTCTAGTTCTGTAAGATGCTTCATTAGGTTATTTGTTAGAAGTTTTTCTTTTTTTGATATAGGTACTCATAGCTATAATTTTACCTGTTAGTGCTGCTTTTGATATATTCCATAGATTTTGGTATGTTATGTTTCCATTATAATTTGTTTCAAGAAATGTTTTAATTTTCTTCTTAATTTCTTCATTGACCCACTTGTTATTCAGGAGCATATTGTCTAATTTTCATGAATTTATATAGTTTCCAAAATTCCTCTTATTGATTCCTAGTTTTATTCCATGGTGATCAGAAAAGATACTTGATAGTATTTCGATTTTTTGAATGTTTAAGATTTGTTTTGTTGCCTAACATATGGTCTATCTTCAAAAATGATACGTGCTGAGGAAAATAATGTATATTATTCACCTGTTGAATGAAATGTTCTGTAAATATCTATTAGGTGTATTTGTTTCATAGTTTAGATTAAGTTTGATGTTTCTTTGTTGATTTTCTGTCTGGGAGATCCATCCATTGCTTAAAATGGGATGTTCAAGTCTCCAGATATTATTGTATTGGAGTCTATCTCTCTCTCTAACTCTAAGAATATTTGCTTTATAAATCTAGGTGTTCCAGTGTTCAATGTATAAATATTTACAACCAGTATATATCTTCTTACTGAATTGACTCCTTTATCATTAAATAAAAACCTTCTTTGTCTCTTCTTACAGTTTTTGTCTTGCAATCTATTTTGTCTGATATAAATATAGTTACTCCTACTCTTTTCTTGTTTCCATTGGCATGAATTCTTTTTCTACCCCTTTATTTTCAGTCTGTGTGTATCTTTATAGGTGAAGTCTGTTTCTTGTAAGCAACAGATCATTGGGCCTTTTTTTTTTTAATCTATTCGGCCACTCTATGTCTTTTGATTAGAGAGTTTAGTCCATTTACAGTCAATGATATAATGATAAATACAGATCCTTCCTCTTTTTGATTATTTGCTTTCTTGTTGTTTTGCTCTCTTCTCTATTTTCCTTTCTTCCTGTCTTCTTTTTAGTGAAGGTGATTTTCTTTGGTGGTATGCATTAATTTCCCTTGCTTTTCATTTTTTGTGTGTATCTGTTGTATGTTTTTCAATTTGAGGTTACCATGAGGCTTGCAAGTACTGGCTTATAACTCATTATTTTAAAGTGATAACAATTTAACACTGAGTAAACAAATACACAAAAAGAAAACGAATAAAAACTCTACACCATAACTTTGTCCCCCTTAAATTTTTTTGTTGTTTCTCTGGCTGAGTGTACTGTCTATGTATAGAAAAGTTACTGTAGTTATTATTCCCAATTGGTTCATCATTTAGTCTTTCTATTTAAGTCAAGAGTATACACCACAATTACAGTGTTATACTATTTCATGATTTTCTGTGTGCTTACCACACATCTGAAGTTTTTTAACTTCAGATGATTTCTTCTTAATTACTAACCTCCTTTTCTTTCAGACTGAATAACCTCCTTTAGCGTTTTTTTGTAGGACAGATCTTGTATTGATAAAATTCCTCAGCTTTTGTTGTCTGGGAAGGTCTTTATTTCTCCTTCATGCTTAAAGGATGTTTTTCACTTGATATACCATTTTAGGGTAAAAGTGTTTTTCCTTCAGCACTTTAAATATGTCATGCAACTCTCTCCTGCCCTGCAGGGTTTCTGCTGAAAAGTCTGCTGCCAGATATATTGGAACTCCATTGTATTGTAATTGTTTCTTTTCTCTTGCTGCTTTTAGGATCCTTTCTTTATCCTTAACTTTTGGGAGTTTGATTATTACATGCCTTGAGGTAATCTTCTTTGGGTTAAATCTGCTTGGTTCTATAACCTTTTCTTACTTGAATGTTGATATCTTTCTAGAGGTTTGGGAAATTCTTTGATATTATCCTGTTGAATAAACTTTCTACCCCTATCCTTTCTCTACCTCTCTTTAAAGGCCCAATAACTCTTAAATTTGTCATTTTGAGGGTACTTTCTAGATCTTGTAGGTGTACTTTATTGTTTTTTATTGCTTTTTCTTTTCCTTCTTTGACTGTGTATTTCCAAATAGCCTATCTTCAAGCTCACTAATTCTTTCTTCTGCTTAATCTATTTTGCTGTGTGAGACTCTGATGCATTTTTCAGCATGTCAATTGAATTTTTCAACTCTAGAATTTCTGCTTCTTTTTAATTATTTTAGCCTCTTTGTGAAATTTATGTGCTAGAATTCTGAATTCCTTGTCTGTATTATCCTCAATATTTTTGAGTTTCCTCAAAAAATTTTCTTCAGAGTATTTTGAAGTCTGTTTCTCCAGGGTTTGTGCCTGGTGCTTTATTTGGTTCATTTGGTAAGGTCTTGTTTTCCTGGATGGTGTTGATGCTTGTAGATGTTCTTGGTGTATGGGCATTGAAGAGTTAAGTCTATTTTAGTCTCCACCTTCTGGGCTTGTTTATGCCTGTCCTTCTTTGGAAAGCTTTCCAGGTATTTGAAGAGACTTGGGCCATAAGCTCAATAAGGCTGTGGTTTTTGAAGTCTCACAGAGGTACTGCCTTGGTGGTCTTGGATAGGATCTTGTAGAATTCTCTGGATTACCAGGTAGAGACACTTGGATTTTCCTATTTTTGCAAATAAACCTAGTCTCTCTTTCTTTGTGCTGAGCCAACTGGAACTTGGGGGTGTGGTGATGCAAGCACCCTTGTGGTCACCACTAGTGGGACTGCACTGAGTCACACCTGAAGCCAGTCCTTCCCTAAATGGTGGTGAGCTCTCCAAAGCTCAAGGTATGTCCACAGATGCTGTCCAGGAGCCAGGCATTGGAGTAAAAAACCTTGGCCATTTACCTAATGTTCTATTCTATTACATCTAAAGTAACACTCAAACCACAATACAAAATCTTTCCCACTCTTCCCTCCCCTTTCCACAGTCAGAGAAGCCTCTACCTGTGGCTACCACCATCACCACCAGATCATGAGGGTTCTGCCACACCATACCAATGTTCACTTAAAGCCCAAGGACTCTTCCCTCAGGTTGTGGGTTAAATATGCCAGGTCTGGTACTTACCTTCAGGGCAGTGGGTTCCCCTCTGTCCCAGGGCAACCTTCAGGGCAGTGGGTTCCCCTCTGTCCCAGGGCAAGTCCAGAAATGCTATCCAATAACCTAGTCCTAGGCTTAAGGACTCCAAGAGCCTACTTGTTGCTCTGCCCTACTGTGGCTGAGCTGGTACGTAGGGTACAATAAAAAATCCCCTTTACTTTTCCCTCTGCTTTTCTCAAATAGGAGTCTTTCACCATTGCCACCATAGCTGGGAATGTGCTGGGTCACACCTGAAGCCAGCAAGTTTCAGAGCCCAAGGCCCAGAGCATACTCCCTGGGTGTTTCTTCTGGTTATTCAGGGACCAAGACCTCTTTTGTCACCAGTTGATGAATTCTTCCAGGACTGGGGTTTTTCTCTTCAACATAGCAAGTTCCCTTTTGGCCAAGGTTATGTCTAGAAATGTCGCCAGGAACTAGGACCTTGAATGGGGACCTGACGACTCTTCCTGGTGCCCTATTGTACTGTGGCTAAACCGTTATCCAAGATGTGAGACAAAATCCTTGTACTCTTCACTCTCCTTAAGCTGAAGGAAGGAGTCACTTTCATTTCTGTTAGCTGCATTCCCTGGGCATGGGGGAGGGATGGCATCAGTGCTTCATTAGCTACCCTGGCAGGTGTCTCCCTAGGTTACATGCCTCCCTAGACACTGGCTTTAAGCCCAGCCTTGTATTAGGAGTTGCCTGGAAATTTCAGTCCTTGTGTCCTAGACTGCCTTTCATGTTTACTTAGAACCCCAGAGCACTTCAGCTTGTAGTCATGAAGCTTGCAAGAAAGTCGAGTTCTAACTGCTCGGGCAGATGACTCTCCTCTGGCTAGGGCTAGTCCAAATGCTTTCTCCACTGTGGGCACTGGCTGTACCCAGCATGGCTTTATTCTCTGCTCTGACAGGGTAGAACTGAGTGCAATGTAAAAAGTCCCCCAGTCACTGTGCTCTCCCAAAGTGCACAGATTCTCTGTCTGTGCCACATAGCTGCTTCAAGGGGATGGGGGAGGGATAGCATTAGTGATTTGAGACCGTCTCTCCTCCCCTTTTAAATGCCTCTTTTGTTAGAAAAAGTTAAAACCAGGTACTACTATTTATTATTGCTTACCTGATTTTTGGCTCTTGTGACAGTTGCTAAAATTTGGTGTTTCTCAGTTAGGATGGCAATCATTAAAAAGTCAGGAAACAACAGGTGCTGGAGAGGATGTGGAGAAATAGGAACACTTTTACACTGTTGGTGGGATTGTAAACTAGTTCAACCGATGTGGAAAACAGTATGGTGATTCCTCAAGGATCTAGAACTAGAAGAACCATATGACCCAGCCATCCCGTTACTGGATATATACCCAAAGGATTATAAATCATGCTGCTATAAAGACACATGCACACGTATGTTCATTGCGGCACTATTCACAATAGCAAAGACTTGGAATCAACCCAAATGTCCATCAGTGACAGACTGGATTAAGAAAATGTGGCATATATACATCATGGAATACTATACAGCCATAAAAAAGGATGAGTTTGTGTCCTTTGTAGGGACATGGATGCAGCTGGAAACCATCATTCTCAGCAAACTATTGCAAGAACAGAAAACCAAACACCACATGTTCTCACTCATAGGTAGGAACTGAACAATGAGATCACTTGGACTCGGAAAGGGGAACATCACACACCGGGGCCTATTATGGGGAGAGGGGAGGGGGGAGGGATTGCATTGGGAGTTATACCTGATGTAAAGGACGAGTTGATGGGTGCTGACGAGTTGATGGGTGCTGACGAGTTGATGGGTGCAGCACGCCAACATGGCACAAGTATACATATGTAACAAACCTGCATGTTATGCACATGTACCCCAGAACTTAAAGTATATAAAAAAAAATTTGGTGTTTCTAGCAGAAGGGCAAACAATGAAGGTGTTTATCCACTATGTTGTTCCCCCTACTTTTGATTTTGATGGAAATAATGGAAATGTTGCTAGCATTTTCTCAAGAGGAGTGTTGTAGTCTTTTTTCCTGTTTTCCTTAATTCTTTAAAATATCAGTAATTATACTTCATTCTATCAAATGTTTTATAAGGCATTTGATTTGTCTTATTTTTGCCATGGATTTGATACAGACTTTTAATTTTTAAAGTCTTTATCACATCTTTTTGTTTTTGCCTTCCCTTTGTTTCTTATTAACTCTCATTTTATTTTTGTTTTTGCTTTCAGTTGGGATTGTGCTATTGAATATTTCAGAATTTCACTTACTCATATTTTATTCAGGATATTTACTTACACATTATTTTCTGCAATTTTGGTAAGATCGTAGTATTGGGGAACCATACTTGAAAACTTGTGAGAAACACTATATTATGTAAGGCCAGTTTATTGATGCAGTTTCTGTCATAAAGAAAATATATAGAGAGACAACCAAACTTGAAGTAGTTCTCTACAGCCAGGTAGACACTAGTTTCTGCCAATATCCTTTCTATTTGGAAATAATATAATCCTTAAGAGAAAATGCATCTTTAACTTTCGAATTATTCCAAAACAATTCTTGGTGCTCAGAGTATGAAGATACCTTCCAAAAGTATGTAGACCTCCTAGTAGTAACAATTTTCTCAGTTTAAGTTTGGAATTGGTCTATAAAGAAAGTAAGCCACAGTTTTAATTTTCTTCTAACAGATATGCTAATTAGTTTATTTAATTTAAAATCTCATCTTGGTAATATTCATGACCAGAAATTAGTCAATTACCAGGTATTCCGTAAGCTCTCTTTGCCAGCAGTATGTTAGGTGGTAGATGGGAAACTGAGAGGCCAGTGAAAGGAAGTTCTTCCTCATCCCAAATCAAGAAATCGTCTAATAGCAGATACTTCTGAGAAAGAACAGGGGCTAGTGTCAGTATTTTGACAAGAGCTCTAGAGTAATTAGGAAGAAAGACTGGTTTCAAAGACCACTGGGAATTCTTAGGAAGACCGATCATATGAAAATAGATTTTCAGCCACCTCCTTATTTCAAATAAAGAACAAATAATAGAGCTATAGGATCTTTGAATTAAAAGGGCAGTTGTTCTTCAACTTTACTGCACATTAGAATTAGCTGAGGGACTTGTAAAATTCTGATTCCAAGACCTCATCACAAATCAATTCATTTAGAATCTCTGTTGGTGGGACCCAGGCATCAGTAGTTTTTAAAGCTCCCCAGTTGATTCCCAAGTGGAGGCAAGTTTGAAAAACACTGTGCTAGGATTACTTATCAACTATACCACATCATGTTGGGGGTGGAGAAAGATTGCTTTTATAAATTACCCTTGCCTTGGCATCATCTAAAATCATGTGAATCAGAATCCCTAGATCTATGTCTGAGTCCCTCAAAGAATCAGTTTGAATAGTTAAAAGAGCAGGTTTGCTATCTAGAGACCACATTGTAAATACACTTATAATTAACTGAGATTCTCACAGGAGCTAACTTTTCTGGTAAGTGCTTGCAAATAATAATGAATTCCCTTTTAAGGTATTATTAATTCTTTTGTATAATATATTTGCATATGGATAATCTCATGTGATGACTACAATTGTTTGCTAAGGCAGTCAACACAAGGATTTGCAGTATCATTTGCACAGGTGGTAAGAAATCAAGACCATTAGTTGTATAAGATCATTCAAACTTGAAGACATGCGCTAAGGTTTTCTATCCTCTGGGTCACTACCACATTAATGCATGTATGATTGTATAACTTCTGGGTTTCTGTCATATGACAGGATCATAATCTACCATATATGCTAAGATTTGACAAGGTTCCTAGAACATGGACAAACTTGTGGTGCTTAGGTACAATCTCTCTTTATGATCATGTAGGGAGATTATGCGTCTCATTTATTTATTTATTTGTTTTTAGATAGGTCTCACTATGTTGTTGCCTAAACTGGTGTTGAATGGCTGAGCTCAAGCCTTCCTTCTACCTTAGCCTCCAGAGTAGCTGAGATTACAGGAATGCACCATGGCACTCAATTTATGTGTCTTTATTTAATCCTGTATTTCTGTGCACTGGGAATCAGTTGATACACAGTAGTACCTTCACAATCATTGGTCTTAGAGTGACATATAAGGGTCAAAATAAACTTATTGATGATGGCTACTTCTTGAGGAGTCACTCTGTGTAAGAGATTGTGATAAAATTTTTCTATTTTCCATGATTATTGATTCCTAAAAATAATAATAATATGAGGAAGTATATCACACCATTTTACAGTGGAAGAAATTGATGCTCAGAGAGGTATCATGTCCTCCTTCAAGACTGTTAGATATTGGTGGAAAAGGGATTCAAATCCAGGTCTGTTCAATACCAAGCTTGTCTTCCAACCAGTATGCAAACAGCTTCCATATATTGCTAGCACTTAGATAAGCAGCTCAACTCCCTGGGAGAAAGTACCTGCATATCTTTGTCTAGTGGCTAAGGAGAAAGTAGCCACTATAATTGAATTGTTATGATTTCATAGTCAGGGCCAATGTCTTCTTATATATCTGTTTGTCTTCATGTATTCTTATGTAGAGTATGATACAGTAAGTACTGAGTAAGGCAGTGTTCCCAAACTTTGATGTGTATCAGGATCACTTGGAGAGCTGATTCAGCATACAAAAGCCCAGGCTTGCTGAAATAGGGCGAGGGCAAGGTCTTTGTATTTTTACCAAGTTCTTCAGGTGACTCTGCTACCCACCAAAGTTTGGGAACTACTGTATGGGGTCAATTAATCACTCATGCAAGTATCATTAATTCTAGGAAGCGATGCAGAGCTGCAAGTAAAATATACGTTGTGGTAAATATAGAACTGTATGCAGATGTGAATATATGTGTCTCTCTCTCTATATATAAAATATTACAACCAAGCCTTTCTTAGCCTGTGCCCCATGGGACACAAGTTCTGGGTGTAGTTAACGTGTAGGCTGTAAATAAAATGTGTGGCAGATCCATTTGAGAAATACTACAGGCTGGGCCTCCTTCATGAATATTTATAATTCTCAATAGAATAAAAACGGCTTTGAGAATTCCTAAGAATGCAAGTTTTTTATTTGATTAATTTTTAGTAGCCATGTAAACTTATAAACTTTTTTACTGACCCAGACATATTTGAACTTGTTTTTCCTGCATATCTAATAATGTCCCAGGCACCAATTTGAGAAGCATCAGTATAATAACAAAATAATTTAAAGATGTATGAAACACAATTTAAGAAAACTCCCTTTAAAAATATGTACAGTCATTCTTTTTAAACACAGAAATGTGAAAATGTGATGAAATACTGAAATATTAGTGAAAAACAGTATGAGGAACATATAATAAAGGGATATGTTAAAATAATATATATTTTAATGAGATGTGTAGTTGTGATGCTGTGACAAGATGCATAAGATAGAACAGGATAGCAATATGTGTATGTTCCAGGACTGTAATGAGATTCATGAAGAGTTCTATGTAATAAGATGTATATGTTAAAACGCTGTAATGAGGTGACTTCGTGAGTTGGTTTAATGAGCCATGACTCAGGAAGTGTCCTGTAAGATGGGCATCCTTCAGGGCTGAAATGAGATGGGTGAAAGAAAAAGTGTAATGAGCTGGTCACATAAAGGAGAAGCAGGATAATTAGATGCATAAAGGAAGGACGGGAGAGTATATAAATTTTCAAAATATGTAAGATATAATGGGAACTAGGTTTTAATGTAATAAGATACAGAAATGAAATGACAATGAGATACAAAAACGGAATTGTGTAATGAGATATGTAAGGACTGTGTAATGAGATGTGCATGTTTAAGGGTTTTGTAATGAGATGCAAGATGGGAAGGTGTAATGAGATGAGCACGTTAAATAATCTAATGAGGGGCATGAAGGAAATGATGTCATGTCACATGAAAATTGAAGAAAGTAATGAGATGTGCATTTTTAAGTACTGTAATAAAATGCATAAAAGAAACTAAGGAGAATGAAGAGATACAGAAATCAAATCTTGTTATTATAATATGAAAAAAGAACAAAAAGTAATGAGAGAAGACGTCTCATACCCATCATTTCTAAGACCATTCTCTTCCACAAACTTATTCTGACCTGGACAAACATTTTTGCTGTCCAACTACATACTAAGCACTTCTGTGGGAATATAAAGACACACATGATTCCCTTCGAGGGCTCACGGATACAAGCAAATATATACAAAATAAGGCAATGTATTATAAATGTTAATAAAATAGTACAAAAGTTCAGAGAAGAGAGATTATTTTGGGTCAAGATATTTTACACATCACTAGAAACAGATGTTCCCTTGTGTTCTTTCCAAGTTTTATAATTCCACTATTATTCATTTCTTCATTCCTTTGATCCCTGGATTTTCTCCCTGTACTAACTGTTCTTGCATAAGTAGATCTTAGTTAAAAAAAAAAAAAACCTGGTTAAATATCCCATTCTCAAATACTATATTTTAATCTTACTCCAACTTAAAAAGCAAAAGACAATGAAAATAAACTTTTACAATATTTTACACATTTCTTTACATACATATTACATAGGTACAATGAAATACATCACAATATAGCATATTTTTCTGAGTAATGAATATTAAGTATCATCTAACTGTCTGAGTGCTCTTCCTAGTGGGAGTTAGATCTGATTCAGTTTTATTCACCAACCTGGACTAAAACGTTCACACTGTAGGTTCTTAGTAAGTAATTCTTGAGTTATTGGTGGGACATAGTCCCTAGTAGACTTCATTCATGAGAATGCAAATAAAATTAGTAAATAGATTCCTAAGATTGATCCAGTTTTAATAAAGTTGCAACAATCCCCCTACTTCAAGAGAATCCTACCTTCCAAAATTATAATTCTTCCATATGAAAGAAATACCTTTGTTCATGAGTTTGTTGAGGGGATTTGGTTTCACCATGAAGACATTAACCCCTGTATAAGTGTGCCCTGCCTTGTTTTTCACCGGACAGCTGTTTGCTTCATTTAAAAGTACTTAAGTATATTCAGGAACTCGTGCTATTTTAATCAGTCTTGGAAGGAAATAACAGAGTGATTCATTACTGAGCTCATCAACCTGAGAAACTATTGTTTCAGATGTCATTCTTGAGTATTCTTCATTACGAAATGGCCTTCACATTATAATGAGCCTAGATGGAACTGCATTGATCTAACTTTTAATTTTATTTTATGTGTCCTATATTGAGTCCACCTGGGAGGTGAATCGTTTTCAATTATTTATAAACTGGATGCAGCTGTGAAGTGCACCGTGCAGTAATCCCAATCATTTATATGGGATTTTTTTCCACAGGTTATGCATATGATGAAATAACATTCATAACTGATCAAAGCTCCAGAGACAGTCACATATCACAATACATGAAACATATTTACTTGTCAGATGGAAGAGAAAATCCATCCTTACTCCATCAGGGTATTGGCCTTCTGTTTTCTCTCCAGGATTCTCTCAGCAAAAACCTGCTTGCCAGCTTGGTATTCATGAGTTCAAAATTCCTCTGCGTGTCTGACGTATTGATTATTTTTCAAATTGTTTCTCAGGTTTTTCTCTCTATCCTCATTCTCCTTGACCTTTATGTTAATTCTGAGGACACGTATCAAATGCTTCTACCAACTCTTCCAAACAGGCCTTTGCTCTCTTGCTCTGGCCAGGTTTTTCTTTGTTTCTGCTATAGAGTGGGATATTTCCTTTCATTACGTTGAATAGCAGGAATAGCAGCTGCAGAATTAAAAGTTTTGTGAATTATACTTTTCCAATGGTCTTTTTGCTGTTTTTGTCCAATCTTGACCGCTGAGCTTATTCTTGACATCTATAGATATGGGACAATTTGACGACTTCAGTCTCTGTAGTTCCTGCTACTAGAATGTTCAGAGAAAACTGCAAAATTGTTTGACAAGGGCTATTCCTCCTATTATTATGGATGGCATCCTATCTTCTCACTTGCAAACAATCAACATGCCTGGTCTATTTAAATAAGAAGCTACACTTGCTCATCTGCCCTCCAAACCCCAAATACATTAGTTTGTGGTTTTTAGGGAACAATTTTATTCTAGAAGAAGACAGAACACTTGAGTTAATTTAAGAGAAATTAAGCATGGGTTAATTTAAGACGGAAAAAAAAGCATTCAACTGGCTTGGACTCTTTTATTCTACACTGAATGTTAGCAAAAAGGTAAAATTATACTAAGAAAAAGGATCAGTGGATTATAACTTAAGAGCCCTAGACCCAGCCAAGATATTCACCTGTTAGAGTGAAAGAAAAGTATTTGTGAATAGAGAATATATCACCTACATGCATACAATATGATGAACACACTCAAAAAATTCTAAATAAATAACACATGACTCAAATCAGACTCCTCAAAATGGGAAAAGATGAAATACAAAAAACAAAGACATATAGAATCAGTCTCTCTTTCTTTCCCTGTCTCTCATTCTTTATCCCTCTCTGTAAATGGATAATAATAAGTAACGAGATATAGTTGAGTCAAAAAAATGATTCTTAAAATATAAAGACATAGTACAAGGGAATAAAGTTGAACTAAAAGTACAAAACTATCTTAGCATAACCTAGGATATGAGATAAAAGTGGATTTAAAAAATGCTTTACACTTTGGGAGGCTGAGGCAGGCGGATCACGAGGTCAGGAGATCGAGACCACCCATCTCTACTAAAAATACAAAAAACAATTAGCCGGGCGTGGTTGCTGGCGCCTGTAGTCCCAGCTACTCGGGAGGCTGAGGCAGGAGAATGGCATAAACCCAGGAGGTGGAGCTTGTAGTGAGCCAAGATCCTGCCACTGTGTCTCCAGCCTGGGAGACAGAGCGAGACTCCGTCTCAAAAAAAAAAAAAATGCTTTAAAGGTCTCATCCCATTGGCACGAGGGTGGAAAATGGGAGAAAATTTAGCATCTTTGTGAGAAGAAATAGTTAAATAGTATATTATTATTATTAATAGAAAATCATGTATATGAATGTGAGAATTTGAAAATAAGTTAAATGCTAGAGAAAAGAAAATGTATAGTGCTTACATATTGTAAAAGTGAAAGAGGAATAGTTATAATATTAAAAACCTAGACAAAATAGAAAGAAAAACAAAATGTTAAACAATAAGTATCAAGTAAGATAGAAGGAATAAAATAAAGCACATCACTGCGTGTACTAAATGTGAGGCTGCTAATTTCAACTAATATAAGATGGATACTATAATATTGTGTTGCTCGTCAAACTCCAGTTATGTGTGGTTTACAAGAACTACACAGATTGAAAAATAATGGAATGGCCTAAGAGATACTAAGAGATGCAAAACAAAAACAAACAAACAAAAAACGAAAAACAAAACCATGGATTTACTATGAATATTACACAGGGTGAAATATAAGAATAAAAAAGACTAAACTGGATAAAGAGAGATTATGTGATCCCTAGAGCTATAATTTATAAGAAAGGTATGATAGTCATAAATCTTTTAGGACCAAAAACAGTACATCTAAACATATAAAGTGAAAATCATTAGCAACACAAAAATTTGATTAATATAATATTTTAGTAGGACATTTTAATTGAAGTCTTTCATACTAAATAGTAGAAATTTATTAACAAAAAGTAAAAACAGAATTAAATAATACAATCACTAAGGCTATTTTATAGTCAACTTAAAATCCTTTAAAATGGAAAATATATTGTATTACATGTCCTTAGACAGTATACAAAAATCTACAATGTATTTAGCACAAAGAAAGCCTTAAGACATTATAAAAGAGAAGAGACATGACAGGGGATGTTTTTGATAACAGTCTAGTAAAATTAAACAAAGTAAAAATATGACTAAAGAATTTACTCATTGAAAAAGTAAGCGTCTTATATAGCCTTTTATCCAAGAGTATACCAAAACTAAAATTCTAAATCATTTACACAGCAATGAAATGAAAACATACTATGAGAAGACTTACAAGACACAGAAAAGCTTAATCAGATAATGTATAGTATTCAAGGTCTTTATAACTTAAGAACAATGGCTGAAAATAAAAACATTGAGAAAAAAACACTTGTGATTTTAATTAGCAAAAACTATGAAGCATGCATATAAAAATGTCTAAAAACTGGAAAGGAAAGGATATAATTATAGCTGTAAAAGAGATGATATGAATTATGTGAATCCTTAATAGCATGGAATTTGAAAACCTACAAGAAATATACTTAAATTGTTCCAAGAAGTAGAAAATGTGAAAGAGCAATTACCATAGAAGAAATTGAAAAGGTAATTATCTAAAATTTAAAAATAAAATAAACACAAGACAGACACCAAGATTGTTTCACAGCTAAGGTCTATCAGTCCTTTAAAAATTAAATACTTCTGATGTTAACTAAATCAGAAACTTCCCCAAATTGATTTTATGAAAGGAGAAGTATCTTACCCCCTATTATAACAATAGCACAGAAACTCTATACACAGACTGAACCTATTAATATAGAGGAAAAAATTCTCTATGTAATACAGTATGATCAAGAAAAGTTCATCAGAATATCAATACAAAAATACAGTATAAAAAAGTGGGGTAATTTGAGTAATGCAAAGATAGTTCAATATCAGAAAATCTTCTAAGAAAATTCACCCTATCCGCACAGTAAAGGAGAAAAATCATTTAAAGAGATAAAAGAGCATTATTAAGATTGTACAGAAAGCTCTAAAATAAACTCTAAGTAAAATTACCTTGAAAGTAAGCTTATTTTACGTTATCTTAAATATAATAATTTACAAACCAAATTAACAAACAGCAAAATCCTAAAGTGAAATTCTAATTCCATGCCATTAAAAATATGCAGAATACACAATGCTCATTCTTGTAAATGTTGCTCAATACTATTTGGCATGGTTTGACAAATACAATTGTTGCCAGCATCTTCAAATGTTCCAAGGACTTCTGTATGTGAAAATCATTTACTGCTATTATCATTTAATTTAATGCTAAATGTATTATACTTATGAATTTAGGTAATAAAATTCATCTAAAACTTTAAACAAAACTTTTGTAATATAATGTAGCAATTAAAAATTATATAAGCTTGCCTACCAACTTTTCCTAAATATTTTTAAGTTAGAAAATAGAGTTAAATTCCCAACTCTATTTAAATGCTTCAACTTCTTAAGTACAGAGAGAACAGAGTATTTTGATATCAATTATAAAACTTACTACTATAAGGTACTTAACATACAACCAAAGTATTGATGCTATTGACTGATTGTCTTTTTTATTAGTTTTATAGTGTTTGTGATCAGATGCCTAATTACTTGCAGGAAGCACATGTTCCACTCTGCTCCTTCATCCGTGTTTTACAGGGGGCTACTTCCACATAGAGATGTTCACATTATTTATGGCTGCCTGTGGGTGAATTTGTCTCATTCTGTGGCTCAGTATCATGAAGTCCACTTGCCGACAGATTTAAGACATGTTTTCAAATATTAGTCGTATTTTGTTTTCCATGTGCTTGAATCTTTCTTGACCATCTTTTTACAAATTTTTATTTATTTTATTATTATACTTTAAATTCTGGGATACATGTGCACAACATGCAGGTTTGTTACATAGGTATACATGTGCCATATTGGTTTGCGCACCCCTCAACTCATTATTTTCATTAGGTATTTCTCCTAATGTTGTCACTCCCCCAACCCCTTGCTTTTCAATGATCACCATTCTAACTGGAGTGAGATGGTATCTCATTGTGGTTTTGATTTGCATTTTTCTAATGATCAGTGATGATGAACATTTTTTCATATGTCTGTTCCCTGCATAAATGTCTTTTTTTTTTTTTTTTTTTTTGAGAAGTGTCTGTTCATATCCTTAGCCCACTTATTGTAGATTCTGGAGATGAGCCCTTTGTCAGACGGATAGATGGCAAAAATTTTCTCCCATTCTGTAGGTTGCCTGTTCACTCTGATAATATTTTGTTTTCCTGTGCAGAAGCTCTTTAGTTTAATTAGATCCCATTTGTCTTTTTTGCCTTTTGCTGCCATTGCTTTTGGTGTTTTAGTCATGAAGTCTTTGCCCATGCCTATGTCCTAAATGGTATTGCCTAGATTTTTGTCTAAGGTTTTTATGATTTTAGGTCTTACATTTAAGTCTTTAATCCATCTCAAGTTAATTTTTGTATAAGGTCTAAGGAAGGGGTCCAGTTTCAGCTTTCTAGATATGGCTAGCCAGTTTTCCCAGCACTGTTTATTAAATAGGGAATCCTTTTCCCATTTCTTGTTTCTGTCAGGTTTGTCAAAGATCAGATGGTTTTAGATGTTTGGTGTTATTTTTGAGGCCTCTGTTCGGTTCGATTGGTCTTTATATCTATTTTAATACCAGTACCATGCTGTTTTGGTTACTGTAGCCTTGTAGTATAGTTTGAAGTCAGGTAGTGTGATGCCTCCAGCTTTGTTCTTTTTGTTAGTATTGTCTTGGCTATATGGGCTCTTTTTTGGTTCTATATGAGACATAAGTTGTTTTTACCAATTCTGTGAAGAAAGTCAATGGTAGCTTGATGGGAATAGCATTGAATCTATAAATTACTTTGGGCAGCATGGCCATTTTCATGATACTGATTCTTCCTATTCACGAGCATGGAATGTTTTTCCATTTGTTTGTGCCCTCTCTTATTTCCTTGAGCAGTGATTTGTAGTTCTCCTTGAAGAGGTCATTTATATCTCTTGTAAGTTGTATTCTTGGGTATTTTATTCTCTATGCAGTAATTGTGAATGGGAGTTCACTCATGATTTGGCTCTCTGTTTGTCTGTTATTGTTGTATAGGAATGCTTATGATTTTTGCACATTGATTTTTGTATTCTGACACTTTGCTGAAGTTGCTTATCAGCTTAAGGAGATTTGGGACTGAGACAATGGGATTTTCTAAATATACAATCATGTCATCTGCAAACAGAGACAATTTGACTTCCTCTTTATCCTAATTGAATACTCTTTATTTCTTTCTCTTGCCTGATTGCCCTGACTAGAACTTCCAATACTATGTTGAATAGGAGTGGTGAGAGAGGGCATCCTTTTCTTGTGCCAGTTTTCAAAGGAAATTCTTCCAGGTTTTTCATATTCAGTATGATATTGGCTGTGGGTTTGTCATAAACAGATCTAATTACTTTGAGATATGTTCCATCAATACCTAGTTTATTGAGAGTTTTTAGCTGGAAGGACTGTTGAATTTTGTCAAAGGCCTTTTCTGCATATTGAGATAATCATGTCGTTTTTGTCATTGGTTCTGTTTATGTGATGGATTACATTTATTGATTTGTGTATGTTGAACCAGCCTTGCATCCCAGGGATGAAGCCAACTTGGTCATGGCGGATAAGCTTTTTGATGTGCTGCTGAATTCAGTTTGTGAGTATTTTATTGAGGATTTTCACATTAATATTCATCAGTGATATTGGCCTAAAATTCTCTTTTTTTGTTGTTGTTGTATCTCTGCCAGGCTTTGGTATCAGGATGATTCTGACTTCATAAAATGAGTTAGGGAGGATTCCCTCTTTTTCTATTGATTGGAATAGTTTCAGAAGGTCTGGTACCAGCTTCTCTTTGTACCTCTGGTAGAATTTGGCTGTGAATCCATGTGGTCCTGGACTGTTTTTGGTTGGTAGGCTATTAATTATTGCCTAAATTTTAGAACGTATTATTGGTCTATTGAGAGATTCGACTTCTTCCTGGTCTAGTCATGGGAGGCTGTATGTGTCCAGGAATTTATCCATTTCTTCTAGATTTTCTAGTTTATTTGCATAGAAGTGTTTATAGTATCTTCTGATAGTAGTTTGCATTTCTGTGAGATAGGTGGTTATATCCCCTTTGTCATTTTTTTATCGCATCTGTTTGATTCTTCTCTCTTTTCTTCTTTATTAGTCTTGCTAGTGGTCTATTTTGATCTTTTCAAAAAAAATAGCTCCTGGATTCATTGATTTTTTTGAAGGGTTTCTTGTGTATCTATCGCTTCAGTTCTCTTCTGATCTTAGTTATTTCTTATCTTCTGCTAGCTTTTGAATTTATTTGCTCTTGCTTCTCTAGTTCTTTTAATTGTGATGTTAGGTTGTTGATTTTGGATCTTTCCTGCATTCTCCTGTGGGTCTTTAGTGCTGTAAATTTCCGTCTAAACGTTGCTTTATCTGTGTCCCAGAGATTCTGGTACATTGTGTCTTTTTTCTCAGTGGTTTCAAAGAACTTATTTATTTCTACATTAATTTTGTTATTTACCCAGTCGTCATTCAGGAGAAGGTTGTACAGTTTCCATGTAGTTGTACGGTTTTGAGTGAGTTTCTTAATCCTGAGTTCTAATTTGATTGCACTGTGGTCTGAGAGACAGTTTGTTGTAATTGCTGTTCTTTTACATTTGCTGAGGAGTCTTTTACTTCCAATTATGTGGTCAATTTTAGAGTAAGTGCAATGTGGTGCTGTGAAGAATGTATATTCTGTTGATTTGGGGTGGACAGTTCTGTAGATGTTTATTAGGTCCACTTGGTCCAGAGCTGAGTTCAAGTCCTGAATACCCTTGTTAATTTTCTGTCTCATTGATCTAATATTTGCAGTGGGGTATTAAAGTCTCCCATTATTATTGTGTGGGAGTCTAAGTCTCTTTGTAGGCCTCTAAGAACTTGCTTTGTGAATCCAGGTGCTCCTGTATTGGGTGCATACATATTTAGGGTAGTTAGCTCCTCTTGTTGAATTGATCCCTTTACCATTATGTAATGGCTTTCTTTGTCTCTTTTGATCTTTGTTGGTTTAAAATCTGTTTTATCAGAGACTAGGATTGCAACCTCTGCTTTTTTTTTTTCTTTCAAATTGCTTGGTAAATCTTCCTCCATCCCTCTGTTTTGAGCCCATGTGTGTCTCTGCACATGAGGTGGGTCTTCTGTATACAGCACACTGATGGGTCTTGACTCTTTATCCAATTTGCCAGTCTGTGTCTTTTAATTGGGGCATTTATCCCATTTACATTTTAGGTTAATATTATTATGTGTGAATTTGATCCTGTCATTATAATGCTAGCTGGTTATTTTGCCCGTTAGTTGATGCAGTTTCTTCATAGCATCAATGGTCTTTATAATTTGGCTTGTTTTTGCAGTGGCTGGTACCATTTTCCTTTCCATCTTTAGTGCTTCCTTCAGGAGCTCTTGTAAGGTAGACCTGGTGGTGATAAAATCTCTCAGCATTTGCTTATCTGTATAGAATTTTATTTCTCCTCCACTTATGAACCTTAGTTTGGCTGGATATGAAATTCTGGGTTGAAAATTCTTTTCTTTAAGAGTGTTGAATATTGGCCCCCACTCTCTTCTGGCTTGTAGAGTTTCTGCCAAGAGATCCGCTGTTAGTCTGATGGGCTTTCCTTTGTGGATAACCCAACCTTTCTCTGTGGCTACCCTTAACATTTTTTTCCTTCATTTCAACCTTGGTGAACCTGACGATTATGTATCTTGGGGTTACCCTTCTTGAGGAGTGTCTTTGTGGTGTTCTCTATATTTTCTGAATTTGAATGTTGGCCTTTCTTGCTAGGTTGGGTAAGTTCTCCTGGATAATATCCTGAAGAGTGTTTTCCCCTTTGGTTCCATTCTCCCCGTAACTTTCAGGTACACCAGTCAAACATAGATTTGGTCTTTTCACATAGTCCCATTTTTTCTTGGAGGCTTTGTTGATTTCTTTTCACTCTTTTTTCTCTAATCTTGTCTTTTTGCTTTATTTCATTAATTTGATCTTCAGTCACTGATATCCTTTCTTCCATTTGATTGATTCGGCTATTGAAGCTTGTGCATGTGTCTTGAAGTTCTCGTGCTGTTTTTTGCAGTTCTATCAGGTCATTTATGTTCTTCTCCACACTGTTTATTCAAGTTAGAAATTCTTCTTACCTTTTTTCAAGGTTTTTAGCTTCCTTGCAATGGGTTAAAAAGTGCTCCTTTAGCTCAGAGATGTTGGTTATTACTGACCTTCTGAAGCCTACTTCTGTCAACTCGTCAAACTCATTCTCCATCCAGTTTTGTTCCCTTGCTAGCAAGGAACTGTGATCCTTTGGAAGAGAAGAGGCATTCTGGTTTTGGGAATTTTCAGATTTTCTGTTCTGTTTTTTCCCCATCTTTATGGTTTTATCTACCTTTGGTCTTTGATGTTGGTGACCTATGGATGGGGTTTTGGTGTGGATGTCCTTTTGGTTGATGTTGGTGCAAATCCTTTCTGTTTGTTAGTTTTCCTTCCAACAGTGAGTTCCCTCAGCTACAGGTCTGTTGGAGTTTGCTAGAGATCCACCCCAGACGCTGTTTGCCTGTGTATCACCAGTGGAGGCTGCAGAACAGCAAATATTGCTGCCTGATCCTTCCTCTGTAAGCTTCGTCCCAGATGGGCACCTGCCAGATGCCAGCCAGAGCTCTCCTGTGTGAGGTGTCTTTCAGTCCCTACTGGAAGTGTCTCCCAGTCAGGCTACATGGGGGTCAGGGTCCCACTTGAGGAGGCAGCGTGTCCATTATCAGAGGTCAAATGCCATGCTGGGAGAACCACTGCTCTCTTCAGAGCTGTCAGGCAGGGACGTTTAATTCTGCAGAAGCTGCGCCCACAGCTGTCTCTTCCCCCAGGTGCTCCATCCAAGGGAGATGAGGGGTTTATCTATGAGTCCCTGACTGGGGCTGCTGAGTTTTGTTCAGATATGCCCACAGAGGTGGAATCTAGAGAGGCAGTCAGACTTGCTGAGCTGCAGTGGGCTCTGCCCAGTTCAAGCTTCCCAGCAGTTTTGTTTACACTGTGAGCATAAAACTGCCTACTCAAGCCTCAGCAATGGCAGACACCCCTTGCCTCTGCCAAGTTCCAGCATCCCACAATGATCTCAGACTGCTGCACTTGCAGTGAGAATTCCAAGACAATGGATCTTAGCTTGCTGGGCTTTGTGGGCGTGGGACCCACTGAGCCAGGCACTGGAGGGAATCTCCTGGTCTGCTGGTTGTGATGACCATGGGAAAAGTGCAGTTTTTGGGCAGGAGTGTAGCTTTCCTCCCAGTACAGTCTCTCAAGGCTTCCCTCAGCTGGGAAAGGGAAATCCCCTGACTCCTTGCACTTCCCAGGTGAGATGACGCCATGCCCTGCTTCGGTTCACCCTCTGTGGGCTGCACCCACTGTCCAGCCAGTCTCAGTGAGATGAACCAGGTACCTCAGTTGGAAATGCAGAAATCATCTGTCTTCTGCACCAATCTCACTGGGAGCTGCAGACTGGAACTGTTCCTATTCAGCCATCTTGGAAGCTGTCTGATCATCTTTTAATTAGTTCACAACCTGAGATGTTGTAGGAGATGTCATATTTATTGGATCCTTTATTAGAGACAGAAAGCATATAGGCAAATCCAAAACAACGTGAAATGTAAATAACAGCAATAGTAATATCTAATTTTGAGGATTAGAAAAGATAGAATTAAAATACTAAAAAAGCATGTAATTTATTAAGGACTTTAAGTCATCCAACTTAAAGTGTTATAACTGTAAAATCTAAGTGTATTATTTGGGAGGGGATAATTTACTGCTTAAAACTAGAGATCATTAAATTGGTATGTTAACATGTCAAGGTAAATACATAAAGAATAGAAGCAGAATGTTTAACTTCCAAACTAATATAGATATTTTAAGAAGACAAGAACAGAAAGGAAACTCAATCTTTCTAAAAGAATGTAGGAAATAAGAAAAAAAAGGAAGCACAAAAAATGAAACAAATAATCTGATAGGAGTTAATCCAAGCAAATAGATCATCATGGTAAACGTACAAATTTTTTAGGTAAAAGACAAAATTTTCAGACTGAGTAAAAATCTTACAAAATCTAGGTTTATGCCCTTTAAGAATGAATAAAGATTGCAAATTTACAAGACAGAAAGAGATGCCAGACAAATACTATTCACAAAAAGCTGTTATGTCCATTTTAATCTCAGATAAAATAGACTTTAGGACCAAAAAATGTATTATTGGAAATAAGTAGAATCATTACATATTGATAGGCTATTCATTCACCAGGATGATTCAGCAAGTCTAAAATTTTAGGTAACTGGTGTCTTTAAAATATATAAATTTGATTAAATTATAGAAAAACAATAAATCCTTATTACATTGAAAGATTATAATTCTCTCATTTATTTATGAGTGGAGCAGCCCCAAATCAGTAAGAGTGTAGATTATTTTAACTATAAAATCAAGAGGGTTGAACAGGGGAATTGTGTCTCATGCAACCTTAATGACAAGGCTCAAGTGGGAGTGACAATGCAGCTCTCTAAGTCATACATACTATTGTTGGAAGGACTACCTCTCTTGTAATTGATCTACTGTGCTGTATATGCTGGGGTTTTGTTGTTTTCCTTTCTTGTTTTTGTAACTGGCATTTATCCCCACTTCTCTTTGTGCTTCTTTTGGTTTTCAGAGAAAGTTAGTGTGGCAAACACATTTCCTAAAATCCCTTGCTCTAAGATTTCCGGATTCAATTCTGCCATGAGAAGTAGCCCTCTGACATTTTGAAAAGAGGAGTAGCACAGGAGTTTACTGCTCTGGAGATAGTAATGGTGAGTGGGTTTTGGCAGACAAGAGAAGCATCTGGGCCTTCTGTGCATCACCCACCTCAAGTTTGCACAGGAAGCTAAAATAATCACGACATTTTCAGTCATTTCTACAATATTTTATTTCCTAAACATTAGCAATAATTTTATTTGACCTTTAATCTGTCAGGCTTTGTAATTGTTTTGGAGGTGTCTAATTCGCTATATTACATTTCCTCTTGCTCTAAATACCTAAAAACTACTAAAAGGAGCAATAATTTTTTTCTAATGGAATCAACAAGAGTCTCTGCTTAGTAATTTGTCTTCTCTAAAGTCCACATTTTATAATTTGCATGTATATACATATAACTGCAACTAATGATTTGATAATGTACATTTTTTTCCGTGCACACCTGAATCATTTATGAAAACTGAACATATATTAGTTCAGGAATCAAGTTTCAAAAATATAAAAAATATCATATCGTACATGAGTTCTCTGACCACAATACAACTATGTTAGAAATTCATAATAAAATATTTGACAAACAATATAACTACATATTTAAAACATCTTTCCAAGGCCAGGCACAATGGCGCATGCCTGTAATCCTAGCACTTTGGGAAGCCAAGGTGGGTGGGTCACTTGAAGTCAGGAATTCCAGACCAGCCTGACCAACATGATGAAACACCATCTCTACTAAAATTACAAAATATTAGCTGGGTGTGGTGGCATGCACCTGTAATCCCAGCTACCCAGGTGGCTGAGGCAGAAGAATCACTTCAGCCCAGGAGGTGGAGGCTACAGTGAGCTGAGACTGCACCACTGTACTACAGCCTGGGCGATAGAGTGAGACTCTGTCTCAAAAAAACCAACCAACCAAACAAACAAAACAACCCCTATCTTTCTAAATAAATAATGGCTCCAAGAAACACATAATGGAAATTAGAAAGCAGTAATCATTGTGAATAGAATATATATCAAAATATGTAAGATGAATCTGAAGTGTTATTGTATACATATTTAAATAGTAATATCACTATATAAATAATTTTATACAAATAAGTTGATGTGATAGACTAAAGCTTCCTTGACGTTTGTATCAAAATCTCTATTACCTTTAATCCTAGTAGGGATCTGTGATGATTTTATCAGCAGACTATGGAGAGATAATGGGATGCTTCTTGCTGGACTCAGACTTTAGGAGACTGGCAGCTTCCATTTCCTGTCCACTGGAACACTCACGCTTGGAACCTATCCATCTTGCTTTATTGAATCCAAGCAGTTCCATGGAGATGCCCACATGGAAAATAACTGAAGCCTCAGTCCAACAGCAAAGCTCAGGTTCCAGCAGAGAGTTTACCAGCCATGTGAGTGAGCCATCTTGGAAGTGAGCCACTCGGCCTCAGTAGCCTCGCCTGCTAATGCCATGTAGAGCAGAAGAAAGCCTTTCAACTAAACCCTACCCAAATTGCAGATTAGTGAGCACAATAAATTATTATGTGATTTTAATCCACTAGGTTTTGGGGCAGTTTGTTACATAGCAGTTATGGAAGAGTAAAGAACTTGATGAAATTGACAATTCCATAGAAAAATATAATTTTCCAAAATATACTCAAGATAAAGTAGAAAGCCAGAATAGTCTCTAATGCTATTAAAGAAATCACAGCAGAATTTAAAATCTTTCATAAAGAACAAATGGAAATTTAGGTAGTTATACAGATGCCTTTTATCAAATAGTGGACAGACCACTTCAATTTTATACAAACTCCCCTGAAGAATAGAAAAAGAGGAGATATGTTGCTGCTTATTTTATTATGCAGGAATTATTTGATTATTAACCAAATGTCATATGAAAAAATCATAGATAAATGTCACTCATAATCATATACATAATAGTTCCAAAGAAAATATTTGCAAACCAACCAACCAAGTGTATTAAAGTGCTAGTAAATCATGACCACGTTTTTTTATCTCAGAAATTTAAAAAATTGTTTAGAAAGGAAAATTTAGAAATATTCACCAAATTAGTATATTAAGTACATACTAAATTAATTAAGGCAGAAAGTCATCCTTGCTTGATCTCAAGCCAAAAAACAAAACCAATACAAAACAAAAAATGCAGAAAATGACTCAACATCCATTTAAAACAAAATAAAAAAACACTCCAGAACACCAGGCAGAGAAGGATTTCCTTAACTTAATAAACTGTATCAAAAGTATCAAATCAGTTTTATTTATTTAAATGTAATTGATTCATTTGGGATCAAACTTTATAGTACTTCCAATTTTCCAAACCACTACCCTATTGTCCAATACCATTCATGAATAGTTTCTTTTATATAATTTATGAAGTTTCTATGAGTTGCATACTTTCTTGGCACTCTCTAAACTTGTTTTTTGTTGTTAACAGCTTGTTTTAATATGTGTCAGGAATATACTTCCAACATCCTTTTTAAATATTTTAGATAAATTTCCTTATGGACTTTAGAATTAGATTGCCTGACCCAACAAAACAAAACAATCTTTATTTTTATTAGGATCACAATAAGTATACTGACTAAACTGAGTAAAAAGATACTATTACGATATTGAGTCTTCATATAAAACAATATGTCATCTTTTTTATTTGTTTATTTTTAAATATTCCTCATAAGCTATGTAGAGTTTTTCCACGCCCCCTTTCTTGCCAAATTCTCTGTTATTATTCAGTCTACTTCCAGTTTTCTCTATCCACTCTACTTAGCCTGTCAGAGAAAATGTGTACGTATTCTCTGCGAATATACACTAAGTAGAATAAGCAGAAATCAACATTTCTCTTTGTTGCATCAGTCAGTACTCTCTCATTACAACAATACAAATCAATCTATTTTTATTATATTTACCTTTACATTTTTCCTTTTAGGCATCACTATAGATGGATCTTTTTTATTTTTTATATACCTTAAGTTTTGGGATACATATGTAGAATGTGCAGGTTTGTTACATAGGTATACACGTGACATAGTGGTTTGCTGTACCCATCAACCCATAATCTACATTAGGCATTTCTCCTAATGCTATTTCTCCCCTTGCCCCCAACCCCCAGACAGGCCCTGGTGTGTGATGTTCCCCTCCCTGTGTCCATGTGTTCTCATTGTTCAACTACCACTCATGAGTGAGAACATGTGGTGTTTGGTTTTCTGTTCCTGTGTTAGTTTGCTGAGAATGATGGTTTCCATCTTTCATCTATGTCCCTGCAAAGACATGAACTCATTCCTTTTTATAGCTGCATAGTATTCCATGGTGTATATATGCCACATTTTCTTTATCCAGTCTATCATGGATGGCATTTGGGTTGGTTCCAAGTCTTTGCTATTGTGAATAGTGCTGCAATAAACATACGTGTGCATGTGTCTTTATAGTTGAATGATTTATAATCCTTTGGGTATACACCCAGCAATGGGATTGCTGGGTCAAATGGTATTTCTAATTGTAGATCCTTGAGGAATTGCCACACTGTTTTCCACAAAGGTTGAACTAATTTACACTCCCGCCAACAGTGTAAAAGAATTCCTATTTCTCCACATCCTCTCCAGCATCTGTTCTTTCCTGACTTTTTAATAATCGCCATTTTAACTGGCATGAGATGGTATCTCATTGTGGTTTTGATTTGCATTTCTCTAATGACCAGTGATGATGAACTTTTTTTCATATTTTTTTTTGGCTGCATAAATGTCTTCTTTTAAGAACTGTCTGTTCATATCCTTCGCCTACTTTTTGAAAGGGTTGTTTGTTTTTTTCTTGTGAATTTGTTTAAGTTCCTTGAAGACTCAGGATATTAGCCCTTTGTCAGATGGATAGATTGCAAAAATTTTCTCTTATTCTGTAGGATGGCTGTACACTGTGTACACCTTGATGATAGTATCTTTTGCTATGTGGAAGCTCTTTAGTTTAGTTCGATCCCATTTGTCAATTTTGGCTTTTGTTGCCTTTGCTTTTGGTCTTTTATTTATGAAGCCTTTGCCCATGACTATGTCCTGAATGGTATTGCCTAGATTTTGTTCTAGGGTTTCTATGCTTTAAGTCTTACATTTAAATTTTTAATCCATCTTGAGTTAATTTTTGTATATGCTGTAAGGAAGGGGTCCAGTTTCAGTTTCCTGCATTGGCCTAGCCAGTTTTCCCAACACCATTTATTAAATAGGGAATCCTTTCCCCATAGCTTGTTTTTGTCAGGTTTGTCAAAGATCAGATGGTTGTAGATGTTTGGTGTTATTTTTGAGGCCTCTGTTCTGTTCAATTGGTCTTTATATCTATTTTAATACCAGTACCATGCTGTTTTGGTTACTGTAGCCTTGTAGTATAGTTTGAAGTCAGGTAGTGTGATGCCTCCAGCTTTGTTCTTTTTGTTAGTATTGTCTTGGCTATATGGGCTCTTTTTTGGTTCTGTATGAGATATAAGTTGTTTTTACCAATTCTGTGAAGAAAGTCAATGGTAGCTTGATGGGAATAGCATTAAATCTATAAATTACTTTGGGCAGCATGGCCATTTTCATGATATTGATTCTTCCTATTCACGAGCATGGAATGTTTTTCCATTTGTTTGTGACTCCTCTTACGGAGCAGTGGTTTGTAGTTCTCCTTGAAGAGGTCTTTCATATCCCTTGTAAGTTGTGTTCCTAGGTGTTTTATTCTCTTCATAGCAATCGTGAATGGGAGTTCACTCATGATTTGGCTCTCTATTATTGGTGTATAGGAATGCTTGTGATTTTTGCACATTGATTTTATATCCTGAAACTTTGCTGAAGTTGCTTATCAGTTTAAGTAGTTTTTGGGCTGAGGCAATGGAGTTTTTTAAATATACAATCATGTCATCTGCAAACACAGATAATTTGACTTCCTCGCTTTCTACTTAAATACCTTTATTTCTTTCTCTTGCCTGAATGCACTGGCCAGAGCTTCTAATACTGTGTTGTGTAGGAGTGGTGAGAGAGGGCATCTTTGTCCTGTGCCGATTTTTAAAGGGAAAGCTTCCAGGTTTTTCACATTCAGTATGATATTGGCTGTGGGTTTGTCATAAATAGCACTTATTATTTTGAGATACATTCCATCAATACCTAGTTTATTGAGAGTTTTTAGCATGAAGCGGTGTTGAATTTTTTCAAAGGTCTTCTCTGCATCTATTGAGAAAATCATGTGGTTTTTGTCATTGGTTGTGTTTATGTGATGGATTATGTTTATAGATTTGTGTATGTTGAACCAGTCTTGCATCCCAGGGATGAAGCCAACTTGATCGTGGTGGATAAGCTTTATGATGTGCTGCTGGATTCCGTTTGCCAGTATTTTATTGAGGATTTTTGCATCGATGTTCATCAGAGATATCAGCCCGAAATTTTCTTTTTTGTTGTGTCTCTGTCAGTTTTGCTATTAGCATGATGCTGGCCTCATAAAATAGAGTTAGGCAGGAGTCCCTCTTTTTCTATTGTTTGGAATAGTTTTAGAAGGTATGGTACCAGATCCTCTTTGTACCTCTGGTAGAATTGGGCTGTGAATACATCTGGTCCTGAGCTTTTTTAAATTGGTAGGCTATTAATTACTGCCTCAATTTCAGAACCTGTTATTGGTCTGTTCAGATATTCAACTTCTTCCTGGTTTAGTCATGGGAGAGTGTATGTGTCCAGGAATTTTTTTCTTCTAGATTTTCTAGTTTATTTGTGTAGAGGTATTTATAGTATCCTCTGATGGTAATTTGTATTTCTGTGGGATCGGCAGTGATATCCCCTCTATCATTTTTTATCATGTCTATTTAATTCTTCCCATTTTTTTTCCTTTATTAGTATGGCTAGAGGTCTATCTATTTTGTTAGTCTTTCCAAAAAAACAGCTCATAGGTTCATTGATTTTTTGAAGGATTTTTCATATCTCTATCTCCTTCAGATCTGCTCTGATCTTAATTATTTCTTGTCTTCTGCTACCTTTTGAATTTGTTTACTCTTGCTTCTCTTATTCTTTTAGTGGTGATATTAGGTTGTCAATTTTAGAACTTTCCTGCTTTATCCTGTGGGTATTTAGTGCTATAAATTTCCCTCTAAACACTGCTTTAGCTGTATGCCAGAGATTCTGGTGCATTTTGTCTTTGTTCTCATTGGTTTCAAAGAATTTATTTCTGCCTTAATTTTGTTATTTACCTGGTAGTTATTCAGGAACAGCCTGTTCAGTTCCATTGGTTGTGAGGTTTTGAATGAGTTTCTTAATCCTGATTTCTAATTTGATTGCACTGTGGTCTGAGAGAGTGTTTATTATGATTTCCATTTTTTTTTTTTTTTGCATTTGCTGAGGAGTGTTTTCCTTCCAATTATGTGGTCAATTTTTGAGTAAGTGCAATGTGGTGCTGAGAAGAATATATATTCTGTTGATTTGGGATGGAGAGTTCTGTAGATGTCCATTAGGTCCACTTGGTCCAGAGCTGCACTCAAGTTCTGAATATCCTTGTTAATTTTCTGTCTCATTGATCTGTCTAATATTGACAGTGGGGTGTAAACGTCTCTCATTATTATTGTGTGGGAGTCTAAGTCTCTTTGTAGGTATCTAAGAACTTGCTTTATGAATTTGGGTGCTCCTGTATTAGGTGTATATATATTTAAGATAATTAGCTCTTCTTATTGCATTGATAGATGGATAGCGTTATTCAGATTTAGAGAGTTGTTGCAGATAAATGACAATGTATACAAAGATGTTGGGCCTGAGCATGTGACTTTTTTGGCCAATAGAAGTTGGCAGAAGTGACAGTGTACTAGTTTCAAGCCAAAATCTTTGTCCTTTGGTGAACCACCATGAGAAGGATGTGACCTGATAGCTGCTGATCCAAGAATGTAAAGACTATTTTAAGTTTGATAAAACATCCATAGAAAGGTAAATAATTTGCCCAAGATCTCATAGCTGGAGATCTGAACTGATGACAGACTCTCAGTTCTCTTTACTTCACCACACTACCTTCCCCTAATTCTACTTGTTTCCTCTTTTGGGTGATATTGTCTCTGTCTTTTCTTCTAAAGAAGTAGTTCTCAGCCTATGTGACTATGAGGAATATTTTCTAACATCAAACAATTTTTCAGAACAATGTCAGATAGTAGTTATATTTTTGTATTCATAATTACTGATACAATACATAATTAAAATAAACTTTCACAATTCAATAAATCATAAATTAATTTTAAATTAATTCATATTTTAATATTCTTGTGGAATCTACAGGTATTTGGAAACTGTAGTGATAAATGAAAGCATATTATCTTATCATTTGAAAGTGCCTAGAATGCATATGGATCTGAAAATTCCTAATGATAGTTTGGGGTCTCCCTGATAATCCACAATTTCAAGACTGGAAATTACTGTTCTGTAAGATGTTAACATCTGTTCTCCTAAGTTTTCAACCTCCAGTTTGCAAAGACTGACTCTCACTTTAATCTTTATTGGTATTTGACTCATTAATTTGTTCAGTTCTCATTCTCCCTTTACATTCATTGTATGATCACAGCAGCTAAGTAGTCTGCTCAAGACAGTAAAACAGGTTATATTGGATCCAGCTATCTGTGTCCGTGAGCACTTATTGGTCCTGGAGAAACCATTGAGCACAGTTGCTCTTACAGTTTTTTTTTTTTTTTTTTCTTCCCTCACCTCCCAACTTTGAGGCAACACTCAAACTACTCTCTTCCACTCACCCAACTTCTTGGCAATTTATTTCAAAAAAGTGTTATCTCTCTGTGCCTTTAGGCCCTGATTTATTTCCCTGGTCCATCCTATTTATTTACCACCCATCTCTACCATCTCAATCCTAATTATATAGGTGTCTGTTCTCTGTATAATCTGGCCTTTAGGCAAAGGCAGGAAATAGTAAGGGAATTCTAACCTAGTGTTTGTTAAACTTTGGTATGAAATCATGCTTCCAGTTTGTCTGTTCTGTAATTCCAGCCTAACTGATCCCTTTAGACTCTTGTTCAATGGATTTTCTACAATTTTCAGACTTTTGTTTTGAGTCATACAGTTTTCCTTTAGGAACCCATGCATGTAAGAAGACCTCATATCAGGGCTTCTAAACCGAAGTTCCACCACCTCCACTGTCATATGACTGTGTAAGCTAACTCACAACACTAGGAGTCTGCTTTGGTTCCCATTCTGATTAGGTTCCGGGAGCCATTCTATTTTCCCTTCTCTCACTATTCATACACATATTCATACACACACAGCTGACCTGCCTTGCTTTGTGTTTGCCAGTCTCTTCCCCAGCTGCTGGGAAATAGGTTTCTAAGCTATATCTGCTTGTCAGGAAACTTGTGCTGCTGCCATTTTATTTTAGACTTCCATTCCATTTACCCAAATGATGAATGAAGAAATTCTAATAAAAGGAATCAGCACACAAAAGAAAAATGCTCTGGAAGTTGTCACAATCCTGGAAAATTGTTGGTCATAGTCTTGGAAAATCATACCTAATATCTCAATATGAGGGGGCATCTCTGCAAAGCAGCAATTGTCAATAGTATGTAAGAGTAAGATTTTTCCAACATAGCCTATATGGGTCAATGAAAAGAGATTGATGAATAATAGGTTCTTAAGAGACTTGTATCTAAGATGGGGAATTTATGAAGACTCAACAATAAATCCAAGGTGGGTCCAAAAAAATAAATCCAAGTATGAACAAGCCGTAAAAATCCAGGTTGTCAGATTCAAGAGAATCAGATAAAAAATGGAATTTAGGTATAAAATCAGCATCTAAAAGCTAAGATAGTGTACTAATGGGGGTCATGACTAAATGAGATAAAGTGGGAAATGGTTAAGATTCATTTTATTTATTTTATTTTTTGAGACAGAGTCTCACCCTGTTGCCCAGGCTGGAGTGCAGTGGCACAATCTCCATTCACTGCAAACTCTGCTTCCTGGGTTTAAGTGATACTCATGCCCCAACCTCCAGAGTAGCTGGGATTACAATGAGTGCCACCATGCCCAGCTAATTTTTGTATTTTTAGTAGAGATGGGGCTTTGTCATGTTGCCTATGCTGTTCTCGAACTCCTGGTCTCAAATGATCTACCTGCTCTGGCCTCTCAAAGTGCTGGGATTACAAGTGTGAGCTACTGCACCCAACTGGAAATGGTTAAGATTCTTATAGACCCCAGAGAGTGGACAGGTATGGCAGTGCTTCCATATGTTCAGTGGTCATGGATGAATGTATATGCACAGTAGCCAAAAAAAGTGTATTAGGAAATGCCAAGCTTGCCAGTGTAGGTGCTACCAACACCTACCAGCACTTGATCTGCATTTGAGAGTGGATCCAATGTCAGAAACTGTATTATGCCTGGCTGTGAGTAAATTGCTATGTTTTACTCATAAATTCTGAGATATGATTTCGATTTTTTGACTGTAACCCGTAGCAAGAATATATTTTCTGTTCCTCCACCATACCTCTCTGTGCATTGTGTATGTGTGTGTATGTGTGATGTGTATATCTATATATATCTATATAACAAAAACAAGTTTATCAAAATAATATCATTTATATAAGAAATTATTGATATATTTAATTAGTTTTTTTTCTTTTTATAAAATCTGGCTGTGATTTGATAAATGATTTCAGTATTCACTAGTGGGAATAGATCTTTAAGTTAAAAAACATTGGTATATGAATTACTAGAAGTAAACGAGACATATTTTTGTAGAAGAAACTGCCTCTTTTCTTACTATTTATTGACAAATGCCACTTCCAGAGAATTTTTCTTTTGTGTGTTGATTCCTCTTTTAGAATTTCTTTTATGGCTCAGATCTGAAACCTGTAGTTTCTTTGGTGACTTATACTTTCAAATTTAAGATGGATACTCAGTTATCAATGACTTTACATTTTCTGAATAATATGTTATCACTTCTAAGCCACTATTACAACTATTAAGAGTTGTAATTTTAACTTATAAATTATCAACTTCAAAACAACTGTTACTGCTTTAGATGTTTCAGGGAAATTTAGTAAATCTACTTCAATTCCATCTTAGAGGATCTTACTTCCCTTAACTCACATTGCCAATCTCTTTTGTAGGTAAAGTAATGACAAACAAAATAATGGAGAATGATCTAACATCTGGTTGAATATTTGTTTACAAATGCTCATTGATGGAGTTAATTCAAGCACGGTTTCTAATATTTTACTAGAAATATTTTTAGTTAGTACTAGTCAGAATAAGTGTCAGTAAATGTATTGATTGAAGACATAGATAATGTGCTAATTAAAGTATTAAGTGGGACAGAACTGGCAATAATTTATGTTTTTCATAACATAATTAATATTAAAATCTGGTAAGTGGACTTAAAGCTTAAAAATGATGAATATAAAGTCCTACATTTAGGTTTAACCAATTAAAAGCCTAAATACAGAACCTATTGGCGGCTAGTTACAATATAATAGATAACGGCAGGCTACAGCTCCTGTTATGACTGAAAAGAGAAAAAGCAGAGTATTCATAAAATTTGTATTTTTGTAGACATAGGAGAGTTTAAGAAGAAAAGATAAACAAAAGGGCTAAAAATATAGAGATGGAAAAGCTTTCTTTTGTGAGCTTGGGTCAAGATATATTATTTGTCATGCTTGGATATGGACTGTGGATGTGCTTGCCATAGGGATAGTATTCAACTAGAGGAGATAGAAAACAGCAGTTTCTGGTGGCCACATTAGCTGGTATTGACAGGAGAAGCTGGCTGGGCTTCTGGGTCGGGTAGGGACTTGGAGAACTTTTCTATCTAGCTAGAGGATTGTAAATGCACCCATCAGCGCTCTGTGTCTAGCTAAAGGATCTTAAACGCACTAATCAGCACTCTGTAAAAACATACCAATCAGCGCTCTGTGTCTAGCTAAAGAATTGTAAATGCACCAATCAGCATTCTGTAAAATGGACCAATCAGTGCTCTGTAAAATGGACTAGTCAGCAGGATGTGGGCGGGACCAAATAAGGGAATAAAAGCTGGCCATGTGAGCGGAGCAGAGGCAACCCACTCCCATCCCCTTCCATACTCTGGAAGCTTTGTTCTTTTGCTCTTCACAATAAACCTTGCTGCTGCTCACTCTTTGGGTCTGCACTACCTTTATGAGCTGTAACACTCACTGCAGAGGTCTGCGGCTTCACTCTTGAAGTCGGTGAGACCACGAACCCACTGGGAGGAACAAACAACTCTGGAGGCACCACCCTTAAGAGCTGTAACACTCACTGAGAAGGTCTGTGGCTTCACTCCTGAAGTCAGCAAGACCACAAACCCACTGGAAGGAAGAAGCTCCAGACACATATGAACGTCTGAAGGAACAAACTCTGGACACACCATCTTTAAGAACTGTAACACTCACTGCAAGTTTCCATGGCTTCATTCTTGAAGTCAGGGAGACCAAGAATCCACAGGAAGGAATAAATTTTTGGACACAGCATAAGAGACTGAAAAGTAGGGGGACGACAAACTCATGACATATTTTCTCTACAGGATATTTGCTGAGTGATAGGGTATTATGAGGGTCTTGTGGGACAAGACTAGAGAGAGAGATTAGAATAAAATTTCCCACAGCTTCATGATGCTTAGGAGGAAAATTCCCAGTAGAGGGAGAAGCATGCCACAAACAGATGACAAATCTCCTTCTGTGACACTTGAAACTAGACATGGAAAGATTTTAACTAAAAAGAAAAGAAAATTGAAAAAAAACAGCTTTGACTAATACCTAATAGAATGATTGTGATCAGCCCCTCAACTCAACTGCCCAATGCAAGCAAAAGTAAACTCCTTTTTGGAGAAAATTATGTCCTTGTTTGATTTATTTATTTATATATGATATCTAGTATATAATAAAAAACTAAAAGATATACAAAGAAGCACAAAATGTGCCCAATATTAAGGAAAAATGTCCTAAATAGAAGTAGATATACACACATACAAATATTCAGCTGACAAAGACTATAAAATGACTACTATAAATAAGTTAAAGAAATAGGAGACAAAACTGACACAAAGATAAAGAGATAGAGGGTTTTATTAAATAATTCTAAGCTATAAAAACAATCTTCTATAACTAAAATATTTAATACTTTAAATTTTAGCATCAGCTTGGGTAAGGCAAAAGACATGAGCATGGAACTTAAAAACTGGTCAATACAGTGTCCAAACTGAAGCACACGGACAAAACAACTATAATTAACATAATACAAAGCATAAGAGTTATAAAGGATACAGACAGACAGACAATGTTTTCACACATATGTGCTAGAGTATGGTAAGAGATAAGAAAGAGAATGGCAGAGAGGCAATATGTGAAAAGATAATAGTTAAGAACTTTCCAAAATAGATACAAGACATCAACCCACAGATTCAAGAATCACAGTAAACACGCCAGCAGGATACACGGAAGGAAAACTGCTGAAAACTTCGTAATCAAACTGCTGCAAACTAAAAATAAATAGAAATTCTTATAAACAGAGAAAAAGGTCACATCATCTTCACAAAGCAGTAATAAAACTTACATCTTCCCCCCATACGGTATGAAAGCCAAAAAATAACAGAATAACATCTTTATTGTGATGAAAAGAAACTAAACTAGGTACCCACTACAGAAAAAAACACTAAAAAATGTTTAGAAACATAGTAGGTGGTTGATGATCTAGAAAAGCAGAGGGCACTTAGGACTTGCCTACCATTTGAAATTCTGGAGGAGGCTTCCTGTTAGGTATAGAACATGAAAACATACTGTGGCAGCCGAAGTGCGGTAGAAATGCAGGAGTGTTGCCATCAGGGAGAGAGATTGCCTGGGATAGCACTCATTCTTTCCTACAGCTTATGTTTAGGAGGGTGGACATCCAGAAGTTCTGGTGTTTCTTCAGAATGAGGGGCATAGAGATTTATGCAGTGGGCCAGAGAAACCTAGGGTTAAGGTAGGGTTGCCACAGAAATCTCCACAATAACACACATCTGAGGAAGGAACAATAAGTCATTGATGAACACACCACACCACACCACACACATACGAAAAAACACTCAAGATTAGTGTGCACATCAAAATGTCCCTTTGGTATATTACACCAATGAAGCCCTCTTTTTGTTGCAACCCATGACACCATTCTCTTTGTATACATCAATCTATTTCCTCTCAAGTACATTTTATCATGGTGGACCATTTTACATCTTTAATATTTTTCTTCAAATAGCTCATAATGCTCCTTCAATATTTATGATACACAGTCTTTCCTTTCTATCTCAATCTATATTATTCATTTTACCTACTGGTTTACATAAATATTTATCTGTATGACTGTATTAGCTAGGAAAGACTAGTCTAAGTTCCACTGCAAATAGCTTCCACATGTCAGTTACTTTGAAAATCAAGTCTGTTTCTCAGTTATAGAAAATCTTTATCAGGTCTAAGTTACTCCTAGGGCTTGCGCCCTCTATATAGTGACTCAGCAATCTTGGCTGCTGTAATTGTGTGGCTTTGTTTTCTCAAAATGAGGCTTCCTGCATGACTACTTTAGCAGGGTGAATCACTCAGGGATTTTCACTGCCTCAGCTTACATTTCATTGGCCAGAACTAATCAAATGACCATATATAACTGCAAGGTGTTGAGGTGAAAGGAAAGGAGAACACATACTGGTGACAACAATGTGTCTCAGCATGTCTACATATGCATATCTCATTATTGTGCTTTTCAACTTAATCTTGTTAAATCTCTCTGACTTATATAATTCACTTCATTCATTCTTTAGAACTTTTTACAATAATCTCAGATTGGCTTGTTTGTTTGAAAAAAATATGAAAATATGAATTTGGTAAGTTTCACAAACGAGACGTACTACCACATTTATTTTCCCAGCTCTTGTGTTCCTCCACTGAAGGCATTTGACCTACTATAGAAAATGGACAGTCTCCTCCAGTATTATTGGACTCAACTTCTCCCTTTTCTGAGTCTTCTGTTTTCAGATAGTGCGGAAGCAAAAGACTATGCCACTATTGATCATTCCTATGTGTTCATTGAAGTATTTCTATGTATGCATGTAAATTTTTATATATACAATCAATATAATCAATATATAAATGTTTATTATGTATATATATGAAGATACATATATCTCCAACATATATGTACTGGGCACCTACTAAGTGTCATGTTGTAGTTATAAGTGCAGTATATTTTATATTATTGAGAAGACTGGGAAGGAAAATGGAAGGTTACAGTTTTAAATATGGTAGTCATGGAAGCCATCACTGAGAAGCGACATCTGAAAAAGTAAAAGAGTAAACGAGAGGGCTTTCTTGTGGGGAAGAAACATTTCAGGAGGCAGGAACAGCAAGTAGAAAGTCCCTGAGGTGTTGTGTGTGCTTGATGTTCTCAAGGAACAATAAATCAGCAAATGTGGCAGAAACGGAATGAATACTATGTGTGTGTTGGGTGTAGGGTGTGGAGAGTGAGGTCAAAGGCAAAGTTACAGGACCAACAGATTCGTATACCTGCTGCACAGCAACAGCACATTATACTGAGACAGCAGTGTTTGCAACAGAGAACGTTTAAAGATGACAGGCTACCGAGTAAGTGGATGGAAGGAGACTCTCAAATCCATCTCCTTGGGGAATTCTGGGCTGGGATTTTTAAGAGGGTCATGGAGGGTGAGGGTCTGGAAAATTATGGTTGTTGATTGGTTGGGGTAAGGGGAGTAAAATCATCAGGATATGGAAACTGCATTCTTTGGTGAGTCAGTTTCTCGTGGGGTTTCTGAGACCAGCTGGCATCAGTGGGGTCCTTCAGACTAGCTGAGTCAGTGGTTTCATCAATATTCAGGAGCTGAAGGAATATCTAAAAGGGGAAGCTTAATGTTTCATAATGTTTAAGTTGTTATCTATAGAGTAGTTAAGGGGAACGGTAATCTGAGGTCTACCTGACTCTAGGACAATAGCACCAGACAACTATGAGGAAGCAGGCCAGAGACCAGGCTGACCTTGTGATTACTGCTCAATGTGCTGCAAACTTGGTTTGTTTTCATTTTTTTTCTTCCTCTTCCCCCTGATTAATTTTATAAAGTTCATAGGAGCAGCTTCAGAAACACAGGCCAAATACCGTAAGAGGCTTGTGTGAAATCATGATCACTGGCTTTCTAAGGGTTATATAGAAACTCTGGAAGGTTTTGAAGTGACATAATGTGACTTAAATTTTAGCAGGATCATTCTAACTTGTGTGGAAAATAGAACAGAATCCAGGACAGAAGCTGATTCAACAGTTAGAAAGCAATTGAAATAATAGTTGGATATGGTGGTAGTTTAGATCAAATATGAATACTGGAGCTGGTGAGTAACTATTGAATTCTTCAATATTTGAAAGTAGGGCTGGTGTAGATCAATATATTGATCTATGGATGTGGAGCATGAGAATCAGAAGGAATGTGGAGGAATTGGCCTGAATAATCAGAACAATGGAAAGACCAAGCTGAGGGTAGGGAAGGGATTAGAAATTCAGTCTTGAGCTTGTTAACTTTGAGATGCCTATTACACACCCATTGAGAAGCAGTTGAATACAGGAGTTGGAATTCGTAGGAGAGGTCCTAACTGGAGATACGTATTTGGACACTGTCAGCATATGATTGATTTAAAAGTCATGATATTAGATCATTCTATAAGAGGATTATTTTAGATAGAAAATATACTATATTGTTCCCAAGACCTAGGTTTTGAAGCCATTTTAGTAGTATTAAGAGGTCTAGGAGATAAAGAGGAACCAGCCAGGAGAAAAAGGAAAAGAAAGGGACTGTGTTATAAAGAAGGTGCTTCAAAGACGATACAGTGATAAAGTTTAGCACATGTTGCTGATATGCAGATTAAATAGGGACTGAAAGTTGACCATTAGCTTTAACTACCTGGAGGCCATTCATGATGTTGAGAACCACAGTGGATTTGCAGGTTATACCTTGTATGAAGATAACCAGCTAAATGGGTAAGTTGTAGTTATGTGCTCCCTGCATTCTGCTATAGCTATTCAGAGAGCACAGCTATTTGTAATTCATCCATCCAGAGGAGGACAATTTTCTAATTTATACAGAGGCATAGTATTTGCTGTCTGAGGCCCTATGGACAATCTTTGATCCAAATTTCCAGACCAAAGCTTGTTTGGAGTAAGTTCAAAAGAGAAGGGTGCGGGAGGAATTGAAGACACTGATTATGGACAACTCTAATCAATAAAGAATAGTAGCCAATAAACAGTAGGAGAAAAATGAGTTGGTAAATGAAGAGAATGTGGAATCAAGGAAATTTTATTTTTATCATTGTGAAAATAGGAAATTTAATAATATATTTGAATACTGGTGGGAAAGACTCAGTACAGAAAGGTGCTGTGTACTTGCTTCCTACAGATGCTCCTTGACTTATGATGGGGTTATATCTTGATAAACGCAATGTAAGTTAAAAATACCTTAAGTCACAAATGTATGTAATACACCTAACCTGCCAAACATGATAGCTTAGCCTGGCCTAATTTAAATGTGCTCAGTACACTTACATTAGCCTATGGTTAGGCAAATTACCTAACACAAAGTCTATTTTAATAAAGCATTGAATATTGTACACAGATGGGCATTTTGTAGACATCATGGGATGGGAAAACACAAAAGACAATATTCAAAAACTGCTGTCACAGTATACTATAGAATATCAGTTGTTTACTGTTGTCAATGATGAACTGTGGCTCATTCTGCTGGTCAGCATCATGAGAGAGTATTGTACCACATGTCATTAGGCCAGGAAAAGATCTGAATTCAAAATTTGAAATACAATTACTACTAAATGTGTATTACTTTTGCATCATTGTAAAGCTGAAAAATCTGAGTCAAACCACCATTAGTTGAGGGTGGTCTGTACTGGATACTTTATATCTTAACTGCTACTTGGAAAGGTAAGAAAAAAAGAACAGAAAGATTAAAACCATATCCAGGGCTACACACTTGTTTGTACACTGCTGCTTTCCCTGTGCCTAGAAAATGCCCAGCATAGAGTAGGCAGTCAATTAATATTTGCTGATATTAAGTAAGAATTGAACTCACACAATTTAATTCCCAATCCTGAACTTTTAACTGTTGGACATTGGTACTTTTTTCATAAAGGTCTATCTATGTAGCAGCAGTTTATTCGCATTTATTTTGTCAAGAGACAGAGGAGAGGGCACATTTATTCACAAGACTAATCTCCTGAGGACCAGGAACATGCTTATTCATGTCGGGATGCAGCCTAAGACAATGTCTAGCACAATTTAAGTATTCAATATCGATCAAGGATTTGTACATTTGAAAGTCACTTGATTGTATGAGATGTATCTACATTTATTTTCATTCAATAAATTTAAATTTGAAATCTTTTAAAAATGCTGATGTTTTAGTGGTTATAAATAATATTCATTATAGAAAATGTAGAAAAGTAGTAAAGCAGTTTAGTTCTAATCTTGTTATTAAGAGAAAATCACTTTCAATCAATTTGGTGCATCTTCTTTAACCCAATAATTTTAACTTCATTGTTCTGGAAGCCATCGCAAAAATAATAATATTGCTTTTACACATACAAGGTGCATTTTCTTACTTAAACTTCCCAACCAATCTATGAAGAAGGAATTAGTGTTGCAGTATTTCATAAATAAGAAAAATGAGGTTCAGAGAGATTGAGCCACTTGCTCAAGGCTGCAGGTACAGTGATATTAATGCCCTGTAATTCACCCCTCTGATTTCAAGTGCTGTTAAATCTAATTTTCTCTCAGATTGATAAGGATTTGTTCTGCTTTTAGGTGTCTGTCACACGTCCTTTCACAATAAAACATTCTTCTTGAAAGCCTTCATTGATTGAGCCCCTTGAAGATTCAGGGACTTGCTTTGTCTCTGCTCTCTGATGTAAGCAGTCTCCTTTGTAAACATGGGCCTATCGTCCTCTTTCACAATTCTCAAGGAAAAAATGCTTAATTTGGATTCTCTATTTATTTTATTAATGTTTTTTCTTCCACAGAACCTGATACAAATTCTTGACACAATGCAAGTACTAGGAAAAAAAAAAAAAAAAAAAAAAAAAAAAAGGTCTAATTTGGTAAGTTAATCCATGCCTGGAGCCTAATCTTGATGCTGCATTCTGAGTCTACTTACTCTCTTTCTGCCATTGGGGGTCAGCGTAGGGTGAGGTGAAACAGAGAGAAAGAATTGTTGAGGAGCTCCCTCTCTGTTTAACAACATCTTTTAAGATTTTATAGGAAAAAATAAACAGTACTTTGAAGGCAGAAGGCAGAAGTAGAGACTGTTGTTAGGCATGACTTGGGCATTTAATGCATCCTGTGGATAATGACAATGGTCAGTTGTTAACAGCATCAGTGGTTCTTGCATTGGAGCATTGTTAGGCTTATTTGCTGTAAGTGATCCCTGCTGTGTTAAAAAGGCAAATAAATATCCCAGTTTCATTTTAATATTATTTTTGCTGGGGAAGAGAGAATCATTTTCTGAGATACCCAGCTTTTGCGCAGCCTGCCAGAGTTACTATTACCATCATTTGTCACACTGGCTTTAAAAAACAATACAAAAAATTCCTGTATTCGGTGTGTCTCTTCAGAACCTATTTTATTTTTAACACTCAGTTATGCCTCTTTGCTGATCTTTTGTACTGCTGATGTGTTGGCATTAGCTTTGCTATTTATGATTTCTGCATTTCCATTATGATGCTTACATGTTCTGTATTTCAGTGCAAATATATATATATATATGTTTGACCTGTTCTTAAAACCCTGCTCTTTTAAATCCAAATCTTTTTGTGGCTGTTTTTGCATGTGTATTCCAAATCTTGGTGACCAAATCCAGACCCCGGAAGGGAGGAGTTTCCACCTCATTTTAGTCTATTAAAGCGAAGTGTTCAGCATGCCTTCTCAGGTCTCCAAAAGGGCAGCAATCAATTTTGGGGAAATACTAAAGCATTTTTCACTTTTATGAACCACTGAAATCTATTTGCATGTCAGGTGAAATCGCTGGAGCACATTCCTGCTCCATTTTGTGTATGTCTTCAGATTGTCCAGCTGTGATCATGTGTATGTTTGGGAATACATATACTCCTCTGCTTAAAGCAAAAGACCAGTATCTTTATTAAGCATAAAGATCAGGGTTCAAAGTTCAGCTCCACTACTTACTAACTTGGACTTCTGCTGTAGAGAGAAAACATTCATATTTCTGCATTGCTTTAATTTCACATGGAGTCCTTTCTTCTTTTACTGTGGGCCCCAGCATTGCAGTCTTTCTACCTGGGACCACTGTCTACACATTGAATCCCTCTCTGCTACAGGGTAATGATGGTATGATATGGTAAGTTCTACTCTTTCTTGCCGTTGCTTGTCACTCCTAAAAAACAATATATATTCTTATTAATTTCAAGTACTTTTTTGTGCACAGATATGTTTGTACTAGGCCAGTGGTTTTCAACCAGGGTGATTTTTGCTCACAAGGAGTCATTGACAATTTTTGATTGTCAGGCTGAGGTAAAGGAGGTAATACTTAGAAATAGAAGCCGAGGATGCTACATGCAACAACACACAGGAGAGCCCCTCACAAGAATTATCTGGTCCAAAATGTCAGTAGTGCCAAGGTTAAGAAATTCTGTGCTGAGCACTGAATGTAAAAATTATATGAAGCATAGATATTTAATCAAATAAAGCAAAAAATAAACAGATTTTATAGGTGATATAGCATAAGACAATACTGACAAAGATACAGAGGACATAGAATACGTTATCCTAAGACTGGAATGGGAAAAGATGTCAGAAAATTTTCACTGAAGAGAATGCTTTGTCTGAGACTGAAGAATGACCGGAAATTTTCCTTGGTGAGCAGGAATGGAATAAAGAGTGCATTGTAGGCTAAAGAAGTGAATGAAGCAAAAGCTTGAAGGCAGGCGAGCATGTCAAGTTTTGAGAACAATGTAGGGAGAAGACGTAGCATGAGCGGCTATTGGAAATCCTGTCATGGGAGGGCATCATATACAATTTTAAGTCATTGCTACCTTTTCAAGAAAGAATACTTTGCAGCAATGTGGGGGAGGGGGTCTGAATTGAATATTTGGAGATTAGAGCCAGGAATCCAATTAAGAAGTTATTTCAATAGCCCAGTAAGAAATGATGGGGCTGGAGAGAACCTGTGCTGAACTATCAGCTAATGGACGAACATGATGAACATCCAAGGGCATGGAAATTTTCTTTGAAACCCTCTCCTCCACAGACTACGTGGGTGAGATGATCGATTGCTACAGGTGAAATTAACTAGATCATTTTCTTTTGGGTCAAAGAAACCGTTACTAGGAGGAGGCTGTAAAGCATGCAGTGAAGGCACAGTTTGCTTTCGTTCAGCTGATTGTACTGTTTCTCTTTAAACTAGAACTGCGAATCCAAAAGTTTATTATGGCTCTTTGTTCATCATATTCTGAATTGACTTCCCAGCTTTTGGCAAGGGGGTTGAGTGAATGATGGTGCCATTCAATAAGAAAGGAAGTGAATGCAGACAAGGGGCAGTTATGGGGAAGATGGTATGTTCACTGGAAACGTTTCTGTGGCACATTTAGGGAGAGATACTGTTAGGCACACAGAAAGAGACTGTGTCAATGATATTAGATTTGGAAATCACAATCTAAGAGGTAATGAATGAATCCAAGATCAAGCAAGAAAAATGTATATGGCTATATAAGAAACTACTTTAAGATAGACTACTGAATCCTGGCTATTTAGGGACCAGAAAAATCAGAATTGCCATTGAAAAACATGGAGAAGGCTGGTAAAGAAAGAAAAGAGTGGTATATTAGTCCGTTCTCACACTGTGTAAAGAATACTACCTGATACTGGGTAATTATAAAGGAAAGAGGTTTAATTGACTCACATTTCGGCATGGCTGAGGAGGTTTCAGGAAACTTACAATCGTGACGGAAGGTGAAGGGGAAGCAGGTACCTTCTTCATAAGGTGGCAGGAGGGAGTGTGCAAGCAGGTGAAATGCCAGGTGCTTATAAAACCACCAGATCTCATGAGAACTCAGTACCATGAGAAAAGCGTGGGGGAAACTGCCCCCACAATCCAATCACTTCCCACTAGGTCTCTCCCTCAACACCTGGGGGTCAAAATTCGAGAGGAGATTTAGATGGTGACACAAAGCCTAATCATAATAAGTGGTAGCAAGGAAATCAAGAGATGAATCTTTTCACCTTTGCTTATGCTGGGAAGTGAATTTTGGGTGGGTAAGATTATTAAATTTTTAATATATTTCTATACTCTGACTTGTTATAATAAGTACATACTAAAAAGATATGCTCTAACTTTATCAGAGTATGACTTACATAAAATGTATCATTTCAAGTGAATAATTTGATGTTCTTTGACAATTTTTTTCACCCATGTAATCTTACTGTAATCAAAACATAAACTATTCTGTCATCCTAAAAAGTTCACTTGTGCTTCATTGCAATAAGGGCTCCTGGTTAAATTTCCTGGGAGCTTGTTCTACAAGTTTTAGACTTAACCCACAACCACATGACCCAATTCCTTAAAAATAAATGTCTTTGTATATAATATAAATACAATTGTAAATTTGCTTATCTTTTCAACTCTGTTATTAGTTATACACACATTTAGAATTGTTATGTTTGATGAATCAATATTTCTGTTAAGAAATATTCTTCTTTTATAGTATTTCTTTTCCTGAATTCTAATTAGTCTGCTAATAACTTAGCTACATCTACCTTATGATTAGTGTTTGTATGGTATATCTTTTTATATTCCTTTATATTTAACATATTTTGTTTCTTTAGAGTTCCATGTAATTCTTTTAGACAGTTGTATTAGGGTTCTCTTAGAGGGACTGAACTAATTGTGTGTGTGTGTATGTGTGTGTGTATATATGTATATACAGTATGTGTGTATATATAGTATATATATACTGTTAGCATGTGTGTGTATATATATGCACTATTAGTATATATATTAGTATATATATACACATATATATGGGAGTTTATTAAGTATTAACTTACATGATCACAAGGTCTCACGATAGGCTGTCTTCAAGCTGAGGAGCAAGGAGAGCTAGTCTAAGTCCCAAAACTGAAGAACTTGGAATCCAATGTTCAAGGGCAGGAAACAACCAGGATGAGAGAAAGATGTAAGCTGGGAGGCTAGGCCAGTCTCTCTCCCTTTCATATTTTTCTACCTACTTTATATTCACTGGTAGCTGATTAGATTTTGCCCACTAGATTAAGGTGGATTTGCCTTCCCCAGACCTTTGACTCAAATGTCAATCTCTTTTTGCAACATCCACACAGACACACCCAGGATTAATACTTTGTATCCCTCAATCCAATCAAGTTGACACTCAGTATTAACCATCACAGCAGTATACAGTTGCATCTTTCATTTTTTAAAATCAAATCAGATACTCTCTGCCTTGGAATTGGGATATTTAGACAATAACAGTCAATAATATTATTGATATGGCTAGGTTTACATCTACCATTTTGCTATTTGTTTTAAATTGGTTCCATCTGCTCTTTATTCTTCATTTCTGTCTTCTTTTGGAATAATTGAGTATTTTAAAATATAATTTTATCTGCTTTGTTGAGTTATTAGCTATGACAATATTTTTTATTTTGTTATTGTAGTGATTGTTTTAGGGTTCCTGGCGTACGTCTTTAACTTAACACAGCTTACCTTCAAGTGGTGTTATACAACTTCATGTATAGTATAAGATCTTTACAATAGTACACTTTGATTTTTCTTCTTCTAGCCACTGTGCTACTGCTGGCATTTATTTTACTTTAATGCAGGTTATACATACAATACTACATTGTGACTTTTATCTAAACAGGGAATTATCTTTTAAAGGTTATCTATCTATCTTTATTTATTTATTTTTCCCAACTTTTATTTTAGGTTCAGGGAGGATATAGGCAAGTTTCTTACCTGGATAAATTACATGTTGTGGGGGTTTGGTTTACAGATTATTTTATCACTCAGGTAACAAGCATAGTAGCCAATAGGTAGTTTTTTAATCCTTACCCCTCTCCCAGCCTCCACTCTCAAGTAGTCCCCAGTGGCTATTCTTTCCATCTTTGTGTCTCTGTGTATTTAATGTTTAGCCCCCTCGCCCCCTTATAAGTGAGAACATGCAGCATTTGGTTTTCTGTTCCTGTGTTAATTTGCTTAGGAAAATGGCCTCCAGTTCCATCCACATTGCTGCAAAGGATATAATTTCATTCTTTTTTTATGGCTGTGTAGTATCACACAGTGCGTATGTACCACATTTCCATTATCCAGTAGAAAATTGTTGGGCATCTGGGTTGATCCCATGTCTGTGCTATCATAGACAGTGCTGCAATGAACATATCTGTGCATGTGTCTTTATGGTAGAGCGATTTACATTCCTTTGGATATATACCCAGTAATGAGATTGCTAGGTTGAATGGGATTTCTGTCTTAAGTTATCTGAGAAATCTTCAAACTGCTTTTCACAGTAGCTAAACTAATTTACATTCTCACAAGCAGTGCATAAGCATTCTGTTTCCTCCCCAATCTTACCAGTATCTGTGTGCTTTTTGACATTTTAATAATAGTCATTCTGTGGGTGAAAATATTTGCAAACTATGCATCTGACAAAGGTCTAATATCCAGCACAACTATAAGGAACTTAAACAAATTTACAAGAGAAAAACAAACAACTCTATTAAAAAGTGGGCAAAGGACATGAACAGACATTTCTCAAAAAGATACATATGGACAACAAGCATATGAAAAAATGCTAAATATCACTGATTGTTAGAGAAATGCAAATCAAAACCACAATGAGATACCATATCACACCAGTCAGAATGGCTACTAGTAAAAGACAAAAAACAACAGATGCTGATGAGGTTGCAGAGAAAAAGAAACACATACACAATTGGTGGGAATGTAAATTAGTTCAACCGTTGTGGAAAGCAGTGTGGCAATTCCTCAAAGAGCTAAAAGCAGAACTACCATTCAAATAAGCAATCCTATTATCTATATTCCAGAGGAATATGAATTGTTCTACTATAAAGATACATACACACAACATGTTCATCGCAGCACTATTCAGAATAGCAAAAACATGAAATCAACCTAAATGTCCATCAATGACAGATTGGATAAAGAAAATATGGTACATATACACCATGGAATACTATGAAGCCATAAAAAAGAAGGAGATCTTGTCTTTTGCAGGAACATGGATAGAAATGGAGGTTATTATCTTTAGCAAACTAATGCAGGAACAGAACACTAACTTCCACATGTTCTCACTTAAGTGGGAGCTAAATAAGAACTTATGAACACAAAGAAGGAAACAACAACCACTGGGGTCTACTTGAGGGTGAAGGGATGGAGGCGGGAGAGGAGCAGAAAAGATAACTATTGGGTACTGGGCTTAATACGTGGGTGATGAAATAATCTGTCCAACAAACCCCCATTACACAAGTTTACCTATGTAACAAACCTTCACATGTACCCCCAAACCTAAACTAGAAGTTTAAAAAACAATAGCCATTCTGACTGGTGAAAGATGGTATCTTATTGTGATTTTCATCTTCATTTTCCTGATGATTAGTGATGTTAAGCATTTTTTTCATATGTTTGTTGGCCGCTTTTACATCTTATTTTGCCAAGTCCCTGTTCATGTCCTTTGCCCACTTTTGAATGGGGTTATTTGTTTTTTGATTGATGAATTGTTTAGGTTCCTTGTAGATTTTGGATACTTGATCTTTGTTGGTTACATAATTTGGGAATATTTTCTCCCATTCTGTAGGTTGTCTGTTTACTCTGTTGATGGTTTGTTTTGCTCTGCGGAAGCTCTTTAGTTTAATTAGGTCCCACTTGTCAACTTTTGTTTTTGTTGCAATTGCTTTTGGAGTCTTCGTTACAAAATCTTTGCCAGGTCCCATGTTCAGAATGATGTTTACTAGTTGAACCCTTTATCATTATGTAATGCTCTTCTTTGTCTTTTTTGATCATTATTAGTTTAAAGTCTGTTTTGTCTGAATTAAGAATAGCAATCCCTGCTCTTTTGTGTTTTCCATTTGGTTGGTAGATTTTTCTCTAACCCTTTACTTTGAGCCTGTGACCGATCTCACATGCATGCCACCCATAGGAAGCATGTTTGTGTAGCATACAGTTGGGTATTGCTTCTTTATTCAGCTTGCCACTCTGTATTTTAACTGGGGTGTATGTCCAAGGTTAATACTGATATTTGTGGATTTGATCCTGTTATCATGTTTTACCAGGTTGCTATGCAGGCAGGATTGTGTAGCTGCTTCATAGTGTCAATGGTCTAGGTACTTAAGAATTTTTGTTTAGCACTCTCTGAAGGACGTCTTACAAAGCAGGTCTAGTGGTAACAAATTCTCTTAGCATTTGCTTGTCTGAAGAGGATTTTCTTTCTCCTTCACTTATGAAGCTTAGTTTGGCTGGATATAAAATTCATAATGGAAATTTTTTCCTTTTAGGAAGGCTAAATATAGCCCCCCCAGATCTTCTGGCCTTTAGGATTTTTGCTGAAATGTCCACCGTTAACCTAATAGAATTTCTTTTGTAAGTGACCTAACCTCTCTAGCTGCCTTTACTATTTTTTCTTATATGTTTACCTTGGTGAATCTGATTACAATGTATTTTGAGGATAATTGTCTTGTATAATGCCTCCCAGGGGTTCTCTCAGTTTCCTGAATTTGAATGTTGACCTTTCTAGTAAGGTTGGAGACATTATAATAATCAATATTGTTAAATACGTTTTCCAAGTTGCTTGCCTGCTCTCTGCTTCTTTCAGGATGCCAATGAGTCATAGGTTTGGTCTCTTTACGTAATCCCATATTTCTTGGAGATCTTGTTCGTTCTTTTTTTTTTATTTTTATATGACTCAATTGTTTTGAAGAACTGGTCTTAAAGCTCTGAGATTCTTTCCTCAGCTTGGTTTATTCTGCTTTTAATACTTCTGATTTTATTATAAATTTCTTGTAGTGAATTTTTCAACTCTATCAAATTAGTTCCTTCGTTCCTTCCTTCTTTCCTTCCTTCCTTCCTTCCTCCTTTCTTCCTCCCTCCCTCCTTCCCTCCCTCCCTCCTTCCTTCCTTCCTTCCTTCCTTCCTTCCTTTCCTCCTTCCTTCCTTCCTTCCTTCCTTCCTTCCTTTCTTTTCTTTTCTTTTCTTTTCTTTTCTTTTCTTTTCTTTCTTTCTTTCTTTCTTTCTTTCTTTCTTTCTTTCTTTCTTTCTTTCTTTCTTTCTCTCTCTCTCTTTCTCTCTCTCTTTCTTTCTTTCTTTCTTTCTTTCTTTCTTTCTTTCTCTTTCTCTCTTTCTCTCTTTTTTTCCTTTCTTTCTTTTCTTTTTCTTCTTTCTTTTCTTTTTCTTTCTCTTTTTCTTCCTTTCTCTTCTTTTTCTTTCTTTCTTTTCTTCTCTTTCCTTCCTTTTTTTTTTTTATTTTTTTGAGACAGAGTCTCACTCTGTCACCCAGGCTGAAGTGCAGTGACATAATCTCACCTCACTGCAACATCCACCTCCTGGGCTCAAGAAATTTTCCTGCCTCAGCCCCCTGATTAGCTGAGATTACAGACATGTGCCAGCATGCTCAGTTACTTCTTGTATTTTTAGCTTGTATTTTTAGTAGAGACAGGTTTTCACCATGTTGGCCAGGTTGGTTTCAAACTCCTGACCTCAAGTGATCTGTCTGCCTCGGCCTCCCAAAGTGCTGGGGTTACAGGCATGAGCCACTGCACCCAGCCTTCTTTCTTAAAATGGTTATTTTATCTTTCAGCTCTTGTATTATTTGGCTGGATTCCTTACATTCCTTGGATTGAGTTTTGACCCTCTGAATCTCAATGATCTCTGTTGTTATCCAGATTCTGAATTCTATGTCTGTCATTTTAGTGATTTCAGTGCGATTAAGAACCATTGTTGGGAGTAAAATAGTTGTTTGGAGGTATGAAGACTGGCTTTTTGAGTTGCCAAATTATCGCACTGTTTTATTATGTATGTATGTATTTTTTCATATGTATGGGCTGATGTTCCTTTAATGTTTGAAGGTCTGCCCTTTGGATGGGGCTTTTTGCTTTTATATTCTTTGATGCCTTGAGGTAGGAGAATACAGTCTAGAGGCAGGGTGATTCACACTGCCTTTCTAGAACTAAATCAAAAGGTAAACCCCAACTTTCCATGCTCAAGTAACAAAAGGACCAGAGCCTTCTCCTTTTGAACCCCCTCCCTGATTTTTCTGCATGGCAGATGAAAAATTGAAAGTACCTCTGATTGATTCCCTCCCACAACCAATCAGATTGGTCATAGGCCTAGTCTTTATTTGCATACGAATGTAAATTTGTAACTTCACTTCAACCTCTGTTTGGTCCCCTCTTGCAAATCAGATGTTTGCATAGGGTGTAACTTTATAATGTCACTTTAGCTTCTGATTGATCATTTTCCGTAACCAATCTGACTGGTTGTGGGCCACTCCTTCATTGACATAGGGTATAAACCAGGTTCCCAATGGGAAATCTTTAGAGGGTATTTAAACCCCATAAAATTCTGTAACCAGGACTCTTGAGCCACTTGCTCGAGCTCACTCACACTCTGTGGAGTGTACTTGCATTTAAATAAATCTCTGCTTTCTTTACTTCATTTATTCCTCGCTTTGTGTATTTTGTCCAATTCTTTGTTCAAAACATGAAGAACCTGGATGACTTGTAGTCAAGACCCTCCACCAGTAACAGTTTGATGGTAATATAGTTGGGTTCAGTCAACTGGCTTTGTTTCTGGGTAATTTCAGGGGAACAATGTTCAACACTTCCAAGCTGGATGCTCTAACCCTGGATGGCTGATACCAGTCCCACGGTTTTGTTCTCTGGCCTCTTGTGGTTAAGTACCTGCTATGCTGGAGGTCTTTTCAATCTGCTGAGGTCTTCCCAACCTGCTGGCAATCACAATCTGATGGGGGATGCTGGAAAAAGCACTTATTTGGGGCAGTGGCAGCTGGGTCCACACACATGCGTGTGCATTAGGGCAGCAAGGACCGAAGATGTACATGCATGCCAGTGGCAGTGATGTGGCAGTGTGTGTGTGTGTGTTTGTGCATATTTGTGTTTGTACGTGTATTTGGATAGGTGGTTAGATGTTGCACGTAGGCCTGTAGGAGCAAGGCAGTGGCATCTATATGTGTGCACTCAAGCTGATGCTTTTAAAGATATTTAAAGAGAAAAATCTTGTAGATTTATAGAAGAAAATCCCATGGAACTGTCATTTCCAGTCCCTTCATTTATTTGTGTAAGTTTATATTTCAATAGGTTATTATATACCTTTTGCATGAAGACTTCCTTTAAAATTTCTTATAGTGCAAGTCTGATGGTGATAAATTCTTTCAGCTTTTATTTTTCTGGAAAACTTTTTACTTTATTTTTATTCTAGGATATTTTTGCTGTATATAAAATTATAGATTAGTAGAATTTTTTTCTTTAGTTTCAGTGCCTTAAAGATTTAAGGAAATTTAAATTTCCTCCACTGTCTCTTTACTTGTATTGTTTCTAACAGGAAATCTGCTGTCATGGTCATTCACAACTATGTCTTTCTTTGTGTAATATGCCTACCCTCTTCCCCTACACTGGCACTTTAAAAATTTTCTATTACATCTGAGTCTTGAGCAATTTGGTTCTGACGTGTCTTAATATAGTTTTTAATCATATTTCTTGTACTTGAGATTCATTGAGCTCTTTGGATCTATCTATGGGTTGATAGTTTTTCTCAAATTTGGAAATATTTCAGCCATTCTTTCTTCCAATATTTTTTCTCTTCCTCCCTTTTAGAAATTTCAATAACACATATATTATGGCATTTGATGTTCTCTTACAGTTCATTGTTCATTTATACTTTATTTAATCTGTGTTTTATTTTGAATATGTTCTATTGCTATGTGTTCAAGTTTATCAGCCTTTTTTTTTTGCAATGACTAATCTTCCATTAATCTTATGTAGTGTAATTTTTATCTCATATATTATCATTTTTATCTACAAAAGTTTAATTCTGATCTGTTTTATGGCTTTCATACTACCACTTGACTTTTTGGACATATATGTTAAAATAACCATTTTAATATCATCTGATAACTTGTGTCACATCTCTGTTGGTTTCTTTTGAGCATTCTCTTCATTATAGGTTATGTTTTTCTTTTTCTTTGCATGCCTCAATTTGACTGGAAATTGGTCATTGTGAGTTGTACATTATTAGATGTTGAATAATGAGAGCTTTCAGTCTGCCTGACACGAATAGGCACTATTTTTAGCCCTCTCTGGGTGTCTTGCATTGTTGTCTCTATTTTTTTTTTTTCCCTAGCCTCAGGTGTTTTACTCATACATATGTACTAACTAGAACTCTACTGAATAGCTAAGCATGGTAATGGTCAAATTTTCAAATTCCTTGGTCCTCTCCAGGGGATTTAGAGGACTTTAAAACTTTTTTTCTGATATGGAATGATTACCAATACTTTAGATGATCAGCAAAAAGGCTCTGATGTCACTTCCTACACCTTGTGTCACTTACATTCAGTTGTTTATATTGGGTGGAACAATCTCTTTGAGTAAAATAAATGTCTTAAACCTGATCACTAATGAATTTCAAGTGTATACTCACTTATCAAATAGACTGCTGTAACTCTAATAGAGGCATTTTCAGGAGAGAAAATAGGACCCTTGAGAGAGATTTCATTATAAAAGAAGAGTCAAATAGTGAGCCAGAAAAAGTGGGTTGAAGGGAGAAAGTCAGTATTGATTCTGATATAGCTAGATGGCAGGTACCAGAACTCATGTAAATTCAGCCATACATGGGATGAGAAATGAGGCGGTGGTGGGGCATACTTGGGAGAAGATAGTTATACTTATGTACAAGTTGAAAAAAGTGAATTGAACTCAGAAAACTCAGATATCTTTGTTGGAAACACATTGTAAAGAAATATAAAAGAGAGCTTCCAGATGGTTCCTCACTATATCATCTTTGCCCAGGTGAATGAGTGGACAGCTGTATTACAATAGTTCAGTAAGCAGCTTGATTAAATAGCACTTTTTCATGTCAAATGGGCCTAAGAACTCCAAAGTGACCCAGTAAGACTAGTGACAAGGCTAGTGGTGCCATTGGCCGCCATCTTGGTTCAGTAGTGGAGAGCAGTGGTGACAGCAGTAATGATGCTAAAGTTTAAGTCTATCAGCCAAAAGCAGCAGCAAGATCTGACAGCTAGATGTGAGTGGTTGTGGGACTAACAGAGCCTAGGATGCAAAGTTTCACTAGCTGTAATAGTGAATAAAAGTTATTGATAGCTGCTACAAGGCTTTGTAGTTCTGTGGCCTAATTAAAGAGCTCACTCCCACCCCCACCTATACTCAATCAGTTAAATGTAATGCAGAACAAAGTTTCTTCTTCTCAATTCTAAAGGCAATGATGAGGATTTCTGCAGGAATAGATTTAGGGGTAAAATTTCAGCCTCAAATGTCTCCATAATAGGACTGTGATGCCTGGACTGCAGGATCACGACTAGGAAGCAGTTAAATTCAGTGATATAAGTATCATTTATTTTATCAACACAGATTTATGGACACATGCCAGAACTGTTGGAGATTCTCAGAAGTATTGGGATAAGGAAACTTTGTAAAAGATCCAAACCTCCTTCAGCAGCTAGGGGCATTGAAATTTTAATTCAAACATTAATGGCAATCCATCTATATTCACTGTAAAAGTCCCCCAGCAAACCTAATGGCAATGCTCAAGTATTGAGCTATACAATTTAATTGTATAATGAGATGCTTTGGTAAGTTAGATAAATCTTGATTGAGGCCTGTTTTGTACAAGTCATTGTGATAGACCTCATAAAGAATTAATAATTCATGGTACCATCTGAAAAAAAATGTTCGTAATTTTGTAGAAGGGAGTAGATGAGTGTAAAATATCCATAGTATAAGGTAGAATACAAGATGAAATCAATGTATTTGTTTTCCAAGGACTAACTATGTGCAGGCATTTAATTACATCCTTAGGATTTGGTTTCAACAAGGTAGGTGATGCGGGAAGTTCAAAGTCTTGAGGAGGAAGCTATTTGATCTATTTCTTGATTCAGAAATGCTTCTGGGAGGAGGTAGGATCTGAGCCAGGACTTGAATGGTAGATAGTATTTTGAACAGCACAGATGAGGAAATGAGAGCATTTCAGGGAGAGGAAGTCATGAGAGCATGAAGTGGAAAAGTGTAGGTATTTTGCAGGTTGACTAGACTACTAGGTTATACATAGGGGAGTTGTTGAAGGCAAGGCTAAAAAGGTAGGTTGAGGGACATAGTAAGGATTTCATTGACAATTAAAGGCAATAAAAGCCATTGAATATTTCTGAGCAGAGAAATAATAGGATTATCAGCCTCTGCATTATTTCCCTAGTTCCACAAGATTGTACCTACTGAACTTCCTCCTTGACAACATAATCCTGCCCAAGTTCTCACCAGCCTAAGTAAAAAGCAGGCAGTATTTAAACAGACTCAGCATTTTTATCTTTAAATCCACTGGAATTAATCACCCTCTATGACCTCTGGAGTTACCTGTCATTCCCATTTTTTATTTCTAATGCATCATATTGGGAAACTGATTATTCCTCTTGGAATCTCTGGTATTGTATATGGCCTGAATCCCGACTGAGCTCACCATGCCCTTGAAACATTATGGACATTGTGATTTTTCTCAATAACTGTGGTGTCCTGTCTTTTTTTGGTGACAAGTGTCATGCCAATTTATATTTTTCTTCCTCTTTTTACTATTTTGTTTGGTAAAGAATCATCCATCTTTGGGTCAGATTCATAAAATGTAAAAATAATAAATAATATTAATTTGTCATCAGTGTAGGGGATGGTTTGATATGAAGAGAGATAGCCGGGAAAGGAATATGGAAATACAAGCAGAAGGTAATAAGAGTCTGGGCCAGGCACGGTGGCTCATGCCTGTAATCCCAGCACTTTGGGAGTCCAAGACAGTGTGACCAGCCTGGCCAGTGTGGTGAAACCCTATTTCTACTAAAAATACAAAAATTAGCCAGGGCTGGTGGCACATGCCTGCAATCCCAGCTGCTTGGGAGCTGAGTCAGGAGAATAGCTTGAGCCCGGGAGGCGGAGGTTTCAGTGAGCTGAGATCGCACCATTGCACTCCAGCCTGGGTGACAGTGTTAGACTCAATATATAAATAAATAAATAAACAAATAAATAAATAAAGGTAACAAGAGTCTCAACTATGCCACCATACAGGAGAAGAAGAAGATAGGAAGAAACAGCAAGTAATGAGAATGGCACATAGAAAGCACTGTTGTTGAGTTAAAAAAAAAGAAACGAGAGATATGTGGAGGGAGGGTGATTCAGGATTTGGTAACAAGGTATAGGGGATGGTGAGAAAGAAATTACAAATGACTTGAAGTTTCATACTTGGGCAACTAGAAGAGGAGTGATGTGACCAATCAGACCACACTTCCACTCATTCAGAGATATGTAGCTCAGAAAAGAAATGAATTTTGAGAGTCATGTAATGGGACTTGGCTTGAACCACTCCCTGCTCAAATGAGTGAGAAACTAAAGGGTTTACAATGGAACATATTGGGCTTAGTGATAAAATTGTTTAAGAAAAAGAAAAGCCTGAAGGAATATGGAACTACATGAGTGAAGATGACGGGTAGCATATATATTAATTTGGGAATCTCAGATTTTTATGTTATAGCTAAAGTCATTGTGATCCTATTCGGTACCATGTTCACTATCTGGATGATGGGATCATTATAAAGCCCAACTCAGCATCACACAATATACCCTATAACAGACTGCACATGTACTGCCTGAATCTGAAATAAAAATGAAATTTTTAAAAAAGAAAGATAATAAAAGGTCTGGGGACAAAAACCCGGGGCATGCCTGCTTTTAGTCATGTATATTACAGAAAGAGCTAGAAAAGTGGTCAGGATGAGTGGCAAGGACTCACAGGTTGAGTGAGAACAGGAAGAGGGAAGCATTCCCAATAAACACTTAATCTAAGTAAAGACAGTGTGTTTGCTAAGCAGAGTAGTTTCAATTCGTTACTGTTTCTTGGTATGTCTTTTCCCCTGCCTTGGCCAGAATCTTCTAATCCCTTCTTATATAGAAATTCTGTAGCCATCACTGTCTGGTTTCCACAATCCCCACATAGTCAATTATATGTTAGATGACACAAAATTGCAATTTTAGTAGGCCAAAAAATGTTGAACATTTGAAATTTTATATGGTTCAACCTAATACTACAGTGGTTTTCCAATGAAGACACGCACAGGAGATCCTCCAGGGAAGTAAACATTCTTAGTTATCAAACCTCATGTGGGTTGTCTGTGCTGACAAACTGAGCTGAACTACTTGTAGAGTCTAAGAACTTGTTTTACGTGACAGAACAAAGCACTGCCCTAGCTGAAGTGTGTCTTTAACTGGCTCCATTTATTGCTGTCCATTCTACACTGTCCTATATGTCAATACATCACGCTTCTTGTCTTGAGTTCTCAGGTGGTCAGAGTTCTAGTGGTATGTGTGGCAAATGAGGGATCCATACAGGTTGAGTGTAATGTTGACTGGACCTGGACAAGCATCACTCCAGCTGGATCATCTCTGGGAAAATTGTTGTTTGGAAGGAAAGGGAAATCCTCTCCAGATATAATAGAAAGAACTACCAGCTTAACACCTAAGTGCATGTGGGGGCTGGGTGATCTGCTGTGTTGACTTAGTTCCCAGACAACTTCTGGATGCTTAGACAATAACATTCAGGGAGCTGCAATGCTTCCTACTGATCATTCTGTGGAACAGGTGCCAACCAAGCCTGCCCATCTTCCAAGATATACCATAACAGCAATTCCCCTCTCTCTCTTTTCCTTTTCTGAGCCAGGTAGCACCTCTTTCTAGATTGACAGGATAGCTTATCTTCTTTCTATTTTTGTAAGATATTTAGTAAGTACCTAGATACTTTCTTATTTGTCTTCTCCATAACACTTCACCATTTCTCAGGTTCTTTTGCAACAGATCTTGTTGAACCTTTATAACCAAAGTTAATCAACCAAAAAATAAATTTCTTTCTCCTTGAAGGCAAGGATCACTTAACTTTAAAGTTAAACTTCTGCAGCAAAGGGAGGAAGGAAAAGTTAAATTTCCCATTCTGAACCTTTATAACCTGTCATAACAGGGTGTCTCTAAATGGTGGTATCATGTCTTCATAACTGTGAAAAAGAGTGGTTTGAGATGAGTTGTCTTGCACACATGACAGCTGCATACCTAGAAAAGATTTTTATAAAGGCTTACTAAGCAAGGAACAAAAGGTTCATTGCTTGTGGTAAGCTGTGTTAATCATGTAAAGTTTGGAAAGATTCTAATCTGCTTATTGAAGGGAGTTGTCATTTTTTTTTCCTGCTTTTTTCTGATTGACCATTAGTTGATATCTTCTGAAGTAAACGGAAATTTTCAAAATTACAGTACTTAAAAAAATTGCTGGGTATTTTTTTTTAACTGCAAAACTGACAAAATACAAGCCATTTTGTAAGTACTGATTCTCTAAAGAAATGTATGGGCCTGGGGATTTGGCCTACAAGGGCTGAGAGACCATTTTTTTTCCCATTTATCGCCCTAAATTTAAATATACCTACCACGATGTGTTTCCTTAGAGGGAGGAGAGAAAAAGTGGCATTTTATTTCTGGCCAATTATCTGAAAGAAAAAGCAGGATTTCTACAGAGGAAAATAATGTCTGCCTTGTACATTATGAAGAATGGAGATTTAAGCAGTGTAGCTATACTGCTTGTTGTCTCAGGGCAAAGGAAAGTAGATAGCTAAAGTTTTGTTGGAAAGGAAGGTGGTCCTCATATTTTTCTATTCCTTCTCTGACTCACTCATTCCTCTAAAATGCACACATACATGCTACCAGGCCACTTATATGTTTCTCTTGGCCAGGTGGGAGGATTCAGTGCCTGTTATGGAAGAAATATTTGTGTGTTCCCTAAATTTCATATGTTGACATTTCATATGTTGACATTTCATATGGGGATGTAGATTTCAACATCCCCAATTTGATAGTATTGTGAGGTGAAACCTTTGAGAGGTAATTAAGCTATCAGGGTGGAGACCTCACAAATGGGATTAATGCTCTTACAAGAGGCTGGAGAGCTAACTTGCACTTTTCCCATTATATGAGGATATGATTAGAAGCTGGTTAGTCTGCAACACAGAAGACAACCTTTACCAAGAACCCTACCATGCTGGCACTCTAAACTCAGATATTCATCCCCCAGAACTCTTAGAAATAAATTTATGTTGCTTCTAAGCCATCCAATCTATGGTAATTTGCTATAGTAACCTGAACTGAACTAGAACCTTTCGTGGGAAGTCAGATATGCAGTGTTCATTACTATTCACACAAGAAATGGATTCCAATCCACCCAGAGTGATCCTGTTGGTAACTGGGTGAAGGTGACCATCTGAAACCACTCAGATGCTTGCATGGTGTTTGCTGTCTTTCCATCTGCACCTTGTTAGTCATGGTGTTCACACTCTGAGGTTTTGCCCAGATATTTTCCGTGTGACTGAAAGCTATGCCTCCTTTTAAAAATAACTTTTCTAGTTTCTTCTTAGTCCTCAAATATTTCTTCCCTCAGGAAGAAGGGAGGAAAAGATGGAGTTGGAGACACTGAGGGAAGACAATTGAAGAAGACATGTCCACACCTGAAACTTAAAATTTTTCACTAAGTTTAGTGTCATTACTAAAACACCAATTAAGTTTCATAGCTGAAACAGGCCATAGGAATCTAATAAACCATTTATATTAAGGCCATTGTATTAGTCTGTTTTCATTCTACTATAAAGAACTGCCTAAGATGGGGTAATATATAAAGGAAAGAGGTTTAATTGACTCATAGTTCAGCATGGCTGAGGAGGCCTCTGGAAACTTAAAGCCATGGCAGAAGGTAAAAGGGAAGCAAGGCACCTTCTTCACAAGGCAGCAGGAAGGAGAAGTGCCGAGTGAAGAGGGAAGAGCCCCTTTTAAAACCACCAGATCTCATGAGAACTCACTATCACCAGAACAGCATAGGAGAGACTGCCCCCATGATTCGGTTACCTCCAACTCGTCTCTTCCTTGACATGTGGGGATTATGGGAATTACAATTCAAGATGCGATTTGGGTGGGGACACAAAGTCTAACCATATCAGCCAACAAAGGGACAGATTTCCAAAATAGATTTTTTTTGGAGGTAGGGGAGATCTGTGATCAATAACCCATTTCTCATAAGAAATTTTTTTTTTTTTTTTTTTTTTTTTTTTTTTGAGTCAGGATCTCACTCTGCCACTTAGGCTGGAATGCAGTGGTGAACACACAGGCTCAGGTAATTCTCCCAACTCAGCCTCTGGAGTAGCTGGGAAAGCAGGTTCATGCCACTGTGTCTGGCTAATTTTTTGTTTTTTGTATAGATAGGGTTTCACCATGTTGCCCAGGCTGGCCTCAAACTCCTGAGCTCAAGCGATCTACCTGGGATTACAAGCATGAACTCCTGTACCCAGCACTTTTTTTTTCTTTTTTAAACAAGAAAGTGGCTTATTTTTTCTTCTAACATTCACATATTCTCATGGGAAGCGGAATTCCAAGTATTTAACAATTATCTTCTGAGTTTACAAATGGACCTTCCTGAAGATCAACTAAATAATCCTTTAGAAGCAAAAAAAAAAAAAAAAAAAAAAGCAGGGGAGGCTAGCAAAATGTAACTTTTGGTTGTAAAAAGTAGCTTCTGCCAAATTAAATGAATCTGCGTAACTGGAAGTATGACCCTACTTAGGGGAGATACATTAGATTCATTCAGCTTGTGTCAAAGCCACCAAGCAATAGCAACCTGGCAATGTCTCTGATGGTGCCCTACTTTGGCATACATCCTTCTGGAACCACTAGAGGTTCCCTCTTCTCTATATGGACATTATTAATCTCAGAGCTAAACTTTAATCTTAAAATGAAGTGAGTATTTCAGGTTGCCCATATAATCCTAATATTTATGGCTTCTCTCCTGTCTTGAAATTTTCTCTTTTATACAGAATGTGGTATTTGTGTGTGTGTATGTGTGTGTTGGAGAAGGGAGAGGCAATAACTGGGGAAAGTAGTCTCTTTCTTTGTTTCCAGGATGTTGGTAGTCACTGGTTATTTATCCCTGAATACTGTTGTTCATGAGGAAGATTTTTAAAATAAGAAAAAATCAGTGTTTGAAGATGCTATAGAAAATTCCTAGTCTGTATAAAGCTGAACAAACCAAGGAAACCAGAGGTTAGGATTCTTGCCTGGTATCTTGCCTATTGTTCATTGCCGAGCCACTATAAAACAACAGTCTGTTTTCTCTCAGAAATCTCAATGATTTTTTTTTAAACTCTAGTATGCTACCTGAATAATGGTAAGAAAAATGAGAGCTGGCTCCACTACTGTGGATTAAATGATCTCGGGCAAAACACTCAGCTTCTCTGAGCTTACATTTGCATCCATAAGATGGAAATCATAGCAACTATCTTAATGATTTCTTGGCATTCTATCTTCATATTCTGTGAAGACGGAATGAGATGATGTGAGTGATGCTTTTTTGAAGAATTTATAATGCTGTGCAGATATTAGAATCTCTTGCTTCAATGAAACCTTCTTGTTTTCTGTATTTTGGAAGTAGGGTGGTGTCTGTGCTTAAGCTTTTGAAACAGACTCTGACAATACGGTGTAAGAAGCACCAAAGTTGAATATTGGTTCTAATTCATATTCCAGAGCGTTTGTGTAGGAGTAACAGTCTCAATCCAGCCTTGCTACAGTGTGAAGATGGGCAGTTAGAATGGGATGTGCCACTAAAAATAAAATTTTATCTAAAAATATAGAGTGAGGAAAACACAGATCTCCATTTTTCTTGGTTAGATGAGGTGAATATTCTCCTGCCTGTGAGTTTTCTTAAGGCCGTGTTTTTTAATGGCTATCCCTGAAGCAGCAGCCAGCTGTGACAGCAGACACCGACATGTTCCAGATGTGGAATGCTATGCAGAAGCACCAGAGGGCAAGTGTTAAGCACCAGGGAAAGGGATGCAGTAAAATGATTTGAAAACATTTTAATTTATTCAGCTTCACCTTGAGCATTCCAAAATGCAGGGTTCTCTACTTGCATATAGAGTCAAAATCCAGCACCAGACTATAACCCTCAACTTCTAAATCAATATGGCGATACGCAATACGATAGCTCCCCCACATCCCTGCTTGTACTTTTTGCAGTTTCTTTCAACGACTGCTGTCAACTGTGGTCCAAAGATAGGGGAGTGCAGTAAAATAAGATATTTTAGGAGAGAAAAATTGACCATATTCACATAACTTTTATTACAGCACAATGTTATAATTGTTCTTTTTTTTGTTGTTAATCACTTACTGTGCCTAATTTAATAATTAATTAATTTTTTTTGAGACAGGGTCTCACTCTGTCACCCAGGTTAGAGTACAGTGGTGTGATCTCAGCTCACTACAACCTCCACCTCCCAGCTATGCCTAATTTATAAATTAAATTTTATCATTTGTATGCATGTAAAGGAAAACGCATACTGCATATAGGGTTCAGTACTGTGTGTGGTTTTAGGCACTCACCAGGGGTCTTGGAACATATGCTCTGAGGATCAGGGAGGATTACTATATAAGCAAAAGGAGGAGGGGAAGGGATTCTTTCAAGCAATCATCTTTCATACTTTTCACAACAACTATCTCATACAAAAGTATTGTGATATATGGTATTTGTTTACATCTAAACAAGCAGTGTGGCATTCCATCTATGAAATGTTTTAGTGAATTATAAGCAAGGAAGGAATAGAAAGGCCTGTGGAGTTCTATTGTGACCATGAGCTAATATGTAAAATATTTGCAGATACTGGCTCTATTAGAAAATCTCAAATATGGAAGATTATTTGGAGGAAGTGAATACTATGTGTTATAAGAAAACAGGAAAACAGTGGAGTGGGAAGCAATACCATTAAAAAGAAATAGAATCAGGAAAACAATATTACTGCGTTCTTCTTCCTGAATTTAGACTACCATATCTGAGTATGAGCAGAAAACAGAAAAGATGGTATGCAGAAGGCAGGCGTTTGTCCTAATATCCTGGTGCATTCGATATAAGAAAGCACCAGCTACATGCCATAAGATCTAATTACCAGGAATTGCCTTTCCTGCCCCACAGCAATCATTTTGATGACAGGCTTCTCTGCACTGTAAAACAAAATGGGGATTCTGTGCTGTATAAACTGCCTCAGCGCTTCCTTTCCTTCCTCTGCTATCAGCCTCCCCATCTCATTTATTTTCCACACATTAATGGTAGCAGTCACCTTGAGCTGGTGATGCAGAGTAATTTTCACAGAAACCTTGATCAGAAACCATAAATCAGCCTGATGTGCTTTTATGGTCTAATAACATTCAGGTTGCTCCTACAGGCCTGTATGTAAAACTGCATTGCAGTGAATCCTTTGAATTTTTTTTTTTTCCTCTCTGGCTGCGCTCTTACTCTCCTTCTCGCGCACACTTTCTCTCTCCTTCCCTCCCTTCTCTTCTCACCATCTCTCTAGGCACATATGTATGCATGCGTACCTACATCACATGGATACAGTTCATTTTAACAAAACCACACTAAAATGGCATTATACATGCTCCCTCATGGTGGCAGGGGAGTCCCATTCTTTCAGGAGGATAAAATGATGCATTCGTTAGATTCTCAGTGGTTTGTCTTAACAAATGAACTGTCTCTGACCAAAAACTAAAATGATATAACTGTTTTAGGCACCGTTGAGTCTGTCAAATGATTCAATTATTTTTCCTTGTTAGGACAATTGCATGCTGCATCCATATCGGCTCTTCCCTGTTCCTCAGGGCTACACTGTGGCTTGGTTGACTTCAGGCTGAGTTGAATCTGACTCTGGCCCATGATCTGCAGTACCACGGAACACCTGATGGTCTTGCACTCCCACTCTACTCCTTTGGAGAATGAAGCAATATAGTATGGAAAGGGATTTACTGGAGTGGCAGGAAGCAGATGGATGGGTTTGAGGTGAAGGGAGGAGTGAAGACTGGGTAAATGTGTCAGGGAAGCAGTGATGAGAGCAGTGGGGTTGGCAGCTTAGCAGAGACTGTTGAGATGAGGTGCTGAGCCTGTCACTGGGGACAGCAATGCTGGAGCTTGCAATGAAGCCCTGGTGTCTAATTGTACTGGTGTAGGATTAGGGGTAGAATCAGCACATGTATCTGAGTTAACCATATTGATCATTCACCCCAGCCTGCCCCAACAATCTAAATAGATCCATGCACATCAGCTCAAGAGCTAACAACAGAAAATGCAAAGCAGCTCAGGCCCAATCCATACCACCTTTACCTACCTCTGACCCTGCCAGCTTGACATCCCCTAGGTGGGTGCCCTGCCTGGAGCATGCAGCAACTTATATTTAGAATAAATGCCTTGCATCCATGTTTTCTACAGAACAGAAGTACCTGTAACAGAAGACAGGGTCACTCCTGCATTGCTACTTGGTAAATTAGTGCAAGAAATTAACAAAGATCATTTGACTCAATGTTGGAGAATGTTTGGTTTGGCTTTGGAAGTGAGAAAACCTGGCAACTATTTCTGATATTTCACAGTAGACCTACATAAATTCCAACATTCTTAACCAGTGCTTCATGAATATACCAAGGGAGAAAAGTACCCTGGGGCATTAATCAAACTTTCCAAGATACTACTCCTTGCTCAGTTAAAAGATACATGTCCAATTATTTATACATATATCTATTTTTATGTCTACTAACATTGCTTGTGTGTGTGTGTGCATTCACATATGGTGTAATAATATAACAAGCATTTGTAAGGGTACTTGGAATGCTGATGTAAGGATAATTGCAGAGCACGGATCTTGGCTTCATCTGTAGGGCTCTTTGTTTGCAACTGTAAATCATGATGTCTAATTCCCTCGTCTCACATGCAATGGTGCACAGGCTCGGCAGCAGCGGCCACAGTCTCATTTATTAGAATTCATTTCCTGTAGCTAGAAAGTTGTTTCATCACCGGTATCTCAGGGAGCTTCTACCAGTCCTGCACCCTGAATTGCAGTAACAGCTCAGTGTTGAATTTTCAGAAATTGACAGGCAATTTCTCCTTTTGCGATAGCCTAGGTTTTTCAGTATTGCAGTAGCAAAGGCTACATGTGAAAAGGAAATGGGGGTGAGCAAAAGCCCTTTCTCTCCACAGTGTCCACTGCCCTTCGATTCACAGTCCAGCATTTGTTGTCTGTTTAGGAACTATTTCTAAACCCTCTTAGCTGGAGGCAGTGTACACCAGACCAGTGGGGTGGGAGCAATAAAGAAGAAATGCAGTAAAGAACAAATTCTTTTCAGATTAGCTGATTGGCAGTTGTGAATAATGCAGCTCCAGCACTAAAGCAAGAAAGAGCAGCCTCAACTTTGGCACTCATTATTTAGCTGTAAGCCTTTTTTTTGCTAGGAACATTTTTCTCTTTCAAGTCCTGAACTATGTTAACTCCTTATGATCCAGCTATTCGTCCAAAAAAGTGAACTCTAAGATCCTTTGTTGAAACTTCCAAATCCTGGATGTGAATTGATAGCAAGAAACCATGGCATTCTCAAGCAACTTTCTTACCTGCACTGAAATTATGACAGAAAAAACTTACCCAGTGGGTTAAATAGCATGCGTTCTACATCAGACCTGACAGGCATTAAAAAAAAAAGAAATCAGGCACATATGTAGTTTATATGTATGGCTACATAAAGAATTCAGGCCATTAAAAAGCGAGAAGAGAAAATGTGAAATGATCATTTGGTGATTCTAAAGCTCTCTCCATTCTTGGCAGTTACGAGAACATAGTCAATCAGAATGACTTTCTTTAAATCCTCTGGCCCAGATCAGATTAATAATAGGCTGGATTTATTTCAAATTGTTATAACATAAACAAAACAGAAATTATCCCTTTTTGTTATTCTTATGATTCAATGATATGTTTGTGTTATCGTTAATTGTAAATGTCAACTATGACATTTATTGAGAGATGGGAATTTTTTAAAATCATTTGTCTCTTCACATATTTTCCTTGTTTTATTGAAATATTTCTTTAGATATTTTAAACCAAATTATTTTAAGTCCCAAAGATTATAATTTTTAAATATTGCACTATTTCTTATTATAAAAATCAATACATTTTTAAATAAAATATTAAATGGCTAAATATAGAATTTGTCTGAAAAATTTGCTCTGTCAGTCCCTATGATTGTCAAAAATAAGTGATTACCTAGTTTCAATGCTATTAGTGGCAGTATTTGGGGAAGGAATTAATGGGTCTTTAGCGGCATAACCCCTTCTACTGTTCATTTTCTTTCTTGCATCCTAGGTTGTGAATCTTTATGAGCAGGAATATGTTTCAGTCATCTGCACAATCACCTCAAACTTTCTTAAAATTTGACTCACACTTGGTGATCAATATGCAAGTTTTGAATAAACATACACATAAATAATATAGAATAGGTAATTAACAGCTAGGATAATATACCATGTATTCTTAAAATATGCTGATTTTCTTAATTATGCAATAATACATTTTTAGATATCTTTATACCAAAAGCCATTTGAAAAAAAAAAATTAAACTTTTCCAAAATGATTTGCATATACTTTGATCAGGTTCTTGCCTTATAGGGTTGTTGGAAATTAAAAAGCTCTGCTTCTGTGAGCTAATATACACATATTGGAGATGGGTATGTACTCATTATTTTTTAGTCTGTAGCTAAAGAATAGGACATTTTATAAGTCTCAATGGTCTGTCAGTGAATAATTATTGAACATTTAGAGTATAACCTAAATTTCCCAATTTATAAAGAATGTCAAAGCCATGACACAATTGACTTAAACTCTTTTTTTGGTAGAGACACATCTGGGTCTTTAATCATTTTGATTGGTCTTCTATAGATGCTTCCAACGTAAATGTAGGTAGAACATTTCTTGCTTAGCTTAGCCTTTGAGACCCTGGCTTTAATTGTGTCCCATCAGTTAATCTTCTACTCCAATTCTTGATGAAACTAACAATTCAAAATGCTAAGACTTTCCCCCTCCTTCCTCTCTGTACTTTGGTGGTCGTAGTTGTTCCCCTGCTCTACCATGCCATGTTATGCTCCTATCTTTTCTTGATAACATTCTACCCATCCTTAGAGGTCCATCTTAAATAATATCACCCCCAAGAAAGCTGTTCCTGTCCCCTCAGCTAAATGTTCTCCATCCCTTGCTTCAAACTCCAAAAATGTTTCATTACACTCTTACAGCTCACATGCATGGGCCTGTGGTAGAGTCATGGTAGGCATTTGATCTTTTCAACATTAATTTTGTCTTTCAACAACAATGTTGTCTTTTACATATTTGTCTACATCTACAAAGACAGGGAAGTGAAAGGTGGCTTATGATGTAATTCTTATGCCTGTTGATCCACATTGTCTGTGTTTGCTGATACCCACAAAACCTAAACTTTTGCTTTTATTAAGATTATCTTATGGTAGTTTTATTTTTCTCTTTTGACCTTTCTCAAGATGGAAAATCTGTTTTGTTCATCTTTATTTATTTATTTATTTATTTATTTATTTATTTATTTATTTTCTGGAGCAGGTAACACAGAGTCTTATATAGATCTGAGGTTCTATAAAGATTTAAGTTTAAATACATTGAATATAATTTATGTAGAAAGCATAAGGTGGAACAGAGAAGACATTGGTGCTTTATTTACAAATTATTTACCAAGCACCCACTATAGTGGTTAAAAATACAGAAATACATGGAATATAGCCTTTTCTCTCCAGGAACTTACTATCTAATAGAAGAAAGCAGACTGATAATTATAGGCAGCTACAATTCAATGTAAATATTACAGTGGTAGGGACAATCACAGTCTTGTGGGAGCTCACAGAAGAACAACTATGGGAAAGGTTTGTAATTTATTCCTCTCTTCCAAACCTTCTAAAGGTGCTTCAGGCTTGTAAAAAAGAAAAAAGAAAAAAGAAAAAACAAAAAACAGAAATACTAGGTAATTAGGAAAAAAATACAATAAAACTAATAGGAGAAATAATAAAAAGAGGATGAGTGAGAGAAGTGTAACCCAGAGAGGCTTGTGCACATTAAGTGCATACATGGGGGAGGAGCAAGCCTAGAGTACTGAAAGGCAAACCTCTACAGAAGCATTCTAGAAAGAAACTCTTCCCCTAGAACTCAGCAAGGAATTTCAAACAGGGCAGCTACTGCACTGTGATTTTGCATCCCTGGTGTCAATATTTTCATTAGTTGCCAGTAACAACTCAGAGTTGTACAATCTGTGCCCTGTGAAGTGTTGACATGGAATTGAGAGGCATTGTTAACCTTCCAAATGCTTTCAAATTCTATCTGGAAAAAAAAATCCCTTTATTTCTTCAATTTTCATCCTAATTACATGTGGGGGTTTGTTTAGCTTAATTTCTATAGCAGCCACAGCAAATTCAGTCCTTTGCCCAATATTCACAAATAGTGTCACTTAATAGATACTTGTTGAAAAAATAAATGAATGAATGTGAAGATGAGACGTGTCAGCCTGTTGAAAAGGTTGATCAATACATTTTTCACCTCAGGACAGTTTAGGTTATAGGATAAAGGAATTCAGTGTTCTTTATAATTCACCAATAGTCATTATTATCCCAGGCAAGTGAGCATGTGGATATTTGTCAGGATGAATCAGGCCATATTTTAATAGTTAGTTCCGGCAGTTCAAAGTGGAATGGATTTATTTCAAGAGGCTCAGGAAAACCTCATTTTGAAAGCTGTAATAAAAAGTAAGGATGATAAAGAACACTGTTTTTCATGATAAGGAAAATTCTGCCTTTCAAGAGAGACATCATAATTTCTTCTAATTATAAGAAAAATGTTGCTGCCTTGAGTGCTCTTATTCATGTGTACAGCCAAAGGGATTTTCTGCATAAAAGAATAATTAGGTTCTATCCCTTCATACTAAAAAAAATCAGCTATCTTACTTTTTCTTTTATACTTTTACCCCCCTCATATTCTTTGACCTCTACTCTGCTGAATCTTTTATATGTCACAGAAGGAAGTTTTCGAGGGGCTTTGATATCTCCAGTTCCTTTGGTGGCTGGCAGTGTTTGCCATGCTGAATTTGGAAGTGCCTAATTTGGGAGTTCTGCTCATGTTAGGCTAAAAACTGATCAGATTTCATTTTATGTGTGAAGATCATTTTCAGTCTGTAGATTTAAACATTCTATTTGCCTGAAATACATTCTAAATAATGCACTGTGGGCTTTTATTTAGGAAAGCTTTTAAACAACTTAGTTTTAAAGACAAAGAATGTTCTAGAAAGGTTCACCTTTTAAACCATTTAAATAGAAAAAAAGAGGCTAGGGATGCTGATGGGCTGGAGCCACCTGGCAATTCTGAGATAGTGATTTCAGATTACATCTGGAGTTACTGAATTTTAAAGGAAAGTGTATAAGGAAGATAGCAGAGCACAATTAGAACTTACCATTGACCTGATTTGTGTGGTCCATAATTCTCAATTGCAAAGATAACTGCTGTGAGAGGAAAGATGTGTACCTGAATGAAATAAATTCAAACAAAAATGCCAGCAAAGTAGAAAGAAGGATTGCTCCAACTCATATTGAAAGAATATTGTTCGAACTTTCTGAGAGATTAAAATTTTTTGACTTAGAAATGAAATATGATCATTGGCTTTCAAATGGAAAGATCAATGATAAAAATGGATGGGAACGAAGTCTTAGAAATTGAATTTTTCTAAGAAAGTTTAGTGGCTTTTTTGAAATAACGACAATAGCCACTACATATTGAGTGCTAATTCTGGGTCAGACTTGAATTTAGGGGTTTAAGAATACTATCTGCACTTCCTACAGTGGCCCCAGAAAATGGATAAACTGAAGGGGAAGAGAGAGAGGCGGGTGGGGGCAAAGTGACTGATTCATCCAAGATCACATAGTCAGAAAGTGGTGGCTTGGCACTGAAAGAAAACCAGGACTGACTCTTTTTTTAGAGGGTTTTGTTACATGAGCTAAATACTAATGTATAGACATGAAGTAACAGGCTTCTTTGTGCATAATGACTCTTTGCTGTCTATGGTCAGTAGGTCATTAGTAGACTGAGTCACCACATCTAGCTCAATCAGAAAGACACACACAGTGCACTTGTTTGGTGAGGGGTGTGACACAGTTTGGATGTTTGTCCCCTCCAAATCTCATGTTGAAATGTGATCCCCAATATTGGAGGTGGAGTCTGATGGGAAGTGTTTAGGTCGTGGGGGCAGATCCTTCACGAATGGCTTGGTGCCGTCCCCTTGGTGATGAGTAAGTTCTCACTCTATTGGTTCATACAGAGTAAGTTGTTTAAAAGAGCTTCGTACCTCCTCCTCCCTCTCTTGCTCCCTGTGTCATCATGTGACATGTCTGCTACCTCTTCACCTTCTGCCATGAGTAAAACTTTCCTGAGGCCTCACCAGAAGCTGAGCAGATGCTGGTGCCATGCTTGTATAGCCTGCAGAACCATGAGCCAAATAAACTTTTTTCCTTTACAAATTACCCAGTCTCAGACATTGCTTTATAGTGATGCAAAACAGATTAACACTGCGTGAACTCCCGTCAATGGTTTGGGAAAAGAAGGTCTTTGGCTCTTTCTTTCATAGCTGGCCTGTACAATTTTTTATTCTCTATTTCACTGATTTTTTTTTCTTATGAAGCTAAGAGTTATCTATAGAGTTTCAGGGGCTATTCCTATTATATCAGAGGAGGCAAATGAAATTGCTCTGTATATGAAAAAGTGCAGTACTCTCCTAGGTGAGAAGGTAACAGTCTTAATGTGCTTGTGTACTGTGCTCAACATGGCAGTGCAGCATGGCAGTGGAGAGTAGGGACTGGAGATCTAGAGCAGGCTGAGCTGCCCTGACTACATGCATGACTTTAGACAAATTATTTAGCCTCCATGAGCCAGTTTCCTCACCTGTAAAATGGAGATGACGATTAAAAATAGTGCCTTTTCCATATACATATATGGAGGATGAAATGAGTATTTCATATACTTAAAATGCTGAGAACAGTAAGGACACATAGTAAACAGGACATAAATATAGATGAGTATTTCAGGTCCATTATCTCATTGAATCTGTACCATATCCCTGTATAAAATGTCATATGTGTATATATATATATATATTTTATAGGTTAGTAAATGAGTCTGAGAGAGATGAACTCATCCATAGTCATTTAACTCAAAAGTATTTAAATGTGGACAGTTGGAGTCCTAGCCAATTTGATCCTAAGCCAAGTTAAGATATGAACCCAGGCTTGTGTCATATATGATTTTATTCTTTATATTTCCAGCTGAGAAGAATTTTTCATTTATATTTTTAATATAGCATATATATTATATACATATACACACATATATTATTATTACACACACACACATACACATATATATACACACACACAAAAGAAATATCAGGAGACTTGGATCATGACCCTATGACGGGTAAGAGTCATGACTCAGAACTTCCAGACTTACCCAATGTCACAAAGTTCCATGTCCTCTAATCCAAACCGTTCATGGTGTGTCAGTTAAATGTACACTCTCTGGTCCCAGATTGCCTGGATTTGTATCGCAGCTCTTCAACTTACTATGACATTGGGAAACTCATTTAACTTCTCCATGCCTTAGCTTCTTTATTTACAAAACAGAAATAGCACCAATAACCTTTGTCTTAGAATGTGATTGTTGAGTTTATTTAAAGCACTTGAAGGGGTATATATTAAATAGTATGAAGTGCTTATTATTATTACTACTCAATTATTTCTGATTAATGGTTTAAGAAGGCTTGGTTGACTATACTAAGACCTCTAAAAAAACGACATGAATGAAAGAATGAAAGAATGTTCCCATGGCTAGTGTCTGAAAGATTATAAAAGAATGGGTAAGACTTAATTCTTTTTTGTTTGTTTTTGGAGACAGAGTCTTGCTCTGTCACCCAGGCTGAAAGGCAGTAGTGCAATCTTGGCTCACTGCAACCTTCGTCTCTCAGGCTCAAGCGATTCTTATGTCTCAGCCTCCCGAGTAGCTGGGACTACAGGACTACAGGCTTGTGTGCGTGGCTAATTTTGGTATTTCTTTTTTTTTTTTTTTTTTTTTGAGACGGAGTCTCGCTCTGTCGCCCAGGCTGGAATGCAGTGGCCGGATCTCAGCTCACTGCAAGCTTCGCCTCCCAGGTTTACAGCATTCTCCTGCCTCAGCCTCCCAGAGTAGCTGGGACTACAGGCGCCCACCACCTCGCCCGGCTAGTTTTTTGTATTTTTTTAGTAGAGACGGGGTTTCACCGGGTTAGCCAGGATGGTCTCGATCTCCTGATTTCATGATCCGCCCGTCTCGGCCTCCCAAAGTGCTGGGATTACAGACTTGAGCCACCGCGCCCGGCCTAATTTTGGTATTTCTAATAGAGACGGGGTTTCACCGTGTTTGCCAGGCTGGGCTCAAACTCCTGGCCTCAAATGATTTGCCTGCCTGGGCTTCCCAAAGTGTTGGGATTTTAGATGTGAGCTACTATGCTCATCTGAGGAAGACTTAATTCTGATAGGGTAAGAATAACATACATTCTTTCGTAGTAAAGAATTATCATTTATTTTAAAAGTCTTGAGTATCTCCTCCCTTTATCATCATTTACAATATCAAACAATTGACTTGAAACCCTATATATGTTAGATTTTTATCTAGTATATTTGAGAGAAATTTCAGATTTTCTATAGCTAACCAAAGAGGTGGTTATTAGTTGAGAGTTGAGGAATAAAAATGTATCTAAGGGAAATCTATACATTCCATCTTTGAAGTTGCCTAAATATTGTTCTCTAGACTTGGCTACCTATACACTCTAGACCAATTGAAACAAAACATATTCCATGTTTTTCTCTTTACCTCTTCGCTTGCCTAGTAGTTTTGCTTGTGTGTGTGTGTGTGTGTGTGTGCATGTAATTTTCTAGCTTTTTAAATAGTCTAACATCCTCCTTTCCTTAAGTCAGAAAATTAGAATATAATCCTAATTTTTTTCTCCTCCTCACTTGCCACATCCAATCAGTGATCAAGTCTTCTCCTCTAATAAAGCTTGACTTTCTGCAACTTCTCCTTTCCCACTGTCATTACTTTATATTAGGGTGTCATTACTTCTCACCTGGGTCATTATAATAATCATTCCTCCCCCGGCATTCTTTTTGCCCCCAGTGTTGCTCTGTTCCAAAAGACATCCAAGGTAAATTTTATTCTCATCATGTGAAACCCAGTACTCAAAATATTTCAATAGCAAGACTTCCATACATGGCTCTTCCTACCTACTTTTCCATCTCTGGACCTACCCTTGCTGCTTCTTCTCTCTCTCCCACCATTTCCCATCCTCAAACAAATGCAAATCAATTGTATTGAAGTCCTGATAATTTCTCAAATGTGTCAGCACCTTTGCCTGTGTCATTGCTGCTCCTTCTGCCTGGAATTATCCTCAGAACCTCCCCTTCCACTCATATATGATCACCTAGATAACCCCTTCCAATCATCCTTCAAAACCCAACATACCATCACATTTTCTAAAGTTTCCGTGATGTTCTCAGCCTTAACTGGCTACACATCTCCTACGAACTCACAAATCTTTATCACTCTATACCATGGTTATTTATTTGACTATCTTCATTTGAGGCTGCAAACTTCTGAAAGTCAGGTATTAGATATTTTTTTCTCTATATCGTTGAGCCAAGTATGTCTTTCACTGAAAAAGGGCCCAATAAATATCTGTATACTAATTAAAACCCACAATAATAACAAATTTAATCTTCTTGAGTCTCTCTGTAAGTGGAACAAACGTTTTCTAGGCAAGTCAAATAATTAAATTGGAATATTTTTCTGATTTCAAGTTTAGAATGTCTAATATGTCAAAATACCAATGTTAAAAAGGAAAGTTTGTGACTATCTCCTATGAGTAAAGTATAATGCTTGAGAGAATATTTTGTATTTTTAAAAAAACTTTCTAATTTTCAAAGTGCTGTCACATGCGTTATTGAGGTTCATAACTGTGAAGTAAGTAACACAGGTATTATTATCCTCATTTTACAAATAAGAAAACTGAAGCTCAAAAAGAGAACTGGCATACATAAAATCACTCACACAGAAGTAAGGTAATTTGAAAACCATTTTAGGACTCTAAAAATATAAACATTTAAGCATTTACTACATGCAGTTGTTATTTCCACTGTATCAGATTCCTCTCACATTACTTACAGTCAAGCTGGGGAAAATACAGAAAGAAGTAAAATGCATTAATTTATTGATAACTACCAGGAACTAATGTACATGCTCTCATTCTGTCTTCAAAATAGCCATGGAAGGTTGGAATTATTAATCCATTTTACAGATACAAAAAAATGAGGTTCAGAAAGAGTAACTTATTAAGGTTTGCAGAATTATTGAGTGTTAGAGTCAGATTTTGTGCTGAGATTTGTCTGATTCCAGTCCAAATATGCTTAATATGGAAAGAAAGTGCCAAGAAAGCTAAGGAAGCATGACAGTCTTTAGTCTAATTGAGAATGGCATTATATCCAATGAGTCTGATCTGGTATATGGAAGGGATTGAACACTAGGAGTTTCTGGGAAGAGATTGAAATAAGCTTCATCCCAGGAGAAGATGGGTGGATTGAAGCAGAACTCCTGTTACTAGCCAGTGGAAAAGGAACAGTGTCTAGTCTTCTCTAAAAAGGGACTTGTTAAGCAAGGTCTTCTAGATTTTCTGTGTACTAATGAAATGGTCTTAGGGTTTGAAACAAGTCTGCTGTCCTAGCAGGAAACTGAAATTGGAAACAGGTGCTGGGACGGAAGACAAATCATACACAGAGAGAATGGAAGAAGATAAAATGCATGTCAATTTCCTGTGATGGGAACCTCTTTCTGTGAACATCTCTTAAGCTTTCTGTTATCATCATTCTTCATGGTGAAATGATCAGTTCTAGGATTTCATTCACCATCTCTATGTTGATGACTCCCACATGTCTCTAGTTCTAAGTTATCCTCTTGAGTCCCAGACTCTTATCACCACTGCATGCTAGACAGCTCCACTTGGGTGTTCTGAAGATAGCTTCACACTAAATACTCACAAAGTTAAACTTATATGCCACCTTCTAGAAAGCCTAATTTTCATGTAATCTCTAGTTCAGTAAAATGCATTGCACTTACTCATTTGCCTAGGCAAGAAACTTGAGTGTTATCCTTTACTTTCACATTTCATTAACATCTCTCTGTCCTTATCCAATCAATTTCAAAATCTTAAGATTCTGCCTCCTTCACAGCTCCTGAAACTGTCTCATTCCCACTCCATCTCCTTTAATACTTCTAGATGATTGCCTTCAGGCGTACTTATCTCTATACCGTGATCCACAATGAACTTAGAGAGGTATTTGTAATATGTCCACCTGGTCATGCCATTTTTGTGCTTACAATCTTCCATTGGTTTCTCTTTGCCCTAAGAATAAAGGCTGACCTCTTTACTGTGAAATACAAAGATCTTTCTACGTTGGCCTCCGTCAGCCTTTCTATCCTCACAACTTACTTCTAGACTACAGCATTAATCCATGCCCTTTATGCTCCAGTAAAATATTTTAAAGTCCCTAAAAGTCTTCTCTGACCCATCTCCCATGGGATTTGATATGTATCCTTTGCACCACTTGTCATATTTACCTGAACGTAGCACTCATTGAAATTGTTTAAAGTTTCGTCTACTTAATGAACTGTAAACTCATTAAGAGAAGGAATGATGTGCTTTTTACTGTTGTTTCCCTAGCACCTCTCAAGGCAGTTGGCACATTAATGTGATCAACCAATATTAGTTGAATAAATGAAATGAGTCCTGGGGGAATCACACTAGCTTGAGGGTCATGGGCCAATTCCAAACTCACTGTCTGTAGGGGGATAATGAGTCTGATGATAGACATGGTTCTCACTGGCTCAGGGTTTAGAGAGATTGAATCTGTAACTTGGAGATGTTCAGTACCAGCAGTTGGCCAAAGCTGTAGCAGAAAGCCATTTTAGGACTCTAAAATATTCAGACACAGCTCATTTTAGACAAAAAGCTGGTATCTCTCTCCTAACTTTAGACTTTTATTTCTTTGATCTTATCCCTAGAAAAACTAAAACAGAGACTTGACTTCTTCTTTGGGTCCTGGTATATGTGAATCTTACAAGCTTGGACTTCCCTTGGCTGTTTCATCTTCATAAGCCTCATTTATAATGAGTAATTTCATGGGCTGAAATAAAGGAAAAGATACTGTCAGATAAAATGAAATAAGTTTACAGATCTTACAGTAAACTTAGGACTTTCATTCCTTTGTTCTTATTCCCAGAAAAACTAAAACAGAGACTTTCCCTCTTCTTTGGGTCCTGGTCTATGTGAACTTTACAAACTTGGACTTCACTTGGCTGTTTTGTTCTCGTAAGCTTCATTTATAATAAATAATTTAATGGGCTGAAATAAAAAGACAATGCAAACAGAAAAAATAAGTTTACAGCTCTTGCAGTATTTATTTTATTTTATTCTATTTGTTTCATATCTGTTTATATTGATACCAAATAGTGAATTAATAGATTCACAGAAAAATAACAGATTCATATTTCTAGTTTATTTGTGGGCCACACATCCCAAACCCTGTTTTAGTAAGGATAAAAGCATCATGGAGAAAATCCACCCATTGGCACACTGGATAGATTCTGTGTTTCCTTTTTTGCCATATAATCCCTTGGCTGTTCCTTTGATCAGCAGTGCAAATCCTAATTAAGGTTTCATCTGATAATTTGATTTCATGATAAAGATCTATTCTCAGTCAGGAGCTTTGCCTCTTTAAATTCCCGAGGTTAATGAAAATCACTAATCCAATGGATAAACAGGCAATGGAAAAGTCAAATCATAACTTTCATGTTTTCAGAAATACTGTGATTTAAGGGTTTTTGGAGCCTCTTCTAATGAAGAAAGATTAAGATGCAAATTTTACTGAGAGGGAAGAGAAAACTTCCTAAGTAGGAAAGGAAATTATGAAAATGACATTGCTGTCTTCAAAGTACAGTAATTTCTAGTGCCACAAATCTCCCAGGTGTTGAGGTAATTCCCCTCCAAATGACAGGAGAGGACAAGAAGGTGAAGTTGAACCTTGTAGAATAAGAATAGTGCAAAGAATTCTGAGACCCTTGCTAGGGTCTGAGACCTAGACCCTTGCTTCCCATCCACTTGTCATGTGGCCCCTGAGTTTCTGAGCAGATCCCCTCAACTCTGAGTTTGATCAATGCCAAGTTCATCAAGAAAAGGTCACATTCTTTTATCAAGAAATGAACAATGAACAAACTAGGGAAGTAAATTGATGGATTTTTCTTTTTAGAATCCTATTAGTTCTGGGAAAATTCCAAAAGACTTTTATAACATTCCCCAAATGGCCAGAGCTAATAGCAGAGTTCAACATATTAACATTCAGAGGAATGAATCCATATTTATTTCATGAAATTTAATTATATACCAGAAGAAAAAAGAACCAAGAGGGACATAAAAGAGATAATACCAACGTATTGAGAAAATAAGCAAAAGAACATTTCTGAGACACAGAAAGAAAGAGGATAAAACAGAAGCTAACTTTAAATATACCCATGACCAGTTGTTTTGAATATTACTGGGAATCACTGGAAAGACCAAATTAATTTCAGAAAATGGGTTCTATACATTTTCACTTCATTTTACTAAAACATTGAAAATCATTGAAACATATATTTGTCTTATGCCATCTAAGAAATTACCTGTCAAGAAAAACACACATGGAACACATTTACACAAACATATCCTCAAAATCCAGATTAAAAAGTAAATACATCTGCATTTGTATGTTTTACCCTGGAAAGTTGCTGGTTCTAATTTTTCTCTTCTAAGTGTGTGTGTGTAATTTCCAACTCATTTACGTGAAAACATTTTTTTTGAGCAATGGAGCTGGGAAATAGGATATAGAGTATACTTTTTATTTAGAATTATAGAAAGATCAGTAATGATGGCAAAGTCGCTGCCTGCTGCAAGCCCTCGGGTGCACTTTATGACAGAGGTTCGTGGCTGGAGGCTGTTTTCAAGTAAATGTAAATCACCAGTCATTGAAAAATCTACTACTAATTGAGGCTCTTGTCAAAATGCTCAGCTAAGAATCTCACTGCTTTCTCATTTAAAAACAGTGGCTCTTCCTAGCCAAGTAAAGAAGGGAAACTATCAGGGAAACATGACATGACCCAATAATGGAATTTATTTTCCATTGTTACCGTTCTTCAAGCTGAAGAAATGGCTTTGACTCTGACCTGAAAACAAGGTATATATGTGTTGGGCTGGGGCAGTGGTGGTGGATATGTATACCTTTTTGAACTAAGCACTCAGTGCTCTATCTTTTGGGCTGAGAAAGCCACAACATTTATTCAAATAACACATCCAAAAGTTTAACTTGTCCTCTTTGTAAAAAGTGGTTTGTCTGTTTTTCGCTATCAGACATAGCCCAGGCTCCATCTAAATCTAAATGGCTTAAATCATGTACAGTGGACTCTAAATAGAGTACATCTAAATGCAAAGTGGTTACAGGAATAGAACAATTGGGTTTTATAATACAGTCTTTATTTCAATCCAGAAGTAAACAACTCTGGTGTAAATAACTGCTCCATGAGAACCAGTCTCCCCACCCTTGAATAAAACAGCTTAAGGTTTAGAACCGAGGATATTTGCAGATTGAATAACTTTTATAAAATTCAAATGACCAATACAATTACTGTGTATTGATATTGAAATGAAAAGTGTTTATTAAAATTTTTCTATGGACAACGCATTTTGCTACCGTAAGATAAGAAGATTCAACGTAGAATCAATGACATCAGCCTTCTAATAATGCAAATATCTGTTCTAAGGCAAATACTATTCCCAATTGCAATCACCATACAAATACACACACACACACACACGAGATAGCAAATAAATGCATAGAAGCACCTATACATATATACATAAATGCTACATAACTGAGAGGCAGTGTGGTATAGTGGTTAAGCACACAGACTTGAGCCATACTGTCTATGTGTGGATATCAGCTCAAAGACTTTCTAACCATGTGACCCTTAGGCAAGTTATTTAACCTTTGAGCATCTCAGTTTCATCATCTGTATTATGTTTGATCTATAGATGATGAAACAAGAGTGTTATGATGCATAAATAAGTTAATCCACATGAAGTGCTTATTGCAGTGCCTGGGAAATGTAAATGCTCCATGAGTATCTGCCAATATGATTATTATAAAAGTCATAACACAAATTAAATATATACATATAGATAACATACACACACACACACACACACACACTATATACAAGAACACTTATGATAGTATACCTGTTTTCTAGTTGGTTAAATCTAATTAGAAAAGAGATGCTATAATGTTATAGGCATTAAAGTGGAGAAATCTAAATTTAAAAATGAAATAGTTAAACGTGGTGGACTGAACTCTTGAATTTATCTTTGTATCTTTCCAAAACCCCATTAAAATGAGTATAAAGTCGTTTTAAAAAATTGTTAACCAACAAAAACAGAGAAATGGAAGGTGTCTGTATAAGTGAACCAGTAAGAACATTCTTGCTTGTGCTGTAGAACCCCAGGAAAATTCCAGAACTAGGAGCACTATGGACATAGGAAAAGAGTAAAACTGGCCAAAAATATTGTTACCTGAAAGGTGTCCCAATCCAGATCCCAAGAGGGATTCTTGGACCTTGTACAAGAAAGAATTCAGGACAAGTTGGTAAAGTGAAAACAAGTTTATTGAGAAAGTAAGAATAAAGCATGGCTACTCCGTAGGCAGAGCAGCCCCAAGCTGTTGGTTGGTCATTTTAATGGTTATTTCTTGAATATATGCTAAAAAGGGATGGATTTTCATGAATCTTCTTTTTAGACCACATAGGGTAACTTCCTGACATTGCCATGGTATTTGTAAACTGTCATGGTGCTGGTGGGAGTGTAGCAGTGAGGACGACCAGAGGTCACTCTCATCGCCATTTTGGCTTTCGTGAGTTTTAGCTGGCTTCTTCAATGGAGCAAGGTCTTTATGACCTGTATCTTGTGCTGACCTCCTGTCTCATCCTGTGACTTAGAATGACTTAACTTCCTGGGAATGCAGCTCAGCAGGTCTCAACTTTATTTTACCCAGCCCCTATTCAAGATGGAGTTGCTCTGGTTCAAGAGCCTCTGACATTTCCTCCCTTCCTTTTATAACAGTTGCAGAAGGACAAAGATCCATCTTCTGTAACTTCTTCATGCTGAATAGAAGTGATGATATTCCTGCCTAACTATTAGCGTCTCTTTTATTCAGGGTAAAGAATACCTCAGTCAGAAAGCATCAATATGCTGAGGGGCCATTTGTAACTCTGAATTCCAGCAAAAGGTGTATCTGGAAGATTAATAAGTATTTAAGAGAACATTCAGTAAGCTCATTTGGCATTCCTACACAAAGAGTACAACAGCAATACATTCCACAACAGTAAAGCAAAATAAGTAATATTATACCAAGTAAACTAAATTAGAAGGCTTCTCGTGAACTGGGCAACTGTTGGAACCAAGTTGATATGAGGTTGCTAGCAGATTCCAATAGAATTAGAATGCTGATCCAGATTTTTACATTACCCATTCCTCATGTTTCTTCTGAGCTGCAGCCAGGATCAGATATCACTGGTTGTTTCACAGGAACAAGCAGTCAGTCTAAATTGCAGAAACAAACTTTAAAAAACTGATGACATTAGAATCTAATGATAGGTATACCATAGTTCTTGAAACAATTTTTCTCTCTCTGGTCTCCAATTTTTACTTGAGATAAATCATGCTAATACTGATTTACTTTATTACCCTTGGTCTGATTATTTGTATAAAGTGCAGCAAGAATAATTATTTTTCACACAGGCATTTTTAAATTGGCTTTGATGGAACTTTGTTCCACAGGAGTTTCAGGTAAAACTTTTTTTAAAGCTGAGACCAGCCATAAGTTTGTACCACCAGATACCTATGAATTGAGTAAATTTCTCTCTTCTTAAGGTCCCAAGATAACTTGGGGCTCCTGGATCTGTGAGAAACTGACATTCTTTACTTACCACAGATTAGGAACCCTGCACAGGACTGTGCTGTGTAGACAAAGTATGAGGCCAGTTTTCCCAAGGAGCTTAAATTGGCTCTACAAGTCAAGTTTTATTCCTTAAAGGAAAGTATATCATTCCAGCCAAAGCCTTAGTAAAATAACCATTTCAATTGTGCCCTGTTGCAAAAGAAAACAGATTCTTATTGCATTTATGCAAATATTACCATAAATTAAGAATACTCACAAAAAGTTGCCAAATTCTGGAGAAATTAGAGAGAAACAAATATTCTCCAAATTTTGTTTATAGGAATATACTTTACTCAATTGTTAAAAACTGTAAACAGCTCAAAACAAAAGTTTCCTTGACTCTGAAAAACAAAACAATGGATCAGAAACATTTTAACCAAAGTAAAAAAGATTACTTCAGTCTTCTGTCAGTTTAGTCAATATAGTTAACTTCTGTTCTACTTGACATTCATGAACATTTCAGCTTTCCACGAGAGTCCAGAAAGTTTTTTCCCCTATTTTGATGTTACAATCTCCTCCAAAGTTATCAGAAATCTGCATTTAAGAATACCTGTTAGAGTTCTATGGTTGATTTTTAAACCATCTTTTAAAGAGGATTAAAATAAGACAACAGTTGTTTCTAGATGGTAAGAAGTCTTAGGATAGCCACTCTTAAAGCCACAGTTGATAAGGAAATTTTGGTTACTTCTTTGGAACACATAATTTATTATAATTATAATTATAATTGTTACTGATAATGTACACTAAGTCATATCAGAATTATAGTAGTTTCCCATAATTTTGGAACACGTAGCAATAATATATTTATATAAATATAGCCCAAAGACAGCCAAACACCATTTCCTATTTGACAATGCTTCCTGTATGATTTTTATACCAAATAAGCCAAATTTTACCTTTACTTTAGCACTATTAATGGTAAACCTAATTCTTAATAAAACCTTATAGACAAATCTATTTAACCTTGATCAGTTTGAACATAAGGTAGGATTCTTGTAAACCTTTTATAACACTTTACAGTTTTTGTTAAAGAGCACATAAATGCTCTAAGAAAAACCTGTTGTGCTTTTATTCCAATGTTCAATTTGTGGAAAAACTGAATAACACCTCTTTTACTTTAGCCAATATGTTCACACACCGAATTTTTTACAAGCTCATTTTTTCACAAACCTTACACAATTTGCACAAAGGTTCAGCTTATCTTATTTAACTTAAAACAATCTTTTAACCCTTGAAACTTAGGCAAGAAATCTACATTCCCATGCCTTCTAATAATCTTTTACAAAAAATACATTTCACTTTTCTTACACACTTTGTGTGTAAAACTGTTTTTTAAGTGGTCTCAATTACATATTATAATGTTAACTCTTAGTGACTTTTACTTTTTGTGAAAACCTTGGTAAGTCAGCGATTTTAATTATGAACCAAGTGTGGAGCCTAGGACCCAGATGGAAGGGCAGATAATGTCTGACTCTTTCCAGCATAGCTAAGAGGCATGGCTACCTCCACATGTCCCGGGCCTTACCTAGCTGTAAAGCAGGCAAGTTGTACAGTTAAGAGTCATAGTGGCATATTATGAAGCATTTAGGAAGCCTGACAACCTTCAAATTGTACAGCATTTCTTGCATAAATTCCCTTTCACAAATTCTTTCATGACTTACACAGACAGTATACAACATGCTTGGACTTTCTGACTTGACCTAAATATCTTTTTAAGCAAACAGTCATTTTACTTTAGAAATAGAAATGTACCATACATGATCCTTTCTTATATAAGACTGCTTTTTCTTTATAACCTTCTTTGCATAGCTAGGAGATATGGCTAATTCCACATGTGCCTAGGCCTTATCTAGAACCTAATGGCTTCAAGGTAAGTAAACTGAACAATTTTCAAAAGTCGAAGAACAAGTTTATCATGATAAAGCATTTAGCCTACCTTATATCTGACCTGCACAATTTAGACCAAATGTTTATATTTTTGAAGAAATTTTTATTTTACTAATAATCTTTAAAACTGTTTTTATTTCCCAAAGATTACTAAAAGTCACATGAACTAGAAGGCATTACACTTTCTACTTTTCTGACAAAATATTTTGTTTAAGCTCTTATTAAGCCAATTAATCAAAACTCTTTCATATCACACACAACACATATAAATATACCGAAAGAAAGAAGACCCTGTAGTTATAAGGCTTATCACTTGCCAATTTTTATGTTTCTCTTTAAAGCATGTAGTTTCTAGGGGCTAATAAGCAGGCACAACTGGAACTGCCAAGTTGGCTGGGCCATTCTGAACAACAAGTTTATGGGGTCCCAGGCTCACATTCTATCCTAAGTTATCCCTCTTTATGACAGAACAACACAGAAAGACACACAAAGTGTGCTAGATTCACTACAGCTCAAGATTAACTTCATCAATCCTTTTTCCCATTAATCAAAATTTTACAGAGGTGATAAACAGTGATTTTTACCATTCATTCAACCAGTTTGCACACATACACACACACACACACACACACACACACAGAGAGAGAGAGACAGACAGACAGAGAGACAGACAGACAGACAGACAGACACAAGAAATTTGGTTAGAAATTTTTACCATGCCAGGATTCTGGGTTCCCCTTCCCTGAGCAAACCTAGTACCCAGCAAGCTGCATTACAGCCCTGGCTGCCAAGCCACAACACAAAGGAAAATTATATTTTTCTTTTTGGCCAGAGCAAAATATGTGTGACAAAATAGACATTAGCCACTCTGCTTAGCCTTTAATATCAAATTGGCAAGGCTCAAACTTGCCCCCAGTTGGGCTCAATCATTGGTAATCCAACCTCTGACCAGGAGTTTCAACTTGTGGTCTCTAGGCAAGATGGTTGCCCTGAGTAATAGAAAAGATAAGAAAGGGAAATGATCAAGAGAAAAGCATTGCCTGTTGCTGGGTGGGGAAGGTGAAGAGCTCAGGGAGGCCAGAGAAAGACCCACCCATTGCAATGGCACTGAAAAGTTTGGGCAGCCACTTTTCAGTAGCAAAGGGATCTTTTCCAGCAGGCCCATCAGCTCTCAAGTTTCACCCTTTGAGGAGGAAAAAGCTCCCCATGTCCCATGGTCCTGTATATGCCTAATCCTGTCACTCATAGCTGTCAAAAAATAGTGCAAGGGAGATTATTCCAAAGAACATAGCAGTTAACATCCCATAGTGCCAAACCTGTTCTTAGCTGAGAGGGACTTTACTGAGAGAGACCTCTAACCTTCCTATGATGGACCTCAAACCCAAGTTTGATCAAGTATCCTTGCCTTATATTGAGAGGACCCTTTAACCCTCCCTGTCTTAGGGAAGACTCTAACTCCCCTAAGTTGGGCCTCTAACCCAATACCATCCTTTACCCAGGTATATGCACCCCACTTACTCAAAGTCAGCCAATCGGTGCAGGCAGACTATTTTCCTTTGGGTCAGGGATCTCTTCAGTATCATCCCTTCAGGGTTCACCAGAAAGATGTTACCAGAAAGGGTTCCTAAATACAGACCCCAAGAGAGGGTTCTCAGATCTTGCACAATAAATAATTTGAGGCAAATCTATACATTAAAGTGAAAGGAAGTTGATTAAGAAAGCAAAGTTATAGCAGCCCTTAGGGTTGCTGGTTGCCCATTTTTATGGTTATTTCTCTTTAGAGATAAGATCTTGCTATGTTTACCAGGTTGGTCTTGAGCTTTTGGCCTAAAGCGATTCTCCTGCCTCTGCCTCACAAATCAGTGGGATTATAGGCATGAGCCATGTGCCCAGTATTTTATGGTTATTTCTTGATTATATTCTAAATGGGGGTGGATTATTCATTCCTCCCCTTTTTAGACCATATAGCATATCTTCCTGACATTTGTAAACTGTCATGGCACTGGAGGGAGTGTAACAGTGAGGATGCACAGAGGTCACTCTCATTGCCATCTTGATTTTGGTGGGTTTTAGCTAGCTTCCTTACTGCAGCAAGATCTTTATGACCTATATTTTGTGCCAATCTCATCCTGTGACTTAGAATGCCTTAACCTCCTGGGAATGCATCCCAGCAGGTCTCAGCCTTATTTTACCCAGCCCTTATTCAAGATGGAGCTGCTCTTGTTCAAACACCTCTGACAGTATGTATAAAGAGCCTTGAAGCTCCCCTTTTTCCTCCCCAACTCTTGCCAACAGGTGACTAGCCCTTCCCTCCATCTCCCCCATGGACAGATACATAAGATACACACATACACACACACACACACACACAGCAAGAAGTTTGGCTGGAAAATTGAACCAGAGAAACCCTGGACTTACCAGTATCAAGCACACAGAAATAGAAACTGAAAACGGGTCAAATCAGTCTCTATATCAAATCATTAGCTTCCTAACTTCCTAGCCCCCTACACTCAATCATACCCTCAGCACCCAGAGCCCTGCTCCTTGGCTTACACCCATAGGTAGGAAGCTGTAGGATTTCTCATTGATAAAGTGAAATTGAAGATAATACTGTTTAGAAGTCCACTAATGAAATGACCACATTCAGTTGATGAAAGCCTCTAAAAGAACGCACAGAAATTTCCATTTGCCTTTAGTGCCTTACTTTTAAATATGAATGGGGAGCCAAGCTTTCACTGTAGCAGAAAGCCTCTATAATGTATGAGAGAAAAGAACACAGACAAGCATAAAGAAAACTTGGATAAAATAGACACAAAAAGTTGAAAAAAAAGTATAAATATTCTCAGAATAATAAAAAATTCATTTATAAAAGAGTAATTGTGAAATTTGGGTACCTAGAAGACAAAACAGTAAATCAAACAGAAAACAAGGCAATCATGGAGTTGAAATCTGAGGATTAGTAGTAAATATATTCAGCTGGCATCTCTCCTCCTGGGATACCAGAAATCATTGTTTTCTGCTGGAAAACACACACCCTTTCTTTCCCTTCACCTTCCATGCATATGGCCAAAAAAGTGAGAATGTAGAAATCTAAAGACAGACATCTGCCCTAAAGTTTCTGGAGAGTCAAAGGCACTCTTACATGTACCTCCAAACAAATTACTTATGTCCTAAGGCAGTAGTAGAAAGATATTTTAAAATGATAACTTTAGTAGAATTTCTTTTTGTAAATGACAGAAACCTAAGTCATTAAGCAAAGAGGGGAATGCTTTAGGGATTAAGTGAGGGACTAACATGGGGGCTCCCAATAACTCATGTGCATAGAAATTCCTAGAAAATGAGTGGCAGGAAATGTTAGATGTTCATTGAAATGGTAAAACAGGGAGGCACAATTTTCTGTTTAAAACAAGATCATAGCTATGCCGAAGTGAGAGTTTCAAGTAACATGTGAATAATTCAGGTGTCATTAAAATAACAATAGCTAAAACTGATGTATTTGTCATTGTTTACTTTATTCTTGTTGAGGAACATTGACTTTAATCAATTTTTTTTTCATATAACTTGTAAAGGAAATATTGCACCAGAAAAGTTAAACAGGTAGAGAAGACATTATTGAAGACTATTCCAATAGGGAAAAAGAGACTATGGTAATTGGGAAGAGAGGTGGAACTCAACTCCACTGAAACAAAAGGCAGGAGCATTTTTAAGTGCTGGAGGGTGTTAGTAGGGAGGCAAGACAATGTGATAAAACCATCTGAGTTTGCTAATTGGAACTTATTGAAGTTAGGCTCCTATCCTCCCACAGAAACTGAGAGACAGGGACTCTTTCTTGATGACTGCATTTCAAAGGGATGGCTCCCAGGTCCACGACATTTCTGGATGGTAAAACTGGCAAGAGACTGGGACAAGATTTACATCTAAAAGGTTCAAAGAAAGACTTTAAAATTACAAGTTTTCTAAAGTAAATGCTTTAAGAAAGAGGAGGTCAGGGGCCTGTAGTCAGGAAGAAACCAATCTGTAGTGTAGTCAAGTTGAGGTGAATGTGAAGGCCATTTTAGTGAAACTTAAATAGAGATGTAATAATTTCCTTTATTATAAATAAAAAAGAAAAAGCATGGCATTTTGAGTGAAAATGATGAGGAATTCAAATTCTGGATTTTATATCACCAGTTGTGTGAATTCCCATATAGTTGTCATTGAACACAAATGTGCTAAATTAAATAATGTAGAGTATTTGGCACAGTTCCAGACACAGCCTAAGAATTCAATAAATGTTAGGGTTTACTATTATGAAAGAGACCCTGAAAATTCAGATAAAGTTTCTGGGGTCTTCTGATATGATGCACTGGGAAGAACACAATTTTTCCTTTGCAACATTTCCACACTAAATGCATAACCTGAAACTGATTATGGGACAATAGCCCACAAACCTAAATTGCAGGGCATTTTACACAATAGCTGACTTTTACTCTCAAAGGTTATCCATGTCATTAGATAAAGGAGAAACTGTTACAAATTAAAGTAGCCTAAAGAGACATGATATGATCTAGGATACAACACATGATCTGATATTTTCTTTTACTATAAAGGATATTACTGTGAGAATTGGCAAAATCTGAAAAAGATCAGCAGATTGGCTAAAATAGTAGTACTTTACCTAGGCTAAATTTTCTGATTTGGATAAATTATATGGCAATGGAGAGAATGAACTTACTTTTAGGAAGTATACACTGAGTATTTAGGGGTAAAGAGGTTTCCCATCTACAACACATTCTCAAAAGATTCAGAAAGGAATAATATGCATATGTAGAAAGAGAGGAAGAGTAAATTATAAAGAAAATATAACATTTAGGGGCTATGGGTGAAGGCTACATAAGTTTTTTTTTAATACAATTTATGGTAACAGAATAATGCCTCCTCCCAAAAAATGTGTTAATCCTCAGAACCTGTAAATATCTTAATCTGCCTGGCAAAACAGACTTTGCAGATATAAACAAGTTAAGGATCTTGAGGTGAGGAGATTACCCTGAGTTATCCAGATAGGGCCGGTGTAATCACAAACATTCTTACAAGTGAAAGATGACACAGGACAGTCAGAGTCCCAGAGAGATGTGAGGATGCCATAAAGGTGCCACGAACTGGAAAGTGCAGATGTTTCTAGAAGCTGCTAAAGGCAAGTGAAGAGATTTTTCTCAAGAGCCTCCAGAAGGAAGGCAGGCCTGCCGACACCTTGATTTTAACCCATTAAAACTAAATTTGCGATGTTTCAAGCCACACATTTGTGGTTGATACAACAGCAATAAAAAAGTAACACACTATTCTTGCCAGTTTTCTATAAGTCTGAAATTATTTCAAAGCAAGTTTTAAAAAAGTTTCTGGGGGATATTTTTTAAAAAGGAAAGTTCTTTCAGGGGTTTTGTTCTAAATGTTTAGAGATGGAATTTTAGTTAAAATTTGAAATAGCCATAAAAACTAAAGGTAATTACACCAGATTCTAAGTAGATATAACCAGACTCTATTCAATAATAGTCTACATTAACATGTACCACTGAGAATGTTTAGTAACTATTTTTAACTTATTTTAATAAAAGTCAGCATGCCAAAGATTATGGATAATGAATATTAGCATTCTAATTTGCATAACAGAGGTATTTATAACTATTTTATTATGTATTTTTTTAAAAGAGAAATTAATTGGAATAAAGTTCTCTTTTGTTATTATCTAATCCCTCCTCCCAACCAAAACTCCATTATATTTTGGACAATCATTTAAACCTTTATTCTTCAGCCTCAATTAAAACAAAGAGTAATATTTAACCTTTTATATTCAACCAAATAGGGGAGATAAGGTAATCAAAACTGCACAGGTAAATATTAAAGGGATCAATGGACACAGATTCAAGGGTAAAATATAATTGTTTCACTGGGTTAAAAAGTGTAATGACTCAAGTTGAGGGTAAATTGTTGGTATTAACTGAGCAAGCCTTCTTTAAAATGTCAGTTTCGACCTACGACTTGAAGTAGATGAAGAGTATGGCTTAGCATTTGATAAGGTAGTAAATTGGTAAAATTTATATAGGTCAGGAAAAAGTTTGAGGGGTAGCTGAAAGAATTGAGTATAGGAGAAGACAAGATCTTTTAGGGTTTTACAGGCACATTATCAAAAGATAAAAATAAATATGAGGTGTAATTGATGCCAAAATACAAAAGACTTAAAAGCTTGAAGTTAGGATTGGGTTAGAGTTCAATGGAAATTGAAATCCTAAAGAATATTTTAGCTTCTGAAATCATGTTGAAGTATTGACTGCATTATGTTCTTTAATTTATAGTAAAGGTCTAAATGGCTTGTCATTTTGCTGTTACTTCCCAGTGCTACAGCTAATTACCTATTAATTACAGGGGACTGAAATGAAAGTATTTACCAAATTGGGTTTGTGCTGAATGGTGGGCAAGAGAAACAGGTTACAATTTCTTTCTTTAATTAATACTTAAACTCTATCATGTTAAAACCTGGACAGGCTCTGTGAGGTCATTTGTGCTGCTATAAAAGAGTATCACAGACTGGGTAATATAGAGAGAAGATACATTTCTTTATTTTTTCCAGCTCTGGAGGCTGGGGGTTGAAGGTTGAGGTCCCCACCTCTGGTAAGAGCCTTCTTGCTGTGTCATCTCATGGCAGAAAGACAAGAAAGCAGGAGAGAGCAAGACGGCACTGACGTGCTTTTATAACAAGCCCGCTCTTGCAGAAACTAACCCACTGCCTCGATAATGACACAAATCCATTCATGAGGGCTCTGCCTTGATGACCCAATCACCTTTTATTAGGCCTCACCTCCCAACACTGTTGCATTGGGTATTAAGTTTCCAGCATACCAACTTTAGGGGATGCATTCAGACCACAGCAGGCTCTCAACAGTGCCAGAGACCTCCGAAAATAACCCTGTCCCTGAAGAGCAAGTTTGAAAAGGAACATTTCAGCTTTCTATGGGGATGTTTGAATCTTTGTTGGTTTAGGCTAGACCCTTGATATTATTTAACATGGTTTATTGTACATAATTAGATTCTAATTTCTGGAGAGAGAGACATTTATTTTCAGCACTGAATTGGTAATTCGAGTGAGGGTAGTTTTAAATCCAGTGTGAGCGTTATTCATGCTGTATACTAACATACTTTAGAGGTAATTGTTTCTACTGCTTTTTAGGACACAGCTTGATGAATAAAATAAATTTGGAAAAGGAGAGACACAAAATGCAGAAATATAGACCATTAAAAAGCTTATAAACCCACAACAAATACTTTAATTACATTGGATGAATGTAAATCATGAATGCCGAGCAGCTGGATGCTATGAAAATGTAAATGCAAACTAATCAGTGGAAGTAGAATAAAGCTGGAAGCCCTATAAATCAAAATTTCCATTGGGGAAAATAGGGGCTGCCATCAGGCATTTTTCCATAACTACATCCTGGACATTTCAGCACATATATATACATATAGAAGATAATAGAAAGATTTTGGATTAGGCATCAGCCTTAAAATGACCCTATGGATTCTTATTTTCGTAATGTGCTTGCTTGAAATATGTACCTGATTTAATTTTTATGAAGCCACTAAGCCATTGTAGCTGTTTTAATGATTTGGCTGGACCTGAAATTTAAAAATTGAGTTTTCCTGGTGGTATTCTTAACAGTATGTAAGGTGAACAAAGGGGAGAAATGGGTTTGAGAACATTCTTGATCTCATTAGCCAATCTACAATAAATGTTAGTTGAGAAGGTAATCTAAGTAAATATGGAGGTTATCAAAATTCTTGTCTTTCTTGTGTCATTTTAACTTTCAAAACAACTTCCAATTCTTTAAAACCCAAATGAGTTCTCCACTCTGAGCCGCTCTTTTCAAAATGTTGGTGTCCTCAGCTTTTTAACTGAAACCTTCACCTCTCCACTGTGGGCATAAAACTCCATTTCTCCATCTCCTCTATCAGTTTTCCTGTTGCAACCAAACCAGACCTTTCTTCCTATCAGTCCCTCAGCCCTGGATGACCATCTATAACACAGGAGAATAAAAGAGCAAAACCTGTTAGATTTCTGCCTTAAAACATCCAGCACAACAAAAAACTCTTTCTCTGCATTTCTGCAAGTACTTATACTGCATAGTGATGCTCAAACCTGGCTATACATTAGAGTCACCTGGGGAACTTCTAAAACTATGGATGCTTGGATCCCTTCTACTAGTGATTTTGTTATTAAGTAGTCTATTGTAGGGCCTGGGAATTAAATATGTATTTTTAAAACTCGCTGTGTAATTCTATTGTGCACCAGAATTAAGAAATGTGCTCTGGGTCTTGTATGTTATAGCCATGCTTATGAAAATTACCTGTTTGAGGAGCTTCCAGAGAAGAGAACCTTCATCTTCATTTGATTGACCCAAGAGGCTCTCTCCTGTTCACAGGGAAAAAAATCTCTATCTTTGTCTGAGACCCAACTCTTGATCTTTGTTTGTCATCTTGAAAAGCAAGGTTTTGTTACAGTAAGTAGCTAGTTGGGTGTGAGCAGGGCAGGAAAGGGTGCCCCTCTACACACAGCAGGAGGTGATGATCAGGCTGTTAACACTCTCTTTAAAGTACTATTTGGTCACAGCTGGTACCAGCGAACTGCAGTCTCCTAATAGATAGAAAACACCTGAAACTGGTGAGAAGCAGCTTCTCAATACGATCTCAGGAGTTTGGAGAAGTAATGCAAGACTCCAGAAGTATGCCAATGTATGAAAACCCCAAGTCTAAAGATCAAACTAGGCACTTGTCTTTCAAGTTGCTTGCTTGGCCTTCTTCCAAGTGCATGTTCCTTCCTTTCATTCTTGCTCTAAAGCTTTTTTGTAAACTATCTCTCCTGCTCTACAACTTGCCTCAGTCTCTCCTTCTGCCTTCTGTCCCTCAAATTCTTTCTTCTGTGGAGGGTAGGGGGCAAGAATTGAGGTTGCTGTAGACCCGTACAAATCAGGTTTGCCACTGCTAACACTTTGACTCCTCCTCTTTAAATGATTTTTTTCTTTTCTGCTATGCTTATTTTTAGACAGTTCCTATAGACTCAACACAGATTCTATCACAATCCATGCCTACTAAATTCATCTCAGTACCTGCAGACACCGACTAGCACAATGGTCTTAGAACCATTGTTTCCTCTGAGTCACTTAGTTCATAAATGTTAGTAAGGATACATGAATTGGGAATGCTTTTCATCCCTCTTTCCTTTCAGTCTTAGCCATTAGGGTGTCAAAGTTTTCATTTAATAGCCAGGTGAATGCCTAATAACTCTCTAAATGCTAGGCTGCTGATACATTTTGTTGGACTGAAAATCTTACTCCTAAGATTATGAGATCTTCATTATTTTGAATCTGAGTGTTTATTTAACATTGGATATTAGCAGAAAGCTTCCCCTTCTAGGGGCTGAGATGAAAAGGTAGGTAAAAGAAAAGGCATCTAGCTATAAGGGAAAGTCAGGGTATTCATTGTGAAACATAATGAAACACTCAGCACACTTGGACATGTAATAGATATTTCTATGAAAGAATGTAGAGGCATTGATAAAACAGAAAATAATCCTTTGAGTCCAAGATATGAGCCTTAAAATAAATTAGTCCTGAAAGAGACCTTAATAATATGATTCAGTGACTTTTTTTTTTCAGTTGGACCCACTAAGATTTAGGGATCCCAGGACACTCCTCCTGGGACCTCTGGAGGAGGGGGCACCCAGGAGTAGCTAATGGGGTTCTAGATTCCTGGCCCTCTGTTTCAGTCAGAGTTGTTCAAAGTTGAACTTTAAGATGTAAACATTGAGGTATCCTTTAAAAAGAATCTAGAAGACCTTCATTGAAGAGTGACAAGTTTAACTACCAAGAAAATTAGAAAACAAATCACTATGCAAGGAGCTGTAGAAAACCTTGAGGGACTTTGCAGCACATGGCACATATAGTTCAACATCTCAAAGGAAATGATTCTGCTTCAGTAAGTGGAGAACCACTTGTCAACTGAAGTAAGGGAACAATAAAGCAGCAAGAAAGAAGGTCTCTTGGTTTGCCAAGTCCCCACTACTTTCTGATTGAGGAATCAAGGGGGACTTCTACCTAGATTAAATAATAAAAGAATTTGGTTTTTAGCTCTGTCATTACAAAAAAATCTTAGAGAACAAAACTTTACCTAGAAATATTTTCTTCTTGTAACTTATAGGAACTACAGCAACTTGTCTTTTACCCTTTCTCTACAATAAGAATAAGCCATGGCACATATAAGATATGAGCGTTCTAAGTGATGCTTGTGAGACATCGCCTATATCAGGGATCAGGCAACTTTTCCTTTAAAAAACCAGAGAGTAAGTATTTCAGCTTTGCAGGCTGTGTAATCTCTATAGCAACTTTACAGTAGAAGAGTGAACGTAGCCATTGACAATACATAAGAGATTAGGCATGGCAGAATTTGGCTCGTGGCCTGTAGTTTGTTGACCTCTAATGCACACAACAGAGCTGTTTTGTTCATTAAACTTTTCCATTTTATGCTCCAGTGAATACACAGCTGGCACCAATATTTTACAGAGGAACATGCCTCATACATCTATAAATTTCTGACTTGCTTACCATAAGCAAGCTTAGATATGCCAGGTACGTGCTGCCTAAAACACACCACAAGTAAGGATTCACCATTAGTAAATACTACCAGGAAATCTACCAAAAATATATATATATACACACATTTATATTTTTTATATTTTTACATATATATATTTTTGCAGATTTCCTGGTAGTATTTTTTTTCTTTTTTTGAGATGGACTCTTACTCTGTCGCCCACGCTGGAGTGCAGTGGCACCATCTGGGCTCACTGCAACCTCCACCTCCCAGGTTCACACCATTCTCTTGCCTCAGCCTCCCGAGTAGCTGTAAAAATATTTGACACATCACTTCTTTCTCTCCCTTCTCTGACCCTCCTCCTTTGCCATTCCTTCTTAATTTTTTTCCTCCCCATGTGGTCCCAGGGTCAGGGTGGATTAAAGATCAGCTAATAGTTCTTTCCTATCTTACTACACTGTGAGCTCTGTAAAAACCGGAGTTTTTATTTACTAAAAAAAGTGATTCATCTGGAATATGTGTCAGTTCCATTCAAAAGATAATACTGTTTCTTCCAGAGTAGAAGGGATATAATGTAATCCACTTTCTAACAAGTAGCTGGTTGGCCTCCTTGAGGGATAGTGTCATATCCAGAGATTAGTGTCAGATTTTGTTGTGGCCAGGCTGGACATTTGACAGCTGCTAACTCATCCTTGATGACTGGGAGGCCATGCTGTTTGGCCCATAAGAACTTCATTTACGCAACCAACATGTCAACACAGGAGTGGCTGATGGCAGAAGTTGGCTAATATCATTGAGCAAGCCAGTCTTCTGTCTACCTGGCTGTTTATTGCCTCTTCCATGGTGGTGCTAAATCTTACATCAGGGAAGAGTGCTTCACTTTTGATAAACTCTCCCTTATCTAACTTTATGTTCTGCCTTTGTTGATCTAGCAGTCTCAAGATTCAATCCCATTTTATGCTTTCTTAGCTATTGTTGATACATGCTGCTTCGATCCTGCAACATTTTCAGATTATAGTCCCATTCCTACCTTAGCCAACCCAGTGATACCCTGGCTATCGTTGTGACTTAACCTTTGTTATTGGTTTGGTGGCAAGGAGATAAGGTGGAGATAGATCCTGAGGTTGGGAAAGGTGTGTCACATTTTCATTAAAGACAGAGGTCTCAGCATCTTTTTTAAGGAAGAGGGGGAAGAATGGTAGACTTTAAGGGAGAAGGTTGGGCCACTTCTGCAGTCTCAGAGAATTCAAGGGATTCTGGGGGTTCAAGGTATTTGTGTGCATTGATTAGATAGTCCTATATCAAGCCTCAGCACCACATTGTTTCCAATCAGTGCCTTAATTTTGCCATAGCAAACTTGCTAGGACTGAAAATTCAGCCTTCCTTAAGCACTGTTACCTTAATAGTTGATGCTAAACTTATCCAAGGGTTATCTATCCTTTGGCTGCAAGAGATAAAAGCTAATTTGTAGAATTCCCAGAAGACCCTCTGATTTTAACACTGTGTCTTAAATTGGTGATTAATCACCCTCAGGTTTTCTTTGTTTTTAATGATATGGCATCAGCAACAGCTGTTTAAATTCTAGTGTCCTTATGATTACCTCCACTGAACCTCTCAAGCACTTGCATCATTGCACCTGCTAATGCATTTCCTTACACAGGTATACAATCTGAGTTTAGCACTGGTGAAAATTTTAACTGAGTCATTACAGAATGTCAGAGAACATCAGACTTGACCTACTATCAATGATAAAAGTCATTCTTGTCAGACTCACCAGGTAGGTGATCCAGCTTCAAAATGTTTCCTTGGTCTACTCTTGGCATCAGCTGTTCTCATGTCTTCAGTCAGGTTTCCCAGCTAAAAAATTGTGAGATGGAGAATTGTATGCAGTAAATAGATTGGACATGCTTTTGGCAACAATACCTGTGAGGGAGTGAAAGATTCAGCATTGAGAGAAATTGAAGAGCAATAGAATAATAATAAATCCTTAGCTGATCCCATGCATAAATTCTGGCACTAGAACAGCTGTTCTTAGTTTTCTCAGATTGTGGAAAGAGAGTCAAACCTTTGTACCTTGCACCAATCAGTAGTCAGTGAGGGAGGGGATATAAGGGACATAACCTTAGGTTAGGCAGTTCTCTTTGAGGAAAGCTTTTGGTTGTGGGGGATTTCAACTGTGAGCCATCAGGAGGCAAAGTCTTAGCAGCTAAGCCGAACGAGTTCTTTGATCCTGAATATGGAGGTAAGTTGTGAACCTCAACATCTAATTAAGTCAGTAATAGTGTAAACGAAAAGGAGGGTATATTTGAGATATAATTTGGGAATTATAAACAATAGAGTTCAGGCAATGGGCTTGAGGAATTAGGGAGAGGAAAGGGTATAATGTCATGCTAGACTTTCAACTTGGGTGGACTTGAAAATCCTAGAAAAAGGATTTATAATTAAACAAAAAAGCCTGCAGAACAGGCTTTTCTCTAATGATTTCCAGACCAAAATATTCCAAATAACTATGTCAAACATCTGGTTGGTAGGGTGCTTTCAAGATTTTCCAACTCTGTCACCACTAAATTGCCACTTCATTGTTTTGCCCTTTTATTCTGTTACTTGACACCAATTCCTATCTAACCCCCAAAATCCAAAGCCATGCAAATCATGACTATGCTTTCTAGCTTCCTCTCACACATAGTCACTCACCAATTCCTGCTGATTCTACTTTGTACATCTTAAACCTAAGCTGTCTTCCCCAACTCTGTCTCTACATCATTGCATACTCGTCATTTCTGACTGAGATTATTTCAAATTTTTTTTGGTCCCAATCTTCTTTCCTCCAATTCATTTTCCATTCTTCTAGTGATTTTTTTCAACTAAAAATATTATGCCATTCTCCTTGCTTAAAATTCTTTGACAGGTTCCCATTACCTAAACAAAACATCCAAACTTCCTGGCATTGCATGCAGGACTCTTTATCATCTCACCCCTGACTGCCTTTCCCTAACGATTTTCCACTCAGCTCCAATAACACTCTACACATTGGATTTGAATGTGATGACTTGAAACACGTTTGTACTGAGGTATGTCTGAGTTCTGCCAGGAGTTTTTAAAGATAATTAATTGTCTTCATTTGTCTACAAGAAAATTCGCCCTTGAAACAAACGTGAAAAGTGCGCAGATCATTTGTATCCTACAGTCAATGAGTTTCTGAAATAATCAGAATTGTATTCTAGGAGCAAGAGATGAAACATAGCACAATGACTGCAAACCTACCGATCTCTTGGAATTTAATTTTGTGAACTTGATTTTATAGACAAGAAAGCAAAAACCTTTCGAGTCATCTTTATAAAAGAAAACAGACTTCACTTCTGCAGTAAAAAAAAAAAAAAAAAAAAAAGACAGTGGGGAGGAGTAGGAAGATATGTTTGAAACATCTTTCCAGTCCTCTTTAGGGTCTAGATGAATTTTGAAATTCAAAACATCTCCTTTTGAATATTATTTCCTCTTGTGGGATGTGCTTTGCCTCTTAAATTCATGAAATAATGTAAAAAAGTAAGCCTGTCACATGTACAGGCCGGATAGGCTGCAGAATATTGGAAGTCTATAATCATTTTTCATTACTAAAATTTACATTAAAAATCTTGTTAGATAATATTAGCAATATTTCAGTACAGAATCTTAGAGAAAGTCACTTATGAGTCTTTGAATTTATTTTCATGGATCTATACATAAATATTCCTCAATGGATTTCTACCTGACCACTTCTGCTTATCCAAATATAGTTAGGCCATAGGACAGGAGAATTTGAACATCAAAATGTATTATTTATTCAATTCTGGGCACATATTTACAATCTTTGGAGCATTTTTATAAAATTCTAGTTATTTTCTTAAGTGGTGGGATATTAACATACACTGAAAGCTACCTGATGGGAGACTGTAGGTTCCTTTCACTATATCCTTCACAGATAATATTACATTGCCTTGAGCATAGTAGATGTTCAATAAATAAAAAATTCTTATAATTAAATTATATCTGTAAGATATAATTAAACTTGAATCTTTTAGATTCAAGCTTCGCATTGTTCTGTAGGAGATATTTGACATTTGGATCAGCTGCAAAGCTGATCCTTCTATTAATGCATTGCTATTCTTATCTGTGTGGATGCACAGAAAATATAACATATTTGGTATCTTTACAATTTCCCCTTAAAGTCAAAATTAGAATTCACTGTGTTGCCAAAAAAGTTCTTCCTTTAAAAAATATAGTATTTCTACTTTATTGATAACTTGACAGGCTGCATGAAATCAAAGAAATAGAACTATGCAATGGTATTTGAAGTAGCCCACTCAAGGAAAATTTCTATTCAAACAAGCACCCAGATTACCTAAGTAAGGATACTGAAATAGTGCATACACTTACATAACAAACCACAGATGATGATAATTGAGGACCAGTGGTTCAGGAGAATGTGACCATTCTGTGCCTGTAGATATATCCAAGGTGCTGATTAGGCTTCATGAAAGACAGCAGTTCTCCTTGAATCTTTCCTTTAACCTTAATTATGCTCCTTCAACTTGCATTTTCACTGTATTTGACTAGACAATGACAATCTAAGCACATTTTCACAAAATGTGCAATTTCCATAGAAATTGAAAGTGCACTTGTAAATTTAAAGTTCAGCTTCTTGCTGATCATTTGATACTCCATTTCCCACACAGACTTAAAGTGCCCCACTTGCTTGTGGGGCTGGGAATGACTATACTGAGACCAAAATCCCTCTTATAATAAGAAAGGACACAGTTACTTGGAAAAATACCATCAAAACCTTTACTTCTGTGTGTCCTTTTTATAAAATGACCTCTATGAAATTGAGTTTTTCTTAAGTTTTATGCTCTGTACTTTGAAAGACCGTGTGTAATTATTTAAGAGTAAATTAAAACATGACAGAATTTTTAAAAGAACATAGCTCATTAAGGTCATGTATTAAAAATAGCATTTCAGATAACTTAGACATTCACACTGAATTCTCTAGAACAGGTTGCATAAGAGAAAAAGGTCTAAATTCTCTGGATTTTCTTATAAATTATTTTGCTTATAAACCTAGTCATTTTTTTGCCATAATATGACCACCTCATCTTCTCATCTTCTCCTTATTAGAACATATCCAGTATAGATTTAGAAATACCCATTTTTAGAATAGACTTAGAAATATCTGTTAATGTAAGAAATGTGTACTTTTACTGTGCAAATCTAACACATTAACTGTCACTGGCTATGACATAAAACCTGAAATACAGTTATCTTAGAAAATATACTGTAACTTTTCACATAAAACAGATTATTCCAGCAAAGTGTCCAAAGGTCCTTGGTTCCATCTGAGACAATTCTTTAATATATTTCTAAGAAGAGCATTAATTACTCAATAGGTATTTAAACATTTATTCTAAACTGAGGACCATTCATAGAAGTGGATAAGACAGACATGGAGTTCACATTTAATTGAAGATGGTGACTAGGTGGAAAAAGATGATAAACACGACCCTTGTAGGTTGAGACATTATATAAACTAAAACAAGATAGTGTGTTAGAGTATAAAAGATGTTCGTTTTCAATTGCTGCCCAGCCAACCAACCCACACTTAGTGAGTTAAAACAACCACAATCATTTATTTTACTCACTAATTGCAATGTGGTCAGGACTTGACTGGGACATCACATTCCCACTCTAAATGATGTCAGTTGAGGTACCTTTACTTGCATGGATTGCAGTTTGTTACTGACTGTTGGCAGTTCCTCTCCATGTGAGCCTCTTCACAGCATTGCTTTGGCTTCCTCATTGCCTGGCAGCTGGGTCTAGGAGCACGTGTTCCAAGAGGTAAGATGGGGAATCCACCAGTCTCTGATAGCCAGAGGCAGTAACCTAGAAAGGCATTGAATAAGCAGTTTCAACTGGCTAAGTGGTTGAGAGTCTACCGAGATTCAAGGGAAGGGGTTAGACCCACCTCTTGATGGGAAGAATGGCAAATAATTTAAGTTAATCTTTAGTTTATCACAGACAGTAACTGAAGGAAGTGGTCAGAAGAGAATTCTTTGAGAAGTTGACATTTCAGCTGAGATCTGAGGAGGAAAATGAAGCCTGAGGATAAAACTCATTAAACATTCATTCAGTAATAATTGCTGAATCCCTCTCACTCACAAGGCACTTTAAAACATATTAGGTATACACATGTAAATACAATTTTGTATTTCTCCTGGCATGTTTATATTAAAATGACAAAGTAAAATATACATAAAAGTAGGGCCGGGCGCGGTGGCTCAAGCCTGTAATCCCAGCACTTTGGGAGGCCGAGACGGGTGGATCACGAGGTCAGGAGATCGAGACCATTCTGGTGAACACGGTGAAACACCGTCTCTATTAAAAAAAAAAAATACAAAAAACTAGCCGGGCGAGGTGGCGGGCGCCTGTAGTCCCAGCTACTAGGGAGGCTGAGGCCGGAGAATGGCGTAAACCCGGGAGGCGGAGCTTGTAGTGAGCTGAGATCCGGCCACTGCACTCCAGCCTGGGTGAGAGAGCGAGACTCCGTCTCAAAAAAAAAAAAAAAAAAAAATACATAAAAGTAATGATAAGGCAATGTGGTAAGTGTGCCAAAGTGTAAGTATAAAGGTGTGAGATTATAGAGACAGGAATTTTAAATCTGCTTGGAGAAGTCAAAGATGGCTTCTTAGAGGAGGTAAATTCTGAGTTATAGTTCGAAAGATAAATTTATCAGCTAGAGAAGATAAAGAGAATATCAATTTTGGGAAGAGATGAGTATTTTCAGAGATTAAGTAGGCACAGGGGAAAATGGAAACTGTAAACTACAATGGCTTGGTTAGAGGCTCAGTTATGAAGCATGTCTGCAGCTGAGGCTGAAATGGAGCCTGTGGCTACATCATAAAGGAACCTCAACATGTAGAGTGTAGTGTGCCTGCTAAAGATTTAGGATTTTATCCTGCAGGTTAACGAAAAGCCATAGGAGTTTCAAGTTCTAGTTTTACTTTGTCATTGGACTCAATATAGCAACTATAATTATATCTAAGAATTTAAAATGTCTGATTTTCTTTTATTTTTATGTTGAGTTCTCAGTTGCAACCACCACCCCTGGAACCAAAATATTTGAGTTAGAATTCTGGCACCATGACTTTCTTGGTGTGACCTTGGACAAGTCACCTAATTTCTCTGTCTCAATTTCCTCCTCTGTAGGACAGGAACAATGGTAGTCCCTTTTCTTGTTGATTTATTGTGAGAATTTAAGGAAATCATTGTATGTAAAGTGTTTAGGTAGAACAGCACTTGGCTTGCAGTAAACATTTAGTGCTCATATTACACTGGTAGTTTCCTTTTGTGAGACTGTGCTGCACCCACCTCCTTACACCCTCCTTGAAGTTAAGGCAAAGTCTGCTGGAGGACCTATACCACCGAAATGGTCGTCCCATGCTTCTGGGATTAAAAATTACCATTGTAAAGAGTCAATTATAAATAAAAATTAGAACATTTATCTATCTCTACCACATTTAACATAAAGATGCTGTTTGGCCCTTTAGTAAACCTTCCGGGATGAATTACATTTTTCCAAACACCAACTCAATTTAAGCACAGCTGGTGAAATCGACGAAGAAGTAGCCAAAAAAGTCTCGTTTTTCTTTCCTTTACTTGCCCTCTTACTACTTCTTCCTCAACCCAAGTCACCTCCTACACCTTTCTCCTGTTTCTCTGCCCCACTGCCAAGACTCCTTCCTTCTACCCCTTTCTCATGTGCATTTTCTTTCTTAGACCTAGTTAAAGAAAATCTATTAATATCTTCAAATTAAAAAAGATACCCACTGGTCCTATAGTCAGTTTGTAATTGATAGCAACTATTTTAACTCGAAGCTAAACTCTGTTGCCAAGTGACACTTTTAATGTGAAGAAATTCTCGTATGAAAGAACTTTCTTATAGAAGAACCAACTTTAAAAAATGAAAAGACATTAAAAATCCATTTCAACCCAACCATTTCAAGTAAATGCTGACCACTAGGCTGAATTTGTGGCTAGTTTGCTGGTCATGGTTTATGACCAGAAAAGGCTCTAAAAGAATCTATGGTCTTTCCTTACTAATAGCCTCCAGTGCACATTTGTGCTGAAATGGGTAGTACACTTGCCAGAGGTGATATTCCAGGGCTGTGTCGTGCATCAGAGCTTCTCTTTTGAGGGCAGTGGCTTTTTGTTTCTCCTTGTGTTTGTATGTGTGTGTGCACGCATGTGGTTCTCAATCTCCAAGAGCCCATTGCCCTCTGACACACGCAGCAGCTGATTGGGGTGGTTAGCTAGTAGTGGCTGCTTTATAGAATATAGAATGTGTAGCAGCCAGCAGGAGTCAGATGATAAGAGAAAAAGGCATCAAAAGCCAGTGCCATTCCATATGGAGATTGAAATGCTGCATTTCACTTCACTTTTTGAAACTAGAGGCCCTATATAATGTTTTTATAGTTGTATAACACTAATTGAATGCCAACTGTAAAGTAGGCTCTAAATGGAATATTAAGAAGGATCCTTTCCTTACTCCTTATACGAAAATTAATTCAAGATGGATTAGAGACTTAAATGTTAGACCTAATACCATAAAAATCCTAGAGGAAAACCTAGGTAGTACCATTCAGGACATAGGCATGGGCAAAGACTTCATGTCTAAAACACCAAAAGCAACGGCAGCAAAAGCCAAAATTGACAAATGGGATCTCATTAAACTAAAGAGCTTCTGCACAGCAAAAGAAACTACCATCAGAGTGAACAGGCAACCTACAGAATGGGAGAAAATTTTTGCAATCTACTCATCTGACAAAGGGCTAATATCCAGAACCTACAAAGAACTCAAACAAATTTACAAGAAAAAAACAACCCCATCCAAAAGTGGGCAAAGGATATGAACAGACATTTCTCAAAAGAAGACATTCATACAGCCAACAGACACATGAAAAAATGCTCATCATCACTGGCCATCAGAGAAATGCAAATCAAAACCACAATGAGATACCATCTCACACCAGTTAGAATGGCGATCATTCAAAAGTCAGGAAACAACAGGTGCTGGAGAGGATGTGGAGAAATAGGAACACTTTTACACTGTTGGTGGGATTGTAAACTAGTTCAACCATTATGGAAAACAGTATGGCGATTCCTCAAGGATCTAGAACTAGATGTACCATATGACCCAGCCATCCCATTACTAGGTATATACCCAAAGGATTATAAATTATGCTGCTATAAAGACACATGCACACGTATGTTTATTGCAGCACTATTCACAATAGCAAAGACTTGGAATCAACCCAAATGTCCATCAGTGACAGATTGGATTAAGAAAATGTGGCACATATACACCATGGAATACTATGCAGCCATAAAAAAGGATGAGTTTGTGTCCTTTGTAGGGACATGGATGCAGCTGGAAACCATCATTCTTAGCAAACTATCACAAGAACAGAAAACCAAACACCGCATGTTCTCACTCATAGGTGGGAACTGAACAATGAGATCACTTGGACTCTGGAAGGGGAATATCACACACCGGGGCCTATCATGGGGAGGGGGGAGGGGGGAGGGATTGCACTGGGATTTATACCTTATGTAAATGACGGGTTGATGGGTGCAGCACACCAACATGGCACAAGTATACATATGTAGCAAACCTGCACGTTGTGCACATGTACCCTACAACTTGAAGTTTAATAATAATAATAAAAAAAAAAAAAGTGACATTCTCTGCCTAGTGGGTTGGCAACTTAAACAAGGCAAACAAAACAGTAAGTAAATCACAAGGGGAATAGCTCACATGGATAGAAGGTAGTATTAACTGATTCCTCTTTTTCACTGAGTCCTTACACTTTTCCGACTGTCTTTTTTCCACCCTCCATCAGTCACCTCCATGATGTGTGCATGCGCTCCAACCTCACTCCTTGTACATTGCATAGTGAACAAGTGCTTGAGAAGAAAGTGGCACTCTTCAAGATGGCTGGGTCTTGAAGTGCTGACATCAGCTCTCTAGGGAACACATTCTGTATTGATGTCAAATCCCAAAGAACAAACTTAACTTCAGGCAAGTCCAAATTTGACTTTCCCAGACAGTGGCACAGCACCTAACATCACCAAAGAGTGTGCAGATGGAGCCTAATTATGATAGTATAGGTGTTTAATAATACTGGAAAGATTTAAAGGCACTATATTTTAGTCATTTTGAAAATTTGTGTTGTTTTTAGTTAAATATCCGTTCGTGTTTGACTTGTTTGTTTGAATTTGAGATGTTTGTTCAAGCAGAAATGGCACATTTATTTAATGCAAAGCAAACTGACGTCATATTTATTATTTAGATCAATAAAAGGACACCCGATATACACTCTGCCAAAGGGCACAAGTACAAATCTTAAAACACTGGAGTCAGCAGCATTACAAAAATCCTATTTCAAAACCAATTCCCTCAAAATAGCCCCCTCTCAAAGATCACCAGTTTGGAAAGTTATATGCTAGGCTTTACAGGTCACTTGACTGAAGCTCTACCAAATTAAAAGGGAATTCCATAAGCAAATGAAAAGGTGAGACATAAACTAGGGGTGGTTGTTTGGATACGAATATGTAATACTTTCCAGGAATGAGGGAACTAGGTTATATCTTGAAACACAGCTTTCAAAAATGTTATCTTTACAACTAATGGGTTTTCCAAGGCTTGTCTGTAAATCCCTGGTAGTGGTTATGGTGGTAGGTATGGGAACTCGCAAGTTGTGCTGAATTAGCTTAATAAATGTCGAATACATCAAATTAGACCTCTTTTGAGGCATGAAAAATTAACACAGAAAGCATTACATCTGAAACAAAGAAACCAAAAAGTAGCCAACCCTGAAAAAAGGGAGCAGAAGATGGTAGGGACTCCCTGTTCTTGTGTGTAGGGTTTTTACAGGCATGTTAAATTATGATCACAGGTTTTTCTTTACTGTACTTCAGGCATATGCCACGTGTAGGAGTCGTGATCAAGGGCCATGAAGGTGAATTTTTCCACCCCTTGTATTTTCAGTTCCATGCCCCTCTTAAGTCACTCACTTCCTTGACCATTCTGTAGCATTTTTTTTTTCCTGACTTGAAATAGAATTCCACAGTGCCATTTCTTTACCAATAACTGCTTCATCCTTAAAACTATACATTCACATTTCTCTCCTTCAGCTTGTTCACTCCTTTATTCCTTTTGGGAGTGTGTCTCAGCCTCAAGACCTCTTTTCCTTGACTCTTGCTTGGGCTTCCTTTCTCCTACCTGTCTGCAAAGTTACTCATTCCCTGTGGATTTTCCCTCAGCACCTTAAACATGCCTAAGCTTGCTTATCTCATAGAAAAAAAAATCCTGTCAACATTATGCATGTCCCCAGGTGTTACATTTACCACCCTTCCTAAACTAGTATCTTGAAAGAGTCGCCTACATGTAATATTTCTACCTTCCTCCCTCTTTCACCCATTTCCGTGCTCCACTGGAATTGTTCTCTGGCCAAAGTCATTAACCTTTTTTAGTGACTAAGAGGCATTAATCTGAAAGTTTTCTACCTCGTGCTGATAGCTCTGCTGTTCTATTTGATGTAGTCTGCATATTGGCATCATCAGCATCTGTGGACGTAATAAGTAGCCCTATTAAAAGGAGAACCAGCTACAAACACTAGGGCCTCTGGAAGGCTCTCCTGACTCTCTCCTGGACAGGTGACCCTCCCTGGACAGCACATTCTGTTCACCTGCCCATGCTTCAGACCAGCTCCTCTCTACTGCTCTGCTGGGTCTGCATAGGTCACAACCTTCATTTTAACCATCATGGTATCTTATTTTTTATTAACTGTTGAGACAGGGACTCACTCTGTCACCCAGGGTGGAGTGCAGTGGTGCAAACTTGGCTCACTGCAACTTCTGCCCCTTGGGATCAAGTGATTCTACCCCATCAGCCTCCTGAGTAGCTAGGACTACAGGTGTACACCACCATGCCCAGCTTATTTTTATAATTTTTGGAGACCAGGTTTTGCCAAATTTCCCACGCTGGTCTCAAATTCCTGAGCTCAAGCAATATACCTGCTTCAGCCTCCCAAAATGTTGGGATTACAGGAGTGAGCCACCATGCCCGGCCAATAGCATTTAATATACCTTCATTCACCTCAATTTTCTCCCTCCTTAGCTTTCATTGATATATTTTAGTTTGGTTTGGTTTTGCTTCATTCTTCCTTGGTTGCATCTCTTTATCAGGATAACCTCTAAATATAACGTGTAAAGAAAAATTTGCATATTATAAAAAAATTAATCTTGATAAATACTAAAATTGTCAATGAAACACAAATGTGTCAAGATGTTCACACTGTAAGAAGCTTAGAGGAATTGAAACCTACTGAGAGAATAACATATTCATGTCTCTCACTCATGCCCCATTGAGACTAAGTCTACTTAGTAGAATCACATCACTATCGTCCCTCCCTACCATTTTCTTCCTTTTTTTTACTATGTAAATGGAATTTTTATTTGATAATTGGATTGATTTCAAACTTAGAGAAGTTGCAATTGTAGTATTTTTTCTGAATGACACGAGAGTAAATTTCTCACATGATACTTCATTATCCTCATACTTTGTTTCATACAATTCAAGGCATTCTACATAACCACAATATGGCCATCAATATCAATAAATTGTGATAGTATCATATTGTGGCCTCTGTATGTACCACCATTTCCTCATATGATCAAATAAATATAACTTCTGTTTGGAAAACATAAGTTATAACAGAGTGTAGAAAGCTTCTGACCAATCCATAATAAGGATCATAAGAATTCATTATAATTGGAGTCATATTAAAGCTTAGGAAAAGGATGAAAACTAATTCCACAATAACTAGTAAACAATAAATTGATCTAAATACAAAAAACTATCAACTTGATTCTAGGCCCTCACTTTACATATTTTAAACTTTTTTTTAGTACTTTGTAGACACTATAGAAGCTTTGAGTTTTAGTATTATTGACCATTTTTCTCTCAGACTTCAAATTTAAGATTGTTATATTTCAATTATGTCTGTTTTGTTTGGCTAACTATTCTGAGTTTTAAAATTTTATCTTTTCTTTAAATAGATTGCTTTACATTAGTAGATCTCAACCCAGGGTAATTTTGACCCATCCCTTGGGTTGCCTAGAGATTTAGCAATGTGTGAAGATGTTTTTGGATGTTACAGCATTTGGATGTAGAGATCAGAGATGTTGTGGAACATCTTCTAATGTACAGAACAGTCTCCTGCAACAGAGAATTATCCAGTCCACAATGTCAAGAATGCTGAGGTTCAAAAATCTTGCTCTAAAGCAAATTGGTTCAAACTGAAGATTTTTCAACCTTAATAAAACATTGATAAATCAAATACCTTTGAGGTACAACTTTTTAGTGCATTTTCAAGTGAATTTTACTGGTTTCTAAATTTTTTTAAAAATTGCTTATAGTTCAGGTTCGCATAACTTTCGTTGGCCAAAGCTGGGAACCCACAGGTGGGGCCTGTGTGGAAGAGCGGAAATCTACAGCTGGTCCCAGTAAGACGTGGTAGGATTTACATCTACTTTTTGGTCAAAGTAAAAGAAAATAGGTAAATTCTGGAATTGGGGTGAGGCCAGTCTGTGCTCCTATCAAGGAAATTTTTTAACTGGTACATGTATAAGAGGCAAAAGAATGGAACAGGTATAGGTTTTGAGATGTCACTTACACTCATAAAGTCTATCAAACTGTCTTACTTCTGTAAAGACAAAGACCCCAAACACCCAGAGCAAATATTTCCCCATGGAACGGTTACCATTAGCAACTACATCCTGTTGCTAGGCAAGCTCAGGTCAGTTCTGGGAGTGAGTGAGTACCCTCCAGTCACAAGAGGCATGGGAAAGAAGATGTGCAGCACCCTCCTCATGACCCGTGAAGCATATTTCGGTACCCATTGGTTTGTCACAGCATAGGTAAGAGGAGAAGATGTGTAAGAGCTCCCCACCTAATTACATTACTTGTGCTTTTTAAATGTGAACTGGCTTTGAGGACATCACAAAGTTGTTTTTTACGGAGTATTTTGTTGGATGAAACTAAATTTGAATGCTGAATTTAAAGCCACCATGAGGAATCATTTTTAATTTATCAAATAGCTAAGATGTATTTTTAAAAATGAAAAGCTTGAAGTCAGTGTGGAAAAGTAAGAAACTTCATCCACAGCATTATAACCCCTAAGGCAAACTGTGACTTGGATGATCAATAACCGTTTTCTTGGGGGGAAAATAAAATTTTACTAGCAGTGGCCAAGCAGAGTAAGCCTGTATGTAATATAATCTGTCTTCATGTTACTAATGGGAAAGCTATTTTGAAATAACATGATAGGCTGTGTCAGACTGTCAAAAACCCAGCATATTTTTCTTACATTGCTTTCCTCCCCCAGGCAGGGACCCTGGCTTGCCCCTCAGCCCTGGGCATGCTCTGGGTGGGGGAAAAAACCATTTACAAGAATTTTCAAAGATCACATATAAAATGTAAAATAGGGTATATTAAAATTTAACAGTTTATACAGGGGTGCTACAGTTATGAATGATTTTAACTTTTCTCATTTTACTTGAGTTTTCTAAATATTCTCTAATAAATATGCATTATTGCATTGTTTAAGCAAATTGCCTCCTGTATATCACTTTCTCTTAGAGCCCTCCAATCCTCAGACAATAGAACTAATATACTTGAGCTGCAGGACTAGTGGATTAACCCTCCCAGCAACTTTTTATTATAACTGAAACCTTATTGTCCTGACAAAAGAAGAAATTGTAAAAATGCTAGACATAACAGGAGCTGTCAAGAAATAGAATAACTCTTATGTCCCTGAATTATTCCACACTTTATGCACCATCTACTAAAGTTGGTTCTATTCTGGATAGATCTTTCTCAAATATGTGTCTATACACACACACACACACACACACACACACACACACCCTACAAACAGAATGAAACGAGAGAGACAGACCCTGAGACTCTAGCTTTTAACTAGGCACCAGAGCGTCAGAAAACTGTACTGCTTGGATAAACATTGAAGCATATGTCCTATGATTCTTATCATGATAATCTTTTAAATTAAACACACCTAACCCAGGAATCCATCATTTAGTTATTACTCTTTTGTCTTAGAACAGATTCTTAAACAGGATTTTTTTGGGATCTCCTTAATAGGTTCATGAAGGGTCAGGATGTCCACAAACCACTAAAATTATAGGTTAGGTAACAACTTTGGGCTATAACAACACAGTTTTATCTTCCACCTTACATGTATAACTTATTCTCTAAGAATTTTGTTTAACAAAAGGCAATATGACAATCTGGAAAAGGAATCTAGATTAATCCATGCAGTAAGTTGTTCTTTTTTTTCCTTTTTTTAAGAGACAGGGTCTCTGTCACCCAGTTTGGAGTGCAGCAGTGCCATCATAGCTCACTGCAGCCTTGAACTCCTGGGCTCAAGCAGTCTTTGGAGTAGGTAGGGACTACAGGAGTATGTCACCATGCCTGGCTAACTTTTTAAATTTTTTGTATAATTGAGGTTTTACTATGTTGCCCAGACTGGTCTCAATTCCTGGCCTGAAGTAATCCTCCTGCCTCAGTCTTCCAACAAACGGGAAGTACAGGTGCACTCTTATTCCTATAGGAGAGCCACTCCAGAGAGCTGCAAGATATTTTGTGTTCCCTCTCAGAGCAGTATAGATGAATCCTAACCTAGAGAGACAATATTATTATTAAATGATAAATCTAAGGGATACAGAGTGGTGGGTCTAGCCAGGGTTCTCCCTAATCAGACCAGTCATTTCTGGATGGAACTACTGACAAGAACACCTTAGGACTTCCTCGCAGTTAGTTCTGTTAACATTACACTTTATTCTTCCTAAACCAGTCAGATTTATCCTCAGTAATGCAACTCTGATTGTACCCCTCAGTTTAAAATCCTTTGATAACCACTCATGGCCTTAGAATGAAGTACAAATTCTTTAATTTGTCTTACAAAAATTGGCCTCCAAGGTCTGACTGCTGACTCTATTTTCAATGTCACCTTACTCCTTTTTGGCCATATCAGGCTTCCCAATTAGCTCCCAAGGTACACCCTGCCCATTCAGGTCTTAATACTTGGGGCAGTAATTGAGGTACATATCAGCCTATGAGTATACAGAGAAGGGAGATGACTGACTATGTGGAGAAACTGAGAGAAGAATCAGAAGCCAGGTAGCATTGTCAAACTTTTTTACAGAACATAAGGACTTAGGGTCAGAGCAGTTAAAAATACTTTCATACATTTGACATTTATTCAACAAATACTTTTCAAGTGCTGCAAATGTGCCAATGCTAATCTAGGTCCTGGAGATGTGATATAATGAACAACAAGAAGTCTGTGATCTTACATATCTAATCTAGGGTAAAGGCAAACAGTAAACAAAGAAGCAAACAGATACAAAGCATAAGGCAAGGAGTGAAATTGTTAGGAAGAGAAAATTGGATAATAGAAGCAATAAAGTAATGTGTGAGAAAGGTGATTGTATTAGACAGAATGTCAGGGAAGGTGCCTTGAGAGGTCCTATTTGAAGGAAAATCTGAATGAAGAGAAGGATGGAGCCATAAAACTATCTCGGGAGATTGTTCAAGGCCCCGGCATTTTCAGCTATTCTGAGCCTGATTGTACTTGGCAGGTTGAAGAGCAGGGGGAACAGGGAGTGAGAGGGAGAGAGTGGTAGATCAAGTGTGGAGAGGTGGCCGTGGTCAGATCTTTTGGGGCCATATATTCCTTGGTAAGAACTTTAGATTTTATTCTAAGGATGAAGAGAGCCAGTGGAACACTTTAAGAAGTGGTGTGTCTTGTTCCTACTTGTCATCTGTGAACACAGCTTGCTGAGGGCAGACCTGGTACTGGAGCTAGGATGTGTGTATGCCCAGGTTTTCCAGGTGCAGTCCCCATTTACACATACTGTCCAGGTGTAATTAGTAAAAGTACCTCCTCCCACTCTCAGTGGTGTCCTAGTATGGATGATAAATCATATGGTTGGCCTGCCTAACACCCAAGTGTCTCCTTTCCCTGGCTAGTGGTTTTTCTACTGCACTGTATAGTGCATCTTAATCTGTTTGGCACTAAAATTTCAGTCTGTTGTGAGATTTATTTTAAAAGAAGGAATCCGTTTCTACCATTTCTAAATATACAATGTAAAATTATGAAAATAAGATATGCTTTAGAACTTTGGGTTAATTTGTATGGAATAAACTTGTTCTGTAAAGTGAAGTATATTTACTACGAGTAGTAGATTGACTCTCCATACATCTTGACCATCATGACTTATTCAGTGGAGGCTACCTACCATTGTGCCTTATTCAATGGAGGCTACCTACCATTGTGCCTTATTCAATGGAGGTTTTGGCCAGGAAGAATCAGTCTTAAATAAAATGACCATAATATATGGAAATAACATCATTATCTGTCCCTGAGTGCAGAGACCACATCAAATTGCATTGTTTGTCCTTCAGAGCCAGGTACATTGGTAGGCACAGAACAAGCCTTCACTTAACATTTTTAAATAAATGTTCAAACAACGTGAATAGGCACAGAACAAGCCTTCACTTAATATTTTTAAATAAATGTTCAAACAACGTGAATAGCATCAGATCCTGGAATTTGAAGATGCTGCATAAGATTTCAACACCAATCTTATTAGGCTGGCACAGTACAATAACTAGAGGGTTAAAATGTATGATTTTTTGCATTCTATTTTAATGAAATGTGTCTTATACAACATTGTTTTTATACTCAGTGTTTTTTTTTCCTTAAATGTGATTACTCTTTCAATTTACAGTTGATAACAGTAATGAGCCATAATTCCTAGACTTAAAGGTAACTAATGTAATTATAAAATTTCTCATAGAGATGGCATTTTATGTGAAATTATTATGACACTAATTTCAATCCTGGTTGTTACATGTGTGTGTCTATGTTTAATGGTTAAATGAATTAAATGGAATAGTAGATTATGGAGGCATCTGAATGGTACTTGGATATATATGATCACAAATTTAATCAAATGTAAAATGTAATAACCTAATGTGGGTTTTTACGGATTGACTCTAAAGTACCATTGTTTTTCCTTATATTGGTATTTCTGCCTTTTCTTGGATTGAAAACTTTCCTCTGTTTTCTAGAAGTAAAAGGGACCTTGCCAGGTGAGGTTCTCAAAGTATCTGGGAACCACTTTCCACTGAACACACCACTGTAGTTTTCTTTCAACTTCCCTAGTTTTTCTTAATGTCTCTGACACTTGTTCAGAATGAAACATGTTTTCATTGCATGGACTCTTAAGATAAACAGAACACCACCACCACCCTGGGCAAATTTATCCTTTGTAACGTCCCCAACCTGGGCTAATTATCTATAACGTTAGATTTAGAAATTTACTGGAACGGTTTTCCTCTTGAGACAAAGACATTTTTTTTTCTCTGCATGTTTTAAAGTCCAGGTCTCACATTAAAGACAGCAGCCATCCTGCTCCCCATTTTGCAGACCTGCTTTCTACAGGAAAGTGCTGTTTAGCACTCAGGACTGCCCATTTTGTTGATAATAATAAAATGTATTTTTCTGAGCTTCCAAATAGAATCTGTTTCTGTGAAAATGGAAGGGACTCTTGGTGTGCGGAGCAGACTCTTCGGTACTCCTTCAGGGTATGACAGGAAAAGCACCAAGCCTGTATGCTGAAGCCAGGACCCTGTGTTCAAGCTTGACTGTCCCCCTCAGCTGACTGTATGACCTCGAATGAGCTATCTGAGCTCTCAGATTGTGTTGGTTTTCTTACTTCTAAAAGAATTGCAACGGATGATCTGTAAGGTCTTTTCTAGCTCTAAAATTTTTTAAATGTTCTATTTAGTTTAGAAATAGAGGTCTTTCTTGTGGTTTATATCTGACCTGGTGCTTTAAACCTTTTTGCCTTGAAGCTGATTCTCTATAAAGTTAAATGTTCATTCTTGCGTACGCCATGGTTTATTAGAAATGACTGTCAGGAAATGTAGAGAATCCTATATTTAACATCTCAGTATTGGATACTAGTTTGATATAAATAGCAAGTTGTTATCTGAGTAGATTACAATAGATTTACTATCAAGCAAATTAAATCACTGGGGACAGATGTGTTTTTAGAATTGTCTGAGACAATCAAAACGTGAGTAGAAAATTTTTGGTACCTGCCAAGCTGTCCTGTATAATTCAAAAATATGTCACCCAAATACTTCCTTTTCTGTGGCTGATAGAGAGTGTTAGCAGGAAAGGAATGATCACAAAGGGGCAAGTGTATGCTAATGTAAATTGTACACTACAGGCTTTCTGGAGATTATGAAGCATTTGGAAGAATGAGAGAGTGAGTAGAAAAGTGACACAGGAAGCAACGTGATAGATAACAAAGGATGCAGGAAGGAGATGAGGGACAAGGAAATAATTTAATACTGCGTGGCCAATGAAGTGTCTGAGTTTTATATAAAGAGAAAAGAGGAGGAAGCCATAGAAGGGAAATGATCAAAGTCATGAGCAAGAAAGATGATCTGAACTCATTAGAATGGAAGAAAAATGGTGATGTGGAGGCAGCCTGTGATAAAAATGGGAGTTTTTAAGATCGGTGGTAATGCATCGATATAAGAGATTAGGAATATACATATTGAGCAGTCAATGGAAAAAAAAGATACTTCTTTTTTCCCAAATGCTTTCCCAGTGGGTTTTGGATAACTACTATTATACTACTCGCAATATTCAGGTCTTTATATTAAAGACACAGCACGGATGTCAACATATAAATTTTAGGGGAACACAACTGAGCCATAACCATGACTCTGGTTATATCATTTTAACTAAAATGTGTATGAGTGAAATCATGCAAAATTAGATTGAAATTCTTCTAGTATTAAATAGATGCCATCACAGGGAAACATTACCCTTAGATCATGTCTATGAATTTAAGGTTTATAATCTGATATAGGAATTTGTTGTGGGGAAAAGATATGTCAAAGGACATTTATTTTGCCTTATCAGCATTAATTTCTCTTTCTCAAGTGAATACTTGGGCAATTTGTATCCTGGTCAACAATCTGGTTTCGGGAAACCTACTAATATAGTGCCAGAAGCAATGGGCGTATTCCACAATCTACCTTATCCTATCACTATATCAAGTGGTCCAGGACTGGGACTAATTTCTAGAAGAAGAGAAAATAGAAAGCAAACAAACTCTTCCCTAGAAATTAGTGCAGCGGTAAAGAAAGATTTTTTTATCTCTGGTTGTGAAGATGTGAGTTGTGGCCCCAGAATTTTTGATGAGTATATCTGTCCCAGGTTAGATTTGCTGAAAGATGATTTTAAACTGGAGTTTAGCATAAAAGATGTATACTAAGCTTTTTTTCTGTTACCCTTCCTTTCAAAAAAAATTACATAGCAAAACTTAGCCAACTAGAACCTCTTTATTCATTATCTCAGAGAAAATACACTATCCCTAACCAGAATCACCCTTAAGAAAGTATGTTTGGTAGACCAGGAGGATAGCAAACTTACTCTGCAAGGATCAGACAGTGAATATTTTAGGCTTTCCAGATTGGATTAGTTTTCTTTTGCTGCCATGATAACATTACCATAAACTTAATGGCTTAAAACAATACAATTGTATTATCTTATAGTTCTGGAGGTCAGAAGTCCTAAAATGAAGATGTTGGCAGGGCAGTGCTTTTTCTGGAGGTTTTAAGAGAAAGTTTATCTTCTTCCCTGTTACAATGCCCCACTTGCATTCCTTGGAATGTGACCCTTTCTTCTGGTCTTCAAAAACAGCTACAGAGTATCTCCAAATCACTCTCCTCCTCTGACCTTCACATTAGGCCCACTCAGATAATCTAGCATAATCTTCCCATCTCAATCCTTAGTCACCTGTGCACAGTCTCTTTACCATTTAATATATTCACAAATTCTGGGAAATAGGACATGGAAATTTTGGAGGCTACCACATGAACCCTTTGTTCTCTTGTTGCAACTACTCTTTATAGAGGAAAAACAGCCACAGACAATATGTAAATCAATGGGAGTAGCTGTAACCCAATAAATACATATTTACAAAAACAGATTATAAGCCAAATCTATCCCTTGGGCCACAGTTTTCCAACCCTTGGGGTAGATCTTTTTATTTATTTTTTATTTTTTATTTTTTTGCCACTGTGGATACTTTGAGTAGAAGATTTTAATACAGAGAAGTAGAGGCACCAGGAGTGGTGGCTCACCTCTGTAATCCCAGTACTTTGGGAGGTCAAGACCAACCTGGCCCACATGGTGAAACCCCATCTCTACTAAAAATACAAAAATTAGCTAGGCCTGGTGGCAGATGCCTGTAATCTCAGCTACCTGAGAGGCTGAGGCAGGAGAATCGCTTGAACCTGGGAGGTGGAGGTTGCAGTGAGCCAAGATCACACCACTGTACTCCAGCCTAGGCAACAGAAGAGAGGAATCCCAGAATCCCTGCCTTTACTTATGCACCTACCCTCGGCTAAAGCTAAAAATAGTGGTCTATTCTTTCCATTTGCCTCCCAAATCCCACCTAGGAGCTTCTTATGATGGAATATAGCCAAATGCCTTTTGGTAAGGGAGTCTAAGGAACATAATTTCCAAGGGTTTAGCTGCTTCATGGTAAGAGTTTAGAAGGGTTTGTGCCGTCTTCAGTGAGAGATGCCATGATATGGCAGATAGACAAGAGAAATATGTGTTGAAACACGGATGGAGTTCTTTTTGCCAGAGAGTGTTTCCCAGTTCCACAGTGTGGCTGATTATAAATGTGTCTGCTTTTGTCCGCTTCTTGCTTTCACTGCTGGACGCATGTAGCCTGCTACTCAGGCTCTGAGCTAAGTCCTAGTTGGATCACTACCCCGCCTATACCTTCTTTCCATCTATGTGACCTTGGACAAATTGTCTTAACTTTATCTGCCTTTGTTGCCTCAGGCTTTTTAATACTAAAATATTTGTGATAGTATCTAACATATGGTTTAGATAGGAGGAGAATTAGATTATATATGTAAAGTGCCTGGTACAAAGTTAATGCTAAAAAAAAAAAAAAAAAAAAAAAAACCAGTTTACTCAACATCACCTACTGAGACCAAGTATCTTAGAGAATTTTAAGTAAAGAACTGGTTGTTCATTAGGTGTTCATCCTGGGAAAACTTCCAACACCTACTTTATCAAGCAAATACATAAGGTTTATGACTGGTGATGATATAAGAAGCAACCATTTATTACTTCTGTATCTCTAGCTATAGAAGGGGAAGTATCTTCAGCTATAGAAGGGGAATGACCACTAAAACTTACAAGTTCTGGTGGACAAAACTTCAACCTTTTCTCTTCCCTCGGCTGACGCCCCTTGCATCTGACTTCCCTTTCTTGTTCTTATTCATCCCACCCTATGAAGGAAATAATCTCTCTCAGGTACTTGGCTTGCTTATTTATCCTTATATCCATGTATATTAGTCAGGGTCTTCCAGAGAAACTGAACCAATAGAAGGGGTGTGTGTGTGTGTGTGTGTGTGTGTGTGTGTGTATGCACGCACGCATGTGTGTGTAAAATGAGATTATTACAGAATTCCGTAAAATGTTATAATTATTTTATGATTATGGAGGCTGAGAAGTCCCATGTTCTGTAATTTACAAGAAGACCCTGGAAAGCCAGTGATGTCAATACCAGTTTGAGTCTGAAGGCCTGAGAACCTGTAAAGTAGGTGATGTAATATCCAGGCTGAGAGCAGATACCAATATCTCAGTTCAAGCAATAAGGCAGAAAGAGAGAATTCAACTTTCATTCAATTTTTTCAGTCTATTCAGACTCTCAACATGTTGGATGTTGCTCACCTCATTGGGGAGGGCCATCTTATTTACTTGGTGTACCAATACAAATGCTAACCTCTTCTGGAAATGCCCTTGCAGACATACCCAGAAATAGTGTTTTACAGATACCTGGGCATCCTGTAGCCCAGTCAAGTTGATGCATAAAATTAACCACATCATGTGAAGAGATAAATAGAACCACAGAACGAGGATGGCATGAATATAGAGTTATGTGGAACTGGTCATCTATGAAAGGGAGAAAAAAATATCTCGTTTTGTCTTCAGATTCCTGACACATTCTCTGATCAAGCTTTAACATCAATAATACTGAAGTCTGATATCCCATTTGCTTCAGCCTTTTTGTTTAGATCCTGTAATCAGGACTCACAGGGTTGTTGGGGAAAAATAAATGATGGGATTTATATACCAAATCCTACTCTATACCTTAAAAAATGGGTTTGAAACATTTTACTTTTATTTATCTTTGGTTAATAATTTTATTTAAAAGTTTCTTAACATGAAGTTAACAAAGCATGCTTTACTTTCTGCTTATTATTCCGAGATACATAACACTTCACCCAAAATAGTTTCCTTATAAGATGCGTATATACCTTTTAAAGAAGGCATATGCCTTTACAATTTAATAATTTGGTTAATAAAGTTTTGTAGAGAATTTAAATTATGAGATAGAAGAGATGAGGTATAGCATGCAAGACACGACTTTCACTTTTCTGGAACATTACATATTGTGCCAGTGGAAGTTTGTACTTTTATTCTTAGAAATGAGAAAAACTGAATATATGTAACTTCCTTAAGGGGGTCACACAACTAATTGTAATGTCTAAGAATTGGCCAGTGACAGAAACGTAATGAATGAACACTCACCTTTGCCATTTTTAGTCCTTGTCCTGCATCCAGCTCTTTATCATCATGGTTGGACTGGACAGAGAGAGAGCTCCTGCACACATACACAACCAGGAGCTCCTGACGGCCCTCATGCATAAAGGAGCTCTGCAGTGAGTTGCAAATCAGCAGTACTGCTAAGCTGAGAAATCCTCCACTGCAGATCATCCCAGAGGCAAGAGCAAGTGAAGAATATGCTGTCAGCTCCTGGCATTTTTCCCTTTAGAAGAAACTGAGTGCTGGTTAATAGAGGCCAGAGGTCTCTGTGTCCTTTGGATGAATTCAGGGTTCTATCATTGAGCACTAGAAGGGAGAAGACCAGGCCTAAGGGGGAGAACTAGTAAAACTTCTCCTATGAAGCAAAAAATCAGCTAGAACAACCCGCTTATAATAAACTGGGATTAATAAAAGCCTAGCTGACTCAGAATTATTGTGAGCATACTGTTAAGCCAACAGAAAGATGAGCCTTATCTATGGGCATATACAAGTATATACTGCCTATATGAGGATATTTACAAAACTTACCTTTTATTTTCTCATTGATTTGCTTTTAATACCTAGCTTGGTTTCAGTAAGAACCTCTACAAACAAAAGCATTGAGAAAAATTAAAATTCATACTGCTAGACGTTTATAAAACCTAACTTACAAGGCCAGGCGCAGTGGCTCCTGCCTGTAATCCAAGCACTTTGGGAGTCCGAGGCAGGCAGATGATGACGTCAAGAGATCGAGACCATCCTGGCCAACACAGTAAAGCCCTATGTCTACTAAAAATACAAAATATTAGCCAGGCATGGTGGTGCATGCCTGTAGTCCCAGCTACTTGGGAGGCTAAGGCAGGAGAATTACTTGAACCCAGGAGACAGAGGTTGCAGTGAGCTGAGATCATGCCACTGCACTCCAGCCTGGTGACAGAGTGAGACTCAGTTGCTAAATAAACAAGTAAACCCTACCTTTCACTCTCAAACATTGAACTGAAGGTATGGTAAAAGTTTTTTCCCCAAAACTTCTAATACCTAAACTTGAGGTCGCATATTTTAACTAATTAGAACACCAAATTAGGCATCAGGAAGTATGAATTTCAGAGTCCTAGACTGAAACTATCATTAACATTCTGTAAATTAGAGTCTCAGGTTCCTCATGAGAAATATATAATCTGCTTTATAAAGTTACTTGTGAAAAGGCCAAATTATACAGTAAGTGTAATGACATTTTGAGAATCTTCAGTGTTACTAAATTGTAGAATATGTCATTTAAGAAATCTGTTTCATCTTTCCTTGTACATAACACTGGATTATGTCAGTAATGACACAGTGGGTACAATCCAGGAAGGCGTTATTCTGAGGGAGACTCCTGGTTCAGATTGCAAACTCAAGAGTGACTCAAGAAGAACACACTTCATATGGATTGAGAATAGCATAAGAGACTACGAACAGATGCAAAAGCAAACTATTTGTGTTCACTTGGAGAAAGGTGACTACTGGGTGCCACAAGTTGTGATATTAAGCTTGATTTTATTCAACATCTTTATTAATCATCCAGAAGATGAGCAAAACAGCACATTAATTAAATCTGCAGATGGTGATAAACAGGGAGACATTTCAGGGTCTATTGTGGGCAAAGGAACAATATGAAAAGACTGGGTTTAGAAGGAGGCAGAGCAAGACACTAATGAGTATTTGTTTTGGTGCAATAGACTTGAAATACACCTAGAATAGAATATGAAAATGCTGCTAAAGGCCTTGAACAGTGTGATGAAATACAATTAGTGGTGATAAGGATACAAATTAAAATATTATTGGCAGCAAAAAAGAGCTGTTCTACTGAATTCCCATTTTGTTTGTCATGTCATGTCATCACTTTGCTTGACATCCAGGTGGAATTCACTTCACAGATGAGGCATGCCAGACGAGACCAGAATCTGCAAACTGATATGAGACTGAGAGTATAAAAGAACCACACTTGGATATCCTCTCAAATATGCATTCTAAGTCTGATGTCAGTAAGGTAGTTGCCACTGGCTTGTTAAGTCATGGACCTCTTATTTCCAGGGTCTTGGGCACAGTTTATTCTACATAAAGTTACCACTAGAATCATATACCTCTAACAGTATTCAATACACCATTTCCCTGTTGAATGAGCTAACATACAGCAGGTCCTCCAATAATGTCATTTAATTCAATGTCATTTGGTTATAACATTAAGGGGGAAAAAAATTGATTCCCTGCTAGAGTCACTGTGAAATTTGCACATGTTCCCCATGTCTAAGAGTTTTCTGTGGGTATTTCAATTTCCTTCCACATCCAAAGGTGTACATGTTAGGTTAATTGGGGTGTCTAAATGGTCCCCGTCTGAGTGAGTGTCCTGCAATGGGATGACATTCTCTCCAGGGTTGATTCCCACCTTGTGCCCTGAGCTGCTGAGAAGGGCCCTTACCACCCACCATCCTGAACCTGGAATAAGCATTTTGAATGAATGAATGAATACAAAGTGTTGTAAAATGAAAATTTGTAAAGTATATAATCAAACAAATGCATCACAATAAGCGATTCAGTAGGAAAGTGCTCAACAAGCCCCTATACATGATTATTTTGAATATGTTTTGATATATTTTGAACAATATTTATGATTGCTTTGAACATGTTTTGATGTGGGTGGTAGGAGATGCACTTTACCACTTTCTCTTTTCAAATGCTTATTTCCTGAATTAACCCACCACCATGACTGTTGTAACTCTCTGATAAAAATTGGGCATATAATTATTAATCTTTCTTAAATGTAGGTGTAGTTCATTTATTTCAGAGTTTAATAGAATTGTTGTAGGTCTTTATTTAGAAGTTTGGTAATGTTTTTGTTACCAGAAATATGCCATAGGAACTTAACTTTTTTACATCAATTAGCCTATGGTAAAATTGGTTTTATTATGTGTCGTTTTCTTTAAAGCTGCAGTTTCCAAGAACTTATCTATGATGATAAATGAGGACTTACTGTATAGGTGGTTAAATATCTCTGAATTAAGACTCTTGCTTGCATTCTTACCATTTTCCCTCTTTTTTTTTATTTTTATGATGGTCATTGGGTTCTAAATAAACTTAGTTGATTGTCCCTCAGAATAGTTCTATATAAATTTATAACTTTTGATATATCTTCTCACCTGATTTTCTTTCCATCTCTATATCAGTCAAAGTCTGAACAAGAAATAGATGGCACATTAAAAATAGACTATTTGAAAAAGGATTTATTTACAAAGGGATTATTTATAGAGGTATCAGTTTAGGGGAACCACATATTTGACACAGCAACCTACAGTTTAATATGAGTCGACATCAAATGTTAGGCCCTCTAGGTCCAAAGGTGTGTGGAACTTATCAGAACCTGGAAGAAGTTATGGAGAGTTGGAAGCCTTGAATAGGAACAGTGACATTTGATCCAGGTACACATAGTCAGCTAGAGACAATGCTATTGGGAAGGAATGAGATACCTTGATCTCACTGTCCTCCCTCCATCCAATCACTGTTGGGGACTCTCCATTGACTCAATCAACTAAAAGTCAAAGAGAATGGAAACCTATTTATGTGGCCTATATAGGTCACCCTCCCATGGAAGAGAAGAGTGTAGAGGGGTACAGAGGTGTATGTGAAGGGGCAGATGGAAGATTTCCAACATGACATTTTTACATAGAACTTTGAAAAGATGAAAGGTTTGGGATGAAGCCATAGGCACATGAGCCACCCAGAGTATATTCTAGCCTCTTCTTGCCTGAGAATATAGTCAATAGGACGTATAAATAGTGGTTGATTGACCAAAGTATACCTTGTTTTGTTGTAACAAACTTGAAACCAAAAGTTCTATCACAATATTTAAAAGATTATGAAATACATGGTATATACAACAGCATATATGCAACGACTAGGTAAATTATAAAGAATAACAACAAATGTATACCCAAGCATCCATAATAAATCTTACATAGATAATTATTCTTACAGTGAAGTCCCCCTGTGGGATATTTCTGGCAACATCCTTCAATCTACTGCAGGGATAAACATTGCTGTTTTGTGTTTATAGCTCACTGCAGCCTTGAACTTCCGGGCTCAAATGATCCACCCACCTCAGCCTCCTGAGTAGCTAGGACTACAGGCACGTGCCACCATTCCCAGCTAATTTTTTAATTTTTTTTTTTTTGTAGAGACAGGGTCTCACTTTTTGAACTCCTAGCTTCAAGTAATCCTCCTAGCACAACTTGCCAAAGCGGTGGGATTACAGGCACGAGACACACTCCCGGCTTATATAGATTCTTTTACCCCTATATGATAGACATTTAATATAGGCAACTTCTGAAATGTATATAAATGGTATCATACTAGATATGCCCTAATATGATTTGCTTTTTATCACTTAACATTGTATTTCTAAGATTCATCCATGTTATTGCACTCTGTTCTTTATTTTCAGTCAGTTATTTATCACATATCTTACAATTATTCTCTTGTGCTGGACATATGTTTATAGTTTGTTGCCGCTGAAAATAAGGCCACTATGCATATTCTTATTTGTTTGTTGGCACGTAGTACCAAAGACATATCTAAGACCCATGAGACTAGGTCAGGGCATATGTGTATTTTCAGCTTTACTAGATAATTCCATGATTTTGTATGAATTTACTCTCCCAAGAGCAGTGTTTAAGAGTTTCTGTTGATTCTCATTCTTACCAACTCTGTTACTTAATTAAAAAAAAAATTGTGAGCTTATGTGAGAGAGTATCCCATCATGGTTTTAGTTTTCAGGTCCTTGATTGGTAATGAGTTTGAGCAGCTTTTAATGTTTATTGACTATATATTTTTCCTTCTGTGGGAAATATTTGAGCTATATGTTTTGACCTTTATTTGGAGATTTTTATTTTTAATATTTGTAGAATTTCTTTATATGTTCTAGACATGAAACTTCTGGTAGGGGTTATGCTGTAAATATATTCTCTTAGGTTGCATATTTACAACTTTGTCTCCTTTGAGAATCAGAAAGTCTTAGTCTAATTATACCTAAAGTTTTGGTATTTTTGTGGTTTACATTTTTGTTGAAGGAATCCTTCTCTTTCTCAAAGATAAAGGTAATATTCTTTTTCAAAAATTTTACCTTTTACATTTAAGTACTTAATCCATTATGTACATCTCATTCAAGAAATGTTTTTGTTACTGCACCACTCCAGCCTGGGCAACAGAGTAAGACTCCGTCCCCCCCCCCCCCCCAAAAAAAAGGGTTTTAAGTTCAGCAGTACTTGTGCAGATTTCTTATATAGGTAAGTTGTATGTCACTGGAGATTTCTGTACATTCTTACTGAGATTGGTTGAAAGTGCATTCAATTTTTAGATCATATTGACAAGAACTTAGGACATCCTTAGGATATTTTGTCTGCTTATGCATTCGCATAGCATGTTTCTTCTTCATATATTCATTCTTTAATTTCTTTCAATAAAGCATTATATCTTTCTCTTTTGTGTACATATGGTTTTTTTGTTATTTGTTTTTTGAGACAGGGTCTTGCTCTGTTGTCCAGGCTGGAGTGCAGGGGTACAATCATGGCTCACTGCAGCCTCAACTTCCTGAGCTCAAGGGATCCTCCCATCCCCATCCTCCTAAATAGCTAGAACCACAGGTATGCACCACCACACCTGGCTAACTTTTGTGTGTGTGTTTTTGTTTTTGTTTTTTTGCTTTGGTTTTTTTTTTTTTTTTTTTTTTTTTTTTTTTTTTTTTTTGGTAGAGATGGGTTTTTGTCATATTGCCCAGGCTGGTCTCAAACTCCTGAGATCAAACAATCCTCCCGCTTTGACTTCCCAAAGTGGAGAGATTACAGGCATAAGCCATTGTATCAGACCTATATTTTACTTGTAAACAATATTATTTTGTTAGATTTACTTCTAAGTATCTTATACATACATATTTTTGCTGATGTAAATTTATCCTTTACAAATTTTTGTACTTTTTAATCCTGGTGGATAAAAATACAGTTGACTTTTTCCTCCCTTTTTTGGTCTTTTATTTAGCAAATTTGCTAATCTTTTTAATGCAGTTATTTTGTTCATAAACTATTTGATGTTTTTGATGTAGGTAAAACATCTGTTAATGGTACTTTTGTTTTATTTCATTCCAATGAATAAAGTTTTATTTCTTTTATTCCAATCCCTATGTCTTTATTGCTTTTTCTTACCTTATGATGCTATCTAGGAGCTCCACTATGTTGCATAGATAAGGCAGTCATGGACATCCTCATCTTTTCCTGAAGTTAAAGGGACCATTTCTCAAATTGTTCACCATCAGGTAGAATGTGTGCTGTCAATAAGAATAATACTTTGAAGCTAGAATTTTGGTACTACCCAGATCATTTTAATGTCAATTTAGGAATCACTTCTGTTGAGAACATTGACAATTAATGTTACAGAAGTTGATGCTACAAAGGCCTAAAATTAAGCTTATGACGACCTAATAGTCAAATAGATTTAGAAGTAAACTGGGAGAACAGAATATTTTTTTTTCCTTTGCCCTCTTCAACTTCCCTCTTCTTCATCTCCTAGGACCCTAACCCACCATATCCCATTATAGTTACTCAACCCAAATATCCAGAACTGCCTTTGTTTGATATGATGAAGATTGTGGGAACAATAACCTTGAGGGTAAAATATCAGGGGTTTGGCTTTGATGTGTTTAATTAGAACTCCTTTTTAAAAATGTCCAACTGGTGGTGATGAATAGGCAGCTGATTGCAGAGTCCAGAGTTCAGGGTAGAGGTCCAGGCTAAGGACTGAAATCTGGTGAGCCCTCACTCTAAATAGGAAGTAGTTAAGCCATAAGCCTAGGTGGAATCACTTAGGGGTGAGTGGAAACGAGGAGAGAGAACCAAGGACTGAGAACTGGGAACTCATATATTTTAAGATTGGGAATATGAAGAGAAAGACTAAGAACTGTCAGTGAAGAAAGACAACCCAGAGTGTCTGGTTATTCTGAAGCCAAGTGCCACAGCTGTATCAAGGAGGAAGGTGCAATCACCTGTGTCAAAAGATGGTGTTAGGTCAAGAAAGAGGATTGAACTGAACACTACATTTTACAATACCAGGTAATTAGTAATCTTTGCATGATTTAATTGAATCTGTCATGAACTATTTCATCAAGAAAAGGAAGATGGGACATTATTCCATATATAATTGTGTGACCTAATGTCTTCACTTAAGAATACTTTATAAGCAGTTTCTTTGTGCTTCTATGTTGTTAGTTTTAATAAAAGAATAGTAGGCCGGGCGCGGTGGCTCAAGCCTGTAATCCTAGCACTTTGGGAGGCCGAGACGGGCGGATCACGAGGTCAGGAGATCGAGACCATCCTGGCTAACATGGTGAAACCCCGTCTCTACTAAAAAATACAAAAAACTAGCCGGGCGCGGTGGCGGGCGCCTGTAGTCCCAGCTACTCGGGAGGCTGAGGCAGGAGAATGGCGTGAACCCGGGAGGCGGAGCTTGCAGTGAGCTGAGATCCGGCCACTGCACTCCAGCCTGGGCGACAGAGCGAGACTCCGTCTCAAAAAAAAAAAAAAATAAATAAAATAAATAAATAAAAAATAAAAGAATAGTAGTCTTATGTGTAGATGTGTCATAGTGCATTTAATTAACTCCATATGTTTAGATAGATGGTTTCTTTCATTTTTTCCCTGCTTCTAAAGACACACTGAAAACCATAAATATTGTAAAATGAATTTTCTATTTATGTAATTCTATATTTACTTCATTAGGTTACATGGACATAGGAAGACTTCCTGGCTCAAAAATACATGCAACATATGCTATATCATAGCATATGAAAGCATATGATGCTCTAATATTTCACAAAAACACACAAATAGCTAATAATGAAATTAAATACTATGTTTATCTACTATCAATCCAATAAATGCAAATTAAACCTGTTGAGGAGGTTTAATCAACATTTTGAGAGCTATTCTAAGGCTCCCTGCTTAAGTGAAAGTAGTTGAGAGTTAAATCTGGTTAATGTCTTTATTTTTCTTTTATTCAATGGTTTTTTGAGTGATTACGATATGCTTGACCCTGGGGAGACAATGGCTGTAAGACAAACATAATCCTATTGAACTACAGCCTTACAACATCTTGCATTTCCTTAGCTAGTAAACAGTGTAGAAAATCATTTAGTCTTTATCTCCTCTTCTGCCAGTTGATAAGTAGGATTTATGCAATTTTTGGTGTTTAACTGATCTCTTGATGTTAGATAAGGACCATTTATACCAGGGATTCAAATAGAGCTTTGATTGAGCTGGAAAATTATTTTGAGGTTAAGTAGTCTTGTCCCTTTTATTACTCCTGATAATTGCCCTACCATTTATCATTGGATATGAATTTTTACATTTTGAGGACAGGGTTTGGGGGATGAATGTCAGAATCATAAAATGTTCCAATATGGAGGGTTAGGCTTTTATATTTGTTGATAGTTATTGGAGATTGGTGGGGTTGTAGGGGTGTTTAAGAAATGGTTTAAAACATAATGTAAACCTCTTGGACAATGTCTTAAATATACAATCTACTCCTATGAGAACAAAAGACAAAAGAATAAATAAAAACTCTCCAAATTCTGAAAGGCAGATGGGTTTCTGTCATCTCTTACTAAAAGAATCAAATGGGTTAAAGATGGAGTGTTTGGTTCTTTTAACAAAAACAAGTAAAAACCACCATGCTAGTGAAGAGAGGAAAAGTAAACCATGCATGGTTGGAAGGGTGCAAGGAATAGGAGCTGCATGTGTGCTGCTGGTGGGAACATCAATTGGTGCCTCTCTGGAGGGTAATTCAGCAATACGTTTTTAGAGCCTTAAAATGTTCCAGTCCTTATAATTTATCCTGGCGAGATGTTTGTAGGTATTCTCAAAGATTTATGTATTGTATTTATTACAGTATTATAAGAATAAAGAGTTGAAAACAATATAAAAGTCCACCAATAGATACTTGCTAAAATAAATATATATATGTGATTTGTTACTCTGTAGCAGTTCATAATCATATTTCCAAAGACGATTTGATGGCATGAGGGAAATATTCACAATATAATGCTAAATTTAAACTGTCAGATACAAACAGCATTAAATAGCAACCACTTATTGAACATTAATTTTGCACTAGGATGTATATTTAGGGCTTTATAAATATGTCATTTAATCCTCTAACAAATCTGGCAGATAACTATTGCTATACTCAATTTACACATTATAAATTTGAGATTAGAGAGTTAAGCTGCATTTCAAACCCAAACTGTCCGAGTAAACAGAGCAGCCCCAAATATGCAAGGACACTTGGTTGAAAATGTATATGTCTGAAAATCAGAGAAACTTTATCTGTTTCAAGTGCAAGGAATAGAGAAAGCAAGGCTATATTTTGGAGAATGTTACATCCCTCAAAATACTTCAATCTGGTAGGTGATGAAAATACCTTCAAAGATTTTAAGTAAGGGAGTGAAATGATCAGATTTCTTCTGAGGAGTGATAACTGAAGAACCATACCAAGGATGGGATTGCAATTGGGTACTTGGCAATCATATAAACACCAGTTGCTAACGGTCTAGCGTGTAGGGAGTAATCGTGAAGATGGAGAGCAAGGGCAGATTAGAAACGCATTGTGGGTAAAGAATTAACTAGACTCTGAGAGGCAAGGTGTTAAGTTCTAAGCTACAGGAGAGGGAGAAGACAGTAAGAACTAGTTTCAGGCTGCTCTGTTTGTGCAGTAGACATTCTTTTATTTCCTTGCCTTTTAAAAAGAATGTCAGTGGCTGTAGGCATGGAAATATCTAATGATATATCCCAGGGAAAGTTCATATGCAGAACAGATGACCCCATGTTTCCTTTTGAAGATATCTTATGTGAGGAACCACTTTAACAACAATTCAGAAGCAAGTGGTTTTGGCGTTCAGGGCAAAAACTGTTGAAAATACATATTTGATGGTTATTTGCCAATAAATGTTTTTTAAAGCCCTGGGAGTTAATGAGATTTTCAACAAGGATATAGAAAGGTTCTCAATTTGGCATGGATAAGGGTATCAGAATCGCCTAGAATTTCTAAATTACATATTCCAGCATTGTCCACTTCAGAGATTGTTATGTATTCAACTTTTTAGTGGGGCATGGAGACAGTCTGGTTTAAAGGGGTACATAGGGCTGAGCTCATTTTTTAAAACTGCTAAACACAAGAATGATACTAAATATAAATTTATTAAATGAGTAATTTATGGATACAATTAGAATTCTTGAAGAAGTATCACCTGAATGAAGTGTTGAGGCTAAGCTAACTCTGATCATGTACTTAACTGGTGATGGAACAAATCAGGAGAGATTTCCTTTGTAGGAGCAATAAGGCCTGAAAGCAATTATTACTTAGCATGCCTGAACTTACATGTGGTTTGCATTTCAACATCATATTTATAATTAGGTATTGAATCTTCGATTTTATTTTCCCTCAGGAATAGTTTTCCAGGCAAATTAAAAAGAGCCAGATTCATCCCCAATATGTCCTAAATAGTGTGCATTTTTAAGGAAAACTAGTACCAAATCATATTTATGGAATACTGCTACAATAATTAAACCATGAAAAGCAAACAGGATAGACTGAACATATAAGAAGTATACTTGAGTTAAGAAGATGAAGGCTAGAGAAAAGTGAGTCATAATGGATGAGCTACTAAAGAAAAGTGAGGTTAAAGAACTCCTCAAGTGGTCCACTAGGTAAATATTTCAGTCCAGAGCATCTTAGGTGCTCTCCAGAGAGGTGTCGGTTACAGGCATGAAGGAATCAGATGTTGGCTGCAGTCATCTCCTCGTATGAAACATTTGCAGATATCCCTCTTAATTCACAAAGGTTAATATTAGAAACACCTTTTCAGACACACAGGGACCATCAGAGAATAATAAAAAGTACACAGAAGCCCATTATTGTATACATCTCTCCCATTTAAGCTATTGTTGGTTTTAATGTGACAGTTAATAATCATGTATTTTTTTTATGTTATATGTAATAGTGAATTGTAAGACTTGTAATTTATTTGCTTTATTATAGCTTCTAAATCATCTTCACAGGTGAGAAAAGAATTTTGATGGCAAATTTGGAGGGTAAACTTGTGGAGTCATATTTGACCATATTAGAAAAAAATAAGATGATTTGCCATTAAGAGAGTTTTGTCATTTAAAAAGGCAATCTATTTTAAGCAGGCCAGACTAAAACTGAATAAAAATACAGTGGAATATAGTTTATACACGAGTAATTTGGGTGGGGTAGGGTATAATCGGTTTAGCCCAGTTAGATCCTAGAACAGGAAATGAACTTCTAAGGGCACTGTTGCAACATTTCATGCATAAGTTGTTGATGAATGAGAATCTGGATTTCAGCTGTGTAATGAAGATAGAGATTAGTGGACAGATAAAAGACATTTGGTGATAGAACTAATTATACTCAAAGATACCCCTTCCAAATCTAGCTTTAGACACACACTCCACTGCCAGCTAGTCTTTGCTCTTTCCTGTGTGAATCAGAATGAGCATAGCCTCAGGTTTAGTGCATAGAAGGTTCTTTTTTTAAATTATACTTTAAGTTCTAGGATACATGTGCACAACCTGCAGGTTTGTTACATATGTATACATGTGCCATGTTGGTGTGCTGCACTCATCAACTCGTCATCTACATTAGGTATATCTCCTAATGCTATCTCTCCCCCCTCCCCTGTCCCCACAATAGGACCCAGTGTGTGATGTTTCCCTTCCTGTGTCCAAGTGATCTCATTGTTCAATTCCCACCTGTGAGTGAGAAAATGTGGTATTTGGTTTTCTGTTCTTGTGATAGTTTGCTGAGAATTATGGTTTCCAGCTGCACCCATGTCCCTACAAAGGGCATGAACTCATCCTTTTTTATGGCTGCATAGTATTCCATGGTGTATGTGTGCCACATTTTCTTAATCTAGTCTGTCACTGATGGACATTTGGGTTGATTCCAAGTCTTTGCTATTGTGAATAGTGCTGCAATAAACATACGTGTGCATGTGTCTTTATAGCAGCATGACTTATAATCCTTTGGGTATATCCCCAGTAATGGGATGGCTGGGTCAAATGGTATTTCTAGTTCTAGAACAGGCAAGAGAAAGAAATAAAGGGTATTCAGTTAGGAAAAGAAGAAGTCAAATTGTCCCTGTTTGCAGATGACATGATTGTACATTTAGAAAACCCCATTGTCTCAGCCCAAAATCTCCTTAAGCTGATAAGCAACTTCAGCAAAGTCTCAGGATACACAATCAATGTGCAAAAATCACAAGCATTCTTATACACTAGTAACAAACAGCCAAATCATGAATGAACTCTCATTCACAATAGCTTCAAAGAGAATAAAATAGGAATCCAACTTACAAGGGATGTAAAGGACCTCTTCAAGGAGAACTACAAACCACTACTTAGTGAAATAAAAGAGGACACAAACAAATGGAAGAACATACCATGCTCATGGATAGGAAGAATCAATATCGTGAAAATGGCCATACTGCCCAAGGTAATTTATAGATTCCATGCCATCCCCATTAAGCTACCAATGACTTTCTTCACAGAATTGGAAAAAACTGCTTTAAAGTTCATATGGAACCAAAAAAGACCCACATTGCCAAGAGAATCCTAAGCCAAAAGAACAAAGCTGGAGGCAACATGCTAACTGACTTTAAACTATACTACAAGGCTACAGTAACCAAAACAGCATGGTACTGGTACCAAAACAGAGATATAGACCAATGGAACAGAACAGAGTCCTCAGAAATAATACCACACATCTACAGCCATCTGATTTTGACAAACCTGACAAAAACAAGAAATGGGGAAAGGATTCCCTATTTAATAAATGGTGCTGGGAAAATTGGCTAGCCATAAGTAGAAAGCTGACTCTGGATCCTCTCCTTACTCCTTATACAAAAATTAATTCAAGATGCATTAAGGACTTAAATGTTAGACTTAAAACCATAAAAACCCTAGAAGAAAATCTAGGTAATACCTTTCAGGACATAGGCATGGGCAAGGACTTCATGTCAAAAACACCAAAAGCAATGGCAACAAAAGCCAAAATTGACAAATGGGATCTAATTTAAACTAAAGAGCTTCTGCACAACAAAAGAAACTACCATGAGAGTGAACAGGCAACCTAAGAATGGGAGAAAATTTTTGAAATCTACTCATCTAACAAAGGGCTAATATCCAGAACCTATAAAGAACTCAATCAAATTTACAAGAAAAAAACCCCATCAAAATGTGGGCAAAGGATATGAAAGACACTTCTCAGAAGAAGACATTCATACAGCCAACAGACATATGAAAAAATGCTCATCATCACTCGCCATCAGAGAAATGCAAATCAAAACCACAATGAGATACCATCTCACACCAGTTAGAATGGCATTCATTAAAAAAATCAGGAAACAACAGGTGCTGGAGAGGATGTGGAGAAATAGGAACACTTTTACACTGTTGTTGGGACTGTAAACTAGTTCAACCATTGTGGAAAACAGTGTGGAGATTCCTCAAGGATCTAGAACTAGAAGTGCATTGAAGGTTCTTAATGTACTTGGGCACATTCCAAAGGCAGCCATCAGGTTTTCACAATTGCTCTTCCAATCTGAACTCTCCTATGAGGGTTAGGTATTGAAGCTGAATACAGTACACCTGGAACTCTGCCGGTGTATATTCTGGTACCCTATCTTGGGTTGCCAATGAGGGTTTTGAGGAGAAGGATGGAAAGTGAATCTTCTCTGGGCTACATGAAGCAAGGAGATGTGAAACCCAGTGTTAAAAGTCTTTGCTCTAAACATTTTCCATCATTTTCTTAGGGCTCTAGCATGGATGTTTCTATTTCTCACTATGAAAGGAAATAGTGAACTTCGTGAGGTAAACTTTGTGAGACTAAAATTGGTACCATATAACATGTTTTTTGATGCTCTCTTCCTCAGGGCCAGGAACTAGTTAAAGTACTTTGACTAGTCCTTGGCCTTTCTGAGAGCATCCTGAAGTCTAAACTCCAAGTTCTATTTTTTGGGCAGGGTATGGGGTAGCAGTTATTCTCATATTCAGCTTGTTAAACTATAAAATGGCATAAACATTTTGGAAGGAAGTTTGGTTATATGTATCAACAGCCTTAAAAAATATGCAAACCCTTTGATCTGGCAAGGTCTCTTATAGACTTCATGTGGCTTCTTATCTGACACCAAGGTTGTGGTCCAAAAGATTAATGCACCTGAACTGCACCTGAGGGAACTGTTGAGAAGACCTTGATGCTGTTTGTCACTGTTCCCCTAGCTAGTTCATTGACCCTCAGCCCCTTCTGGCTAGAGATCCATAATCCAGCCATCTTCTAGCAGACCTAGGCTCTCTACCTTACCTTGACTTTCTGACACTGGTCTTGCTCAGGTCCCTAATTCAGAGTGCAGTTCTTATTTGTCAATCTTGTGGTTATATCAGTGTTTTAATTATAAGAAGATATTTGTGTTTCATGGAGGTAAAGAGTTTTCACCAGCTTTCTGTTTCTACATCTCACTGGAGTTTATAGTCCCAGGCTCTTGTCCATATTCACCAAACCCTGTTGGCCTGGAGATGTATTAATGCTTTCAACAGTCACTTGGCATACACATTGCCTAAGGATATTATTAATATGTAAGTGTATCATTCGGTAGCTTTGGGGTGGGGCCCAGGTAATGTTGTGATGTTGACCTGCCGATCCAACTTTGAGCAACGAGGAATTAGGCTACTTTTGCTATATGTTATTCTCATATAAATGATACATTCAACAGTATAAGTAGCCATAAAATAAACCTCAGCCTACATGCCCAATCATTAATCTGACTTGCAGCTTATTTTTGTTGCATTTAAAAGGAAATCTGTACTCATTATGGAAAAGTGACCATGTGGGAAACCTGAAAACAGGTGTAAGTGGTGTTGTAAGGAACAGGTCCACATGTTTAGTTTTACCAATAGAAAAATTCCAGGGCAAATAGAATTTCTGTGGACTTGATTTTTATAGTAATCAAAAAACTGTACTCTGTCTTATGTGGACAGGAACAAAAAGGTCTTTTCTTACCTTCCCTAGCATAACATTACCACAGCTCTGAATTGTCTGAGAGTATCTTTGCATAAGGAAAGGATTTGAACTTCCTAAGAGGCCTTTATAGTATACTTCGGCATCCTTCCTCCAAGAATGTCAATATTCTTTGCAAACTTTGACTGAATCACCGTCATTGCAGCCCATACGATAGGCATCTGAACATCTCACAGTATCTTCTTTTCAGTGCATACAGGGACTTTAAATTGGGGCATGGTGTGTCATGACTCGGGGAAGAGTGTCAGATAAAGCTTTTTCAAAAGGGAACACTGAGCCCAATAGCTAACACAGGAGACAGAAATAAGGGGGTGTCAAATTAGGCTTTTTCAAAAGGGAATATTGTGCCCAATACCTGAAGAGATAGAAAAGTATTTTTCTGCTCAATGTGACTAAATGCTCTTTACTGGTTGACAGAGAAAGTGAAAAATTTTACAGCATTTTGCAAGCATGACTCATAGCCTCAAGGTGTAGGCATTTCCACAGGAATGGATTGGAGGCTGTAGCTATTATATACCCCTGCATGCTTTCACAATAGTTTTTCATTTTCCTATTTTGTGTATTCTAAGAACCTAGTCTTAACTCCTTAGGTAACCCTGAAAGCCACTAAAGAGTCTAGTTTCCTTGAAGAATAAGATCTCCAATTCTAGATAAGTGTTTATTTGCCTGAATGTGTTATACACTTGAATTTAGTCAATATTCTCTACAGGAAACAAAGAAAGGCGTTCTCTCCTTCAAGTGCTAAAGGGCACCATGTTGAACTATCCAGAGGACAAGTTGTTTATACGTTATCTCAACATGTTTTGTCATCACTGGTAACCTTTGTGTATGTTTTCTGTCAATAGAATATACATTTTAAGAGGTGAGAAAATGGTGTTTGTAACTGTACTTTGAATCCAGAATGAATTCAAATATATTAATAAATGACATTGACAGTCACCAATATTAAGGACATTTGGAATAGCTAATCTCTAGTTTATGAATAAAAAGTTGTCTTGGTTTTAATAATTTACTTAAATATTTTCCCTCTATTCTTTATCTGTGAAGTTGCAAGATCTTTCTGCCTCCCCTTAGATGATTACTAGTTATACTCTTAGAGGGCAGATATAAGTTAATGAGCTCCAAGGGAGGGGACAAGAAAGCAAGAACAAAAACAGCATATTGCCTTCAAGACTATTAATGTCCCTTTGTGGAGGATGGCAACAGCTAATGTCTGGCAAGAGCAGTGGAGGAAGAAATTGCTGCAGGTTCAGGTGGGAGAGTGAGTCACCTTGAGGCTGGCACTGCTGATGAGGTTTGGAGAATAATCTTTCCATTAGGAGTAGAATCCTCCTTTGAGGATGGGGGTGTTATTAATGTCCAGTACTTGAAATGTTTGATTTACTTCCTGTGTACTGCAAGGAAAGAAAGCATTAAAACCCCACACATCACAGATCCACAGAGAATATCTGTAAATGCATCTAACCTCAAAGATATTAGGAAATTTTAGAATTGTGGAGCATTTCTTTTGCATGTGGGGGCATATATGACAGCACAGAGATATAAGTTACTGAAATAGATAAATAGGTGCAGGTAAGTATATAGAGTAGGTAGATATGTCACCAACTGTGATTTTTAGCAGAATAATATCAAATATTGACTTACCCTATACTGTGCTACTTTGAAAAGGTATTGTTTATGGAAAAATTGTAGACATTACAATAGCTAAATAGTCATTTCTAGTGTCTTTATAAGCAAGAAAATATCTAGTAGACTTTATACAAAATAAAAATGTGATTTTCATAGGGCTAGATTTAAAATTCTTTGCCTATCTTAAATGCCAATTCATTGTAATAAGGTATTAGCTTTCTGTTGCTTAAATTTGTATATTTTATTCTTACTCACTTTTAAATACCTTTTCTTAATCCCTTATTTTTGGCTCATTTGATATGATTATCATTCCAGTTTCTTGCCTCCTGAATAATAGATTCTAAATCATTCTCATTTGATCTTTGATTCCTTATTAAAAATCCTGAAGCCTAACAGCTAATGATGCTGTTGATGCATGGAAATGCTGCATTTAATCAAGGATTTTTTCATTATTGCACAATATCCCTCTTACCTCATCAATTTATAATTTGTCTTTCTGTTGCATTTATTTTTGGTATTTAAGAAGTTTGCAATCGAAGTTCATAGGTTCAAGCCCCCAAAATGACCTCATGACTAATAGGTGTTTTCACTTCTAATTGGTATAATTTTATGACTGACACTGCTTTATTGAGGAGGCATTGGGCATTATGTATGTATAACACACACACACACACACATACACACACACACAAGTTATGTCCCTCTAGTTCAGTCTTTAGTAATTGGATTTTTTTAGTCAAAAAAGGTATGCATAGGAGGCAAGTCATTGCAGACCCAGGCTACCCAGTGCTTTTGAAAGCTATAACAATTCTATGTATTTCATGACCGTATTTATTTTCCCAAGGAACTAATCACTTAAAATATCCCAGATCCTCAATGTGAGATAGCTGCCGTTTGGTTTCAAAGTAGTCAAATGGATATTTAAATTGGTCTTATTGTACCAGTTAGCATAGTTGGACAGTAGTTTAATGAAAACCTGTGGTCAGCTGTATAGCTTAAATGTACAAGAGAAATTTGCAACACATTTGGAGTTTTGATGCCTTAAAGTTATTTCATAATAAATTACTCCATAATAACATTCTAGAGAGCATGAAGGATGTTCATTAAATATTAGTATGTGCGAAATCCATGGTATATATTTAGCTAACTTAAAAATACCCTGGTCATCTATGAGGACTTATTGAGCTCTCAATGCTAATACAAACGAGTTTATTGATTCAACTTTAGTTTCCTTCTTCTGTTCTCAGATTTGAATGGCACAACTGTGTGCTCAGGTCACAAGGAGCACCATGCCACACTGTGAATAAGGAAGGAAAGTTCATTTGATTACTGAACAAATAATTGACCAAGGCACATTTTATACTTATTGTTAAAAAGGCATCATACTTTCTTATGAAGAAAATGAAAGAACTGACACCACTTTACACCTGCAAATGACAGATATCAAAAAGGCATAAAGTATGAAAGAGGCAGGAGATTATTGGTAGCTTAAAGAACTTAAACCTTGCTGATACATTTGCAGCAGAACAATTATTAAAAAGGAGAAAAACAATTAAATACCACCGCTTAGATGTAAATTCTCAGTCCAATGTGCCTTTCTCTAATAGTTTACTAAGGAAAACCAATAGAAAATTCACAAAATTACGCTATGCAAAAACTTAAAAAAGTAAGTAGCTCTACATGCAAGACCTGCAGATAACCAAGTTGATGATAATTACACATTTAAAGAATATGAACAATCCAAAAGTAGGCTGGCTTATACAGAATGTAAACTGCTAGAAGTGCCTATTTGTTTAAAATACTATCTAGGAAAGAACAATAGTGACTCAGGGCACTAGATAAGAGTACACTACAGGACAGGTCACCTGGTTTTATTCACCCAATAAAAATATCTATTAAGATTCTCTTTCCTATTTTCTGATTTCATCTGTACCAGTCAACCTACTGATTACTAATAGACTTCCCAGATTCTTAAATACTGCTGTGGCTAAGAGCAAATAATAATAATAATAAAGATTTCTGATTAAAAAATAAATATTCTATTTTAAACTTCTATCTCCTAGAATATTGTTTTCCTTTTTTCATCGAACAAATATTTTTAGTGACAACTATGTGCCAGGAATTTCGCTACTTGTCAAAGATTTAGCAGGAAGCAACAACAAAAGTGGTCACTGCCGGTTTTCTAGTGGGTAAGAGAGATAGTTATGATCCTGTTTCTCCATGCTGCTCCTGCCAACATTCCATCAGGAAATCTCTGTTATCTTTATTTTCAACATGTGTCAATAAACTGATTACATCTTAATATCTTTTCTGCATGTACCTTGGTCTGAACCACTCATATCACATGTGAATTTTGGCAATAGTTTCCTAGCAGGTCTTTCTGTTTTTAGTCTTCCCTCCTTCCTGCATGGCCTATTTTCAACTGAGCAGCAGGAGTGATGCCTTCAGAATGCAGGTCAGACCACATTAGTTTTCTGCTGAAAATTCTGCAATGACTCCCATTTTACTGAGAGCAAAAGCTTGTGTCTTTGCCCTGCCCCATCCCCAGCTTCTTTTTAAATCCCTTCTCTTTGCTTGCTGTACTGCAGCCACTGTGGCTTCCCTGCCCTTCCACAGACCATATACACTCAAACCTCAGGACCTTTGCAAGGGCTGTTCTTCATGACTGGAATGATCTTCACCCAGAAATTGCTCCAAGTTTTTCTCAAATGTTACCTTCTTAATGAGGCCTTCCCTGACCGTACTAATTTAAAATTATAATCTATTCACACTTCTTATTCTGCTCTATTTTAAAAGCACTAACATACTATATAATTTTCTGAACACTTGGATTATTTATTTTCTTTTCCCTCACTATAATATTAGCTCTTTAATGGGAGAAGTTTCATTCATTGATATATCCAGCAGCATGCTTGGCACATAGTAGTCATTCAATAAATAGTTTGAATGCTTAATGAATGAGCCAAGTAAAATAAATGTATGCTTAAAAATCATGATAATAATTAACATATTGCTCACTATTTGCTAGCATTATTTTAAATGCTTTACATATAAATTTTCTAAAATTACCTTATCCTCAAAACAATCCTATGCGACAGGTAGACATTGCTATCTCTATTTTTTGTTTTTGTTTTTGAGACAGTCTTGCTCAAGACTTTTTGAGACAGGCCAAACTGCAGTGGCGTAATCATGGCTCACTGCAACTTCAACCTCCTGGACTCAAGCAATCCTCCCACCTCAGCCTCCAAAATAGCTGGGACTACAGTGGTGCTCTATCATGCCAGACTTTTTTTTTTGTAGAGATGGGGTTTCCCCATGTTGCCCAGGCTGTCTCAAACTCTTGGACTCATGATCCACCTGTCTCTGCTTCCCTAAGTGCTGGAATTACAGGTATGAGCCACCATGCTGGCTGTGTTATTTCTATTTTAAATAGGAAGCAACTGAGACAGAAAGGTTGAAAGCTTGCCCAAGTCATATCTAATAAATGGTAGAGTTGGGGTTCAAAGGCAGGCAGCCAGGCTCGCAAAGAGTCCACAGTCTTTACTGTGACTCTCTCCTACCTTCCTACAGTCATGAATTTAGCAGTGTGAAGGAAAGGCTTATCTTGCAGGGGATCTGGATCTGGTTTGATGAGAAAGATGAGTATCATTTAGTTGCTGGGGAGAAGAACCAGTCTTTCTAGGTCAGCTCAGCTTTGGAGACCTGAGATGAGGGGAACTTTACAAGCTGAGGATTATTTCGTGGCAAAGTCAGCTAATGCCACCCAGTCAGTGAGTCTCTTAAGGGCCACACCATCTCTTTTCTACAATGCGGTGCCCCAAAAAGATGAAATTATTTTGCAGTATGGTTGGTTACTGATCAACTTGTGTGAAGAATTCCTCACATTGACTGCATAAATTAAGAATAATGTCACTTAGCTTTTCAAATTATAGCACAACACTTATTTTGAGAAGGCAAAATCGAGGAAAATTTTATGCATTCTGTTGAGTGGACTGCGGAGGGTGCTGTTAATGAGCTTGATTACGATCCCTTGTGACTGAGTGGGCTTCACCAGCAATAGAAATAGACTAATCGGTTCCTTTAGGTTGCTTTGACTGCCCTGGTGAAACCTCAGCTGCACTATTCTGAGAAGTAACAGCATGGGGTAGTGGGTAGACACTCATTTATAATTCCGTGCTTAGTTACAGTTGGGGAAAGTAACTGGAGCATGCATATATCAAGAGCCTGAGGTGAGTGTGCAGTCTAGTTTCCTCTATCCAGTGCCCACCTCACTTCTGCTTCTATCCATTTTCATGGAACCCTTTTAAGCATTCGTTGTAGTTTTAGGCCATTCTCCCACAGGCATAAGAAGATAACCACAGAGGGTTTCTAAGAACTATATTACAACCAGCTCTCCTAAATATCCCATTCTATGGCTTTTCAGATGTCAAGCAAGTGATTTAATACTAATATATTTAAGAACCATTGGCAGAAAAGTTTACGCTTTATTGCATCTCACATAGAGCAGTTGATCGGGCACATTTCTGGGCATCCTCCTCAACAAAATTGAAATTCAAATATAGGGACTAAAATTGGTATCATGTTTTTCGGTCAGGATCTTATAAAGTTTTTGGTGAGACTCTTATTTAATACCTATCTTTTACAAGATATCTTTAGAAAAAAAATTGCAGGTACCAACTGTTAATATTATTTAAGGATCCATGTTTTACAAACTATTATTATTAGGCTGGTACGATCAAGAATTTAAACTCGATTTGTCTTACAAGGCTTATTTCTGTTTGCCATCCTAATGAATTCTCTTCTCCAGCAAAACAGATCCAGTTGCTGTCTCCTGAACTATGACTTGTACTTTTTAAACTCATACCAATTTCCTGCCTAGAAAGCCACTTCTTCCCATCTCTGCCTCTTAAAATTCCATCTCGGAAGACCTTCTCTTATCAGTCCAATAGAAAGTGTGGGTCTCATGCATTTTCTATGCTGATTGTGACACTGATAAAATCCTTCATTCGTTTATTCAAGAAATATTTTTTATGCACAGTATTTTTCCATACTGGCATAGATCTAGAGACAGCAGTGAAGAAAATGAAGTTAGTCTTGCATTTACAAAATATATAGAAATAGATATATTAGTTCATATATATTAAAAAGCACAGAAAGAATATATAAGCATAGAATAAATAATATATGTTAAATAGTTAAATAAGCACAGAAATATATAAAGAAAATGTGATAAGAATTATATTGGAAAACTAGAGTGTGCTATGAAAAAAAATATTAAATAAGAACATGAGAAGACACCCCTGAGTCAGTGACATTTTAAGATCTGATGAATGAGTAAAAGTAATTCAGGCTAGGAGTAGAAGGAAAAATTTTCAAGGCAGAGATAATTGCATTTGCAAAATCTGAGATAGGAAATGTCTTGGTGTATTCCAGGAACTGAAAGAAAGTTGATGTGTCTTTTAGTTATAATGCACCTTTCTTATCTCTTCTAGATGGATGAGAACTTGTTTTTTATTTCTTTATACTCCATAATTAACATAGTGTTTTATACATAACAGTTGCTCAAAATAATGTGCTAGAGGACTTCTGCTTCCAGTAACTGGAGTTAGCTGATATTAATGTTACATCTCTTTGTAAATAATTATAAAAACTGGACAAAATATGAGACAACTGATTTCAGCCATTGGAAACAGAGCAGCCGTATCATCCTTGAGATACAGAAACCTGTGAAATGGGCTTTGTTAACCCCTCAGATTTATGCCTGAGACAATTTCCGGAACTTTGCAGTAGGGAGATGGATCCTGAGTAGAAAGCAGAGTCTTCTGGAGCTGAAGTGATGGAGATAAGAATGTGAGGGGCAGCTGGAACTGGAAGGGCAGATATAAAGATGAGGCTTCTGTGGGGGGGGGGAAGACAGCCCAGAAATTTGCATGAGGGTTTATCTGTGTCCTAGGTTGAGAGCTAGGTTGCTTATGCATGGATATTGAGTCCAAAAGGCCTAGCAGAGTGACTTCTAGAGGGAGCTAAGAGCAGTACAGAGGTGCTAGAGGATGCACAGGGCTAAAAGATGTCAGAATTCTGACCCAGTTGGGGTGGAGAGACCTCACTGAAGAACTCAGGCATTTGATTATGATTCTAGAAACATGATGTCCTGGGGGAATGAAAATACCCTAGATCTAATGAGAAAACTGAAATCGATCTACCCTACAAAGCACAGAACCAACACTAATAGGTGTAAGACAATCTATCCATAAATTAACTGTCTGATAAAACAAAACAGGATTAAAATAAAAACAACATAAATTAGACTCCATGCAAAGTAACATATACAATAAAAAAAATTCCAGACAGAATAAGCAGCAAAATGTTACCTATAATCCAGAAAAAAAGCACCCAATAAAAACATGTCAAAAATCACAGATATTAGAGATAGCATATATGGATTTTTAAAAGAGTTATTATAAACTCATGTAAACATTTATAGAAAAATATGGAAAATTACAGCAAAGAAATAGAAAATATAAAAAGACATTAAAAATTTAAAACTCAAAAATAAAATATTTGAGATAAAAAAATTACTGAGTGGTTTAGAAAAAGATTAGATACTGCAGAAGAAAGGGTCAATAACATCCAAATTGAATAAGGGAGAGAAAAATAAATACTTGAAATATTAACAGCACTTTAATGGCCTGTGAGAAAATATTAAGTCAATATAAGTATAATTAGAGTCCCCAAAAATGATTAAGAATGCATCAGAATAAAAAATTGGGTAAATAAATGAAAATTCTCCAAATCTGGTGAAAAGTAATACACAGATTCAAGACGTTCAATGAACTCCAAGAACCATAAGTCAAAGAAACAACATCTAAGTATATCATAGTCAGTTAAAAAGGGATATTAACAACTTTGTGCCAATAGAAGGCACTTTGACAAGTTAGATGAAATAGACAAAATCTTAGAACAACAGAAACTCCCCCAAACTGACATAAGAATAAATAGAAAATCTGAATAGTCCTATGCCTATTAAATAAATATAATTCATAAATAAATACTTTCCTATAAAAAAACCTTACGGTCCAGATAGCTTCACTGGTGAATTCTATCATATATTTAATAATGATTAATACCAATTTTACACAAACGATTTTAGAAATAGGAGAGGGTGGCAACATTTCCTATATTTCTTCATATGGCCAGCATAACCATGTAACTATAATAAGGGCATGAATAAAAAAATAAAATTACAGAACAACATGTATTACAAAATACTTATAAAAATGTTAAACAAATGTTAGCAAATCCAACATTATATATAAAGAACATATAATCAAATGGAGTTTATCTCCAAATTGTAAGGTTGTGACAATTAAGAAAATGCATCATATTGATAAGATAAATTTATATAATTATCTTAATTGAGGCAAAAAATGGACATATAACAATCATTTATGACAAACTTTCACCAAACTAGTCATGAGAAAACACTTCATAAATACATAAATGATATCTGTGAAAAACATCCAGCTAATATTATATTTAGTACTGATATACTTTTTTCTTAATATCAACAAGGCAAGGGTTTCACTCTTATCACTTCTAATAAATGCTCTACTAAAGCTTCTACAATAAACAAGGCAAAGAAAAAGAAATGATATAAAGATTTAGACAAAAGAAATGTCTGTTCACAGATAACAAGATTACATGGTTGTGTGTGTAGAAAATCCTATGAAACCAGAAAAATATACTATGACTAATGAATGAATTTAGAAATATTTTAAGAAACAAGGCCAATACAGAGAAATCAATTGATTTTTATATATTGGCAATAAATAATTGAAAAATAACATTAGCCATTTAGTAGCACCAAAAAGCATACTTTAAATACTTACGAATAGACTTAACAAAAGACATTTAAGTAAAACATTGTTGAGAGAAAACTTTAAAAAGACTTAAATAATAAAGAAAAATGGTATGTCCATGAATTGGAAACTCATTATTTTCATTCTTTCCAAATTAATACATTCAAGGCAATTGCATAAAAATGTTAACACAGACATTGAGAAGCTGATTCTAAAACTTATGTGGAATAAAATATCTAGAATAGACAAAGCAATCACCCCAAAAGTAAAGAAACTTGGAGATATTGCATTATTTAATCTCAAGAATTACTGTCAAGTGACAATAATTGAGACATCGTGGCACTTGAATATGAATTAGCAAATAGATCAATAGACCTAAATAGTTCATGCAGATTGGCACCTCCCTTATATGGTCAGATGATGCTAATGCAGTTTATTGGAGGAAAAGAAAATCTTTTCAACAAATAGTATTGCAATAACTAGATAAAGTAAGGAAAACTGAACTTTGTTCCCTACCTCAAAACACATACAAAAATTAAAAGTTAAAACTATAAAGTTTCTAGCACAAGAGGTAGAAGAGCTAATATGGTAACTTTGGGCTAGGTGAATATTTTTTAACCAGGTTACAATGAGCTCTAAATATTAAAACAAAAATGATAAATTGAGGCCAGGAGCAGTGGCTCACTGTTGTAATCCCAGGTCTTTGGGAGGCCAAGGTGGGAAGCTGGGAGTTTGAGACCAGCTTAGGCCACATAGCAAAACCACTATTCCATAAAATTTTAAACGTTAGTTGGGCATGATATTGTGTACCTATAGTCCTAGCTGCTTGAGAGGTTAAGGCAGAAGGGTTGCTTGAGCCTAGAAGTTCAAGGCTTCAGTAAGTTCTGATTGTACCACTGCACTCTAGACAGGAAAAAAAAAAATTAGATTAAAAATTTCTACTCAACAGATATTATAAAGAAAATGGAAAATAAGAGGTAGGTGGAGGAATACATTCACAATTGCTGTATTTCATAAAAAGTTATCTCCAGAATATATTAACTACTCTTAAAACTAATAAAAAGCAAACAACAGAATTAAAAATGGGCAAAGGTTTTGAACAGACATTTCTCAAAATAAGACATATAAATGAATAAAAGTACTGCATGAAAATGTGCCCAATATCTTTAGTCACTGGACACATTTAAACCATGTTATACTATTTTACTCCAAACAAAATGTCTCAAAACAAAAATAATGACAATATATTATATGTCGGCAAGATTGTGGTGAAATAGAATTGTTATGCCTTGCCAACAGGATTGAGTGTGAATTGGTATGATTTTTAAAAAATTGGTGAATTCTTATAAAATTAAACATATACCTACCATATGACTTAGCTTTTCCACTTTTTGATATTGTATTACTTTCATATTGCTGCTAAAACAATCACAGACTTAGTGACTTAAAACAGTGGTTATCTTGCAATTCTGAAAAAAGAAGTTTTTTCTTTTTTGGGTCCTCTTTGGTTAAAATCAAGGTGTTAACAGGGCTGCATTCTTCTCTTGATACTCTGGGGGAGTGCCTTTTCCACCCTTTAAAGGCAGCTCACATTTTTTTGCTTGTGGTTACCTTCCATCTTCAAGGTTAACACTGATCAGTCAAGTCTTTTTCATATCACATCACTCTGACAGAGTCTTCTGCCTCCCTCATTCACATTCATAGATCCTTGTATCCAGGAACACCTGGATAATACAAGGATTAGCTCCTTATTTTGAGGTTGACTGATTAACAGTTAATTCTACCTGCTACCTGAATTCCCCTTAGTTACAGCTAATATATGTGCAGGTTCTAGAAACTTAATGTGGACATCTTTGAGAGGTCATTTTGTCTACCGCAGGTATTTATCTAAAAGAATTAAAAATATGTGCTCATGACACACTTGCACAAGTTTGATTGAAACGTCTTTATTCATAATATCCTAAAACAAGCAACAGCTTGAATGTTTACCATTAGGGCAATGGATGACCAAATTGCAATGAAATATTAAAATGGAAAACTCTTCAAAATAAGAAAAAAAATGTTAGATATTTTAACAAATTAAACATTCCCCAAAACATTACATTGAGTAAAAGAAGCAGGACACAAAAGAGTAAATACCATATGATTCCTTTTTATGGCATTTGAGAACAGCAAAATGATCTATCATTAGAGAAAGGAAATTACTAGTGTTTTTAGGCGGCAAAATTGACTAGAAAGGGGAATGAGGGAAATTGCTGAGGTAAGTAATGGAAATATTTTCTTTTTGGTTGAAGTTGGGGTTACAGGTAAGGGGTGTGTGTGTGTGTGTGTGTATACATATATATATATATAAAAAACATGTACATAAAATCTATATCTGTGTGAATTTTACTCTATTCAAAAATGTAAACATTGGAGTAATACATGCAATAAATGAACAATCCACCTGTATTTCTGTAATTAAGCAATCAAAACAAAAAGAAATCCTAATGGTCAAAACATCACTGTTTCTTGTTTCTATGAACTTACAAGTTTAATTTTTTAAAAATAGACCTTTCATGTTCAAATTTAATGTCTAAACATTGGGAATAAATTTGAACATGAAAATTCTACCTTTTTATCTTGTTAGAGATACTTTAGAGCTTTTAAAAATATAAATCAAATATAATTTTTGAAAATTCGTGGGGAAAAAAATCTGTATGAAATGTTCCATGCAACAATGAAGTTACATTTGTATGTGTAAAATGAGGTCAGGGACCTTAGTGGTCATGACTACATAGCTTATGAAGGTTCTCCAAAGACTCCTGTGCTGCCACTTTGCAGTTAGTGTCCCATGGTGATTTGGAGCATTACTGTCTCTCTTATTGTAGATCTCTCCCTCCAGGATTAAGGTTTAAGTCCCTGGGGCTAGGATAGAAGGCAATCTGAATGACAGATAGAGTGTTATGATTAGAATTGCCCCCTCAGCCTCCAGAGCTTTGATCTTAGAAAAATCTAATGTGTCTTGATGTTCTCTACTCTTTTGATTATTTTACCCTCAAGAATCTCCTCAGCAGTTTTTGAAAATAGACTGTCAGATGTGTTTGAATCTAAGGTAAATGCAGTCTAACTCGCCCAGTTGGAACCACTGCTACATATAAAAGATTTTTTTTTAAGATTGCTGGTTGTCTTAGTCCATTGTGTACTACTGTAACAGAATACCTGACACTGGGTAATTTATAAAGAATAGAGATATATTACTTCTCATTCTGGAGGCTTAGAAGTCCAAGATCGAGAGGCTCATATGGTGAGGGCCTTCTTGCTGCATAATCTCATGGCCGAAGGTAGAATGGCAAGAGAACACATGCTATAACATGAATTAATCTGTTCCCTGGTCTGCTGTCATGACCAAATCACCTCTTAAAGATCCTGCCTATCGGCCGGGCGCGGTGGCTCAAGCCTGTAATCCCAGCACTTTGGGAGGCCGAGACGGGCGGATCACAAGGTCAGGAGATCGAGACCATCCTGGCTATCACGGTGAAACCCCGTCTCTACTAAAAATACAAAAAAAAAAACTAGCCGGGCGAGGTGGTGGGCGCCTGTAGTCCCAGCTACTCGGGAGGCTGAGGCAGGAGAATGGCGGGAACCCGGGAGGCGGAGCTTGCAGTGAGCTGAGATCCGGCCACTGCACTCCAGCCTGGGCAGCAGAGCGAGACTCCTTCTCAAAAAAAAAAAAAAAAAAAAAAAAAAAAAAAAAAAATCCTGCCTATCAACACTGTGGCGTTGAGGATTACGCTTCCAACACATAAACTTTGGGGGAAAAGTTCAAACTGTAGCACTAGACCATCAAGAAGTCAACTGTAAGGCCGGGCGCGGTGGCTCAAGCCTGTAATCCCAGCACTTTGGGAGGCCAAGGCGGGCGGATCACGAGGTCAGGATATCGAGACCATCCTGGCTAACACGGTGAAACCCCGTCTCTACTAAAATACAAAATACTAAAATACAAAAAGCTAGCTGGGCGAGGTGGCGGGCACCTGTAGTCCCAGCTACTCAGGAGGCTGAGGCAGGAGAATGGCGTAACCCGGGAGGCGGAGCTTACAGTGAGTCGAGATGCACCACTGCACTCCAGCCTGGGCAACAGAGTGAGACTCAGACTCAAAAAAAAAAAAAAAAAAAAAAGTAAAAGGTCAACTGTAATAAGATGTGAGATAATTAGTAGAGTGTCTTCTGTAAAGTAGAAGATTAATAAACATATTTTCCGCTGTAATACGCCAAGAGAGCTTGGTATTGATATTCTCTCCAGCTGCAGTTCCTTGGTTAGGGTGCTGATTCAGAGATGGCAAAAGTGGTCCAGAAATGCAGTATTCCTGGATACATTACTTTAGTTTACTGAAGAGTCCATGAGATTAATGCACTGGTTAGTCAGCATTAAAACACCCCAAAATAAAATCATAAAAGAAATAAATGGTTTGAGTGAAGAGAGGAAATGTTGAAAAAATAAAGTTCTCATCAAATTCAAGAGCAAGTATCATGCATGCAAGACAAAGAATCGTAACAAGTATGATATGAAAGGTCTCAGGCATATACCAATTTGGGTGACTACTGATGCAGAAGCAAAACTGAGCCACATGACCGCACAGTGCAGAAACACAGAGGGGGTTGCAGTATTGGAGAATCAACATAAGCAACATTAAAATATCTGAGAATGAAGGAGGAGGTTACATGAGGAAGAAAAATTATAGTGAAATTGGTCATTAGCACCACCACCGTTTGCTACATATTAGAAAGTCTGGCAGAGAGGAAATGCTGTTATACAGAATTTATGTATTTTTTTAGGAATTTACTTTACCTTTCTACCAATCTTATATATAATCAACCTTCAAAAGTTTGTTCAAGTTATTTTTCTTTGAGAAGTATTTTATGGCTATGACTCCAGCTAGTTTGTTAGCTTGTTTTTTTATTTGCTCTTACTGAATGTGGGACACAGTGACATCCAAACCCTTCCCCTAGACCAGAGGAAGCTACACTTCTAAACCTCACCTTGTTACCTGGAGGCCTGCAATACTGTGGAGGAGGAACAAGACTGACCTATAAATGCCCATCACAGAAATGAGTAGTCATTATGGAAGAAAAAGAAAAACAGTATACCTTGCAGACAGCCATGAAAGCCCCAGTAGGGAAGTGCCTGCAGTGCAAATAAAATTCAGGTATAAGGGTAACAGGCCATTGCAAAGGTTCAGAGCAAGTGAGTATGAGTCAAGATTAGCAATTACTAAGTCACCAGGCACATTTCCCTACAACCTATGTGTATTAGTCTATTCTCACGGTGCTATAAAGAAGAAAAGTGGTTTAATTGACTTAGTTCCACAGGCTGTAGAGGAGGCATGGCTGGGGAGGCCTCAGGAAACTTACAATCATGGTGGAAGGTGAAGGAAAAGCACACACATGTTCAAATAGTGGCAGGAGAGAGAGAGAGAGACAGACAGCACTAAGGGGGAAGTGCTACATACATTTACACAACCAAATCTCAAGAGAACTCACTATCATGAGAACAGCAAAGAGCAAATTCACCCACATGATCCAATCACCGCCCAAGAGGTCCCTCCTGCAACCCTGGCAATTACAATTCAGTATCAAATTTAGGTGGGGACACAGAGTTATACCATACCATTCCACCCTGGCCCCTCCCAAATCTCATGTCCTTCTCACATTTCAACCACAATCATGTCTTTCCAACTGTCCCCCCAAATCTTAACTCATTCCAACGTTAACTTAAATGTCCAAGTCCAAAGTCTTATCTGAGACAAGGCAAGTTCCTTCTGCCTATGAGCCTGTAAAATAAAAAGCAAGTTAGTTACTTCCAAGATACAATGGTGGGGGTACAGGTGTTGGGTAAGTGCTCCTATACCAAATGGAAGAAATTGGCCAAAAAAAAAGGGGCTATAGGCTACGTGCAAGTCCACAACCCAGCAGGGCAGTCATTAAATTTTTAAGCTTCAAAATAATCTCTTTGACTTCATGTCTCACATCCAGGCCACACTGACACAAGGGTGGGGTCCCAAGATCTTGGGACATTTCACCCCTGTGGTTCTGCAGGGTACAGCCTCTGCAGCTACATTCACAGGCTGGCATTGAGTGCCTGCAGTTTTTCCAGGCACACAGTATAAGTTGTCAATAGAACTACCATTCTGGAGGCTGGAGGACAGTGGCCCTCTTTTCAGTTTCATTAGGCAGTGCCTCAGTATGGACTCTGTATGGGGGCTCCAACCCCACATTTCCCCTCTACATTGCCCTTTTAGAGGTTCTCAGTGAGAGCTCTGCCCTTGCCACAGACTTCTGCCTGGACATCCGGGTGTTTCTGCACATTTTCTGAAATTTAAGCAGAGGCTCCCAAACCTCAATTCTTGACTTCTGCATATCCGCAGGCCCAACACCACATGGAAGCCACCAAGACTTGGGGTTTGCACCCTCTGAAGCAATGCCCAAGCTGTACCTTGACCCCTTTTAGCTACAACTGGAGCTGGAACAGCTAGGGTGTAGGGAATCATGTCTGAAGGCTTCACAAAGTAGCAAGGCTCTGGTTTGGCCCACCAAACTATTTTTCTCTCCTAGGCCTCTAGACCTGTGATTGGATGGGCTGTCATGAAGGTCTCTGAAATGCCCTGGAGTTATTTTCCCCGTTGTCTTGGCTATTAACACTTGGCTCTACTTATGCACATTTCTGTAGCTTTGAATTCCTCTCCAGAAAATGGATTTTTCTTTTCTGTTGCATGATTGGGCAGCAAATTTTCCAAACTTTAATACTCTACTTTCCTTTTAAATATAAATTCGAGTTTCAGATTATTTATTTGTTTATGTAAATGAGTGTAGGCTTTTAGAAGAAGGCAGGCTATATCTTGAATGCTGTGCTGCTTAGAAATTTCTTCTGCCAGATATCCTAAATTATCTCTCAAGTTTAAAGTTCCACAGATCTCTAGAGCAGGGAAACAATGCTGCTGGTCTCTTTGCTAAAGAAGAGCAAGAGTGACATTTACTCTTGTTCTTTATAAGTTCTTCATTGCAATTTGAGACCATCTCAGCCTGAACTTCACTGTCCATACCACTATCAGTACTTTGGTCACAACCATTCAACAAGTGTCTAGGAAGTTCCAAACTTTTATCTTCTTTTTCTGATCCCTTCAAACTATTCCAACCTCTGCCCATTACCCAGTTCCAAAGTCACTTCCACATTTTCAAGTATCTTTATAGCCATGTCCCTCCTTTCTGGTAACAATTTTCTATATTAGTCTGTTCTCAGGCTGCTATAAAGAAGTAACTGAGATTGGGTAATTTATGAAGAAAAGAGGTTTAATTGACTCACAGTTCCATGGACTTTATAAGAGGTATGGCTGGGGAGGCCTCAGGTAACTTACAATCATGGCGGAAGGCATAGGGGAAGCAACCATCTCTTCACATGGTAGCAAGAGAGAGAGAGCAAAGGGAGAAGTGCTACACAATTCTTAACCAGATCTCATGAGAACTCTATTATGAGACAGCACTAGGGACATGGTGCTAAACCAGTAGAAACCAACACCATGATCAAATCACCTCCCACCAGGTCCCTCCCACAACATTCAGCATTACAATTTAATGTGAGATTTGGGTGGGAACACAGAGCCAAACCATATCACTATTCAAGCCTAGTGTTTTGTGACTCATAAACATTTCCAGTTATATATACAGTCATAAACCTTTTAAAAATGTTTTGAAACTATTTCATCAATACTCCTAGAAACTTCCAAACTTTCCCACATGTTCTTGTCTTCTGAGACCTCCAAGTCTCTAGGAAGTTCCAAACTTTCCCACCTTTTCCTATCTTCTAAGCCTTCCAAACTGTTCCAACCTCTGCCTGTTACCCAGTTCAAAAGTCGCTTCCACATTTTCAGGTCTCTTCACAGTAGCACCTCACTCTACTGGTACCAATTTACTGTATTAATCCTTTCTCAAGTTACTAATAAAGGCATACCTGAGACTGGGTAATTTATAAAGGAAATAGGTTTAATTGACTCACAGGTCCACATGACTGGGGAGGCCTCAAAATTATGGCTGAAGGCTAAGGGGAAGCAAGACACATCTTACAGGGCAGCAGGCAAGAGAGTATGTGCAGGGGAATTCCCTTTATTAAACCATCAGATCTCATGAGACTTATTAACTATAATGAGAACAGCATCGGAAAGACCCACCCCGCCACCCCCCCGATTCAATTACCTCTCACCAGGTCCTTCCCAAGATACATGGAAATTAAGGGAGCTGCAATTCAAGATGAGATTTGGGTGGGGACACAGCCAAACCATATCATCAATGGTACCATCTGACAGGATTCCAAGGTAGAAAGAGCTGGAGGGGAATGAGGATACCACTCTTGTGTAGATTACTTAATGGAGACAGGGTGCCTAATGGCTGCAGATAAAAAAAGTCAACCTTCCCCCAAGGCATGGAAGGGACATAATTCCCTTTTCGCTCCTGCAGTTTAGCAAGTTCACTACATGATGAACTTTATATATGTATGAAGTGGAGGAAAGAGACTCTAACCATTTTACCAAGGACTGATGGTGTGAGGTGGGGTTGAAGACAGATAAAATGATACAAAGATGGAGGCAGAAACTGGTAAGGGGAAATCAGAGAGATGGGAAGAATGAGAATATATATATATATATATATGTATGTATATGTGTGTGTATATATATATGAATGAAAGAAGGAGCTTTGACTTTTTAGTGGTTTGGGCACAGTAACCAAGTAACACAGTAACAGTAACCAAGTGGGGAATAGGGTGGCAGGGGGCTTTAATTCTCCTTTCATAGTTGCCATCAACTGTGTCTCCATATGCCTCATTTTTAATTTGGGCAAAGGATTTGTTACTCTTAAATAAAATTTAAGAGTTATTGTCTTCTGAGCCCTCCAAGTATCTAGGAAGTTGCAGTTTCAAGGCAAGATCCAGAAACCTATCTTTCAACCAGATTATTCCTTAATGTCTTCCTAGACAGCTTCTGGTTTCTGTTTAAGGACAAAGAAAGCTGGAAAGAGTGTTGCTCCTACCCTCACAGTTAAAAAAAAAAAAAAAAAAAGTGGAAATAAGCTGCAAATTCATGACTTTTCTCAAATCTATGGGAGAAAGAGGGAGCAGGTCAATCAACTGGCTCTAAATCCAGGGAGACACCGACCCTTTAGGGAGCAATGAGAGGTGAACATTTATTTACCTGGAAGAGATGCCACTGGACTTCAGCATGGAGCTCAGTTAGCAGGGACAACAATTTGGTGAAGGGCAAATGCAGGCTAGCAGAAGAGTCTAAAGACGCTAGAAGCCACAGAAATCAAAGCGCCCTCAGCACACCCTTGCAGGCACTTTCTCCTTAAATCTCGCTATGGTGTATTATACTGTTTTCATGCTGCTGATAAAGACATACCTGAGACTGAGCAATTTACGAAAGAAAGAGGATTAATGGACTTAGTTTTACCTGGCTGGGGAGGTCTTACAATCATGGAAGAAGGCAAGGAGGAGCAAGTCACATCTTACATGTTTGGTGGCATGCAAAGAGAGTTTGTGCAGGGAAATTCCCATTTTTAAAACCATCAGATCTCGTGAGACTCATTCGCTATCATGAGAACAGCACAGGAAAGACCCACCCCAATAATTTAATCACCTCCCACCAGGTTTCTCTCACAACATGTGGGAATTGGAGTTACAATACAAGATGAAGTTTGAGTGGGGACACAGCCAAACCATATCATATGGTTTTATAGAAAATAAAGAGCTCAAAGAAAGACTTTGTGGTGATGAGGATGTTAGGGAGGGGAATAATAGCTTATGTGGGAAGGGCACAGAACTATACCTAGACCAGTATTCTATGATTTATTACTATGTGAATGGAAGCTTTAATTTATAGAATGACAATCAGCAAACATATTTACCCTAAATGCCCAAGTAAAATTTTATTGAATCTGGGGATGACAACAGGGAGAAAACATCTTACTCTTGGGAGGGGCAAGGATCCATGATAGGCTCAGGACCAAGTAGCGCAGTGGGAGAAAGAACTGATATGGTTACATCCTCAAGACCCAGGGACAGGTGCCCGTCCAAGAATGACAATTAGTCTGCAACAGAGAATACTCTCCACTGTACTTGACGTGATATTCCCTTCACTGACCAACAAGCTTCCAGTAACCAGTAACAGCCAAATTCTGTTGAGAAACCTACAAAAGATCCTCTTTGAGGAATATTACAAAGATCAAAGAGAACACCTGAAACTGAGAGTGAAGCAGATACTTCTCCTCAGCCTCAAACACAGTCACTACAGGAGCTAGATGGCTGTGGTGCTCTGAAGGTAACCATAGCAATAAAAATAAATAAAAATCATAAAAAGGAAACCTTAAACCAAGTCGACCTCCTAAATAGAAACACTCAAATACACACATAAAATCCCTATCAGAAAGATATGCTTACTTTCAGGCATAAAAAGCTTTCCTCATTCTCCAGTGTCCTATATAAGACGTCTGGCTTTCACAAAATGTGATACAAAAAGTATATAGAAAATCAGTAAAGATATAGAAGATCTAAAGAATACTGTCAAACAACTAGACCTAATTCACATTTATATAACACTCCACACAACAGCAGAATATATTTTGTTTACAAGGAAACATGAAATAGTCTCCAAGATATATCATATTCTGGGTCATAGCAGGAACTTTAACAAGTTTAAATAATATAAATCATGCAAAGTATATGCTTGAACTATAGTAAAATACATGGTGTATTTTATTAAATATAATCCATAATACAATTAAGCTACAAGTATAAATAACAGAAAAAAATCTAGAAAAGCATTAAATATTTAGAAGATAAACAATATGCCTATAAATCCTCCAAGGGTTAATGAGAAAGTCTCCATGGAAATTTAAAAATATTCGAGTTGATTAAGAGTAAAAATAAAATTTGTCAAAATGTGAGGGATGCAACTGAAACAGTATTTAGAAGGAAATATATAGCATAAATACTTATATTAGAAAAGAAGAAAGGTCTCAAATCAACCATTATGAAAAGTAAGTTTCTTAAAAACTAGAAAAAGACAAACTAAAAGAAAGCAGAAAGAGAAGAAAATAAATATGAGAACAAAAGTTGATAAAGGAAAAAATATCACGTCAATAGATACAGAAATAGTATTTATTAAAATCCACCATCAATTTATGATGAAAACTCTCAGCAAATTGGGAATAGAAGAAAATTTGCTTAACATTAAAAGTGGGACCTACCAAAAAATCTACAGTTAGCATTATATTGAATGGTGAAAGACCAAATTCTTTACCCCTGACAGCGTTTCAATAAGAAATGAAATATTACTATCTCAACAGTGCCATTCAACATTGTGTTGGAAGCTCTAGCCAGTGAAATCATGCAAGAAAAGTGGGTGAGTTGGTGGAGGGTTGAGGGGAGGAGGCAGGAAAATTGGAAAAAGAAAACTGTCTCTATTTATAGATAACAGGACAATCCCAATGAATTTATAGGTCTTCTACAACTAGAAAGTGAGTTAACAAGATTGCAAAATAAAAAACTCAATAGCCCAGGCACAGTGGCTCACGCCTATAATCCCAGCACTTTGGAAGGCCAAGGTGGGTGGATCATTTGAAGTCAGGAGTTCAAGACCAGCCTAGTCAACATGGTGAAACCCCCTCTCTACTAAAAATAAAAAAATTAACTGGGCATGGTGGCACATGCCTGTAGTCCCAGCTACTGGGGAGGCTGAGGCAGGAGAATCACTTGAACTGGGAGGCAGAGGTTGCAGTGAGCCAAGACTGCAGTGCACTCCAGTGCACTCCAGCCTAGGGGACAGCTCCAGCCTGGATGACAGAGCAAGACTGCATCACACACACACACACACACACGCACAAAACCTCATATCAATTTTATTTCTATATATTAGCAATGAATGATTGAAATTCAAAAATTTTAAAAATACACATTTAAACAACCCCCCCAATGGAGTACTTAGCTATAAATCTAACAACATATATGTATAATTTCTATATTGAAAAATAAAATACACTGATAGGATTTTTTAAATACCCCAAAATCAGATATGTTATGTTCATGGGTTGTAAGACTCAATATTTTAAATCTATGTTTTCAAATTTGATCTACTGTTTTAATGCAATCTTAGTTAAAATCAAAGCAGTCTTTTAAAAATATATATTGACAAGCTGGTTTTATAATTTATATGGAAAGAAAATGTAGAATAGCCAAAATATTTTTTTTAATAAAGAGGAATTTTGAGAACTCACATTGCCTGATTTCTTATTTATTTATTATACTTGAAGTTCTAGGGTACACGTGCACAACGTGCAGGTTTGTTACATATGTATACATGTGCCACGTTGGTGTGCTGCACCCATTAACTCGTCATTTACATTAGGTATTTCTCCGAATGCTATCCCTCCCCCCTCCCCCTACCCCATGATAGACCCTGGTGTGTGATGTTCCCCACCCTGTGTCCAAGTGTTCTCATTGTTCAATTCCCACGTATGAGTGAGAATATGCAGTGTTTGGTTTATTGTCCTTGCGATAGTTTGCTCAGAGTGATGGTTTCCAGCTTCATCCATGTCCCTACAAAGGACATAAACTCATCTTTTTTTATGGCTGCATAGTATTCCGTGCTGTATATGTGCCACATTTTCTTTATCTAGTCAAACATTGATGGACATTTGGGTTGGTTCCAAGTCTTTGCTATTGTGAATAGTGCTGCAGTAAACATACGTGTGCATGTGTCTCTATAGCAGCATTATTTATAATCCTTTGGGTATATACACAGTAACGGGATGGCTGGATCAAATGGTATTTCTAGTTCTAGATCCTCCAGGAATCACCACACTATCTTCTACAATGGTTGAAGTAGTTTACAGTCCCACCAACAGTGTGAAAGTGTTCCTATTTCTCCACATCCTTTCCAGCACCTGTTGTTTCCTGACTTTTTAATGATCACCATTCTAACTGGAGATGGTATCTCATTGTGCTTTTGATTTGCATTTCTCTGATGGCCAGTGATGAGCATTTGTTTTTTTCATGTGTCTGTTGGCTGCATAAATGTCTTCTTTTGAGAAGTGTCTGTTCATATCCTTTGCCCACTTTTTGATTTTTTTTTTCTTGTAAATTTGTTTAAGTTCTTTGTAAATTCTGGATATTAGCCCTTTGTCAGATGGGTAGATTGCAAAAATTTTCTCCCATTCTGTAGATTGCCTGTTCACACTGATGGTAGTTTCTTTTGCTGTGCAGAAGCTCTTTAGTTTAATTAGATCCCATTTGTCTATTTTGGCTTTTGTTGCTATTGTTTTTGGTGTTTTAGTCACGAATTCCTTGCCCGTGCCTATGTCCTGAATAGTATTGCCTAGGTTTTCTTCTAGGGTTTTCATGGTTTTAACTCTAACATTTAAGTCTTTAATCCATCTTGAATTAATTTTTTACAAGGTATAAAGAAGGGATACAGTTTCAGCTTTCTACATATGGCTAGCCTGCTTTCCCAGCACCATTTATTAAACAGGGAATCCTTTCCCCATTGCTTGTTTTTGTCAGGTTTGTCAAAGATCAGATGGCTGTAGATGTGTGGAATTATTTCTGAGGCCTTTGTTCTGTTCCATTGGTCTGTATCTCTGTTTTGGTACCAGTACCATGCTGTTTTGGTACCAGTACCATGCTGTTTTGGTTACTGTAGTCTTGTAGTATAGTTTGAAGTCAGGTAGCATGATGCCTCCAGCTTTATTCTTTTGGCTTAGGATTGTCTTGGCAGTGCAGGCTCTTTTTTGGTTCCATATGAATTTTAAAGCAGCTTTTTCTACTTTTGTGAAGAATGTCATTGGTAGCTTGATGGGGATGGCATTAAATCTATAAATTACCTTGGGCATTATGGCCATTTTCACAATATTGATTTTTCCTATCCATGAGCATGGTATGTTCTTCCATTTGTTTGTGCCCTCTTTTATTTTGTTGAGCAGTAGTTTGTAGTTCTCCTTGAAGAGGTCCTTCACATCCTTTGTAAGTTGGATTCCTAGGTATTTTATTCTTTTTGAAGCAATTGTGAATGGGAGTTCACTCATGATTTGGTTCTCTGTCTGTTATTGGTGTATAATAATGCTTGTGATTTTTGCACATTGATTTTGTATCCTGAGACTTTGCTGAAGTTGCTTATTAACTTAAGGAGATTGGGCTGAGACGATGGGGTTTTCTAAATATACAATCATGTCATCTGCAAACAGGGACAATTGCACTTCCTCTTTTCCTAATTGAATGTCCTTTATTTCTTTCTCCTGCCTGATTGCTCTGGACAGAACTTCCAACACTATGTTGAATAGGAGGGGTGAGAGAGGGCATCCCTGTCTTGTGCTAGTTTTCAAAGGGAATGCTTCCAGTTTTTGCCTATTCAGTATGATATTGATCATGGGTTTATCATAAATAGCTCCTATTATTTTGAGATGCGTCCCATCGATACCTAATATATTGAGAGTTTTTAGCATGAAGGGCTGTAGAATTTTGTCAAAGGCCTTTTCTGTATCTGTTGAGATAATCATGTGGTTTTTGTATTTGGTTCTGTTTATATGCTGGATTACGTTTATTGATTTGAGTATGTTTAACCAGTCTTGCATCCCAGGAATAAAACTGACTTGATCATGGCAGATGAGATTTTTGATGTGCTGCTGGATTCAGTTTGCCTGTATTTTACTGAGGATTTTTGCATTGGTGTTCATCAGGGATATTGGTCTAAAATTCTCCTTTTTGTTGTGTCTTTGCCAGGCTTTGGTATCAGGATGATGCTGGCCTCATAAAATGAGTTAGGGAGGATTCCCTGTTTTTCTATTGATTGGAAGAGTTTCAGAAGGAGTAGTATCAGCTCCTCTTTGTGCCTCTGGTAGAATTCAGCTGAGAAGCCCTCTAGTCCTTACTTTTTTTGTTTGGTAGGCTATTATTGCCTCAATTTCCAAGCCTATTATTGGTCTATTTAGGGATTCAACATCTTCCTGGTTTAGCCTTGGGACAGTGTATGTTTCCAGGAATTTATCCATTTCTTCTAGATTTTGTAGTTTATTTGCATAGAGGTGTTTATAGTATTCTCTAATGGTAGTTTGTAATTCAGTGGGATAGGTGGTGATATCCCCTTTATCATTTTTTTATTGCATCTATTTCATTCTTCTCTCTTTTCTTCTTTATTAGACTTGCTAGTGGTCTATCAATTTTGTTGATCTTTTCAAAAAAACCGGCTCTTGGATTCATTGATTTTTTGAAGGGTTTTTTGTGTCTCTATCTCCTTCAGTTCTGCTCTGATCTTAGTTATTTCTTGCCTTCTGTTAGCTTTTGAATGTGTTTGCTCTTGCTTCTCTAGTTCTTTTAATTGTGATGTTAGGGTGTCGATTTTAGATCTTTCCTGCTTTCTCTTGTGGACATTTAGTTCTATAAATTTCCCTCTGCCCATTGTTTTAAATGTGTCTCAGAGATTCTGGTATGTTGTGTCTTTGTTCTCATTGGTTTCAAAGAACTTCTTTATTTCTCCGTTCATTTCGTTATGTACCCAGTAGTCATTCAGGAGCACGTTGTTCAGTTTCCATATAGTTGTGCAGTTTCGAGTGACTTTCTTAATCCTGAGTTCTAATTTGATTGCTTGTGGTCTGAGAGGCAGTTTGTTATGATTCCTGTTCTTTTACATTTGCTAAGGAATGCTTTACTTCCAACTACGTGGTCAATTTTGGAATATGCAATGTGGTGCTGAGAAGAATGTATATTCTGTTGATTTGAGGTGGAGAGTTCTGTAGATGTCTATTAGGTCTGCTTAGAGCAGAGCTGAGTTCTGTCTCATTGATCTGTCTAATGTTGACAGTGGGGTGTTAAAGTCTCCCATTATTATTGTGTGGAAGTCTGAGTCTCTTTGTAGGTCTCTAAGGACTTGCTTTATGAATCTGGGTGCTCCTGTATTGGGTGCATATATATTTAGTATAGTTAGCTCTTCTTGTTGAATTGATCCCTTTACCATTATGTAATGGCCTTCTTTGTCTCTTTTGATCTTTGTTGGTTTAAAGTCTGTTTTATTAGAGACTAGGATTGCAACCCCTGTTTGTTTTGTTTTGTTTTGTTTTGTTTTGTTTTCCATTTGCTTGGTAGATCTTCCTTCATCCCTTTATTTTGAGACTATATGTGTCCCTACACATGAAATGGGTCTCCTGAATACAGCACACTCATGGGTCTTGACTATCCAATTTGCCAGTCTGTGTCTTTTAATTGGGGCATTTAGCCCATTTACATTTAAGGTTAATATTGTTATGTGTGAACTTGATCCTGTCATTATGATATTAGCTGGTTATTTTGCTCATTAGTTGATGTAGTTTCTTCCTAGCATTGATGGTCTTTACAATTTAGCATGCTTTCTCAGTGGCTGCTACCAGTTGTTCCTTTCCATGTTTAGTGCTTCGTTCAGGAGCTCTTACAAGGCAGGCCTGGTGTTGACAAAATCTCTCAGCATTTGCTTGTCTGTAAAGGATTTTATTTGTCCTTCACTTATGAATCTTAGTTTGGCTGGATATGAAATTGTGGGTTGAAAATTTTTTTTTTTAAGAATGTTGAATATTGGCCCCCACTCTCTTCTGGCTTGCAGAGTTTCTGCCGAAAGATCTGCTGTTAGTCTGATGGGCTTCCCTTTGTGGGTAACCTGACCTTCCTCTCTGGCTGCCCTTAACATTTTTTCATTCATTTAAACCTTGGTGAATCTGACTATTGTGTGTCTTGGGGTTGCTCTTCTCGAGGAATACCTTTGTGGCATTCTCTGTATTTCCTGAATTTGAATGTTGGCCTGCCTTGCTAGGTTGGGGAAGTGCTCCTGGATAATATCCTGAAGAGTGTTTCCAACTTGGTTCCATTTTCCCCATCACTTTCAGGTACACCAATCAAATGTAGATTTGGTCTTTTCACATAGTCCCATGTTTCTTGGAGGTTTTATATGTTTCTTTTTACTCTTTTTTTCTGTAAACTTCTCTTCTCACTTCATTTCATTCATTTGATCTTCAATCATTTATACCCTTTCTTCCAGTTGATCAAATTGGCTACTGAAGCTTGTGCATGCATCATGTAGTTCTCGAGCCATGGTTTTCAGCTCCATCAGGTCATTTAAGGTCTTTTCTATGCTGTTTATTCTAGTTAGCCATTCATCTAATCTTTTTTTCAAGGTTTTTAGCTTCCTTGTGATGGGTTCGAACATCCTCCTTTAACTTGGAGAAGTTTTTTATTACCAGTCTTTGGAAGCCAACTTCTGTCAGCTCATCCAAGTTATTCTCTGTCCAGCATTGTTCTGTTGCTGGCAAGCAGCTGTGATCCTTTGGAGGAGAAGAGATGCTCTAGTTTTTAGAATTTTCAACTTTTATGCTCTGGTTTCTCCCCATCTTTGTGTTTTTATCTACCTTTGGTCTTTGATCATAGTGACCTACAGATGGGGTTTTGGTGTGGATGTCCTTTCTGTTTGTTAGTTTTCCTTCTAACAGTCAGGACCCTTGGGTGCAGGTCTGTTGGAGTTTGCTGAAGTTCCACTCCAGACCCTGTTTGTCTGGGTATCACCAGCAGAGGCTGCAGAACAGCAAGTATTGCAGAACAGCAAACGTTGCTGCATGATCCTTCCTCTGGAAACTTTGTCTCAGAGGGTCACCCGGCTGTATGACGTGTCAGTTGGCTCCTACTGGGAGGTGTCTTCCAGTTAGGCTACTCGGGGGTCAGGGACCCACTTGAGGAGGCAGTCTGTCCATTCTCAGATCTCAAACTCCATGTGGAAAAACCACTGTTCTCTTCAAAGCTCAGTTGGAAATGCAGATATCACCTGTATTCTGCGTTGCTCATGCTGGGAGCTGTAGACTGGAGCTGTTACTATTTGGCCATCTTGGAACCTCCTTACATTGCCTGATTTCAAGGCATGTTATAGAGCTACCATAAGGTATTGCTTAGACAATAGACTCATAGATCAATGAAACAGAAGATGCCGTGAATAGATGCACACAAATATAGTCAATTGATTTTCAACAAAAGTTCAGTGAAATTCAATAGAGAAGGGATAGTCTGTTTAAAAGTTTTCCTTACAAAAATTGGACATTCATATGCAAAAATATAAACCTCAATCTATATGAAAATTAAATGAGTTACAGGCCTAAATTTATCATGTAAAATTATCAAACTTTATGAAGAAAATCTTGGGTGGGAGGGCTTTTAGATATGACTGTAAATGAACAATCCCCAAAACAAAGAGATGGTAAATTCTACTTTGTCAAAATGAAAATATATTGTTGTATGAAAGACATAGCGAAGAGAATAAAAACACAGAGTGCTAGTGAGAGAAATTATTTGCAAATTATATCAAGATCTTATTTCCAGAATATATAAAGAACTCTCAAAACTCAAGAATAAGAAAACAAAAAACTCATTTAATTGCCCAAAAGATTTGAACAAACACTTTACCAAAGGAGACATACAGATGTTAGCTAAGGACATAAACGATGTATCATTAAGGAAATGTTAATTAAATGCAAATTAAAACTCAATGGGATACAACTACACACCTATTAGAATGCCTAACATAATAATAATAAGTACTTAAAAGGCAATAATAAGTGCTGGTGAGGATGTAGAGCAATTGGTGCTCCCATACGCTGCAGGGGGAAATGCAAAATGTTGCCACTTTAGAAAACAGTTTGATATTTAGTTGTAAACTTAAAAATACATTTGTTATATGACATACCATCACATTCCTAAGTATTTATTCAACAGCAATGACATCTTATTTTTACATAAAAATCTTTACATGGATGTTTAATGTCAGCTTTATTCAACAGCACCAATAAGTGGAAACAACTCACTTATGCGTCATTCAACCAGTCAATGCATGAACTAGCTGTGGTACTTTTATACAACTGTATACTATTCTTCAATTAAAAGGAATAAACAATTTTATCATACAACAATATAAACTGAACCTAAACTCACTTTATTAGGTGAAAGAACCCAGACTTCAGAAGCTATATAATGCATTAATCCATTTTATGGAACTTTGGAACCAAAGACAGATCAATGTGCTAGGGATTGAAAGATGGACAAAGGAGTTATGAAACGAAGGGTAACACACGGGAATATTTAAGGTGATGGAACTATTCCATATAGAACTATGGTGGAGTATATATGACTTCATGCTTTTGTCAAAACCCATAGACATATACTGCACAAAGAGTAAATTTTGTTGTATGTAACTTTTAAAAAATCAACCAGGATGAGAAGGGAAAGATGAAATGCAGACTGTGACAAATGAAATGAACTACATTACAAATGAATAAAGAGGGCAAGGAATAAATGAACTCAGGTAAGTAATTTTAGAAAAGAAGTGATTTGACTAGATACTACAAAAAGAAATTGTTTGTTTTGAGACAAGATCTTGTTATGTCATCCAGACTAGAGTGCAGTGACATGATCATGGAGTCTCTACCTCCTCAGCTCAAGTGATCTTCCCTCCCCAACCTCCAGAGTAACTGGGACTACAGGCATGTGCCAGCACACCCAACAAATTTTTGTATTTTTTGTAAAGACAGAGTTTCGCCTTGTTGCCTAGGCTGGTCTCAAACCCCTAGGTTCAAGCAGTCATCCCACCTTAGGTCTCCCAAAATGCTGGGATTATAGGCGTGAGTCACCGTGCCCGGTCCAGAAATAGTTTTATACTACCATTGAAGTCTAGTTGGTAAATTTGTTTCTCCCAGGAGTGTGGTTTATCAATTCTGAGACTATATATATACTAGGCCGAAACAAATCAGTAAATAGCTGTGATAACCAGAGCTGTATTTCTCTAGAAGAAAGAAGTTACAAATAAGGAAGAAATGCAAGAAGGAGCCCTGTGGTTCTGGATTGGAGTTGAAGGTATCTGTATGAACTCATGATAGTTTAGACTGGTACAATCTGAGCAACATAATAAATAATATTGGGTTATAACCCCAACAATAATATAGGTACCCATGAGTTCACATGAATATCAGTAGAAAGCTGAATAAATAAATGGAAGAGAAGTGATACTACAATAATTGTTGCAAGCGCCAACAGACACATGAAAAAATGCTCATCATAACTGGCCATCAGAGAAATGCAAATCGAAACCACAATGAGATACCGTCTCACACTAGTTAGAATGGCGATCATTAAAAAGTCAGGAAACAACAGATGCTGGAGAGGATGTGGAGAAATAGGAACACTTTTACACTGTTGGGACTGTAAACTAGTTCAACCATTGTGGAAGACAGTGTGGCGATTCCTCAAGGATCTAGAACTAGAAATACCATTTGACCCAGCCATCCCATTACTGCGTATATACCCAAAGGATTATAAATAATGCTGCTATAGAGACACATGCACACGTATGTTTATTGCAGCACTATTCACAATAGCAAAGACATTTGAACCAACCCAAATGTCCATCAATGATTGACTGGATTAAGAAAATGTGGCACATGTTCACCATGGAATACTATGCAGCCATAAAAAAGGATGAGTTTATGTCCTTTGTAGGGACGTGGATGAAGCTGGAAACCATCATTCTCAGCAAACTATCGCAAGGACAAAAAACCAAACACTGCATGTTCTCACTCAGGTGGGAATCGAACAATGAGAACACGTGGACACAGGAAGGTGAACATTACACACTGGGGCCTGTGGTGGGGTGGGGGAGGGTGGAGGGATAGCATTAGGAGATATACCTAATGTGAGTGATGAGTTAATGGGCGTAGCACACCAACATGGCACATATGTAACAAACCTGCACATTGTGCACATGTACCCTAGAACTTACAGTAATAAAAACAATTGCTGCAAGCAAGATTCACTAATTGCTGCTAAAATTAGTGAGTGAAAATTTAGAAAGAAACAGGAAAATCATCTCCCTCCATTTATTTGTTAATTATGAGGCATACCCCCATATTTATTAATTGCAAATGGAAAAAATAGTAGCTTTACAGTGAATAAACCTGGCAGATACCACTTTATCTGAGTGATCAAAGTTAATATTAGCAGTAATATATATTGACATTATGTATGGTCTGAGAGGGGCACATCACTTCTATGTGATCCTTCACAGTACTGTACTGCATAACCTCAATTTAATCATGAGAAAACATCAGACAAACCCAAATTGAAGGTCATTCTACAAAAGTATCAAGGTCATGAATTGATAAGAAAATAATGAACTGTCACAGATTAGAGATCAAGGAGAAGTGACAACTAAATTCAGTGCAGGATCGTGGACTGGATCTCGAAACAGAAAAGGGACATTGATGAAAAAACTGGTAAAATACAAATAAAGTCTTAAGTTTAATCAATAGTGTTGCACCAATGTTAATTTCTTAGCTTTGATAATTGTTCAGTGGTTAAGTAAGAATAAATAAAATAGGTGAAGGGAATTCCGGATACTCTCTGTACTTCAGTACTTCACAATTTTTTCTAATTTTAAAATGATATCTAAATAAAAAAATCAAAAATGACAAGTAATTTATATACTTTAATCCTAGAGATGCCGTTTAAATATATACAACAACATACAAGTATACAAAACTTTTCATGACCTTGTTTAACATTCTGAATTTTGTACTTCAAAAATCCATCAGCTTATTTCTATAATTTCTATTTTTTTAATGATGAGATAAAAGGAAAGGTTTTAAACTAAGATTTATAAACTCTTCTATTCAAGTAACAGATTGTGGGGGTGTAGTTTTTATTCAACAAAATGAAAAGCCAAATTAGATATAATCATCACCAGATTGTTTTCTCTCTTTAATTTTTAAACTACGAGAGGTATCTTTCTATGCTGAGCAGAATTTTGAACAGATAAATGTAACTTATGGAACTGGTTCTTGTGAATATCACATTGAGGTAAATTTGCAGTTATTATTTTTATATATCTCCCTAACTTGGACTTCGGCATTGGCATGTCTTATGTCTCTTTGTTTGTTTTTTTGAGACAGAGTCTCACTTTGTCACGCAGGCTGGAGTGCAGTGGCAGCATTTAGGCTCACTGCAACTTTCCCAGCCTCCGAAGCTTGAGCCTCTTAGGCTCAAGCTATTCTCCTGCCTCAGCCTCCCCAGTAGCTGGGATTACAGGTGCATACCAACATGCCTGGCTAATTTTTGCATTTTTGGTAGAGACAGGGTTTTGCTGTACTGCCCAGCCTGGTCTTGAACTCCTGGCCTCAAGCAATCCTTCCACCTTGACATCCCAAAGTTCTGGAATTACAGGTGTCAGCCACCACACCCAACCCAGCATTCCTTATGTGTTTCTTATCTATCTAATTGTTCATCCTGGGTATAAATTAAATAATATGTAACTAATAATAAAATCAACATAACTAAGAATTATGATGGTCCCAACATTAAAGTTCTACTGTCATCAGCAACCTCATTTTATTTGAGCCTATTAACTGCTATAAATTCTCATTTCCTAAGTATGCAGAGGTTCTCCCATTATTCCTTTTTAAAATAAAATATAATATATATATATTTTTGTTTGATTCAAAAATACACATTATATCAGATGTCATTTGGATGTTCATAAACTGTTTGAAAAACACCATCCTGGTTAGTTGATAAAAAGTCAGCCATTTTGAACCCTCAGTATCTTCAATAAAAGAAAATCAACTTTCTAACATTTAAGGTAGTTTTAATTACAGATAACAAGACAACCCCAAAGTAAGATGGTTCTAAAGTTTATTTCACTTAATGAAAATCTTAAAATCCCAGGTTCTTTATATATTTCTTTTGCCACATTTTCCTGAAGAATTTCCAGACATAATATTGTCCAAAGAAGTCTATTCCTCTGTGTCACCTTTGAAAACTGAAGAAATCTTTTCAGAAGTTTCTCCCCATCCGGTTGACATCCTTTCATGTCTCATTGGCCAGAATTATGTCACTTTTCCACTCCTAAACTAGTTACTGGCAGTAAACCAATATGCTAATCTAGGATTGACTCCTTAATTGAGAATGTAGTCACTTTCCCTGAAAGCTGATTCCTTAGATAAAGCTAGTTTGTGTTGACAAGGAAGATTGGGTTAATGGGCATTGAGTGGGCAGCCCACTGTGTCTACTAAAAGTATCCTGTGGAAGGAATTTGAGTTTACAAAATTCTCCAGGGATGGGGAGTACATAAGTAATAAGCAAAATTCAGTGTTTGGAAAGCTTTGAGAGAACTATATCTAATACTTTATGAAGGTGCCCAAACTAGGAAGACTTGGAGTTTATGTCATCAGAAATAGCTGCCTGGGAAAGGTAACTCATGGAGTGGATGGGGCTGGAGGGTTGTGGGACTGGAGTAGCAGAGACAGGCGAGATCACGAAAGGCCTCCTATTTTACACAAAGGAATTCATGAGCCACACTGGAGTAGATTGAAGGCAGCTGAAGGATTTTAAACACATAAGGGACATTATGAGATTTGCCTTTAGAAAAAACTGCACTGTGCAGCAAGGACAGACTGCTCCCCCCTCTGACATTTTATGCTCTTTATTATCTGATCTTATTTAGCACTTAGCATTCACGTTCTGATATGAGCTAGTTTTCATGTGTGAAATAAATGGAGTCTTATCTCCTAAACTACATTATAAATTCTAAGAAGGCAGAAATGAACGGCTATTTACTCAGTCGTATGCCTCTCAATACATAGTACAGTGACTCGCATCTAGAAAGTGCTCATTTTGTTGTCCTTTGTTAACTACTTCCTTCTCATTCCATCTACAAAGCTGCACTAGCCACAACTCTGGATGTCAATGAAGTACATTTGAAAAAAGTAGGAGCTGGACTCAGCCAGATTAGGGTTTGTACCTCAGGTTGTTCATAGGTAAAACTGGTCATCACGGTAAAACAGATCATCATCCCTTTATTTCAGAGTTTTAAGAATTATACATCTTTCAGGTACAGTATCTACATGTCAAGGACTGGATGAATAAAGATTTATCTTGCTTATTTCTTTAATTATATTCTTCCTAATTGGAATATAACCTCTGTGACAACAAGGACATTGCTTGTCTGGCTCATTGTAGTATTTAAGGGCAAAGAGCAGAGACTGACACATAATAACGCTCAATAAAATATCTGAATTATTAATTGAAGGAAGGGCTGCAGGAATGACTCTCTATACAATATTTAAAGATAATGGCACATTGAAGTGAGCCTTGGGCAAATAGACAATGATCTTAGGCCTTTAATTTGGTAATCCTAGATGAAATAAAATGATTAAAGGTCATTTGATTTTCATTTATGTAAGCAGGAAAAAGCCTTAGGTGCCTATGTTATTTTCTAAATACCCCTGAATATTGACTCAACTAATTACCCCTCCCTTGCTCCCACAATGTCTATGCCTCTTCTTCCTCCTGAAAAGATCTGCAAGACCAGAGCCTGAGCCATTCAGCTCCTTCTTGTCTCCTGGTCTACACAAATGTGTAGAAAATTAGGAGAGAATTCTGTAGAATAGAACAGTGCTTCTCAAACCTGGCTACATATGAGAAACACCTGGTAGCCTTTTAAAATAAAATACCCTTGCTCCACTTAATATCAAAATCTCTGAGATAAAGTTCTAAAAATGTTTTCATGTGATTTTATTTGTTACATTTTAAGTTCTGGGGTACATGTGCGGAATGTGCAGATTTGCTACATAGGTATACACATGCCATGCTGATTTGCTGAACCCCTTAACCAGTCATCTACATTAGGTATTTCTCGTAATGCTATCCCTCCCCCAGGTCCCCACACGCTTGACAAGCCCTGGTGTGTGATGTTCCCCTCACTATGTCCATGCGTTCTCATTGTTCAACCCCCACTTATGAGTGAGAACATGCAGTGTTTGGTTTCTGTTCTTGTGTTAGTTTGCTGAGAATGATGTTTTCCAGCTTCATCCATGTCCCTACAAAGGACATGAATTCATCCTTTCTATGGCTGATAGTATTCCATGGTGTATATGTGCCACATTTTCTTAATGCAGTCTATCATGGATGGACATTTGGGTTGGTTCCTAGTCTTTGCTACTGTGAACAGTGCTGCAATAAACATACGTGTGCATGTGTCTTTATAGCAGCATTATTTATAATCCTTTGGATATATACCCAGTAATGGGATTGCTGGGCCAAATGGTATTTCTGGTTCTAGATCCTTGAGGAATCACCACACTGTCTTCTACAATGGTTGAACTAAATTATACTCCCACCAACAGTGTAAAAGTGTTCCTATTTCTCCATGTCCTCTCCAGCATCTGTTGGTTGCTGACTTTTTAATGATCGCCATTCTAACTGGTGTGAGATGGTATATCATTGTGGTTTTGATTTGCATTTCTCTGATGGCCAGTGATGACGGTTTTTTTTGTTTGTTTGTTTTTGTTTTTGTTTTTTTTTTACGTTCTTGGGCTGCATAAATGTCTTCTTGTGAGAAGTGTCTGTTCATATACTTTGCCCACTTTTTGATTTTTTTTTTTATTGTAAATTTGCTTAAGTTCTTTGTAGATTCTGGATATTTGCCCTTTGTCAGATGGATAGATTGCAAAAACTTTCTCCCATTCTGTAGGTTGCCTGTTCACTCTGATGATAGTTTCTTTTGCTGTGTAGAAGCTCCTTAGGTTAATTAGATCTTATTTATCAATTTTGGCCTTTGTTGGCATTGCTTTTGGTGTTTTAGTCATGAAGTCTTTGCCTGCGCCTATGTCCTGAATGGCATTGCCTAGGTTTTCTTCTAGGGTTTTTATGGTTTTAGGTCTTATATTTAAATCTTTAATCCATCTTGAGTTAATTTTTGTGTAACGTGTAAGGAAGGGGCCCAGTTTCAGCTTTCTGCATATGGCTAGCCAGTTTTCCCAACAACATTTATTAAATAGGGAATCCTTTCCCCATAACTTGTTTTTGTCAAGTTTGTTAAAGATCAGATGGCTTTAGATGTGTGATGTTATTTCTGAGGCCTCCGTTTCTATTCCATTGGTCTGTACATCTGTTTTGGTACCAGTATCATGCTGTTTCGATTACTGTAACCTTGTAGTATAGTTTGAAGTCAGGTTGCGTGGTGCCTCTGGCTTTGTTCTTTTTGCTTAGGATTGTCTTGGCTATACGGGCTCTTTTTTGGTTCCATATGAAATTTAGTTTTTTCTAATTCTGTGAAGAAAGTCAATGGTAGCTTGATGGGGATAGCACTGAATCTATAAATTACTTTGGGCAGTATGGCCATTGTCACAATACTGATTCTTCCTATCCATGAGCATGGAATGTTTTCCCATTTGTTTGTGCTTCCTCTTATTTCCTTGAGTAGTGGTTTGTAGTTCTCCTTGAAGAGGTCCTTTATATCCCTTGTAAGTTGGATTCCTATGGTTAAAAATTCTCTTTGCAGCAATTGTGAACGGGAGTTCACTTGTGATCTGGCTCTCCGTTATTGGTGTATAGGAATGTTTATGATTTTTGCACATAGATTTTGTATCCTGAGACTCTGCTGCAGTTGTTTATCAGATTAAGGAGATTTTGGGCTGAGACGATGGGGTTTTCTAAATGTACAATCATGTCATTTGCAAACAGAGACAATTTGACTTCCTCTCTTCTTATTTGAATACCTTTATTTCTTTCCCTTGCCTGATTGCCCTGGCCAGAATTTCCAATACTATGTTGAATAGGAGGGATGAGAGAGGGCATCCTTATCTGGGCTGATTTACATAGGGAATGTTTCCAGCTTTTGCCCATTCAGTATGATACTGGCTGTGGGTTTGTCATGAATAGCTCTTATTATTTTGAGATATGTTTCATCAATACCTAATTCATTGAGAGTTTTTAGCATTAAGGGGTATTGAATTTCATCAAAGGCCTTTTCTGCATCTCTTGAGATAATCACGTGGTTTTTATCATTGGTTCTGTTTATGTGATGGATTATGTTTATTGATTTGCATGTGTTGAACCAGCCTTGCATCCCAGGGATGAAACTGACTTCGTCTTGGTGGATAAGCTTTTTGATGTGCTGCTGGATTCAGTTTGCCAGAATTTTATTGAGGACTTTTGCGTTGTTATTCTTCAGGCATATTGGCCTGATATTTTCTTTTTTTGTTGTGTCTCTGCCAGGTTTTGGTGTCAGGATGATGCTGGCCTCATAAAATGAGTTAGGGAGGATTCCCTCTTTTTCTGTTGCTTGGAATAGTTTCAGAAGGATTGGTACCATCTCCTCTTTGTACCCCTGGTAGAATTTGGCTGTGAATCTATCTAGTCCTGGACTTTTTTTGTTGGTAGGCTATTAATTACTGCCTCAATTTCAGAACCTGTTATTGGTCTATTCAGGGATTTAACTTCTTCCTATTAAACTTCTTCCAGTTAGACTTAGGAGGATGTGTATGTCCAGTAATGTTTTCATGTGATTTTCATGAGCATCCAGAGTTTAGAACCATAGGAATAATGTTTTCCAAAGCATTTAGTTTATGTATCATTTTAAATATACCCCAATACATCATTTTTGGTAGACAGGCATGCACAAGGTATATTTTCACTTTCTATTTAATATGATAAAGGTAATTACACATCTCAATAATTTTCCAAATAAATATGCCATGTAACAGTAGTGAGATCATAAATATAACATAATGGGCATCCTAGAAGCCCCCTCATGCCCCCTTAATTAAAATCCCCCTTTTTACTCGCTACCCCCTCTAATGGTAGCCACTATCCTGATGTTAGCCTGAATTTATTTTGCTTGTTTTTACTTTCTATAAATAAAATAATACAGTATGTATTATTTTGTTTCTGATTCGAGATGCCTTTTTTAAGTAAGAAATGATGTAGTCCAGATCACTTGGTTTAATAATCTCATTTAAATCCAATAAAATTCAAAAAATGTTGAAAAGTTGTAGAGACATAGTAGGGAAGAATGATTTAAAGCAGGTGCTAGGTTCTATGAATTTGTGTTTATATCGTTGCTTTTCTACTCATAGGTGTTGTGACCCTGGGCAATTATTTAGCTCTCTAGGCCTCAGTTTATTAATCTGTAAAATATGGTTAATAATAGTACTGTATCATGGGATTGTTTGAGGTTTATATAAGGCAATATGTGTAAAGTATTGAGCACTCTGTTGGGGTATAAAGGAAGCTTTAGTAACTGCTTACATTTGTTATTTGTGATTACTTAAGAAAGATTAAGTGAAAGTCATTAACCTTACATTAAAAATAGGAATATAATCTTAGAAATCGAAGGCCAGTGCATACGCAGAGTATAGTTTGAAGTTAGCCATGGATTAGGTAAACTTCTCATAATACCATTGCAGGCAAGATAGGGAAATTGGTCTTAATGACATCTCCTCTAAAAAAACATACTACTGGGTTCTAAATCATGGACTATATCAAAACCACCAGGGTGTGTGTTCTATAATAAATAAAAATGTCCTGGCGCTAGTCCCACCATAAACCAAATGAATTAGAATTATTCGAGGTGTTCTACGGGAATCTACACTTTGAACAAGCTCCCTTCATGACTCTGATTCACTTCCAAACTTTAAATACTGGTCTGTACTGCATAGTTCCAAAGAGCAAGTGCTTCATCCTGGATGCTGTTAAAGCTTCAGTGATTAATTTAGTGCTTGGTGTATAATCTTTTCTCAATAAATGTGTATTTGCTGAACTGTGAAAGAGATCTCTGAAACTCTTAATGCATATCATTATGCTGTCCAACATTATCATCAGCAATTTGAAAGAAAACGTTGATGGCATGCTTAACAGATTTACCAATGTCAGAAAAGAGGGAATATATAAATGGCAAAAGTAAGGAAAATACAAATGTGAGGAGATATACTTAAATTTTTAAAAATGTCATCACTAATTAATCAGCATTTCATGTAAAATAGAACTAAGGATTTAGTTAAGTACCTTATCAACAAAATAAATGGTATCTTCAGATGCATTAATAAATGGGGCATAGCTTGCTATTTGTCTGTTTAGGGTCAGTTAATAATAAGGCAAAATCTGGCCCACTTCTTGTTTATGTAAATGAACTTGTATTAGAACACGGTGTATTTATTCACCAGTATATTGGCTATGGCTGATTTCTCACTACAATGGTAAAGTTGCATATTTGTGATTGAGACCATATAGCTGAAAGAATTTACTATATGCCTCTTTTTTTTTTTTTTTTTAATATACTTTAAGTTCTGGGATACATGTGAAGAACATGCCGGTTTGTTACATAGGTATACATGTGCCATGCTGGTTTGCCGCACCCATTAACCCATCATCTACATTAGGTATTTCTCCTAATGCTATCCCTCCCCTAGCCCTCTATCCCCTGACAGGCCCTGGTGTGTGATGTTCCTCTCCCTCTGTCCATGTGTTCTTTTTGTTCAACTCCCACTTATGAGTGAGAACATGCAGTGTTTGGTTTTCTGTTCTCGTGTTAATTTGCTGAGAATGATGGTTCCCAGTTTCATCCATGTCCCTGCAGAGGATGTGAACTCATCTTTTTCTGTGGCTGCATAGTATTCCATGGTGTATATGTGCGACATTTTCTTTATCCAGTCTGTCATGGATGGGCATTTGGGTTGGTTCCAAGTCTTTGCTATTGTGAACAGTGCTGCAGTAAGCATACGTGTGCATCTGTTTTTATAGTAAGATGATTTATAATCCTTTGGGTATATATCCAGTAATGGGATTGCTGGGTTAAATGGTATTTCTGGTTCTAGATCTTTGAGGAATCACCACACTGTCTTTCACAGTGGTTGAACTAATTTACACTCCCACCAACAGTGTAAAAACGTTCCTATTTCTCCACATCCTCTTCAGCACTATCTGCCGTTTTACAGAAAAAGCTTAAACTCTAGCCTCTTCCATGTCTCATTCTCTGCATCTTTCTTAGTAATAGGAGCTCCAAATATTTTGTGGGCATATAGATACCTAGGTTAAAGATTACATTTCTTGGCACCCTTTCTATCAGGCATTTCATGTGACTATATTCGGGCCAGTGAAGAAATATAGACCTGATGGATGAAGCTATAGCAGCCATCTTGATCCATGCTTTGAAAGCATAGGTTTGGTAGTCTGGACCTGGAAGGGACCAAAGCCCTTAGGTGCCTGATAACTTTGTGGATCCACTGTACCAGCCCTTCCTGCTACCTTCAAGACTTTTTTTTTTTTTTTTTTTTTTTTGTACATAAAGAAAAACAATATTGGGTGTTTGATCCACCGTGCATTTGGGTGTTCTGGTACTTACCTTTGCACTTATTCTAACTGATATAGATGTATAATGTCCAGATCTTAGAGCTGATTGTGCTGGTTCAAGCACATAAGGGTTTTTTTTCTTTTTTTCTTTTTTTTTTTTTTTTTTGCCTTTTAATGTCAGAGAACTCTCTATCATTAGAAGATTTTAAGAAGATCTAGAATACCACCTGTCAGACAAGTGATGCAGAGTTCCCTGAATTGGATGGAGGTTAAACTATATGACCTCTAAGATTTTAAGTTAGGTATTCCTGGACCACATTTTTCTTTATTAATGGAAAGTGTTAAATGGGTTCTTAGTTCAAGCACTTAAAATGATTAAAGTAACCAGCCAGAAAGCCAAACTGCCAAAATGGAAAGTGCAGAGGGAGTAAAATATCAGCAGAATTTTAACTTTCATTTTACAGAAAAGCAGTGATTCAAATAGTACATTAGGATCTCATTGAGGAAAACATTGACACTACAGCAGATGACAAAACCTCCTGTCCAATAAATTGGAGATACCCATTTCCATAGAATTTCTCGGGCAAGTGAACAATATCATTATTCCATATGGGTGATTCCTTTCTGCATAAAATGTGTTTTATTATATTTTATATTTTTATAGAACTGTAGTTAAATTAAGCTCAGCATGAACACAGATAATCTATAAATAACGATGTATCTATATTAACTAAACATAAAGAAATAGGAAGTTATTTGACTAGTAAAGAATAATAGTTAAGGATTGTGTGACTTTGGTACAAACATACCTTCCTTCTTTTGTTGATGCCCCTTTATTTTTATTTTTGCAGGATTTATTGTAAATGTAATTTCCTCAGTCTTCCTGCTGTAAACCAGAAGGACAAACCCCATTTTCTCATTATTTGTTCTCATAGTATCATGTATTTTTTTCAGAGTAGTTATTGCAGATATAATTAATTGGTTATTTGATCCCCTCCTAGCAGACTGTAAGCACCTCGTGCACTGTGGCAATGTTCATCTCAATCTCTTTGTATCCACAGACTCTAAAGCAGTGCCTGGTAAAGAAAGACAGTCAATAAAAACTTGTTGAATGATGATGATGCAATCAGGAAATATAATTCAGTTCTTTATTACACACTATATCCATGTTGTGATGCAGGTTTAGGTTTCTTAATTTCAAATAACCTGAGTCAGAATTAGCCTTCTTGAAAGAAAAAATGTGCTTCTTAACTAAGAGCAACAGCCACATCAATAACACAAAACAAGATATCCTAGTAAACATCTTAGAAACCCTTTCTATATTTGGGGACTTCCCCAACTAATGAGATTGCTTCCCACAATTGAGGCTCACAATGGCAGATACTGAAGCTTGGGAGTGGATAATTGACATAGATTGAGTGATCTGATTAATAAGCTTTTTTAAAAATTCAAGAAATGCAGCTTTTGTTGCTTGGATTAAGAACACACATATAAAATTCGATACCAGATGTGGGCTATTCCACAGCAGAAGGAAAAAGATTTGAAGTGATGAGAATGGAAAGAATAAGACTACGAGTGGGCTCAAAACCTAAATTTCTTCTCATTAAGTTTCATCAACCTACTGCCATTGATGAATTTTCATTTTTCAATAGCACCAGCTAATCAAACCTTAACTCTTTGGGGGGCCAGCCAAGTGGAGGGTGTCAAACTGATTGCATGTAACACATTTAACAATGAAAGGAGCTTCAATTTTTCCATATTGGAACAAATAGCTATATTGGTTTGGACTTTCTTGCCCTGCCTATCCTGCTTTTTTCCAACAACAATCCATGAAATTACTGAATGCCCTATCCCACACAATGATATCATTTATAGAATTAATTATTACTTAGAGTTATGCCTAAGACATAATTAAGGCAATAAAATAATTGTCATTGACTTTACTAGTCTTACCACATACTGCTTCATCCAGAAACAACTGGTTGCATAAAGCAGTATGATGTCTTATTAAAGTATGTTTTACAATATTAGCTACAGACAACTTACAAGACTGATGTATCATCTTACAAAGTGATGTATACTCTGAACTAAAACCAAATACACTTACTTCTTTACTTCTAAGTTGATATTTAGAAGACCCCAAATAAGCTTGTGGGAATATAAGCTATTTCTTTTTAACTTGAGTGTCTTTGAAAGAAGGACCTGAAGCCGCATGTGGTGGCTCACACGTGTAATCCCAGCAATTTGGGAGACCAAGGCAGGCAAATCACCTGAGGTCGGGAGTTGAAGACTAGCCTGACCAACATGGAGAAACCCCATCTCTACTAAAAATACAAAATTAGCCAGGCATGGTGGTACATGCCTGTAATCACAGTTATTCAGGAGGCTAAGGCAGGAGAATCGCTTGAACCCAGGAGGCGGATGTTGTGGTGAGCTGAGATTGCACCATTGCTTTCCAGTCTGGGCAATAAGAGTGAAACTCCATCTTTAAAAAGATAGAGAGAGAGAGAGAGAGAGAGAGAGAGAGAGAGACAGAGAGAGAGAGAGAAGGACCTGTATAAAAGCTTGTGTAAGTCTTTCATTTGCTGAGTGAACTTGGGAGCAGGAAAGAGTAGCAGAAGGAGTGAATTAGAATGAAAGTGGCAAACCCAAAACAAGTATGCATTTTTAAGTCAGTCACCATTGTGGGCAATAAATACTTAAACTTGCAGTACATTCTAAGAAGGCTTATGAAATGCATCTCAAAAGTGGCTCCTGGGGACAAAAATTATGGAAACTTTTATTCATGGGCTTCCACTTCTACTGGAAAAAGGTGATTTAAGAGTTTTGACTCACCCTTCCGGACTCCACATGAATGAGTGCTGAATAGACTCCTGCATTGTCTGTAACATAGCATCAGAGATGCTCTGGTACAAGAAACAAGAAGGACATGACACAGGCTCAAGATGAAGGGTTCCATGTTGCATCTACACAAAGTCCACTGAAGCCTGTGTGGAACTGGTCACCATTGCAGGGGCTTGAGTGAGAGTGAGGCCTGAGAGAATTTGAAGGGCATACTAGGAATGCTTGACAGAGTTACTGTTTCAGATTCATTTAACAACCCATGAGACTCAAAAATATTTGCTCCCAGGTCTATGACTCTGAGTTTGGATGACTTGGAAATCTTAGTGCTAAGGAAGAAATGCTTCTGTTGGGGGTCACAACAATATCTCAACTGAATTGGAAACACCATCATCAATTTTAGAAAAATGAGTGTGAGTTCTTGTTCTTGTGCTTTCTTGCTCTTTTCTTTCCATCGATTCAGATATTTTAGATGTAGTATGTTAATGGTGGATAATATCACAATTTAATCTACAGATTATACATTATTGAGAGAGGATTGCAACAGAACTATAGAAATAATTAGCCAGAGTCCTGGCCTTGGTGCTGAATGAAGTGACTGAGGAAAATATTGGCCATTATCTGCTGTTAGAAAAGACTATTTTTGAATTACAAGGGACAATTGCATTGTAGGTTAGGCAGGATTTTTTAATTTAATATTTATGAATTTGAAAAATTAGGTTGGTGTTGGTCACACAAATGAGCAGATTGTAGAGATAATGAAATTCTGTTTGCTGCCATGCCTGTGGATTCTCCTTCCTATTTGTGGGAAATTCTCTGCTGTATGAATCCATTGGGAGGCAGAGTCTCTTTCTTAGTAAACTAAATAAAAATGCCATGAATTTGCTTTTTCAGCCTCCATTCCATCTAAGGTATTGGCTGCTTATCTAGATTCTGCCAGAATTTTCATTTGCTCTAGATATAGAATACAGGATCAAGGTTCTTTTCAATTAACTACAATTAAGATTCCTTATTGATACACATTAAGTTGGGGAAATAAGACAAGTTCTACTCAGAATGACTATATACATAGGATTTATATATACATATATATATAGAGAGAGGGAGAGTGTTTATATAGTTCATTATATATGTTGTTTATATGTGAAAAACAGATCTGTTAATTAGCTTGACTGTAGTATTCATTTGATTGTATATATATGTACATCAAAACGTCATGTTTTATATCTTAAACATATACAATAAATAAAGAAAGCAGGCCATTTCCTGTATGAACTGTGTTAATGAAAAGACCCACATACCTGGGAGTGTAAATTAGTACAGCAATTTTCGAAAATAGTATGGAGATTTCTCTTAAAACTAAAAATAGAACTATCATACTATCCAGCAATCCCACTATTGGATATGTATACAAAGAAAAAACAGTATATTAAAGGGATACCTGTACTTATGTGTAAACCCCAAAACTATAAAAACCCTGGAAAGCAACCTAGGCAATACCATCCTAGACATAGACATGACACAGGCAATGATTTCATGACGAAGATGCCAAAAGCAATTGCAACAAAAGCAAAAATTGACAAATGGCATCTAATTAAACTAAAGAGATTCTGCACTGCAAAAGAAACTGTCAACAGAGTAAACACACAACTTACAGAATGAGAAACTTTTTGGAAACTGTGTATTAGTCCATTTTTTTTGCTGCTGATAAAGATATACCCAAGACTGGACAATTTACAAAAAGAGGTTTAATGGACTTACAGTTCCACATGGCTAGGAAGGCCTCACAATCATGGCAGAAGGCGAAACGCGCTTACATTGCAATGGCAAGAGAGAGAGCTCCTGTTTTTGAAACCATTAGATCTTGTGAGACTTATTTACTATCCCAAGAACAGCACAGTAAAGAACTGCCCCCATAATTCAGTTACTTCCCACCGGGTTCCTCGCACGACACATGGGAACTGTGGGAGTTATAATTCAAGATGAGATTTGGGTGCGGATACCATCAAAACATATCATTCAGCACCCAGCCCCTCCCAAATCTCATGTCCTCACCTTTCAAAACCAATCACAACTTCCCAACAGTCCCCAGAAGTCTTAACTCATTTTAGCATAAACTGCAAAGTTCACAATCTAAAGTCTTATCTGAGATGAAGCAAGTCCCTTCCAGCTATGTGCCTGTAAAATCAAAAGCAAGTTAGTTTCTTCTTGGATACAATGGGGATACAGGCATTGGGTAAATACAGCCATTCCAAATGGGAGAAATTGGCCAAAGTAAAGGGACTACAGGCGCCATGCAAGTTCAAAACCCAGAGGGGTGGTCAAATCTTAAAGCTCCAAAATCGTCTCCTTTGACTCTATGTCTCACATCCAGGTCACAGTGATGCAAAAGGTGGATTCCCATGGTCTTTGGCAGCTCCACCCCTGTGTCTTTGCTGGGTACAGTCTCCCTCCCAGCTGTTTTCATAGGCTGGTGTTGAGCGTCTGTCTTTTCCAGGCATACAGTGCAAGCTGTTGGTGGATCTGCAATTCTGGGGTCTGAAGGATGGTGGCCCTCTTCTCACAGCTCCACTAGGTGGTGCCCCAGGAGGGACTCTGTGTGGTGGTTTTGACTTCACATTTCCCTTCTGCACTGCCCTACCTGAGGTTCTCCATGAGGGCCCTGCCCTTGCGGCAAACTTCTGCGTGGGAATCCAGGTGTTTCCAAACATCATCTGAAATCTAGGTGGATGTTTCCAAACCCCAATTCTTGACTTCTGTGCACTTGCAGACTCAACACCACGTGGAAGCAGATAAGACTTGTGCCTTGTACCCTCTGAAGCCATGGCCCAAGCTCTTCATTGGCCCTTTTTAGCCATGGTTGGAGCAGTTGGGATGCAGGGTACCAAGTCCCTTGGCTGTACACAGCACAGGGACACTGGCCTGGCCCATAAAACCATTTTTTTCCTTCTAGACCTCCTGGCCCATGATGGGAGGGACTGCTGTGAAGATCTCTGACATGCCCTGGAGACATTTTCCCCATTGTCTTGGGGGTTAACATTTAGCTCCTTGTTACTTATGCATACTTCTGTAGCTGGCTTACAGTTTTCCTCAGAAAATGGGATTTTATTTTCTATCCTATTGTCAGGCTGCAAATTTTCTGAACTTTTCTGCTATGCTTCCCTGATAAAACTGAGTGCCTTTAACAGCACCCAGGTCACTTCTTGAATGCTTTGCTTGTTAGAAATTTCTTCTGACAGATACTATAAATCATTTCTCTCAAGTGCAAAGTTCCACAAATCTCTAGAGGAGGGGCAAAATGCTGCCAGTCTCTTTGCTAAAATATAACAAGAGTCACCTTTGCTCTAGTTCCCAAGTTCCTCATTTCAATCTGAGACCACCTCAGCCTGGACTTTATTGTCTGTATTGCTATCAACATTTTGGATAAAGCTATTCAACAAGTCTCTAGGAAGTTCCAAACGTTCTCATATTTTTCTGTCTTCTTCTGAGCCCTCCAAACTGTTCCAACCTTTGCCTGTTGCCCAGTTCCAAAGTAGTTCCACGTTTTCAGGTATCTTTTCAGCAGCGTCCCACTCTACTGGTACCAATTTACTGTATCAGTCTGTTTTCATGCTGTTGATAAATAAGTACCCAAGATTGGGCAGTTTGCAAAAAAGAAATAGGTTTGATGAACTTACAGTTCCACATGGTTAGGGAAGCCTCACAATCATGGCAGAAGGTGAAAAGCACTTCTTACGTGGCGACCATGAGAGAGAGCTTATGTAGGAAAATTCTTGTTTTAAAAACCATCAGGTTTCCTGAGACTTATTTGCTATCAAGAAAAAGTGTGGGAAAGATCCACCCCCATGATTCAATTACCTCCCACTCACCAGGTTTCTCACACTATACATGGGAATTGTGGGAATTACAATTCAAGATGAGATTTGGGTGGGGATATAGCCAAAACATCTCACTATAGATCTGACAAACGTCTAATGTCTAGTATCTATAAGGAATTTAAACAAATTTATAAGAGAAAAACAACCTCATTAAAACTTGGGCAAAGGATACAAACAAACACTTTTCAAAAGAAGGCATACATGTGGCCAAGAAGCATATGAAGAAAAGCTTAACATCACTGATTATTAGAGAAATACAAATCAAATATACAATGAGATACTATCTCATACCAGTCAGAATGGCTATTATTTAAAAGTCAAAAAATAACAGATGCTGGAGAGGTTGCAGAGAAAAAAGAATGCTTATACACTTGGTGGGAGTGTACATTATTAGTTCAACCATTGTGAAAAGCAGTGTGGTGATTCCTCAAAGAGGTAAAAACAGAACAACCATTTACCCCAGCAATCTCATTACTAGGCATATACTCAAAGAAATATAAATTGTTCTATCATAAAGACACATGCACATCTATGTTAACTGAAGCACTATTCACAATAGCAAAGATATGGAATCAACCTAAATGCCCATCAATGCTAGACTGGATAAAGAAAATGTTGTACATATACAGTATGGAAAACTATTCAGCCATAAAAAAGAATGAGATCATGTCCTTCACAGAAACATGGATAAAACTGGAGGCCATTATCCCTAGCAAACTAACGCAGGAACAGAAAATCAAATACTGCATGTTCTCATTTATAAGTGGGAGCTAAATGATGAGGACACATGGACACATGGAGAGGAACAACACACACTGCAGCCTTTTGGAGGAGGGGAGAGGATCAGGAAAAATAACTAATGGGTACTAGGCTTAATAGCTGGGTGATGAAATAATCTGTACAACAAACTCCCTCTGAACTTAAAATAAAAATGTATATGTATATATACATACACACACAATGAAATACTCCTTGGCCATAAAAAGAATGAAATCCTGTTATTTGTGGCAACATGGATGGAAATTGGGGTCATTATATTATAGAAATAAGCTAAGCACAGAAAGACAAATATTGCCTGTTGTCACTCACATGCAACCTCTCCAGTGTCTGTTATTTTTTTTGGCTTTTTAATAATAGCCACTCTGACTGGTGTGAGATGGTATCCCATTATTAAATGGGATAAAAGGAATTACCCTGTAACAGTTAAGTACTGTCTGGACATAGTCCATAAACATTTTCTGGATTTTAATTTGATTTGCATTTCTTTAATAATCAGTGATGTTGAGCTTTTTTTCATATGCTTGGCCACATGTATGTCTTCTTTTGAAAAGTGTTGACGACCTGTTGATGAACATGTGTGTCATGTTCATATGTGGGAGTCAAAAATGTTCTCTTATGGAGATACAGAGTAAAATGATAGTTACCAGAGGCTGGAAAGGGTGAGTGTGTTGGGTGAGGCACGAAGAGAGTTTAGTTAGTGAGCTTAAATGTATAGTTAGAAATAATTTCTTATGTGTAATAGCAGAATATGGTAACTATAGTCAACAACAATGTATTGTATATTTAAAACGAGTTGAAAAAGAGTACTTGAAATATTTCCAACGCATAGAAGTGATAAATGTTCCAGGTGATGGATATTCTAAATACTTTAACTTGATCACTACACATTCTATGCATTTAATAAAATAGCATATGCTCCCCATAAATATATAAAAATGTGTATCAATTAAACAACCCATATGCCAACCATATAGGAAAAAAATTTAAAAGAAAATCTAAGGACAATGTTCTATTTTGTTCTCTCTCTCTCTTTTTTAACAGAAAGCTTATAATACTGCTACTTTGACTTTTTCTAATTTTATCTACAACTAGCTTAATAATAATTATTGTTACAATTATCTTTTCACCCATCCTTTTGTGGAAAGTAAGAGGTCAAGAATATCTCTAGAGGAAAAGGAAAGATGAAAGGAATTACCCTGTAACAGTTAAGCACTATCTGGACATAGTCCATAAACATTTTCCAGATTTTCATTTGGATTTATCTCTCTAATTCTAGGTGCATTAGTCTTATTTTGGAGGATTCAGGATTTTAAACTTTCTTCATACTTTTTATAGGAAATCTCAATAGATTGAAGGGAAATGTCCCCCTAAGCGTACAGGTATCTATGTTAGTAATTAAACATTATTTTTTCACCATCATGTTGGAAATAAATGTAATTAATGCTGTGCTTCACCTCCAAATTTCCAGGGTGGAGGCATTCAATACTCTTAGCTTCTGACAGCACACAGCTAAATCCCTGGGATTACCCTCAGACAGAGGAAGCTGTGACACCCAAACTTACTTCATCTCTCCCTGAACACACCCCACATCTAGTGAATGGTTGATACAGGGTACACAGACTCCCTCTCTTGCCTTGATTGGGAACATTCAACATTCATTGAGAGGCCATTTGTGTCCTGGCTCCTATGGGATTGACTGAGGCCTTGGTAATAACTACACCATTCTTCACCTTCTCCCTCAGCTCTCCTGTATTCTTTACTTCCATGTTGTCTCTTTCTTTCTCTCTCTCTTTCTTTCTTCTTTCTTTATCTTTCTTTCTTTCTCTTCTTTCTTTCTTTCTTTCTTTCTTTCTTTCTTTCTTTCTCTTTCTTTCTTTCTCTTTCTTTCCTTCCTTCCTTCCTTCCTTCCTTCCTTCCTTCCTTCCTTCCTTCCTTCCTTCACTTCCTTCCTTCCTTCCTTCCTTTCTCTCTCTCCTCTTTCTTTCTTTCTTTCTTTCTTTCTTTCTTTCTTTCTCTCTCTCTCTCTCCTTCCTTCCTCCCTCCGTCCCTCCCTCCCTCTCTCTCTCTTTCTTTCTTTCTTTCTTTCTCTCTCTCTCTCTCCTTCCTCCTCCCTCCCTCCCTCCCTCCCTCTCTCTCTCTCTCTCTCTCTTTCTCTTTCTTTCTTTCTTTCTTTCTTTCTTTCTTTCTTTCTTCTTTCTTTCTTTCTTTCTTCTTTCTTTCTTTCTTTCTTTCTTTCTTTCTTTCTCTCCTCTCTCTCTCCTTCCTTCCTCCCTCCGTCCCTCCCTCCCTCTCTCTCTCTTTCTTTCTTTCTTTCTTTCGTTCTCTCTCTCTCTCTCCTTCCTCCCTCCCTCCCTCCTCCCTCCCTCCCTCCCTCCCTCTCTCTCTCTCTCTCTCTCTCTCTCTCTCTCTTTCTTTCTTTCTTTCTTTCTTTCTTTCTTTCTTTCTTTCTTTCTTTCTTTCTTTCTTTCTTTCTTTCTTTCTTTCTTTCTTTCTTTCTCTCCTCCCTCCCTCCCTTCTTTCCTTCCTTCCCTCCCTCTTCCTTTCTCTTTCTCTTCTCTCTCTCTCTCTCTCTCCACCCCCCCCCCCCCCGAGGCTCGCTCTATCACCCAGGCTGAAGTGCAGTGGTCTGACTATTGCTCACTCCAGTCTTGACCTCCTGGCACAAGCCATACTCCCACCGCAGTCTCCAGAGAAGCTGGGACCACAGGCGTGTGCCACCTACTCAGCTTAATTCTTTTAATATAGAGAAGGGGTCTCACTATGTTGCCCAGGTTGCCCTTAGACTCTTGGGCTCAAGCGATCTTCTACCTCAGCCTCCCAAAGCGCTGGGATAATAGGTGTGAGCCACCATACCTGGCTCATGTTCTTTTGCGTGCTTCTCAATAACTTTCTAACTCAGTCTGTTTCTTATTCTACAGTACAACCTGCATTACAGCCAGGCCCACAAATGCAGAGATGGACTGGTAAAACCTTTTCTCCACGGTGCCACTGCTCTGCACAGGGAGAAACTATAACTGTGTGCCACTCTGTGGTCCATGGACCATGAGGGATCTCATCATGTGAGCTGAGGTTGAGACTCTCAGGTGTTTGATACATGATAGTTAGAAGCATAAAAATTTAGAACATAGCGAAGGTGAAAGAAAATGAAAAGTTAAAGTAGATCTCTCACGAGAACTGAAATTTCTATTTTCTTTGCAAAGATAATTGCTTTGTAGTAGTTTTTTGTTGTTTCTAGCAGAAAAATAACTAAAATAATTGTTTTCAGAAATGTGAATGAAGTAGTGACGGTTCCAAGGATTGAAACTGCTTTGAGAATGAAATAGTAAATTGTTCTGGGTCAAAGGCAGGATTCCTAATCCATAGACTGTGGCTTTTGGAAATAATTTGTTATAACAACAGAGAAGGAAAGTCCTAAAATAGGAATGGTCTGGGTCAGACTATGGTTGAGCGGTAATGGCGAGAGGGATAAGAGCTAGATGGTGAGGGAACTTTTCAGAGATATTGTGACATTTGGCAAAGCTGAACTATGTTGTGAGCCTGGTTGTGGAGCAAGATCCTGAACTGGGAAGAGAGCATTTCCCCTTTCCTCTGAATGGAATACAGCTCACCAATGACTGGCAGCTATAGACAAGGGTTTTGGCTTTTTGTTGTTTCCCCACAGTAGCCTCTCATTAGTTGAAACTCTAAATAGGAAAATTACTGGATTTTTCTCCTTCCTGTCCTCCTTTCTTACCTTTTATAGCTCAGTGATTGAAACTACTGACCCTGGGAGCCAGAGTGCCCAGGACGTCTTGGCTCCACTGCTTGCTTACTTAGCTGCTGTGTGATTTTGATCAAGTCTCTCTCCATGCCTCAATACCTTCCTCTGGTAAAATGGGAGCAGTAATAGTATCATACATACCTTGTGAGTTTGTTTCAGTGATTTAATAATTTCTACATATAAGGCACTTCCTGCCTGGCCCATACTAAGCACTTAACACATGTTAGCTACTCGTTAATACTATTGTTATATTAACATTTTTTTAATTTTCAATATTTTGGAGGGTTATATAGATATTTACTATCAATTAATGCATGAATAATAATAATTTTTACCTTCTTTCCAATTATCCTACCTGTTGTTACAGTTTCCTTATCACATTTGCTCTGTTATAAATACTCATAAAATAGTTGCATGATAAAAACCGTAGTGTGTTTGATTAGCTGTAACAAAGATTATTCAAAGAACTGACAGGTAAGAGATCAAGGGGATAGTGAAATGTTGTTAATTTGGGTGAAATGTGTCAATAAATTTTAAAAAGGAGAATGAGGAAGTAGGTAGGAAGGAACATGGTTGAGAAATATTTTAGATATTTCTCTGCAAATAATTGAAAGAAAAAAATAGAAAGGACTTCAAGCCTTCAGACCTGCAGCAAGAATATCTAATTGTTATATGTTTAATAGGAACTAAAATCGATTATAATTCAGTCATCTAAAAAGAGGTGAGAGAAAAGGGAAATGAAATTGGGCTTCATGGAGTGTAGTTTTAAGTATGTGGTTTCAAGATAAATTAAGAACTATTTCACTTGTACATTAAATAATTTGTACTCCAGTTATATTAGAAATATCTTATAATTAACATTAGCAGTATTCTTTCATAACTTCCAAAGCAATTTTACATAGATTGCTTTGTATATTTTGTGTCAAATAGTAAATATAAGAATACTTTTTGCTTGTGTAGCACATACACTATCGCATTTGATACTCCCGCTCCTACCATACATTGCCTCTTAATTTATTCTACTTATGCATCATTAAAGCTTTTGAACTTGTACTTATCTGGACAAGATATGCTGCTTAACACTTTCTTTGGTAATCCACCTATCTGGAGGATTTCTAATTCATCCTTCAAAGCCTTGTTAGTGCAAGGCGGAGCCTTCATTTGCTGGATGTGTAAATTCGTTTATGTGTGAGGGAATCGATGTAAGTCATCAAGAGATCAGAAATTGGTAATGCCACCTTTACTTGGTTCCATGAGATCAACTAGGAAGCCTTGGACTTCCATGAATCATTCCTTGCAATACCCAATGTCCCCCCCAATAAGTCAAATCCACATTCACAGGTGGAAAATTCACAGCTGAAAAAGAAGAGCAGCTTTTCTTGGGGTACTCAGTTTAGCCAGGAATCCCAATTTTGATAAGTTACACTATAGTTATGCAGACACTTAATGGACAATGAACTGATTTTTTTTTTTTAAATTTCATGAAAATATAATACATTTAACATGACTTAAATTTAATGATGGCAAAGAACCTACAGTAAATCTGAAAAAAATGCCTAAACTTTAATGTTTCTTCAACAAATTACATGATATTTTTCATAAAATTTTTCCAAACATATTATTCATAGCTTGAGTTTATTCTTGCTTAAATTACATATTTCTTAAATAGGTTAAGTTTCCAAGGAGTAAAATTGAGTCAGGTGTCCCATGGGAAGGAGAAAAGATTATGTTTACCTAAGGATCAAAAAACTTAAAACAGTTTTTAATTTGTGAAGAACAGCTTTTAAAACTTTATTTTGCCGGGCGCGGTGGCTCAAGCCTGTAATCCCAGCACTTTGGGAGGCCGAGACGGGTGGATCACGAGGTCAGGAGATCGAGACCATCCTGGCTAACACGGTGAAACCCCGTCTCTACTAAAAAATACAAAAAACTAGCCGGGCGAGGTGGTGGGCGCCTGTAGTCCCAGCTACTCGGGAGGCTGAGGCAGGAGAATGGAGGGAACCCGGGAGGCGGAGCTTGCAGTGAGCTGAGATCCGGCCACTGCACTCCAGCCCAGGCGACAGAGCGAGACTCCGTCTCAGAAAAAAAAAAAAAAAAAAAACTTTATTTTTAGGAAGATTTTCTAAAAATAAATTGAGAACTGATCTGTAAATAAAATATTCTTAAAAGAGTTAAACGATATTCAGAGTAACAAATATATCATGGAGAACTGATTAAAAATTGTATCAATTATAAATCTAAAATGACATACTCAGTAATTCAAGTGTCATCAGCCTTTCTAAATTACCAGACCAGTGGAATTTGGGTTTCCTTTTCAGGAGACTCAGATATACGTTTCAATCAAGTACACAGATTCAGGCTATATTTTAGTTTGCTTCATATTAGGACTATGACTTTCTTACACATGTTTATTTTTCCTTAGAATTTTAATTGTCTGTCTTACTGAAAAGGCATATGCCTTCCTCTTTTGATATTAATCAAAATCATTTTAATCATAAAATTTATGTAATTGTACCATTCATTCTTACACATATTCTTCATAGAGCCTATTGACTTTTGGTTCAAATTTGTATCAATTTAATTTATGAATTTACACCTGTGCCAATTTAATTTATAAATCATGAATTGTAGTCTAACCTCTATCTCTTCTCCATGTAACTGAAAGAAAAGAGTAAGTTTCTGTTTTGTCTAAAACAATCAGAATAACCTTATTCTTCTTGCCCATGATTGATTTAGGGATATGCGTGTCAGAAAATTCTGGCCAATGAGAAATAAAGCTAAATCTGCAAAGACTTCTGGGATAGTTGTATTTGCTGATTAAAAGCAGAGAGAGGAAGTGGATGAAAAAGAAAAAAACCAGAAATTTTCTTTTATTCTGCTGAACTTGCTCATATTTAAATGTGATTTCTGAACTGCACTGGCCATTTTGTGATCCCAAGATGAGTTTTTCAGAAAGTGGCAAAAAAAAAAAAAAAAAAGGAAAGGAACTTAGCTGCTTGGTGACAAAATGGAACCAACGAATTATCCAACTCTGATGTTTCCCTAACTCAGGATGTTCTGATTTTTGAGATAATTTTAAAAAATTGTTTAAACCAGTTGAATTAGGGCTTTCTGGTTCTTGAACTGAGAACATTCCACCTAATTTGCAGACAATTCAGAATTTCATTCTATCAGAATTCTAGGCTTATTCTCCAACTCTCTGTCTTTTATGTCTTGCTTTTTAATTTCTTTTTTGTTTTGCCTAAATTTTTAAAAAATATGTATTTTCTCTGAGTTCGTGTGACCTAGACTTCCTGGTTCATTGTATTTTGAATATATATTACAAATTTACATATGTTATATATATTATACCTACCTTCATGTCTGATTGATATTTTAAATGGACATACTATTTTGTTTCTAAGTCGTCCTGCAAAACTTTCAAGGCAATGCTCCATTGACTTCCAACTTCCAATGTTACTGGTAACACAACTAATGCAACCTTGATTTTCATTCATGTGTGAGTAAGCTTGACAATCTTGGGATTTTTTTCTTTAGATTCTTATAGTTTTGAAATCTCACAAGATATTTTATTTGTCCTCTTTATTTTGTTCCTTTGTACCAGAAATCTCTTTTAAACTAAGAACAAGTATATTCAGCTTAGAGAAATTTCATACTATTCCTCTGATTATATTCTAATTTCAATTTGCTATTGGAAATCTGATTGGATGATCCTACCTTCCATATCTCTTAACGTTTTCCCTTTTTCTTTTTATCTTTTATTCTTTATTTTTATCTTATTCCATATTTTCTCGCACTGTCTTCCTCAACTTTATCTTTCTAATAAATAATAATGTTGTAATAGTAAATACACACAGTGTATACTTATACTAGCAAATCACACGTAGTAATTACCTATGTGCTAGATTAACGTATTATAGAATACTCTAAACAGCTTCAAGTGGTAGAAACTAATATAACTCCATTTTAGAGATAAAGAAAGTGAAGTGCAGCGAGCTTAAGTGACTGTCCAATGTGACATAGCTACTAAGTGACCAACTCTGGATAAATGTAGAGATTATGACTACAGATTTGTATTTTTAAGAATTATTCTATTCTGGTTCACTGTTTGCCAGCAAAGGGGTTGTGTAGGAGACATAGAGATCATCGTTTAAGAGGTTAAGCAGGACACTGCTCCTAGTTGCCTCACTACTTCCTCAAAGTCTTGCTGAAGTCTATAGTCCATGACTACAACACAGAATGGGAAGACTGCCAGGTCAGAGAAGTCTACTATTGTAGCTTCTGCCTTTTATTAAGCTAAGAAGGAGTAATCACAGTACTCAGACGCTTCCCTATTAACATATTGGGAATTCATTGTTATAGCACTGGTGTAGTTTGGCTGCGTCCCCACCCAAATCTCATCTTGAATTGTAGCTCCCATAATCCCCACAAATGTCGTGGGAGGGACCTTGTGGGAGGTAATTGAATCATGGTGGCAATTTTTTTTCCCCATGTTGTTCTAGTGATAGTGAGTATCCTGAGATCTCACGGTTTCATAAAGGGCAGTTCCCCTGCACACGCTCTCTTACCTGCTACCACGTAGGACTTGCCTTTGCTCCTCCTTCACTTTCTGCCATGATAGTGAGGCTTTCCTAGCCATGTTGAACTGTTAGTCCATTAAATCTCTTTTACTTTATAAATTACCCATTCTTAGGTATTTATTCATACACAGTAGTATAAAGATAGACTAATACAATCACTGTTGCATTCTTCCAAATCACTAGGTTGTAACAGTCTAGGCCATTGCTTACCACATGTTTGCTATAGGTCTTTCTTTTCTTTCTTTTCTACTTTTAGTGCTAAGACTTTTTCTAGGAAGCATCATTATTCCCTGTGATAACTTTTTCCCATAGGGTTTTGGGTTGCAGTCAGTAACAACTCATCTGCTTTCTAGTTTCTATCCATTACCCACACTGTCCTGGACATTTCAAGCAGTGTTTATCATTGTTAGAGCTGTTATGAATTTCTTTATCTTTGTATAATTGTATTGTCATTTAGATAGGAGTAGTGAAGAATCGGGAGATGAATGTGCTTGGCTATGCATTTCCAAACACATATGATAATCTAAATTCCTATAATTCCTGAAATAGTGATTCAAATACTCATTCATTCTTTTGAAAAACCTTTTGGACTCTGGAGTATGGAATAAGGAAAACCTTTCCAGGAAACTCATTTCTAACATTATTTATGATAGAGAACTAGACACATTTACAAACTCGCACATAACTAGTGCATATGCTCCTGGAATGCAAACTCCAGGAGAGTACATCTGCCTCTGCTGGATGTACTGTCCACTTGTTACAGTACCGTCTACACAACAGAAATTCTGTCATCCTTTGAGTGAAAGAAGAAATGCCTAGTGCTTGGCTAAAAACACGATTGCATTTGGCAGCAGATATATCATTAAATCATTTAAAAAAAAATTTGGCCATTTTACTTTATTAGTCTCTATTAGTTCAGGCAGCACTTTTAGAACAATGATTCATCTCTTCCCTATATAAGAAAAAGTAGAGATCAAATCCAGTAAATAAAATATCCGAACCATCAACAAAAAAGAAAGAATATGTGTCACTACAACCACCATTGGCTTTGATGTATTCTTACTGGAAATGTTACCACAATCTTTGGCTCACTTTTAATCAATTATATTTCCCCCAGCATGTCAAATGTTTTAATTTAGTTTTGGCATTTAATATACTGGAAAAGCCATTTATTTCTATTTCTATGTACTCCCCTGAATTCATAAACATTATCCTTTAAATAACTTTACTTTTGAATCCAAACTGAAGATACTGTTAAGCATAGTTACACCACTTCATTTGAAATGTTCCTAGATATTGTGTTGGGAATTATAATCAAACTTGATGGAGGAAGATCTTGGATGATAGGAAGTAATGGTGGCAAGTTGCAGAGATTCTTTTTTCACTTACCTCAGAGATGCTGAGAAAATTATCCACCAGCTGTCCTACCCAATGTTGACAGTACGTGTTGGCCAAAGGGAGCTATCACCTGAATTAATAGCTGGCTCTTTGTTAGACTGGGAGGATGTTGTTGTTGCTGCTTTTTTGCCAGAATGCAGATACTTTTACACTCAAAACTCTTTGTTTGCTGGATTCCAAGTAGAGAGGATTTTTTTTATATTGCTTTTTGTTGTTGTTGTTGTTGTTGTGTGGACCACAGGTAATTTCACCAACTAGAAATACGAATGAATTGTTTGCTCCATTAGTGGTCTCCATCAGTTCAGTGCTAGTGACATTTAGGCAGAAAGATCATTTGTCCCCTGATCTTTCTATTTCTAGTGCTCAAAAGAGTAAGGCTTCAGTATGAATAAAAATAATGAGTCCAAAAGATAAAGCAACTGCTGCAATAATCTCAACAAAAATAATAACACTGTCATTTTACACTTCATCTCTTTGCATTGCTTTTTAAAATATAAATTTCTTATGGGTTCATTTCCTCAAATGTCACTCTCTAATCTATTTTTATTCCTCATGTTAAAATAATATATCTAATGTGGCAATCTTCATCACAGGATGCTTTTTTATTATATTTTGCTGCCTTGTCTAAGCCATTTCTTCAGTTCCCTTTGTCAGATTGAGAGTGAGGCATTTTCTCTGCAGCAAAACTATATGTAGTTTAAGAACCTCGGAGTAAATTTTTCTAACTATAGACGATATTTAGATTGAAGCTTCCTTAACGCTCTATGACAATGTTTGCCTTATATATGCATATTTCCTTTGCCCATTCCTGTTTATTGCTACCCTGTGCTTAAAATTACATTTTGTTTTACCTAAGCCTATATGATATTTTGTGAGGATGCTCACACCTATTCATTATTTTCTCCATAAATATTAATTTTATATCTGTACAGAAAGAACCCTTAGGGATTGGAAATAATAATTATTTTTTTTCACTAATGGATCTCCTGCACTTATTGGTATAAAATATTTGGATAATCACACTATTAGTCAGAACTAAAATTCCTGCTTGTCTTAATTTTGGTACTATAAATAGAATGTCTGCAAGAATGCCATTGGAGACAATTTGATCTCAAAAAATAAATACTGAGGAAAATGACCACAGAAAACACAAATGAAATAATATTGTTAATAACAGCAATAAACATATACACTGCAGCTTGAGCAACAGGGGGGTTGGCTTTTGTAACAATATTTGATTAATCATATTTTTTTCTTCCAACTGGAAAAGAAAGGCATAGAGGATATGTGCAAGACAATTTTTTCTTTTTTCATAATGAGCCAATCTAAGAAACAAAAGCCACTTTTTTCCAAAGTATGCAACCACGAGTATTTAAAGTTGCCATACTGTGTGTAAATACCTTTTCCTCTGTCTCACCTGGGAGTCAGACAATTAGCAGTAATTCATATCTAGGACCTATGTACGTGGCATGAATCTGTTTGTTTATTGGTTGGTTGATTTGTGCCTTGTTCCTGAAAGGTTTAAAAAAAAAAAAAAAAAAAAACTTAGACATAAGATGCAATTAGATGGTATACATTAGGAGTAAGACAGTGAAGAAAAACAAAAAGTAGAGCCAGTCATTGAGTTAAAAATTCGTGACAAAATCAACCACACAGTTCATGTTAGTGGGTTTATGGCAATTATTGAGGATCCTTAGTAGGAGATTCTGAAATGAAGGATGTATTTTTTTTTATTTATGTAGTTATTTTTTACATATTGAAAGTATAATATAAAGAAAGAATGCTTTTTTATAACTTGAAAATCTTGAATTCAAGTTTCAGTTTAACCATTGTTAAAAGAAAAACCTTAGATAAAGGTAACGAAGTTTAACTGAGCAAAGAACGATTCACAAATCAGGCAGCGCCCAAACCAGAATAGGTTTAGAGAGACTTTGGCTGTGCTGTGTGGTCAAAGAAAATTTACAAACTGAAAAAGAAGAGTGATGTACAGAAAACAGAAGTGAGCTACAGAGAACAGCTAGATTGGTCACAGCTCAGTGTTTGTCTTATTTGAACATGGTTACAACGTTTGTCTGCCTTTGATTGGCCAAAACTCAGTGATTGGTAAAAGAGTGGATTACAGCATGTTTACATATCCAGTTAGGTTACAGAGCACTAGATATGGAGAAACCTTTAGGCTAAGCTTAAAATATGTAAGAAGGCAGCTTTTGGCTAAACTTAACACCACCCAAGGAAATGGAGGAAGTTGCAAAGCAGTCAAGAAAGCATAGAGTTTTCCATGTCTCTTTTAAGTAGCTTATATTTTGAAAACCTGAGACACATATTTTAATTGAAATGAATATTTTTAAACACATCAATTCAAAGAATAAAATTATGGGGGTGATGCCCCAAAAGTAAAAATCCTCCAAAAATTAAGTAAAGTTCAAGAATAATATACTTTGAAATGTTAACAGTTTTTACTTTGAGTGAAGTGTATCTTCTACAATGAAGATGCATTCATTTGTAACAAGAGATAGCTAATATTTTTTTTAAAATGAAAAAGTAAACATTATAGCTTTGGCATCCAGATGATATAGAATACATAATAAACACAAATGCATACATACCACATACAGAAACTCAATAATAATAAAATAACATGCAGTATAGCATAAACAAAAATGAAATTTGCACATATATCACATTTTATCTTTTATTAATTTTATCATATTTTATCTTCAAGTCAACTCTGTTCATTATTCTAAGATTTATTATCCCCATTTTATAGTTGGATTCATCCAACTGCCTGCTCAATTTTTCAACTTGGATACCTAGTAGAAATCTCAAACTCAAAGTATGTTCAAAAGTGAACCTTGGATATTTGCCCTTCTCCCCAAATGGTTTAACACACAGTCTTCCCCATCTCAATTGATCTGACTCCAGTGTAGGTTGTTTAGCCAAAAATCTTAGTTATTCTTGACTCTTTCCTTTATTTCCATTTCACATTTAAACTACAAGAAAATCTCATTGGCTCTACCTTGAAAACATAGCCATATTTTGAACACTTCCCATTACTTTTATTACTATCACTTTAACCTAAGCCATCGTCATCTCTTACAAGATTCACATAATGTACTTTCCTAATAGTTACCCTTGATTCTATCTTTGCCTGCTCACAATGTAATCTCGACAGAGCAATCAGAATGATCCTTTCAAAATGTAAGTCAGATTATGTCACTCCTTTACTCAGGATGTGTGAAAAACCTGCAGTTTCTCTTGTTTTACTGAATGGAGTCCTACAATGTAGGACCTTGTGGAGTCCTACAATGAACTGAAAGCCTTCCAAGCTCTTCCCTCTGTCCTCATTGTTTCTCTGACCTCATCTTCTCTTTCTTCCTTGCTCATTCTATTCTATTTATTCCTTGCTCATACCTGACTCTTTGCTCTTTACTGAACAGCACAGGCCTCAGGGCCTTTGTACAGGATGAAATTTCCTTTGCTGAGGTTGCATGTTCCCCAGGTAGATATATGGCAAACTCCTTTACCTCCTTTAGGTCTTTTCTTAAATACTGCCTTTGTAATTAGGCCTATCAACCAAAGTTAGAACTACAACCTGTCCTGACTCCCTCATCCCCTTTACTCTATTTTTTAAAATCACATTTACCAACTTATAGTATGCTATGTAATTTACTTATTATTTACTTTGTATATTTTGAAATGTCTAGGTGTCTGTTTCCTCCCTCTAATTGTAAGGCTTTTCTTTGTTCATTGATGCATTTCAAGCATAGAGTTGGCTGTTACTAAATTTTGCTGACTTTTATTATGTAAACTTTTGTTTTTGAAAGTTTAAATATCTTGCCCCAATTCAAAAGAGACAGGTTTAAATAGCTCTAACTTCAAATCCCTTCAATCTTTTAACTGTTCTATAAGGTTATAATTAGTACCTTAAGAGAGGTACAAATAATGGAGAATTATGTTCAGTAGGGTGAAGTCAAGAAATGCTACCTGAAGGAATGACTGACCTTGGAGGATGGAATGAATTCCAAGCTAAAGTGAGGAAAAGGGCATTCCAAGAATGAGGAAAAGAATGAGCAGAAGTATAAATGGAACTGTTGCGGAGATGTGGCTAAGAAGCAGCTCACGGGCTGGATAGATCAGAGTATGGAGGCATAAAAGACTAATAGGAAATAAGGCACCAATGGTTGGCTGCTGCTTGCTTTGGGGAGCCTTGGGGGCTAGGGTGATAACTTAGCATTTCGTTTAGTAGTCACTGGAAAGTCATTTGATATTTTCAAGCAAGGGGGTGACACGATTAAAGATAAGGTTTAGAAAGATTAATATGTTGGTTGAGAGTAGAATACATGAGAGTTTGAAAAGGATAGGTGGGGAGTCAGTTAGAAAGCTATTATTGTCGTCCAAGTGAGGAGTAATGAGTGCTTCTGTGAGGACTGTGTCAGTGGGAGTGGAAAGAAGGGGAGAGAGATGACCTTGTGAAGGCACAATGAATAGAAGGAAGTGGAAGGAATATAAATTGGCAAATAGTATAAGGAGTGCTAGAAGAGTGGCTAAACATGATGACAAAGGTTTTAAACTAGAATGACTGAGCAAATAGAAAATTAGAAGGAGCTAGTTTAGGAGGATCTGTTATGTCCTCTTTCTGGATGCTGCACTCAAACTACTGAGAGCTCAGGTTGGCAAAAAAAAAAAAAAATAAATAAATAAATAAATAAATAAATAAATAAATAAATAAATAAAAATAAGCCCTCTATTCGACCTGGAGGACAGCAATCCTCCCAGCATTCTTCTATTTCCCCATTCACTTATATAAGTGTTCCATCCACTTATATACTGTGAATAGAAAAATGTCTTTTACATGATTGTTTTCAAGCACTGGTATAGTTCACTGGGTATACAAGATGCAAATTTTACCCTCTAATATATAGGAAAATGTTTCTAGGGGATTTGCGTGTGTGTGTGTGTGTGTGTGTGTGTGTGTGTGTGTGTGTGTGTCTTAATGGATTGCATTTGAATGGATCAACCCCAAACTCTGTTCCTAACAGCACTTGTTCCTAAGGTGTATTAACAGCTGTAGTAGCCTTCTCCTTGATGCCTCTCTTTATTACCTTGTTCCACCTCAACTAGGTCAGGACAGGACTACAAAAATACCTTAATTGCTACGATGATGGGAACTGAATTAATCTATAGCAGATGAACGAGGATAATGAAATCATTTTCTTTTCTCTCAATGGTCTGTGCAGCATCATCTCTTCTGATACACTTCAGTGTCTGACCTTTTTAACTGACAGGATGTTCACTGCTGAGGCTTTTTAAAGACATCTATCTCTCCACAGAAAAATGGAAGCCAGACATCCAAGACCGACTTATATTTGTCTGTGAATCAAGCTGTCATTTTTGTTCTGCCAGAGTCTGTTATCACGTCTGGACAAGTAATTATTCTCTAGGTTAGGTTCTTACAACCTTGAATTTTTAGGAAAGTCCTTGAGACTGAAAGCAGTCACTCTCTTACTGCTACAGTTCATGCATACTGGTGAGTTATGTGGTGGCTTGGCAGCTATTACTGCGATTAAACATTAGTCTATTAAGCACACAATTCTTTTAACTTTGCAAGAGCTTCTAGCCTCCATCTGTTTTCCTTATTTATTAAAATCCCTATTTAGTTCTCCTACTGCATTTAGGCAACTGGTAGTACATTCCCTAAAGAGTAAGTGTAAGCTGGGACATCAAAGGACATGATGGAGCAAGAACAGTTCACAAGCTTCTTTCAGTTCCTTGTAGAGCCCAGCTGGAATCACGAAGTGGCAAAAAAGGGGGTTTCCAACTTTCTTCTTTCTCTACTGGAAACAAAGGAAACCTGTTACATGTTGCAAAATGAAGCTTGGGCACAGCAAAGTCACATGGAGTTGAGGACAAAGAACAGGAGGTCCCAGATTCATTTGCAGATGTTGGAAATACACTTCAGTACTAGGAACATGAAATCTAATTTAGAGTGATGCAGCTCACCTAAGTTACTAAGCATTCCGTATCAACTGAGAATTCAAGAGTTTCCAATGAAAACCTTAGGTCGGATTTCAGGGGAAAAAATCCTCAGTGAGAGATTTAATAATGTATAAAGAGGCCTGCACCTCCTACAGAATTCTGTTTGAAATAGAGAATTTCTAAAATAAAATTCTCATTACCTGCTTCTTGGAAGAGAAACCATTTGCAGGCAGTTAGATAGTCACTCAGTCACAGATATATTGTAGTGTGAATTTAAGTGTGGTGGTTTGATAATATTTTGACTACATTTTGAAAAGACCTTCTTCCTTTATCAGGCTCACTTTTCCTTAGAAGGACACATTCACAGGCAGAAACTCCCTCTACCCCTTCCTGCTCTCCAGGCCCAATGATCCTGCTCCTGAGGATGTCGTGATCAGTAGGAACTGGCACATTATCCAGAAATTTAATCTTTAAAATGTCATCAATAATATAAGGTCATGGCTCAGCACCCAAAATAAAGATTGGAAGGGACAGGAGGATTGAGAGTGAGAACCGGGGACTCAGTCCACGTTGTAGATTGAGAAGAATGAAGAGGAAGGCATCCTTTCCAGTTCCAAAGAATGACAGCACAGGCAAAGGGGCTGCACAGACCCCAGTGCACATCTTCATCTCCAAGTGATATGTGACCTTGACCATTCACCTTCTCTTCATATTTCAGGATGAATGACAGCCGTTTCCTCTCTTGTCATTTATGTGTGAAAGGCCCAAAGAATCTGTATCATTAGGTAAAACACTATTAAAACAAAATACAACATGACCACTAGTTTTTCCCATATGGATGTCAGAAAGGCACTAAATTTGAGGAAATCAGACTGCTTCTAAGAATTGTACTTTCTTTTCTAAAATCTGCTTCCCTCTTTAGCCTTGGGAATAGCTATTTTATGTTGAGATAGCCTCATTTGAATACTTTATAATAAAACAAAGAATATAGGACACTCAATTCATTAAAAAAGATTCACATGAAACATGGCTATGATTATAGGTATCTTTTTAAATGTACATAGTTGACAACAATTATTCAGTGATATCAGTATGACACAGGCATGTAATTATCAGCACTTCCTGGCCCCAAGGTTGTGTGGCATTTGTTGCATGGCTGACTTGTGTCCCTCATTTCTACTTTTTCTTATGCCTCTTTCACTTAGGACTAGAGCAAGAACAACTGCCCCTTCACTGGTTTTACTCTTATTCTTGGGACATACAGAGCAGTGATTTTCAATGCTTTGCCATTTGTTTGCAAATCAATTATTGGGTTTCCAATATAAAAGGGCTCTCATTATTTCTCAAGGGTAATCTTTGTCTACCAATATGTCCAACCAAAACTAGGAGGAAATTCTAAGAGAAAACCTGTTTTCTGTACCATGTAATCTAAACAATTTGGGGGAAAGAAACAATTTTTAGTTGTCTTTTAGGCTTAAATGGTGTGAGATTAAAAGAATTCTTCTTAATCTTCCCGTTCTATAGCTTGTGGTTAATTTTTTTCTAAATATTGGACTCTGAAGGCCTTAATTAGTCAGAAAGAAAATTCAATTTCTTTAGGAAATTATCTTCTCTTTCTTTAGGAATCTGAGCTTTGCCAAACAGAAACAATAAATAGGAAATAGGGTGTTTTTTTGAAGCAATTGGAAAAGCCAGAATGCCATCTTTCAACTTGCAGTGTGCATTACCAAATGGGAACTGTTTTCTACAAAACATAAAAGGTTATTTTCCATGTGTTACTTGGCTTAGTGCTTGAAAAAAAAATGTTTTGTATTTAGAAAAAAAATTATTAATTGAGCTCCACAGCATGTCTCATCTAATCCTCAGGAAAATGCTCTATTTTTGAATAAGGGCTGGGGAGTGTAGCAGTTGTACATGAGATCGATATAAACAAACATGTATCTTGAGATACCATATACCGGTTGGCATTACAGCAATAATGAAACTGTAATACAAGCTTCAGGACAGATTTCTCTAATAGGCAACTTCAAAAAATATTTTTGCAGTTGAAAGCTGTTTTCAGAAAACTGGAGGCACAGAATAAATGTTATTCCAAGGTCATTATGCCCAAGTTCTGCTCTCAATTTGGGTGCTATTTTCTTTCTTTTTAAACTCTCTCTCTGAAATATGGGGATGTCTAGAATTCAGTTGTTTTAGGACATAGGCAAACCTGATACATCTACTCTGTTTCATGCAGTATGTTTGTAGTGAGATTTGAGCCCAATGTCCTCAAAAGGTGTTTCACTTGAGCTGTCTGGATTCAAGGAAGCTCTTTTAACATACATCACTGACTTTTACTTAAAGCTGTCTATTATAGTGGCTGTTACCTAAGACTATTGTGTAACCATTGCCCTTGGTTTGTGGAAGGACATGTCTGTCTTTGCTCTTGATCATACCATCTGCCCACAGAAGGAAAATTTCCAGGCCAGTAATTATGTTCTGCAACATCCACATTTTTACCATCCCCACGCCATAGCAGGCAAAAAGCTACTGTTATACCACAGAGATGACTGTTCACAATTCTGTCCTTTCCATTGGGGATTGAGTCCTTGGCAGGTGGTGGCTACTTAGGCTGACATTTGGGATTTCCCTTGCCAAAGTAGAGGCATGTTCAAAAGGGCTAGGGAAGTTCTTGACCTAACAGCCTTGACTGCTCCTACCGGTGTGGTCATTGCAATAATGCCACACAATCAATCAGTACAGAAATGCCTTTCTTATTTTTTACAACACTACCACTGTGCTGAAGTGATGACTCCTGAAGGAAACTAAAAACATTTTCTGGACAGTGCTCCCCTGAATACAAAAATACTTCAGAATGCCACCCCCTGCAACTTACAACCCAGCTCTAAACAAATAGCTGAAATCAAGTTAGAGGAAGTTAGTCAATATCTCTCTCTCCATGACACCGGGGATTTTCTGGTAAGTCATAATTCAATCCTTCGTTAGAGGGAAGGAAAAAAAATGTAAATTAAAAACATCTCAGCCAAGCCATTCCCAGCAGCAATAACCGAACTCTCTGCTGGCTAAACAAGAGGCCACCAGACTGCTATCAGAACCTCTCTGTTTGCTATCAGTTTAGACCACAATTAATTTAGAATTTCTGCTTCCAAAGTAAAGTAAGGGAATACAATAATCCCAATTTACTTTTTTAATAAAAAGCTTAAGTGGAAAGAGCCCACTGGGAATGCTCAGCCCGGGCCAAGGTAATTCTCATCATGAGGAGAGGCGCCCGTTTAAAATGCACAGTCACAGGGCAGCCGACGTCTCTTCCCAGAATGCTTCCTCTGGGCTTAAGTAGGTTCTTTTATCTGTTTTTCTCTTTTTGGTTTTTTAAAAAAGTAAAGTTGGACTTGCAAACACTAGCAACAATTTCCTTAGAAAAGCAATTCTGACAAATCAGGAATCCCTGTTCAAAGAATGTTCTCCAAAAGCTATAGGAAGCAGAGGAATTAAGGAGCATATCATAAAACAAAATACATCAAATATACAAAGCATCCAAGTAGGAGGCTTTGGATCTCCATGAACAGTTGGACACATCAGCCATAGCAGAGCAGGACCTGAGCAATTGGATATATACAGAGAAATGGGGGCAGGCATCTGAAGCGTATGCTCTAAGAGGCCTTGCTCAAGAAGGTGTCAGCAAGAACCAAGCATGGGTCACAGATGGCATCTGAGAAGGTACAGATTTTGCATGGGACTCTACTATCTGAGCTAACTAATGAGAGCAAAACAGGGTCCTTCTCTGAAGCACCAGAACTAGTGTAGCAGGCTAACTATTCAAGTTTGTTCTTAGGCATAGTGAACGGGAAATAGGCAGAGCTACTGAAACTTGGTGCAAGATGGAGGCATTGTCACAAAAACAAGTTCTCCAGTGAAATCCTAATGCCTGTATTTAATGGGTAGAATTTTTATTTGACCCTTCTGTGGATGACAACAATCACATCCCTTGTTTCTATCACAACAGAGTTTTCAGCTTCTCTTCCCATCCTTCTGCCCATACTCAGTCTCCTTCACTCTGTACTCCTATATGGCCATGTTTCAGTGTTTCCAAGAGATCCCTCAGTGACTGTCATTCTTTCACATGCTCTACTCCTCTACAGGTTTATCAGCAACAAATAAATGACTGTCTAATCAATTCCCACCCTTCTGAAAGCATTATACTTATATAACCAAGGATCTGCTGGAAATCTTCACCTGCATCCTAAAGGCACTTGAAATTAATCATCATATCTAAAATTAAAATTATACTCTTCAATCTTTCCCTCATCCTTCCTGGGCAAACTTGCCTTTCTCCTTCATTTCTCTGCACAGTTTTCACATTGTCATCTGCTATGGGCAGAGTCATGTCTCCCCTTAATTTGTATGTTGAGGCCCTAAATGCTCAAGGTGATGGTATTTAGAGATGGCATTTAGAGATGGAGCCTTTGAGATGCTATTGGGTTCCATGAAGTCAAAAGGATGAGGTTTTCATGATAGTGATATGAGATATATCACTTATAAAAAGAGATATGAGAGACCGTGCTGTCTCTCCCTGCATGGCCACAAAGAGGAGGTCATGTGATTGTACAAGTGGCAGCCGTCTACAAACCAAAAGAATTGGTCTCAGAAAAAAACCTTGGTCTTAAACTCCTGGCCTCAAAACTTGATAAAAAAAATTTCTGTTGTTTAAGGCATTCAATCTGGTATTTTTATATGGCAGCCCAAGCTGACCAATATACCATCTTCAGTCACCTTGGATAGAGACCAAGCATTAATTTCAGTTTATTTTGTTACATTTACCTTTCATATTCAATCAACTTCTAAATTATTGACTCTTCCTCTCTGAGTTTTAAATATGTCCTCTTTCCTCCAACTCCACTGCTTCTGCTTTAACTTATGTCTCTGTGTGTGTGTGTGTGTGTGTGTGTATATATATATGTTAAGGACACAGGAACATACAGAACGTCACAATGTTAGTAAATTAAGAATTAAAAACAATATTGAAAATTAAACATTTTTATGTTTGGAAATTGAAAGAACTAGAATTAACAAAGTAAATACAGTAAAATTACATGTTTTAAAGTTAACAAAACATATAATATACAATATCATATATAATACATATAACATATATAAAACATTTATATAATAATAGTAAAATAAATAATAATAGCAAAATAAATTTGTACAGCACACCCGTGACATGAATTTACCTGTATAACAAATCAGCATATGTACCTCTGAATCTATTTTGTTTTATATATATTCTTATATTAGTACCTTTTATTCTACTAGGAAAAGTTTTCAGTATTTTTTTGAAGTTGTAATTTTTTTCCTCTGAATTAAATGTTCATCTTTTTGAAGGTTTATATTTAATAGAAGTTGTCATCATTTTGTATGTATTGTTATTGTTTTGTATTTAGTTTTAGATTTCCTGCCTGCCCTTTTTCCATATTTTTACACAAAATTTTTCAACTTTGTAGTAATCTCTACCCTGACCTGTCTTACCTACAATTCAGACATAGGTCTTAAAAACAGTTTTTCAGGATTCCTTATGTATAATATTTATGTTATCACAGGTAAAATTACTTGCTTACTGTTATATTTAGTAGAGAAGATATTTTAAAATAATGTTTCTGATCATAAAACTATTAATAATACATGTTTGTTATCAAAATATAAAAACTTACAAAGAAGAAACAAAAATCTCAAATTCTACCATACAGATATAGCTACTTCTAACTATGTTTTTATAATTTTCTGAGCATACCTGTCCACTTATGTAATTTCATATTTGGTGTTTCAATGTATAGTGTTATGTAAGCATTACTCAAGACATCAAATATCTTTTTTTAAACTTTTATTCTAAGTTCAGGGGTACATTTACAAGTTTGTTACATAGCTAAACTTGTGTCACGGGGGCTTGTTGTACAGATTATTTCATCACCCAGGTATTAAGCCTGGTACCTAGTAGTTGTTTTTTTCCTGATCCTCTCCCTCCTCCCACCTTTCACCCTCTGAAAGGCCCCAGTGTGTGCTGTTCCCCTCTGAGTGTTTTTGTGTTCTCATCATTTAGCTCCCACTTACAAGTAAGAAAATGTATTTGGTTTTCTGTTCCTGCATTAATTTGCTAAGAATAATTGCCTCCAGCTCCATTCATGTCCCTGCAAAGGGCATGATCTTGTTCTTATTTATGGCTGCATAGTATTCCATGGTGTATAGGTACCACATTTTCTTTATCCAGTCTATCATTGATAGACATTTACATTTACATTTATTTCATGTCTTTACTATTGTGACTAGTGCTTTAATGAACACACACATGCATGTGTCTTTATAATAGAATAATAATTATTATTTTGGGGGGGATAGTGTTGTTCTGTCACCAGGCTGGAGTGCAGTGGCACAATCTCAGCTCACTGCAACTTCTGCCTCCCGGGTTCAAGTGATTCTCCTGCCTCAGCCTCCTGAGTAGCTGGGACTACAGGCAAGTGCCACCATGCTCTGCTAATTTTTGTATTTTTAGTAGAGACAGGCTTTCACCATGTTGGCCAGGATGGTCTCGATCTCTTGACCTCGTGGTCCACCCACCTCGGTCTCAAGTGCTGGGATTACAGGTGTGAGTTTTATATTCCTTTGGGTATACACCCAGCAATGGATTGATGAGTTGAATAGTATTTCTGTTTAGGTTTTTTGAGTGTATATTTAGTCATTGTGGAAGACAGGGTAGCATTTAATCTTTTTTGAAAAGATAATTTTAAAATACATATAACATTAAAAGTTGGAGGCACCATAATCTATAAAGCCATTGCTCTATTGTTGAATATTTAGATTACTTTAATTTCCATATGGCTGTCAAAAAGTGCTATCAATTGCAGTGCATACTTACATATAGTTTTCATATGTTTAATTACCTGTTTAAAATTATTTTCAAGTAGAATTTCTGTTTTAAAGATGTACACTTTTTAATTTTTATATTGTCAAAATTCCCCAGAGAAATGTCATACTAATATACACTTTCATCAATACTACAGACTGTTCCAATAGCAATATATTTTATAACTTGCTTCCAATGCTATTGAATTAAGTATTGTTCATTCTGTTCTATTTTTTCTTATTTCTATGGCTTAGATGGGGCAAAAAAAAGAAATTGTTTAGGAAACATTGAAATATTAGAATGGCTACACTGATATTTCTTTTGATTTTATATTAAAGAAAATTAATTTATCCTGCTCTTACTGTCTGTATTTCCCCATAAAAATGTAAAGAAGCACATTAGATGACATTAGATGAGAGTTGAATGCATACCATTTCCTAAGAGCCAGGAACACTTGATACTATAATTTACTTAGGACCTTTTATTTATTTTTGTATAGGCTGAGACTGTGTAAGACTGTCTATCAAAACTAGGTCTTTCCTAGACCTGTGTACGTATCAATATACTATAATGAATATTTTGGTCTTAACAGTAATGAGAAGAGTTGATTATATAAATACCCGTTTTATGTGATTTTGATCAAGGGGTTGAACAAACAGATGAGACATTCTTCTTTTTCGTTATAAATACTCTTGTTCACAAGCAAAGTGAACTTGGGTAAGAAGTACCTTGAAACGGGCCAACCTTAGCACTATCCAATTTTGGATTCGGGTCTGGCATTATGTAAGTCTGAACAACCTAGACTTCGCAGTATATGCTGATGTCTGACAATTGTTTCATTTATTTTGAGGTCACAGAATCTGTGGGTAAGGTTTGATTTCACCAGTAAGAAATGGAGATAAATATCTACTTTAAAACATCTAGAGAACCAATCAACCCAATAATGTGTAGTGGTGACCTTAGCCAGAGATGAGGCAAAAAAAAAAAAAAAAAAAAAAAAATCTTCTGAGTCTTAGGGTTTGGGTAGGCTCAGGGCTAGAAGTGGACATGCTCCACTGTTGCTGGGACTTGGGGAGAAGCTCTTCTTAGTTAGAGGTCACATATCAGAGAGGAACGTCAGTTATTTATACAATAAAGGGCAATGTGAAGTCTTGTTGTTACTCTCCTCCAGTAGTTCCTATCTTTTCATGTGTTAAATTCTACAAAAACAAAAAAGTCTTATGAAATGTTACCACCCCCTTAATGTGGTCTGCAGGAGATTCACGTTAAGGCCTGACCCATGTTTAGAACAAAACGATACAGGAGAGTAAAGCAGCCTGCAGTGTATCAATTCATGGTGGCCAAGACATTTCACAGGATCCGGGAGTCCAGAGCCGGAGAGCAGGATTAGGATCCATAGTGCAATGGGTATGAATTTATAAACATGCCCCAGGAGGTTCCAGAAATAATTAGAAAGAAAATCATAGCAGAAAAAAAAATGTGTCTAAAGTCTAATGAGGTGAAGATTTATAGTGTTAAGAGTTGAGCATAAAAAGTGTGACTCAATACTTAGTGTAGTGTAATCTTGAATAAACTGTTTAATTCCCCCATACTATCGCAGTAAACTTAATCTCCCACACTTCTTTTCAGTATAAATAGTAATCTTACTTCTTTTCATTTTTTAAAACCATTTTAGGAATATCTGTGTAGAGTTACCCGATTAACCATTTTGACTAACCAAATTAAGTGACGTGATTGATTTAGCTGAATTATATCTCATGGTAGAGACATTTGATCAGTTGTTTTGCGATGGTAAAAAGACGATTAATTCTACCTTATGTGTCTACTTGCCAAATTAAAACATGCAGATTACTCAATGTTTTCTTCAAATTGAATTAACAAACCCTTTATATCTTCCCCTGATTTTTTGTAAATTATTTAAAACTTATTTTTAAAAAGTATATGAAACTCATACATTAAAAAAAGTATATAAAAACTCTTCAGAAATGTTCAGTTGTGGAAATTAAATTTGACCACTACATTCTAAGGAGTGGTCTGGCTAGCTCTGAATATAAGGAATCACCACTTTCTTGATCTATTTGAGATCAGCAAGTAACAAGAATAATAATCATCAAAATTTGTATGTTTAGAAGCTTAGATTGTTCATAAAAGAAAAATGTTATATACTAGACTTCAGTAGTCAGTTTCCTAGTATGCCAAAGGTAAACAAGATTAAGGAAAAAAAAGTGTTATCTTGATTCATCACTAATAATGCAATAAAAATGTTAATTCACACCTGTATTGAAAGTAAGTAAAATATATCTGATATATACAACACACTAATGGAGTAAAGGTCATTCATGAGCATTGAGCCTGTCTACCTTCCTTGGAAGTAAACATTGAAGAGATTATTGTTTTTTCTTTCCTAAAGCCCTTTTCATTGCAACAGAACAAACAAAAATAAATTTATCTTGTTTTTTGATCATGTCTTTGGTTGCAAAAAGAGAGAGCATTAGGCGAAGTATATCCTCAATAAAAGACTCTGCCATAGGATGAAACCAGCACCTTCATTATGAAAACAGTTATAAGGGAAGACAATATAATCACTGATAGAAAATGAAGTTTCACCTTCCCAAAAAGATTTTTGTAAGAAATAAAAATAACGGATGTATTGGCTTTGTAAAAGATGGTGTTATGTTCTTGTAAGACGCCTTTCATTATTGTGTTTCTGTGAATACAGGATTTCCAAAGGCAACTTACTAGTGTTTCCATATTTGATCAACATCAGATTTAAATCTGTTTTAAGATTTAGAACAAAATATGCTCATTCACTTTCAAGTTACAAAAAAAGATAACATTTCATTCTTTTAAAAAAATCTACCTCCCATGTGCTACTTTAGCTCAAATATTAAAATTTTAAATAGCATTTATGACAAGATTATCATTCTTAGCAAAGCAAGAAAATTAACTTGGGTTACAGGCTTTAGCTTTTTCAAGGGTTGTCAGAATTTCAGCAGAAACTGGATTCTTTGTACAAGATGGTCCAGGAAAAACACAGCCACTCTAAATGACGTTCTTTTTTCCTCAGCTTTTGTATGAGAGTCAAGAAAGGATATGGCCAAATCATAACACTACAGATCCTTCTTAGACCCTATGCTGTACATGAAGATTTTGAGATTCAGCGATAACAGCAAAGGAATAAATGTAGGATGAGAGTCAGAGTGAATTGAATTCATTGTTTTCTGCAAGAATAAAAATAAGGATGAAAATACAGACCAAAGGACCATTATCTGTCAATTAGATGTGGCTTCCACAGATACTCTAACAAACAAGTGACATTTTCAAACAAAAGTATGGCGTGGGTAAAAACTTCCACAACAGTGGCCCTCTCCTTCTGGAAGATAAATATCGTCCTCTTTGCATGTTCCACTTCCAGACTTTATTGCTAGTCTCTCCTTTTTATTTCATATTTTAAGATATAATAGAAAACAAATGAGTAAACAAACTTCTACACTCAAACAGGTCAAACAGTCCTTATGTAGACAATGTAAATGCCATATTCTCTACCATTCTCAAGTTTATGTTAACTGAAACCACCCAGCTAGAGAGGAGCACAAATAGAGGCCCCAAGTTGATGAGCCTAATCAGAAGAAGGAGTTAAAATTTTACAATGTTAGAATATTAACTTGCAGCAAGACTCTTTTTATTACCATGAAATCCGTATTATATTTAAGATGCTTATCTCAGCCTCTATATCTCCTCAAAGAAACTCTTTTCTTGTTCAAAATCACACTTAGAGAGTAGACTTAGTCATATTCCCCAGGGAGATGAAATAGGTCTTCTGATTAATGTTTTGTTTGAGTGTATATCACTTACCTGAAACAGAAAGGCTTGTTGCTGAATTGAAATGTCTTTGATGTAGGCTGTTTACTGTCATGTTCACACTTTCCCAGGAGACTCTAAAGTGGCTCTGCTGTTGATGGTTGCCTTACTCATGAAGGAGAGACCTGTTAATCAAGTATCAGAATCAATCTTATTGTTAATTTTTGTTTGACCATGGATTGACAGAACAATGGATGGTGACATGAATTAAAATTAATCTGTTGCCTGACACCCAAAACTAAATACTTGTGTTTAAAAATGTGAAAATGTTAAACATACAGAGGACAGGGAAAAAAAAAAACCATGAACTCTCAAGAATTAATTGAAGACGTTATTCGTAAGAAAGCTAAAGATCAATTGAAATGATACGGGAAAACTAGCTTCCAGAGAAAATGGATGTTTACTGAGAATCCCAGGTATTAGATGGAAATGCTCTATAATCAGTAAAAACCTGAAATCACACTAATTCCTGTAGCTCTAGGCTTGAATGGCACAGAATATGCAGTTTTGCAGCAGGAACTCCAAATGCCAATATTATCTTCATTCAACAAACGTCTACACTCTTGTTTGTTGAACTTCATTCAACAAACTTCTATCACTTGGTTCAAGTCTCATTAAGTCTCATTAAGAGACTTGAACCAAGTGATACATTAAAGTTTATATTTATTTTGGAAACATAGTTCAATGCTTCAGAGTTTTCTTTAACCATTTTTTTAAATGCATGAATTTAGTTCTGATTTGTATATGGGATAAGATGTAGTTCATGATTAAAGCATTAAGTATTGGATTTGTGTTTAGTTTGGTTCAAAAGTCTTTCTAGTTTGATCTAACTTTGAGTTTAAATTTTTCTAGGTGAAATATTGCTTCAGTATACTGTTTCTAAGCAGGTGGATGGCAGACCACAAAGAGATACTTGGAGGAAGTGTGAGCCTAATACACCATTCTAACTGTGAGTAATGGGTTCTGTTAATTCTATTCTATTAGATCATGAACATACAGTTTAGTCAATAGTATGCAAACTAAGCAAAGCCCTAATCCCCAAATCAGGTGGTGAGGATGTGGAGGAATTGGAACTCTCGAGTACTGTTGGTGAGAATATAATGGTGCAGTTGCTGTGGAAAACAGTGTGGTAGTTCCTCAAGAAGTTAAAAATAGAATTATCATATGATCCAGATATGCCACTTCTGGGTATATAGTCAGCAAAAATGAAAGTTGGGACTGGAAAAAAATGTTTACACTTATGTGCATAGCATGTTATTTATAATAGTCAAAAGATGGAGACAACCAAAGTGTCAAATGCAAACCATTGAATAATAAACAAAATTATGCACATATATATGCAATTGAATATTATTCAACCCTAAAAAAGAAGGCAATTCTGACATGTGTTACACCATGGATGAACCTTGACATTATGCTAAGTAAAATAAACCAATCACAAAAGGAAAAAATCCTGTAAAATTTCATTTGAATGAGATACTTAGAGCAGTCAAACTTACAGAGATAGTAAGTAGGTGGTTGCCAGGGGCTAGGAGAAAAGGGATATGGAATTTAATAGGTATAGAGTTTCAGTTTTGCAAGATGAAAAGAGGTCTGTGGATTGATGGTGATTTATATAGCACAGCAGTGTGAATATACTTAATGCCACTTACCTGTATACTTAAAAATAGGTAAGACGCTCAATTTTACGTGATGTTCTACCACAATTGAAATTGGAAAAAGTTATTCAGATGAAATTATGAAATAAATTTTTGTTCAATGTTTTATTTGTGTCATTACCATAAAATATTTCTAAGAGATGATGAAGAAATAATTTTCTAAGAAAATATTGAGGCCCTGTGTATTAGACTCAATTACTTTTTAAAAAAGTAATTAACTTTTAACTTCACAGATGTGCAATATCAAGTAAAATAAATGTCTGATCAGCTTTAACTAATTTTAAAAAATCATCCAATTATAATATAAGAAATATGTTTTAATTATTGTTGTAGGTACTGAACTCTCATAGAGCAGGAAGTGAGAAAATATATTTTAACAAGATATCTCAAAGTAGGACCTACTTAGATATTATATCTTTGGGGTGAATTTAAAAAGTTGTATTTCAAATGCTCTGATCATGAATGAGAATGCTGAAGTGTTGTCATCTTTCGAAAACCTATTTCATTTTTTACACAGCTTTTTTGAGGTATGTGTACATAAAATACACCTCTTGTAAATGTAAAAATTTAATGATTTTTAGTATATTTAAACAATTGTGCAACCATCACCACAATTTTATATTAGAACATTTTCATGACACCATTGTGTTCCTTTACATCTGTCTGGTGTCAATTCACATGATCACCCCAGGCTTAGGCAAGCACTGGTCTGCTTTCCTTCTCCATAGTTTGCTTTTTCTGGAAATTCCATGTAAACAGGATTATATAATATATAGTCTTCTGTGTCTGGCTTTTCTCACTTAGCATAATGTTTTCAGGTTCATTCAAGTTTCATTAGTCCATTCTTTTGTATTACAGAATAGTATTCCATTGTAAGAATATACCACATTGCATTTATCTACTTTGACAGGCATTTAGAGGTTTCTAGTTTATTATGAAGAATGCAGTTATTGTTCACATTCAAGTCTTGGACAAAAGTTGTCACTTTCTTCGGGCAGATATTGATTCACGGAATTGATGCGTGATATGGCTTGGATCTGTGTCTCCACCACATTTCATGTTCAATTGTAGTCCTTAATGTTGGAGATGGGGCCCGGTGTGAGGTAACTGAATGATGGGGGTAGATTTTTCATGAATGATCTAGCACCACCCCCCTGGTGCCGTTCTTACGACAGTGAGTTCTTGTGAGATCTGGTTGTTTAAAAGTATCTGGTACCTCCCTCCTTGTTCTCTCTTGTTCCTGCTCTGATCATATAACACATCTGCTCTGCCATTGCCTTCCACCACTATTGTAAGCTTCCTGAGGCCTCCCCAGAAGTCAAACAGATGGTCAGCATCATGTTTCCTATAAAGCCTACAGAACCGTGAGCCAATTAAACCTCTTTTCTCTATAAATTATTCAGTCTCAGGTATTTTCTCATAGCAATGCAAGAACGGCCTAATACCATGGATCATATGATAGGTTTTGTGTTTAATTATTATGAAACTTATAAGCTGTCTTCTACATATTTCATTCTACTTTAATGTTTCTTCATATTCCTACCAACAATTGGTATTATCAGGCTTTTTGATTATAGCCATTCTAGTGACTATGTAGCTCACTGAAATTTTAATTTACGTTTTTCTAATGACTGACATTGAGCATCTTTTAATGAACTTATTGGCTTTTTAATATTTCTTTGATAAAACCTTTTGGCACTTTTCAATTGGATTGTCTTATTAATAAGTTATGAGTTCTCTAAATATTTATGATTAAATCCTTAATGAGATATATGATTTGCAAGTATTTTTTCCCTGTCCATGACTTATTTTATCTTTAATAATGTCAACAAAAGTTTCATTTTTATGAAGTCTAATTTGTTACCTTTTAATTCCGTGAAATGTGCTTTGTGTGTCTTATCTAAGAAACATTCTCCAAACCCAAGATCACTGATCTTTTTTTCGTATAGTTTCTCTGAAAGTTTTATAATTTTAGCTCTTAACACTTAGGTCTATAACACATTTTCACATTTTTAGTTGATTTATATGCAGGACGTGAGGTAAAGGTGTAAGTTCAGTTTTGCAGATGAATATTCAATTGTTATAGAACCATTTGTTGAATAAACTATCCTTTCATCATTGAATTGTCTTTGCATTTCTGTCAAAAATCAACAGATCATAAACTTGAGGTTTTCTTCTTGCCTATTCTTAAGCCAGTACCACATTGTTTTGATTACTATAGCTTTAGAGTTTGTTTTGAAATTGAATGGTATAAGTTATCCTATGCTGTTCATTCTAAAAATTGCTTTAACTATACTAAGTCTTTCATGTTCAATCTATAGTTAAATTTGAGGAGACCTGCTCTCCTAATATGGAGTCTTCCAATCTGTGAGTATGGAATTTTTCTCCACAGATCTTTCTTAATTTATCTTCCAAAGTTCTGTAGTTTACCATATACAGGTCTCATATTTCTTTTGTTATATTTATTCTTAAATGTTTTGTTATTTTTATATTATGAATAAACAACTTTCTTAGCTTTACACACAAATTTTTCATTGCTAATATCTACAAATAGAAGTGATTTTTACATTTATCTTTTACACTTTGATTTTTAAAAACATTTATTAGTTCAATTATGTTTTTGGTACATTTCTTAGAATTTTCTATATGTAACATTATATTACCTTTGAATAAAAACTGTTTTGCTTCTTCTTTTCAAATGTTTATGACTTTAATTGCTTTTCCTTACTGAATACATGGGCTAGAACCTTCTCTTTGTTAATAATAGACATTCTGGCCTTATTTATGATTTAAAACAAAACATTGTCTTGCATAGTTAAGTATGATATTAGTTGCAGTTTTTCATGAATACTGTTTAACAGGTTGAGGATCTTTCCATCTAAGATTTTTGAGTTTTTATCATAAATAGGTGCTGAATTTTGCATTTTCTCTGTTGTTTATTAATATCAATAATTCTATTAATTGGTTTTGAATGATAAATGAACCTTGCATTCCTGGGATAAATCCCACTTGATCATCATGTATAATCCATTTTATATGTTTCTGAAATGTGTTTGTTAAAATTTATTAAGGGCTGTTGCATCTATATTTATAAAGAATATTGACCTGTTGTTTTATTGTGATAGGTTTTTGTATGGCATCATTTTGAGAGAGATATTAGACTCACGGATGATTTGGAAAGTATTTCCTTTTTTATTTTCTGAATTTGAGTAGGATTATTTCTTCTGTAAATATTAAATAATTCACCTGTGAAACCATTTAGGCTTGGACTTTTCTCTGTTGAAAGATCTTTAATTACTAATTACTAACTCAGTTTCTTCTTTTTTTTTTTTTTTAAGAGTAGAATGACATATTTATTTATTTTTATTTTTATTTTTTTATTTTTATTTTTTTAATTAATTTATTATTATTATACTTTAAGTTGTAGGGTACATGTGCATAACGTGCAGGTTTGTTACATATGTATACTTGTGCCATGTTGGTGTGCTGCACCCATCAACTCGTCATTTACATCAGGTATAACTCCCAATGCAATCCCTCCCCCCTCCCCCCTCCCCCCTCCCCATGATAGGCCCTGGTGTGTGATGTTCCCCTTCCCGAGTCCAAGTGATCTCATTGTTCAGTTCCCACCTATGAGTGAGAACATGCGGTGTTTGGTTTTCTGTTCTTGTGATAGTTTGCTAAGAATGATGGTTTCCAGCTGCATCCATGTCCCTACAAAGGACACAAACTCATCCTTTTTTATGGCTGCATAGTATTCCATGGTATATATGTGCCACATTTTCTTAATCCAGTCTGTCACTGATGGACATTTGGGTTGATTCCAAGTCTTTGCTATTGTGAATAGTGCTGCTTCTTTTCTTAATTAAAAAATATATTTAGGAGGTACAAGTGCAGATTTCTTACATTTATGCATTGCAGAGTGGTAAGGTCTGGGCTTTTAGTGTACCCATCACTCAGAGAGTGAGTACTCTACCCAATAGGCAATTTTTTCAGTCCTCACATCTCCACCCACCCTCCCATCTTTCATAGTCTCCAGTGTCTATTATTCCACTTTGTATGTCCATTTTTAGTTATTGTTTAGCTCCCACTTATAAGAGAACATACAGCATTTGACTTTGTTTCTGTAACTCTGTTTCTTTTTAAATCCATCACATCTCTGTGGATTTTCTATTTCTTCTTGAGTTTGTTTTGGTAATTTGTGTCTTTCTAGGCACTTGTCCATTTTATTAAATATCTATATGGCCTAATTTGTTTACATTAACATGATATTCCTTTGTGATTATTTTAATTTCTCTAGGTTAACAGTGATGTTCCCCATGTAATTCCTGATTTTTGTCATTTGTCATTTGGTCATTTCTGTTTTCCTCGTTCTATAAAGCTAAAGTTTTACCTATTTAATTGATTTTTTTAAGGAATCACATCTAAGTGTCATGATTCTCTGTTGTTGTTCTGATTTCTATTTCATTGATTTTACTCTGGCTTTTATTATATCCTTCCTTCTGATTACTTTGGGTTTCTCTAGTTTTTCAAAGTGAAATAGATTATTGATTTGAGATTAGTATTCTTTTCATACATAGGCCTTTGAAGCTATAAATTTGCCTTTGTGACCTTGAAAATAATGTGTATTCTGCTATTGTTAGGTGAAGTGTTTTATAAGTGTGAATTAGATCGAGTTAGTGTTGTCCAAGCCTTTTATATCTTTCCTGATTTTCTGTCTAGTTGTTCTAGCAATTATTGACAGTGAGGTACTAAAATCTCTAACTATAATTTTTTGATTTATCTATCTCTTCTTACAATCCTGTTAGAATTTGCTTCATGTATTCTAGGACTTTTTGAAATTAATATGGCCATTAGATTTATGTTATAATTACAATTTGCAAAAACTACATACACACACACACACACACACACACACACACACACACATCCTTTTACTTTCAATCTAATCTGTGTCTTTGAATTTAAAGTAGTCTCTTGTAAACAGTATATCATTGGACCTGCTATTCTGTTTAGTTTTACAATCTGTCTATTGATTGGTGTTTATCCCATTCACACTTAATGTCATTGATATATGAATTTGCATCTGCCATTTTGTTATTCATTTTCTTTAAAAGTTTTATAATATTTTGTTTCTTCACTCTTCTTTCATTTATTTTGTATTAAATACTATTCTGTATCCTTTTAGTTTCTCTGTCAATATTTTAAATGATATGTTTAAAAGTTATTTTTTTAGAAGCTGCTCGAGGGATTACAATATATATCATTTTATCAATATCTATCTTATTCTGAAACTCCTTAAATACAGTTAAATATAGCAATTTTGCTCCATTATACCTTCATTTCTTCCACATTACTTTTTGCTAGTTTGTACATATATTTTTGCTAGAAATATAGATTTAGAAAAGAAAACACAAATTACTTAATGTTTTGCATTTATTCACATATTTCCCATTTACTGTGCTCTTCCTTTCTTCTTATGGAGTTGGGTTACCATGTCCTTTTCTTTCACCTTTTCAGTGCTGCTAACAATAAAGTCTCTCAGCTTTTGTATATCTAGGAATGTATTATTTTCATATTCATCTCTGAAAGATGGCTTCACTTAATATAAAATTCTTGACTGACAGTTTTTTTTTTCTTTCAGCGCTTCGGATATGTCATTTCACTGCCTAATATCTCCCATTGTTTCAAATGGGAAGTCAGCAGTTTAGGATGTTGCTCTCTGTACATGATGAGTCACTTTTCTCCTGTTTCTTTCTAGAGTTTTTGTTTGTTTCTGGCTTTCACTAGTTCAACTGTGATGTGTCTAGGTGTGCAAAGCTCTTTGTGTTATTCTACATGGATTTATTAATTTATTCTACGTGGGATCTGTTGGTTAATTTTTAAAACTTCAAATCAATGAAATTAGAATTGTCTTCTTTCGTTTATTTTTCTCCCCTTTCATTTGTGGCCCTCCTAGGACTCCGTTACAAATCTGTTCATATGTGTAATACTGTTTACAGATTTGTGTGACTTTCTTCATCTTCATCTCTCTGTATTTAAGATGATGTAATTCCTACCAATCTGTCTTCCAGTTCATTGATTATTTCTCTTGCTGTTATATACAACCTGTAATTAATCTGATTTAGCGAAATGTTATTTCAGTCACTGTGCTTTCAACTCTATAATTTTATTCAGTTCTTCTCTATAGTTATTATTTATTGATATTCTCTATTTGATGAGTCATCATTATTTATTTATTTTTAAAATTCTTTGGTTATATCTATAATAGCTGTTGTGAAGTTTTTTTTTCTTTTTCTTTTTTATTTTATTTTTTGAAACAGGGTCTCACTCTGTTGTCCAGGCTGGAGTGCAGTAGTATGATCACAGCTCACCAGTCACAACCTTCTGGGTTCTGGTGATCCTCCCACCTCTGCCTCCCAAGTAGCTAGGTCTACAGGTACATACCACCACACCTGGCTAATTTTTTGTATTTTATGTACAGTCAGGATTTCACCATGTGCCCAGGCTGGTCTCAAACTCCTGGACTCAAGTGATCCACCTGCCTCAGCCTCCCAAAATGCTGGGTTGAGGCATGAGCCACCATGCCTGGCCAGAAGTTTTCAGTGCTAAATTCATCATTGCCCAATCTGAGATAACATATATAGACTTCTTTTCATGTTTTGAGTATAGGTCATACTTTTCTGTTACTTTACCTGATAGTTAATTTTATGTGTTAATTTGCTGGGTTATGATGTCTGGATGTTTAGTCGAGCATTATTCTGGATGTTTCTGTAAAGATGTTTTTGAATAAAATTGAGATTTAAGACAGAGGACTTTGCGTAAAACAAATTACCATCCACAAGGTGGATAGACCTCATCCAGTCAGTTGAAGGCATTAATAGGACAAAGACTGATCTCCCTGAGAAAGAAGGAATTCTGCCAGCAGACTGCCTTTGCACTTGAACTGCAATTCTTTCTGGAGTCTCCAGCCTGCCAGCCTATACCATCAGATTTTGGATTCACTAAGGCTCCATAATTACACAAGCCAATTTCTTAAAATAAGTCTCTCTATATATTTACACATCCTGTTGCTTTTGATTCTCAGGAGAATCCTAATATAATTTGCATAGCTCATAATTTTTTTTGAAAACTAGATTATATGATATATGTAGTAATTCTGGAATCTTATTTTGTTTGTTTTATTAACTTGACTGGATTTAGACTGTGGAATCTGTTTCCTCCACACTGTGGCATCTATAGCTCTGCTCAATTTTAAAATGCTATTCTTATTTTTAAGCTTGGTTTTCTAGGGGTTGCTCCTGTTTTTTCATAGTTTAGAGGTCAGCCAATGATTAATCACAGGTTGTGCTTAAACATCTTGAGACTGTGTAAGGCTTCCAACCTCCGCCAATTGATGTGTGAGTCAGTCAGGGAGCAAATTCAATGTTATGATAACACGACTTGGTTTTCCTAACTACACTTCATATCAAGTCATCCCGCTCTAGCAGCAATGCTGCTAGTTTTCATGGCTAGCCTCATCCTGGTTACATTAACTGTGCCAGAGTTACAGAATCTTTCTGTTCTTATACAAAGTTAAGCAGTTTTTCTTGAATAAATGCTTCTAAATTTATTGTTTGCCAATGGTTAATTTCCAGAGAACTAAAATGGTTATGGCAATTTCGTCCATTTTTTTGAAAGTTTTTCTGGAAGAGGACTGACTGATTTCTCTACTTTGCTATTGCTTGAAGTTTCACTCTGAAAATCTATTTCTTTTGAATCTTCATCTTTCATGTATAACATGCATCTCATCCAAGGTTGAATCAGCACTTTTGACTCCTTCAGTCTACCCTCTGACCACTCAACAGCAAATGTCACAGAGGTCCATTCTTAGCCCCGGTCTTTCAATGTTAACTCTGGCCTATATGAAGTTGTAGAAAGCAAACTTGTCACATTTGCCAAGATCCCAAGGTGTAAAATGGAAACTAATTATATAGATGACAAAAATCAGAATTTTGTCAACTGGTTAAGAAGCAATAAGGATTAACATAAAAACAAGTGTTTAGGTTCTGAGGATCAATTGCACAGGTATCATTGACTGGTTTGCAGCCTCTCTGCGTTACTTCTTTCCCCTATGTATTTTCCTAACCATCCAACCGGGGAAAGGTTCAGGCTTATTTCCTGACTATCCATATGATGTTTAAGCTTTCATGTCAGGTAATGTTCATGAGTGTGTCTATCTCCTTGCTTGTTATATATTAGTCACTTAGTGAATGGAAGTTTTATTATTGCAAACCAAGTGTTTCTGGATTCCTCGTCTATTTCCTCATGCTTTCTAAAAATTCTAAGCATCTGTCTATAGAATCACAATTTTTCTCTTCTCTGTTGTTAAGAAAATGAGTAGAAATCCTGGCTTCTCCTTATCTTTCATTCCTTATATTCATTCACTTTGCTATCTTTTGCTAGTTATTTTATCTATAAAATATTACTTTGTGAATTTCTGTTTCCACTAACCTAACAAGACTCTCACCACCTTATACCTATATTATCACAATCGCTTTGTAATGCTCACCTGACATTGGTCAGAACATGCAGTGGGGTTTTCAGGGATAGGCAAGAATGAGCAACTCAAGTTCTTTTATTTTGATTTACTCTTGAAGCAGCTATAAAGCAGGAGGCAATATACATGAAAAAGACAAAAATGCAATGCTTGGTCACAGTTTTTGGATTTTCTTGGTATCTTGTAGAAGCATGTTCAAACTGTAGTCTTGGCAGCCTACGTGGTTTGAAACATCCATTAGGACAGAGAGTTCAAGAATAATGATATCGCTGTCCTTCATAACTCAGGTATATCGGCACTCAAAAGTGAGGTATTTTTTATCATAGAGTACTATAATTCTGCTCCTCAGTTTGCCTGATATTCAAATAAAGGGCTTGGAAATTCTTGCTGTGTTTGTAGACATTGTCTATATTCAATGCCCCCTATTCTTTTTCCATTCACTCCTAGCCTCAAGCTAATCTAGCTTTTGTCTACAATATTCTGTTCCGAATATACCCCCTTTTTAAATTTTCAATTAACTCCACATTGTTAAATCTTATGGCCAAATTTCTGTCTTCACCTTATTTGTGCCACCTAAGAATTTGACACAGTATCTCATTCCATCCTCCTTGATACGTGGTCAGTTAGCTGCCAAGATACAGGGGCTGCTGATCTTCCATTTGCTCTTCCCAAGGCACACTTTATTCATCTCCTTTCTTGTGTTTGGCCCTGTGAGGCTAACCTGCAAGGATTACATCAATAGGCTCTTGTGCCTTCTGGCTTTCAGTGACATCTAGTCAATGGAAAGCCCTAGTAAGAGATGAGAGGGAGAAGGATGAGGTCAGGTGTGTATTTTCTTGACTCCCTCCCTTGAAGTTTGCCTTGAGCTGATTGTATGCCTCCTCTCACAGTAGTGAAATCTATCCAACTCCCTCCTTCAATTTATAATCAACTCTACCCAACTGTCTCCCTCAATTTATAATAAACTCCCTCCTTGACTCATGAAGTCTAGAGACAACTAGCATTGGGACACTTTACTATCGCCAGTGGTTTCCTGAACCCACACCTTTGTAAACAATTTTCACTCCTCTATTTCCACTGGTATCACTCTACTCCAAGCCTCCTATTTTATGTCAGTTATAGCACTAACCTCACCTCCTGTTTCAGTTTGTGACCTCTTAACTCTATCCATGAGTCTATTCTCAACACAGCAGCCAGAGTAACCCTTTTGAAATCTAAGTTAATATCATGTACTACTCTGTTTCAAAGCGTTTTAGGAAAATTTATTAAAAGTACAAACCAAAGTTCTTACTGTTTTCTGAAAGCCTCACATTCCCTGGCTTTTTTAACTCCTGTGATTTGATTTTCTACTGGGTTCCCTTGGTTCATTCCATCCCAGAGTCAATAGCTTTCTTGCCATTTCTCCTACAAGCTAGTGTGCTTCTCCTGCCCTAGGGCTGTTAGGCTGATTATCCTAGAACACTCATTCCCCACAGACCTCAAGTCTTTACTCACATATTACTTTATTAATAAGGCCTATCATTCTTAAGCTTTTAAAATTTACAGCCCATTCTGTGCTGTTATCCTCAACCCTTGTTATTCTGCTCTAATTTTTTTCATAGCTTTTATTACCTTCTAAAATACTATTATCTACTTATGTATTTGTTATATTTACTGACTATAACTCTGTTTCTTCTTATGAGGAAGCAAGTTCCAGGAAGTCAGGGATCTTTGCCTAGAACAGAAATTATCATATACATGGTAAATTTAGGATATGTAACTGTTGCATGAATGAACATCTCAGATCAGGGGCAACCTCCTTTTATATGTGCCTGTGCTGTGGGATCCAGGATTTTTCCATTTAGGTTCACTGGAATCTTTCACCCGTCCTAGAGAATTTGTAATCTAAGTGCATCACAACCCAATTCGTCTTTCATGTTGTTATTATTCTCTGCTGTTCAGGAGACTTAATATCTTTTGGAGACTTCTTCAGTCTTCCATAAAAATTCTGGCCAAATGCAGTTCTCTCCTACTTTTACCAAGATGTATTCTAACATTAGATGAAGCATCATATTAAAGTGTTGTGTTATTTATTATATGTATATAATATACACATATATATGTATTTATATGTGTATATATTCATATTGTCTGATTTGTAATATATATACACATATATGTATTTATATATAAATATATGTATATACACATATATATGTATTTATAAGTGTATATATACATATTGTCTTTCCAATCAGCTTATAAGCTTCTCAATGATAATTATGTCATGCAATTGTTTGGTGATCTCTGAATGTCATATAGAGAATGTTCAAAAGATATTGTGAAATTAAATAGAATTTGAAATTTTTTCTTTTAACAATAATTAATATTCCTTTAATTCATTCAAATATACTCAAAATACTTTCTCAAATATAAGATCAAATTTTGCTAAATTTATGTGACCTTGTATTTGCTTTTGATATAAAATTCCTTATATGCTTGCCTTGAAAACGTAACTTCTCATACATTTGTTCTGAAACTTTAAAAAAAATTGGATTTTTTAAGGTGTTTAGATTTGAATAAAATGTAAGAAATTTATAAAGACTAAAGTCCTCAGAAAAAATGTCATGTGCATTTTCTCTGGGTCAATCATATATTTGCAAACTACATACGGATATAGAATAATATCTAAGAATTCTTGTGTTGAATACATTACATGCTCATTAATGTTCTAAAAGTGACTCCACATGTGTACTGGGATATGGAGTCACTTGTCCAATTTGTGTTTATTTCCTAACTGGTTAAATATATTGATTCCACATCGGATTTGGGAGGCTGGTGATTTTTCTTACAACATCTAAGTTACTTTAATAACAAATTTCTATTTAATAATAACATATTATTTTATATCATTATATATATGAGTCCGATAGGCTCTGGGAAAAGGCATTCAGATACATTATCTCCAAGTTATTGTACTGCCTACTGAATTGATTCTTTACCAGCTTTGTTTGTAAAGCATAAAGGAATAAAAAAGAAGTGGGAGAGATGACAGGACAAAATTACAGTTGGGCTATATTGACCAGTGCTATGGAGCATATGTCTCTTTTCTGTAATTAGATTTCTGTTCTTTTCTTGTAGGTATTTTGTTTACCATTTGATCATCCCAGAATTGGTCCCTTCATGTTATTAATCCTTTTCAGTTCTCATTCAAATTGCTTAAGAACATTAGAGTGTCTTAATCTCCTGTTTAAAATAATGTGGCTGGTTTAATTTTTAATATTTTCATATTTGAACCATCTGATACCTAAGTGAAGATTTAACTTCTGTTGTTTTGAAAACAATATTTTGCAATAGATTATTTAGAACCATGTAATTTTCTTCCCAACACTCATTCTAGGCCATATGTTAAAAATGTTATTGCTATTTGGCAAGTGCCCAAAGTCACACTACTTAAGACTCCTACCTGGTCTACCTCCCATCCCTAGTCGCTTCACCCTGCTTTCTGAGTCCAGTCCCACAACCTCTTGCCTGTTCCTCTGTCTCTTCTCTGCTCTCAACCTCTCTTTCAGACCTCCTATACTTCTCCTTTCCAGACTTCAACAAAGTTCACATAAAAGAGACACAGGGCTCAGAAAACACATAAGTGAACTCCTTTCAAAACTAAGTACAAATGCCAAAGCTCTCCTTTTAGTTTATTCAGCAGCAATATAACCTAGTGGTTAAAAGCACAGACTTTAAAGTTTGGGTTTGTATCTTGTCTTTTCCTCTGTTATTGCAATCTTTGTTCATAATTTCTAAGAGCTCAGTTTTCTTAATTGGAAAATGAAGGTAATAAAAGTCCCCTACATGATGTGTCTGCATGAGGATTCAATATATTAGTGTTTGTGTTAATATATAAATACTTAATTTTAACATATAACACACAAGTACTTAGAATAATACTTGGCCCATAGTAAATGCTACTTATGCTATTACTATGTAATTATCAGCATGTTAGTACACTATTAGTATCACTATAGCTACATTATAGATACATACATTTTAACTGATACTATTATTAGTAAGCTTGTTCACAATAATGAAGGGGAGACTATTCATGGAAAATCATACTAGACTATATTCTCTGTTATAAAAAGATTGTTTTAAAAAACTTATGAACAATCTCTCCTTGATCTTTAAGCACATATATGGAGTCTACTAAGGCAAAACAGGGCTGCATAGCATATTTTTTATTAATCCTAATAATTTGTTACAAACTCTTGATTGCTTCTTCTGTTCTTGGTTAAAAATTTTTAAATTGGCTTTTATCTTTGAGGAAACATGATTCCAACATCTCCAAATCTATAATTTTATTGTGGTCTGCAGTGTAACTAAGCAGACTCTAACAACAACAAAAACATAGCAAGTACATTGAGGGAGAGATGCCAAGACTATAGACAATTTAAGTTTTCTGGAATTTTCACTCTTAACGGTTTGCCAGAGTCATATGAGAAATCAATGTCTTCCTTTCCAATCGCAATATTATCACTGGATCTTTTTCATTACTTTTGCAATTTGGAGCATCTTGGCTACAAAATTAAGAGATTATTTTTTCTCAGTAAAAACTGAATAGGTAACAAAATAAAAACGTAGACATGTATAAATTGTACACTTTAGTATTTACGGATTGAGATGTCAATCACAATATTAGAGATATAAGAAGGGACGGTTACAACAATTTTACCATCAAAGAATCTACTCACATTTCATTTTGTACCAATAAAGGTTAGGCTCTGTGCTAGTCAATCCTGTGGTGGATAAAAACAGATATCATTTACTTTATTATTGTCTTAGGCATTACACTAGGTGCTGGGGAGACAAAAACAAATAAGATACAGTGTGTAGGTCTTCATAGCCTGGTGGGAGACAAAGCCTTAGTCGTCAAACATCTCCAGCTTAGTTATCAGGAAGAAAAAAAAAAAAAAAAAAAAAAAAAAAAAACATGTAAAAGACTTCGCTTGAATTTCATTACCAAACTTCTAAGCCTTGCAGACTATCACAAGCAAAACTTGAGTGAGAGAAACCAGACCTGAAAAAGTACATTCTTTGTGTTTTCATTTCAATAACGTTCAAAATGAGACAGAACCAATCTGTGGTGTTAGTAATAAGGAAAGTGTCTCCCCCTTGCAAGGGGTGGTGATTGGAAGAGAGCACAAGGGAGGCTTCTATGATGCCGAGCTGGGAATGAATAGTTATTCAGTTTCTTGATATGGGTGCTGCCTATATGGGGTTGTTCACTTTGAGAAAAAACACTTAAGAGTTTTACACTTCTCAGTGTGCATGTTATACTTCAATTAAAGAAAAATCTCATGAGTGGTTAGAATTCCAAAAGCATTCTTCTGATATTCTGCCAAATTTCTAGAGAGAGGCACAATAGCATCCTCTTGTTTTTCTCCTTCTCTAGGACTCCTGCATTTCCTCAGGGCTAGCCTTGGGTCTTCCTGGGCTAACTCAAATATAACAGGTAGTCATGTCCTTAGGGTCCACCGAATATATATTAACATGCATTTTTCATTGGCTTCACAGACTTGATTGGAGGCTTTTGAAGCATATAGAAAAGTGGTTTACACTGGGATCATGCATGGAACTTTAAATGTAATAAGTATCATTGTTCATAGACACGTTCTTTGTCCACCTTTGTGGAGTTTTCCTGCATCTAGTTCTATATTCTCCCCATTTTTCTCATTTTGACTTTTCTTCTCTATATTATCTTCCCTCTGTATCAGGTGCTCTTTGTGCACTTCTTCTATCCTCTCTCATTTATCTGACTCTGACTCCAGCCATGACTGCAGGGAAATGTTCTTTGTAGGCTTTGACTCACTGCATTCTGGCAGCATCTCACCCCAGTCACATACCAAGTGTTGTATAAGGCTCTTCTGATGCTGTGGCCTGGGATGCCAGGAGAAGCCTGTACACATGCAGGACCCGAGAGTGCAGGAGTTAACATCTGACACAATCCTCAACCAACAGAGCGCTGATGGATGTTACTCCTTGTCAGTCTTCAAGCGGACAATCCTGAGAGGCATTTTAAATGTTTCTCAGAACTTCCTGGAGTGATTGACATGCTGTTGTTACAGCAGTGATGGACTGAATAACACCCCTCCTTTTCTTCTTCCTGTTTCTGTGATTGATTTCTTATTCCTGCTCACTGCGATTATCTTTCACATAAATTATCTTATTAAAATCTTTGAGGCATTGCTTTCTGAGGGCCATGGTTAGGACCAATTGGTACTTAAAAGTAGATGTGCAGGATAGGGTTCCAGAACGGATGGAAATAAGAGCCTTACTGGGAGCAGACAGTGGGATGAAGATGAAGCCTAGGCGTGTTGTGGCATCACAATTAGTTAGTTTCTCACTTTTGGTGGAATAGGATGAGGCTGGGTGAAGGGTGAAGTGCTGAGGTATTCAGGGGCTCTAATAATGCTTTGGGGGCAGTAGGAATTTGAAGGATTAAGGAATTTACTGGCCGCTGTTTACAATTTTAGAAGATTGAGCCTATACAGATAGTTAAATTACCAACTCTCAAATTAAGGCCTTCAAGGTAGCATCTAGAATAACTTTCATATCCTCCAGTCACAGAGCAGACTTTACTTATAACCAGACCAAGGAGCTTCAAAGGAAAGTCCAGCCTTGAAAAGTTTCCTATGCTTTGTCTACTGGGCCTCAACCAGTCTCTTTCTAATCACTGCAGTGCTTACTCAGTGGGCTGTGAAAGTAGAGACCCAGGTGGAAGCTATGCGTGGCTCTAGAAATATGTATGCCGCAGTCAACAGACACATGAAAAAATGCTCATCATCACTCACCATCAGAGAAATGCAAATCAAAACCACAATGAGATACCATCTCACACCAGTTAGAATGGCAATCATTAAAAACTCAGGAAACAACAGGTGCTGGAGAGGGTGTGGAGAAATAGGAACACTTTTACACTGTTGGTGGGACTGTAAACTAGTTCAACCATTGTGGAAGACAGTGTGGCAATTCCTCAAGGATCTAGAACTAGAAATACCATTTAACCCAGCCATCCCATTACTGGGTATATACCCAAAGGATTATAAGTCATGCTACTATAAAGACACATGCACACGTATGTTTATTGTGGCACTATTCACAATAGCAAAGACTTGGAATCAACCCAAATGTTCATCAATGATACACTGGATTAGGAAAATGTGGCACATATTCACCATGGAATACTATGCAGCTATAAAAAAGGATGAGTTCGTGTCCTTTGTAGGGACAAGAACAGAAAACCAAACACCGCATGTTCTCACTCATAGGTGGAAATTGAACAATGAGATTACTTGGACACAGGAAGGGGAACATCACACACTGGGGCCTATCATGCGGAGGGGGTAGGGGGTAGGGATAGCATTAGGAGATATACCTAATGTAAATGATGAGTTAATGGGTGCAGCACACCAACATGGCACATGTATACATATGTAACAAACCTGCACTTTGTACACATGTACCCTAGAACTTAAAGTATAATAATAATAAAAAAATATGTATGCCTTCTTCCCAAGGCTGACCTAGCTACTACACTTCTGAATACCCAACCTGTCAACCTCAGAGATTGATGATGATTCTTCTGCGTAAGATGATCCTGAAGAGACTAGTCAGCCACTTGGATGTCTTTCCCCACTGGAGGAGGCAGCAAGAGTTTATCCAGGAATTGATAGGGACTCCAGATCTGCTTTTATTTCCTTGCTCAAAGTTGCTTTACCTGCAATATGATCTAAGAGCACAAACAATGCCTTATTCATTGGCATGCATTTTTTTTTCCACAATATTGTCTCCAAATGAAGGATTCATTTTATAGCTATGGATATGTGACCATGGAATTCTATGGTCATCATATAAATATATGCATGCAATCACAAGAAGCAGTCAGCTTAATAGAATAAGAATAGTCTATTCAAATATTTGCTAGCTGCAGCTTGGAAACAAAACCTTGCAGTGTTAGAGTACTAAATCAATGTGCTGTTACCTTAAAAGCTGGAACACCTAAGTTGAGAAACAAGCACTAGAAAAAAGGATTGGCCCCTCTCACCACCATTTCCAATGACCCATTTGTGGATTTTGGGCTTTCAAATTTAAGCTATGTACTTTGAACCTTAAATGTCCACATTCCCCAATATGACTCCTTCCACCATGGGACAGACTAACAAGGAGTAACATTTATCCATCAACTCCCTTTTTGTTTAGGATTATAGTAAAAGGTGTTAACTTTCATGCATTTATAAAGGCTTTGCATGTGTGCAGGCCTAGCGGGCTTCCCTAGAATCTCATGCCATAATTTGTTTTCTACTGGACACAAAATTTCTATTGAGCTTGAAGCTATGACTATTGGCAGATCACTTTAGAATCCTCATGTCAGTGGACCAGAAGACAAAGAAACTCCTAATTAATTTGAGGGGATAGGGCGTTGTTATATTAAAGCAATAGAAAGGAGGATATCTGGAACTCAAGGTATTAACTGAAGAATTTATTGGAATTTCTATGCCCAGTGATAATAGTGAATGAACAATTTAAATAATTCTTAATAAGGGCAAAACTAATGAGGGCTCAGACCCTTCAGTAGTGAAAGTGTGTGTCACCCCCATAGGCAAGCAGCCAGAGTAGCTGAAGGCTTAGCATGAGAGAAATTTAAAATAGGTGATAAAGACAAGAGATGATAAAGATCAATTAAGACTTGGTGATCAATTGCATTGGAAAAGGGGGAGAATTGTGTCTTGTTTCACAAACTTCCCTTTACTAAGTGATTTGAAGGTCAGAACCTAGAAGACTCAATTAAAGATTGGACTTAATGAAAGGCAGGAACACGGCAAGGAGTAAACTGAACCATATGACTCTTTTTCACTAACTCACATTTTCTTGACCTCGTCTCTGATTCCAGTTATAGCTCCATCAAATTAATTCTGTGTAAGCTTCAATATAGCTTGAACTGACAGTATCTTTTCTCAAGCATGCACCAAAATATCTTTCAAGTCTTCATTGACTCTGCACCATGGGATACTGATGGAGCCTACTCAGGTCATATGCAAGCACATCTGAAATGCGAGGTTATTCATGCCCTCTGGGCAAGGCTCTACCAATGGGGGATGGAGGATGATCAATAAATGCTTTTTTTTCTTTCTTTTTTTTTTTTTTTTTTACCATCTTCAGGTAGAAATTTGAGATGCAGCAATATATTGATTTTTCCTCCTTCCTAGTTTGAATCTCTGTGGTCCCTTACTCCTGCTCCCTGGAACTACCTTTTAATAAACCAATAATAATAATCTAAGTTTCTGACTGAGGTTCTATATTTGGTATTAAAAACATACTTTCTTCCTCTAATTTCAAGCATCTTCCTCCCTTTTCTGATGTCTTGGTACCAGCCACATCTCTGCCCAGAGGATCTCACTTGTCCCCAGCAGGCTTTTGAAACTGTATTTTCCAAATAGAGAAATGTCTCTCCCAAAGCAGAATTCAAGTATCTTTTTTTGTTTATTACTGGCTGATTTTTCTTAGCCTACAATTATGCTCAAGTTATTCCTATCTAAAATATCCATGCACACATACATACCTACCAACATAAATTCTAAAACAAAACAAAGTCACAAAGGGCACAAAACTATTCACTTGACTTTATGTCTCTCTTCTCAAAATAATAGTGACATTTGTTGAGTGTTTACTATATGCCAGGTGCTATTTTAGCCAATTACATACAATATCTTGTTTTATTTTCACAAATCCTGGGGAGGTATTATTACTACCCCAAATTGTAAAGACAAAAAGCTGTGGTTCCTTGATGTTATGTAACTTTCTCAAGGTCTTATCTTAAATGTCCGAGCATGGATTAAAACGCAGGTCTCTGCCTCTGGAGTATGCATAATTAGTACATCAGGATTGCCTTAAGAACATGCATACTGTTTTCAACTCTTCACTTCCCACTTTCCTCTCGATTCACAACAATGACTTCCCATTGAAATAGCGTTTGCTAGGGTCACCAATAAACCCCCAACATGCAAAATCCAATGGATGCTGTTTATCCCTAGTCTTATATATAGACATCTGTAGTGTTTGATAAAATTGAATGGTTCCTCATCTTCTTAATTTTTTCAGACTTGTATCTCTTACTGTTTGTTCATGATCTTTTTCATAGGTTTTTCTTTTTCTCACATTTTAGGTATTATGATTACAAGCTTCAGCGCTCAACGTCTCTTTTCACTTATAATCTCTCTCTGGCTGTCTGCAACTGCTACTTTCTTGCATTGAACTCTTAACGGCATTTACAAAAACCAGTTTTACCTGAGTTTTCTACAACTAATTTGTGTAAAATTTAAATAATCATTGTCTCCTAAAGTTATTTTTTCTCTTTCACCTTAGTCATCTCCTTGTTAAAAGTAGAAATTTGGAATCTTTCTTGAGGTCTCTGGGAAAGTTGTTTCAGACTGTCCATTTTCCCAAATATTATCAACTTTAGGGTACAAAGCCAGATGTCCTTAGAGAAACCTTAACTCAGTCAAAGTTTTAATTGAAGGAGCTAAGACGTAACTGAATACTTTATGCTCAGTGAGAGATAAGAATGATGTCAATGGGATATGATGTGATGCTTTAGACTTACTTTGCAGGTGATTATCAAAATACAGTTGCTTTGGAAGTTGAGGAAAAACATCTTCCAGGGAAAAGGAGCTTTCTATTGGCCTCTAACTGCATGCTATCATTTTTACTAAATAGTGGTATTTTTTATTAAAACATTTTCTCATGGTCTGTTGCCACCTGAAAGCTTTGAACTGTGGATATATAGAAAAAATCTGTTCTGACTTGCCTTAGCCTTGGGACCAATCTTAATAGAATATGCAGCAGTGTTTATTTGCACGCTGATTATGAAACTTGTTTTCATTTAAACTCTTCTTGATTTATTAACCTCATTTAGAATTTTAGAGTTTTAGATTCTTTGCAACTGATTAAAACAAAGTGCTGTTGTCCTTCCAAGAATAGAAACTGTTCCTTCCTTCTCTTCCATGTGGAAGTCAGTTTTTTGAGACCATGTTTGTTTTCATCTTGATATCTCTATGGTGTGAACAGCTTTACTTTGACAACCGCTAATCATTTGAAGTAAAGACAATGAAGACAGCCACAAAAGCTTTTTGGAATTACTTAATGTGTGTCCCTTTCTGTACTGTCTTTGTCAGCCTTGTCTACTAGTCAAATAACAGTTAAAAAAAAAAGTTATATTATTCCACCTAAGAAGAAAAACATACCTATAAACGCCCATGAATAAAATCAGATGAAACCAGTTATTTGGATGGCAGAATTGTTTTTCATGTGCTGCAACTCATCTCTTTCTGGGGTACTTCAGACTACATGGGAACACATGGACCTAATGACAAGGTCTTCTTTATGTGGCCCCAACGAAGATGTGTTTGGATGGCAATATAGACCTTGTGTTCTTCTGAATGTTCTTTGTGCTGTGTTGACTGCAAAGACATTACACTTACCTGATTATTCATATTATTAGGATTAATATTATTTTTTTAAAGAATAAAACAGTCTCATTGGCTTAATGAAATGCTACCACTTCCTTAGTTCATTAGTATGTATATACAATAATTATATATACACACACATATATACACACACATATATACACATATATATGTGTGTGTATATATATAGTCAGTGATTACCCTTGTGACAGAAGCAGAGTATCAGAATGAGGTGATCTGAAGTTATTTTCGTACTTACAGTCTTACTGAATTGATATTAAAAATTTGGTTCTTATTTTACCTGCTATGCTCATTTCATACTGTATCGCTATTTTCAAATATCACTCCCATAAAACATTTGTTGACTTTTAAATCTCTTTTTTCTGACCATAAGCAGAAGATACAAATAACTTAGATGGCCAATATATTTTTTAAATGTAGACCAGAAGTATTTTTAAGCAAGGATCCTTTAATCAACCCCATAAGAAAGATTGAGGACTCAAATTATTACATTTTCCTGTGACCTCCTAATCTACACTTTGTGTTTTAGTTGAAGGAAAAACTCACTTTATCTCTGTTTGATAAATACTTTAAAATGCAATGCCCATACACACAGTTTCATTCTTCAATTACTTTTCCTCCACACTGACAAACCATCTAACACTATTTAATGGTCTCTCCTAGAGCACTTCATGATTCAGAGTCCTCCAACTGTGACAAATCAAAAGGCACCTATGTATTCTTTGGGGTTTTTGTTTGCAAAAATGTCAAAAATTCAATTTAGTTTGGATTTTGATGTGCATTAATCTTCACAACCTTTTATGCATCAATTAACTGGTAAAAGTTACCAGGGCATCTCTTCACTGAATGCGTCATGAAGGCCTTTAGTCTTTTTTCTTTTTTTTTTCTTGTATACATTCTTTGCTGTTTTCACTGTGAAATACTTGGGTTTTTCATTCTGGAAACCTGATTTATGTGAAAACAAGCTTAGCTGGGTTTTCTAAAAGTATATGCTCTCTACCCAGCATGATTTCGGTGAGGCAGGGTCATAGTGGGAGCCCTTACAACAGAGCTTAAGGAAACGTGTGTTTGTGTGTGTATGTGTGTGTCTGTATTATTCATAAATTATAGAACTGGAACAACTTTGGAAGGCATGAGCCCCAACCCTCTCACTTTGCAGATGCAGCAAAATTAAGTTGGGTGTTTTGTAAGATCAGCTGGTTAAGAGCATATTTAACACACACAAAAAAAACCTCAGCAATTTTTAACCCTTCTAGAATATCACAGTACCATTGTCACTTTGAGATAGGGTTTGTGTTTAGAGGTTACAATTCAATTTTACCCACCTTCTTTACCTATGATGAGTACCTCCAGACCTTTCAATGAAGGTAATGGCAAAACCACAATGACTTTTGTCCAACCTAATACCTTTAGTCTTACTAGTAAGAATGAGGTGATTCCTAATTGTGAGAAAAATTTGGAGCTGCCTCAGTCCCACTGAAAGGAATGGACATCCTATTAATTTTATATCACCACTTTAGCTTAAAACTTTTAGCATAGAAGAGTGGTGAGGCTATTGGCTTTCCTCCCTCAAACTCATCAGTAAGGCATAAATCATTTCTGAATACTTCTTGCTTTCTCCCCATTCTTTAACTTTTGGAGCCAACTTTCCACTTAATCTATTATTCCTGGACCCTAGACATGGTAATTAACCTCAGACATGGAATATAGTCAAAAATGCACTCTGCAAACAGCATTACATTAGAAACATTTTAATTGTGTTCAGCAGCATTTCTTAATTTAATCTGAAAGGTTACACTATCTTCCATATGAATCAATAACCATTTAATTTCTGGATGAAGGTTAAAATGATTTTCTCTGACTTACTAGCTTGGCATAAGGCTATGCTTTGGGCCATTAATTCACCTTGTAAAGTCTTCGCTTGAATTCTTCTGAGCGCTAAGAGAGTGGAGCAGCCTTTAAGAAATAGGTCACTTTATTAAATGATAAGTTGTAAGACAGACTCAACAACAGTTTCTCTCTTTGAAGAGCATTAGCTCTAAGATAATGGAGTATTTTTATTTTGTGCAATACTTGGAATGAGAAGATCTACAGTTTAGGGGCAAGACTATGGGATTAATCATTTCTCTCTCTCATTGAAGAGACTTCATTGTTAGAATTCAGTATCTAGCTGAATCAATAAGTTATTTCTTGTTAGAACATAATCCTTTTGAAGAATTTTTATATTCTATAAAGTCTCTGTTTATAGATATTATTAATGATGACTGTTATGTTAATAAACTACAATGATGATTTTGGAAAACTTTCACCTAGTCCCGATGACTTTTGTTTTATTACCAGTCTATTGCAACATCTTTTTAGTGTATAGAATCTGTAGTCAGTTGTAGAAAGAGAAAGAAATATCCATGACTTTGAGTTATAAAAACTTGAAAGTTCTATAGTCATAAAGTTAGAATTATCATTAATATTTTTCTTATCACTAATACTCGAGCACATGACACTATAGCCTATAATATCATGTAATATATACTTCAATTAAAATATTCTAAAGAAATGAGTGAGAATCATTGCATTTGAAAGCAAGAAAGAGAGACCCTGGAGATCTCCTAGTTCCACAGATCAAGATGCCACATCTGAATTAGATTAAGTGACATGTCAAAGGTTGCATAATTAATGACAAATTTGGCACTAAAACCTTACTACGTCAGAACTCTTTCCACTAAAACCTTACATTTCTTGAATATTTAGAACATTTATTTTAAGAAAGAATGGCATAAAGTCTGGGCAAAGACATGCCAAGAGTTCTATTATACTTAAGATTTTAAATGTTGCTCTTCTGGCCTCTGCTCCTTGGCTAGCTTTTCATCTCCCTGTATACAGTTCTCCCTCTACTATCTCATGCAAATACTGATTACCACACTGCTGGTTTTGCTCAGGTATCCTGTATTGATACACAATACAGCAAATTATCCTAATCCACTCTGCCTCACAAAATAATGACCTAAAAGTTCTCAAGTATGCACTCATTGGGATCATCCAATTATCCTATTCCATTCTGCCTCACAAAATAATGACCTAAAGGTTCTCAAGTATGCACTAATTTGCCCTCCAAACATACCATTAGCCACCAAAGTCTGCTAATTCCACTTTAGAAAAGACTCCAAAATCGGTGCCTTGGTTTCTCATGCTTTTCCTGTCTTCCTCCTGAGATCACTGCAAAGCCCCCGTCACCTTCAGTCTTCCTATCACATGATCACGTGCTTTGACTTCCCAAATACAGTCTCTACACTCTTCTAAGTTAGTTCTTCCTAAAGGCAAATTTGAGCCCATCATTTCTATACTTAAAAAGCTGCATGACTCTGCAATGCCTTCATGTTCTGGCTCAACCCACCTCCCCGCCATAGAGTTCCCCTACTAACTGGCAGACTTAGACCACATCTCAACCTTCTCTGCACCAGCCATAACTCTCATAACCCTAGGCTTGGCATATGATTTCCTTCCTCTGTAACACCTTTTATTTCCATTTATTGCTTCCAAAACTCTTATCCTAGCTCGAAACAGCAAAGCAAAATACTACTATATAACATTCCTTGAGACCTTTGGTAGTAGTGATGCATGCTCCCTACTGCTACTTCATCTTATTCATACATTTCTTATGGCATTTACTGAATTATTTATTACAATTCGCTACTTCTCTTATATTATTCTACTCAAAGCTTCCTATGGCCTTGTGAATAAAAGGCAGGCAGCAGAGTTGAGTGGACCTGGGTTTGATCCCTGCCAATGAATCAGCAATGATGTGACAAATTACTAAGATTAACAAAATCTTGGTAATCCTCAGTTTGTTAATTTGCTGAAGACTGATAATGCAACGTACAAGTTGATCTGATGTGTGGGATGGTGACGATGCATGGAATGTGCCTTACACTGCTTTGGCACCAGTCTTGAGTCAATACGTGAGAGACATGCATCCCTGTATTCCCAACTCGATTAAAGTGCCAAGCACATTTGCTGAAATGAAAATCATGCAGTATTTATACTGTTATAAACTTAGCTATGTAAAAAATATGGCTTCCTTTGTTTCTTTATACCTGCATACATTCTCAAACTCAGATTTTTGCTGATGGTGAGGGCTTGTCAATCCAAGATCACTCAGTCACTTTCATGATGAGAAACAGTATTTTGGAAACTAGTGCTCAGTTGATTCACCTTTCTGCCCCACAGGAAACAGAAGCAGCATGTGTGTGCTCCAGGCATCTGGGGGATATTGCATTTGTATGCCATTTGTGCTGCAGTCTGCCTTTAGCTGAGGTATAGTGGTATAGCGCTTGTTACCTAGTCTTGGAAGTCAATCTGTAGCCTGCTACATTCACCACTGATGTCCTTAGGTGACAGAAAGAGCAGTGAAAATCCTGAGTAAATTTGAGAGGATTCCAGGACAAAAAGAACTGGGGTCTGACTTTTCAGGCTGTCTTTCCTCTGAAAAAACTGTAAACTTTGTAACTAAATCCCATTTCTACATGACACCAGGAGCTCGAAGTCTGAAATTAAAGTGTCAGTAGGGTTGGTTCCCTCTGAGGGCTGAGCAGACAGAATCTGTCCAAGCCTCTCTTCTTGTAGATGGTCATTTACTCCTTGTGTCTCTTTCCATTTTCTTCCCTTTATGCATGTCTGTTTCTTTGTCCAAGTTTATTCGTTTTCTTTCTCCATGGGCCTCAGATGCTGGTTTTCTTCAATACATATCGGGTCAAATTGAAGAAATGTTACTTTTTTTTTTTTTTTTTTTTTAATAGACAGGGTCTCACTCTGTTGCCCAGGCTGGAGTGCTGTAGTGCAATCTCAGCTCACTGTAGCCTCGACCTCCCAGCGTTAAGCGATCCTCCCACCTCAGCTTCCTAAGTAGCTGAGACTACAAGCATGCACCACTGCACCTGGCTAATTTTTGTAATTTTTGATAGAGATGGGGTCTCACCATGTTACCTAGGCTGATCTCGATCTCCTGTGCTCAAGTGATCCACTTCCCTTGGCTTCCTAAAGTGCTGGGATTACAGGTGTGGCCATAAAAAAGGATGAGTTCATGTCCTTTGTAGGGAAACCATCATTCTGAGCAAACTATGACAAGGACAGAAAACCAAACACCGCATGTTCTCACTCATAAGTGGGAATTGTATAATGAGAACACTTGGACGCGGGCTGGGGAACATCACACACTGGGGCCTGTCCTGGGGTGGGGAGATGGGGGAGGGATGGTATTGGGAGATATATCTGATGTAAATGGCAAGTTGATGGGTGCAGTATACCAACATGGCACATATATACATATGTAACAAACTTACACGTTGTGCACATGTACCCTAGAACTTGGAGTATAATTTAAAAAAAATAGTGGTGTTAGTTATAAACTCATGCCTTGAACTGTCAGTATTTTTAATATTTAAAACTGAATGTTTGGAATAAGAAAATACAAACTTCTTTTTCTTAAATGCTTATTTATTGAAAATAAAAGTTCCGACTTTCAAGATCATTACCTCTACTAGATATTTTCAAAATCTATCTAAAGTTTTACAGTACAGTAAATTGGACCTTTATTCTTTTGTGTCATCTCTTCTTGTGTTCACTGTACACAGTAAGCTCTTCTTTCTGCTTGAATAGTGAAGAAAAAGACAGAAGAAATAATTTTTTAAAACCTACCTAGTTTATTGTGGTATATTTTCATGCTACATCCTCACCCACATGTATATGTAGTACGTGTGTGTGTGTGTGTGAGAGAGAGAGAGAGAGAGGAATGTGGGAAAATATGTGAGGGATAGTGTGTAAAGAGAATGATATATGGAACTCATCACAACTAATTTGGAATCCTGGCTATACTATTTTTCATTTGGGCCAGCAGGAAAATCATTTGACTTATGTTAGTTTCAATTTTCTTCCACTGAACTTTAAAATTCTTTTAGAATGCAACAATCTTTTAATTTCTGTCTCTTTAATCTGGCACATAGTAGAGAAATTGTCATTATTGAATGAATAAATGAGTAATGTCCTAGCTATCAATACAAGGCATTACAAGGGTTCATTTTACTCCCAATTAATTTATGTTCAGTCCAAAATACTGTGTTTAAGAAATGAGCCTCAATTTGGCCTTGTCTTCTTTTCAGAGGCTGTATGTGTCAGTCTTCAGGAATACACTGACTTCCTGGCTGCTTTAGCAAATATTAGATTGCCCTCCTCTGACTTCGAATAGAACGTACTTCTTGTACTCATGATTTAATATGTGGCAAATTGTTATTTTATTTAATTAGGTCATAGTTTTGGATATGTCTCTTTCTCTCTATAAAATGCTCAGCTCCTTAATGGCAGAGACCACACAATATGCCTTTGTTTTTCACATCACCAGCAAAGGGCCCCTTTCTTGGGAGGTGCTGAGTGTGTTCTTGTATTTAAGAATAGCAGTAATGACAGTAAAGTTAAGCTAATGTACACTGTTCTTTAAAAAAAACAAACAAAAAAACAAACAAACAAAAAACTATGCTGATATAATTGTGTCAGATGAAGAGACGTAGACTCACAGAAGTTCAGTAACTTGAAATATGCCCATAGCCAGAAAGAGGCAATGACTCAGTTGTGCAGATTCTGATTCCAGGACTGTTTCCACTACACCATGATAAATAAGGTCTCTGTTTTGTATTAAACATTCGGACAGTTGGTATGAAGTTGTTAGATCTGACATAATTTGTTTCTAATAGGATTGACATACCCTGAACAGGTCACCAGGGTATGTTGTATAATTTACCTTTGCTTGATGGCTTTAAAAGGAGGATCAACACCTGCCTTTTAGGCCAGGTTTAGGCATTGCCCTGCCAAAAGGAAAAAAATTAACTACATGTTTTTAAAGATTCCTTTTGGTTCTATAGCCAAAGGAATCTTGGTTCTTGTAACTTAGTTATATTTACTTTTTTAACTGAATTCTGCCTGTTCCTGGGCATTTTGTAAATATTATGCAAGTCTAAGTTTAAATCAGCAGTGATGAGTCAAATTTGGGAGGTCAGGGAAGGTAGAAATCAAGTTACCATCCAGAAGAGCTCAATATACATGTCACTACTAATGAGATGAGAAGAAATAACAGCACACAATATTAATCTTCATGCCATGCTTCAACACAGGATTTTTAAGCCGCTCTGACAAATTCTAGATTTTAAACACAAATGAGTGGAAGTTTGTGGAGAACTCTGAGAACTTGGAAGTGTCTTTGTTGTTTGCCTTAGTCCGCCTCCATTCCGAGCTTTTCCTCACCTTGAACATTACTTCGTTTAAATTCTTAACCCCCTTTCCAACCATTTTTACTCATTTGTTGTTATTATGCAGATTACAATGGCTGGTGTTTGGAAAGGGGATCAGCAAAACATTTATCATTCAATGCAGCAACTTGAGGAGTTTTGAAAAGCAGAGCATGTGGAACCCCATTAACAGATAAAGAACACAGGATTGAACGAACCGAAGGACAAATCATTTATTTCAGTACATCTTGTATAGCAACACATTACCAGAGGCAATAGGTACAAAAGATCAGATCAGCTTCAGAAGGGCTAAATGATATTCATTTGCCATCTTCACCAAAATAATAAGATTGCATGGAAATATTTTTTATTTTGAATGTTGAAGATAATTTTAATAATGTGATTTTTTGACCCACAATCTAAGGCAAAGCCTTATCCCAGAAGATAATAGAGATGAGATGAATTAGAGGACTATAGCCAGATACAGAAAAAAAAAGCAGAACCTTTTAATACTAACAGATAAAACAGGCAGTTCAATGCCGATAAATGCAGAATAATGATGCTTTTGATGGGTCTTTATCACAGAAAGCCATGTTCTTCATAAATTATGAGCCATAAAAAAAGGAATTTCAGTCAAAAGACAAGTCTGTTTGTATTGTCAATGAATGATGAGACATAGAAAGACAAAAATCAAATAGGAATGCAAGAAATCAAATAAAATAACTGCTTGATGACTTTATCAGCTAAGTTTCCACCCTGAAAAATATAGAAGAACAAAAGACTACCCAGAAAAAAAAAAAAAAAAAAAAAAAAACCACATTCAAAGACAGCCCAAAATGATAGAAGTACTTTTATTTTGAAAAAAATGAAACTATTTTATTTGTGGAAAATTGTGGTTGATCTAACGACTACTGAAGTCAATTTCAAATGCAGATGTTTTTAGTATTTTCTTATCTCAAAGGGCATCTAAAATGTATTTGAAGTGATATTTACTGTGGATTGACATTCATTATGTGAAGGATGTATCTCAATGTCTATACATATGTGCTTCTGAATATTTTGTCACAATTATCTTTAAAAAGTTAGATAGTGAATGTTTTTGGTAAAAAATGTCAATTGAATTTGAGCTTCTGATTGATGTATTTTCTAAAATTTAACATTCAGCTTTCTTGTGATGTTTTTGTAAAGAGAAAACAGAATGTGTTTGAGCTTCTGTTATATATATATATATATTCTAAAATATAGTATTTACTACCATTACCTAGTTCAGGGTTGTAATATTTATCATCAATAAATATGGGTCAAATGTGCCAATTATGTTTTCAGACACTGGTCCTAATATTTCAGGTATTATATCTATAATTTAATTAGCAATCTGCATGTGGTATCTCTTATAGATCATTATTTGGTACTGAAAGTGGTAATAATTCATCAAGTAATACTTTTCCTCTAACAGGCAACTTTATTAATTTATCATGATGGATCTTTGATCTTTCTTTATTAATATATCATGATGGATCAAGGTAACTACTCTTATACACCAGCACTAAGAATCAATATTATTTGGAGGAAGCTATTTAAAAAAATAAGAAAGTAATGTGTCTTAATGAAATGGCCATGGTTCGAGAACCAAGAACCCTAACACCTGCCTTAACAGACAAGATGTGTTAACTCGGAGAATGTGCGATTTTTGCCTCAGTGTCTTCAAACTTAAAATAAGAAGGCTGAGTAACTAAATTGTTTTTGAATTTTATAACCTTATATTTTACTGCTGTGGTATATTTTTTGTGACTCCTTTGCTTAGTCAGTACTTAACCTTACTTTCACAATTTATTTTAATGTGTCTACTAACATCAAAGTAGTTGTCTTTTGTAACTGACAAGTGCTGGGGAGAAAAGTATCTGAATCTCCCAAAAGGCATTTCCAGCCCTGCTCACTGTGTTCTGATCTCCCTTCAGAACTCAAAATCACTACTTCCGGGGGACATAGTGTTGATGAGCTTTCTTCTCATCCTTCCAGCATGCAGGGGTGGGAAAAGACTGAAGACTATTGGTCCAACACCTTCACAGAGAGCCTTCTCAGAGGACACAAGTGCTTGTCAAGCATATGTGTTCAAGGAAGCGTCTCTTTGGGGAGATTCTGTCATCTTAGCATCACTTTTACCTCTTGAGACTCCCACAGTGAGTCAGGGCCAACAACTTTCTTTTTTAATGACATGTTTTAAAATTCTGTGTTGCTGACATTGATCCTCTCTTTTTCTTACCGTATTTGATGTCCTCTCAGTTTCTAAGCTGCCTTAAAGATTCCATATTTCATAATTATTTTGTTGCGAGCAACAGAAATGGTCTTTGACTAACTTAAACAAAAGCAAATTTATTGGAAGGATATAGTGAGCTCAAAGAATGTATAGAAGCCTAGAGACCTGGGCTTGAATGGATGGGAATCAAGGCAGTGCTGGAGACAAGAAAGAAAAAACCATGATAGTGGCCTGGTAGCAATGAGGGCTGACTCTCAGATAAAAGTGAAAGAGAAACATTTTCTTCCTTTTTATGATGTTGCTGTACATTCAGATTCCTGCAGTGGACATCCAGTGAAGGATACTGGATTTCTGTTATAAAGACATGGGGGCACTGGGTAGACATTAAAAAGACACACATTCATGTATGTTCATATGAGCACCTTCCTCCTGCAAAGCAGTGTCTGCGAATAGCTACCTATTTCGTTTCTTCTTTTGATCAATTGACTTGATCTCTCTTCTTACCATCTCTTTTTTTAAAAGTATGAGTTACCTTCATTTATCATCTCAATTTCATCCTGATCTTTGTTTTTCTTAGAAAAGTACAGGTACCCCTCTTAAAAAACCACTATGTAATTATGTTTAAAATCAGTTCTCCATTATGGTGAAAAGGAAGTTAAAATATTCAAAAGTTAAACTGGGCAAACTTCTATTAAAATAGGAATTATTTGATAAATTAACACTTATAATCCCTAAGAGTATTGCTATCTAAACTGATAGATAAGGTATTCTGAAGTTAAAAATACAATAAAGGAATATGGTATGTGGGTAACATCAAGTGGGATTGCTGTGCGATATTTCAGATGAGCTCATATATTACCCCACGTCTAATACTTTCACAAAATGATGGTATTTTTCACCTGCTTTCTGATCTCTTTTTGATAGAAATAGCCTGGCATCTTTTTCCTACATCAGCTCCGTTCATCTATTGAACTTTAATGATATGTTTTTCTCCCAGTCCTCTAACAATTTCCACTAGATTTAGCTACTTTTTAAGGAGCTTCTGTGTTTCTTATGGTACTCTATTATTTTCTTTGATCATCTAGTCCTTTTTCTTACCCTAGGGACATTTTCATTTGCAAAGATCCACCCAAATTTTACTCAGCACAAATCCAGTCATATAGAAAACCCCCTACAAGTGAAATCTGACTGCCAAATAATTTCTGTCAGCCTTAACACTGGAATTTGCTAACTTTTGACATGATTCTGATGAAAATTAGAAATTATGTAAGTTCCCCCCAATACTGGACTTTTCAGGGGTTTGCTATCCAGCTTGGTGGGTTATCCAGATCTTTTGCTTCCCTCCTTTCCTCCTGCCACCTCTTTAGACCATTTCCATCCATCAAACATGCCTTTAGGGATAAAAAGAGAAGGCGAGATGAAATGCAAGCTGATCCATTTTGTTGTTTAGCTGCAATTCTGGTTAGAGAGAAAGTAGAGGGTTTGTTGAAGAGAAAAGTTGAAACGTGGAAACTATTGGCTAAATTGAAACCAGGGTATTAGCTTGGGAAGTTGTCGATTTATGCAACCCGTGCTCCTATTTGCATAGATAACTGAGTTAGCTTTACAAGAGTTTAGAGCTCCCTCACTCATAGATATTTTATTCATGAGTTATTGCCCTTAAAAATATGTAACCATAAAAGAAGTCCTCTAAAGAAAACCCAGCCTCTGAAATGAGGCTCACAACCATTACACTGATGATCTGAAAGGCACACCTGCCTCCTTCAGTTTATAATGATATCATTGCCTTGGCCACAATCTCACTTTTGTTCATTTAAATGGCATAGGAATAAATGCTACTTGCATCATAGTTTGTACATTAATAGGCACAACATAAAACCAAATTACTAGGCTGTACTCCTCCTCAAGCTGTTAGCTACCTCTAAGGTTTTTCTGTGGCAGTGACAGATGCTCTGATACCTATATAACCTCCAGAATAAGAGTTTAATGAAAGTAGTATTTGTAGTATTTAACTTTGGAAACCTTCAAATTAGTAAGATTTATTTTTGTGATGCTTTAGAGTAAGAAGTTAGCATTTCTCTAATGACAGTCATTTCTTAACATTTTAACTCATATCTTATGGGAAATCTCAGTAGTGCTTAAAACTCTGTGGAAGAAAGAAAACACAAGGGCAGTTCAAGCAGAAATGTAAGGAGGTAAAAAAGAAACATTTATACAGCCAAAAAAAATATGGAAAAAAGCTCATCATCACTGATCATTAGAGAAATGCAAATGAAAACCACAATGAATACCATCTCACGCCAGTTAGAATGGCCATTATTATGAAGTCAGGAAACAGCTGCCAGCAAGGATGTGGAGAAATAGGAACGCTTTTACGCTGTTGGTGGGAGTGTAAATTAGTTCAACCATTGTGAAAGACAGTGTGGCGATTCCTCAAGGATCTAGAACCAAAAATACCATTTGACATAGCAATCTCATTACTGGGTATATACCCAAAAGATTATAAATTATTCTAGTATAAAGACACATGCACACATATGTTTATTGCAGCACTGTTCACAATAGCAAAGACTTGGAACCAACCCAAATGCCCATCCATGACAGATTGGATAAAGAAAATGTGGCACACATACACCATGGAATACTACGCAGTCATAAAAAAGAACGAGATGATTTCCTTTGCAATTACATGGATAAAGCTGGAAGCCGTCATTCTCAGCAAACTAACACAGGAACAGAAAACCAAACACCCGTATTCTCACTCTTAAGTGGGAGCTGAAAAATGAGAACACGTGGACACGGGGAGGGGAACAACATACACTGGGGCCTGTTGGGGGCTGGGGACAAGGAGAGGGAGAGCATTAGGACAAACAGCTAATGCATGTATGGGGGTTAAAACCTAGATGATGGGTTGATGGGTGCAGCAAACCAGTATGTCCATATAACAAACCTGCATATTCTGCACATATATCCCGGAACTTACAATAAAATTAAAAAAAAATATCCAGCAGCCTTTCCCATATTGCTGTGTTCAGTAAACCACACTACTGCACTGTCTGATAAATGTGAAAAAAAATTAGCAATCTAAGTACTTTCTATCCCACACCCTATCACTGCCCTGTTTGTCAAACAAAGAAAGCACCTGTTGAGAGAGAAGCCTTGCTGGGAGTTTCCACGATGTTTGATGATCCAAAAGATGTAATATCATGAGCAGCAACTGCACTGGCAGAGCATTATCATAATAGCCCGACCTCCTGAGCTTTTCCTGATTACCTGGATCTTACCTCCCAAAGGGAAAATGACTTCAAAGACTGAAGTTCTTGCCTGCATTTTTCAAAGATTCAGCCACTTGAAGCCACAGATTCTTCCAGCTTGTTTTCAACATGCACAATAATGCCAGAAAATGACACCAAGTTCTTCTAAGAGCCCAAGAGGACATGGAGCAGCACTCTAACGGCTGGTCTTTTCAGACGGATCTGCACAGTCCTCTGTGTTTTCTTAGCCACCACAAAGAGGAAGGCTCTGGGTTTCACTGTTTTTTTGTTTGTTTGTTTTCTTTTTTGCCTGTTTGTTTCTAATTCAATAGTTTAAAAGCAGAGCCTTAGCTTCCTAAGTCCATTTTGAAAGTCAAATGGATTAAAAAGAGTTTCAAAACAGTGCTAGCCCAAATCCGGTTGAAACTTTTAATTAGTCTGATGTTATTTTTAGACTCTCTCAAAGCTCCGTAATTGAGCCCTTTGCAGTTGTACAAACAAATAGAAACCTTGTAAGATCTTGAAATTCATGATAGTTTACTAATGAAGTCGGCTTGGAAAACTCTTCATTGAATATTGTAATTTGATTGCCATCTTATTCTGATTGGACCCTGGTTTTGCATTTAAATGAGTATATATTATTTGAAATGCAAAACAGCATGTTATCTGGGGTATTTTGCAAAAACAGACAAGATTAAAAACATCTAATGTTCCATTTTATAAAAACATTACAAAATGGAAGTTCAGAGCTGACTTTTAAAATTTATTAGTAACAGCTTACAATAATTGGACATTAATTAATCCTAAATTACAAGACATTTCTGTGGAAATGCGTATTACATCCTTTCCATCAGTACTCAGCAGATTCATTAGTATTATTTTTTGTTTGGAGCATTGAAGGCACTAACAACAGTTTCTTACTAAAGCAGTCATGGTTACAGAATTCACTGTTACGCATGTGAGTTGAACACAATACATTATCAATTACTGATTCTACAACTACTGACCTTGAGTATCCAATTTGAAAAAAAAAATTTGGCAGCAGTAGCTAAGGCAAGCTGAATATTTGTGAATTGGGGTCTGTATCGACTTGTTCCAAGCTTTGATTTTTATCAGCCTTTGTGGTAGATGGATTGGAAAGAATTTTCTGATTCTATAAACTTTTATTATTATTTCTCAACTGTGGTTTTTGTGTCTTACATAGAAAATTGTTTTCAATTGCATTACCCCAAAAAAGAAGATTCCATTTGAAAGAAGTATGGGGGCAGCTATCTATCTATTTGATTGTTTGGCTTTCTGAAATTTCCATTACATCTATTTTCAGACACATATAGTAACCCACAATCTAATATGCTGGATTTTTCTTCCCTTTAGTATTTTGCTGACAAGAGACTGTCAGAACAGGACATTAGCTTTATAAGTGTATTATCCAGGTCTTTGGAATCATTTTTAATCATTTAAGTATCATATCAAGTGAGTTATAATACGGGAATTAATACTTTATGTGGAATTTGAACTGTGAGAAAAAGAGATTTCTTCATCTATTTCATGTTTCTGTCCTCAAATAAAGGCAAAGTCTTAGTGTAATGGAGGAATTTGGCTCCCTAGGGATCTCTAGTGATGGAAGAAGGTGGCAATGACAATGCTACAACAGAGGGAAGAAGGAGCAGAGAAACAGCATGGCTTTGCACTTGTCTTCCATTGCAGGCCTGTGCCATTCCAACTACCACATTAATTCAACCTGGAATTAAGTCCAGCCTGATGGACAGTTTTAAGAGTTTTATAAAATTGCTATGTCACATGTAAAATGCATGCAAGTACCATTGCTATGTAATCCATTTAGTGAATTCTATCAAAGTAATTTTGATTTCTGATATTCTAAGACTAGCAAGGGCTGCACTTAATCCTTCTCTCCGAACTCAGTATCCATAGATACATAAAATCCTGATTTTTTTTTTTTTTAACTAGGAACAGTTAAATTTACAGGACTAAAAGATTAAAATCAACTTTCCTGACTGAAAGAAAGGATGCTTAAAATTTGAGAGCAGATCTTTATAAAGATTGGTCATTGTACTAAAATAAGGATCAAGTATTGGGTCTGGACTGATTCTGGCTTGAGGTTGGTGCTGTATAGGTCCTCATTTTATGGATCTTGTTCTATGCAAATGAGAGCTGTCAGCTTCCTGTATGACCCTGTATGCAGAAGCAACCTGATGGGTTGGGGTATTGGGGTACCAGTTAGTTGAATATCCTTTATCTGAAATTCTTAGGACCAGAAGTGTTTCAGATTTCACATACATATATATTTTGATTTTGGAATGTTTGCACTTACATAATGACATATCTTGGAGATAGAACCCAAGGCTAAACAAGAATTTTATTTATGTTTCATATACATATACACACATAGCCTTAGGAGACAATGTTTTGTCTGCATTTTGACTGCAACTTATTACATGATGTCAGATGTGTAATTTTCCTCTTGTGGCATCATGCTGGTGCTCAAAACTTTGGGTTTTACATTTTCTGATTAGGGAGGCCCACCCTGTATATCTCCTGAACTGGCCCTATGCAGTCTTTTCTACTTTCTTTTTTTTCAAATTAGAGCTACAGGAAACAGATTTTTTTTTCTGTGTTGAAGGAAAGCAGATTATACGAACCTAGACTTCAAGTTGCCATGATTCAAGTATCATCAAAAAAGTTAACCAAAGAGAACATAGTTGAAGTGAAAGAAAAGTATGGTCAGCGGATAAGAAATAATCAGTTGTTCTAGTTTTCCAGGAGCCACTGCTTCCCTTTCCCAAGTCTAATCATGCGTGCGAATACATCCCCTACTCTGACCTAAGCTTGTTTGAGATGGATTTCTCTTGCTTGCTACATAAATGATCCCCCATTACGAAAACTTTATTTTTCCTTTTTTTCCTCTTAGTAGGAAGGGAGTGAATTGGAGCTTTGGCATGATAAATGTATTTTCTCTGAACTAAATCCCCACCTAGCTGTAGAAGCAGAAGATAAATATGCCCAAGCATCATCTCACCTATTATCTGTCAACTAGTGAACTACTTTTCTGATTTTTATAGCTTTAGCCCATTCCTGATTTTAATATCTGATTTGAAGTTTTCCGGAGTATACTTCTAGAACTTCTTAGGCACCTGAAAAGCGACTGAGATGTTCAAATTGAATACTAGATGACAACATGGCAAGTTAAATGTGTCTCTTGTCCCCTGAAGTATACTTCAGGACTTGGGGACTGATTGCACAAGGGGTACAAAGAAGAAAGAAGACACAAAATTGATTAGAAATCTGTGTGATTGAGAGTGGGATAAGGAGGAGCCACAAGTGGGAAGTAGGTAAGTAGTATTTGAAAAGGTAATAGAACAAAACTGTGGCAGTGTCAAAAAAGTTACTGTTACAAAGAATGTAAAATAAGAGTGATAAATAGCACTGAAAATGCAAGGGTTTAGGAGGAAGAGAATTTAGAAACAGCTTGGACTTGCCAATTTTGAGCTCACAGTTAGCCTTTGAAAGAGCTGCTGTAGATAAAAGAAGTGAATAAAAGTAAGACAATAACAAACAATAGAACTGGAGAGGAAAGGAGAGAGAGGGAAGATGAGTGTAAGAGAGAAGAAGAGGGATTCAGAAAAAAGTCCCAGGGATTATGGGATGGGAAGGAACAAATGAACAAATTGATCAATTAGATAACAAAGATGCACAAATAAAAACAGAAATAACAATGCAATGATATTTTAAAAAGGGAAGTAGGAAATTAAGGGAGCTAAAATGAGGTTATTTAAATTTCATAGGTGGATTAGATCATCTAATAAGACTGAAGAGTGTGGGATGTTGGGAAACTGAAGATTCTAGAGCATTTGGGGGATATGTACTATGATAGAATTGAGTGACTAGAAGTATTATACTATATGTCTGTGAAATATCAGTTACCATTTTATAGAGTGTATTTGCTTTAGAACACATAAACATATCTTAAAAACTTCTAGTTACAGAGCTACTTCTGGTCACCCTTGATAGTCTGGTAATTTGGCAAAGAGAGACAAAAGAAAATGAAATGCAAGAATTCACTAGGATGGCTGATGATGGGGTTTGAATTTGGTAGTGAAGTAAATAAACTCAGAAATAAACTGATATTCTGGAATGAGAGGAAGGGCTTGACATACTGGAGGCTATCAATCATTTAAGTAGCTATAAATAGCTTCTACAGTGTAGAGTCATATGCTTAGGAATTAGGGGAGCAATAATGCATAAGATGTGCTCTTTGCATGCAGTCACAATTTGGTGAAGGGCGCAGCCACCCAAAAAAGCAGAGAGATTCAGTAGCAGTGAGGAACTGGGAAGACAAAAAAGAAGAGAGGATATGGTGGTAATAGAGAAGAAGATTACAGTCAGATGTCTGGAAAAGAGTAGCAGAAGCGGTAAGCAGATTTTTAGGTCTTTCTTGTAATTGCATACTTAGTATTTTGTAACCAGTATATGTACCAAAACAAGAGTTGGGGCACAGGGGTGGAAAGAGGAGTGACTTTGCTTGAGAAACCAATGCTCTCTTTTTAGTGGTGGTGTTGTGACCGCAAAGAAATTGGCTCCAAGTCATTTTTGGCATTCTTATTCCTTCTACTCTAAACTGAATTATGCTTCAATGTCAAGTCCTAAATCCATAAATCTGGCCTGACATTTCATGTGCTTCTAATAGATGGTGCTGGAAAAGCATTTTCTGACCTAAGCTCCATGAAGGAAATGAGGAAAATGCAGAAAAGGTTTCAGGCTGGTCTGTAAAGCTATTTGAGGCCTATTCCAGAAGTCTTCCTCAATTCATCTCAGTAGGTGATCTAAAGAGCCATCACTTCTTTGTGATACAGAAAGGTCTAAGTCCACATTAGAAGTTCATAATACATGAAGTAACATTACTGTGCCTATAGAATGTCATCTGGAATTATTGGAAAGTAAATAGTTAAACCGGTTATATGACATCATAGAGCCAGTGTTCTTCCCCACTGTTTGCGGTACCATTTGAAGTACTCCATTTGATTTTCAGAAAGTTAAATTTAGGCCCATCAGCTTGGATGTGGACAAAGTTTAAAGGCAATCTAGAGTTACAAACTCAAATACCTATGAATGTCTAACAACTAGTAGAAATGAGTGAGTCTGGCTAAGTGTGAGAATGCAAGAGCAGAAGCTGAATGTTGAATACTGCCAGCATCTGAGTCCCACTGATGTCAGGGAGGTTGGGAACTGCAGCAAGCTGGACGCAGTTCTGGGGCAGCTGCCGCTCAGTATTAGCCTATTGTTGTGACAGGGAATGCCAATCTGGTGTTGCCAGATCTTCCCTTTTTTGTTCTAGAGTGGCCAGAAAACTGTATTTTTGTATGAAAAGTACAGATTTTAAACATTAAGCCTTTAAGTGGACAGTCTGTGTTCCCTGTTTTAGAATTCACTTCTCAAATGGGTGTTTGGATACTGCACGGGCACAGCCTTAAGCACTCATGTGCACAGTCAGGTTACCTTAAACCAGTCTTGGACAAGCAGCATGGAAGAACAATCAGACATAAAGGATGGTTGCTTTTTTAAAATGTTTTTTATTAGTCTCTTCTACTTAAGAAAATGTCTCAGTGTTTGGTATAAAACCTCTTGAGATGCATAGATAAATTATAGGAAGGCTCAGCTCCAAACATGTAACAAAGACAGGTAATTTCTGTATTCATAAGCCTTCTAGAATCAGCACCTCTCTGGTATTGTTTTCTCCTGTTGCCTTGGTTTCCATTCTGAGAATTAGCAGCATTCAATACGTCCCTCCTATTCATCTTCAAAGAGGAGGGGAATCACACTCCTCTGCAAGAGAAGAAGAGCTTATACAATGCACTACAAAATTCAGTCCACCCCTTGGCCTCCAGGAGAAGATTAAAAATGTTGACTCCTTAAGCTTGACCACCCTTCAGGCTTTTCTAGTTCAGTCTCCTTATATATTAGATAAACAGAATTGAGGGGTGAGACATTTTATTACATAGATTATTGGATGTCAATGCCCAGACTCATATGTAATCAAGTTAACAATGCCAAGGCTTCTGAAACCATATGCTCCTAGATAGAGTTGCATTTGGACTAGGACTCAAGTCTTCTGACTGGTGCTCTTTCTATTGTATTGGTAGAATGCCCAGATGAGGCTGCTCAGCCTAGCCTAAGCATTGGATGCAGTAAGTTGAAAATAACAGGACAACCAAACTCAAAAAGAGTTAAAAAATAAAAGGGGCTTATTGACTTCCCAATCTAAAATGACCAGAGGTAGGATGGGCTTCAGGAAGGATTTAGTCAAGTCCTAGCTCCATTTCCTCTACCACCATCATAACCAGGACTTAAATTGTGTTTATATGGGACAGGTGCTATTCTAAGCACACCCTCATGAGGTAGATATAATTAACTGCATTTTCATACATAAGGAAACTGAGACACTGGGTTTAAATACCTTTCCCAGGTTTGCATTTTAGAGTCAGGATACACACTCAGACTGCTGACTCCAGAGCCCTTGCTCTTAACCTCTGTACAGATTCTGATTAAATGGATTAGGAAATGGCTTAGGGATCTGTGACTAAAAAATACTTCCCAAAGATTGCAATGCACATCCAGACTTAAAAAACAAATCTGCTACACAGTTGGCTAAGGGTACCATCCATATTTAAAAAAAAAAAAAAAAAGGCAATCCTGAGGAGGTTCACTGCACAAAACACTATGGTGGAATTTAGTCCCAAATTCTTCTCTGCAATGCTTACATCCCAATGGAGAAGAGAAGTAAACACTATCTACTGATGAAAGAAAATTCTGGATGGAACTGCTGAGCACTACTGAACACAAAAGCCTGCCACTGCAGGACCACTTAGCCTGAAGAACCCAATATTACAGTCACAGTATGTCTTCAGGGTGTTTATTACCTAGGTATTATAATTCTTGTGTGATGGCAGTCAGAGACTGATTATAATCAGGGGAGAGAGAAGAACTTCCTGGGGACACAGTACTTCACTATAGATTCCCTGCCTCTAATTCTCAATACAGAAATCTTTGCAAGAATACTTTCATGGGTGTCAATGACAACAATTAAGCTTGAAGAGCATGGGAAGACATTTTAATCAGAAGCTAATTAAGAACAATGGTGGCATATGTATCATTGATTGTATCTCAAGTACTCTGACTGATCTGGAAGATTATTCCATTAATATATGGATGTAAACAGACACCAACATTTTCTCAGGATGAGGCAATTTCACTTTGAAGGTTCCACCTCCAAATCTGGCATTTATTTATTAGATGACAAATAAAAATGAGCAACATTTACCTACCTAGGGAAGACATTTGGTGATGGTTTCTTGTCTTTGGGTAGGACAAGCATCAAGTGTAAGAAATAAGGTGATAGGAGTCAATAAACAACAATGTTTTTCATATTTGACTACTAATTGTTGCTCCATTATAAAATGAGACTAAAAATGTGTCTGGTCCTAAACAAAAGGGCATAGATGTTATGAGTAATAGCAATATCTAAGAAAATATCTTGAGCTCTTCATAAAAAAAAAAAAAAACCCTCAAAAAAAGCCCACAAAGTATCAAGCAAAGCATTGCGTGTAGTTTTCACTTTCAGATAGTATGTGGCACATTACAAATACAATATGTTTTCGGGTAAAGGAAATTCTTCTCCTAGCTTCCTTATCTAATCTCCACTTAAATCAAGCATCAGTCCATTGCTACCTCACTTACCAACACTGTTGGGTGCTGTTTTGTGTATAAATAAGGTTGAAATCATTTTAGTTCATATTCTTGACTCTTGCTTGCTGATTAATAAGGCTTGCTTTGTGGCCTCACTATCCGTGGCCATGCCCCACAAAGGAACCCCCCAGGGAATTTTGCTCCAGTTTATCCTGTTGGTAACAGAGCAGAGAGATCCTCATCACTTAAGGAGTGAACTTTCCATATGGAGAACTCTATCGTATGATTTTAGACCAGCTTCCCAGCATTTTCTTCCAGTTCCTTCCCAAGTGAGCACTGAAGTATGTGTCAGGCAATCTGGGTTGTAATCTTAGCTATGCCAGTATCTCCCACTATAAGCTATTTAAACTCTTCTGAGCTTCAGTTGTCTTTCTTCACAGAAAGAAATATAAATGAGATGATCTCTTAGTGTTTTCCAAAGTTGAAGTTGTTTGGATACTATCTATCTTTCCTTCTGGCTTGTCTCTCTCTCCTTTAGTCCGTGACTGTCATACTCATTTGGTTTCCATGTCTTGCCAACTTGTTTTTGCCTGAATAGTAACTTCTTCTCTCATGTTCCTTGACTTAATAGTCTAACCATCTTTTATAGTTCTTCTCCAATCCCAGTTCTTTTAAATACCCTTCCCATTGTGTGTGTGTGTGTGTGTCAAGAGAAGATACTTTTGGACCATGTATCAGGGTTGTAAAGATGACCGAGACATACTTGGCTCTTTCATGAAGCTACAGACTAATTTAATAGCTAACATTTTTTTGAGATATAGTATCTTCACTTTTTAATTGAGAAAACTGAGGCCCAGAGAAGTTGAATAAATTTCCTAAGGTCCCAGAGCTAACAAGTAGCAGAATCCAAGTCTAGTACATTACAACCACTTTTCTTAACTGTCATGCTACGTAGCCAGCACACCATGAAAAAGATGTTAGCAAAGTGCTGATACTTCTGATTCCTGTGACATGACCAACATTGGCCCCTAAGCTGTTTCATTCTGAGTCTGGCAGTCACATGATCACTGGCAACACAGTTTTCCAGGCATCTATTTCCAGTTGATACGAGTGGCACTTGAGGTAAAACTTTTGGTATTTGTTATCTTAGCTGATGTTTTTTTTCCCCAGAACATCAAGTCATTTATTAAACAATTCAATGGTATTTAATCATATATTTCATTTTATTTTTGTTTATTTCTATTATAACATACATCATCAACTATTTTTAGCTCCCACATGGACAAGGACACTTTAATAGATTATGTTTTGTCTAACATTATTGACATGGGTTGTGCATTAGTCTGTTCTTATGTTGCTAATAATGACATTCTCAAGACTGATTTATAAAGGAAAAAGATTTAATTGACTCACAGTTCCACATGGCTAGGGAGGCCTCGCAATCATGGCTGAAGGCAAATGAGGAGCAAAGTCATATCTTACATGGCAGCTGGCAAGAGAGTTTGTTTAGAGAAACTCTGCTTTATAAAACCATCAGATCTCATGAGACTTACTTTCATGAGAACAGCACAGGACCCACCCCCACGATTCAATTACCTCCCACTGGATCCCTCCCATGACACATGGAAATTAGGGGGTTTACAATTAAAGATGAGATTTGGGTGGGGACACAGCCAAATCATATCATGTTGTGAGGGCACAATTAGCAGTCTGCAGGAAGGCACAGTGAGGAGGAGTAATTGAATGAGTGAATCAATGGGTGCATTTGTGCTGCTTTCATGATGTTAATAAGTAATACCCAAAGGAAAGTTTTCTGCATGTGACCCAAGTCTCTAACTTCTGAGTTGGACAATCATATTTTTTCCAGTTCTCCGAGCATTATAGATGTGTAGAAGGATATGTTTTTAGGATTTATTGAAGAATGAGAAAGAAGACTTTGTCTTCTAACCAGTTGAATGTCAAACAACAAAAGAAAACTGATGTGTGTCATTAAACAACTCTAGAAAAGTCTACAAGGATATAGGGAGAAAATCTTTCCTGACACCATTTCCTCCCCTATATGAGACTGATTTAAGCTCCATTTTCTGACGCTCCCATGCTCCCCAGTGAATAATGAGCATCTACATTGCCTTATTTATCTTGGTGCCCCCAGCATCCAGGAGTATCTGACAGTTCAGTAAATATTTGTTGCATGAATGACTCTAGATTGCTGTAACTTCAGGGGCTTTGGCTGTGGGCCGGGGTAGGAGTTTTCTCACCACTTGATTACTAATGCTGTGGATTTCTTAATAACTTTTAAATAAAAGTGTTTTTCTTTTCACAGTGAAAGATGAAAGATAAAAAGGTTTCGGACAAGGGCAACATTTTGTGAGGACACAATTACACAAACATATAAATGACTCGAACTCTTGCCAGAAATACAAATATGAAAAAGGAAAAAAATAATATTGGAGTCATTTAAAATATAGAATGAGGTACTCTGGACGTAGGGATATTTACTGAATTAGTAGGGTGGAGACCCTGAAGATTATAAGAATAGCTAACACATATTAAGCTCTTGAGTGTCATTATTATTCTAAGCCATATTTCATGGATTAACTCTCCATATCCTTATGGGTTAAGGAATTGTATAATTCCCACTTTATAGATGATGAGCTTGGAACATGAAAGATTGAGCAATACATCCCAAATCACAAAGCCAGAAAGTCTTCAAGTAGAGTTTCAAATCCAGATTACCTGCCTCCAGCCCATGCCCTTCACCACTGTGCTGTCCTCCTGTAGAAGATGAGCTTTTCCTGCTTAATTCTGCCTAAAGCCAGCCCTAAAATAGTTCCATCTGATAAATCCAAGGTTTCTATTTCTAATAGAATATGAAGAAATGCTCTGCTTGACAGTTATTCTTTTACTATTGTTCCTAATTATTCTGTTTATGTTTACTTGGAATGCCTGGGGGATTCAATAAAGATATTCCAATACATGTGCACAATCCTGAAGAAATCAATAGATGGAATGAAAATGAAGTGAGATGTAAGCAGGCTTTCTATATTGAAATCATATTGTTCACTGGAGACTGTGCCATTCTGCTTCTTCAGGAAAACAAGCAGCCTTGTGCTTCTGTGTGTTAGGAAAGCCGAAGTCCTGGTCTGGAAAGCTGTTCTCATCAGCCAGTAGCTGCAAGCTATATTACTGAACTTTATGTTACAAGCAATGGTGGGTGCCTTGTGACACACCATAGTTTTCATCTGATGATCTCAATCTGCTTAGAGTATAATAGTTTCCCTCAACCTTTACCATCTTAAGCGCCACTAAGAGATTGAATCATCACAGGGAGGCCAAATAGAATGCTTGCAATAGATTGTATAATGGGATGGTTGTTTCTGTTATATAATGTAACAGTCATGCCAAATAAAAAACGCTTGGTGTTGCTCTAAGAAGCATATTTATGCCAGAGCCCCCACATGGGCTAAGGTCACTGCAGGATAAGCAAAGCAGGCAGCTGTCTATGGGATCCATCTGTGGAATATGATTTTAGGCATTTTTCTCCCTTCCCCAAGAGCTCTCTTCCCCTTAATATTTATGCAATTATTCTGTCAACAAGAACTCATTGAGTACCTGTTATGGACCAGACATTTATATTAGAGTTGCAGAGTTGTACTTGAGCTAGTTTTAAATTGTAATAAGGTTTGATGAAAGCTATATTAGGAGGTGCAGACTGTCCCAGGATCCCAGCATATTGTACAAGGCCTTTGCTTTTAGACACAGCTAACTTTGTCTTCCTTGCCTCCTCCCAATTCAACCTAGTTCTAGCCACATTGGAATTCTGGAGGTACCATTAAAAAGCTACAGTTTTCACATTACAGTGATTTCTACAAGCTTCTTCCTTTACTTGAAATGATAACCCCCATCTTTTCTGTTTGATGAACTCTTATCCAACAATACAGATTTAGTTGACATTGGAGACAATCTCATTTTGATTTAGTTGAAATGCAGTCTCCTTTTTGAAACACTCTCTGATTTTTCCTTTTTCTCATTCCTCTCTGTCAACCTGCCTTTTTTAAAACTCCAAAGCATTTTGCTTTTTTCTATAGCATTTATTATTATATGACACGAGATATAACCCTGTAGACAATCTTTTATTTTCATTGGTTTATAAACTCTTTAGAGCAGAGATCATATATTTCTTCATCTCCAGCATTTATTGTAGAAAATTGCATACTATTCAATAAATGCTTTCTAATTAACATAGTGAATGAATCGAAAAATAAACACCACTGGCTTAGGCGCTATTGTGAAATTTACATATTTCATAACATTTAATTTTTAGAATTCTGCAAGATAAATATTATCTTCACCATTTTACAAATGAGGAAACAAAAATGTTGACAGGCTAAACGAGTTACTCAAAGTCACACAGCTTGGAAATGGTGAATTCGTCTGGTTTCAATAGTCATCTTCTATTTTACTATCCTGCAGAGAATAAATGAGAATGGTGGTGTAATTATATAAAGGATCCTTTCATTCTTGCTACGCAGAATGTATTGGACAGATCAGCAGCATTGAAATTACATGGAAGCTTGTGAAAATGCAGAATCTTAGGCCCTACTTTACATCTACTGAATAAGAATTTTCATTTCTAACGTGACTTTCAGATTATTCTTATTAACATTATACATTAAGAAGTATCTACTAACTTCAGTTTTTCTTAGAATTATCTTGTATCCTAGCCTTTATAAGACTTTCTAGTCTATACAGCTCATCTCAGATACACAGAAAATTGATGCTAATTATTACATCCATCCAATAAGCAGAAGGAAGCCCACAGTTATCAGTGAGGGGTATGTCCTGGATCCTGGAAGACTAGTAAGACCTTACCTAACTTTCTAGTATCCTTCCTTCCTTGTTTTCCATTCATCTCCCTTAATCATCCTTTGAGAGAAGAGGGCTAAGTAATGCAAAAAACAAAACACCTTTAACTTACTCACAAATGTGCAAATACTCCAAGTGCTTCTCATTAGGATTATTTGATTATGAGGAATAAAGTATTACTTAAGCTAGCTAGAGAAAAGCCAGTTTAAGAATACATATGGAGTGGTTTCGGTAGTGGGCTTTCATAGACATCTAAGTAGATGATCAGTAATAGGACAGGCCCTCAAGGAAATGGAGCTAAACTCAAGGTCATTTAAGGACTTTAGGAGTTTTAGGGTCTTCTCTTAGTGATTTACCATTAATAGATTTCAACTATCCCATCTCTGTCCTCACCACCATCACCATTGTGTGCTCCTCTGTCATTTCCTCTTCTCACCATAATTTCTTTTTCTTTTCATTCAGGTTCTAAAGATTGACACTACAAGTGGCTAATATATATTTTGTGAGGCCACATGGATCCTAGATCACTGGGTAGTATATGAGTTGTGAAAAAACTTCTGTGGTCAAATTGCTATTTCCAGTTTCATACTCATGGTTTGAGGTATAACATCATTTCTTTTATAAATATCCTTTTAGTTTCTGAAGAGACTTGAGAAGACTGGTTTCCTTTAAAAGGGTTACATATAGATCACATTGTGAAACATGTCTGGGGTAAAAAGGAATGGAATAAGTTAACTTTTTCGTTAAGTTATAAGTCAGTGTTGAAGAACTAGTTAGCTTATTATATACTTCGTAGATGTGACTAATTATTAAAATTCTGCAAGATATGGTGTTACATTAAGAGACAAAACATAGGTTACATTGTCCCATTGGTTCAATTTTTTAATTGGGTATTTATTGAGTACCTACTACTAGTCAGATATTCTGTAATCTGAAAGTATAGGGATGCAAAAAACATAGTTGAGTCCTTCAGGGGTGTTATAATTTCATGGTTACAGCTATACAAGGAAAGTTTTCCAAAATTAATGTCAACTAAAAACATAGGTGCATAGCTCATGAGCCTAAGATGTGGCTTTTGTTTATGTGTATCACTCTTCTTGTTCAATTTTATTCAAAATTTTGTGTAGTGAAGTTAACATTAATTTGCTGCTAATTGTCTTCACTGATCCAAGCAATATGGAAAGAGGCAAGTATGAGTAACTCTAGCTTATGCCTGAAAAACATTTTAAAAATATTGAAAGACTAAGAGTTAAATACACAATTGCTTGGTGGTTATTTTAGGGGCTGTCATAAATGTTAGGTCTAGGGTATTGCCTTATCCTTGGATAAGGAGGGCACATAATATAAAAATAATAGTGCTCTGTTCTGTCAGCTCTTTGGAAGTATCTATTCTAAGAACTGTTGGAGTACAGTTCATTTGTAATGAATATTAGTCCATTTTATTCCAATATACAAAGTCAAGACAACTTTGTAACTCAGTTATAATTGAGGGAGACACGATATGAGTCCTTGTGTGAGTATGCATCATGTATGAGCCCAATATTTACCCTGCCCAAAGTACTAGGTTTCAAACATTATCACAATCCTATGGTGATTTCCTATTTCCAGGAAGGATGAGTTAGCTAAGACAGTTCTATTTATTCAAAGTCTATTTTCTAGCATGGCTAGAGCTTGGTGATGATTGAGCTATAGAGAATATTAAATATTGCTAGACCAATTGAACCATAATAACAGAATATTATGCTGCTACATATTTTCAGGGAAAGTATTAAAAGCACTCCAAGAAAAGAACGATTAGAACTGTGTGGTAGGTGAAAAGAAATGTCTAGTAAAACCTTTTCTGGGATTCTCCTAGATGTCTTCTATGTTAGAGGAGAATTGAGCATATACTAAGTATATAGGAATGGGTTGTTCTTATTTTTGCTTTCTCTTCCATCCAGTTGATTAGGAGCAATTACCAGCACAGAATATTCTCCACAGAGCTCCAGAAAGAACGTAAGGAAAGTATTAGAGTCAGCTCTTGACTTATTTTTCCCAACATTAGAATCATTATTTTTCTTCTTTTCTTTTTTCTCTCTGGTGGGTGGCTTTATAAGGAAGAATCTTGGGGCCTTGTGGCACCTCAGCAGTGATGAGAAATTCATGTACTCAGTGACTGGTTTTTAGTTTATTCTTTCTTTCAAGGAAAATGTATGCACTATTTCTGCTCGTATATCACCAGTAGCTGGAATATTTGAGTCAAATTTGCCCAACATGCTTACTGCTTTCTTGGTCCAATGTAAATGGCAGTTCATTCTGGCATATGGGCCCAGACAATGAAAGCTTCTTTGGGAATTAGACTTAAGAACACTAATTTAGATCTCATGAAGAAACAGGAACGAAAGCCACTGGTATACAATAAATATTTTGTTTGTTTTTTTTTTTTTTCATTAGTTAGGTTAATTTAAATGCATATTCCTCATTCCTATCTGGTTTTATGTTACTATACATATTATATGTCATAAAGTATAGAAACAGTTAACAAACAGTAAACTTCCAAATTGGTCACACTAGCAGTGAATATGCAGAGGAGTGCCAAGAAGCAGGGATGGAAGATTTTTGCCATTGTCCAAAATCCTCTTTAGGCTATCCATTATTATTCCTGAATAGGTATACAATCATACACTCTAAGTAAAAATCATATGATTGCAATTCCTTAGGTATCTCTCCCAATCAAATTGCTACCCATAATCTTTTCCAAAATAGCAAGTTTGGGAAAGGAACTGTTGCTATTTCATTGACAGTGTTAGCTAGGACTTTATTAAGTATCAAACATATATTTCTGGTATTCTGCTTTCCTTTTCAGGACAAAAGAAAAAAAAAGTCTCTGACAAGTTCTATAGTTTAGAGACTTGGTCAAAGACATTTCTCTCTCTTTCTCTTGGCCATGTCATAGTCTTTCCAAATATGAGAAAAGCAATCATCAGTAGCTAGAGGAGTCTCTAGACTGAGGTATGTTGTTATAATCGGGTCAATTGAGCCTGCTTTGAGCTTATTTCACATCACAAAACTGTCATAAGACCAATACTTTCTTTGGAACAGGTACATTCAAATGCCACAAGGTTGCAAGCCTGGGGCAACAGAAGGTAAACTTGTGTCAGTGAGCACATCATGCTGCAAAGGCATCACAATAATTGTATAGACAGCAAAGGATTGCATTTCACTACTGTGTAGCATCAAATACCTAAGGCAAATACAAACAAACTACTGTCACCTACCCAGATTGGGAACCTGAGAGTAAAAATCCTGAACTGTTCATTACAAGCCTAAATGAGCCCATTAGACTTACATTAGACTTAAGAGAAAAGAAAAAATACTGCTACTGAACTGTCAGGGATGCAAAATTTCCTAATTACAAGAGAAAGATCACCACAGATTCAAAAGCTGAGTCTATTGTATTAACTATGTTATTTTCAATTAGGAAAATTAATAAAACCAATACTAGTATTGTTTTTACAAACTTGTTAAAAGAGGTGACAGAAGAAAACTCTGAACAGCATCATTTCCATATTTGTCTTTTTTTTTTTTTTTTTTTCTTGCTAGGAGTATTGCTAAAACAAAATGAGATTTTGGAGAAACTTGTTTGTTTCTGGTATATCTGGTGCTGATCAAAAAGAATCAAACAGAAAAGAAACTTCTGGTAAAATTTTGAAACCTGATTTTCATCAGAAGCTTATTTTGATTTTTTATGTTTGATGCTACTGAGAGATAATCATGAAAGGTTTTGAGTATGGATTTTTAGAACTGAGTGATGAGCAAAACTGACAATTCATATTCTTATCAAATCCTTTTGAGTCTACAAAATAGAAGGTTCCTTGAATTTTCTGACATCTTCACATCTCATCCTGCCCCAGACTTAGAGGCTCTGACAAACATAAAAGTTGAAAAATACAAGCAAGAAAAAATTTTCAGCTGCAAATCTGTAAAAAACAAAGCAAAACCCACCAACCAACTAACCAAGCAAACAAAAGATAGTCTCATTCAGTTGAGGCTGAATTGTCTTTTTTATATAAGATGGCTCCACAAGGGTATTTGACCTAAAATTGAACTAACACAAATAAGAAACTGAAGTGGAATGTAAATTACAATGTTGAAAATTAGCTTTGCTTTGCTAGTTTCAGGTCAAAGTGCAAACTCAAATCAGAAGTATTTGTGTTGCCTAAAAATTTGTTGTATTTTTGTGTGTCCAAGTAATCCTGGGAAATCTAGCTAATTACCTTTAGTTTATTAAAAACCTGATAAAACAAAGGAACATCTAGATACATAGGCTCATGTACTCTGCACATGGCTCACAGCAGTACTACCTCTTTTGATTTGCTTCAGAAGAATGAAACCCCTTCCATTCAAGGATGCTTTTTTTTTCACCATTGTCATCATGTGGCTATTATTACCACTATTATGACTACCACAATTATCTGAATATTTAATAAGTGTACATTTGATGAGTGACATTAGGCAGGGGAAGCATGAAAAGCCTTCCCCTCATTAGCCTGGGTAAGTTATCAGACTTAATCAACAACTGACGGCTGTCGTTTTTCCTGATCCTATTGCATCAGCAACATGGATACCATATGATTCAGAGAGCTCTCTATTCAAAGAGAGCGCTAAGCATATCATTGCTTCCTGGAACAAGAAGAGTGCTAACATTTAGGAAATTCTATGTTTCTTCTCTGAAGCATCCCACCTCTTTTGGAAACTTTCGGAAACAATCCCAGAAGAGAGCAAAACAGCTGGAATTGAGGCCAGTAGTGAAAGGAATCACAAACAAGTAACCAAGTAATCTTCATATTAGAGATGCTATTTATTTACTCATTTGTTTATAAGGTGTTTTCTCTAATCATAAAGGAATTAGAAAAGGGGTTTAATTATTTAACTTTTTTGAGGACTAGCAAAAGGGTTGTTTTTTATATTGTACTGTCTGGTAAGGGACTAGTTTTAACCATATTCTCAATGCTACGACAGACTTAAAGGGTGTTAACACCACCAGTGCTGAGTTTCTAACCTACCTTTTTATGCATGATGCTATCTAGAGCACTATTTAGAACACAACAGGAGAAATGTATGGGGAAAGGAGCCTGGAGGGACACTGGCTTTAATTTTAATTTCTTCTGAAATAGATAGCATTTTAAAATCCCAAGTGTACACATTAGTCTAGGAAGCGGGAATAATTATGAAAGTGCTCCAGCCATCACTGCGTATGGCCAGGCTGCTTGCTAGAAGCAGGGATAGGAGACAGTGCAGAGTGATGAGAACATTGTGTCCTGCATTAAGTCCTGCTTCCCTCAGAGGCTATGTGTCAGACGACTGGTACCCCGGTACTTCAGGTGGGTGAGCCAATTAGCACATTCCCTAGTCTGGAACTGTAGTTGCTGGGTATGTGATCTGCATACTAATTCAACTGAGATTTGACCTTCTGGGCAGAGAAAAACAAGAATCCCAGGTGAGAGAGAACATTGGCCTAGATTTTCCGATCCCTTCTCCTCTGTTCTTTATTTCCAGGCATCTTAACCCAGCTACTTTTTATGACTAATTCTATGACTGGAAAAGTTTATTTCCCTTGAAAATTCAAATCAATGTATAGGATAAAAACTACCAAAAATCATAGTTTTTACCTCTTTCTGCTAATGTCAAAAATGCAATGCAGGTGCTCCTTGTACGATTGACACCCTTGGCCCACATGGGGGCAGTACTACGTAGTCAAAAGCCTCTGGGAGCTTTCAGGGCATGCAAAGAGTCTGTTTGGAGACAAATTTGAATGCATAAGGCAGAAGCAGGATAGTTTTTCATAAACACAAGATTCCTTAGAGCCAATCATTACAGCGTTCTAAATGTTCTTGCTGAAGGAATTAGGAAGGAAAGATGTCTACCAAATTTCCAGCTGCTGTTGCAATCACTTGCCGGGAGATGTTGGGGAAATTTTTTGATTGATGATTCCAGTTAATGCTACTTCTTTTAACATACACAATATGAAACAAACAATTTTTCATTGAATTATCAAATTATATTCCAGGTTTGTTTGGAACAGCAACAATATGTCTTAGGTGTAGATTTTTAGTTTCTTACTGTATGATATGAGTTGCTTTTTGGTAACTTTTCAGATAAAGAATTTCTGGGGAAGCTGTTAAAGTAAGAATGCATTCATAGCCAATGGACCAGTATATTGAGTGCATGGAAGTTATCAGTGGCTTGATGATATTGAATAAATGCTTCCTTCAGATAGATCTCTTTTAAGTTACAGCAGCTACATAAATAAACATTGGCCTTATTATGTATTCATGTTATCTGAAGGGTTTTTGATATTGGGAGGGGAAATCTTTTCCACCAAGACACTTGGGATTGATTAATTTGGTTACTCATTAGGCATATTTTAGAAATCCAAGGAAAGCGCTATAATGATACATTGAGCTATAGTATCCCAAATCATATAGTACTGAAAAACAAAAGGTCACAAAGCATTTGTTTCCTTACTCAGAGGTGAGACTATAGCAAGTACACCTTTAGATGGTGTCTCATTTCAACCTTCAGAAAACAAATTTTGAATTAGCTTATGAGCTCCTGATCACATTAGGTTGTGTCAAAACAGGGACAGTGAGTCGTTAAGACAGTCTGGGGCACAGTGTCATGATGCAAACTATACAGATTCTCACAGATTCTCACAGAGGAGTCAATGGGCTCTCACGGTGATAGTTTCACTAAACAAACAGAACAGAGGAGTATCTGCCCCTGACACCATCAACGTTGGTTCTTGATACCATCCTCGCTGTACTTCTTTTTCTTCCTCTGTCTCTTATCTTTTGGATAAAATTAAACACTGATTTCTCTCTATCTTCTCCCTTAACTTTATTCTCCCTTTCTGCTGATACACATGCCAGAACATCCAATTGCACCCATGGAAATTGTTTATCCCTGAGGGGATCATTTGGTACCCAAATTGCTATGGATCCTGTGCCAGAGCAATGAGGGTATTAGAGAAAATTCAGTATTTGCTTTTGCATTCATTTGTTTTTTCAAAATCTCATTAGTACAAAGGTTATTTCTCCCATTAAACTAGCTACTTAGAATAAGGTATATTAAAAAGCACATCTTTTTGCTTGCTTTAAAATGGTAGCTTGAACTGGCATGATGGAAACTATCTTCCTGTTTTGTGAGCATTTTAAGTATGGAAGAAAGCATCTGCTTTGCCTCAGTCTGAAGTTTGGTAGATGAAATTTCTCGGACTGATTTTTCTATTCTAGCTCAGAAAATAATTTAAATGGCTATGGATTTGAACCTTGCCATAATGTCACCATAGAGTCATCTGGCAAGTTGTGATAAGCAAGTGTTATGCAAAAATTACTGTGTCCACCCCAACCCTTCCGGAAGTCAGTACACAGTGCCATGTAACACTTAAGCAAAACTATACAATTGCTTTGTCTGTGTAGTCTATTTTAATGAGCATACAGGGAAGTGAATTGCATAGATGATATAGTGATAAACAACAGATTAATCTTTTTAATAACTTGAGATTTTGCTTGCTAGATTTTAATTTGTCTCTCCTCTAAAATACTAGGTAGAACCTAAACATAATAATGTGGTTTTCTATTGGTTTTGGTGTAAAGAAGATAGGATTAAGTTTAACTTATCCTTTTTCACTTATCATGTCTCTTAGGGCACCCACATAAAAGCACATACTTCTTTGTGCTTTCTGCTCTGGCAGCACCAGACTCCCACCTCTTCCAACCATACTTACATCCTTTTCCTAGTTCCAACTTGATCATTAGCAAGAGAGAGGGATGAATAAGAGGAGAAATACAAAAAGTAATTAATTCACTGCAGTGCAGCTGCAAATGAATTTTTGAAATAAATTATTAATTTTCTCTTTAATATTTCTGCATTGATACTGCTCTGTATCTGGGGATTGGAAGTGAGAGCTGTTTTGCTTCACAGCAGTAATGCCCTGGGTAGAGACAGCAGCACCTCATTGTAACTAGAATGCGTTGTGCTAACGTGATATTTCTCTAATCCATCAGCAACATGCCTTTAGCCAGCAGTATTTTAAGTATGCATGGCTTTTTAAGTTTATGGCAGGTAGGATGGGGGCAGTTGCAATGAAAGAGGTCAAGTGCCTTATTTTCTGTATCTCCTGGTGCCAACTTCCTAACGCACTGAAATCAAAACAAAAGCTAAACGTGTATAATGATTCTTGAGGAAAAGGTGGCATCAGAAATCCAAAATGTTGTTTGCTTATTTAGGAGGGAGAAAAGATGCTGAATTGTATAGGAGATGTTAGAGTTGGGAGTATTGACTATCAACAACATGGAGAAGAATTATAAGTCTTTGTACTTCCTGACCAATCCAGGGCAGAGATCACTGAACAGTAGCAGGGTGACAGCACAGGTCTGCTCGATTATCTTCACTGGACTCCACGTCTTCAGTCGGCTTTGAACCCAGATTACAAAACGTACCTTTTATCACTCCCTTTGCTCAAATCAAATGTTATCAGCAAATCTGCTTTTCTTGACCTCTGTGGCATGTGGTTGGAAGGTAAACCTTAGCATTTTATGGAAAAACTATTTTTAGCAACAGAAAGCAATGGTGCTGCTTCTGTGTTCAAAGATGTTGGCTCCAAATGGCAGAGGAATGATTGTTTCCACTTAAAGTGATTGATATGTCTACATACACTTGAGAGAGAGAATTTCATTACCTATTCTTTCTGTGGGGACTGACTGAATACAGTTTCCAAAGAAATAGGGAGCATATTTGTGTAACAGAGTACCATTTTCTTCAATGAAATGAAGAAAAAAATGCCAGTGTATGAATCTATGAGGGGAGAAATGGTGAATGTTAAGTAAAGTGAACAAAGATATGGAAAGAGTGAAGAAACTAACACGGTATGTATTGAACATTATTTGTAATTAGGTTTTTAGCTTTCTGTTCGATGACAGCGAAATATTTCTATTGGTTCACTTGCAAAAGTATTTATTTTAAATTACCTGTAATGATTAAGCACAGAAAAAATAAGTATTATACAAGGCTACCTAACAGAATTCAATTCATTCCATAATAACACCTAAGAATTAATGCTTTCATTTTGTATGGCATTTGAAGACTTGGAAACTCAAGTTACCAACACCTTGCAGATGATTTTAGAAGAGAAAATTAAGAAATCCAAACTCTAATTTGGGGTCAAACATAAAGGAAAACAACTTAATGAGCTCTTAAAAATGTAATGCTCTTTTATAAAACAAGAAATACTTCTGCATCCTAAAAATCTGTTTTCTCTCAAATGTTTTTCTCTAATGCTGTTTGGTTACCTCCTAAAGCCATTATTTCCAGCAGAGTCACAGAAATCCTCAGCTGTGTAGGCGGTCCCAGTAAATTTAGCAGCCAAGCCACATTTTGACATGTTAAGAATAGGCGTCTATAAATCTTCCCCAGCTTCTCCTGAGAAGATTAAATCTTTCTTTTCAAGAATTTGCTAAATTTCAAGAAATGCTGTAATGTAACAAATGACTTGTAGACAAGACTGAAGAAAGAGTAGAAGATAATGGAATCTCTTTGTTCAAGAACCAAGGCCCCAGAAACTGAAGGAAACTCCTGAAAGTTCTACATTATCTACCAGAAAAGAGAGACAGGCTGGGGCAAATGAAATCCATCTTCCTGCAGTAGCAGTGGGCCTCATGACCAGGGATATGTCACAACCTCTAAAGAAACCCCTATGTTGTCAAGGAAGATTTCCACTTTCACAACCCATCTCTTTAGAACAGAAATGCCACAGATAAACTTTCAATTAAAAGAGATCTTCAAATAGTCTGAATTTCCTTTTTTTTTTTTCTTCTTATACCTAGCCAAACAGGGGACCCAGGGCCCTGCCCTTTGTCTCCCAAGTGTACTTCAAAATGCATTTCCTAACCTTTCTCTGAACAAGAAGAGCTCCTTGGATCGAGTGACATCTGGAAAAGGTTTAAGCTACTTCATATGAACATAATGAACTTAGAATGTACAGCATAGAGAGATAAGGAATTTATTGAAGGAATATTGAGAAGAAGAGCAAATTGAAGAAAGGGCTAAGTAGGCTCTGGGAAAGTGAGAGCCAAGGTTGCCCCAAATACCCAAATGAAGGGGCATTACACCAGCGAGTGACTTTGCACCAACCATTTCCCAGGCATGTATCATTCTTCTTCAATATTTCTAAATGCCAAGAAAAGATAGTCTAATTGGTTTTCCATGAGTCTTCGACTTACCCACAGGCTGAGGATAAAGCTGAGAAATGCACAGCCATCAGAACCACATCAGATGATGGTGGAGTAGTTTTCTAAAAGAAAAATAGACTACTATTACCAACAGAAGAAAAAATAGATCTTGAACAGGAAGAAACAAACATGAGAAAAGAGAGATAATGCCATTAGACAGCAAGCTTAACTTCCTAGTCAGATCATTCTGGGTTGCAAAGCTGATCTTTATCTCTCTTATCAGCACTTGCTCATCTCCCAAGTATCTTACCTTTTCTAAATAAGTAGGAAAGTTGCTTTCATAACTCACAGAAGGGTAACTTATATTCTATTGGATGGAGCAGGTGGAAAAGAAAGAGGAGGGATGCTCCAGAAATACGAACATCTGAGTTAGTCTCTACTCAGATTCATGCACATGAGACATAGATACCTAGGCAGAGTTCCATATCCACAGGAAGACCCCAGAACCACATGCTTATCCTTCTCTCATACCTTTGATTACCTATCTCCTACATCTGCCTTCAAAAGTTTTAGTTCTGCTGTTTTAGATCACTGTCTTACAAGAATGTCTCTAACCATTAACTATTGGCACTACTCTTTGCTAAAAGTTTCCCAAAGTGTGGTTATTTGTGTCCCTCAGCATCTGTAGTTTCAAGATTACTTTCTCAGGATATCACTTTGGACAATAAATGCTTTTTTTCCTTTACAGTGACCTCCAAACCCATATGCCAAGCCTGACTCAGTAAAAAAAAAAAAAAAAGGACCCACAGCTTGAAGAATTAGTTTTTGAGAAAATACGTTTTCACCTAAGGAAAAATATATATCTGATTTTCACTAGTTTCTGAGCTCCTTATTAATCTGTGCCCGGGGCACCTAAATTGTGTTTAATACATGTTCATCAAGTAAATAACTGAGATAGAAAATGAATACATATTTATTTGTATCTGACTATCAACCCCTTCTAGAAAGTTTAGAGAAGAAATCTTAGAGGTTATCTTGTCTAACCCTGTCATATGTTATAAACTTGGGCATAGAGGCTGAGAGAAGGAGAATGACTTAATCTCAGATCTAATCTGTGACAGAGCAGAAAATCAAAGTCAGATGTTCTGAGTTTAAATCCAGTACTTATGACACTATAACACCCAAGTAATTAAAGTTCTTAAAGCATGATATCTCATGTACATATAAATAGATACCCTTGAATAGACTGAAAACCCAGTTGGATTTAAAGATATAGTGTTAGAATAATAAAGGCACGCCTTGAGGTTGAGGTTTAGCCCAGAGAGTGCCTAATTACAACATTAGTCTTGTAAACAGTCAGAACAAGATGACCATCATGTAGAAGGACAGAGTCCTTCACTCCCCTCTCATCTCACCCAGAATCTTCATTGTTCACTTTGCAGACTAGAAACATCCATCTCAGGGGAACATTTCCAGGACATGTCATGATAACAAGTACCTCTCTTTATTGATAATTGTGACCAAGTTAAAAAACTCCAGAGCAACTGTTAGGAGAGGAGAATAACCTTTTATCAGCTTTTATTCTTTCCTTTTGCCTCAGGCTTTTACCCAAACTCAGAACAGTGCTATGTGTCTGTGCTTCAGTTGTAAGAATGAATAAGAACCACCCCTGCAACAACCTCTGAAATGTCCTGCATCATCCTCCTAATGGGGCAGTGTCTCATCTTCTGCACCTTCTTCCTCTTCTCTCAATTAAAATGTCTCCTCTGTCCCCATCATATTTAATCTCCTAAAGACTCTTTAATTTAGATTATATGCTGATGACTCACAATTATGCATTTCACAAATGGACCTCCTTCTTGAGCTCCGGACCCATATATAACATAACACACCCTAATAGTCATCTCTAACTGGATGTTTCACAGATACCTCAAGTTCAATCAATTTAAATGGAATTCATAATCAAACCTACTTTCTGTCACCTGTTCTCAAGCCAGGAACATGGACTTTGTCCTAGTTTCCTCCTTTACCTCATCAACTACTTTCAGTTTGTAACTAAGTCTTATCAATTCCACCTCTAAAATATTTCTTTGACATTTCCATCATCGTCCTACCTTTCCTTGATCACCTGCAACTTGTTTCAGTACAATGTTCTTCTAGCTGATATCCGTATGTCTACCCTTTTCTCCCTTCAATCTACCATTCATACTGCAATGAATGTTACTGTTTTGAAGTGTGAGTCTGATCCAGATACTCCATGGCCTCCATAGTATTCCATCACAGATGGGTTGGAATCAAGCCCCTTGGCAGGCCAGTTAGGCCCTTCCATGCTTTATCACCCAGGCAAGATCTTTCATCTCACCAGTCTACTCAGGGCCTCACAGGACTAACCCTCAGACACCACTGAAACCATCCTCCCTGGAACAAACTGCATCGTGTTTCATTTCTGAGGACCCACTATGATGTTTTGCTTCTGTCTTTTTAAAATTATTATTATTATTTATTTGTAACACAGGGTATCACTCTGTCAGGCTATAGTGCAGTGGCATGATCATGGCACACTGCAGCCTCTATCTCCTAGGCTCAAGCAATCCTCCCACCTCAGCCTCCCAAGTAGCTGAGACTACCGGTGCACACCGTCATACCTGACTGATTTGTTTTTTTAACTTTAAGTAGAGACGAGGTCTCAATATGTTGCTCAGGCTGGTCTCAAATTCCTGAGCTCAAGCAATCTTACTTACCTCCCCTTCCCAAAGTGCTCTAATTGCAGGTGTGAGCCACCATACCCACACTTCTTTTTATGCAGTCTTCCCATTGCTTGGAATGCCCTCCTAAACTTTGTCTAGCTTTGTCTCCACTTAAGTATCACATTTTCTGTTTAAAATTCCTTCAGCAACTTTCCCACCCTACTCTTCCTTGGGTATTCCTTGTTTATAGCACCTATTACCCTCCATTGCAATTCTAACCACTGTCATTATTCATCTTGTTTTTTCTCAATGACTAGCAGAATGCCTGGCACATGCTATGGTTGAGTAATCACTTATATCATAATGGGTGGTTTGGAATTAACTTGTTACAAGAAATATGCATTGAGCTACAAGAAATTCCTAAAATAGTGCTCCAATCCAAAGGCCTGGATTTGCTGTCACTACGGTAAGAATGGAAAATGTGTTACCTCTGGCAATAGTTTGGATGCCTATGAAATTTCTTAAAGGCTAAAGACTGTCAAAGAGATCCATTTCTCTTACCATCCTACCTCTTTCTTTGGATTTCCTAGAAATCCAATACCAGAAGCCAGCATTAACTAAATATTTAACACATGCATTTTGTCAAACATGGCTAATACCTATAGAACTTCTAATGCTCTACCTTGAAACTGATGGTTCTAGGTCCTTCTGAAAGGCCAAGCATTGTGCTGGGGCAGCAGATCCACTCACCAGCTGTATTCTGTGCACTATTTAATGCAAGGCACATTGCGTGGGATTAACTAGAATCCTGTAAAGACACATGAAGTGGCACCTAGGGGCTAGGAAGCCTAAAGAGGAGTTAATCAGTTTAATCCTCAAAAACAGTTTGAAAATATTTGGTTTGAACAATTGGTTTCAATAGGCAGCATTTCTCATTTGACTATGGAGTACTTTCCTCATGGTATGGGTATTGATATAATAAACATTTGGCTAAAAAAGTTACTCTGATTAGTTGTTGACCTACTTTCCCATTCCTTCAAACCTACCCAAAAAGAGCTAGTTTTTTTTTTTTTTTTTTTTTTTTTTTTTTTCCCCACTTGCATACATTTGTCACAGAAAATGTGAGGAAACAATTTTTATCAAATACTTTAGTGAAGGAAAAAAAAGTTTTTCTCTTCTGACCCCCTTCTGCGTTAACTATGCTGTGTTGGTTTGAGATCACCAAATCTATTCCTAACACTGACAGGCAACATGAGGCTTAACCATATGATATGTGAAGTAGAAGGGTCCTTTTAATCTTAAACCAACTGTCTTTACCAAACTCCAGGAGGAGAGAAATCATATCTGTTAAACTGTTTTGTTTACAGTAACCACAATGCTATGGGGAAATGGAACATTAAAAATTTATTTCAGAGATCATATCTTTTTATTATTATTTTTTTATTTTTTATTTTTATTTTTTTATTATTATTATACTTTAAGTTCTAGGGTACATGTGCATAACGTGCAGGTTTGTTACATATGTATACTTGTGCCATGTTGGTGTGCTGCACCCATCAACTCGTCAGCACCTATCAACTCGTCATTTACATCAGGTATAACTCCCAATGCAATCCCTCCCCCCTCCCCCCTCCCCATGATAGGCCCCGGTGTGTGATGTCCCCCTTCCCGAGTCCAAGTGATCTCATTGTTCAGTTCCCACCTATGAGTGAGAACATGCGGTGTTTGGTTTTCTGTTCTTGTGATAGTTTGCTAAGAATGATGGTTTCCAGCTGCATCCATGTCCCTACAAAGGACATATCTTGTTTTCATTTAAGAATATAAGAACAAAAACAAACCATTGTTTTAAGATACCTAAGTTACTACTGGCTTTATAATAATCAATTTTTATATCAGTACTAAATATGAAAAATTAAAAATCAAATTATATTTACTTATATTTCCCATGAAATGTTCTCTATTGCCTCCAGAAAGCAGAGCCTTGTGATCTTATCTGTCAACATAGGAAAATAATACAGGTATAAATCACAACTCCTAACAGTCAAGGGGTTGCTTAGATCTTGTTCTTGGAAAATTTGAGTCTAACATAAAAACAGACACATTCCTCAAATAATTTTTTTGTCAGGCCTACAATTTAGAAGATATTTTCAAGGCAATTTTCAGTCCAACCTTTTGATACAAAAAACAATTTCAAACCCATTTCCTGCCCATGCCCTGAAAGTATGTCACCACCATTTGAGCCTGAACTGGAAGTATCGCTTTAAATCTAATCCATTCTTTGTCATTGAAATAGTTGTGTAAAGCTCTTTTTCTTTCTCCTCATCTGCTAAATGAGATCATCTTCACCCACTTAAGACATCTTGATGAAGTGTTATGGCTTTTAAGGAAATTTAAATATAGGAAATATATTTTTAAGAACACTCTGAGTATGATTTTATGTTTTCTACCTAGAGATGTAAAATGATTTTTAATTTTAGATTTGTGTTTTTTCCAAAAAAATATTCATTTCCTAAATTAACATTTGCTGGCTAGGGCACTGAGGTTATGAGTGATTTAGTCCCTTTAAATTCTAAACTCTGTATAATATTTTGATATCTTTAAATGAATTTTAAAAAGGTAAAGAAACAAATTATATGTGTGTATATGAGACTTTTTCTAAATCAGGCTTTATAATAATATATATTTGTTCTATAAGATATAAGCAATAATGAGTAAGAAGGGGAGAAGATCAACAAAGAGATGACAAATATATAGTGTGGTAAGTACAACAGAATCATGTGAACAGAGGGATATGCTCTACGAGAAGAAAGAAAAGTCTAAATGATACTGCAAATTTCAGATGGACTGTTCCTTTGTTTAGGATTTCCTACAATTCTACCTTCAACACCACTGTGATTAAAAAAGCTTGTTTCTCTCATGGGGGGAAATATTTTCTTCCAAAGGAGAGTCAACCTGACTTCCATATTTACATAATTCCTAGGAATAAATCTCAAGAAAACATTCCCAACAATGCACATTTTGTCCCCAAATAAGCACAGCTGTTTAGTATTAGTCTTTCATTTTATGCCCATCTTTTTCTAGCCTCTTTATAGACAAGGCACTGCAGTTGTACCACCAGAATATAAGTTTCAGCTGTATCTGTGTTCCCATCTACCGTTCTGTTACTAAGCTTCAAAGAGAGGTCTAATTTAAGACCTACGGTGTGTTCAAACCTGTAGTTTCAGATAAGGATTCTCCCTCTTATATAATGCATTTTAAAATGAGAGCAAAAAGCCCACATCCGTGTTGGATTTCCACTGTTTAGCCTTGAGTATTCTTGAAGCCTTAAATTGAAGAAAGAGTACAGGGTTTGTGAGCTACAGTAATTAGTGCTGGTGGCAGTAAGACTTGTAGCGGTGTTGATGAAAAGAAACCATAATTTCTTTTAAACTCCTTAGGGTCTCCTTTCTGAAAGGAAGACTTGCAATGCTTCTTTTTAAAGCTTGGATCAAATAACTTAAGCAGACGCTGTGACAATACCATTTGCAGGAAAGAAACCTATGGTATGACTCATTCACCCACCAAAATGACACTCTATACACCTACTTGTTCCTTGCCTTTACTTTCTGAGTCCTCTGAGTCAAAGCATTTGAAAATCAGTCTGCATGTCAAATCCCCATGAAAATTTACTTGCTGACATCTTTTCTGCTCATCCTGGTCCACTTCACCTTCTCCAGCATAGGCAGAGTTATGAACAATGTGGTGATTATTCATTAATAAGGTCTACATGTAACAGAAAACTCATTTTCCTTTCTAAGTTAATATAGGTAATGTGACTTGCTTTGCCATGCTTCATTACTCCATTCCCTAAAGGCTGAGAGAAATTCTTTTACCCTCAGAATTTTACTAATCCTCCAGTTTATCTCAACTTTCCTCCCTGAGAGCATCTGCCACTGAGAGACAAACTAGCAGAGCAAGGTCAGCACACTGTCCTTTGCAGCTTTTACCATATAATACAAGTCAACTAATTTCATTTGCCTTCGAGAATACTGGGGAACATTCTGAATCAAATGGTGGTAAATTACTTTTAAAATGTGGTACTCATGTCATATCCAAATACCACTGCAAATAAATATACTGCCTGGCACATAGTAGGTTTGTCAAATTAATCCTGGAACGAATTATGGAGCTCATGTCTGGGATTAGGTTGTGCATTCTTTTATTCCAAAAAAAAAAAAAATTGTATTAATCCTCTGTGGGCAGACAGAGAGGCACTGTGCTGTGCACTGTGACCTTGAGTTCATCATCCTGCCTCTAGACTGGAGAGTGGTTTTGATCATTTTATTAATAGATGGATGGAAATTTATAGTAGATATACCTCATCTTACACAGTATGTCTGATTGTAAAGAGTATTAAATGCCCTTTATTTTATAAATCTAGACACATTTTAAATCAGAAAGAAACCAACTACCTAAAATTGTACTAGAACTAAGTTAATTCAATAGTTCCCATTATATATGAGGAGACTTGGACCAAATATTTAACTTACCTAAGGTGAAAAGGGTAGTTACAAATTCAGGATAAAAATAGCTGTTCTTTTTCTTCCACATTAGGCTATCTCTGTAAACCTTTTCTTCTTATTAATAGTTTTTAAAATTAGTCAATTTCCCATATTTGTCATCTATTGTCTTAGAATGCTAGTATAATTGTAGGTTTTCATTGATTTTATTGGCTTGAATTGGAGTTATATCTGCTTTTCCATAAACTTCTGTGCATTCTCTCCTAGAAAAATATTCTAGATTTTAACTGTTATCAGGTTTTTCTTTGTACATTACTTCATTCTGAACACATTTTACTGTGTCTTTCAGCAGAGGTGAAAACTAATAGGAAGCCATAATTTATTGAATGAAAACAGTTCATTTATTTGAGGACAATTAACTAACCCCTTTTTAGTATTCTATTTTTTCCAGTTAATTTATCTCAATTACCTTGCTTCTATATGAGATAACTTGTTGATATATTTTTGACCCAGAGTGAATGCTTATTAAAATGGGATTAATAGATCAGCATTATTTCTCTTTACCGAATATTTCCAAGATATTTTATTCATGAATATCAACAAGAAATGAGAAAAATAGGACATTCGTTGAGTGTCTATTATGTATCAGCAACGTTTTAGTTATTTAGTGGTATCTAACCCTCACTGTATCATTGTGAAAATGGCTTCTGGAATGTTTAAATTTTCAAACACAAGAACACTGAAGCCCAGGAAGGTTGAATAACTTGCCCAATGTCATACAGTTAATGAGAGGTGAGGACAAGATGCAAGTCCAAGTCTACCAATAACAAAGCCTATTCTCTAACACAACACTCTGATTCATAGACAAATGAGAAAAATAAGCCTCCTCTACGGATGAGATTTGGAGTCTGGGAAGGTTAAATGGCATATTTCAAAGGGACGGTTGCAAGCCTTGGAGCACCAGGTCCCATTCCTGAGTTCTGGACTCCAAGTCTGCCCAGAAAGTATCCTTAAAGCCCGATTTTTCCCATCTGTGCCTGAGAGCTGGAGCACTCAGGAGAGGTTCCAGATTGACATCTGGCGATTTAAAGTTCCCCTAGAGTTATATAGGATGAGAATCTGGCTTATATTTTCTTTTCCCTACATAGCAGCTCATAATGACTCGTCTGTTGCTGGCTGTTAAAGTGGTTGGCAGGCCTGGTGTGTGCAAGAAGCCGGGGTAACAGAGCCAGGATGTCTCAGTTGGTTAAGGGCGAGAGTGAAGGGCCCAAGTACAGTCTCTGATTCCAGCTTTTGCTTTGGGCAGTCACTTAATGTCTCTCTGCCCAGTCCTCCCATCTGTAAAATGGAAAGAGGAATACTGATGAACCTCTCAAAGAAGCTGTGAGGCAGAACCCATTCATGATTAACACAGAGTCTTTTGGATACAGAAAGGGCAGTGGAAAAGTTTAAAATCACTTCAGGATGGGATTATTTGGTATAAATGTGTTTAAAATTACTATTTGGCAATCCTGGTGCAACAAACCTTCAATTTGGCATTGGCTGCTAGATGTAGCCAGTCTTTTAGGAACTACTGCAGCAATAACTGTCCTGTGGAAATTGTATAGGAAAATAATAGAAATACATCAAACAAGAATGTGCATTAGATACTCCATTCCCCAGCCCCTCAGCAGACTTCTGGAGGTCATACTCTATGTGTTCTTCATGTTTCACATGCCCCGTAGTACCTACTTTAGGGCCTTGCACCAAAGAAACCATCAGCCGAGAGTCATTCTTCATGATATGGTTCAAGGCAAACAGAAGCTATACTGAATGGTCCTGGGACTTTAATTTTTAGACGGAATGGCTAATGGCTTTGATTTGCCTTGTGTCACTTTGATACATTTCCTAAGTGCCAAATTGTTAAGAGGTTTCATATTTCTAGTTTCCAATTTCTCTGGGCTCTCTGAATATGCAGTTGCACAGGTGTATGCCTTGGGCACACACCCAATATAGCTTTACTTTACCCTCGAACTCATTAGAAAGCGGCCACCCACACCTGTTTAGGCCCGGGTGAGTCCTCTTTTACATCTTTATGTCTCTCATCCATATGAGGAATAAGACTTGCTATTGGCAAGATGTAGTTTATATACTATGACTGCACTTTGGACAGTATTTTTTAAGTCTTAGTTATGAGGGAAAGATAAAAGTAAAGGCTGTTTACTGGCCTTTACTGTTTCCTGGCCCTGCCAGGACCCCCCAAAATTGTGATGCAATACCATGCTACTGCAGAGGGAGTGCTTATACCTACAGCACTGATATCAGTTGGCAACTGTAGATACTCAGTCCAATCTAGAATTTCAGAATGAGAATTATTATTCCAATAAGATCCCCAGGTTATTTGCGTACACATTAGGAGTAAAAGGCACTGGGCTAGGATATGGGCTTTAGAATAATTAGGAAAGGTTAAAAACCCAAGTGTCCTTGGAGTTAGCAGTGGTATTGAATTCTATCACTATCATTGGGGCATAGTCTTATATGAAAAAAAAAAAATGAAGCATAAAGACTGAGTCTGTGCAGCTATAAAGATATCCCTTCCAGATCATTTCTGCTTTGATACTTGGTTTCTCGTTCCAAATCTGACACTACTTCTGCCCTCTCTTCTAGGTAAATAAGAAGCCAGCGTATCTCCTTAGCCTCCAATACACTCTTCTGCCTTACCTTCATCGAACTGACAACTCTCTGAAGAGCTCAGACTAGTTTTCTTTACAGACAACTTTGAGTCCTTTAGACTTGTCACAGGAAGAGGGAGAAAGAAGCTGTGCAACTCCCTAACTAGCTTACTTTGGCTACTGGATGCCAAGGCAGATGTTACAAATGACACGACATCTCTGCTCAGGGCCTCAGTGTGGAAATTACTCAGCAGAGCAGACATGGGCCTTTCTGTTTTACTGCCAGTTATGAGCTTGTGAATAGCACACCACACTGCCCTGATTAGTGGATGTTTTCACTCCCTCCTCATAATCACAGGACTGGAGCGGAATGATAAGGAGAGCTTCCATGATAGAGTTGGTGATGTGGAGCAGCTCTCTCCCTTCTCCTTTGTTGTGCTTCTCTTAATGCACACAACCCTTTGAAGTCTGATTCTTTATTTTTGCCCGACTCACCTGAGCCATCAGCAGCCCCTCATTTCCAATATAGTTCCCTTATCACTGTCCTGATTGAGGCTTGAAAGCACCCGTGGGAACGCTTCGATGTTAGTGCACAGCTGGTGGGTTGTACAATTCCCTGCTGTCTACCAGGAAATGTTGATTCTCCTATTGTACTGCAATGAATAATCACCTTAATTTTTATTAGAGGTTTATCTTCAGACCTAGCCTAACTTTTCTGAAAAGCCCAAGGGAATTGGGCAGTTGATTAAGAGTCCAGTTAGTATTACTAAGGGATTTCTTCTGGGGAGCTCATACAAGACTTCAATTCTATGCTTTTCTTTTTTGAGTATGCATGCAAGGGCTGAGGAGTGAGCAACAGAGGATGTCTGAACTGGAGCTCATAGTGCTCAGGTGTGTATGACTCATTTTCTTTGGATCCCAGTAGCATAGAACTCTGAATCTCATCTTCCTTTGACTTACTGAAGGGCATAGAAGAAAAACAAGTGGCAAGTGGCTACATTTAGGTTCTGATAAGAGGATAAAGATGCTGTTTGGTAATGGAAAATTTACCCAGTCTGTGTAAGGAGGTATTAAGTTACCTTTTACATAGAATCAGACTATTTTCCATATGAAAATAAACATATACGTGATTTTAAACATCTATGGATCAAAAGCATGCTATTTCCACGTATAAATCTTTCTAAGAGCAAAAATAATACTTGGTTGTTTACACAGATGAAATTTACTTTAAACCAGAGAAGAAAATGGCTTCATCTTAAATTGTTAACCATGATCAATTGGTAGTGGCTATTTGGAGTCCTGTGTTGAAAAGAATATTGAAGCAATATTCTTTGGGCTCCATGGAAGAGAAAACCATGCTAAATTGCAAAGAAGGTAGTGGCAGCATTTCTACTTCATGCTTTCTTTATACCATTTATACATATTCTACTTACTATTCAAATAGTAGTAGTATTTGTCCTTCCACTGGCAATGAATTACCATTTGGAAGGAAAAATACCTTCAACTGCTGATAGAGAGTTAACTCTGATTTACTCATAGGTGCTTTCTTATTTCAGAATACAGTGTTTACTGAATAAAATAAGGCATCTTGCCTGAATAAATGCTACCAGCCTCTCTTAAATATACCATATAGTTCATATAGATTAGGACATGTCTAGTATTAAGAATTCTATGTGCTTTCTTTTGTTCTGTTTTAATATTTCTCTGGATTTGGTATCAGAGGGTTTAGGCTAACACTCTGGCTGAAACACAATTTAAGATCCGTATGACCTTGGGTGAGTTCCTCAACTTTTTTGAGCTTTGATTTCTTCCTTTGAAGGTGGATGGAAAAAATACAAAACAAGATATGTTAATATAGTCACAGTAGAAGTTACTGGACTTGTAAAATAGGAAAGGGGAAAAACAGGACAGTGTGAGCAGGGGCACAGACAAAAAATGTTAGTTAAATCTAAATCTTAATAGTCTCCTTATGAAAGTGAAACACTAAAACACCAAAAATATAAGGAATATCAAAGTATTTTAGCTGTATAATGAGTGTTAAATATTTGAAAAGAATATAATCATTTATGTGTGGGCTAGGCCTCTCTGATGACGGTAACAGATGTCCGTAAACAGATTAGTCTCTAGATTGCCTAGAGTCTCATAGAGCTTCTGAGATAGTGTGTCTTTTCTTCAAGTATGCCGTGGCAAAGTCTCTTCTCCAGTTTATATTGAACGGACACCTAAATGTGTCTATCTTTTACATGGCTGAGTAAGTTGGGAGTCACTTTTGGTAAATTTCATTGTAAAAGATCATCTGTGAAGCAGGCAGCTAAGGCTAAAGCAAGAGATTTAGTTACTTTTACTTGACCAAACTAAGAAAAGATAAAATACAAAGTACAGAAATGGAAGTTTATAAAACCGACATGAACTACATTAAGGTAATTAACACCTACGTATAAATGGGACAGGTTCTTAGTATTTATTCATGCAAACATAACCTTAATAACTTTCCATAAACTATTTCTTCTGGTGGTTTACCTCAGATGTCCTGGGTTTCAGTCCCTAGGCAGTGCCTCTTCCCCAAGCATGCCTACCTTACTTCCAGGAAAGGGTCCAAAGGACAGTTCTGGTTTTGTCACCTAACAATTTTGTGATCTTGTGCAACTTTCTTAACCTCTCTGTACCTCATATTCCTCACTTGTAAAATGGAGACAATAATAGTATGTAACTCATAGAGTTCTAGTGAGGATTCAGGAAAATGGTAAACCAAAAAAAAAAAAAAAAATGTGGCACAAATAATGTCGGCTGCTATCTTTTTTCTGAGGGGAGGCAATATGCATTACCTTAAATATTTGTCTTTTCCATTTTGTATTTATTTTTATTTTAATCATTTTTTAAAAATATATAACAAACATATTTTGGTGATAATTTGCATTCATATTATAAAGCTCAAATTATGGTAATTGAGATTTTTGTCACCTTAAATATTTATCTCTTCTTTATGCTAGGAACATTTGATTTATTCTCTTCTAGCTATTTTGAAATGCACAGTTGGTTATTGTTAACTATAATCACCCACCTGATCTATTGATCACTAGATTTTCTGTCTTTTGTCTAACTTGCTGCCATCTTAATCATTAACATTGCCGTTAACCTCAGCACCTCCATAGATAAACACTGGCCTGATAGTGTAGATCAGAGGTCCTCAGAGTATGGTCTGCAGATCCCTGGGTATCTCCAAGGCCATTTCGGGTCTGTGAGGTCAAGACTATTCCCAAAATAATACTAATATATTACTTGCTTGTTTAACACTGTTCATTTTGCACACGTGATGCAAAAGCTGTGATGGGAAGAGTGGCTGTAACCTTAATTGTAGACCAACACAGTGCCACCAAATATGTACTAGCAGTTATAATCTTCACCATCACACACTCACAATTGGAAAAAAAAAATCAGTTATTTCTAAAGAATCCCATTGAATGAAGTAGCTAAAACGATTAATTTTATTAAATCTCAACCCGAGTACACATCTGTTGAGTATCTGCTATAAAATAGAAATATGCACAATGTACATTTGCTACATACTAATGCACGTGTGTAGTTGAGTTGCAAGCTGAACTAGCTGTCATTTTCACAGAGGATTTTTTTTTTTAACTACAAAGAACAACTCACAAATTATGGTTACTGTACTTATATATTTGGACATCATTTTCTAAAATGAGCTGAATTTGACACTTCAAAGAAAACAATTACAGTATTTGTTGTAAGCTATGAAGTTTAAGCTTTCAAACAATAATTACAATTGTGGAAAAATTTTATTCACTATCATGACCTTGGTAGTGTCCCGGTATGTTAAGACTTCTCTAATTAGATCAGCAGTGAAGTTAATATATGTGATATGATTGATGTCTAACAAAATATTTCAACATTCAGAAGGCTCTGTAAAACTTCAAAAAGAAGATTTTACAAGTAATAAATGTTTATAATTACAAAATAATGAATTAGTGCAAGATAGGCAAATAGATTTTAAGGTAACAGAGAAGAAAATGTTTATTTATATGGTTTCAGGTTTCAAGTGGTAGCTAACCTTTAAGAAACTGCCACTTGTTGAGCTTTGGTATAGCATCAAAGAACAATGTCTACAAATATATGGAAAGGTTATTGAAATGATATTTTATTGTCCTTTTACATGTTTAAGGCTATCAAATTGAATGTAGACATAAACGTGAGAATTCATAGGTCTCCTATTAAGCCAGACACTAAGATGTGCAAAATTGTAAAACAAAGTCTTCTTATCACCAGTTTTTCTGTTGTAAAAATATTGTTTTTAGAATTCATTAATTTAATTCATTAATTTACTTAACAGTTTATTATAATTGTAAATAAATTAAGTTTTTTTTGTATTATCAGTATTCACTTCCAATATACAAAAAGACTTAGACTCCCATACAATAATAATGGGAGACTTTAACACCCCGCTGTCAACATTAGACAGATCAACGAGACAAAAAGTTAACAAGGATATCCAGGAATTGAACTCAACTCTGCACCAAGTGGACCTAATAGACATCTACAGAACTCTCCACCCCAAATCAACAGAATATATATTCTTCTCAGCACCACATCACACTTATTCCAAAATTGACCACATAGTTGGAAGTAAAACACTCCTCAGCAAATGTAAAAGAACGGAAATCATAACAAACTGTGTCTCAAACCATAGTGCAATCAAACTAGAACTCAGGACTAAGAAACTCAAAACTTCTCAACTACATGGAAACTGAACAACCTGCTCCTGAATGACTACTGGGTACATAACGAAATGAAGGCAGAAAAAAGATGTTCTTTGAAACCAATGAGAACAAAGATACAACATACCAGAATCTCTGGTACACATTTAAAGCAGTGTGTAGAGGGAAATTTATAGCACTAAATGCCCACAAGAGAAAGCAGGAAAGATCTAAAATTGACACCCTAACATCACAATTAAAAGAACTAGAGAAGCAAGAGCAAACACATTCACAAGCTAGCAGAAGGCAAGAAATAACTAAGATCAGAACAGAACTGAAGGAGATAGAGACACAAAAAACCCTCAAAAAAAAACAATGGATCCAGGAGCTGGTTTTTGAAAAGATCAACAAAACTGATAGACCACTAGCAAGACTAATAAAGAAGAAAAGAGAGAAGAATCAAATAGATGCAATAAAAAATAACAAAGGGGATATCACCACCGACCCCACAGAAATACAAACTACCATCAGAGAATACTATAAATACCTCTACACAACTAAACTAGAAAACCTAGAAGAAATGGATAATTTCCTGGACACTTACACTCTCCCAAGACTAAACCAGGAAGAAGTTGAATCCCTGAATAGACCAATAGCAGGCTCTGAAATTGAGCTAATAATTAATAGCCTAGCAACCAAAAAAAGTCCGGGACTAGATGAATTCACAGCCGAATTCTACCAGAGGTGCAAGGAGGAGTTAGTACCATTCCTTCTGAAACTATTCCAATCACTAGAAAAAAAGGCAATCCTCCCTAACTCATTTTATGAGGCCAACATCATCCTGATACCAAAGCCTGACAGAGATACAACAAAAAAAAAGAATTTTAGACCAATATCCTTGATGTACATTGATGGAAAAATCTTCATTAAAATACTGGCAAACCGAATCCAGCAGCACATCAAAAAGCTTATCCACCATGATCAAGTGGGCTTCATCCCTGGGATGCAAGACTGGTTCAACATACACAAATCAATAAACGTAATCCAGCATTTAAACAGAACCAAAGACAAAAACCACATGGTTATCTCAAAAGATGTAGAAAAGGCCTGCCAAAATTCAACAGCCCTTCATGCTATATTGACGGAACGTATCTCAAAATAATAAGAGCTATTTATGACAAACCCACAGCCACTATCATACTGAATGGGCAAAAACTGGAAGCATTCCCTTTGAAAACTGACACAAGACAGGGATGCCCTCTCACCACTCCTATTCAACATAGTGTTGGAAGTTCTGGCCAGGTCAATCAGGCAAGAGAAAGAAATAAAGGGTATTCAGTTAGGAAAGGAAGAAGTCAAATTGTCCCTGTTTGCAGATGACATGATTGTATATTTAGAAAACCCCATTGTCTCAGTCCAAAATCTCCTTAAGCAGATAAGCAACTTCAGCAAAGTCTCAGGATACAAAATCAATGTGCAAAAATCACAAGCATTCTTATACACCAGTAACAGACAAACAGAGAGCCAACTCATGAATGAACTTCCTTCACAATAGCTTCAAAGACAAGAAAATACCTACGAATTCAACTTACAAGGGATGTAAAGGACCTCTTCAAGGAGAACTACAAACCACTGCTCAGTGAAATAAAAGAGGACACAAACAAATAGAAGAACATACCATGCTCATGGATAGGAAGAATCAATATTGTAAAAATGGCCATTTCCGATGTAATAGTGATAGATATAACCCACATGAACAGAAGTTCATTGGTGTCCTCACTGATTTTTAAGAATAAAAAGAGATTCTGCGGCAAGAAGTTTGAGAATTATTGGGCTATAATCTATTTTAGTGTTTCTCAAAATGTATTTTTCAACAAGTCTCATCATAAACATCTGGATTTCTTTTTATAAATTGAAATTTCCTAACCCAAAATCTACTGAATCAGAAACAATAGGTGGGGGCCAGTAAACCTGAATTGCAAACAAACTCTACTGGTTGTACCTTTTTTTTTTTTTTTTTTTTTTTCCTTAAAGACAAATGCATTTATTACGAAGAAAATCATTCAAAACCATTCCCACTTTTGACATTGATGGGATATTTTATCTTAAAGCTATTATAAGTGACCTGTATAAAATTTTTACTTTTTTTTTTTTAAGAGATGGGGTCTTGCTATGTTGTCTCAGCCTCCTGAGTAACTAGGCTTACAGGTGTGAACCACCACACCTGAGGAGAATTTTTTTTTTTTTTTTTTTACTTGTCATATGTCTTTAATCTCTTCTAAGGTGTAAGTTTCTTAGTCTTTTTTTTTTCTTTTTTTATTTATTATTATTATTATACTTTAAGTTCTAGGGTACATGTGCATAACGTGCAGGTTTGTTACATATGTATACTTGTGCCATGTTGGTGTGCTGCACCCATCAACTCGTCAGCACCCATCAACTCGTCATTTACATCAGGTATAACTCCCAATGCAATCCCTCCCCCCTCCCCCTGGTTGAATCTTATGTGTAATAAAATGACAGCTTATACTACAAATAAGAGACCTTCTGTACTTTCTAAGATATATAATTTAACGAGAATCACATCTCATTGTGGGTTCTCTTCCTTTAATAGTTGTAGTCTGTAACTCCATTTCCTTCCCATAGGTAAGTGGTAATTTTTATCCTGTCATATCTGGCATCTCAATCCCTGCATTTAAAAGCTAGGATCAAATCTTTTCTCCTTCACTCAAGTACACATGTATACCTTCGGCATATCCCACATATGTGTCCTTGTTTCTATGGATACTCTCAGAAGGAGACATCTTCTAAGTGAGAGGAAAAGGGAAGACCAAGAAGGATCTGGTAAGCAGTTTTTTTATGATGAAGATTTCATTATGGATATGCTGACCAAATTATTGAAAGTGCCCAGGGGATGAATTTCATCACTCAGAGTGAGAATGTCTGGGTTTCTCTAATTTTTTTCTTGTGGTAAAATACACAGAATGAAATTTACCACTTGTACATTTACAAGTACACAGTCCTTGACGTTAAGTACATTCACATTGTTATGCACTTATAACCACCATCCATATCCAGAACTTTTTCATCCTCCCCAGTTGAAACTCTGTACCCATTAAACACTAATTCCGCTTCTACCCCAAGTCCTAGAACCACCTCTAAATTTCTTTTTTGGTCAACCATTCAATCTGCAGGAGGGTTGTTACAGGTGGCAGCTGGGATAATTCTGCTTCAGCATACCTGCATCAAAGTGTACAAGCATAAAGACCATCCTTCATTGACAGGTGCATTGTTATATCACCTTTAGAAGTGAAAATTTTAATAAAATATCCTTGTTACATACCTGGGGTAGATAAAGCTAAAGCTCCATATTTTCCATTGTTTGGATGCATTATGAATTATATATTTTAATGTATCAGTCCATTATATATTATGTGTTACTCTGGAAAGTTCTAGAATCACAATTATAAACTTTGTTTAGTAGGGACCTCAAAGACTAATTACCCATCTGACACTTAGATCTAGCAATGGAGAAACTCACTACCCACAGAAGCAGTACATTTAATCTTTGGACTGCCTAGATTGTGAAAATTGTGTATTACATAAAAATCTGGCCCATATATCTTCAAAACATCAGCCTTTTATCTCTAAGGAAACAGTGAAGACAACTATTGTGTTTTCCCTTGATCTTTTTTCTCTAGGCTAAACATCACTAGTTCCGTTAGATGTTCATCAAACTGAAGGATAGATTTAGCATTCTGCTCATCTCCCTGGAACAAACTCATTTCCTACTCTCTTTTCCAGGAGATTCTATATCAGGAAGTGTAGGTGATTTTTAAGGTCAGACAGGTGAGACTGTTAGAGAATGTCTGACCAGATAGATTACATCCAAACTAGCACCTTCTGTATTCAGAATCCCATAATTATGTGAATGCAGCCTAAGGCTGTGTTTGCTCTTTTATCAGATATGATACACGGCAGATTCATAGTGATGTTGTTGTTATAAAAATCTATAAAAATAATGTTCACACCTTTCCCAAGCTGTTCTTTCATAACTATGTCTAATTTTTTCTAACCTAAGATCAGGAACTTGCATTCTTACTAAATTTAATTTTGTTGGCTTGAGTCATCTTCCCAAGATCTTAATATCTTTTTGGAACCTCATCCTATTTTACAATATATATTTTATTCCTTACAACATATACCATCTGAAAATGTGGTAATCATTCATTTGATTTTCTCATTTAAGTAACTGGCAAAATTTATGAGGAGGGCAGGGCCACTGAAAGCGGAATCCTTTGACACCTTTTAGAAACTTTCCAAATTAGTAGAGATCTAGAAAATCTATATACTTATGATTCAATCAGTCAGACTTAGTTTTTTAAAATTTTACCTGTAAGCTATCATATATCCTCTTTCAAAAGACTTGATGAGGCCATTTACTATCTCTGGGTTTTATTTACCCCTAGCAATTTAATAGAAATTTAAAATGTATCACTTCTCAGGAGCAGGGTAACTATTTGTAAGATAAGGTCAATTAGACGTTGTGAGTTCCTTGGAGGAAAGGGGTTATATACCTATGATTTTAAAGAATAACACAATAATTTACTCTGAAGAGTTCTAATCCTTCTGTAACTATTCTCATTTACTGGGTAAATTACTACATAGAAACCAGGAGACTAAGCTAATACAATTCTGAAACTCATGTTGTGACCAGTAGATTTTGAACCTGAGTGTTTTTTTTTTTCTTTAAGATCAAGGGCATTCCTTTTCTAGGAAGGAAGGAAGGAAGGAAGGAAGGAAGGAAGGAAGGAAGGAAGGGAGGGAGGGAGGGAGGGAGGGAGGGAGGGAGGGGAGGGAGGGAAGGAAGGAAAGAAAGAAGGGAGGGAAGGAAAGAAAGAAGGGAAGGAAGGAAAGAAGGGAAGGAAGGAAGGAAGGAAAGAAAGAAAGAAAGGAAAGAAAGAAAATGAAGAGCATCACTAGCTGTTCATCATGTTCTCATTAGTCACTCACTTATCATTTATGCATGTATAGATCAGTTATTGCTAGTATTTCTTCATGGAGGGGAAAAACAATCCCAGACATTTTTAGATGAGGGCCTGATTTTCAGGCTCAAGTGAGTCATCTAGTTATAAGCACCAGGAAAAGGGGCCATATGGCAGAGAACCTGACAGATCCTTTAATGACTGGGACAGACCCTTTATTTATTGGAGTGTGCTCCAGATTTGAAGGTCAAAGTTCTCATGTATTTTTCTTGGTCCACTTAACTGTATTATCTAAACTTGATTAAAAATGACCTTACTATGGCAGTTATTTTCTTGAAAATATTAGGAAATACTGGCAAGCAACTGAGAATAGTAGGAAGGCAAGCACTTAATGGGTTGGACTATCATAAAGACTTTGGGTTGAAGGGTGTGGGGAGGTGGCTTTGCTGTACAGAATATGAATCAATTACAAACACACTCCCTCCTTCCAGGTCTGGGAGCTCAGAAGCCCCTTCACACCAGACTAAGGATGCCAGGAAAAATCAATAAGCTATTGAATTGGGTTCTCTGGGGGAAAACAGTGTATTTTGTAATTTCAAAATAGCTCTTTCATTAGAGAGCTGAAGAGGGTATAGCAGACATTGCATTTCTATAAAATATAAGCCTGGCAACATTCAGATCTGTTTTAAAATTAATAGAGCTTCAATCTTTTTTATTTTGGCAATAAATTGAGTTGTGATGCCTGCTAACTCTGTCTTCATTTTGATTTAGTAAGCATTCATTAAGAACAGTTTTGTATTTCTCTAACTGCGTCACCAAAGCTTCTTTCTGTCCCCTGGACACTAAATTAAGTATAAGAAGGATTGCAGCAAAGCTAAATAAATAGATCCTTAATTTTCCCAAGCAACACACACACACACACACACACACACACACACACACACACACACACACACAATCTATCTATCAAGTTAGGGTGTTGAGCATTGGAAGTAGAGGGAAGATGGTTTGTGTGTAGGTTTAGTTATCAAAATCTACAGCATATAGGCTGACAGCTTTTGAAATACATAAACTGTTTCTCCCTCTCCTGTTTCCATAGCAACAGAGTGCACAAAGCCTTAGTTTTTGCACATAGAGAAAAAATTGGGAATGGAGTCTGGAATTGTCTGGAACAAAAGAAGTACACAGGAAATGGAAAATGAAGCATCTGCAGTCTCAAGAGCCTCACATTTCTTCACCGCTCCTTGATGTTATTATTCAAAATATGTATTTGAAGGCATGTTGGGGTAGTTTTGAAGAGTTTGGTCAGGATCTGAAAGGTTAGGGCATCCCTGCCCACCTTTGACAAGCCAGAAGAGCCAGCACAAATAACTCACTGTCGCCTTTGTCTTGAGCAGTTGCATTATGACTTCCTTTATTCAGGTATTCGTCATGATCTATTGTCCCTTTACCACACTGCAGGGTGATTATTAAGATCTTTGCATTTTCTTTTTTCTCCGCCCATTTGATTAAAGAGTCAATGATAATGCCCTGAATTCAATAAATAAAGGGAGGATGTGACATATTCTTTAAGCAAGAGGGTCACAAAGTGAGATATAATGATCAGCCAAGCAGCCAAAATCCAAAGCAGGGCTTCCCTGGTTGGGCGAGAGTTTAAAGGACTGTATCAACTTTGAATGGATATATCTCATCTATTCCCACATAATCTATGTGTATCTGTCTGGAGGTTCTGTGTCCTTCATATTGATTCAAAACAATTTCTCTGAGATTGACTTAAATTTCTCTTCCCAGAGGGATAGATATATATGTGGAAAAATTTACCCAATGCAGTAAATATTTTACCAAGCTATACTTTCTGTAGATACAAGAAAGTAAACTACTATTCAGTGTGGAATATCAGCTTTCTTTAAAGCAAACCAGAACCTTTTTTTTTTTAAGCGGACAAAGTAAAACTAAATGACTCTCTTATAGGTAGCCCAGTCGACATTAAAAGGAAGTGAGCATTGCCAATTCCTCACATCTCCTCACCCATCTGAGAGCACTGAAAGTGGTATAGTGGTATACTTCATATATCCTTTACTAATTAGTTGAGGTTATTTCGGTAGAGACAAATGTGCATCATATTCTCCCTCGCCAACCCCTTAACAGCCATGAGTAAACTATTGTTGCCTGTCCAGTTGGGGACATTTCTTGAAGCAGAGTCATCATGACCAGGTATTTGGATTGGTTTTGCTTGAGTACTTCTGGAGCAAGAAGTTAATTGCTGATCTTCCCTAGGGAAAGGATGCAGATCATACTGTATTCGGGAAGTTCAGTGGCTCTTTTTGTGGCTCTTGGCAGTTTGTACAGAATTCTTAAAGGGATTTTTCTAAATGCAGGACATGCCCTAAATATATAATGGCATGATAAACTGGATTAGCTCAGATGAAGCCATTACTGTCTATTTGTAAATAATAAAGCTTTTAAAGAAGCATAGGAATGAAACCATACTTAACCAATAGACTCAATGGCTCCTAAGGGGTTTTTTGGTTTGATTGGGGAAATAATAAAACATGTTTTCCAAAGTTGCCAAAACATATTGACCAACTGGTCCATGAGGAAAATTGCTAGGTTAAAAACAAACAAACTTTTATTTAAAAGAAAGAAAAAAACCAAAATACAAATTCTACTTGACCATCAGCCCTTAGACAAGGAGGTTTAGTAATTTTCAACTTTTTAGTAATGGAGACATACTACTTTTTGGATAACATTGGTTTTTGCTAGAGATGACAATAACCTATAGTGGTTTGTCTTCAAATAGTGAATGTCCTCCTCTGGTACTTCTGTTTCTCTTGACATAAGTTAACAAGAACTGAGAGAGAACTCGTTTTCTTAGCTTCTTCCTTTTTAATTCTTGAAATCTTGTTTTATCTCCACTACTAAAAGCAAGACCAAAGGACTCCTCCATGTGAGTTGAGGTGACCCCACAGACTAAGGACACACCTGACCCACATTCTTTGAGACAGTCAGAAGAGGTGGAACTCAGGGGTCAGTTGTCCTGGTATTGATGGTGTCTCACAAATCAATAGTGGTCCTATGGCAGTATCTGTTTACCCTATGACAGGCTGTCAGGGACCTGCACCTGTGAGGAATGAATAAATCTATTAGGTTGGCACAAAAGTAACCACGTTTTTTGCCATTACTTCTGCACCAACCTAACAGAATTCTTCTTTCATGTGACCCAGAACCCACCCTGTCATGGCTGACCCTGGTGACAGTCCTCTTGTTTCGGACTGTATGCATATCGTCTCTCTTCTCTTTAGTCTTCAATATTTAAAAAACCTCTTTTTCAGCTCCCTAAATCATACTTTCTAAAATCATTTCTGGCTTTTCTATGCATTCTTTAGCAATTTTTAAATTGTTCACTTCCAAGGGCCCATGTCATTCTCTCCTTATCACGTGCTCCTCTCATTCTTCTGTTTTCCCACATTCTTTTTAACCTCTCTCACGGGCTCAGTGAAGTGGCTGAAAATTACTTGTGCTGAAAATCCAGAAGGTATTACTGCACTGTGGACTCATTTGCAGGCAGTTCAGCTGGAAAATCTGAAAATTGTGTTACTGTTTTTCTCTGATTCTTACCACTGGATATAGCATTCCTATAGGCTTTCATAGCATTTTTTTCCCCCTTTCCTATTCCTATTTCAGGAGCTTCTATGAAAGCATATTTTGAACCTCCTGGAAAAGTTAGCTGTTCCTAAAAGTTCCTCACACTTCCTTCTTGAAAGTTACACTAACATTTACTAATGTGGTCGATTTGCCTCTGTATCTGCTTCTGGCTGAGTGTCTTTATGTAGGTCTATCTTTAGTATGACCCGTACAACATTCCCTCAACCTCCTAGAAATAAAACCCCCTTTCCAATAAAAATCTTCATAGAAACCCAAATGTTGTAGCCTACACTGGGAGACTGGGGAAGGCACTAGGAATACTATCTCGTTGGTCTCCTCATAGCCTCACCAGCGGTGCTCCTTAAACACTCACTTTGAGGCCTAGGTCTTCTAGAACAATGTTTGAAAAGCATTGCTATAAACCATAAGTGATCAGCATTAGTCCAGTATTAATCAAAGTTAGAATTACATAAATCAAATTCTATTATCAGTTACTTCCTAACTCACACCTGCTGCCATACTGCTCTTAGCAGTTCTGATCTTGGCCCTCCCACCATTCCTTGATGAGTGACATGAGACAGCTTCTACTGACCCACTTCCAGGTTTCTATGTGGGTCCACAAAGGAGCCCCTCTCACAGCCATCATGAAACAGCAGCCACTGGTTGCCACATTTTCAGTTAGCACATTTGTAGACCATTCAACAAAGGATATATTAAAGACTTTAATATTAAATATAGTTTTCAAATTGCTACTAGGTATTTATTATTTGAGGAAAAAGCCATATTATAGCCATAATTTCACCTCCTCACTACATATTATCCACGATGGCACTCTTTCTAAACCCAGGGGACAGAGAGAAAAATAAAGCGCAGGTAGCGAAAGAAAAAAATGCACAATAAAATCAAGATATCTATGGATACATTAATTTTCTGCCTTCACATTCTTATTTCTTTTCCTTGTTATTTGTATTGCTTAATTATAATACAGTGAAGTTGACTTTTTGATGTATAGTGTTATGAACTTTACACCCGTATACAGTCATGCGATCACACCAGAATCAGGATGCAGAGCAATTCCATCATTCCAAATACCTCCTCCCTAATACATTCTTTACTTTACCTTCATTTCTGAAATATAATTCTGGGTTTACACTTGTTTTCTGTCAGTGTTTTAAGAATATTTGCCGCTTCTTTCTCATCTCCATGATTTCTGGTGAGAAATTCATTGTCAGTTGAACATTGTTCTCCTACAAGTAATTGATCGTTTTTCTCTGCTTACACTCAAAATTGGGTTTTGTTTGTTTTTGTCTTTAGTTTTCAAGACTTTCATTATTATATTTCCATGAATTTATTTGAGTTTACCCTGATTGGCGTTTGATAAACTTTTCCAAACCGTATACTTACATCTTTAAACACAGTTTTCAGCATATATATGTATATGTGTACATACATATATGCATATATATATTTTTAGTGCTGCACTCTTCTTTCCCTCCTTCAAGACTCTGATGACACAAATATGAGACCTCTTGTATTGTCGCACAGGTCTTAAGGATCAACTCTTTAAAAAAAAAATCTCATTGACTCTGTGTTATTCATACTGGATAATTTATATTAATCATTCAGCTTCATTCAAGTTGAGATTCAAATCTATCTCCAATCCACTGTTGAGCCCAGCCCGTGAGATTTTTATTTTATTTCTTATATTTTCCATTCCATAATTTCTATTTGATGGAATGGAAATAGAAATTATTTCCTCCTTATTTGCTAGATTCTCTATTTTTTCCATTCACTATTAGCGTGTTTTTTATTACTTATTAGAGTATTGATGTACTGACTACTTCAAGGTATTTGTCAGATAATTCCAACACCTATGTCTTCTTGGCATTGTTGATTGTTGTTTGCCTTTTCTCATGAGAGTCAAGGTTTTCCTCATGAGAGTCAAGGTTTTCCTTGTTTTCTCATATCTTCAGCAATATTGAATAGTACACTGAACATTTTAAATATGAGACTGTCAACCTTGTTTTATTTTAATATTGATATTTTTATTTCAGTAAGCAATTTACATGGGTAGGTTCATTCTGCAAGTCCCAACCAACTTCTGTGAGCTGTGGTTCTTATGGCAGTTACGTTTTCAAAGCCTTTGTAGTGCTATTAATACCCATCTCACATATGCACCAATGTGGATAGTGATCTATTTCCATTTTAAAAGCCTTTGGTATGCTGGTTCGACCTATACATGCCAGCTTGAGTGAACTCAGGTATTTCTAAGAAATTTTATTGGCTAGTTTTCCTGAGGTTCTTTCCGTGCTATGTCTCTGTGACTTTCCAGTTCCCTGGGACTTCCCTTTCGGGGTGGACAGCCAGAAAGCTGAGTTTTAGTTGCTTCATTTTGAATTTCTGTGACTAAACTGGGAGCCAAAAGGTAGAAGGGCAAAGAGAAAAAGAGGCAACAAAGCTTGATGTAACTCTTTCAGGATCACAACTCCACCAATTAGAGTGGACAATTACCCTCCTTCTTTTGCTTTCTGTGGCCTCCTCTTGCATTGTGGCCTGTTTCACTGCCATGATATGACTGCTTGTAAGATAAGGAACAAGGAAACAGAGGTAAGAAAAATACAACAGGGAAGTCTACACTCTCTGAGAATGAGAAGCTCCCTTTCTGATTCCCTGAGCCAAAACTAGCAAGCTTCTCCTGGAGCTCTCTGTTCTTTCTAATGCCTACATTAAGGTTTCAGACTGCATTGCATTCAGGCTAGGATATACTGGAGAAGAAAAATGAAAAATTCACCACCATTTTGGTGGTGCTTTTAATTCTTGTCTTCTTCCCCAGTCTGCTTACTACTATTTTCTTTTCAGGATTCTCAAAGAGCTGCTGCATGCCTTCTGTTCAGATGTTATAGTTGCATTCAGTAGGAGAGACAAGACATCTTCTGCTGAAGCAGAACTCCATCATTTCCTAAACACAGGGAATCTCTAAACAGGGTTATCATGTATAATTGTACGAAGGCACTTTGTCCTCCTTCAAGGAGATTTTTATCACATCAATTATGCTGTGAATGGCATCTTTCTGGTATTAAGTAGTAGATAAGCTCTAACAACTAAACAAAGGAATCTTCTTTCTTCTATTCACGTTTTCTTCTCTCTTCACATACCTTCCCTCAGTCATCATATACAGTTTTATAATGCACTTTTGTTATGCACCTGAATCTCAGATTTATTGGGTCTAGCTGCATCCTCACAGTGAGCTCTGATCCCACATTTTCAATCACTTGATGAATATTTGTACCTGGATACGTCAGTTTTACTTTTACATACACTTTTACTTCTACATACAACAGGTGAAAGACAAATCTTGTCATCTTTCCCATAATAACTTTTCCTGACTTCACCATTTCTAACTGGAGCAAAATTATTCCTTTACTATCAATCAAGCTGAAAATCATCTTCAACTTACTTTCCCTCATTCAGCAAATGTAATCAGCCAAAAACCTTTCATTCTCCCTTTTGAATTTAATTCACCTGATCACTTCTATTTTCTGAATATTAGTCCAAGTCCTTTATATGCTGAGTTAAGATAGTAACAGTAGATATTATTACTAATATTACTGCTATTCCTATTCATGATCACCATCATCACCACCACCACCCTTATGATTCATTGGATATCTATTACAATCTTTTTCTAAATGCATTGGGTGTATGTGCTAACCACAATCTTGGAAGGTAGGATAAGTGAAACATGATTCTATTTGTAGTTATCCAGTGTATGTAATGCATACATCTTTAAGTGGAGAATGAAGGCTAAAAAGAAGCCAGGATTATACTCATCTTTCCTCACATGCAAATAATGTTGCAAAATCTACTCAGAGACCTAGAGGAAAGGTTTTATGGTTTTTTTTTTTTTTTTTTTTTTTTTTGCGCAAAGATGCTGTCTACTTCCCAAGCAATGTAGTGTGCTCCTGGGCTTCCCCAACCCTATGGGGTTCCTTTTTCTAATTCACATAAAGATATGTTTATATTACCATTCAGGACATAGGCATGGGCAAGGACTTCATGTCTAAAACACCAAAAACAATGGCAACAAAAGCCATAATTGACAAATGGGATCTAATTAAACCAAAGAGCTTCTGCACAGCAAAAGAAACTACCATGAGAGTGAACAGGCAACCTACAGAATGGGAGAAAATTTTTGCAATCTACTCATCTGACAAAGGGCTAATATCCAGAACCTACAAAGAACTCAAACAAATTTATAAGAAAAAAACACACAACCCCATCAAAAAGTGGGCAAAGGATATGAATAGACACTTCTCAAAAGAAGACATGCATACAGCCAACAGGCACATGAAAAAATGCACGTCATCACTGGCCATCAGAGAAATGCAAATCAAAACCACAATGAGATACCGTCTCACACCAGTTAGAATGGCAATCATTAAAAAGTCAGGAAACAACAGATGCTGGAGAGGATGTGGAGAAATAGGAACACTTTTACACTGTTGATGGGATTGTAAAATAGTTCAACCATTGTGGAAAACAGTATGGCGATTCCTCAAGTATCTAGAAGTAGAAATACCATATGACCCAGCCACCCCATTACTGGGTATATACCCAAAGGATTATAAATCATGCTGCTACAAAGACACATGCACACGCATGTTCATTGTGGCACTATTCACAATAGCAAAGACTTGGAATCAACCCAAAGGTCCATCAGTGACAGATTGGATTAAGAAAATGTGGCACATATACACCATGGAATACTATGCAGCCATAAAAAAGGATGAGTTTGTGTCCTTTGTAGGGACATGGATGCAGCTGGAAACCATTATTCTCAGCAACCTATCGCAAGAACAGAAAACCAAACACCGCACGTTCTCACTTATAGGTGGGAACTGAACAATGAGATCACTTGGACTTGGGAAGGGGAACATCACACACCGGGGCCTATTATGGGGAGGGGGGAGAGGGGAGGGATGGCATTGGGAGTTATACCTGATGTAAATGATGAGTTGATAGGTGCTGATGAGTTGATGGGTGCAGCACACCAACATGGCACAAGTATACATATGTAACAAACCTGCACGTTGTGCTCATGTACCCTAGAATTTAAAGTATGGAAAAAAAAGAAAAGATATGTTTATATTGATGGTAGATTACATGGAAAGGACAGGAGAAACTTTCTCAGGGCAATACTAATAGTCAAGTTATTGAGATACATTTGGAATTCTGGTCTCTCTCCTGTATAATCCCCTTAGATCTGGTTTCCCATAAAACACCTTTAGCACATTAACATCAGAATAATCGTCTTAACCTATTACTTAAATTGTGTAATTTTGCCACTCAAAGACCTTCACTGACTTCCTCTTCCCCATAAGATGAAATTTAGATACCTTGGCCTGAAACTTAGAGCACATGATGGTTTGATTTAGGCAAAAGTTTTTGATTTTTTTTTTTTTTTTTTTTTTTTTTGAGACAGTCTTGCTGTGTCACCCAAGCTGGACTGTAGTGGTGCAATATAGGCTCACTACAACTATTGCCTCCCGGGTTCAAGTGATTCTCCTGCCTCAGCCTTCCAAGTAGCTAGGATTACAGGCGCCAGCCACCATGTCCAGCTAACTTTTTATTTTTATTTTTTAGTGGAGATGGGGTTTTGACATGTTGGCCAGGCTGGTCTTGAACTCCTGACCTCAGGTGATCTGCCTGCCTTGGCCTCCCAAAGTGCTGAGATTACAGCCGTGAGCCACTGCACCCAGTCTGGTATTTCTTTTTTCAACTTGTCTAATATTTTGTTCTAAAGAGAATAATCTAGTATTCCCAGATATGACGTAATTGTTTGCTTGATTGTTGCCATTGCTCTTATTTTCTGTATCAGAAAGTCTCCTCTCTCCATTCTTGCCAACTATACCTGTTCTTATTCTCCAGGCTGCCTTTCCATTAAGCCATTCCTAACTACCCTACCAGGGTAATCGTCTCTGGTCTTCCATCAGATTCTTTGTGCTTCTCTTATAGTTACATCATTTGTAGTCATGTTGCTTTATCTGTGTCTAAGATTTATGATCTCCTTTCTGGGAGATGCAAGTTAAGTTTACATTAACATGTATCTTTGAATTCCTATTATACCCAGTGTTGTACTGGATATGTAGTAGGTGTCAATCGAGATCCTCTAAATAAAGGACTCTATTACATTGAAATATCAAAAAATGGAAAAATGGATTGGGTGCAGTGTAAAGGCCCTCAAAATGCCATCTGCACATTTCAAAGATAGTTGTCAACTACATCTCCTCACAGGTTGCTGTGTGTAGACTTAATAGAACCCCAACCTAGGCATAAGTTTTTTAAATCACCTACTTCAGTTGTGAGAATGGGAACAGGTTCACATATCCATAATCTAGTGGACATAAAATTGTAAGTCCTAAAAAATTGCCAAAACATTTGTTTCCATTTCCCCTGAGGATTATTTTGGTAGGTATTATCTCTATAGGCATTTTGAAACTGTTTCTTTGACATCAGAACAATTGTAAAAGGGTAAAAATGAAATATATCCAGTCAAGCTATTACTATGTTTATATAATATCAACTGCTAGCTTGATGAATTATCTGTCATTTCTTCTATACCTGTTCCCTAAAAGCACACATGCAATGTGAATTGATTGAAGAAGTTTATGTAATAAAAATAGTGAATACTAAATATAAAAAATTAGATATATAAAAGTATGTAAAATTATCTTATAAGATTATTTTTAGTACTTGGGACATTTTATCCTAATAAGATAAATTCATATATTTAGTTTCTGTCTTTTTATCTCTCTAAATTTTATAGTCATTCAGTCATATGGTCAAATGTATAAAATATCACATATGCTGGTATCATATTCTGTACTGGAACATGTATGTCTGTGTTACCTTTTATAACCTTCCACCACCAATGGCTATTTGGTTGGTTTTTATATTTTTAGTAACAAGATGTTAAACATATTTACATAAAAATATTTTCCAAATATCTGATCAAGACAGATTCTTGTAGTGATCCTATAAGGTCAAGGTATATATATACATATTTGGGAATCCACTGCATATGAAGGCTCTTCTATTTCACCAGATTTTCTCTGGAGGATAGCTGCTTTGTTTTTGTCCTTTGAAATGTAAGTTTCAAACTACAAGTTTTTCTGAATAAAGTTTTGCCCTCGCGTTCCATTATATTAATGTACCGTATTTTATTTAATAGTATGTCTTAGTCCATTTTCTGTTGCTCATAACAGAATGCCTGAAACTAGTTTATAAGAAACAAAATTTCTTTCTTTCACTTATGGAGGCTGAAAAGTCCAAAGTCAAGGAGTTGCATCTGGTGAGAGCCTTCTTGCTGGTGGGACTCTGCAGAGTTCCAATGCATTATAGGGCGTCACTGAGTGAGAGCGCTAACTGAGTGTGCTAGCTCAGGTCTCTCTTCCTCTTTATATAATTCACCAGTCCCATTTCCATAATAACCCATTAATTCATCCATTCATGAATAGATTAATTCATGAGTGTGTGACCCAATCACCTTTTAAAGGCCCCACCTCTTAATACTATCACATTGGGGATTAAATTTCAACATGAAATTTGGAGGTGCGAAACATTCAGACCATAACATAATACTACTAGTTTGGTCATTTGGGGTGTTGTAAAGTTTATTATGATACTACTTCTGTAAGAGTAATTTTGGTGCATCAACTATTTTTAGCACATTATTTTATTTTTAAAATATATTCCCAGAAGTGAAGTTACAGAGTTTAACAGCAAACACTTTTTAAGGTTCTTAACACATTTATCTAGAAACCAAGTGCTATTTTCTCTTGCTACCAGTATATCATGGGTGTACCTTCCCCATTGCTAAGATTTGTAGTGAGTAAATAATAATAATATTAAGTTTACCAATATGACAGGATGTTATTTAATTTTGCATTTTTAATAAGGGATTGAGTCTTTTTCAAACACTTATGGCCCATAATTTTTCTAGAATGATTATGTGATTTTAATAATTGGTACATACAGCCCGATGTTTTATTTCTGGCAGTGAATTTGATTCTCATAAATTAGTTTACATTGACTTAGAGGAGGGCCTTGAAATAATACATTAATAACTAAGATTAATCACATAGCACTTCATAATTTATGTGCCATTTTAATGCATTATGTATATCATTTGATCTTTCAAGAATTCTAGGAGCAACAAAATTAAGATAATTCTCCTGTGTAGGTGAGGACACTTTTGAAGGGTTGTTCACGTCAAGGCAGAGCCACATGAGGGCATTTATTCATATCTAATAACACAGCTGAATTCAAACCCTATGACCCATAGGCTGGCAATCTTTGTTCAGTTTATAGTAGAACCATTCAATAGCTGGTCCCCAGAAAAGCAGCATTGGTTTCACTGAGAAGCTTTATTTACTTATTTAGATACAGTCTTACTCTGTTGCTCAGGCTGGAGTGCAGTGGCATGATCTCGACTCACTGCAACCTCACCTCCTGCGTTCAAGCAATTCTCCTGCCTCGGCCTCCCAGGTTGCTGGGACTACAGGGGCCTGTCACCGTGCCCAGCTAATTTTTGTATTTTTTAGTAGAGACTGGGTTTTGCCATGTTGGCCAGGCTGGTCTCAAACTCCTGGTCTCAAGTGATCCACCTGCCTCAGCCTCCCAAAGTGCTGAGATTACAGGCATGAGCCACTGCACTCGGCCTACCGAGGAACCTTTTAGACCTTTTTAGAGCTTCAGGCCAGGGTCTTTGGCCCAGGTGTTTTTTATGCACACTAATGTCTGTAAAGTACTACCTTAGACTAACAGTATATGTAAAATCAAGCATGGATAACTTTCCTACAAAATTTGTATGTAATACCAAAAAGGAAGAAATAAATTATGAGTCTGAAGATTCTTCATATAATAAATAAACTACTAGTGGAAATTTACAGGAATTAAATTTTTTTAAAGAAGGAAATTATAGATTAAAAAGTGTTATATAATATCCATCAATTAGTTTTTTCTACAGACAAACGTGGACATTAACCAGGAGCTCTGCCTACACTTAGAAATTTTCATGGGTCCAGAAGAAATATTTTTCTGTCTATGCATAGGAATCATTGGTGGAGGTTTTCCAAAATGCAGAGGTAACTTTGCTAAGCTTCCACTTTAAGGGCCCCAAGCCCCAAACCCAAACCCAGAACAATGGCATCTATGGCTGTTTGCATTTCCAGTCAGTAACACAGACTCCCAGCCTCAGGATTTACCAGCCATTAATAAAAACAATCCTAGAAGGAAGACATAATGCATCTTATCACTCAAGAAATGAGGTGTTTTATTTGAGAATGTGCTATGAAACACAGTAGTTTCCTTTCATCTGGAGTTTTCCTTTTTTGCAGTTTCAGTTACTTGTGGTAAGATCATTTTAGAGGGGGAGATCACATTCACATAACTTTAATGATAGTATATTGTTATCGTGGTTCTATTTTATTATTAGTTGCCATTAATGTCTTATTATACTTAATTTATAAACTTTGTGTTAGGTATGTATGTAAAAGAACAAACGTTATATATAACAAATATATATATTATATAATATTTAATATATATATAAGATTTAGTGTGATCCACAGTTTCAGGCATCCACTGGGGGTCTTTGGATATACCCTCAACACAGATAAGAGAGGATGACTGTTTTTTGGGATGTTGGTCATCTCTGCTAACATGTCAGGATCTCTTTGCTTACGAGTAAACAGTTTGATAACTAAGTTATAGGGCATTCCCAGGCTCAATATTCTGTTATTTTCCCTTCTAAAGAAAATGAGCACCCTAGATGACAGGGCCTGGGATGGAAGGAATGAAGTAGCCAGTGGACACAGGGAAAACGATTTAAGGAGTAGAGGAAACAAAGATACATTTTGTTGGAGCTATAATTTTGCCTAAAACCAGGCCTCAATTTTGAGCAATAGGTTATAATGTGCCATCACCCTGGGCACTATATTTTTAATTATGAAGCTTGTCACCTTTATATATAGTCATTTTGAGATTCTGTAATGCACATTTGATGTTCCTCCAAATATAGGAATAGTGAAGTCTCTCATTTTGTGAAGAAATGCTTTTTGTTTCTCAAGGACATTATCTGCTTAAATGTGTTCTCTTTGGCATTCAAACAGAAGTGCTTGATATTCTTACATCCTGTGCATATGAATCTAACTAACATGTCTCAAGAGGCCAGTACATAGGAATTTCTTGTCAGCAAAACTGCGCCTTGTGCGATTCCGGCAGATTTATGACTGCACAGTCCCCTGGTCAAATTTGGCTTATTATTCTGAATCCATTTTTGTAATAATGATGCTGGTAATGCTGTAATATATTATTTTAATAGGATAATATATTGAACTCTAATTTCTAGAGCATAAATACATTATTCAGACATTGTATTGTGTGCAAACAAGGGAAGAGGAAACTAAAAAGATGTCTCACTGAAAATTTCTATAATTGTCAATTATGTAAAAAAATTATAAAAGTTGATAGTACTATTACATAATTTTTATATGTAATAGCTTTCTAATCAGAAATAAAAAGTTCCTGATTTTTATAATATTGTCCACATTAGTTTTTGAATTGATATTTTGGGCAAACCATAACCAAAAAGGACAACAGTAAGGCTAACTACAGGACCTGCCAAGTAGAATATACCTTCTCTGGGATTAGAAAACTTCTTTTTCAGAGGCAATAAATGTATAACACTTGCTGAGAACTTCAGGAAATGCACAAAGTATTCTAGCAGCTTCCCTCTAAATTCTTTTTGCAAAGTCTTGCCAGACAAAATTCATATAAACAAAATATCTGTCTTACTCTGATGTAAAAGTCTTGGACTTCATTCCTTTTATGTTATGAGTCTGCAAAGCTAGAATAAATGGGGCTTGGGTATGTGTGTGTGAATTGTGTGTGTGTTGTTATAATTTAAATAAAATTGCCAACAGGCAAGTGGTTCTATCTGACTAATAATCCCATTTTGAAAAGGTATTGGCTTTGAAAAGGTATTGAAACTTAGTTGTCTTTGATATGATTAAATGGGTAAAATACAGCATGCTCTTTCATGCAATTTTACTATATCAAAAATTCTACCTATTAAAAACCATGAGTACAAAACTTTGTGTTTATGATGATTTTAAATTTTTACACATAAAAAATTAAAGAATAACAATCTTTGCATAGCTTAGACCTGATTTTATCTCTATTTGAGATGCCTCAAATAACCACAAAAACGAATTAATAGAAAATTAAATCTTGCAAAGAAAAATTGAAGTAGCTTCCATTTTCATGCTTTTTAAGTTGGAGAAGTTCTAAATCTATTGATTGTTTACTCTGTATAGGCATTTTTCCAGGTACTAGAAAATACATTGCAAGAGCCTCTAATGTTTCCTTATATTTTTAAGAGAAGCAACATTACATTCATCCAAAAATTTAAAAAAAATAAAAATTTTGGGCAACTAATAACTGTTCAGTAAATATAAAAGGCTTGGGTTTTTTCCCTGTTGCCCTTGCAGGTATTTTCAGGCCTTTACTTCAGGGAAGTTTTCTTCTATCTCTGCTCTCTGCCCTTTCTTTCTTGCCCAGTCATTATTCTCAATTAGCTATTGCTATGGACAGTCATTAGCTATTGAACCCATTTAGAAACTTGGCCACAGACTTTATCAACTCTAGCCTTTCAAAGATACTGACTTTGCTGGCAAGAAGCATAACCTTTGAATAAACAAGCCAGGTTTGCTCATGAGTATCACACTTTTAATTTCAACCAACATTCTTTTTTTCTGGAAGTTAGTACCTGATTAGAGCTGTTCTTTTTTGCTAATTCAGCTCTCTGGGTAATAAATATTTTATCTTATCAATAAACATGAATTTCTGTGATCCAAAGATATTTAGATCCTTAATTAGGTACTACATCTAAATTGGTTAATCAGAGTGTTTTCTGGCAGTTTCTGAGTCAAAGTTATACTTCGTCTCTGGTTAGCCTTTGTAATATTCAAGATGAACAACTTAAAATTCTTAGTTCAAACTACTTACAATCTGTGTTAATCAAAATGCTGTAATTAAATTGGGCATGGACTTATTCTGTAACCTTATCCACTTTGCATTTAAGTTGTCTCTACATGAATGTTTGACACTAGTACAGTCTTTAAATATTAATGCATAGGGAAAAAAAATAAGATGAAAGGAACAGTGGGAGCCAAGAGAAAGTAAAAGATAGCAAGGGGCAATTGTAAAAAAAAATAATAATAAAAAAATAAATAAAAATCCCTTAAGAAAGTTAGGAGAGTATGCAAAGAAAAATAAACTTGTCAAAGCAGTTACTTATCAGCATAAAGTAGCACAATTTATACACAATGTAAAGCTCTAAGGAATGAGTAGCTATAACAAGCTTTTGTGCAATAAAGATTAGAATCTCTGTGAAGCAGTTTCTCATGCTTTCCTTTCTCTACTTTTGTATTTTACTTTTCAATGATCACAAAGCTACAAAATGTTAAAATTGAAACAAAGCAAAACAAACAGAAAAACTTTTTTTTTTTTTTTTTTTTTAACTTTCATGTATAAAGAAAAACAGCACACATCTAAAAGTCTGATTTTGCCCCTCTAATAATCTGGTTCCCTATGGTTTTGATATAAAATTGTATAGGACGAAACAACATCACAAAATAATGTTTTGTGCCCCACACACAAGAAAAGGCTTCTTAGCATAATCTGTAAAAGTTTCAGGTGGTTATGTTGCCAAATAGCTTGGCTTTTGCTATAAAGAAAAAAGAAGGAGAGTGCATGAATCTAAATGTATAGCTAGTGTGTCTCCTTCCTCCAGATAGAGAAATTATATTTGTTGAGACACTGCACTGTTGAGATTCGTAGAGAGAGTATGCCCTCAATTTCACTGCACTATACTAGTGTTCATTCAACTGATGAAGTTCTCAACTCAAAGGGCAACATCCACTTTGTTCTAAGTTCCTGCTGGAATGGAAAAGCTGACAAGGGAAAACTTACACAAAGGATATTGTGCTGTTAAAGTTTGTTCAAAGCCACACTTGTCAGATCTCTTTGAAATGAAATTGAAAAGGAAAAACCAATTTTCTTTGAGGACAAAGTTCATCTCATTTGGTGTGCTGCACCTGTCTAATTTTCTTCTTTGAGAAAGAAATCTTGACTAGGAAAATTTGAAAAAATAGTTTATACTAGTACAGGTATGTATCATAATGTTTAATTCAGACCAGTGTTACATTCTGAGAAAATAAATATAAGTGAATTACTGCCTGTTTGAAGCTGTGATAAATACCCAGTTTGGCTGAAATTATTAGACACCATTATTCTGTCTCCCAAATGTCTCTGAAGGGCAATAGTCAGAACTATCCTGAAATGAGAATGCTCTAATGTTTTCTTTTCTCAGTGATGTGCAGATGCACAGTACAATTCTGAGTACATTATCACATTGAAAACCAAGATCCTTCAGAAGAGTTTCAGGTAAATATCTTGTACGTTTTCAAACTTGAAAAAAAAAAAGCAGCATCTCTTTCCAGGGTAGAATATTATTAAAAATATGGAGTTATATTAAAAATATAGTTAAAAATAATAACTGGATGTTTAAAATAAGTTTTTATCAATAGCAAACAAAAGAGCTTTCTGTGTTTGATTTTACAATTTCCTGTAATTAGGAGTGTTATAAGATTCCAGGTCAACTAAAAATAAGAAATAAAAGTGAATATGTCACTTAAACTGGAAAGAAATACAGCTGTGACCCCAGACAAGGACTTATGTTCAAGACAGAAAAATGTTATTTTAGTCAACAGAAAGAAAAAAATAATGAAAACAAACCCAAGGGTAATCCTCTCCTCTAATGCATTTTGTCTCCTATTTCTCTCTTTTAGTCTGTATTTCTATGGCAGCCTTCCTTGTTCAACCTCACCCTATGTGATTGGCTACATGTTTATAAATAAATATAGATAGATAGATCCCATTTATTGGCAATAAATGATACATGAGAAAGTATTTTGAAAATGGAAAGGAGAAGCAAAATTATATCTTATCTGTTAGATCATGGGAAGCAGAATATCTTGGCTTTTGCCGGAATCTCTCCAGAAATGTATACTCTCTAGTTTCCTTCTCTGTGACTGTTTTCCACTTGGAACTACATTGCCAATCCCTTTTTATTTGTTTTGTGTCCAAATGTGAATACAACTGAATTATTTTTTGATTGTTATTATTCTGCTTGTATCTAAGCAGATTGTTTCACATATCCATACCCTTTGGGTAAAGTTCACTTCCTTTTAAATACGGTGTTCACCATGACCTTGTGAGCAGAAGGAAAAAAAACACCAAAACACTGGCTATTGAAACTTTCAGACAGCAGCTACCTTCCTTACCTTCCTTTCAGAATTAAAATTCAAATGACCAGCTGGGCATGGTGGCTAATACCTGTAATCCCAGCACTGTGGGAGGCCAAGACAGGCGGATCACTTGCAGTCAGGAGTTCAAGACCAGCCTGGCCAACAAATCCCGTCTCTACTAAAACTAAAAAGTAGCCAGGCATGGTGGTGCGTGCCTGTAATCTCAGCTACTCGAGAGGATGAGGCAGGAGAGGCAGAGGATGCAGTGAGCTGAGATCGTGTCACTGCACTATAGCCTGGGCGACAGAGCAAGATGGTCTCAAAAAAAATTAAGTAAATAAATAAATAAATAATAAAAAATTCAAATGACCAAAGTCCTGAAAAAAAATCAATGGAGAATCTTCTCAGAGTAGAAATTATTTAAATGAAACGCAAGCTTTCTGATTTTCATCCCATTTTTGTTTGATTTTTATTTCCTTTTGCTCCATCTGTTATAGAGTAAATGTGTTTCAATTTAGTGAAAACATCTTCATAAATTAACCATTACTGTTACAGTGTAAAAGTTCATTCGATTTGTGCTCAATATTTGTAAGAAACTAATTTACACACAGGCACATAATAGATTACATCTGTTATCATATCCCATCAAAGTCCACGAGTCCCAAGTAGTGTTTCTGGGGGAACACCATCTTTACTTCACATGCACTGTGCATTCCTCTTGGTGCCTTCTTATATGTACCCTAAATATTAATATTTGCTGAATGAACAAACGAAGACATGTGGCTTTCCCTCTTCCTTTTGAACATCGCTTTTTGTTTTTCTTTTTATAATGCCCAGTGCACTAAAGTCATGTCATCGGAAAGAGTGTTCCCTTCTTCACAGTCCATATACTAATTACATACTCTTCTTTTTGGCCCATCTTCCCCAAGGGATAGTAAATGAAGCACCTATTCTATAAGACCCAGTTCTTTCCTGACTGAGATATTGTCCATAGGCTTCATGCTTACTTCACTAATGAGTTTTTTTTTCTCTGTAGCTTTTACATCTTTATAGTAGGTCATAAAGAACCTCCAACAGAAAATGAACCAATAGTAGCTATACTTTATTTCATATTTCTATAATGTCCCTGGTCACAACCATGTCTGTTTCCTGTCCTTTTCTTTCAATAAGGACTTACAACTTGGGATAAAATCATGTGCCCACATTTGCTGCATAGAACATAATATCAATGAATTGGTACAAAAGCCATTCTTCTGCCCAAACTCCTGTACACACCACTCATTCAACAAACATTTCTACCTCCTACTGTGGGCTTAATTCAGTGCTTTGGAGTCTATAAAGAGGTACAATGAAATAATCCCTACCCTTAAAAGAAGAGATAATTTTTTGTTTTCTAAAGTAATTACCTCATTTGATTTCCTATAACAACTGAGAGAAGCAAAGAGAATAATTATTACTACTGACATTTTCCAAATGAGAAACCTGAGCCTAGAAATTGAAGTCACAGTACCAGTTATGCCAAGACCTCTACATAACACCTAGGACTTTGATTATACCATTGAATAGCCTTTCCTTTCTACAACATAGAGAACCAAGCATCTTGAGTGGTGAGTTGCTTCTCAAGCCGCACAAAAATATTTATTATAAATATTTCTCAATTATAGAATCTACAACAGGTCATACATTATGGGTATTTTAGACCTAAATGGAACCATTCAGTTCCCAAGGTTGGTAGTTTCTAGCCCTACTAAGCACCAAACCACAATCTATTATATGAGGATCAGCAATGATAATTCTCAAAACTGGACAGTTTAGAAGATAACTGAGGTTATACGTTCCCTCATTCACCTTCCTACTTTTTTGGTCCTACCTCATTTCATTATCCTCTTACTGCAATAGCCTTTTACAATTATTTATCTTTCAATCTCCCCTCCCACACAACTATCCATTTACATCTGTTGCCAGGTAAGCCTTTCTAGAGTATAATTATATTTCAGTAATTAAGCTTCTCAGAACACTTGGATGGTTCCCCATAGCCTACTGAATTAAGTTGAAACTCCTTAGCCCCTTCATAAACTGACCACAACTTACCTTTTCATCCTTCACTTAGCCTGCAATGCAGATATACAACTCACTGCTTTCTGTTCACACTCCTCCCTTTCCCACTTTGATGCTTTTCTTGCTATTTCTTCTGCTTAGAATATTTACCTTCATCCAGACCCTTTTCCATGCTATTTTTAGCATAAATAACAATAAAATCTTTATTATAAGCCTCCCCTGAGGCTCCAAATAGGGATAAATATAACTTACTTTGAACACACACACCACTTTATTTCTTCCCTGGCATTTATGAAAATAGCACAGGTTTACAGAGAAAACAAACAGGCAGATGGAATTAAGTTTAATCCTGACCTGCTCAAACTTGGGCAAATTATTTAACTTCTCTAAGTATTCATTTTCTTATCTAGAAAAGCTTTGCATGTTTTTTTGTAAGGATTAATGGTTATCCACATACATGCTTTTGGTCAATTCCTAGCATATATTAAGACTCAATGAATGTCAGCTCTTATTTTTAGATTCTGTTTTGCATTATATCTGTGTATATTATACAAACATCAGTATATTGTCTGCTTTCTGTGAGGGCTGCAACTATGGTTGCTATTTTTACTTTTCATCTTTGTTTCCATATAGCTCTTGAGACCAAAACCAAGTTTATTGTCAGTGATTATTAGTCCCACTGTACACCTATTTTATCATAGCCGAATTATGGACAATATCCATATCAGTGAACTGCAAATCCCTAGTAATCCTTAGTTGCAATACCATAAAATACACTGTCCTTTCCATTGCAGAATAACAAAATCAGTTGGGTCAACTTATAAATCTTCTAATTATAGTTTCTTAGTTAAAATTTGGTCAGATAGGAAATCTAGGAAAGCCTAAAATGCAATTAACGTAGCTCAGGAAGTCAGCCATTTAGATAGCATTGACAGCTATAAAAATAGAGTGGGGCTAGAAAATTGTTTGCTCTATTTCTCCAGGGTATTACTAGGTCTGCTTTTATGTCAGTCCAGGTTGTGCCAACCAGGGAGAACATGAAGTGGTAAACCAAAAAGGTTGTAAAGTTGACTGCACCCAAAGTAAATTGAGTAAGTTCCATCACAAATGTGCTTTTTGTTGGATTGAAAAGAAATGGGATGTCATGAAGACTTATGGAGGGGATTAGATGATGTCATCATAGCCCTCTCTGCAGAGGATCTGTGGGACATACATAGTAATTATAGATATACAATTATATTTATATATGTATATATACATATATGACCATTAAAAGAATAATATTACCAATTTCTTCTCGGCTTTAAAATTGATATACCTAACAGAAAAACATTTTTTTTGGACTAAAGTATCTGAGAAAAAAGGCAGTATCTATCTCTGTTTTTAAGTGAGGGCAAATTTTTTTAAACATATGATGTGTTGTGAAGGGACTTTGTGGGCACTTATGATATTTAACGGGCACTTATACACCTAGAATTTTTTAAGTGAATTGGGAATTAAACCTTCCTATTTGGGGATGAGAGTGGCATTTAAAAGCCTCTAAAATATTTATGATCATTTATTCACTTTGTCATTCTCAAATACTTATGGCTAATTCTAGTTATTGTGTGAATCATAGACTAAAGTTATAAACCCAGGAGCAGAAATACTTGCCATGAGGCTATTAAGGTAACCCAGGTAAGAGGTAACAACAGTCAGATTTGTGGTAAGGGCACTGGGTGGGGCAAAATACGGAGTAGCTGGGCCATGAGATTGTGCCTCAATCATAAAGGATTCTCAAATTTTGGCTGCTGCCTTTGTAATTTGTATCAGAGATCTGTACCTCATATGTATAAACTAATATGGAATGATGTTCATACCCTTCCTCTAATCCAAGACAGAGCTAAAAGTGATAGGATATATAAAAAGGAGAGAGAACTCAAGCCCTCTACCATGTTTCCTGGCCTTTACTGATACTCATATAGGCCTGAAATTAGAGAGAGAGGGAGAGAGAAGCAAAGACTTAGGATTCATTCAGGTAAAAAATAAAATGAATGGAAGTTGATATGTGCTTAGACATGGGACAGAGGGGGAAAAAGTGAAATACAAGAGTCTAACAAGTTTCTGGCTTTGGTAACTGGATGGACTATGGCACCATTTGTGGAAATGAAGAGCAGTGGAGTAAGAGCAGATTTTGGTGCTGATATTTTATATTTACTTTTGGACATGTTAAGTTTAAATAGGGCAGGAAAACATACATATTCTTAAGTCCATTAGGCTTTTTGAGTCTGAAGCTTAGGAAGAAGTTGTTGCTGGATTAAGGAGTCATCAATTAATGTTGAATTATATTTTCTACAGGAAAATTGTTTAATTCAACAAGAGGACAGAATCCTCAGTAAAGTAAGCATTTGATCTTCAGGCAGAGAAAGGAATGCCTTAAGAGGAAATGACCAGGGAAATGGGGAATAAGGAGTGACTGAGATCAAGAGAATGAAGTATGTTCAAAAAGAGGAGGTCACCACAGTGTTAAATGTTGCTGAACTTTCAAGTAAGTTAAGTTCAATAAGGTTTCCATTTGCTTTACTTTTTTAAAAAAAAGTCTGTATATGACTTCAAAAGAAGAAGCATCAGTGGTGTGAGGGGCCTGGAGTCTGACTTTCTGTATAAAAACAAACATCTTATATAATTTTACATAATTAAGAAGCTTGGCTATGGAGGGGAGCATAAAGGATTTGAATGAGAAGAAAGTTTTTCAATTTCTGTATCCCTCTGTTTCTAATATATTGTATGTTCTTTTATTTATGGGTTCACTGATATAGGAACAGCTTAGTTTGTACTGGCAAGTAAGAACTCTATGTATATATAGTTGGCATTGTTCTAGTTTCGACATTTCACACTAGGTACCCAATGACTAAGAACAGAGAATTTTTTATATTAAATTTGTGTTGACTTCATAGAATAGAATAATCAAAATCTATTTCTTTTTTTTGCCATACTATATTCAGCAAGTCTAGTCATTGGAATTTGCCCCCACATACCTTCAGGCAATGAAGATATTCTTTAATATATTTCCATATTAAAGGTAATAGATATTTTATGATCTTGAGAGAATAAACACGTTAGCAATAAAAATTGTAATAGTTTGAATTATAATTTTTCAGTTTTAAAAAATAAAACTGTCAGTATAAAACATTAAAATTTGTTCGTTCTATCTAACTGTTTTATAGCACAGTAGGGTTACTATAGTTAACGATAATTTATTGTATATTTTTAACTAACTAGAAGAGATGACCTGGAATGTTCCCCAAATGAGGAAATGACATTTTTGAGGTGATGGATATCCTAATTACCCTGATTTCATCATTACACATTGTATACATGTATCAAAATATCACATGTACCTCATTAATATATGCAAGTATGTATGAATAAAAATTATTTTTGAAAAAGAATATAAAGAAAAAATCAAACAAAAAAAAAATAGGTGTTGGAAGAAATTTTAATACATTCTATTAAACAGTGTACTATGTCTCACCTTTATAGTAACTTCCATGATCCTGGGTGTAGAATTATAAGACATATGCTGCTTCATGGAAAACAGCTGTTTTTTTCTTCAGAGGATGAAACAGATTTCATTTCATCAATATGAATACATACAAATTAAATTTTCAATTATCTTGGTCTGTAAGTTACAACTAGAATTACATGAAGTACTTTAGAAACTGCTTACTTTTTCATACCACAAATAAAATACTGTGAGAACCAACTGTTTGGCTTGTGACCTCAATATATTAATGCTATATAATTGAACAACTACTTATGGGTGTCAGTTATCACAATAATATTTAATATCTATATAGGGCTTTACAACTTATGAAATAGTTAGACATCTGATATCTCAAGTAAGCCTCAGAATGATCCTATGAATTAGTCAAGGCAAGTATAAGTATTGCCATTTGACAAAAAGGAAACTGAAGTTCAGTATTATGGTGCGGTTAATCCAACTGCACTGGGTTTAGTGAATTGACAGACTTGGAAATGTTTAGGAACAGTAAAGCAAAATAAACTTTTCTCTTGAATTGTTTCTATTTGGGAAGACCAGTCATGTGAAACCTTAAAGAACACAATAGGACTGTATACAATCAAGTGCTAAATAAGGTTCACTTCATACAAATCTAACTTAACAGGTTAACTGACCCTAACCTGTAAGGTCACTTCCTTAGTAGTGCTATAATTACTGGTTTCTAATGCCTTCCACTAACAGATATTTCTTTTTTAAAGAAAAAGACAAAACAAAAGTTTCTGGTATCATCATCAGATTATTTGAACCTTGTTATGTCTGAAAATATCTATACTATGCAGGAACAAAGCAAAACTTGGGCCTATGATGTCAAATGGAGAATTGAATCAGAGCCAATATGTGTGTTCGTTCCTAAAGCCAGAGTGTTTAAAAAGTCTTAAAAATGTGTTTTTATAAAAGGCCTCATATATATTTTTTTAATTTACTAATCTCTCATGTCCAAGATACTTCTTCATCCATTCTAGAGACATCTTATATTTTTTAAAAAAGCTTACATTTATTGATGGTTTAATCCAAACAGTATTTAGGATGACATGACCATAGGATCATATCCAAAGCTTATTCATGCTAACCATATTTTATTAAGGCTTATCTCTTAATTAAATAGGAGATTATAGACTATGGTAGTAGGTTATTTGATGCGGCCATGCACTGGATTTTAAAATATGGATTAGCAGACAAGTCAGTCACAAGTAGTGGTACTACAAATAAGAAAACAAAACACAAGATATTAAAAATCAGCAACACAAGCTGTTTGTTTTGAGCTCCCTCTGCCTTTTTGTTTCAAAGGTTTACTTAAATTAATGAAATGCTGCTATGTGGACTTCAGTTTCTCTCAGGGATAACACAGCTGGGCCTAGGCTACCTGGGATATGTTACCTCTGCTCTGTAAAACCAATCCAGTTTTGCTATCAGACTCCTCTTTCATTTTTACAAACTTTTATAAATAGGCATCCCTGTTATCATCTAGATGTCTGGCCTCCATGTTCCCTGAGCTGCCTTCTGATCTGTGGAAGGTCTCTCTCTATCTTAAAGAGGAAAAGCTATTGAGGCAGAAAAGCAAAATGGCATGAGATTGGTGAGAGCAGAGTTTCTTTCCCTTTGTTCACCATGTCACTTGGGCTGATGACTTGACAAGACATCAAAAAACAGTACCTGGACATGAATCAACAATGAGAAGATAATAGTGGTAAAGGTAAATTGAGCCAAAGAGAATGGAAGCACAAATACATTCAGCAGTGTAGCTGAGAAAAGTCCATTTAATATATATTCACCATCAGGTCGATGATGAGTTTATAAAGTCAATGACAGATGGTCTACTCCTTGGCTCACTTCTAATTAGACATATGCCTTAAATACAGTGTCATTTTACAAACCAGGAAGGTCCTGAAGTCATATTCAAAACCTGAGCTGTATGCTCTTCAAAATTCTTCAAAGGCCATGCTCTTGTCTTCATAATCAAAGAATTTGCATTTCTCTTGGTCCTGTGTTCTAAGAAAGCAACCAAATAAAGGAATTTCAAACAGGTATTGGGTAACATGCTAAATGTTTTAGGAGTTTGTGAGAAAGGTGAGATATGAGAGAAGTACAAGTCATTGCTCCTGCTATTAAGGGAGAAATAAAACATGATTTGACCAGAATTGAAAGGAGGATAACTTTAACAGGAGACAGGAGAAACACAGAAGGTATATTTTGTGATGGAGGAGCTAGAAATGCCTTTTGGAAAAAGTGGGATGTGACTCAGGTGTTAAAACGTGAATAGGATTTTCTTAAACATTGATGAACACAGAAAACTTTCCAGTTACATGGAAATAGGCGACTGAATCATGACGTGTGGAATACCCATACTGTGTGGGAGGTCAGCTAGTAGAACTTTCTGAGTAGATAAAAAAAAATTCAGTAATAAAATGTTAATAATTATTATAACATTCGAGCACTGACAACAGAAGCTTTATATACTTCATTATAGACCCCCACAAAAATGCAAATAGGGATTATTAACCTTTTTTTTTGTCCCTATGTGTTTTTTCTATGAAGTATGCATGACTCAGAGGGGTTAAATAAATAAATCAGCATCCTGTAGTAACTGACATAATAAGGATTTGCATGCAGGTCAAGCTGATTGACCCAGGACAGCCTACTTCAGTTCTTCCTGCTGCCTCCCCCTATTATACAAAAAGAGTCTCCTGAGCCATCACAGAATTTCAGTCACTCTAGCCCCTAAATTTCAGAGTCAGTAACATAATGATGTAAAAGCAGAATAAGGCTCGAGATGAATTCCACCTTTGTTTTTGTTAAAATGGGGCTTCAGTGGAAGAAAAAGATCTAGAAATGCAGTTTCCTTTATTGTGGGCCAAGGTAAGTGCAATTCCAAGAGCACGTGCCCCATCAGAAAACACATTAGGAAGAGTTAAGAATACTCCCAATATTATTAGGGTGCAAACCTGAATCATTTTGAATCACTTCACTTAGAGACTGCACAGGGTCCTTGATTATGGTCACACAGTTAAATGTCAAGAGACCAGTTGCCCTAAACCTCGTTAACCTCCACCATTTCCTATCTTTCACACACAGTAGACGTCTACATTAGTCTTCATTTTCAGATTTTCTGTTCCCAGACTTCATAAAAGAAGAATTTGCAAATAAGTTTTTATCATCATTAACAATACTATCACTAAAGGGCATATGTGAAGTTTTATGATGGTTTAGCACATTAATATTTTACAATCAGACTTTAACATGCTTTTATCTTTTTTACACAAGATTAATATCCTGCCTGAATTAGTTTTATTACATGCATTTTCAATTTTCACTAAGCTGATTTTCCTGCACTAGAATTTGTTTTTTTTTTTTTCTACTTTTTCATTCTCATTTGTAGGACTTAATACGTTTTATCCATCTTAATTTTTTTTTTCACAGTAATGCAAGGATTTTCCTGTTGCGCTGCCACTTGCAATGCAGTCCCATTAGTTAATCACACCATTTGGTGTTAAATCTTTTATTCTGCACAACATTTACAGTTTTGTTATCTCTGAAGCCTATACAATTGCTGTCATGCCCATAAAGGTTAAGTAAGAATATAGATTTAGCAAATAACTAATTTGATAAATACCGGTGATCAAATCAGGTAATTTAGGGTTATAATTTTACTTTAAGGAAGATTACGACTTTCATCAGAGGAGTGCAAAAAGTAACACATTATTTCATATTTAGAACCACCCTAAAATACTAGAAAATATTTCAAAGGTGTTCAAAATAAAATCTTCAAGTTAGTGCTTTTTATTCTGAAAAGTCAGGTTTGGTCAATCTTATACCTTTCCAATCTCTAATTTATTGAATAGTAGAGTGTAGACATAGCTTCACTCCTAGCTTATGTTTTGGTATATCAGAATGTGGAAATCAAAGTTGGGAGTCTCAATTGGACCTGAAAATATACTCTTGGTTGAAGCCTAGCTTAGCCTAAGCAAAACTTAAGGATAATACAGAAGGTATAAAAGCTTATGAGTCAAATAATAAACAGTAGCAGGAAATGATACCTAGACAATAAAGGAATTGGAGAGACATTGATGCAAATTTGATCTTGAAAAAGAAATCAATCAGCATGTTCATATCTATCTTCTCCCCAACAGTTACTGTGATCTCTTATACTGGCCTCTGAGGCAATGCCTCCCAAAACATATCCCTACACCAAAATTTTCCATGCTGTGTTCTGGTATTACTGGGCTACCCGCCAGATGGCTGGAGAGACAAATTAATATTCATAACGATACTTTTAATTATTAAAAATTATATAACATCCCTCACCCTCAAAGGGAACTTATAGTATGACTGAAGTCTCTCAGTGCCTTGATCCGGAGACCCAAGTCTTCATCTTTTTTTGCAAGCCAATGAATTAGTTACTTTGACAATGAACAAGAATAATTTCAGATAGCAATTAAATTATGCACACATAGACAAAGGGGTGAGCCAGGCAACAGGTCAACTCCATACATGGTGTTTTCTATTATTGTCTCAATTTGCCCTCTTATTCTTCTTAAGTGATTAATTAGTTTAACACAATTGGCCTTAGGTTAAACTTAGTTAACATCCCTCCACCTTTATTTTTTATTTTTGCTGGAACTGTTTAAGCAGAACAAGATAAATAGAATTCCAGCTAGCAAAATCTTTACTCCTCAACTCCATTCTTCCCACTGACTAATCGTAACACAAGAAAACTAGTCCATATAATCAAGGTTGAAAAGAACCTGTATACTGCAGAAATCATCTATCATTATATTCCCCCATCCAGAGAACATGGCAATCAGAGGCAGAATAATTTGATTGGCTGGAAAACCTGCATCAATAATCTTCTCTGTTCTATAAAATAAAACGAAGTGTGTTGAAAATATGATAGGAGGAAAAATTTTATAACAAAATTCCACTTTTACATAGGATTTCAGCAGGTATTCTGCATGACATGCGATAGGTGAGATCTGCAAAGATGCATATAAAACAGAAAACTTACTTGTGGGAAACCAAATATTTTTGGAGATGGAGTTGACAAGAATCAAGTTCCAAGATTTTCACCCAGATAGAGAAAGCAGGACCATGTTTCTGAGTTATAAAAAACAGAAACCTTTGTTCTTTTCATAAAGCAGGAAGAAGAAATCCCCATGGCAGTTGGTATGTGTATTAGCTGCTTCTTGTGTGCTAGAGAAACAGATGCCATTTTCTTGAGGGATGAAATAACTACTCACTGAACCCCGTTAGGATAGCTGAATGCCTCTCCATGCATACTAACTAGTTTGCTCACAAACAAGATGGTGGATGAGAGGCATAATTAATATGATGTGGACTGAGAGAAAACACTGTGGGGAGTTTTGAATTGTGGCAAGGCAGATAAGGTAACTCCTAAGTGCCAATTCAATTACTATTAGAATTCATCTGCTACTCTCCACTCCACTTCATATTTAATTATTTCAATAAAGAAGTGTGAGTGATTTTTATCATTTCTATTCAATTCCCCAATGCACTTATTTCTTCCCTGGACACATTTATTCTACTATATTCTCTGCTGCTTTTGTGTATAGATTTGGAAAATGAACTCAAAAGACCAGAGAGCTGAGGGTAGTTGGTATCAGATGTCTCTTCCCTGTAGATTTAAGGGGGAAAAAAGAGGAAAGAAAAAATGTTTTGCCAGTTGTGGTTGATTTTTTTCAAAATGTAGAAACTATTTAACCAGAGCAGTCCAGGCTTTTGTTTATCTACTCTGTTTGGAACCCTGAGCATTTGCTTTTAGAAAGCCAGACTTTGCTTATCAGTGGTTTCTCCAAGCTTCTGTTTTGAACACTGTGTGTTAATTCCAGCTACTTCCATTTATTTTTTTTTCGAAAAAAAAAAAAAAAAGGAAAAACAAGAAATCAAACATTCAGCAGCACCTTACCTCTGAACGTCTAATTATCTCTATGCATATATTCTCTGCTTATTCTCAGACTGCCCATGAAATGGCGGGGTGCAGAAGCTATTCATTTCCTGTTGATAAATCTGGGTGTTGGCAGACAGGGAGTGAGTCTTTGTCAACAAGAGGCTCCTCATCTAAATCTGCTGGTACCTGGAGGGCAAAGTGGAGCTACCATGTAGCCTTATTCCATGGTTTTCAACTACTCCATAGTCATCATGAGTATTTGACTTTCAAAATTGGCCTCCTCTCTGAATTCTTGGTCTACGAAATTTGCAATTAAGAAGTTTTAACTTTGCAATTCATTCTACAAAGAATCAAAACAGAACTTTTTCTGCCTTTAGTCTCTAGAGTCAGCAGTAATGCAACCAAAATTGGTGAAAATTCACTCTCTCTCTTAAATATCAAATGATAAATCAAATTCAGAACCTTGAGAAAGGACCTCAAATGCACCCCCTTCTGTAAAGCTAAAGCTGACACTAACAAATCATATACCACTGAAGACCAGAGCAATCACTGAGCCATTCTTTGTGTTGCTAGAAAGAGCAGATGAGATTTCAAAGAGATCTTTTCTTCAGGGATATGAACACGGCTTAGGAGGCAGACTACCTTGGCTCAAATCTTGGCTCCTCCACTTACTAAGGATACAAATGTGGATTAAATAAACTAAGGATTAGTGCTATTGTACAAAAACATACAGAAAAGTAACTGGCATGTAAGTGTTAAATATAATTGGCTGCTATTATTGTTGTTGGGGTTCACAAATAACTCAAAATATGGCACTTTGACATGCTGAACTGAGGAAATCTCAAGGTCTCCCTGACTGCCCCTCCATACCACCCTGCCACCCTGTCTCGTAATCTTCTGCCTCTTGGGAACAGGATGAAGTCATTCTCGGAATTGCCCTCATCTGCCTAAAATCTTGACCCATCAAAGAAAATCGTTACCTCTGGTTCTTTCCCCGAGTGTTCATTAATTAAATTCATAATAGGAAGAAAGACTAATCTGTCAACACACTTGGACAGACTTGTCACAAACCATTGCCTGCCCTGTGAGCCCAACAGACTTTGTCCTAGGCCACTGTATGTACTTTAAGCCCATTCAATTTCCTGAAAAATCATTTGCTATACTTCTCAAATAATCTACATTTCCACATCTCCCTTTCTTCTAAGAAGAAGGGTATATGTAACCACCCAATAGGTTTTTCCTGCTTGCTGCACAAACAAAATGAACTCACCAAGAGCATGTCATTGCATGCAGTAAAGAGTTTAATTGACATGGGGCCACTCACACTACATGGGAAACAGAGTCATTACTCAAAATGATCTTCCAAAAGGCTTGGAGGTTAGGGATTTTTCAAATATAGTTTGGTGGGCAAGGAACTATGGTAGGAGGTATGCTGACTGGTTGAGTTGGAGAAATAATAGGGAAATGAAACTGTCCTCTTGTGCTGAGTCAGTTTCTGGGTAGGGGCCACAGGACTGGTTAGAGGGCCCGGATGGGGTTATCCCTTGTCAGAAATGAAAAAAACCTGAAAACACATCTCTAAAGGTCAATCTTGGGTTCTACAATAGTGATGTTATCTGCTCAACTAGAGAAGTTGCAAATCTTATGAACTACAGAATAATGGCTGGTAATTATTTAGAATTCAAGACCCTCTCATCCTCCTATCTTGGTGGTCTTTTCATTAGTTTTATAAGAACAGTTTAGTTTTTGGGAAAGGCTATTATTTAAACTGTAAACTAAATTTCTCCAAAGTTGGCTTACACCCAGGAATAAAAGACAGCCACCCTGTGAGGCTAGAAGCAAGATGGAGTCACCCATGTCAGAGATCTCTGTCATAATTTTGCAAAGGTGGTTTCATATATGAGCATGTGTATCCCATTGGCTGAGGGGTGATTACTCTGCAATTTCTCCCTAGCACCCTCCTGTGCACATTAACAAATACGTATGACTTTTCTCCTATTATTCTTTTGTCAGTTGTGATTTTCAGTAAACCTTCAGAGGATGAAGGGGAAGTTTTCCTTTAGGTTCTAGATTGTTCACAAAGGTTGTCTATTGATGACTTGTTTTCCCTTTATGGGCTGCCCTCTATGTCCATTTCATCCAATGAAATGCATTCGGGCTTGAGAAGGCAAACACAGAGTGGACATGTTTTACATCTCCCATGTTTTATTTATTCTACCCCTTCCTCATTCTGGGCTCTGGTTGGGAAATGTATATAATATACATGTATGATTTGGGGAATATAGATGGAAATTATCTGGAGCTAGAAATTCCTCCAACTCAATCACCCCTTCATATTGCCAATAGTGAGAATGAAGATGAACACAAAGATACCTTGATAGAGACATATAAGTGTTTTGGTGAACCAGTATTGCTACTTCTGCTGAGAAATGGTAAAATAAGATTAAATTGTCCTGAAACCCGCAGCAACTTATGAATCCACATATGTCTTTGTTTGTGCTCCTGTGGATCCTCTTTCTCTTCTTCCCTCTCTAGAAGGCCTTATTAGAAAAGAAATCTCAGAGTGGTTATGTCCCTGCCATGGCAATACTCAGTCTTCCCAGGTGAGATGAAATTCTGTAAAAGGTGCCCTCTGAAAACCAGAATCTTGATCCTATTGGTCAGAGTTCTTCAGTCAGTCCAAGTATGTACGCACAATAATATTGTTAAATGATACTCTAACTTGACATTGTGTAACTATGACAAAAATAATGTTCTAAAAATGGCTGAACTATCCATCTTAAAGAAAAATGTATAGACTTCAACAGATGTATGTATAGAAAATTCAAATTTAAAAGATAGTGTATCCTTAAAACTCCAAATTCCTCACAGTAAAAAATAAAAAAGACAATAACCTTTAATCAATGAGACTGAGAAAAAATTGTCCAATCTGAATCCTTATCTCCGTAATATATGCATTTTATTTCTTTCTACATAAGCTGGTCTGCATTTGCCATTTTGTGGCTTGGGATCATCAATACCAAGCCATGATCTTTTCTAAGGCATTTACCAAAAGTAGAGTTTTAAGGTTTGAATAATTAGATTTCCAGGAATACTTTTCTTCCACCCTTAAATTAAGAGAGATTGTGTTTAACTTGAATGCTTTAACACTACATGCATTTTCCATACATTCATCTATTTTCTCCACAACACAGCTATTGAAACTGCCTTTGCAAGAATTATAACAGTGAGAAAATTATGGCAGTGAAAGGGATCTTATCTAGCGAACCCCCATCTTGCCTTTAATCTCCAAACTGCCCTTAATAATTCCTGCGCCAGGGTCAAGCTAACTTTAGGAGACATTTAGTTTATAGTTTAAATGATAGTTGCTCTTCCCATAACTAAACCATATTTGTCTACTTAATAAAAGACCATCAGGTTAGGAGGATGAGAGGAACTTGAATTCTTCTAATGTGCAGATATAAAAGACTCCCAGGTACTATTTTGGAGGTCCCAAGATATGCAACTTCTCCAATTACTCCCGCAGATAACATCACTATTGTAGAATGTAAGATTGGCCTTTGAGATGTCTTTTCAGGTTTCCACATTTCTGACCCATGGATGGGTGGACAACCAATGGCTCCACCCAGACCCACCAAGGGGTTCTGCGACCCCATCCAGAAGCAGACTCCCTGGCCTGCCAAACTTTCCTTGAAACACCCTAGCCTCCAAATTTTCATGGAGATTCATTTGAGTAATAACTGTCTCCCACATGGCACAGCCAGCCTTGTGTCAGTTAAAGTCTCTTGACTGCAATGCCATGGTCTCAGTGAACTGGTTTTGTCTGCACAGTGGGCTAGAAGAACCCATCAGGCAGTTACACTATCAATATCTTAAGGAGAGGCTTTTCCTACTAACTTTGTGTCATCATTTTTATCACCGTCCCTGGCACATAGGGCTCAATAAGAATTTGTTAAATGAGTGAATGAATAAAAACAGTCAGACTTGCAAATTTTCCATGTGTTTTTTCCCAGTGGCCCAATGAAGGGGTATGCAAAAGAACCTTCTCCAATTCCAATCCAGACTTGATTCTCAAAAGGCCTTTTCAACGAGGCCTAAGATTTCCCAGCTACTATTGGTTTCTATTAGCTACCAAAAGTCACTTGACAATATTCCAAAGAAGAAAACACTACTTCCTCATCTAGAAGGCAGAATCTTTATCAAAATCAAAAGATGCATTTCTCCCCATTGTGTGAGGGGCTACACAATACCAGCACAGTGATCAAATGGTGGAAGATGTCCTAAAATACTTTCCGGTAACAGGCTACTAAAACTGTCTTGAATGACTGATAAAGGAATGAAAGTTTTAAAATCCTTACCCATGCATCAATCCTGCATTTTAGAGTGTCCCATTTTATTGTACTGATTAATCATATATGCTCCGAAGACGTTGGCAAAAGCTATCAAAAGCCAACCAGTATAACTTGAATGCCAACTTCACAAAATAATCAGGGTCTGGTGGGATATGTCATAAAATATGCCAAGATGGGTCATTCTAATGCACTCTTGAAAGAATTATACATATTCATACTCCTCGTTTAGCACCTGAATGACAACAAGCAGGTGAAAGCATCAGAACCAATGCATCAAACCAGACAGTTACCATTATGAACAAAACATAAAAAGAGAGTGACGGTGCAGTGCTGAAAAATGGTAAGTCTTCTACTCAGACCTTGTACGCATTGCTCTCTTTTGATAGGGAAATGAAGCCTGCTGAGGGAGAGAGACCTATGTCTTATTGTCACTCCTGCTTACAGTTTGGTAGCAAATTGACGTGAAAAATATATTTCTTAATAGAATTCACCATAACTTTTTAGTTTGTTTGTTTTAGAGACATGGTTAGGATAGAAAAAATGTCAATCTAAACTAAATGCTTTCCTTAAATATCTAAGATTCTTTTGAGCAACGGAGGGCCCTATTAATCACTAATGAACTGCTAAATGCCACCTTCAGCTGAAATAATGATAAGTAAAATTATACCGTGACACACTGAGTGACAAAAAACAGCCCCTTTACCTAGTTTCCTTTGTGTTATTGGATTGCAAGGCACTGTTTATAAAAAATGAAATAAATATCTAATGGAATCTGGTAGAATCAGATCTATTTCACGGTATGTGTATGTATTTGTATGTGTGTGTTGTATGTATATATTCTTTGCCTAGTTTTGACAGTTGTCTATAATCTGTCAAGCCACTAACCCTAACCTCCACCTGTTTACCTGTCAGATCTCAATGAAGAGTCCTGTTTTCTGTAACTAAGATAACACTACTCATTCTGTAACTACATAATTTTACACAGATAAGTTAAGCAAAAATAATTACTCAAACTCTGGAAAGCGTTAATATTTTCAGAGACCTACAAGTATTCTCTCAATTGCTCTATATAGCTTTCAGGAATTGAATGAAGTGAGAAAGGATCCAACTTCTCAATAGTACTTTCGGAACATAAAATAAAGGGTGGAAGAGTTGGTTGCCTCTTTGAGTGGAGTTTGCAGAGGTCATTCTTAGGCCTTCACAAAGAGTATCAGTGTTGGTAAATTAAGGAGAATGTTCTAGACTCCCCAGAGTAACCTGAGCTCCTGCCCTTGGCTAGTTTTTGCCCTATTTAGCCTTCACCCAAAGATGCCCTAGGGAATCTGCCTGATGTATTTCATTCCTGGAATTCTGGTAGCTGTAGTATTCCTAGAATTCTTGAATCCTCTAGGAATGGCTTCCTGGCCAGGGCTTCAAACTTCTCTCCTTTCATGGGACCTGGATTTCTTATTCATCTATGGCCTTTTGTATTCTCTTGTTTTACCTAATGTCTAGAATAGATGACTTGCACTGGCCTCACAGAGACAACACTAACACTGATTTGATGATCAAAGCAAGGAAATCAAACAGCAGACTAAATTGGTAAGTCTAAGAATAATCTCTGCACTTCAGTGAAAAAATTTCTCAAAGAAAAAAAATCTGTGTTGCATAGACTAAGTTTTTTGTAGATATTTAACTTTAGCCTTTTATTTTTTAGCTTTCAGTGTTTCCTTATGGTCTAACCACATTTTACCTCAAGCAAAATTTTTTCTTTCCCTCTTTCTGTTAATTTGAAGATATTTAAAGGATGGCAATCGAAAATTCTGAAGTTATAACTGTTGCCTATAAACTGCCTGGGCTACTTAATTCCCCTCTGAGGTTCTCAGCTTTATTTTATTTTTTTTTCTGCTTTTTTCCTCCAGTTATTATGGCTCCTTTTAAATATCACTTAATTCTAAAAGCACAAATATTTCAAAACTACATGGCCTGCTGCCTAAGTAGAGACAGAAAACAAAATCCTCAGACTCTCAAAATATCTACAAATTTTCACACACAGTATTTAAAGGAAGCATTTAGTTCCCTATCCTTGGGAAGGAAAATGGTTAATGTGAAACCTCCTCCCATGCGCCATGGCAAGGCTGTGGAGGAGTCTAAGACTTAGGATTCTCCTGCAACCCTTCCCCAAGAGCAAAGGTTCAGAGAAGAATGAGGAAAGTTCTATCATAGCACTTACTGGTTCTATCAGTCTCCTATTGAGGTGTGAACCAACACAGTAACTCAATCTTTCTGCTGGGCAGCCCATAATTGTGCAGCAGGTGCGTAACCACAGGTGGCTTTCAACATTTCTTCTTGTATTCAACTTCTACTTCTCTCATTATAGTGGAAGCAGCTGAGAGAAGTAGAAGATGGCAAATAAGAGAACACATTGAGCGGAGACTTGTCTATGATTCTGCAGCTCTTTCCTATCTTCACGTTCTGCTGTCCTTGTGCTAACAAATGTTTCTGCCCTGTCTTGTCTTTTTCATCTCCTTGCTTGTAACTCTAGCCTTAAAAGGATACACCACTTTATTTGTCTCTTGGCAAGCTATCATTAATTCATTCATTTAATAAATATTTGTTAAGTATCTATTTTTATCACATATTATTTTCAATGTTGCAGAAATAGCAAGGAAAAATAGACAGAGTTCCTGTTCTGTAACATGTATTTCAGTGGTAAAAGACAGAAAAAGGCAAAGATAGATTTGTTGAATCTTGCATTACATCCATATGTTGCATTTTTAATTACAGTTATTGTAATTTTCAATTACATAATTTTCATTTGACTCTTTTTAATAGAGTCCCCATCTTTTCATCTATATTCTTAGACGTGTTTATCATGTTTATTTAAAAGTCTGTATTTAGTAAATGCAAAATATGGATGTCCTGTAGATCTCTTTTTACTGTTGCTTGTATTCTTTTTTTTTTGGCATTTGGCAGTGTCTCTTGGTATGTATGTAACTTTTGACTAAATGATAATTACTGTGTGTGAAAATTTATAGAGATATTTCAAGAGTCTGAAGAATTTTGTTCTCTATCAAAGATTTATCTTTTTGCTTTGTTTTTGGTTTTGACAAGTCTTTAAACCAGGGATAAAACAGATTAACCCAATCTCTGATTGAGCTGATGAGAGCTAGATGTCAATGCTATAAAAGCTGATACATTTTCTGATTTGCTCTGACTCACAAGATGCTCTGTGGTTCTCTTACTCTCACTCTCATAACAGGTTCCCTCAGGAATCCCAGCTAAAAGCCCAAGCATCCCGCTTTGACAGTGCCCAGCTCCAAGTTTTATCTCGCAAGCTCTAGGAGACTGAACAAGGGTCTAGAAGCTTTATAGCTGTTCAGCCACCATTTACAAATGAGTAAACTACTGGAAGGGAAAAAAAACAGAACTGAATATTAGGCTCCCCTCTCTGTTACTCTCTTCTTTTAAGGATTTCTCTGAGATTGTGGACTCTCTAGTCCTTGCTGACTTTCCATTTTGTTTCCAGTGTATTCAAATAGATTCCTCTTTGTTCTATCCAGCCTGTATAATTCTTAGATGAGGAAAGACTGGTCTTTGCAAACTAATCCATCACAGCCAGAAACATAAGTTCCTTACTGTAAGATTTTAATCTTTTTATGTAGCCAAGGTTCATTTTATCATCATAAGGGCCTGGTAGTTTTACCCTATTCTCTGGCCAATGACTATAGCTCTCTCCACAAACACTCATAAATAAAGTCCATTATACTAGGGGACAACTAGGTGTGGATGGATCATCTATCTTCACCACTAAAATAAAAATGCAGAGCACTTGCACTACTGAATAGGCATTGGGAACAACTTCAAATGAAGATAACAGTTTATTTTAGCTTCTAGAGTCCTACAAATATTTCCAGACTATGAAAACTGAACTTTTTTTTAACACTTCCAGTGATTTTATGACTTTTGAAAAATGACTACAGATCAACAATTTAGTCACCGTAGGGATTTCAAATACTAAAATATATGCTTCTTTTTTTGCCTGACAGTAATGTCAAATAAGACTCAGGACTGGTTAGTAAACCTTTCACAGTGTTCTAATATCTGTGTAACTTAGCTGATTCACCTTGAGACTGACGTTAACTTATCCTCCCTGGCATGAACATGATTTATCATTTGAAATACTCACATACATACACACACACTTTTTCAGTTTCTGTTTCCAAATTTTGCATAGCTATTATATTTAGTGATCCTCTTTAATCTATTTCAAATACCCAAATAGGAAACATTTTGAGCTACAGAGAATCCTAGTTGAACTATTAACTAGGAGTACATTTCCACTGAAATGCAAAATTTGTATTTCAAAAATTAGAATTCTCTATTTTGGGTCATTTACTTTTCAGAGGTAAGTGATAATTATCAGAGCTCTTCACAGTCTCCACGCACAAGAGTTCGAGTTACCTGACTACAGTAGATACTGTTGAGGGTTCTCATAAGTCTGACAACTACCCCTCTCCCGCCAAGAAAGAACAGAGCAAGCAGTAAGTGGTACAGGGTGTCATGGCATTAAACAATTGGATTATCCAACTCCATTGCTATGACGAAAGTAAAATGTAGTATGGAAAGTGAAATCCTGCAGGGCTACTAGGAGTTTATATTTCACAGCACTACTTAAGCGTTTGGAAATAAACTACTTTCTGTACTCATAAACAGGCCTAACACCAGGTTGGAGATCTAATACACAGTGGTGGATCACGCCATAATATCCTTCCAATCTCTGTAAGGCACCCTGCCAAGTGTTGGGTTGGGGGCAGGGAAGAAGAAAGAGAACCTTAAACTCGACTGATAAGAATAGACCAAATACATTTAAAATTAAATAAAAACTCAAGGGGTCAGTATAACCATAGATGATGTTTCAAAATATAGCACATAGATACATTAAAAGAAGTACTTCAGGAACTAGAGGTAGGTGTAGGAAATTAAATGAGTACTAGGGGTGCTCAGGAACTAGTAGTAGGGGTATGAAAATGAGTTAAAAAAAAAAGGAAATGCTTCACTAACAAAAGAGGGATTTTAAATAATGTAAAAGACAAAAGGAAGTTTAAATGCTATTTTTAAAAGCATTTTTCAAATGCTGCTTTCCATTAGGAAGTCCTAACATGAGCCAGCCACAAAGACAGTAGAAGAATTGGGCAGACCTGAGAATGGGTGTCTGGTCCTCCATCCTCCACTTCAATTGTTGGATTTATGTTTGCATTTTAAACTTCATAAGATTGTGTAGAAACAAATCTTGGGGAGTTCCATGACTCTCTCGCTCTTGCTCTTGCTCTCTCACCTGTCCATCTCTCTCTTTATTTATATTTAAATCTATATCTATATGCGTATATAAAATCGGAATCAGAACTTTATTGGTAAAAGCCCTGCTTTTTGTTTGACAGTTCTCTTTCCACTCCTCCCTGCAGTCAATTTTGAGTAATTGAGTACTGAGTGACCTTTCTCAGATGTGTTACAAAGGCCTCTGTCTCTCTCAATCCCTTTCTTTTCTCTCTCCTCCCCAACTCTGTCTCTATGTCTATACACACACACACACACACACACACACACACCCCTCCCTATGTCTACTCACTTATCCATCTACCTATCTATCCTTATTTCTATCTCTAATCTCTCTCATTCTCTCCCTATCTCCCTCCACACACACACTCGCACACATACACACATCTCCCTGTCTCTGGCCGGTTTATCATCTATCTGTCATCTAACTCTCTCTCCCCTCCTCTCTTCTGCTCCCCTATTCTCTCTCTATATATATATATGTACATATGTATATACATATGTGTGTGTGTATATATATGTGTATATGTGTGTATATATATGTATATATGTGTGTATATATGTGTGTCAATCTCCCCCTATGTCTACTTATCTATCCATCTACCTATCCTTATTTCTATCTCTAATCTCTCTCTCTTTGTATCCACCTCTAATCTATCACTCTTTCTATACTACTCTAGCTATCTGCCTGTATCCATACATCTAAAGAAAGCATGCCTTGAAAAATATATATAAAATTTTATTAGATTTATTATATATAATAAACTATTAGTCTGCTCCTTCTTCTGTAGTTGAAAAAACCCAAAGCTCAGAGAGAGGGTTGAAGTACTTCTCCAATTTGTTTAGTTAAAATCCAAATAGAAACTTCCACTTCTCCCAGCAGTCACTTTGAGTAACATCCACCACTCATCAGCGCTCCTCATGTGTACCTCTTACAAAGGCAGACAGTGACATCTCTATTCTTCTGTCTAGCCTCAGACTTCAGTGACTCTTCATTCAGTGACCACTTTTTCATGTATTAATCATTTTCAGAAGGTTCTGAAAGGAGGTGTGCATGTTTGTCAGAAACTCAGTATATGTATAGATAGGAAACTTCAAAGTAACTGGATTAATTCCTCCTTTAACTCAAACATCCATTCTGATGAAATAGTGGACATTTTCAAGTAGTTGAAGTGCCAAAGCTTAGTGGGAATAATAGTCTGACTAGAATTTATAAATATTTTATTGAACCAAATACTTAATATAATTACAAAATGAATAAATGCATTACAAATTTTAAAATGAAAATGTTTGTACTATATATTAAAATAGGTGCCTTTCTAGTATAAGTTATTTAGAGATAAAATAATTAACACATTCCTAAGATAGCATGCTAAATACTATATAAGATAAAGGAAATTTAATGAGTCATTCAGGTAGAAAAATAAACAATATTAATCTTTTTTAAAGTGTGAGATTAAAATGAAAATGGGTTTAAAATGTCATTCAGTTATGAGAATATTTTTGTGCAGATTGTTCTAGCTGTGGATAAACCTCTTACTTTACACTGGGATCCTTTAACTTTTACAAGAGTTGATAGAACAATGAGAAGACAGTTATTACTGTAGTTCAAGGTTTAGCGAAATTTTTCTGTAGAAGGCCAGATAGCATGTTTTCAACTTTGCAGGGTGCACTACTTAGTTCTGCTATAATTGCAATAGTCCTTGCAATGCAAAAGGCAACATGTAAAGGCAGTCATAGGCAATGTGTAAGTAATTGGGCATGGATTTGTTCTAATACAACCTTACTTACAATATGGCCAACAGCCAGTGGGTCAGATTTGTCCTGCTGGTCATAGTTCTCCAACCCCTGCTCTAGCTCCAAGTATTTTCTCTTGAATCCACTTTTAAATAAGCTTGTCTCTCATTTTATAGCTTGCATGAGATATTTTTGAAAAACCTTTTAAACTCAGTGAAATATACATTTTGTAAAAAAAAAAAAAAAGAAAGAAAAAAGAAATCCAGTTTTCTTCATTTTCTTTAGATTTAGCTTAAGTAGTTGGAAATTCTATTGCAGAATTGCCTGAATCGATTTCCATACTTGTTTTGAAAGTCTTCAAATTCAAGAAGGAATTATTCTTCCAATAGAAGTTCCTTGTAATACAAATATACAGGAACATATCTAGCTAAGCTTTTCATCTATGTAAAGAACTGTGTTTTACTGTATTTCTAATGAGTAATTGATTTTGACTTTAAGATATAACTGAGTTTTCACATTTTATTTAAACACCTAAATAAGAGCTTTTGTGGCAGAAATAGAAAGCTGAGTACCAAAGATTTGTGATCCCATTTCATGGTTTAGAATTGTTGCTTGGAAGTAGCCCCTAGATTCCCTTAAACTAGATGGGACCGTGTGACTAGTTCTCACTGCTTTGTGCCAATTCCAGGTGAGAAATTTTAAGAAGTGAGTGTAATTTCTCCATTCTCTTCTAATTAGCAGGCTGAATATCCCCTGAAAAGGAGACCTGACAAGAACATCCCTATTGTGAAATATGTTTTACTTGACTAAAAAATAAAATTCTATCGGGTTAGGTCACTAAGACACAGACTTTAATTGTTGGAGTAACTAGCATTACCCAAACTAATAAAATTCTAAACAAAAAAAAATTCTGATATTTTTGGTGATGTATTACTATATATTTTAGAATTTAAAAATGCACATCCTATTTGAAATGCTAAAATCCTGGAAATACATGTTACAATCACTAGACTTGTTCTCCAGTATAATTTACCTCTTGCCAATAATTGAGGTAGTTTAATAAAGAATAGATTTAGAATAGGTAGAAAAATGTAAGAAGGAAATTTTACATAAAATGAAACTGAGCAAAAGTGTAGAAACTTTACATTTAAGTATGCTTGACATTATAAACAAGCTTAATATTATATTTAAACATAATACATCATAGTTTAATGTATGTGGAATGGTTTAGAGATAACAGTTGACTACATATATAAAAAAGCTAAATAAAATATCACTACTTAAGAATAGATAACTTCTCTATAGAAAAAGAGCTGGGAGTCTTTCAGAGTCTAATGAACTTTGCTTCATTAAATGGAGCTAACTAGTTCCACACTGACCAATTTAACTTCTGTGAATCCCTTTCCCTACGCCCAGTACCAGGATAATCTGTAAGGCCCAGTTTAAACGTTTAGCCCAGATATGTAAACACATACAGAAGCTGGCATCTGTATCCTGAGTGCCTGGAATGGCATGTTCAACTTGTTTTTTTACCCTAAAATAGTATTTGAAACAAAGAGAATGCCCTGGTTATAGTGTAAAAATCTCAGAGAAGGTAGCTCAGCAAAGGAACGAGAATATATTTCCCTCTGAATTACCTGTTTTCTCCCTTGACTAACTGTGATGCCAACTGATGCAACAAGGAACATCAGGAATCCTAGAATTTTCCCTCGACTGGAGCATAAGAAGTAACTGGCTTTACTACTCTCTTCTTTAAGTTTCTAGGAGTCATTTTGCCAGACAGCCTCCCAGCGTTGCCAAAAATATAAAAGTGAAAGAAACCAGTAGGAGTTGTTTTTGATTTAAGGATTGAGGAAACATAAGAAGATAAGTAAGCCCAAAATGAACTGAGAAAACAAGGATTAAGTACTAAGTCCTGATCTAATAGAGACTTTTAAAAAGCCATGAATGGAGATACTCCATTTCTGTCCTAAATTCTCTTTCATTTTGTTAATGTCACTTAGTAAGCCATTGTAAAGTCACTATTCAAATAGGTCTGGGCCACATTCTTCTCCTATTACTATTTTTCTTAGTTATGTCAACGTTAACAGTTCTGCAGCCTCCTTAAGTGGTCAAAACCAGTAGGATCTTCTACAAAATTATGAAGTCTTGTTAACTTGCACATTAAGAAATTATTTTCAGTTCTAGAATGGTGAGAAACTATTATGATCATACAGACAATGAAGAATTGTTGAAGGTCTTGTAGGGCAGAGATATGCTCGAAGTAGTATTTTGGAAAAATTACCAAAGATCTGTTTTGAACAGGAAAAATGAAGGTGGAGAAAGTGGTTAAAATAGCATGCGGGTAATAAATCAGTAACAATAAAAATGCAAAGGACATGGTGAATATATAAGAATCATTTTAGAAAAGAAAGGGTAATATTTGTTTTAAAACAGGATAAGTTGTATGTAAAAATGGAATATCCAGCTGAAGGTATTCAACAGACAACTGAAAATTCAAGATCTCAGCTTGTCAAAGACATTAGGTTTGAAGATACTAATTTGGAAGATAACCTGGTAATTGCATTCAGAATGATTTAATGTTCCCTTCAGCTCCACTAAACCTTAGGCAGGTTTATTCTGGTCTAAATACGCTGACCTCTACCTTCCCCCCAACCCCGCCCCCACCCTTTTATTTTTTTTAGAGCATTTACTTTAGAAAATGCAATTGTAAATTCCCCTTCTGCCCCTTTTAGTTGCAACTCTTCTCCCAACCTCTTGCCAGTTTTACAACTGAGAAATGGCTTTTTCAATGATTTAGGAGCCATCCCTTTGAAATGTAACCATTCAGAAAGACAGAGACCTTATCTCTCAATCTCTGTGGGAGAATAGGAGCCTAACTTTAATAAATGCCAATTAACAAACAATGATGGTCTAATCACATTGACCATTCTTCCTCTTCACATCTTCCAGTAATTTTCCATTACTGGAAAATTACTGGAATTTTCCATCCCAGGGCTTAAAACTCTCCTGCCTTTTGTTTTAGTGGATTTGAGTTCAATCTCTCTCTCCTATTATAATAGTCTTAAATAAAGCCTGTTTAACTTGTCCAGTGCAATTTTTCTTTGACATAATCACTGGAGCCATTAAAGTATTGGAAATATCCAAGAAAGAAAGAAAAAAGGCCAGTTAAGTATCTTGAAGAAACTCAGCCTTTTAATTACAGGACTAGAGAAGGAAATGATAATGTAGAAAGAAAACCCAATATGTGTAACAGAATTCAAAGGCCAAGAGAATTTCAAGAAGGGAGATGTCAACAGCATTAGTTCTGCATATGGGAAAATAATTACTTAAAAACTGTGAGAAAAAGTAATTGGGTAAAATGAGTAGGAGATAAGGACTGATATTTATTCTAACATCTTTATTAAGTGTGTACCATGTGTTAGGCAATTTCAAAGCTTGGGTCTTAGAGGTAAGACAAACTAGGTCCCAGCTCTCATACAACTTAAAATTGAGTTGGAAGAGAAAAATTAAGTACCAGAAACGTTAGGTACTATTCAGGAATTTGAAGAGAATGTTTGAATATAAAGTGACTAGTGGATATTTTGGATTGGATTGGAGGGGAGGTGGGGAAAAGGAAGGCCTCTCCGAGGAAGGGATAACTTGGCTGGGATCTGACTGACCAGAAGGAACCAGGAACAAAAAGCAGATAAGCTACAGCAAAGGTCCTATTGCAAGAAAAAGCTGGTAAAGTTCAAAGATACCAAGCCTGGCAATAGCACAGTGAGCAAGACTGAGAATTGTATGAGATGAGGTTGGCAGAGTCCATAATATTGTAGGCCAGTGTAAGATGTTTGGAATTTATTTGCAGTGTGATATGAAGCCATTGGAGGGATTTAAACACATAGAATGGCATCAAGTTTGCGTTTTAAAAGGATAACTGACAGTTTTATGGAGAATACATTTTAGAGATGCATGATGGGAAACAGAGAGCTATTGCAACCCTCCAGGTTAGAGACTGACTACAGTGTCTTCCACTAAGGTTCACTAAGAAAACAGTTTCAATGTAAAAGAGGGGCTGAGAGCCAAATTTGCATGAGTGCAGGGACAGCTGACATCTTTTTTTGTTTACGTGCTTCAAATGTGAGATATGGATGCTTGAAATGAGGAGCATATTACTTTTCTACACATAAAACAATATGGAGATTTTCAGAAGAGAAGAACGACTATAAAAAAGTAAGTTCATTACAGAAGGAGTTTACATTTTGAAAGAGGAGCAAGAATAGCAAAAGCAGTTCTGTGAAGATGGTGCATGAAACGTAAACCTTTCCATAGTTTATAAAATAAGCAACTCCTTCAATTCTTTCCTTTCTCTTTTAGGAGAGAAGAGTGTACATGGTGGTTAAAAAAAATAACAACCAAACACAAAGCCCAGCAAATGTTAATTTGAGTCACTAGAGCTTTGGTCATCATTTTGGGATTTGTAGATCAACGTCAACGTATATTTCTTGTGTTAGCTGCCACTGGGCTCTCTCTGGGTTTCACAGGAACCGCGCAGAAAAGTTGGGATGTAAGACCAAAGCAAAAACAAAGCAAAACAAAACAAATAATAAAAACATATTTTTCCTTGGAATTTTCCTCCTGAAGAGGACCAGGTTATGAAAATAGGCCTAGGAACAGTGTACACTGGGCAGGAGACCAGTGAAGCTCCGAAAAGATTCAGAATATAAAATTCGTGCTGAAGAGTAACTTAGCTCACGTGACCAAGCACTTCACTAATGTGACCTTCCAGCTCCTCAGCTGTCTTGTATAAGATCGTGAATGCAATAATCAGAGGGGAACCCTTGTTTCATAATCCACTGGTAATGACTTTCAAGAGTGGAAGAAACTTTTGCAGCTGCAAGAGCAGCTACAGCCCACAGGATGGAAATGTTTTGTTTTCCTTGACACCCCAAAAAGACAAAGTTGAGCTTTGATGGCATGTATTTTTCCTAGAGGATGTTTTCTCAACTAGAAATTAATATCTTAAGTCTCTTCCTTTCCCCCTAATGGATTCTTTCTAGGAGTTAGACAAAGAGGTGAAATATTTTGGTGGCATTATGTGAGCATATTGTAATGCATTTTGGAAAATGTGTCATAATAAAGATTCCTTATTAGATATACCATTTGTTTCAAGAACATTGAGATCTGCCAGATTTCCAGAGATAGAAATTATTATGTTACTGACAAGAAGTGAAGAGATCTTTATAGTAGCTGGAAAGTTGGCCCAGAATATCACCAATATCTCTTGTGGTTCTAAGATTATATAAAGTCCACGGCTCTTATTGGAAGCAAGGGATTGAAGCTGTCATCTTGACTCCTGAGCTAAATCCACAAAGTCTGACCTTTTGGAAAACAGTTTGTGTGCACTGGGGGAGAGGGGGAGTGGAAGAGGTTTTCAAATACTCCAAGACTTGTTTTTTAAAGCTCCCAGGACTTCTAGATGTTATTTTTCCCATAATAAGCATATGAAAGGTGAATTTTTATGGCGTGGGGATTGGTATGAGTTTCATTCATGGTCTGCTTTGCTGTACTACTTTTAAGAGCTGAAAGTGTATATGTCATCTCTAATTGGAACTCCCAGGCAGAAATGATGCCATCGGGGAGCTTAAAATATGTAGCCATATGAATCACCCTGCAGACCAACCATATTGCTATAAAGCAAATAATTTACATTTAAATAACTTATCTGCATTCACCTAATTTAAAAGTAATCTTTATTCTTTCTCAACTAATCCTCAAACTTATGGACTAGTTTGATCATATTTGTGCAATAAAATTGAAATTTTCAGATATAGTAGGTAATCAATTTTAGTCACCTCATCTGCGTTTCCAATCTCATTACAGATTGCAATTTTCAGTGCAGATTACATGATGACCCATCAGTGGCTTTGTTGTTTCTGAATTACCGATTCCTTGCCTACTGCCAGATAAGAACAAAGCCTATGCATCAGCCTGACAGCTTGCAAACAGAAAATGGGCTTGTAGGATTGGATTTAAATCCCAGGTGTAGGGGATAATTACCACATCACTCATGCAGTAACTGAAAAATGGTATTTCAACAAGAAAAATTACATTCCTTTTATAGTGCCAACAGAAATCATTATTTGAGGCTTCACACTGATTCACTGTATCATTACATGTGCACTGTACTCATTAAATGTAATGTTTGTTGCAACATAAAAAAGTTATTGTTTTAGGTACTTTGGTGGAGAAGGTAGCTTAAATTTAAGGTTTGTAGAACCTTGATGGTGTAGAGGTCATTTGGACTCTAATATACACTGTGCAAGAGAAATGACAACCCAGACACAGAGCTTTCAACCGGCTCCTATTACAGGAGGCGTGGATGGATAGTACAAAGAACATGGAGTATAAATCTTTTGTTTCAAAAACCCCAGCCATTTAACCCTACAGTCTGTCCAGAGAAAGAGGACAAATAATGATTCAAATCTCAACAGAGCGGTGTTGAATAGTGCGTATTTTACCATTAGCTTTGAAATCATTGAAGCCCAACATACACGTTCTAAAGAACAGAAGGACAGAGACCATACTCATTCGAAAAATCATTAAAGAAAACAGTGGCAAACACACTGGAAATGCACTCCTCACCCCTGGCATTCGGTCCGTACCCACGAAGCTGCGCTTGTTTCCCAATGGTTGTGCAAACAGCACAATAATGAAAGCGAGATTCGGCAGGGTTGTTCTTGTGTAGGTGCAGAAGGCTATGGGTCAAATGCGGAGAGCAACAACTTAGGCTGTATTCATCAGAGCCCTAGTTATGTTTATGGCCAACTGGCTTTCTCATTACGATCAGAATAGTGTAAAAAAAAAAAAAAATGACTTCAAATTTGCTGTATTCTTGCACGAACACCACAAGGAGGCATTGACTATTTGACAGACATAGGTAAGTAGGTAGGTAGGTAGGTAGGATGAATGGATGAATGGATGGACGGATAGACAGACAGACAGACAGAATTTTATGTATCAGCTCATAGCATCTTTGCCTGGAATTCCTAATATTTTTAGCTTATCCGGCTGTGTGCAGGGAGAGACTTTTGTGAAGAAGCTTGAAACGCAATTGTGAAGTTCTGAAATATGTCTTTCTAATCTGCTACTCCTCTCACCTCTGTAGTCTTTTGTCTTGACAATCTCTTCAGGATGGCTGAGGCCTTGACAAATACTGAAACAGGCCTGAGTGTGTTGAAGATATGCAAGGTTTTCAATTTCTCTTTAAGCTCAGGAAAGTACTTGAAGCAACAGACTTATTTTTCTAAGAGCTAGTTCCTATTCCTTTATATCCTAAGGAAAAATTCATTAGGTGAGGAGTGGTTTATGCAGATCTGCTGCCTGTTCTCGAAGAGGCTTCACTCTAGGTAAGGAAAAGAATGACATTCATGTAAAAAAAAAAAAAAAAAAAAGTAACACAATTACAAGTGTTAGGGGCTACAAGAGTAACAAGGTCACAGATCCTACAGAGGAGGCAGTAACCTCTGGTTAAAAGGAGCTGAGCACGGAAGGGGAGACAATAAAGGAAGATAAGTCCTTAAATAAACTAAAAAGTGGGCTGAAGAGTTCCAACATAAAATTTTCTTTAGTGATAAGATGAAAAGATAATGTGCTACTTTCCTAGAGGTAAGGTTTTCAAAAACAGGAGCTGGCATGTTGCTGGTAGTTCTCAGGCACTCAATCATGTTAATCTGAACCTTAATCATAATAAAAATGGACATTTATGTGCACTTTTTCTCTAAAGCACAGTGCTAAGCACTTAAGATGACTTATTTAATTCTCACACCCATCCCAGGAGGTTGTTGTCACACCATTTCAAACATGTGAAAATTGAGACACGGAGGGATGAAGTAGTCTGCCTGAGAGACGGAGCCTGGATTTGAACCAAGCCTTTCTACAGAGCCCATACTCTTAATCCTTAGACTGCATAGTTATTATGCTGTCACAGTAGATAAGAAACTGAACAATTTTTCAGAGTCCTTTTTGTTCTCATGTATGAAGCTAACACCACCTAACGCCAGTCATTTACCAACTAAAATACAACAAAGCTACTAAGTAAATATGCATTGCGTTGATGGCCATTTTAAAATAATGACTTGAAGATCCAACTAACAGTCATAAAGACACATATCTCAGGTATGGGTTAAATCTTACATTTTCTTTAAAGAGCACGCTCTGAGCTCTGGCAATGCCAGTATTGAAATTCTGTGTTGTTGGTGGCATTTCATTCTGTTTCTCGAAATGCAAAGCATAACCTATTCCACCCACTCAGACACTCAGCAAACTTAAAGAGATAAGTCCCTTTGCAAAGATGCCTTGGAGGAATTTTATTCCCCAGTCTTATCAGGGAGAACAATGTGGGTTTCGTTCTGGATCAGGTGGTCATATTAGAAAATACATTAAAATGCAGGCTGACAAACAAAACCAAATGCAAAATTACCATTCTGTTCTGCTCCTGACAGCAGTGTGGAGAATGTGATTTCTCTGTATTCGTGCCATCAGGGCCTTACATGGTATGGTTTAATTGGAGGTCAACATGTGGTTGAACTGGAGATTGTAAGCTGTGTTCAGAAATTAAAACTGACCAAACATGAATGTTGTTTCTCATCTGCATAGTCCTTATGGTACACAGGCCAAAATTTCCACGTAATAATACCTGCACCTTCTCAGCACTGCATCTCTGGTCACACTTTCTCTGCAGCTCCCAATTTAGTAAGAAACCAAACAGCCACATTCATCTAAGAATCTCTTTGCAGGCAGGCTGATCAAATGCTTCCCCTATGTGAATAAATATGCTGTGTATTCTTAAAAGGAATGCGATCAGAGCATGCGTGATTTACAAACTATCCAGTATTTTCATTGAGACATGAAAATAAATGGATTAGGTCCTCGTTGCAGCTCAGCTCTTTCTCCTGGGGCTGGAGGGATTGCTCGTTTGGCCCCATGGCATGCCCTTGTGAGAGTGGTGAGAAAGCAGCTGCTTACATTACCTGAGAGAACTCTCTTTAAAAGCCTCTGTTGCTCTAAAGAGCTTTGCTGCTTAATTTTGTTTTTCCTGAACATGTTAGATGTCGCCTGTTGGTGCTGCCTCCTGCTGCCTCATTGTTCACTGCTGGGTTGTGCAGTGTCTCCATGCTTGAGAAAGGTGCTGTACAAACTGCACAGAGGATATCTCATTGTTTGGGAGTCCGGGCCAGGCTGGGGAGATCTCAGTGCATTAGCAACTGGCATGCCTGTAGCCTGGGAGGTAGGAGTAGGAGGCTGGGAGGTGGTACTCTCTGCAAGCTGTGTATGAATAAGTGAAATGACTAGCCTGAAGTCATACAAGAAAGGAAAGACATGCACAGAGCTAAGGGAAAAGCTTGAACAGAGTTAAGCAGAAAAAAATCATATATTTGCCTTCCCCATTGCACCATTGCACCTCTTCATTCTTTGTTAACTTGGCAAAATGGCTTTATGTTTTTCATGACAGGCAGCAGGTTTTCCTCTCTTTGCTGTTGCTGGTCTTATGACTTCTAAATGCTTCCCATTTTTTTTTAACTTGCCCCTATGAAACATGATTGTGTGAAGAGAAAGAATAAAATTTGTCCCCTCTGGGCAAGACCAAATGTGGCAATGAAGACTGAGACATTAACTGGCTATCCTAGGTTTGTGGGTGGCAAATGTTGCCATGTGCCATCAAAGATGAGCTTTGAATTGTTCAGTGGTAGAAATGTGAGTAAATTGTTAGACCTTGTTAAATGAGACACAAATTCGTTTGCAGTTTTTAGAATTCTTGGGCAGTCAATAAGGCCATATTGGACAAAATTATTACCTAGCTTATTACATTAAATTTAAATTGCCATTGCATCTTTAAGTAGAATATTTTGTAAGACCCGAAACTAGAGATGAGCTATGACCAGTGGACTCTTTCTGAGCTTTCCCTAACTGTTCTTAAACCCAAAGTTTCAGTAGAATTTCTCTAGGGCTGTCTTGTTCACTTAATTAATATTTACTAATCACCTGCCAGCAACAAAACTGTATGCTGTGTGCTTGGCAAAAAAGAAACACCACCAGAATCTGTTTTCAATCATTTTATAATCTAGTAATGGTTAAAGCCTCTCACAGAGCTTATAATATCGAATAGATAGGTCATTTTTAGTGGGTGTGACTAGAGAAAAATTCCTAGAGGAGATGCCTTTGAGTCAGGTCTTAATGAAAGGGTGGAATTTGAAAAGTAGAGATAAGGAAAAAATACATAGATGGAAGGAAAAGCAAGGCAAAGCTGTGTAGCTAGACTAGAACGTAGGCTGTATATATAGGAGTAGAGGAAGAGGGCTGCCGAACACCAGCTCGTATTTCATTTGATAGATGATGGGAACGGAAGACAGTGGATGCTGCAGTTCAAGAGAGCACCACAGGCAAAAATATATTTTAGAAAGATAGAGCTATACCTAGAGGCAGGGGACCAGTTAGGAGGCTATTGATGGTCCACGTGAGAATAACAAGGACTGAAATGACAGTGGGAACATTGGAAGAGGAAAAGAAGAGACAAAGATGAGAGGCATGGAAGGCTCGCTGGACCCTGCCATAGTGCAAGAATAGTGGCAGAACTCTGAGTCGGAGGGGATGCCCATATCTAACAGAAAGCAGGTAGAGGATGCACCAAAAGGAAGACAGAGAAAGAACAGAAAAGAGAATTCAAATCAGCATTGAAATGTATCAAAGGACCAAAGCAAAGAGAGATTTTTTTCAAATAGGAGCTCAAGGTCAATAATATCAAACACTGTAAGGTCAATGATAAGAATGATAAATAGCCATTAGAATTCAAAATTGGGAAGTCATTGTTCACTGCCAAGAGAAGAATTTCCAATTACAAAAATTCAGGGGGAGAAATGGTAGGAAAGTAGACGTATAGCTCTTTCAAGAGAGTTTATAGTGTAACTTCATGAGGATGTTATGTAAGTAAGCACAAATATACAGATTATGGCAACGTACACAGGCAGAGTCTTCCTGGAGAGCATTCTGGTGATGAGAACTTGAAATGGGTACCCCATTGATCCTGCAATACTTCTTTTTAAGGAAATATTGTTGCTTATTAAAAAATGATCTACAAAGATGTTATAGGTTTTTATATAATATTGAAAATTTTGAAGTAACCTCAGTGAATATTGATACATGTGCCATAGAACATAGAACCATATAATTCTATGAAAATATATTGTATTAAAAGACTCCTGGCACAGAAAAGAGTTTATAATATGTTATTAAGTGAATTAAACAGGTTATAAACCAATAAGGTGGGATGTCATTTTTAAATGTAACTATACATACCACAAACAATTGTATACATGTACACATATTTGTATAATACACACACGTGCACATATATTTACATACATATACACACATATATGCACACAGTTATTATACATATAGCCAGATATTTTTTGTCTGCCCATTGAGACTAACTAATATACATCTCTCCCTTGCACTCTGCCTCCTATCTTCTAACATAATTGGGCCACTTTCACAGGCTTGTTTATGCGATACTTGGGTTAGGGCTGTATGAGACTAAGGCATGAGAGTGGCAGGAGAAAATGAAGTGAGGATCTGTATAGTATATAAAACAATTTATATATAAATCTGTTTATTCTGGTCTCTTTTGCATTTCTCAAAGTACATAGCTCCTCTCCAGGGAAAGTCTTTCCTATAGGTTCATTTCTTCTCGGTTCTAGTTAACTGCTGTCTCCTCTTACTCCTTTAGGCCCAGGGCTGGTAACAGATAGGTAATAGATATGATGGACTATCCCTGATACCCACTATACTCTGCCCACACTTTATTGAATTCTCCTTGATTTATCCCTACTTGAGTCTGCCTGATGTGAGTGGGATCCAGAATAATATGTGGTATCAATCTTTATACAGACTGGTTACTCTACTTGGAAAATTTCACATTTGCCTGGAAAATTTAAATTTATTTACCCTGATTTGTACTGCCTGAAGTTTACATAATTTGGGGAGCCCTCTTTAAGAAAGATGATATACATTTATAAATGTAAATTAAGTATAAAAAATAACATGTATTTAGAAGGAGAAAATCAATTATATATTTTAAAAGCGAATGAATATTACGTTTTCCAAATCTGAAAAAAGAGCATGTTTTTTCAAGTTAACCTCTGACATAGTTCTATATTTTTCCAGCATTTCTTGCTCACATACTCATTTTTTTAATAATTTTGTAATCTTAAGAAAACACAAACATTTGTTGACTTTTCTTTTAGCATGGATGAAAAAATTTTAACTGATATTTTAGAAAATTTTATTTAAGCTTCTTGTTTCATTACTGATAAAATCATGCCAGTTTTCAAGAATGTGGTAAGATTTGTGAAAATCTATAATATCATTTGTATTTATAAATTCTAACATCTTAAGAAGTTATTAAGTATATTTCTTGCAAGAGAGAACTTCCATTTTGACTGTTTATCAATGAGATCAAATCTTCTTCCTTTGTTTACAATTTTACACGTCAAGTGAATGGAAATCTCCACCTATTAACTTCTGGTTCTGCACATTTTAGATCTTGTTTCTCCCTTACTACCCAACACACCTACCACATTCTTATTGTGTCAGGTCCACATCATAGCTAGATGTGACCACTAGGCTCATACCTTTGTGTACCAACGATAGGCAAGTTTACACAATATATGGCAGGAATATTCCTGAAACTTATACCTACCTTGGGATGGCTTGCAATAAGTTAACTACATATGGTTATGATGGCAAACCACAGAAATTTATACCACTAACCCAAATTGTTTCCCAGTCAACATTCTCCTAATCATGTACCACAAAAGCCTGTGGCCTCTCCAAGCCACCTGAGCCAGACAGGGTATGTGGGAGGAGATGTTGGAGTAGAAAGAGAAAGTGATCTTAAATAGCAATGGTTAACATACCCACTTTTGTAAATAGTACAAAAACATATGACCATAGAAACACATTGGAAGAGACCCAAGGAAGTGCAGAGTACTAAAGTTAAGTTTCATTGTGAAACCCACTTTGGGGTTTATCTCTTATATGCTCTCTTAGATGTTCCCATTGAGTCTCTTATCCTCCAGATCAAGCACCTTACATTTCATATTACAGGCAAACTTAATCCCTTTACTCTCCTCTGTATTCTCATCATTCATTGAAATTTTTCTTCTCTTGTTTTGAAGTTCTTTATAAGTATTTTTTGCATTATAACTAATAGTTACAAAATATTTTTTCTATTGTAAGACCTTGATTTTGTCTTAGTTGCTGAAATGATTTGGATCTGTGTCCCCACCCAAATCTCATCTTAAATTGTACTCCCATAGTTCCCATGTGTTGTGGGAAGGACCCAGTGTGAGATAATTTGAATCATGGGGGTGGTTCCCCCATACTGTTCTCGTGGTAGTGAATAAGTCTCATGAGATCTTATGGTTTTATCAGGGGTCTCTGCTTTTGCATCTTTCTCATTTTCTCTTGGTGCCACAATGTGCCTTTCACCTCCCGCCATGATTCTGAGTCCTCTCTCCAGCCATGTGAAAACATAAGTCCAATTAAACTTCTTTCTATACTCAGTCTCAGGTATGTCCGTTATCAGCAGTGTGAAAACAGACTAATACAGTAAATTGGTACAAGTAGAGTGGGGTGCTGCTTGAAAGAAACCTGAAAATGTGGAAGTGACTTTGGAACTGGGTAACAGGCAGAGGTTGGAACCATTTGGATGACTCAGAAGAAGACAGGAAAATCTGGGAAAGTTGGGAACCTCCTAGAGACTTAAATGGCTTTGATCAAAAGCCTGATAGTTGTATGGACTATAAGGTTTAGGCTAAGGTAGTCTCAGATGAAGACGAGGAACTCGTTGGGAAGTGGACCAAAGGTACTCTTGTTATGTTGCAACAAAAAGGCTGGTGGGATTTTTCCCCTGCTCTAGAGAGTTATGGAACTTTGATCTTGAGAGAGATGATTTAGGGTATCTGGTGGAAGAAATTTCTAAGCAGCAAAGCATTCAAGAGGTGACTTGGGTGTGGTTAAAGGCATTCAGTTTTATAAGAAAAGCAGAGCATAGAAGTTCAGAAAATTTGCAGCTTGACAATGTGACAGAAAAGAAAAACCCATCTTCTAAGTAGATATTCAAGCCAGCTGCAGAAATGTGCATAAGTAACAAGGAGCCAATGATAATCCCCAAGACAATGAGGAAAATGTCTCTAGGGCATGTCAGAGGTCTTCACAGCAGCCCCTCCCATCAAGGCCCATGAGGGCCTACGAGAAAATGATTTCATGAGCCAGGCCCAGGGTCCCCGTGCCGTGTTGTGTACATCCTAGGGACTTGATGCCCTGCCTCACTGCTGTTCCAGCTGTGGCTAAAAGGGGACAACACAGAGTTCAGGCCATGGCTTCAGAGGGTGTAAGTGCCAAGCTTTGGCAGCTTCCACATGGTGTAGAGCCTGTAAGGGCACAGAAGTCAAGAGTTGGGGTCTGGAAACCTCTGCCTAGATTTCAAAAGATATTTGAAAATGCCTGGATGCCCAGGCAGAAGTTTGCTTCAGGAGCGGGGCCCTGATGGAGAAGCTCTGCTAGGGCAGTAGAGAAGGGAAATGGGGAGTCAGAATCCCCACACAGAGTCCCTACTGGGACACCCCCTAGTGGAGCTGTGAGAAAACAGCTACCATCCTCCAGACCCCAGAGAGGTAGGTCCACTGGCAGCTTGCATCGTGCACCTGGAAAAGACATAGACACTCAATGTCAGCCTGTGAAAGCAGCTGGGAGGGAAGCTATACCCTGCAAAGCCACAGGGGCTTCCCAAGACCTTGGGAACCCACCTTTTGCATCAGTATGACCTGGATGTGAGACTTGGAGTTAAAGGAGATCATTTTGGAGTTTTTAATTTTGCTCCACTGGATTTTAGGCCTGCATGTGCCCTATAACTCCATTGCTTTGGCCAAATTCTCCCATTTGGAAGGGCTGTATTTACCCAATACCTGTACCCCCATTGTCTCTAGGAAGTAACTAGCTTGATTTTGATTTTACAGGCTCATAGGCAGAAGGTACTTGACTTGTCTCAGATGAGACTTTGGCCTGTGGACTTTAGGGTTAATGCTGAAATAAGACTTTAGGGGACTGCTGGAAAGACATGATTGGCTTTGAAATATGAGAACATGAGATTTGGATGTGCCAGGGGCAGAATAATATGGTTTGGCCTGTGTCCCCACCCAAATCTCATCTTGAATTGTACTCCCATAATTCTGTATTGTGGGACAGACCCGGAGGGAGATCATTTGAATCAAGGCAGTGGTTTTGCCCATATTGTTCTCATGGTAGTGAATAAGTATCACGAGATCTGATGGTTTTATCAGGGGTTTCTGCTCTTGAATCTTCTTCATTTTCTCTTGCTGCCACCATGTAAAAAGTGCCTTTTGCTTCCCACCATGATTCTGAGGCCTCCCCAGCCATGTGGAACTGTAAGTCCAATTAAACTTATTTTTCTACCCAGTCCAGGTATGTCTTTATCAGCAGCATGAAAATGGACTAATACAGTCACAACCACATAGAACTTAGCAATTGATGAAACTTATACATACAGATAGGTGTCCATAATTATATTATTACATAATTACATTGTTACAATAAGATGTAATAAACTTAAAACCAAGCTGATAGAAAAATTATAAGTCTGAATGTCAAATGAAAGAAGTCAGATAAAATAGGGTAAAACAAATCTTAAAGAAACAGATAAATGATGCAATGGAGAAAAGTTGAGTAAGCTCACCAAAAAACATCATTCTTCTTAGTAAAGGAAGGAGAGTAGCTGGCATGACAGAGAATAACTGAGATTTAAAGAGCAAGAGACTAACCAGTTAGAACAGTGATAAAAGCATATTATGAAGTAAAAAAGGGAGAAACAATAGATGGTGGTAGAGGACTTAGGGTTACGTCATAACTAGCTCAAAATATCAATATTATTTTATAATTCTGCCCTTTGTAATGATCCATTTTGACAGTCCAGCCACTATTGTTAGAGAAAGATTATCAGAATGTTTCAATGAAGAATTCAATGTCTTAAACTACTACCAATAGAACCAAAGCTTTCCATCAAATTTCTCGACAGAGTTAGGAGAACCAAGTAAAATGTATCTGCAGACTCAATCCTGCTCACAGGCAATTGGTATGTCAGTTTTACTTTGGAGTCATTCAATATTTTTAAAAATTATAAAGAAGGACTCTGTTTCCTCCCCATCATCTCCTCCAATGAACATCATTGCAAATCCAGAAATGGAGCCAGTGAAGTCTGGGAAATCACACTATTCTTAGAAGTTTATTAAGCATGTTCATTTGTTTATGTCATAGTGATATATTCATTATTCTAAAACTATTGTGATTAGCCCTCAATAACAATTATGTGTCAATAAGAGTGATACCAAAATTAAAAATTGATGAATTAAAAAACAAGAATGCAGTTGATTTGTCTGATTTTCATAGGGCCTCTGACCAATGAAGGTGGAAAACAATGGGTATGCAAGATAAAGTAAGTTCTGTTTCCTACTTCTTAGTCTACCACAAATAAAATAAAGAGCTCTACCTTGTCGCATGCAGGATTCTCTTTCCGATTATATACCCCTTGACAGATGGAAACTAGGATTCTGCTGGAGGAGTGCCTGTGGGGAAAAGAGATTTGATTTCATTGTTACACTTATTAGAAAACTAACTCAATTTAACAGCATTATCAACAGAAACTAAATGCTAAATGTGTGCAGATGACTCCACTAGGGTTTTATATATATATATATATATATATATATATATATATATATATATATATACACACACACACACACACACACACATACAGTCATAGACTAATAGCTTCAAACTAATTCCTTCAAAACAAATGTTTAATTCAGAATTCAAAGGAGATATGAATTTCATCACTAGTGATAACTCTGGTACTTAAGCCTTATTCTCCAGAGTCACAAGTTAATCCTTAAGGAGAATAGAAGGGGGGATTTTATATTAAGAGCCATGAAATGCTTCCTTTCTATACTGTATTAAATATCAGGCCCAGGTAGTATGGATTCCCTCTCTCTACTGTTTCTTAATGTAGGGGGAAAAACTGGATTGCCTACTGTGAAATATGAGATAGTGACTCTTGTTGAACTTTACTACACTAGAAAAAAAAAAAAAAAAAAAAACAACTTACAATGAAGATATTTCTACATTCTCAAGGGAAATCGTTCCTATGTCTAAGTGACCTTTTCTCGACATGTTTCTTTTAGTGTTTAACCTGAACCTCCTATTGTTTCAGTTTAATCCCATTTATCCTGGTTCACTCCCCAGTGGCCACACTGACTAAAAAGTAATGCTACCTCTGGGAATGAAGTTACAGTCTTGGATAGTTAGGTTTATCAAGTCTACCAGTGCAGGATAGGAGATAAGAGGAAATGTCTCAGGAGGTCACAAATGGTTCAAAATCCAATACAGGTGGCATTACACATTCAGTATTTATGAAAAATTAAACTAAAAACTAAATGTCTTAGTGGGAGTAAATAGAAAAACAAGAACATAGAATGAGAGGCTATTTACTCTATATCTGTACATTTTACAATGGTTCCCTACAAATTTTCTAGAAGATTCTTACATCAATACTTTTTAATTTCAGGAAAAGAAACTATAAGAACCAGAATAGATTCACTGAGAATAATTCAAGTTAAGTAAACTTATTATCTTATTTCATAGGTTTCTAGACAGATAAACTAGATAAATGAACTATTATTCCCAGGTCTCTGGATCATTCCTACTTGGTTGGTATGATGGGATAATGGTGAAATGATGAAGACTAAAGGAAGACAAGTTTAGGAAGAAGAATACATTAAACTCATGTGGTATCATGAGATATCCCTGCAATCATGTGAGGTAAAGAGTTGAATGCAAAAATGTGAAGATTAAAAGTATTGGTTGGAGAAATATACTTTAAAAAGGATGGAAAGGCAGGAGAAAAAAAGTAAATGGAGAGGTAGAAAAAAATGGATCATGAGGTCTCTTAGGATTTGGAAAAGAAATGTTTCAAGATTATGGTAGTAAACTGCATTGTTGAGTTCTGCGAGGGAATTTAGTAAGGTCAGGAAGGAAAGGTTTCCATTAAGTTTGGAAACATGGTATTTCTCTAATGATTTACTATTATAAAATGTCTTCAATGTAATTTTTGTCTTATTTGTAACTTCAGTTTCTCAGTTGTTACCTGTAATAAGTACAGATGAAGTTTGTCAAAAGTAATATACATCTCTTTTTCTTGTAGAATATCACTCATTTGCCTGAGGAAAATTCACATCTTAATTACTCTGAAGAAATCTTCAAGTACGCCGACATTATCAGTATGTCAGTACAGGTCATTCCTTGCTACCTGTAAATGGACGCTCACCATACCTGATGCCAGTGAAACGTAACTGTGGCACTCAATGCTAGAGACCTAATTGCTGCTGTGATGCTTTTGTGAATAGAGAGGCAGATGGATCCCTCTGCTGTATTCAGCTGGGGATATGCTACAATAAATCTGCTTCTATACAAAAGTATATAGAAGGTAGTGAGGCACCTCTATCGTTTCACATACATTCAGTCCCATCCTCAGAAAGCACAACTATCTTCAGTATAGCTAGGCTAGCTTGACCTGTGGCTTGTCCTCCATTGCCATAGTTGGCAAATGTTAGACCTCTGTACACTACCAGCTAGTCTCCTTCTTCCCAGTTGGGAAGTTCAACCTCTAGGGAGATTCTAATTATACTTCCAGCAATCTGGTTTCCTTTATTGCCCTGCCAGTCCATCAGACCTATGTGAATATGGCAGAAGATGAATGGAGAACAGGGACTATGTGTCCCCCGCAAAAAACTTCTCAGCCCCTTTGCAAATTACAAATGGGGAGGATGGAGTTTGTATAACTTCATCAGCATTAGAGCTCTCTCTTTTACCCATCTAAGACACCTTGCTACTTACATTCACATCACTTCTGTGAAGTTTGAAGGGATTCTAAAAGAATCAATTAAAAATAAAAATAAAAGGTTAAATACGTTGTCCAAAAGCACATAGCACATGAAGGAACAAGATGAGCTTTATATCTGAATATATATATATATATATGTATATATGTGTGTGTATATATGTATGTATAAAACAAAAATTCCCTCATGTCTTTCTTTCTGCCCCTCCCTGACTACCCCCCTCTGCATCTCAGGCAACTATTCATCTATTTTCTGTGTATTGATTAGTTTGCATTTCCTAGAATTTTATAACAATGAACATTCATAGTATACACTTTTTCTCTCAATTTCTCTCATTCAGCATGATTGAGATTAATTTATATTGTTGTGTACAAACAGCTCATTCCATTTACTGCATAACAGTGTTCTGTTATACTGATATGACTACTCATTCACCAATTAATGAATATTTGGGTTGTTTCCAGTTTGGAACCATTGCAAATAAAGCTCCTATAATCATTAAAGTGCAAAATGCAATCTTCATTTGAAGATATGCTTTTATTTCTCTTGGATAACACAGTGGGTGTATGTTTAATTTCTTAAGAAACTGTAAAACTGTTTTTCAATGTGGTTCTACTATTTGAAATTCACACCAGCAGCGTTGAGAATTCTAATTCCTCCACATCTCAACCAATACTTGCTATGATGTCTTTTTAATTTTAGCTATTTGAACAGGTGTGTTGGGGTATCTCATTATGATATTTTTGTTTCCCTAATGACTAATGACAGTGAACATCTATTTTTGTGAGCTCACTTATTAGTGTATCTTCTTTGGTAAAGTGTCAATTCAAATCTTTTGTCCATATTTTATTGGGTTTCTTATCATTGAATTTTTGAAGCTTTACGTATTAATACAATACTTTTATCAGATCTTTGATTTTCAACTACTTTCTACCAGTCTGTGTCTCACCTTTTCATTTTCTAAGCAGTGTCAAAGAGTACAAATTAATTTCAATGAAGTCTAATTAATATTGCTTCATGTATTACGCTTTTAGTGTCTAATCAATGAAGTCAGCCTAACTTGAGGTAACAAAGATTTTTTTCTCATGTGATTATCTAGTTTTTAGTTTTCATTTTTACATTTACATTTTTACATTATATACATTTCATTTTTACATTAGGTATATCATGTATACCTAATATATAATTCACTTTGAATAATTATTGGTTTTGGTTCAAGTAAGAATTACACAATTTGATAGGAAGACTATCCCTACTCCATTGATTTGTCTTTGTTGTTGTCTATATTAGGTATGAGTCTATACTAAGCTTTCCATTCTGTTCCTTTGTACTCGCCTATAGTTAAGCCATTCCATACTTTCCTGATGACTAGCTTTATACTAGTCTTTTTATATGTTATGAAAATAACTATTTTTATCTTCCCAGCATTTTTATTCAAAGTTGTGCTATTCTAGCTCTTTCATATTTTAATGTCTTTTAGAATCCATCAGTTTCTTCAGAAAAGTTTCCTAGGATTTTGTGATAGGATTGAATCTACATATCAAGTTAAGGAAAATTGATGTCAGTAATATTGAACCTTCTAATCCATTAACATGGTGATTTTTTCACTTTTCTCTAGACAATGTTGTATAATGATTATCTCTACATAACGTTCTATATTTTTCAGGTTACAGATTTTAACGTATGTTTTGTCAAATTTCTCTTACGTGTCTCATATTTTGGATGTTATTAAATTTTTTTGTGTGTTTTCTGTTGTTCACTGCTAGCATATAGAAATGCAGTTGGGTTTTTGTATAGTTGATCTTGGATCCTACAACCTTGTTAAGCTGACTTACTTGTTCTAGTACCTTTTTAGATATTTCGTACATTTTCTACACAGATGGTAATGTCTGTGAATAGAAAGAGTTGTACTTCTTCCTTTGTAACTAGATACCTGCTACATCTTTTTCTTGCTTTATTGCACTGGCAAAAATCCTTCACTTCGTCATTTAACAAATGTTGTTGATTGCCTATTATTTGTCAGACATGATTATAGGTGAGATGAAAAGAGTGTAAATGAAACAAGCAGCGTTCTTGCTGTCATGGAGCTTAAATAACTATCAGTTGTCTGGGAAAATAGACGTATTTAAATATGAGTTTTAATATGTGTAAGGAATAGCTAGTGAAAGTAGGGTTATTTAGCCTAAAACACACACAAAAATTCTGCTGTCAAATATGCCAGGGATTATTTTGCAAAAAATGAATTAATTTTTGTTTTGTGTAATTTTGGAGTACTTAACTAGGGTTAGTGGTGAAAAGTCGAGAAGGAAAGAAATTTAAGAATTTGCTGCCATAGGCCAGGCGCGGTGGCTCACGCCTGTAATCCCAGCACTTTGGGAGGCAGAGCCAGGCGGATCATAAGGTCAGGAGATCGAGACCATACTGGCTAAACATGGTGAAACCCCCGTGTCTTCTAAAAATACAAAAAATTAGCCGGGTGTGGTGATGGGCGCCTGTAGTCCCAGCTACTCGAGAGGCTGAGGCAGGAGAATGGCATGAACCCAGGAGGTGGGGCTTGCAGTGAGCCGAGATCGAAACAAGCTGCCTCATGAGAATCCTGTGAAAAGTTTATTGAGAGTCTGGATCCTTCTTTATTAGTATGCCATAGAAAGCCATCATTTTCAGGTAGAAGACAGAGTGGTTTCTGATTCGGACAATCAAATTCTATGAATGCAAAGATGAACAGAACAAAAACCCTGCTTATATTTATAATCTCATTGGAAAGAAAAATAGATTTATGATACTGATAAGTCAAATTATGGTTTGATACCAAATGAAGATATTTACAAAGTAGGGAGTAATTAATGGATATATAATTGTACAAATCATATATTCAACAAGAATTGTCCAAACATTTGCTGTCAAATCTAATATATTTATAAATATAATCTCACTTATTTTATACACTCTGGTTACTCTCCAATTTTCCCATTTTCCTTGTCTTGAGTGCCTTTTCTGGTTTCTAACTCCTAACTCTCCCTTCAGCGTTGATCTTGAATCCCAAGAGCTTCTTTTATGAAAATCTCAAAGCTCTAGTCCTCTGTGGTCATTACTTTTCCCCACTGATTATTTACACTTCAGTTAGGTCATCAGGAGAGGAACTACATCTCACATCTCTAAGTATGTCTGATCCCTGCAATAACATTGACAGCATAAACTCCATAAACAGGAGCTAATATTAACAATGGCAATCATGCAAAAGAGATAACAGGGAGAAAAGACTACCATAGCTTCAGGCAACACAGTCAGAAGATTTTTTTTTTTTGAAAAGAGGTGAGATTTTTTTTATCTCCTACTTTTCTCCTGACTCATTGATACATTTATTCATTAAATATTTTTTTGATGACTCATAAGTCTCATCTTGCCAGAGACTGGGGACACACGCACATACCAAAATGAGGCAGACATGGCCGCTCCACTCAGGAACTTGCATTTTTATTGTAGAAATAAGAAAACAGGCAAATACACAGAAAAATAAATGAATTAAAAATTGTGCAAGAAATAAACCAGGGACTAGTTTTATGTAGAATGGTCAGGAACAGCCTTCCTGAAGAATTGACAGACTGAAACCTAACAAAACAAATATGCAAAGACTGATGGGAGTAGGGAAGCAGGGGATACATTTTTGGCAGAGGAAAAGATTCTACAAAAAGTCCTGTGAAAATGACTTTAGTTTTTGGGCATGAGTGGATGATGATCATGTTACTGGAGCATATGGGGCAAGGGGAAGATCTAGACGAGATGAGCTTCAAGAGGTAGATAGCCCAACTTGTGCAAGGCTTTGAGAACTATGGGGAAGAGTTCATAGTTCAAGAATAAGTCAAGACATTAAAGGATTTTAAGCAATAGTATGATAGGACATGATCTTGTTTATATTTTGAGAACATGTATTGCTCTATGAAAAATGTATTGACAAGAGTAGAGTTGGAAGGCGGTAACCCAAGGAAGAAATGAAACTTGACTGAGCAAGGTTAAAGTAGCAGATTTGGAGAGAAGTTGACAACTTTTTATTTTGTGACCTGAGGTAGATCCTTTAAGGAGCCCTTTGAACTTTAGGAATATCTGAATTATGCAAATCTATCCTGAAGTCCAAACTTAAAGAAGTGCTTTGTTTGCCTAGGAAACACATTGTTCTTTACTTGGATGCTATCTCATGTATAATTTTTTGGAAGAAGGTTGCTATTGAACCAAATTTATGGATGTCCCGGGCCTCCACCAGCCGTGCTTTTATGACACTTCAAATGACCCTTCCAATACAGCTATCTGTCACTCTGTCAGCAATAGGGCCTGCTTCTCTGCAATGCCAAGAAGTGGTAGCTGCTGTGGAATATAGTTTGCCATAATACTTGCTTCATTAAGAAGAACCAGCCAGGTCCCTTTGTTATCAAAGGCACATAATCTAGCCAAGATGGTAACCTCATCATGACTAGCTGGAGGGCAGACTGGATACATAAGCATACTCTCATGGATTAAATAATGAATTTCATAGCCTGGGAAACATTGTCCCCTTTCCAACACAATGCTGGCATTGAACAGAAGCCATTTTAGAAGGGCAAGAAAGACACATACTTTGAGACTGGGCTACTCCTACAACCAGAAAATACTCTGGCTCACTGGTAAAGGGAGTTTACTCTAATCTAGCCATTTTTCCATGTTTTCAAGCCCAACCTTAGGTCCAAGTATTCTTTGGCTGCCTTGGAACAATATATGTCAAGGCTGGGCCCACTTTTCACCTTATATACTGCCACATACACTGCTTGCAAAGTAAGTGGCACATGGTCTATGCCATTTATACTTGGATTTTAGCTTACCAAAGTCTTCTGATGCTAGGAAGCAGAAAAATTGCCCAACGACTCCCAGGATGAATGCTACTAGGCCAGATACTTTTTGTTAAACCACCCCCTCCAAAATGTGTGCAGATTAAGAAATCTATTTCCCCTATAAAATACCGTAGCAGAGGTTTATTTGCCCTTTCCTTATCACCTCCTGGTACCCCATGTAGTACACAGAAAGAAACTGCCTACTAAGCCATTTATCATAATTATTATCACTACAATGGGTTGTTTATATCTAATGTGCTGGGAAAATTTCTCTTTATTTGGGTGCTTGAAAATTGGGCCTCCAGGAGTTATGTAACATAGCTCACATCCAGAAAGAAGGTCGTAGAAAGCTGACTTCCAGAGAATCCAATTCAGGTCATTCAAAAACTAGCCCTTAGTGAACACAATGAGTTATAAAGAGGAGGCTTCTAGGATCTTCCAGGAAAGGTTTTCTCATTCTTCAAATCACAAGAAAGGAGTCGGCCCACTTCTGCCCCTGGAGATCCTGCCTGAGCACTATGCTTAGAATGGCTACAGCAGTGTCAGCATGGAGATGGCAACGAGATGGGGCAGAGAAGAAAGGGGGCCGACCAGGTCCTACGCATCTGTGAGCCTTTCCAGTGGCTGCTCCGCTTTTGGACTCCTTTAACATGAGATAATCCCCTTATGATTGAATCCAGTTTAATTTGTTTTCTGCTTTAACATCAGCTTTAAGTTTTCTACCTGGTGAGGTGAGGTGTGTTGAGAGAGGATTCCCAGGGTGTTCTGGAAGGGCTTGGGGTCTCTGAGGACTAACAGGGTAGTCTCAGAGTGTTATACACTGGAGGGACCAAACCAACTTAGGGATGCTCCCTGTGAAATCAGTGCATCTTGGTGGCAGGCGGTTCCTTATCTTTCAGCTGATTTTCAAAAGATCTTGAATCTTCTCAGGTGAATTCAAGACCTGCTACCCCTGATGGTTCTCTAAGTGCCTTCAGACCTTGGCATGCATTCTCTTACAGGCATCCTCCATTTATTAGTGTGTTGTGTTTTCTGATTGTACAAGCTCCTTTAACAGGAGAAAAATATAAAATTTTTGAAAAAAACACTTGTAATCTTCACATTCAGACAATGTTTAACATCATGATATGTATATGGTGTATATGTGTTTGATTCGTATTTACCCTTTAAAAATGTGATCATCCTATACATATCATTTTATATCCCATTATTTGAAGTCATAACTATATCTTAAGCATCTCTACATAATATTAAACATGCATCGAAAGCTTTAAAAAAGCCGTTCAGTCTGAGAACTGCCTCCAGGGGATTCTAGTGCCTAATGAGGACACTAAGGGATGGGGCAGGTAATTTTCTATCTTAAATATTTTCTTTAAATCTATTTCTTAGTACCATTTCTAGATTTTATCTGGAAAAATGGGTCGATGACTCTGAAGGCTGATGTGCTAGGCCATATAATCTACTGAGGAAGCTGGAACTTTTCCAGCCACTGAAATGACAGTCCGTGTGTTACCCACACAACTCTGTGGAAGAAAAACTTAGTGTGGTGCTGGAGAGCATGTCTGCAGGTTTTCTGAGTTCCCCAGCTTTGCTGGTTGCCTGTTGGGTGAACCTGGACCTGCTATTTGCCATCCCTAATTCTCCTTTTCCTCATTGGTGAAGTGAAAATAACGATAGCATCTATTTCATCAGGTTGTGGTAAGAATTAGATATGATCACTCTGCATTCAGTAAGATATCAAACATCTGCTTTTTCTATTATTAAGGTTTTATGGGTATTAACATGAATTTATACTCACCATACTATCTAACTTTCTTCATAAAAGGAGGAATTAAGGATTCAGTAGGTTTTTTCTTCATCTTTGCCCCAACACCATCTGCCCTCATCTAGCCCATCTACATTGCCTCTGACTCTCACATATGTAAATTCACATAATTCCTAGAGTACAACAGACCTTTCCATAAATGATTTCATAATCACTTGTCTACACATGGTTTCTTCTGATAGAGTATGCACCCCCTCGTTTCTTCACCCACCTGCCAAATGCTTGCTCATCCTTCAAAATCTCCTCCTCTGTGGAGCAATTTCCCAAATCTCCAAAGAGGAGTTGTTCCACTCTGTACTCCCACAACACCATTTTTAAGCCAATATCCCTAACATAGCACTTAACAGGGTGTATTTGTAAACTGATCTGTTTACATGTCTGATTCTTCCACTGGAGCATATGCTTTTGGGGGTCCAAGGACCATGTCTGCCATCTCCAAAGAGTACAATAAATGCTTAATGAAAAAAACTATAAGCTGTGCATTTCCCTCAGGGGAGAAAATATATGAGCTTCTAGGAGTCCAAAGGGCAGATCAGTTCCCCTGCTTTGTTCTTTATGTGTTTAAGACAAGAAAAAGCCCCCGATGGAGTCAGAAGGAAGGGTTCCATTCAGCACACACCTAATTACAGTCCTCACTCGATTCCATCTTATAAATGACAACCATCAGATGCCAAGTTGTGGCAGAATGACATCTGGCTCTTTGGCAGACACCCCCGGCAACAGCGTTAATGACTTCGGAGATGGCTCTGGATGTGTAATGCTGTTAAGTTTGTTGTGTGGATTACATTATCCTCTTCAACATCTTTTTACATTGTCCTCTAACTCACTTCAGATTCTGATTCTGTGAAACCGGGACACATTTATCCAAATTTGCCCAATGCCCTTCATGACCTTGCCGTGGCAGTCCTTTAATATATTTTCATCAGCTCCTGTACATTTTTCACAGAGAGTTGTGAATGTACTTCACAGCCAGTTTGTGTTCTCATAGGCAACTCAAAAGGGGAAGGTTTTAGTTGTCTGGGAAAAAGCTCTTTAGTACTCGACCAAATTGCATTTTCTAAGATGACCACATTTGGGGCTTCTTTTGAAATCATGTGATATAAAGAAAAAATGCCTCAGTCAGTACATATGCTTTGAATTTGAAACCAATATCCAATGCTTCATTAGCTCCCAGGATGAACTATAAAAAGGCAGGGGTTGCTACCATAACAGTCTTGCCTCTGACTGAGAAAAATATATACATTTTAATTTTTTCCTAGGCATTAAAAACAAAGGCTTTATCTGAAATTTCATCCAGTTTTCAGAAATGATGCATTTAATTTTAATCTGAGTTCTTTTTTCTCCTTTTTTTTTTTTTGCCTCTACCACGAAGAAACAGGAGGCCAAACTGGGGAAAGATAATTATATGAGAAAAAAAAAATTCCCTAATGTTTTCTTTTGCCAGTTATTGTGATTTTGAAAGAAATTGAAATAAATCAAATAGGAGATATATGTATACATATTCAAAGGTAAAAACATTAAGAGAAAAATTAGGACCCAAATGATAAATCATTATAGCAAGTGATAATAAACAACCCTTTTAGTATCGTAAGCCCCTGGAATTGACAAGCTGAAATGTTAACTTTATTTTATGGGTATTTTGACTGTTTGCTTACCAAATAACTGCAATACTCACAATTGAAAATAAATCACATGATCTAGTGTTTCAACTTATTGGGGAAACTTGTATGTGTAGAACCAATGCATTTATCATGCTTAATTGGAAATTAATGAAACAGTATTTATATTGCTTGTGTTTTTACTTTCTTAAAAATTTAGGCATGCCATTTTAAAAATGGATTACATTTATTTAGAATGCTGATGGAAATCCTAGATATGGAATTATGAAATGTCAAATGTAAAATTAAAAAGGGAAAGATAATTTTTAAAAACTACATGCAGTAGTTTGTACTCTATGCTGTAATTCCTCAAAATTCTGAAGTGATTTGTAGGAAATAGGAATATTTATGGTTCAAATTTTTTTTAATAAAGACAACAGACATCAGAACACAATTGTTCAGGAAATTGCCAATTGCTCAGGAAATTGCGAAGTGATTTTTATTTCTAATAACTAGCTGATGAGAAATGAAGGGATCTTTCACTGAGCTGTCAAATATTTGGCCAAAGTCTCCTGTGCCTTGGCGAACAAAACTTTAGTCCCCATAAATATAGTGATGTCTCCACGAAAGGTGTGAACAGATGCTTTGTCTCCACATTGTGTGCATAAATGTAAGTTCTGAGATGTAAATTGATCAAACTGTAGAAACAAATCATTTAAGATTTGTGCAGTGATTAATAACAGAAGCCAGTAATCAAATCTCCCTGCTACCAGCACATCTGTTACACAGAGTTTCTAGTTTGCCGTATTATGCAAATGTGCAATAAAACAAATACATTACTTAATTTAGCAGCTGGTTCAAAAACATTATTTTAGGTGATTTCTTTATGCTTTGTGTACTTTTGCCATTGATGGTGGTTAATGTGAACTAATTCAATTGTTTATGAGATGAAGGCTTCCACATAAAAAATAGCCCTCAGGAAAGCCAGCTCTGAAGAAATTCATTGTGACCCTGGTCTCTAGGAACCAAACACTGCAGCAAACACAGGATATGTCATGGCTCTCAGACGTCCATTCAAACAGCTCAAGAGCCTTTAAGCGCTTAAATGTGAGCTCATTTGATTTCCATGTCCTGGAGGATTGAGGAAAATCTCATGACTAGTTCTAAAACTTGTAGGATTTTAAGTTGGTTGAAACTTGGCACCATAACTGGACAGCAGATAGTTGAAAAGCACTATATATGCCCAGTTCATATTCAGGGTACCTTGGTTAATATTCAGGCTTTCAATCCTTTCCATTATAGACCCATAGGGCAATTTCTAAAGGACCATTTAATTGGTCATTTATAAACCCACTTTCACCAATGACCAAAGTGAGGAATTACAAATACACTTACATAATAATACCTACAATAAAAATAACCAACATTGATTGGAGACACATTTGCATAGCACTATGAAACATCCTTAAATGCAATAGCATTTTCATCTTCATATTTTACCAACGAGGGTAGTGGGATTCAAAGTGACTTGCCCAAGGCCACAGGGCAATGAGACTGAATGAAGGTCTGATTCCAAAGCTCATGCTCATAATTACATTATCTTGTTTCATAAACCAAGGTTAGATTTCAATAGGAGACCTGAGGATAAAGAATAGGTGTAGAGTATGTTCTTAGTACCACAGAAATAAGAGGGAGAAATTCTAAGTTGCTAAATAAATAGCATTCACTTGCATCTTCTGCAAAGTAAGTGAGACCAGAGTGAACTGAGAATTCAGACACTAACATTAGGAAAGAAAAGGCATGGATTTAGGACAATTGACTGAGAACAGGCCTTTCTGAAATGTGGATTACTCAATGGAGAGTGTTAGTCAGGTTCTCCAGAAGAAACAAACAAACAAACAAAAAAACATAAAATAGGATGTGAATATACATAGAAAGATATTTATTATAAGGAACTGACTTATGTGATTCTGGAGGCTGGCAATTCTAGAACAAGCAGTGTGGACCTGCAGGCTGAAGATCCAGGACAGCTGATGGTACAGATGAAGTCTAAAGGCATTCTGCTGGAGAACTCTCTCTTGTTTGAGGAGGCTAGTTTTTGTTGTTGTTGTTGTTCTATTTGGGCCTTCAACTGAATGGATGAGGTCCACTTATATTGGGGAGGACAATCTGGCTTACTCAAAGCTAATCAGTTTAAATGTTAATCTTACCAGAAAACACCAACCAAACTGACATGTAAAATTAACCATCACACAGACCAAGTTTATACTTTAGATACCAGCAAAATGAGGTACATAAAAATAGTTTTTGAAATAATATATTTCAGGAAAAGCAAACATCATAGACAAAACTAGGACTCTGGTGAACTTACTCCTATTTTTCAGTTTAGCATTGTTTATATTTTGAATTATATAGAGGGTGAAGAGAGACAAAAAACATTCTCCATAATCACCACAATATTTTAGTGCTTAGGACCTCTAAAGACCCTGCCTTCTCCATTGCTGGAAGTTTCAAACCATCATTATGAGTTTGTCCTGTCTAATCCTTTAGAAGTTATAGTAAAAGTGGCATGAATTCATTTGGCAAACATTAGGCCTAACAACAACATTCTTACTTTCTGTAGAAAATGTGAGGGCAGCATCGTATAATGGGCAAGAAGGAGGCATTGAAGTCAGAAAGGCTCATTTCCTTACACTTTCTATCAGTGTGATTTTTGGCAAGTTATCTAACTCTCTAAGCCACAATTTCCATCTATATAAACTAAAGATAATTGAGCCTATTTTCCTAGGGCTATCATGAGGATTAAAGGAGTTAAGGCATTTGGAACTCTGGGCACAGCATCTGACATGTGATAACTCAATAAACATTATACTTGTAATAGCCATAGGAGAAAGAAAAAACATTAGAGTAAAAGGCACAATAGTAGAAGCAAACACATCCATACTTTCTACATGTTGAGCAATGAATATTCTTGGCAAAGGGGCTATTGAATTAATAACAGGATCATTGAAGAACCATCATAGATAGACCCTAGGCCTCTATTTTTGGGAACAACACTTCTATATCATAGCAACATAATGCATAGCAAAATCATAGCTGGCATACTCAAATTTCACATTAAAAATAAATTTGGAATAGGAACAGTTTCAAAGGTTTTTTGCTTCTAGAATTATTTGTTTCTAAGCTAATTTGTTATTTACTGTCTGCAAATTTTAGGAATTATATGCATGGAAATTCCCTCAAAGTAAAAAATAAAATTTTTTAATGAAGTGGAAGTTTTATGGTCTTGAAATTTAATGATTGTCAATAGTATGTATTGTAGACATTTTACTACACATTTTAAAAATTTGCAATTTTTGTTACATACTTTGGAGTCAAAGTTTCTTTACAGGTTACAAATATTATTGAAGTTTCTTGAAAAGTTAACAGATCCTAGATATTATTCATACAGGGCATAGTAGTTAAACTCTCTTGCATGAATTTTGATACTATAGGAAGATACATGGAGAAAGAAATACAGAAAGGTACATTTTCATCATTAGATAAAAACGTCTTGAATTAAAACAAGATTTTTAAAATCATGAAGTATTTTAAACACTTGGAAAGGTATTTTAAAAATGAAGTACAGTCTATAATTTATTGTATTCCCCACCTTAAAGTTAATTTTTTTCCAGAAATATTCAATAACTCTTTTGGGTTCACAGTTGGATGCTAGGTTAGCTGAATGTAAATTTCAAAACTAACAATTATACTCAGCACTTTAAAGGTATTTCATTGTCTTCGGACATTTTATTGCAATTGAAAAAGTTTGCTGTCAGTGGACAGTGAATTGCCTATTAGCTTCTCGGGTTTGCTCTCTTTGGTATTCTATCGTTGGTCTATAGTCTGCCTAGGAATGAAACGAATACATGGATGGATAGATCTATGTGTGTTTTAAATCGGAAGATTCTGGTCATTTACCAATTCTGTAAATTTTCAGACATTTGGTTTCCAAATACTTCTTATATGCCTCTTCATTTTTCCTTTCTGAAATCCTATTAGCTGAATGTTGAAAACCTTGACTCTTTAAGCTTCCTTGCATGTTTTTTGTATTTATTACTTCTTTCTAGTAGTTTACTCAGATTTATATTTCAAATCACAAATTTGCTCAAGCTGCTTCGTTCTCACCTTTCCTCGGTTTACTACTCAAACCTACTTTTTTTTTTAATGTATTGATGAAATTCTTCATATCTACATGTTCTATTTGTATCAGTTTGAAATTTGTGTATTTCATGGTATCTTATATTCTTGGATTTCTTTTTAAAATTTCTTTAAACATTTTAGGCCCCCTTTTTACTTTGTGTAATCTTTAATTTACTATTTCAAGTTCCTGGCTGCTAATATTCTTGGTTTTGTATCTGTTGACTACACTCATACTGGATTATTTGTTTTTACAAATTCATTTTTCTCTTGAAACCTGGGTTGTAGGAGAATGTCTATAAAACAGTTTTGCATTTATTTCTGTTTGTCTCAGGGATTCTACCACCAAGGATACATTTTTCTCAGACCATGCAAACTGAGTAAATTTAAATGCAAAACTTGCATGATTCGTAGGTCCATGATTAAAACCCACTAAGCAGGTGCTTTGGGACCTGTTTGTCACTCATCCATTTGGGAAGTCAAAGTCAGTAGACTCTGTTATTGTCTGAGATATTGGATGGATTTTTTTCTAGCCGTTTCTTTTAAATTCTTAGACTTATACATACATATTAGTGCCAATATCCTGCCTTGTACAAGTCAAAATCTCATGTTCGTTATCTGGGGGGTGGAGAACTAAAATCCAATCTATTATATTAGTTGGACAATAGCCCACTCTAGTCAACCTCATTGTCAGTACACCTTATAGTTTAAATTTCTTTGTTTTTTAGCATCTGAAGATTTACTTTCTCGCGAATTCTACTGACATTTTAATACTTTTTGTCAATCAAAATGAGCAGTTTTAAACGTTTATTGTTGGAGAATATTTATTTTTGTTAGTGCTATGGAATGAATTGTGTCCCCCACTCCCAAATTCATATGTTGAAGCCTGAGCCCCCAGTGTGATGATATTTGGAGATAGGGCCTTTGAGACATAATTAGGTTTAGATGATGTAATACATGTGTAATCCTCAGACAGGATTCATGTCTTTATAAGCAGAGATACCAGAAAACTCTGTCTCTCAGCCACATGAGGACACAGGGAGAAGGCAGCTCTTGTGACCCAGAATGTGAGCCCTTACAATACCCAATGGTGCTGGGACCCTCATCTCAGACTCCCAGCTTTCAGAACTGTGAAAAAATAAATTTGTTGTTTAAGCCAGCTGGCTGAAGTTATTTTGTTATGGCAGTTTGAAGAGATTAAGACTATCAGCCATCTATCTGAAATGTTGAGACTCCAACTCCAATCCTGTACTTGTTCAATTAATATAGATGACTTGTAAAGAAATTAAAAAATATATATATTGCGGCTTTTATCTTTAAATCAACAATAGGGGCCCACTAGTATGAATGCTGTATTTGACTCTCCCTGGATTTAGGTAAACCACAGTATCTGAGCAAGTGACATACATTTAAAAAAAAAAAAAAAAAAGTCTACTAATTCATTTGGAACAGTTTAATTCCTGTAAATCCCAAGGGAAAGAATTAAATTCAGAAGAACAGCCAAGAACGGAATGATTTTATTTTGTCAAGGCAACAAGAAAAAGAAAAAGAAACAACAACAAACGGCCTCTATATGAATCCAGAAACCAACTGCTTTGGTTTAAATGTGTCCTCTAAAGTTCATCGGAAACTTAATCCTAACACAGTGTTGAGAGGCGGGACTGTCAAGCAGCAATTAGGTCATGAGAGCTCTGTCACCGCATAATGGATTAATACCTTTATCAAAGGACTGGGTTAGTTATCACATAAGTGATAAAAGGAAAACATTCAGCCCCCCTTTCCTCTCTCTTGCACGTGTTCTTTCACCACGTGATGCCATCTGCCATGCGAGAAGGCCCTCACCAGATGCAACCCCTCAGTCTTGAATTGTCCAGCCTCCAGAATAATGAGACAAATTTATATTATTTATAAATTACCCAGTCTGTGGTATTCTGTTATGGCAACAGAAAACAGACTAAGACACCAGTCTACTGAAACCTAACAAAGTAAAAACTTCTGTATTGAAAATAAAATATCTTGGGGGGAGTGTGTTTAATAAAAATGGAGCTATAATTATTGTTGTAGCTATAAATTATTACCAAGAGTCCTCTAGCTAATTTGAAGGCTTTAATGTGTCTATAGTTAGAAATGAGACATTTACTGCAATAAACTATGTAGTATCTGTTGCTCTCTTAAAACAAAGAAATCTGTTGTATGGCAGCCGTATAAATAACCCTGGAGCATCCTGATGAACTGTAAATAATCCAGGCTCTACTGTGTGGGGGGCAAAAAAAAAAATTTAGCTGATATTTAATATAGAATTGTATTCTAGCCGTGTAACCAAAAGCTTTAAAAGCACCTTATCCTTCTCTTTCAGAGGCTGGTATTAATAAAATTACTTGGTAATTTGGCAGTTGGAAATTGTGACCTCCAGTCAGTGGCTGGGTCACAGATGTCTCCCTCCTTTCCTTTTTAAACACTGATGGGTTCAACAGAGTAAACATTGACTTCATATATAAGCAGAGTCAGAGTATTAGGTTCTAGTCACTTCCATAATGGAAAGTAAGCAGAGCAATTTAATAGTGGGTGTGAGAAGTGGAAGGAGGGGGAGCCAGGATCATAGTCAAGCAAATAATGGAATGAATGCCCTATTTAAGTATGCCAGACATACTCGTGTAAAAGAAGCTTGTGGGTCACCAGATACTACAGGAATGGCATACTGGTTTGATCCCATAATTAAAGGAGAAGACGTAAGTCAGGAGCATCTCAGACCAAATGTGTTGTGCTGCCATACACTATAATTATTACTCTTACGAGTCTTACTTCAATAGGCACTTTGCACTGATGATATGAAATGCCTCTCCCTTCAGCATCAAAAGTTAAAGAGTAAAGTATATGGCAGATTGGAGAGTCAGCTAATACTCCCTCTAAGACAAAGACTGTGACATCACTCTATTTTGCAAAGCTGAACAAAGCAGGGATTTTTACAAGGTAGCATAAAAAATGTTGATTCTAAAAGTATCCATTACTTTAAAGACATCACATACCAGATGACTTTATGCCAGTCCTTTCCCAAATCAGGCAGTTAATAATCAAAGAAGAACATGGTTAAACTCCTACCCCCCATTAACACTATTACTATGTATGTGCATGCACACACACTTTTATGTCCAGTGGAAGCACTGACATATTGGTTTTTGTAAAATCTTGTTCCTCAAAACATTTCCAGATATTTTTATGTGGAAGACATGATTAGATGTTATTTTTCCTTGTTAATAGTGTCTGGATTTGGTTTGGGGCAGAGTATGCACATTCCTAGGCAATGAAACATGATTTGACTGAAGCCAATCATAACAGTTCTGTCCCTTTCAAAATTGCTAGGAATAATTACGTACAAAGTTGAATGAGACCCGAAAGGGAGTCTTCTCTGTAGGCTCCTGGGAAAACACCTTTCTAGTTTAAAGAAAGTAGACACCACAACAGGTGTTACCCCCCTCCTCTTCCCTACATATTCCTTCCTAGACTTCTTTTAGCTGGAGCCTCTGCAGTTGCGTCTGATAATGAGAGAAAGGTACAATGAGTTGAAGAGATACAGACCCTGACATCACTGAGCTGCTGAGCAATACCAGCCTTAGCTAATCTCTGCTGTTTGTAATATGTGGGAAAAATAAATTGTTCAAACTACAGTTAGCAAATGTTTGTTACTTGCAATCAAATCCATTTTTGACTGATACAAAATATATGGCACTATTTGGTAACTGTCTACTATCTAGCTAGCATTAACAGGCATACATAATTTTATTTTCACAACCCCAAGATAAAGATAGCTCACTTCAAATCCCAGGTTTACATATGGGAAAGCTGACATAGACCAAGTAAGAATATTGAGTTACTTTGGGTTACTCAGTTGGAACATGGCAGACACAGACTTGCAGATGTGGCTTATGTCATTCTTTTTTTTTAGTCCTTCGTTCACTTATTTGAAAGACTTTTAATGACTTCTAAAGGCAGAAACATCTGTGTACCAGAAATATGAATATTAGTAATTAGTCTGTGCTCCTAAGGACTTCACAGTCTACTGAGTTCATAGTCTTTTAACTTAGTTGTCTCTTAATTTTATCAGTCTGACTTTTTGTTCATCGCCATAGTTGTGTGAGCTCCCTTTTTAATCAAAGTGCAGGTGATCTCAAGGACATTTATCTAAACAAGAGATGTATCTTTTATTCACTGTTAGGACACGGAAATAAATTTCTAACATAATTTCAAAGCCAGAATTTTCTAAACAGATCACCTTCCTTTTAATAAAGGCTAACCTGCTAATTTTTCACCTTAACACTTCACCTGGATGGCTATTGCACTGAGCTAGTGTGAGGCAGTCACAGGTCTAAAGCTCAAAAATCACATTGCATAGTGACATATCATAGGTTATAATCCAAGAGAAGGACTGAACACAGAGGTGGAGGAATATAGGCCAAAAATATGCCACAAAATCCAGAAAGATGCTGGGCTCAAATGCTGATTTAAATAAAGGGTCAAAACATTGTGCCAAATTCACAGAGGTCTGGAAAATAAGGATATGCTAATGAAAGTGCCTGTAATATGTAGAAAGAGCACATAAAATGAATTATGCCAAGAGTCAAAGGACTAATTATGATAAATATTTCAATCAATCAATAATTTAATCTATTGTCAAAGCAATTAACTAAAAATAGATTTTTGAAAATTATGTGCTTAGAAATATGCTAAGAGCTATAGAGAAGAGCAGGACATAAAAGAATTATAAAACATTGCCTTTTTGGTCAATTAAGTTAGAGTTCAGTTGGAGATGCAAGTGGGGCAGCAATGCATATGGAAAAACTTAGACAACGTTCCAGTGGCACAGAATGCAATGCCAGGAGATAAGATGCAAAAAGATATTTCAGAACCGAAAAAGCATGATGTATGATGCAAAGAGTCTGGGATTGGAATCTGATGACTTGACTGAAGTTGCAGCTCTACAAACTTACAAACTTTACAGACAAAAGGTCACTTTAACCCCTGCTTTTTGAGGGAGATATAATTTAAGAATGCAAAATAAGAAAATACATAAGACTTTTTGAATTGCTAAATATTAGATATACATTATATGTTATTTTCACTGGAGGCTAGAGGAAGAATGTTTTATAGAAAAAAGAAAAACCTAAAGGAAAAAAAAAAGAGAGAGAGAGAAAAGATTTACATACCCCAGAAAGTGAGAGTAGTGCTTCCTGAGAAAATCTGAGCAAAGATGAAGGATACAGACAGAAGTCCTGAGCTCTGATTTTAACTCTGTCCCTTAATAGCTCATTGAACCTCCTTTTCTCATCCACAAAACAGGAAGAAAACACTGTCTCTTCGGCATCTCCTATAGGTCTTGAGGATGAAATAAAATCACAAACATGAGATTGCTCTGCAAATTCATGTTCTTTTGGCTGTAAGGATTGCAGCTTGGCTGGAGCTAAGGCATTAGCTGGAGGTTAAATGAAATAAAAGGATGGTACAAAACCAGGTAACTATTTCTAGGTAAAGAAATGCTATGTTGTGTCCCTGCCATAAAGTGATATCAATATGAGAGCCTGAGTTGCCCAGCCTGAACCACAATCCAATGGAACTCAACTATTATGAATGGAAAAAGAGTCCCCTAGCAATGCAAGTGAGATACATAGTTCAATGTCTTAAATTATGCAAATTACACAGGTCAAAAGAGAGATAAGCACAGTCTTAAATTATGCAAATTACACAGGTCAAAAGAGAGATAAGCACAGATACTGAACTTTTCCTGCTACCCAGTGACAGCTTTGCAATGGATCTACTGCCCCAAGTGCAGGCAATAAGAAGGTGCATTGTTCACACCTTCTAGAATGGACTAAAAGACTGTATGCTTTTTTCCATTATCAATATGCTCCAGCAACTCTAAGCAATGTCAGTGATGAAATACTCCTTTGCAAAAAAGTATCTTGTTGGTCTCATTTCTAAATTACTGAGATTACTGTCAACTTTTAATAATATTCCAGTATGTGACCTTCAAATTAGCATTGTTCTTTAATAAAATCTATATGTTCTTTAATAAATGTCATATTCTACATGAAATTTGAATTACCAGTTCATAAGATGTTTGTAATGACTCAACATCCTTTGAGTTTGCCTCTCCAAATGCTATTCTACATATTCCTGAATTTAAACACTAGATATACAATGATTGCACATGATTGTAAAAATAAAGAAAAATTACATGGGCTATTCAATTTTGTCATTCTAGGTGACTACTTGAAGTTCATGTTTAAAATTTCCAAGAATGAAACAATGGAAACTACACATCATTAAGAAGTGTCTATTTTGGGTCCTACATGAAATACTTTATTGAATTTTCATAACTTTTTTCAAGTTGAAATTTTATTTTTAATTGTTCATTTTAAAAATAAAGGATAAATCAAATTAATGATTTTCACTGATTATTAGAAAATCACTGCTAAAGATACCATTATACAGAAGGGAAGGATGTTAAAAATCAATCCACTCTGAGGATTAAATACTCCAAGTACACCAGAGAAGGAAAATTCAACAACCCCTAGGCACTGTTCTTTGAAAGAAGGTTAGTGCTTTGAGTGTACTACTGGCTGTGCCACTGGACAATCTGCACATTTTAATTCACGAGAGCTCTACACCAGGGCATGCACTAAGAGGGGAAATGCATTCTTTGATACATTGCATTGCTCTGAGGCATATCTTCCCTCCATCCACTGAAGACAAAATCTACGACATTGGAAAACCCTTCAACACCCCATTTACGCTGTGATCAGAAAACACAGTGCAGTATTGAAAGATTGCTTTTGAGATATGATATAGAACTTATTTTGTTTGGAAGCTATAATTGTGAGGCTTCACCCAGAAATATAGGTGTAACTATGCTATCTAAGCTCAGAATCTCACTGTTGTCACACGTTGTTGTGGACAAAAGCCGCCTGCAATGTTTGTTTAAAAATACAGATTCCTAAAGTGCATCACCAAGGATTCCAGTTTAGATCTGGGCTAAAGTCTGAAATCCGTGTTTTAAATGAGCATAGCAATGATGTCATCTAGGTTATTCTTGGGCCAAGCTTTAATAAGTATTTAGAAACTGAAGTTCTCTGAAAAGTAGAATGATTTTTAGGATTTTTTTCTGTTGTCTGTTAAGACTTTTAATTCAGCAAGTCAGCATTTTTGCACGAAGGATAAACAAACATATAAATGCATAAATTACATCTACTCCCCCCCGCCCCCCCCCCCCCCAGAAAATAAGAAGCCAGAACAAGCATGGTAGACAAGAAAAGTTTCTGTTGAGAGATATAATTTGGAGACAAGCACCTGGAATAGTGACATGGCCTGAAAGTACCTTGGCAGATTCTAAGGAAGGACAGATCATTTGATTTAGAATTTATAGATTCTGGCCTTAAATTCCACTTCTAAGAGGTTTTAAAGTAGTTATAAAGAAGAAATCTCATTTTTTTCCTTAAAAATCTTCTCAAATTTTACTTTTACTAGTAAGGATTTTTATATTTGGTCAATACTTTCATTGATAATTATCCATAAGGCCCCCATTAGGTTTCAGGAATAGATAAGCTGTCATTGACCTGATGGAGCTTTTAGACTAGTTGCAGACAGGGACAGCTAAGGGAGTAGAGGTCCACCCAGGATGGTGCTTTGCAGACATCAAGCACCCCAGATTTTTACCACCATGCATTGCTGGAGTTGCCTTTTCATGGTTCAGGCCTCCCTGTGGTTTAGCATGATGTGGGGAGGCCATATGTTTGTGTCTACACACATGATCATGCATGCTGGTAAGATGTACTAGATACATGTTTCCCAAGGGGTAACATCTCTCAAATAAAATAACGTTGCCATCTGAACTGAGGCCCTGAAGGAAGTATTTCCTAGTCAGATTGAATATAGAAGAGGATATGCCAGAAGAAGGATGAGCTGGGAGAGAAATTTTTTCTTATGCAGAGGTAAGTCCCAGTTAGGTCCTGTAGCAGCTTCTCATTATTACCTACCTGGGCCTGGTGGAATGTAACAATCTGCCTCAACCGTTGGACAGATTTGTGAAAAATGTCTATTAGCTATCCCTTTCCTTCTTCTCACTTATCATCTTGCCAATAGACAGATGATGCTGTTTCTGCCATGGGCCTCTCCCCAGCTTAGGCACCAGGAAAGCAAGGAGACCACCTTGTTCTTATATTAAGTATAAGCCCCAAGGGTGATGTACACAACACACTGCATTCTTTAGAGTTGTTTCAAATGAAACAAAAATGTGTGTGTTGGTTAGTGGTTTTAAGACATTCCATTTCTGAAAACAGATAATAACAAGCAACCAAAGAAAGGTTCCCAAAAGCAAATATTCTTTTTTTTTTTTTTTCTTCCTTTAATAGAGCCCATTTCCTCCTGAGGGAGCCCTTTCCTGCTCAGCTGTCTTTGAGCCTTCAGGGGAGTTTTCCTCCTGGTAATTCCTCAGAGCCTAATAGGTCTGTTCCTGGTCCACTGGGTTTTTCTGAGGGCTGATGTATTCCTCTCTTCTAGATTTATCCTCCTTCTCATTTGTTCCTCCCAACTCCAGTGGTCAGAAAAATCAGATTTGCTGGGAACATCTGGGATTCCAGAGAGCGCTGATGTGGGGAAAGGAAGGGCATTGTGATCTCACAGAAACCCTCCTCTGTAGAGTAAGTACAGGGTCATTCTGCCTTACCGCACTTACTGTCTCCCGGAAATTTCCTACCAACTTCACAGCAGCAGTTCCTGCCAAGTTACCAAATATGACAGTATTTCATTGCTAAATTAAATAATCGATTCCTCCCAAACTCTAGTTTCTGAAGATTCTGACATTGATATTTCACTTTTACAAATTATTTGAGAAAAAGCATTTAAATTCTAAGCATACAAACATGACAAAAAGGGCATAGCTACAAAATGTCCCTTCCCTGGGCACTACCGTCTGCCCCAGCTGCCCCCTCCTCATCCATTGAGGTGCGTAGAAAAGAGGCAGAAATTGCCCATAATCACGCTATGCCTTTCTACTGTACATCCAATATGTGCTGTCATTATTTCAGTTTTTGAAGCTTCATGGCAGCATCGCCAGTGAAGATAATAGGGCCTATTATTTTCAATGAGCTCCATCAGGAGGTTTCAATGGGGCTGCTATCACTCGAACAAAGACACATTGGGAAGCAACCCTGCTTTCTTGTCATCAAAATGGCTGTGAGTTTGTGTGAAGCTAAAGAACACCCCTTTTCCTTTTCAGCCCTGTTGGATTTGAAAGGGCCAAGAAAGGCAGTTTAGAAAGAAACAAGCCTGACTCCTTGCCTGGCTAGATGTATAGATGAGCAGCTTTCGTTTTATAGAATCGATAAGTTCAGCAAAGTAAAGCCTGCCTACCATTGATTTCCTATTTACAGCCAGAAATATCTTTCTGGAAAAATATCTTCAGATAAAAACAATAGAAAAAGTAAACAAAAAACCGAAAATCCTGCCAGCAAAAAAGTCATTTAGTGCTGGTTATGTTTAAGGCAAATTAAGTGATTTCTTCACCATTCGTTGGCTCAGACTTGAAATCTCTTTTCTACCACCTTCTTGCCTAAACTTGAGTTTTTCCTTGTCTTTACATCCACAGCAACTAAGACTCCATCCCAAAGCTCCTTTCATCTGTGTATCTGTGTATTACAGTGTCTTAATACTAACCTTTTCTGAGACCACCATGACAAGAATACTAGTTTTACCCTTCCTAATAGTGGGCAATTTCAGGATTGCTATAATGTATTTTTGTGAGTTTGTTAAGTAAAAAATAAAACTCAATAAAATATTTCAACTCTAGAATACTTATGTACACATTTATAAGTATGTTACACACTTATTTAATTCTCATAACAGCCCATGAGAGAGTGCCATCATTATCGCCATTCACAGAGGAGGATATCCTTGAGGTCTAGAAAGGTGACTTGTTGAAAGTCACTCAGAGAACAAGCACCAGAACAGGAGTTAAATTCTACAATCTCATTCTAGAGTCCATAAAACATATAGGCGTTTTCAAAAATTCAGCTGCTTTAGAGTTGTTTGAAATATCCATTTTACTTTTGCTTCCTGTATATTCCTTACCACCTCCCCACCTATTCCTTTTCCCTAAATTTCTCCATACATGTGGTTAGTAGAGTCCGGGTCCATTTCCTCATGTTTACCGGGGTAGAAAGCAGAAATAACTTCACAATTGCTGTCTCTAGTGTTTTTAAGTTTCTAAATTCCATTAGATGAATTACTTTAGATGTTTCTATGTCAAAAATATATAAATGGAGGCAGTACATTTGAGAGGAGAAGAATAAAAGATAGGGTGTTTGTGGATCTGCATGTTTTGTACAGAAATGAGCAGTGTCTCAGGAAAGCACTCCCGGCAGGATTTTTGTTGTGTTCAAAAGCCCTGTGGATGCCGTATCATAATTTGCAGACTGTCTAGTCTTCACTCCAATGAGGTCCATCCAAAGCCAGAAGCCGAGGCTTCAACGGTTCTACCTTCACATCAGCTTCAGGGAAGCACTGACCTTCTCTGGCAGGCCCCAAACCCCACTAAGTTTCAGTGGATGTGGTGCCCTTCTGTGCCTGCTGACCTAGCTTAACCCTGTCCAATTTATCTCTACTCTGCAACATTAAAGAATGCCTGTAATCCCACGAGGAGAGATAACGGAAGAAGGGGTGGTACTGAATAGAGCCAACTTACATTTCCCTGTACTAGGACAGCGGTTGGATACGGCTGTATTATACCAGGTTCATCTTCTGCTGTGTTTGAAATAAGTACAATCAGGTTTTGACTCTATAGGCAGGAAAGGATGCTACACAGCTAGTCTCACCACTTCAGTTCTCTCTAACAAATATAAAGTACAAAGTTAACTGACTCTTAAAAATGGTATTATCTATGAAGAATGAATGGAAATGTTTGGAATGACCATGATAGGATAATGAAAGATCAAGGTTTCTCAATGCCACTTGACTTCTGGTTTACATGTGAGGCTAAAGGGCACAGACAGGAAAAAGTGTTTTATTGATCAGTGTGTACAATATGCATAGTTAATTCTGGATAAAGTTATATTTGTTTACTTATTATCTAATTCAAAAAAAGACATTTCAATATCTGAGTCTAGCAAAAATAACTTCCACAATGTATGAATATGCCCCAAATTACTTTGTACTTTTAACTAGCCTTATTCCCACTGGTATTCTAGTCACCATTTCATCCAGTAATTCTCATCTGCTTTTAAGAAACAATAATGCCTACATGTTTAAAAACTTATTTTTAGGAGAAAACATATTACATTCCCCAAAGTCCTTTCATATCCAACAGTCAGGTTACTTCTGATGTCGACTTTTTGGGAAAATAGGTAAGTGCATAACAACTTTACAGGTCAGAAGTCACTGACTTGTCCACAAGGCAGTAAGATGTCACAACCCTGGAGTCTGTGCTGTTATTCGTAGTTTAAGCATTTGTTATACCACTGGACTCTAAATTTCTTAACATTTAGAGTCTTTTTAACATTTTCTAAGCACAATTTAAACACAGCGCATGGAATATAGTGTGTGATTAATAAATGTTTCTTGATGAATGATCAAATATTCAGCTGAGGGCAAGCTAGACAACAGAGAATATGAGTGAGATCCTAATTCATCCCCATTACCAGCTGGTTACATTAGTTTGTTGTAGTGGTAGGAGAAAATGATACTTAGTTAACAACTACTTGTCCTGTTCCTTCTCAACAATATTTTGTATAAGCCTGGCAGTATTCCAATTATTTTTAAAATATGATTATTTAATCTTCATAATGACCCCATGAGATATTGTTAATATTAGTATTATCTCCCTATTTTATAGATGAGAAAACTAAGGCATATGAGAAGATGATCTGCCCAAGGTCACATTATAAGCTTATCAACAAGAATTCTTAGGTGATTTTTCACAGAAATTATCATTATGTCATGTTATACTTGTACAGATAGTTGAGGTTGATGAAAAATTATGAGTGAACTGGTTAATTATCTATGATTGAAATTAAGTCTAAATATATCTGTTTTAGACAGATTCTCTACTTGTCAATAAATTTCTCTGCTGTAAAATAGCTTGGCTGGGATGAGGCTGGAGGGATTCCAGGTTAAGTGTTTCAGGCTACAGATTTAAGGTAAATGTTTATGAACCATGATTTGCTCTAGAAGTCAACATCAACAGCTTACTTAGATGTAGTTATTCATAAGTCAGTCTCAATTATTAGCAACCTAAGTAAGCTGTATTAAAATATAATCTTCCAAGGCTTTTATCACACACCTGCCCACCTAATTCAGCCTGTCAGTATATTAATGTATGTGGATAAAACTTTGCAAATCATATGTTAAAAGGTGGCACGACAACAGTTAATGCAGAAAGGATCTGGGCTTATTTGTTAGCCACACATTCAATGATGCCAAGATTATGACAAAATGTTGAAAAGATAATGCCATTTTATAATAAACGATAGCTGTACAATGTCTGGTTAGGGGTGATGAGTCTATATTTGAAGTGTGGGTTTCAATTTAAGAGCTTATTTTTAAATCAGAAAAATGACAGATTTAGATTACTCACCAAAAGTATGTTAAGGAAGACAAGGATATTTCTAAATTAAAGCAATTAAAGGGGTGGGAGAGGTTTGGTCTGAAAAACTAAATGATCTAGAAAGCTCAAAACAGTGTCTTCAAATATTTGAAAGAGCTTCTGTGGTGAGGGATAAATATTTTCACTTCAGATTCCTGCTTTTCTTTTCTGAAATACACATTCATCTCCCCATTACCACTGCCTCTGACCAAAAATGCCTCCTTATTGAAATAATTTGTAATTAGTGTCTCCGCATCTCATATTTCTCCCACGTAAACCCTTCAGAACACACCAGAATTATCTTTCCGAAACAAACCTTACTGTGACATTTCCGGGCTTAAAAACCTCCCAATGGCTCCTTAATGCACACAGAGTAAGCGTGAACTCTCTCAGCCTTACTAGGTTTAAGACTAAAATTCACATTTATATCCTGATACATCTCTCCTGTCCCAATCCCCCAACCATCAACCTTTCCTCAAGTCTATCCTTAGGTTTCTTAGAACAAATTACTCTGAAAGACTTCATATTTTCAAACCTGTATTCCTTTAAGCTATTATTTCTCTCTGTCAGCAATTCACCACCCCACATCCCACTTCCAACTGATGAGATTCTGTTCATCCTTTAGAATCAGCTAAAATATATCATCTCTTCTATGAACCCTACTCACCTACAGCAGTCAGAATTCAGGGCTTCTTCAGCATACCATTCGCCCTTTGTACGTCATCACTAGATTTTTGTTATTCGTGTGCAAGTCTTTCCACCTGACCAAACCTTCAACTTACAAAACTGATGTCTGCACAACCTACGACAAGTTTTAGGTCAAGATAATTAATTTTTCTTGAGTCAAGGAATGAGGATAACACATGGAAAGACAATACATATGAACTCAGTAAAATAATATAAATTACGATATTTATAATAACAGCTACCATTTTGAACCACTTATAAGGTACAAGAACCAAGCAATACTTCACACACACACACCCCAGCTTGACCCACACAGCCCTAGGCAGTAGGTTATTTACATACAACAAATCTGACAGACCAGATGGCTTACCCAAGGTCATACAACTAATAAATTATAAAACTGTGATTTGAAAACGAGTCTGTCTTACCCTACAATTCACTCCCCAAATGACACACAAAACTGCCTCTTTAAACCTCCTAAGAATGGGAAGTATCCAGCTGATTCTGTGGCCTCCTCATGAGGTTTGTTTCTGACAGCTGAAAGTGAGTGTTTCTCAGATATAATTTAGAATGATCACTCTGGAAGGCTGGACTCTACACAGATATGGCACTGAAGGAGGCATGGCTTAGAAGGGGCACTACCCACCCACCATCTCACATAATCTCCCTCAGAACCTTCCTAGACACTTTGAATATTTACATTATTTGAATAAAACTATTGTGCAGGCTTACATAGGAGATACTGTAGGTTCAGCTTAGACTACGGCAATAAAAAGAATATTGCAATTAACTGAGTCATAGAAGCTTTTTGGTATTACAGCATATATAAAAGTTATATTTACACTATTGTAGAGTCTATTAAGTGTGCAAAAATATCGTGTCTAAAAATGCATACATCTTAATTTTAAAACACTTTATTGCTAAAAATGCAAATGATCATCGGAGCCTTCAGTAAGTCACAGTCTTTTTCCTGGTGGAGTGTTTTGCCTCAGTGTTGATGACAGCTGACTGATCCGGGTGGTGACTGCTGAAAGTTGGGGTGGCTGCAGCAGTTTCTTAAAATAAGGTAACAGAGTTTGCAGCATTAACTGACTATTCCTTTCAGAAAAGATTTCTCTGTAGCAAGCAATGCTATTTGATAGCATTTACCCACAGCAGAACTTCTTTCAAACTTAGAGTCAATCATCTCAAACCCTGCTGTTAATCAGCTAAGTATATGTAATATTCTAAAATCCTTTGTTTCATTTCAATAATTTTACAGCACCTTTAGCAGGAAAACTTCATCTCAAGAAATCGCTTTGCTCATCCAGAGGAGGCAACTCCTCATGCATTCAAGTTTGATCATGAGATTGCAGCAATTCAGTCACATTCTCAGGTTTCATTTCTAATTCCACTTCTCACCATTTCTACAACATCTGCAGCTCCTTCCTCTACTGAAGTCTTAAATCCCTCAAAGTCATCCATGAGGGTTAGAATTAACTTCTTCCCAACTCCTGTTAATGTTGATATTTTCACTTTCTCCCATGAATCACAAATGTTCTTAATGACATCTACAGCTCTTTCCAGAAGTTTTTTTTTTTTTTTTTTTTTACTTTGCCCAGATCCATCAGAGGTATCACTATCTAAGGAAATTATAGCCTTACAAAATATGTGTCTTAAATAATAAGAAACATTCATTCTGCACCCCATGGATCAGTTATTTTTCTTTCAAGTCTTATTATTTAAGAAATATGTTGTTTAAAGCTATAGCTTCCTTAGATAGTAAAAACATTAATCTCTTTGTACATCTCCATCAATGCTCCTGGGTGACCCATTGTACTGTCAATGAGCAGTAATATTTTGAAAGAAATCTTTTCTTTTGAGTAATAGGTGTCAATTGTGGGCTTAAAATATTCAGTAAACCATGTTATAAACAGATTTGCTGTCATCCAGGTTTTGTTGTTCCATTTGTAGAGGACAGACGGAGTAGATTCAGAATCATTCTTAAGGGCCTTAGGATTTTCAGAATGGTTAATGAATGATGGCTTCAACTTAAAGTCACCAGCTACATTAGCCTCTGACAAGTGAGTCAGCTTGCCTTTGAAGCTTTGAAGCCAAGCACCAACTTCTCTTCTCTAGCTATGGATGTCTTAGATGGCATCAATAAAAGGCTATTGTGACTACAATGAAAATCTTTTGTTACAGCTTACATTTTTATATTATGGAGACAATTTCTTTCCTGAAACTTCATGAACCAACCTCTGCTCACTTCAAAATTTATTTTGCAGCTTCTTGACCTCTCTCAGCCTTCACAGAATTGAAGAGTTAGGGCCTTGACCTGGTCAGGCTTCCGCAGTTGGAAATTTTGTGGCTGGTTTTTCTATCTTGACCACTAAAACTTTCTCCACTGAAAGTTATTTCTCCACTGAAACTTATTTCAGCAATAAGGCTGTTTCACTTTCTTGTCATTTATGTGTTCACTGGAATAGCACTTTATTTGAAAGAATTTTCCTTTGCATTCATTACTTAGGTAATTTCTTAGAGCAAGAGGCCTAGCTTTCGGTCTATCTCAGCTTTCAACACGCCTTCCTTCCTTACTATGCTTAATCATTTCTAGCTTTTGATTTAAAGTGAAAGAAATACGAGTCTCTTTTCACTTGAACACTTAGAAGCCATTGTAGGATTATTAATTGGCCTAATTTCAATATCATATGTCAGGGAATAGGGAGGCCCAAAGACAGGGAGCGAGATGGGGAAATGGCCAGTTGTTGGAACAGTCAGAACACACACATTTATCCATTAAGTTCACCTTCTTTATGGGTGTGGTTTGTTGTGTTCCAAAACAACTATAATAACAACATCAAAGATCACTGATTACAGATAACCATAGCAGATGTAATAATAAAGAAAAAGTTCGAATTATTGCAATAATTACCAAATGTGACACAGACACAGAGTGAGCATGTGCTGTTGGAAAAATGGCAGCGCTAATAAAATTGCTCGATGCAGGGTTGCCACAAACATTCAATTTGTAAAAGATGCAATATCTGTAAAGTGCAAAAAAGCAAAGGGCAATCAAATGAGGTGGGCTTGCCCATACTTGTAAATGATCAGAGTCTCCAGACACATACTCTACCTCCGTTTGCCCTCTTACAAGATGAATGCCCCAAGCTCCTCCTGTTGAGAAATTTGGGAGCTGCTACTGACTACACAGGTCCTAAAGAAGCCTTCACATCTAGCGTGCATTGAAAAACAGTCTCAATAGGAAGGGCAGAGATGTAGAGAGTATTAATTTTTAGATCCTCTGCTTTATGTTCATTATGTACATTCTGTGTCACTCTCTTCTCACCCTCCACAGAGAGCTTTCTTTCTAGACCTGCCATGGACTTCTTTAAGTTATTAGGACCAGAGGCTTTTGCTTGTACCTTGACTATTTAAAAGCCTAAGAAACATTCTGAAGTCGTTTACTAAACTCTTGCTCTCCATTTACTTCTCTCCCTACCAGGGGATATAAGCAAGGAGAAGTTTAATGCATTTATCTTTCCTCTCTGATCGCATCTTGCCATCTGTGGCGCAGCCAAGAGGACCATAGAGGACTGCATCTGTAATGATTTTAATATTCTGGATGCTACTATATATACCAAATAGACTTATGAGGCAACTGAAGCCTGGGGTCTAGATGGGTAACTTCAGCTCAGTTACCTTGCTTTAGATGACTTGCCTGAAGTAGAACGTACTAAAGTTGCAGGTTTGTACGTGACATCTTTTAAAATAGCTCTATATGTGCAGCCGGCTCTGTTCAAAAAATGGAACGTCAAAGGTGACTCAGCCTAGCTGAGGAAAGAAGTTTAATTTCAGACCATAATTTGCTTTCCTTTATTTGCACACTGCAGTTCTGGGGAATAAAAGCCATTATGGAATCAAAGGACAATTTGCTTTTTGTTGTTGTTGTTGTTCTGCACTGAATTTTTAAAGGCTTCTTTTTTTTTTTTTAAAGAACATGAACAGATGAATGATACCAGATTCAGTGCAGCTTAAAACTAAGTACCTTGAGCTCTTTTCCATGATAAACAGAAACCAATCTTGGCTCTCTGCCCCCAAGTGCAGTGCTGCTGCATGTACTCAGTGAGACAGATTCTCTTCCTTCTCTGGGAGAAGGAAGTCCAGTCAGACATGGGCAATGATTCTCAGAGAAATGAGAATCTTAAAAGATATTCAATTATAAATGTTTCAGTATTCTCCCTCCCTTCTCTCCTCCAAAGCTAAATCTCTTGCTGCCTTTTACTTCTCTCTCTCCAAATTTTTAAGGGCAATTTTGAGTCTATCAGAGAAGTCCCTGAACCTTTCGATGCATCCTGTGAAGTGGGAAGAGTATCATTGGGATGGCGATACCAGGGGAACATATATCTATACCAAAAGGAAAATAAAAGAGATAACTTAATAGATTGAGGGAGACAGCAAAGATTCAAGAGCTGTATGAAATGTGATTTTTTTTTTTTTCTTTTTTTTTTTTTTTTTGAGTCGGAGTCTCGCTCTGTAGCCCAGGCTGGAGTGCAGTGGTGCGATCTCGGCTCACTGCAACCTCCGTCTCCCAGGTTCAGGTGATTCTCCTGCCTCTGTCTCCTGAGTAGCTGGGATTACAGGTGTGCACCACGATGCTCAGCTAATTTTTGTATTTTCAGGAGAGAAGTAGGTTTTCACCATGTTGGTCAGGCTGGTCTCGAACTCCTGACCTCATGATCTGCCTGCTTTGGCCTCCCAAAGTGCTGGGATTACAGGAGTGAGCCACCACGCCCAGCCTGAAATTTGCTTTTTAAAGATTTTTGTTGTTGAAAATGGATTATAAAGCATGGACCCATTGGCTTTGAAGGCAGTGGCAGAGTGTGAGGATACTGATATGAATTATCTATTAAATCCTTTAGACCTTCTTCAAGAAATGTCAGTAAAAGATGAGGTTGCTTTTAATTACTTTTTGATTGTTAGTCTACTTCTCTGAATGTGACACTGCACAGAGAATAGACAATGTCAGTTCCCATTATATTATAGAAATTAAAGAAGAAACTAAGTCTAAACTAGGAGGAAGAAAGCAAGTCTCTGGTATTTCTTGAATCAAAGATGCTGCATGTGTCTCTAAAAAGCCTGCGAAACCTTGACCATGGAGGAGTTCCCAAGGAGAATGCTAACCTGGAACATGGTGAGGGCCTTGGAAAACTTCTATGTACCAAGCACTTATCTTTACAACATCAGGACTCTCTCCTGGCCACTGGGTAGCAGGATTCATCACTACCATTAAGAGATCCCTTGCTGTAGTCAGGAACAAAAGATAAGAACAACTAATGATACATCAGGCATCTACCAAGGTCCCAGCACTGGGGTAAAGATATGCACAGTGTAAAGTCCTTACAGCTGCAACCACTCAGGAAGCTTACAACCTGGCTAAGGAGTCATGCTTACACACAGGGCACAGCTGTGGACTAGAAAGTGCTGGAAGAGTCAGGAAAGACACATTCAGTGCACATCTTAGGAATGGCTTCTTACCTACCCCTAAACCAGTCTCGAAGTATGTCTCAGAGCAGAAGTTGCAATTGCTTGGGAGTCACCCATCACTCTGGGTTGGGGTTGCTGGCCTGTCAGAAGTGTAGACTGACTTCCCTCTTCCTGGTCAGGGTCCCATATTTTCACTCTGCTCTGAGCACTGAAAATTATTTAGTTGGCTCTGATGATGGGTAATGTTCATATAAGAAAAATGGAGGAAGAGAGAGGATTGCAGGCAGCGAAAATTCATGGGACTTGGCATGGTAAGAAGAGGAATTACTTCTTCTCTTTGTATTTACAAAGATTCATAAGTGCTCTCAGCTCAAGATAAGAGATCATAAAAACATAATTGTTTCCTATGTAATTACACTGTTGATTGATTCTCCAGAAACTACTTGTGATTATTTTCACCCTTGCATCATTCTACCATAAATGCTGGAAAGAGCAAAACCTCAATTTCTCATTCTACCTTTCTGCCAGGATTAGGCTTGTGACAGTTGTGGCCAACAAAATATCATTAGTAGTCCCTGAGGTTTGCTTTACCTCCCAAATCAAAAAGCAAAATTCACTATTAAGGCTTAGTCCACCCTTCTTCTTGCCAAAAATGCTGATATACGTGTTCCTCTCCCCTGAGACAGGAAACATAAGGACCCAGGAATGGATAATAAAGATAGACCTGAGAGAAGGAAACAACTTTAGTTCCTGATGACATCACTGAACCACCATGACAGTTCTGAGTTTCTTCGAACTTCCTGCTTTGTGAGACAAATAAAACTTTAAGTCACAGTAATGTTTGTTATTTGCCACCTAGTGAATTTATAATAGAAACTCAACAGGAATGCCACTTATTCCCTTGCTCAGGTCAATGAGTTATCATCCCACAGGAGCAAATCTAGTTCTTTAGGTTCGCATGGCTCCTTCTGTAGCCCGCAGGGTCTCCCTGAAATTAGAGCATAGCTTCCGCTTTTCACAGGAGATACGTAACACTCAAAGTCCATATTGATTGCCAGGTGTTTCCTAAGGTACGTCCCACAGTCTATGAAATTATAAAATTATACTTAGCCCCAAATGGGCCCTAGATTCTTTCAAAGTCAAGCTTATATTTTAAGCTAATAGAAAAAGACATACCATATATTATTAATTTTCACAGTAAATAGGGTGATAGACCATAGAATAAATATATTAATTTATGACTGAATCTATGTTATTTTAAAACAGCTGGTTTATAAATACCAAAATTATTCAAGCTTCTCTCGATTAATACAAGTAAAAATCAACTTAATATTTTCTAAATTCTCTCTACATATAGTCAAATATATATATAGTCAAAGCAGTTTAGAATATTTTGACCATATTGAATATATTAATACCCAAAAGTTCCTATTTTTATCTGTATTTCTTACCTATTTCAGATATTTTTGAAATGTATTTCTGTATTATGAGATGCTGTGATGTTTAATCATAATTTTTTCTTGGGTGGCAGGGGACAACTGGTCTCAGGATAAATTCAGCTCACTTGGGATGCAAATTTTGTGTCTTGAGCCACTACTTAAGAACATCCATTGTTTATTTACCAAGAATTTTGTAGGTCAGCTATTGCAGGATTGGTTTAGCAGCTCAGTGATGAGATAAAGGACACTGGCTCTTTCCATTGCTCGGATCCTCTATCCTGCTCGTGTTTACCATCATCCTTATGTTTGTCACCTCGTGGTCACATTATGGCTGCCACATCTCCAGGCATACCATCTTTACCCAATAGTATCCAAACAGGAAGAGGAGAGGAGAGCCAAAAAAGACATGCTACTTATTCAATCCTCTTTCACTAGAGAGGATTAGTTTCCAGATGCCCTCAACTTCCTCTTTAGGAAATCATACCAGAATAATCTCTGCAAAGGGTAGGACGACACAAGAAATGTCATTATTGGTCTAGACTAATCATAACACACCCCTTGGATTAGCTACATTGCCATATAGATTCTGCTAGCAAGGAAAACATGTTCAAGGCCAACCAGATAGCCAGTTACAAAGCTATAGGACCAGCAATGGGTCCTTCATTCCCTGATCATTGGAATGTTACTATCCTCTACCATATTCTTACATCTTCACCAGAAGTTAAATGTCAATAATAAATTATTATATAAGCCTGTAATCTATATTTATAATGAGATTGTAGTCACCTTAACCATAGCAACTCTAAAGATTTTAGATAGCTATCAGAATGCAAAGCCATATAATAAATGGCATATTTTCATTTATTTGTTTATTCAATAAAACTTAATAGTTACTATATGCAAAACTTTAGGTATTTAATATTTATCAGGAGAAAATTAGATGAAGAGTCTTGTCCCTAATTTACTAGTTGGGGGAACAAATAATAAATAATAAACATTGATGAGTATTAAGTCCCTCTCTGTGGGAGGATTACACTTTCTACATTTCTTACCTCTAGCTTGGTCATATTATTTGCTTTAGTTAATGAAATGTCAGTGGAAGTTATGGATGCCACTTCCAAGAAGAAGCTTCTGCTCTTTTCTATCAGGAGAAAGGCAATTCAGCCTGGAATACTCAGAATGAAGACTACACTGAAGTCAAGTCCATGGAAATAAAATATTTTTGTAAGTGATTGAGGTCATTTGTTACCATAACATGATAAAGTAAGCTGGTTAATACTGTAAATTATATATAGAGAGTATATAGACACTAAGTATTGTGAAAAGAAAATCAGTTGTGCAAAATATGGAGGAGAGTAGTAATGTAGGGTTATGTTCAGGTAGCAGCATTAAATAGGACAGTCACTGTAGACCTCACTGAGGAGATGAGATTTGAATTTGCATTCTGGAAAAAATGTGAGGAAACTGTTTTCAAGAGACTATCTGAGAAAGGACTATTCCAGGTAGAAGGGCTAGCTGGAGGAAAGACCCTCAGATGAGAAGATGCTTACAATATTTGGGGGAATATCAAGAAGTTTTCTGTGGCTGTAGCAAGTAAGAAAGGAGAGAGTAGAAGGGGAATTATAGGCTCATGGAGTGGGGCTTTAGGGTTCATGAGAAAGACTTTGGCCATCACTCTGAGCTAAATGGGGAGTCATGGCAGGGTTCCCAGCAGAGTAATAGAATAGTACCACAGTGACACTAAAATGTGTCACTTTGGCTGCTGTGTTAATAGACTACTGTTGAAGGCTAAACGTGCAGCAAAGACACCAGTTGAAAAAATATGGCAAGACTCCAGGCTAGATATGATGGTCACTTGACCAAATAGGCAGCTGAGGAGGTCGTAAGGTATAGTAAGATTCTGGATCTGTGTTGAATATAGAGAAAATAGTATGTATGTGGATTGGGTGTAGGGTGAAGTAAAAGAAGGCTCCATGCCTCTCTGACAGAATGAAAGTAATTCTCTCTCTAGTCCTGAGGAGCAGCATTCAGCACTGTCATTCCTGCTCACGGCTTGGTGTGACAGCCAGTTGTTTCCATTAGGCTTGTGAGATACAAAATGCTACCAGATCACTAGTTAGAAGTGTCCATGACCACAGTGGTTTGTGGGTATTAGAAACTGTCTAAGCATGTATAGATGAGAACATTAGCATTTTTGCTATAGTGGTTTCATTATGGATCATATTACCACATGTCATATATGGTGAGGCATAAATCTAACACTGTTTCATTATTTTGCACTGCTTTGCGATAGCTTGTGATAAACTTCTTTGGCCTCACTAACCTAAAACAAAAATAAATTCATGTTTAACAAAAAAACCGAATTTTCATTCCTCAAAGTTGGTAAATATGGAACTTATTCATTTACCATCCTCTGTGGGGGTCATCATGGTACCACAGGTCAAATGAAAACCAGCACACAAAAATATAATGAAGAAGCATCAGCATCTGCTTCAAGTCAGTTGTTAGTTGAGAAAGACTGTTACCAAAAATAATTTAATATGTGGACCTTCAAAATACAGTTTTATATATCACCAGATGAAGAAGGACTTTTCCTTCAGCTCAATGTTCATTATTTTAAATTACTTTTGTTCAGTTTCTAATTCAAGTTTTCTTCTGGTCCATTAGTTGAGGAACTTTTTGAATAATTAAGTGATGCTGGTGTTATATGAGTGTCATCAGATTCTTCAAATAGAAAAATCAGTTAATGGAGTAATGGTTTGATTATTTTACTCATCCAGTTCAAAGTAAAGCTTTTTAATTGTCATGATTTTGAAGGTAAAATTATTTGAATGCTATTATTTCATATGCCTTTCGGTTAAGTACAACAATAAGGATTGTTTTATAATAAAAATGTGAATGCAGGTTTTGTAGAACACAGTATCATGATGACAAGAACAATGTCCTCACACATTAAGATCCATGTGAAGTAGAAATATATTTGGAATTGATTACGGAACACATGTAATTCAGACTTGAGCTCCATTTTGAGGTGATGGTCTAAAAATCAAAATGGACATTGTCAAAATTGGCAGTTTTTATACATACACAGAAAAAGTAAGCTACAAAGCTGATATTTAATTTTTAAAAAATAAAAAATATTTTAGTAAGTCAGTTCATGCCACATTTGATCCTTTGAAAAACTACTCAGTGGTTTACGATAGCAATAAACTTTTGTAAGCAAGTCCTCTAAGTTTTGAGTGATTTTGGTTCAAAATTACTTGGAAATTTTTAATGTACGTATTTAAGGATTGGAGAACAAAGCCAAACCAAACTAACAACAAAAAAAATCCAACTTCTAAAGATTCATTTTAATGAATTGTAGTTAAATTTTTTTAAAAATAAAGCCTAAAGCCACAAAAAAAGATGTCACATTTATTTGTATGAAAGAATGAATAACAAAACAAAATAAGTGATTATAGGTCAAATGAAGATTTCATTTCAAAATTTGAAAACTTCAACCATAATATCCCAATTGTGGAAATTTTTTTCATGGAACTCTTAATTGAATATGTGCATATTTTGTGCCAGTGGAATGAAATTGCAAAGTCCTATGATTTTGCAGCATCTAAATTTTATGAAACACTAAAACTTATGTGTAGACAAAATTATTTTGCAATTATTTTGTAAAAATATTTATCAAAGAAAAGTCCTCTTTGACAGAGGCAAAAACAAAGAACGTAGCATATTTCAGATACAACATATATACTTTAATAAAATATATACTTTAAAAAAAATAGAAGTGAGATCTCCTTCACTTAGAATTTTCTCTGATTTTCCTAAGTATTGTGGTACTTACAGTATTTTTCTCATTTAAAAATATAGCATAAGAAGAATCCACTGAATATATCAGCAATTCAAAATTATAGTTTCATATTTTTAATATAAGAATATGTGTTAATTTTATAAATAATTCTATTGTTGAAAAAAGTTTTGAATAAAATCTTTTCTAGATCCCTAATAAAGTCAAATAATCTGTTGGAAAAATCTCTATTTCAAAAATTATTATTATTTCAATTATTTTCACCTCCTTTGCCTCTCCCAAATATGTCCCAGTTTGGATTACAAATTATGTGATCACTTTAGTCAAAGGTGACATTAAGGATTTTGCCAGAATGAGATGGGCAGATTTGTCATTAGTTATGATGGGGAAGCTGGTGGATGGAGTTGTTTCATCATTGAAAAGAAGAGGGGTTCTGTTTTAGATACTCAATTTGGATGTCCATGTAGAGATGATAAGTCAGCATTCAGATACACAAGTCTAGGCCTAATAAGGATATATGGACAGAAGATGCAATTTTGAGAGTCACTGTCACATATGTATTTTTTCCCCCAGTGGACTGCCCAATACAGATGTAGATTCATCCCATCCCAATTCGCCTGTACATTTGTGATGTGACTTTGCCCCTCCTCCCATTAAGAGGTGAATTTTCATTAGCCTTGTGACCTGTTTTGACCAACAGATTGTGGCAGAAGGGATGTTATGCCTTCCGAGGCTAAGTCTACGTAGGCCTTTCAGCTTTCCCTTTCACAGTCTTAGAACACTGCACTGAAATGCCATGTAAAGAAACCCACATGACATCTAGGAAGGTGAGAGACAATGAGGAGGAAAACCAAGGTAACCTAGCTAGCAGGCAGCATCCACAGCCAAACCTGTGTGTGAGGCCAGCTTGGACTTTCTGCCTGCCTTCCTACTAAATGCAGCTAAACAAGTGATCCAGGTGACACCAGGAGAGGAACCACCAAGTCAATTCACAGAAACACTAAAATAAAAGTTGTTGTTTTACACTGCCAAGTTTTGGAATAGTTAGTTACACAGCAATAGAAAACTGATAGAGTATGTAAGCAATGAAATTGATTACAATGATTTAAAAGAGATGAACCAGGAAAGGATGAAGATCAATGACTAAGCTCTGGCCCATTCCGATATGAATATTATAGCAAATATCTGTATTATATTAGTATATATCATATCCACACTATATGAAAGCATAACTAAATCATTGGGAAAAATATTTGTAGTTAAGAATAGCCATGGGAGTTATCCTCTGTTATCACAAAACTGTTAAGCTGATGTGATGATTTACAGTAGAAATGTAATCCTGTGTTTACCTATATGAGGCTTACAAATCCAAATATAGGATTAGAATTGTGAATATGGATTGCCCATGTTTGCAAAAGGGCAAACATGAAAGTTTTATTGAATTAATACACATATACATATCAAAAATTTTCTGATGGCTAAATAGTGGTATGTGTGTGCATGAGTATGAGCATGTGTGCATGTTGCCTACAAGCACTCTAGTGGGTAGCCAAGGATATAATGACAAAGATGTGGCTTTATGCCATTAGGAAGTGTTTGATTTAGTGAGAGAAAGATAATCGAATTGGCAATTACAATGCAAAGCGAAGTACAACTTGCTGTGGGAGGACATAGAACACCTTAACCTTAGATTTGTGAGAGGACCTACGTCAGAGAAGTTTCGGAATAAAATAATGTCTCAATGTAGTCTTGGAGAATACACAAATGCTAACTAGCCAGCCAGAGTCACAAGATGTGAAATCCTGAAGATGAGAGAATGAAATAGAGCATGTATCTTCTAAGAACTCCAAGAAGCTGTGGTATATTGTGTATGTGTTGGGGAGAGGTATGGGCATAGGAATGCTGTGGAAGATATGGCTAGAAGTGGGAATCAAAAACCAGGCTACACTAAGCTGTGTTGTCAATTCAGACTCCATCCTAAGATTTAAAGTTAGGGTTTCAGTGTAGTGGTAGGAGCAGAAACTAGAATACAGTCGATTGAGAAATGTTTAGAAGAATAGGCATAAAGGTGGTCAACACTTTCAAACTCTGTGTCTATCAAATAGGGGTGATAAAGAGAGGAGTGGCCAGAGAGAATGTCATATCAAGAAGAGGATTTCTTTTTAGAAGTTAGGCAACACATGGACATGTTTAGTACTGATGGAAAGGAAACACCACGTAATGGGAGAGTTAAAGATACAGGAAAAGGAATTCTCTTCATTCATAAAATGAGAATGCCGAAAAGGTGAGAAGGACAGAGATCTGGAGCACAGGTACAGAGATTGCATTAGGCAATTAGTTAATATCCTAAAATGAGAGGGAGAGAAAGGAAGATAAGTACGGGCAAATAAGCTGCTTTGGTTGCACGAAGTTGAGAAAGTTATATTAATAGGCGTCTATTTTCTCCTTGAAGTAGGAGGGTAGGACATATGCTGAGGGGTAAGAAGCAAACTGGCAGGAACAGAGGTTTAGGAAGAAGGGAGAAGGTTGGAAATAGCTGTTGCAAAGAATGAGGGTGAGGACTAATTAGGAAACAATAGCAGTCCAGTTGAGGTTAGATACCACAAATTTAAAGTAGAGTCATTCTGCTAGGTGCCTCATCAGTGATCAGCATTAGGGTGTAAGTCAAAGAAAACAGGAAGTTAAATTTAGTTAAATTAGCTTTTTCCAGGTGGATTTTTTAAAGGGTGATGGAGTCATATAACAAGCATGCTTTCCATATAAGGCAGATTAAGATAAAAGCCACATGAGTGATACAATGTGGGTAAATATAGAGAAAAGACACAAGTCAGTATTGGCTGCATTTCTTAAGTAGAACAGTGGAAAATTTCTAACATACATGGGAAATGGCATAGACATTCTAGGTAAGGAAAACTATTTGTGATGACTTGGTCATAAAGAGAACACAGCGCTCCTAGAGACAGGGTAAAGACTTGCAGCAATGGCAGGTCCATGGTGAGAAGCAGTGTGAATTATATGCAACAGGTAGGTGTGCCTAAGCCTAGTAAGCCTTAAATGTGTGTGTGTGTGTGTGTGTGTGTGTGTGTGTGTGTGTGTGTAAAAGTTTGGAGCTATCGAAAGTTGAAGTAAAGCAGTGATACACTGTTGGCAGTAATAGTGAATAAATAACACATAATACACACACACACATTAACTTGTATCCCTTTATCAACATCACTATTGAAGTAGACACTGATGCTTTTAATTAATAGATGCCTATAAATATGAACAAAAATGTTATACCCAAACAACTTACAAGATACTATGACCTAGTAAAAGTACTACTGAAAATTCAATGTTTTGGTTTCTGCAAAAGCCAAGTTTCTCTCAGTCCTTCAACAAATACTAAAATACCAGGTACTGTTCTAAGAAAGCTAAGAACATGAAACAAAACAGAAAAAGATACATATATCTTCTCTCAACAAGCTCACTTTTAATAGCAAAGTCAGACAAAAATAGTAAAAATACATGTTATCCAATAATGTGGTATATTCTTTAGGAGAAAAGAAAAAAAAAAAAAAAAAAAGCATGGAAGGGAAGTAGGCAGTGGCCAGGCCTGGAGGATGTTTTACAATTTTAAATCAGTGGTCAGCAAAAGCCTCATTGTGAAGTCAACATTTGAATAAAAGCTGTAGGCTGCAGTGAAAAAAGCCAAGGGGCAATTTGAGGTAATTGTAAGGACTTTGGCTTTTATTTTGAGTAAGGGCAGGGCATTAGTGGTTTTTGAGCTGAGGGGAAACATCTAATTTAAGTTTTAAAAAGAACCAAGTTTTAGTAGCTGTACAGAAAATAGAGTGGGCAGGAGAGAATACAAATGGTGAAGTGAGCAGTAAGACTATTATAGTTATTCAAGTGAGCAGTGATGCTGCTTTACACTGAAGGTAACACTGCTGTTGGGATAAGATGTTTGAATATGGATGTATTCTGAAGATTATGCTTAAGGAATAGATATAAAGTATTTATCAAAGGGTAAAGCCAAGGATTACTCCAAAATTTTAGCTTGAGACAAAGGATGGATTTACCATTTACTAAAATGGGGAAGGCAGCAGGTTGGGGATAAAGATTAGGAGTTTACTTTGGGGCCTGTAATGTCTGAGATGCTTATTAAATATTCAAATAGAGGAAGATGTTGAGTAAGCAACTAGGTAAATGAATCTGGAATTAAGGAAAAAGTCCAGAGTAGGCCAGAGATATTAATCATGGTTATGATTTCTTGTAGAGGAGCATGAATAGAGTGTAAAAGAGCTCTGAGAAATGGGCTCCGGGGCCTTGCAAAGTGCACTGGGAGATTGAGGACAAATAGCAGTGAGGTAGGAAGGCACAAAGAGGAAGGTGACATCCTGAAGCCAAGTGACAACAGTGTTTCCCAGGGAAGAGAATGATCAACTTTTTCATGCTACTGAGAGGTTGTGTCAGATGGCAGCTGAGATTTGACTGTTACTTTTAGCAAAATGGATATTATTGCTAAAATTGACCAGAGCATATTAGGTAGAGTAAGAGACTTACTGGTGTGGATCCAATAGAAAATAAAGGAAGAATCATTAGAGATAGCCAATATAATAGCTCTTTTGAGGAGTTTTGCTATAAAACAGCACATATAAGAAATGAGGTATTAGCTTGAAAGGGACTTAAGAGTAGAAGTTTTAAAAGTTGTTATATATTTCAGTACTTTTGAATGCTTATAGAAATGATCTGGTATAGGAAGAAAAAGTCATGATGTGCAGGGAAGTAGAGACGGGCTAGTGTGATACCTTTGAGTAAGGAAGAGGGAATGAGATCTAGGAGACAAGTGTACAAGTTGGTCGCAGACAACAGTATGGACACTGAATCTATAGTATCAGGCAGATAGAAGAGGTGTATGAACACAGATGCAGGTAAGCCAGACTTGTGGTAGTGGGAAATTGTAGAAATTCCTGATTGGTTGAATTTTCTTAGTGAACTAGGAAGTGATTTATAAATTTGAAAATAACTGTATATTAGACATAATCAGATATAAAGAATCAAGAGCCCATATGAGGTTTAGTCATCATTTGTTAAAGGGTAGGTCAATTAGCAAGTCATGGGTTTTTTGTTTTCAGACTGAGTCTTGCTCTGTCACCCAGGCTGGAGTACAGTGGTGCAATCTCAGCTCACCGCAACCTCCAACTCCCTGGTTCAACAATTCCCGTGCCTCAGCCTCCCGAGTAGCTGGGATTACAGGCACATGCCACCACACCCAGCTATTTTTTTTGTATTTTTAGTAGAGATGGGGTTTCACCTTTTTGGCCACACTGGTCTCGAACTCCTGACCTCAAGCAATCTGCCTGCCTCGGCCTCCCAAAGTGCCAGGATTGCAGGTGTGAGCCACCACTTCCAGCCTACTTTTTTCTATACACATTGACTTGTGTGATTTCAAGAGTAGAATACTTAGGAATTTAGATGTAAGTGGGATTCAGATTTTGTACAGTGAATATGATAAAGCCAGAGGGCCCCAAGTGAATTGGAGATACATGGTATAAAGTGAATACATTTTCTCTTGGTAAGAATAGGGAGAACATGAGGTAGGTGAAAGAGAGGGAAAAGATTGTACAGTTGTTGACCTGTAGGGCCTAATGAGGCAGGAGAATGTTATTATTGCACCGAAAATTACTGAGTTTTTATAGAACCATCAACAGGTTAGCCAATGAGTCAAAGACTAATTTTTGAACTCAGGTATTAGTAAATGTCCTAATTTCATCACAAAATAATTCTAAATTGAGTCAACTTTTGGTTCACCCAGGATTCCTTTTTCCCCAAAAGGAGAAATCTAGAAAGAACGTTCCAATTTTGTTTATGTTAGGAAATAATATATTACCTCCCTAAGAGAAGTAATATCACATAAATTAAAGAAGGCATGGTTGTCACAAATACTTTCAAAGTTTAAAAACTTCTGTTTCATAAATACTGGCAAACACTGCCTCTTAAAGATAAAATTATGGTTTTCAGTTTTTCTGTACTTCGTCTCTTGTCTAGCTTTCCACCCCATATAGGTAGTACACAAGTGCGTTTTATATGAGTTCAGGATACAGGGACTCCACCTATTCTTGATAAGGTAAGTGCAAAAGTTAATATAAGTTTTTGGACACTTATTTATATAAGTTTATGGACACTTATTTATATAAATGAGGGAGCCTAGGAAGTGGTACAAGGTGATAGTTTTTACTGTCTGCTTACAACAGTGCAAATGTATGTCCTCCTGAAATCGATAAGTAGAATTGAGCAATTCTGGGTCACAGTAGTCTTTCTCTTTGGGATGAGCATATGGTAAAAATCTTGTAAAAGAATTCAGAAATTGAAAATCCTTTTCTAGCAATTATGCAGAGGAATAGATATGAAAACCAGAGACATGTTATGTGGTACTGACTCTCAGCTTCTTTTTGCTGTGATTGACACACTCAGGTAAAAATCCCTACCATTCCCTCTGTATCACTTGACATCTACTTGAGGACCTAGAAGTAAAACTGTGGGAAGTTTCATACACTTAATTTTCCTATTTATATCTCTATTTATTTCCTCTTTTTATACAATACACTTGCCTTCACAGTCTTGGGCATTACTTCAGAAGTACAATAAGTTGGATTCAGATATAAGATTAGCTATAGGCACAAATATCAAGTAGGTATTGTTTATTTTTGGTGACTACTCCTCAGAAACGTTGTACTCTTTGAACCAACTATAAAAACAAACAAGCAAAATGTATGAAATGACAGATTTTGGAAATTAATAGTCAGGCTGGGTAGTGATCCATTAGAAAAGGGAAACAGGTGAGGTGAACCCTATCACTGATGAACTTGCTGCAGAAAGGCAATTTTCAGGTCACAGGGCAGAATAGGAAATAAGACCCACTATCTCACTGGGAGGAAGAGATAGAGTTCAGAGTTTGGGGAGCCCAAGGCAGTTAGAATTTACAAGGCACAGTACTAAGAGAAGACAGCTATGTACTAAGAGAGATCTAGAGATCTTGAGAGGCTTCTCCTTGAATCTTCAGCTCGATAAATGTGTCTGAAGAAACTGGCAAGCCTGGGGCAACAATCACCAAAAAAGGAGCAGAGAAGATATGAATTTTCCTATCTTCATAGAGATATGAATATAGGAAAATTTAGTGTATGAAACTTCCCACAGCTTTACTTCTAGGCTCTCAAGTAGATGTCAAGTGATACAGAGGGAACGGTAGGGATTTTTACCTGGGTGTGTCAAACATCAGGAGACCCTCAGGCTAGAAAGTTTGATTTCCAAACAGAAGGATGGAAAGGCCTCTAATATATAAGCCATTGAATAGGGTTCTCAAAATGGTAAAGCCTCAAAAGTAGGCCAAATTAGTCCTAAACCAAGAGCTGTTCTGGAGCTAACAAAGCATGAAGGCAAGCCTTGAAAGGATCAAACTGTTTCCAAATAACTATATCCCAGAACAAAGCCCCCAAATATTTAAAAGAATAGAAAAAATATATACCTAAAAAAAAAACAAAATTTACAATGCCTGCTATCCAATCAAAAATTTCCCAAAACCATGTATATCTTTTATGTATCCATAACAGTAAACAATTACTATGCGTGCAAAAAAGCAGGGAAATAGAACCCATAACGAGAAGAGTCAATCACTAGTAACACCTGGAAATGACACAAATGATTGAATTTGAAGAGCAAATAAATACAATAGCATTTATAAATATACTGTATGTGTTCAAGAAAGTAGACAGGACAGAAACACATTATACATGACACACGTGCACACACACATATACACATGCATATATAAATATATACATATAGCTATCCAAATCACACTTGAGATGAAAAATACGCTGAAAGGGATTTATAGAAAATTAGACACTGCAAAGAACAGAGTAATTATCAAAAAACAGCAATATAAACTATACAAAATAAAATAGAGAAAGAAACATAAAGCATCAGTGGCTTGGGAGACAACTAGAAGCAACCTAATATACATGTAATTGAGATTTCAGAAGGAGAAGATGAGGAAGGGGAAGTTAGAAAAATACATTCCAATAAATAATGGCTGAAACACTTGCAAAGTTCATCAAAACTATGAATACACAGATCCCAGATGTTCAACAAAGCCCAAGTAGAAGAAACAGAAGAAAACTATACTCAGATACATCGTGGTTAAACTGCTTAAAATAGATACAAGGACAAAATTCTAAAAGTAGCCAGAGCAGAAAGACACATTATATATAAAGGAATAAAGGTAAGAATGACCAGGAATTTTCCTTAAGAAATTATGCAGTCTAGAAGACAACAGAATATTACCTATAAAATTCAGGGAGGAAAACTTTCAACCAAGGTAAAATATCCTTCAGAAAATGAAAATGAAATGAAGACTTTTTAAGAAATATAAAAGCTGAGTAAATTCATCACCAGCAGCACCTGCTTATTTGTTATTAAAAAAAAAAAAAAAAACCTCCAAGCATTAGGATAAATATAGTAGGTAAAAATAAAAAGTCAGTAGAATTCATTATAATAAGCAACTAAAGAAAAACCATATTATCACCTCAATAGATGTGGAAAATGTATTTGGCAAAAGTTCAACATCCATTTATGATTAAAAATCTCTTAGTGATGTAGAAATAGAAAAAGCATTGCTTCAGCCTATTAAAAGTCCTCTACAGAGGGAAAAAAAAAAAAAAAAAAAAAAAACGGGTTAACACCATAGTCAATCAATGCGGTTTGAATGATTGCTCTTGTTATTGGGACTAGGACAAGAAGGTCTATTCCTACCACTTCTACTTAGTATTATGCTGGAAGTCCTAACCAGTTCAATAAGATAAGAAAAAAAAAAAAAAGACACACTTATTGTAAGTGAAGGAATAAAGCCATCTTTATTCACAGACTACATGATCTTTTGTGTGAACGATCATAAGGGATATCCAAAAATTTTTCAGACCTCATCCATTGGGTTAACAAGGTGGTAGGACTCAAGGACAATATACGAAAGTCAATTATATTCCTATACATTGACAACAAACAGGAAACGTAGATTGAAAAGCCAGTATTATTTATAACAAAAAATATAAAACACTAGCAGATAATTTTGACGAAAGAGGAGCAAGACCTGTATAACAAAAACAAAATTTTGCTCAGATAAATTAACCAAGTGGCAATAAATAAGGGTGATGTAACATTCTCATTGATTAGAAGACTCAAATATTGTAGATACCAATTCTCTCCAAATTGATCTATAGATTGAATGCAACCAAAACAAAATCCTGCCATTTATTTTTAGAAATTAACATGGTGATTCTAATATTTATATAAAAATGCAAAAACAGAAGAGCTAAAACAATTATTAAACAGAAGGACAATGATGGAGCACATACGCTACCTGATTTCATGACAATTTGTAAAGCTAAAATAATCAACAGACTGTGGCATGGCAGTAAGCAGACATGTGGATAAATGGAAAAAGATAGAGGGTCCAGAGATAGACCCAGACATAAACGATCAATTCGTTTTCTGAAGAGGCATAAGGCAATTCAATGGGAAAAGAACACTATATTCAAAAGATGGCACTAGAACAATTCGATGACTCAATGGGAAAATCAACCAACCAATCTTGACACTAATTTCATACAATATACAAAAAGTAAACTCTATCACAGAATTCTAAGTGCTAAAACTGACATTTAAAGCAGACAATATAGGAAAACATATTTGGGACTTTGAGTTAGGCAAACATGTTCTAAATAGTACAGAAAAAGCACAATCTATAAAAGAAAAAGTCAATAACTTAGACTTCATCAAATTAAAACCTTTTGCTCTTTGAAAAATACTAAGAAAGTTACAGAGTGGGACAAAATGTTTGCATAACACATATGATCAAAGATTTGCATCTAGAATATATATAGAATGCTTACAACTTAAAAGAGGCAAAAAATTCAATATAAAGTGGGTGAAAGATTTGAACAGTCTTCATCAGAGGACATATGGAAGGCAAAAAATCATATAAAAAGATGCTTAACATCATTAGTCATTATAAAAATGCAAATTAAAATCACAATATAATAGCTATAAACATCCAGTAGAATCTCTTTTTTGGGCCATGTAGTCTTCTGTTGTTGTAGGATAAAGGTAATCACAGATAATACATAAATGAATGAATATGGCTGTGTTGAGATAACATTTTATTCATACATTTTGTATATTTTATTGTTTACATTTTACAAATCTGAATTTTGAATAATTTTTACATTTTACAAAACAGTTTTCCCCAACAATTTAAAAATATAAAAACGATGTCTAATTCAGAGGCCATAGGGAAACAGATTGCAGGGCAGATTTGGCCAATAGAACATAGTTTGTAGATCACTGGTATAGAGCAACACTGTTGCGGGAATTTAAAACAGTACAACCATTTTAAAAACAGTTGTGCATTTACCCAATAGATGAAGCATATAAACACACATAACAACTTGTACATGAATGTTCATAGTAACTTTATTGTAGTAGCCCCAAACTGGAAACAACTTAAATATCCATCAACGGGTGAATGGATATATTGTGGTATATCTATGCAATAGAGTTTCCATCATAAACTATCAATACACACAACATAGGATACATCTTAAAATAATTACAGTGAGTGAAAGGAGCCTGTTTTAAAAAAATGAGTACAGGGTCATTTGCTCTTGAATAACAGTGTGATTTCATTTATGAGAAATTCTACTTAATGGAAGCTCATCTATAGTGAAAAATCAGAACAGCAGTTTCCTGGGCAGGTAAGACAGAGATGGAATACAAAGGGCCACAAGGAAAGATTTGTAAGAAATGTTCATTATTTTGGTTGTAGTGATGGTTTCTGAAGTGAATACATATATCAAAATTATCAAATTGTATACTTTAAATATGCAAATTGTATTTTACGTTCACTATAACTCACTGTAAGAAACAAACGTGTCCTCAGAAACAATTTTATAAATTTTACTTTCTACTATAAATTAAGTTAATTATTGCCTTATAAATTTTACTTTCTACTATAAATTAAGTTAATTATTGCCTGTCTGGGACACTTGCTTTTAAAACTTTGCCTCTAATTACAGAACAGTGAGCTTTAATTTCTTCAATATGGCACCTGGTTTTAGCAAGTAGATGGGGATTATACCTGGAGACTCAAGCAAATAAGAGGCAAGCATAATGATATCTGAAGGAAGGAAGCAATATGTTGTAAGAGAAATACACATACCATTTACGTGTTTACTTTTTTGACTGTGAATAAAACCAGTCTTTCAGGGAAGTGAGAATTTAAAATGGTCTCTCTTCCTTAGCAATTTTAGATCAATGTGATTTTCCCATGTCTTAAGATTACAAATGAGACAAGTTTGTTGTCAATTATGCCAACTGGTGGGTAGAGAGTGAAGAATATAAGTTGCACCACTGAAAATTCCAAGTGCTAAGTGAGAACTTAGAGGTAATCTAGCCCAGTTCATTCATTCTGAAGATAAGAAAAGTGAGGTAACAAGAAGGTAAAGTAACATTGTAAAACCTTTTTTTTTTTTTTTTTTTTTTTTTTTTGAGACGAAGTCTCACTTTCGCCAGGCTGGAGTGCAGTTACGTGATCTCAGCTCACTGCAACCTCCTACTCTCTGGTTCAAGCGATTCTCCTGCTTCAGCCTACTGAGTAGCTGGGATTACAGGCACACGCCACCACACGCAGCAAATTTTTTGTATTTTCAGTAGAGACGGGGTTTCACCATGTTGGCCAGGATGGTCTCCATCTCCTGACCTCACGATCCACTTGCCTCGGCCTCCCAAAGTGCTGGGATTACAGGCATGAGCCACGGCGCCCAGCTTGTAAAAACCTTTTAATTGGTTTGTTATACACAAATCAGACATCAACCAACTGGTACTATGAACAAGTAATAGTAGACAAGTTTATATAGTTTATATAGTTCTTTTAACAAGAAAAATATGAGATTATATCAAAGATCACAATGGTCAAAGTGAATCACTGCCCTGGCCATTTTTCCTCCCTATTGTGTATCTGCAAGCTGTTAACACATATACATCTGAAATGTGCACAGAGTAAGTTTTGGTATAAGAGATGGTGTAGATTTCCCAAAAGATTCCATTTAAAATAGTTTGCTATACATGCGAGCTTAAAAAATGTTGGACCAATATAAATTTAGGACACATTGTTCCTAAAAATCAGTAACACTGGTTTAGATTTTAATCCTGAGAGGTAAGTTGGGTGTGAGGTGATAGTATAGAGCTTTCTGCTGTACTTTATGACACTACTTACAGTCAGCACTGATTAAAAGGTTGAAGTAAGTTCAAATATCATTGCTTTCATTTTTGTTGGTGAACCCTAAATGGAAACTCTGAAGCCCAAATTGATTTACAAAGTCCTATCATTCTCAGGCATCTTTGCTTCTTAAATGTGTAAGCAGCACAGCATTACTTCACAAACAAAAGCTTTGCAAGGCTATCCTTTCTTGTCTGGTTTTCCTGGTAGCTCCCTTGTCTCCTACACTTGCATTACACATTCTGAATAGGACCCTGTGAATGTAATTAAGGGTCACACATACGGTATAAAGAGTAGGGAATGAGGAATTAATGTCTGTTTTGCTTTCCTGGGCTACAGATTTGTTTGCAAGTTACTATTCAGCAACACAGAGTTCAAAGGAAAAGACCAAACTGCTACAGCTGCTCTGCATTATGAAAAAGCAAGATGGGGAAGGGTGGGGGGAAGATTAGATTTTATTTGCACACAAAATGAACATCCACAGTCTGCACACTCTGTTTGGGAATAGCTCTGTGTTTTGGATTAGGTAGGGTTTTTAAAATCTTTATCTTTTCCTCCCAAGTTCTACTCAGTTCATGAACATCATTAAAACTCAGACAGAGTACCCTTCTGGGCCTCATTCATGCAAATTCTGGACTATTCAAAAGGAAGAACGTAAAGATTACACAGAATGGCCAGGAAAATGCACTCTGAGAGTGGTTATTAATGATATCAAGGAATTTGGGGAGCAAGATTAAACCACTGAGCCACTTTCACAAACATAATTCCAAAGTGTGGTTTATTGAAAAATACCTATGACACTCACCAAGAATATGAAGATTAAAATGCTTTTAAAGACCAAAAAAAAAAAAAAAAAAAAAAAGTCACCAACAATCTTTAAAATGGGTGTACCTGTCTACTAATTGATTACCTTAACAGAATTTGTCACGCTTACCATTTTGTTCCTATTCACAGTCAATCGGTTAGGCTTCCAGGAAATCAAATAAAACTAGACTGGCATCTTTTACATAATTATATTCACCAGCTGGTTCAAATGTGTTTTTAACATCTCAGTAACACATCAATAGTACCGCCTTAACTTGTAAAGTTCCATCTTAACATTTGGATCTATTACATAACATTAGTGGAAATTTTACAGGTTTTCTCCTACAAAAGGTATTGTCATTTCTGGGTTCTTCCCTAAATTGTTAAGCAGTCAAAGTTTGATTTGGTTCTTCTTTTTTACAGTGTACTCAGTTCCTCCCATTTTATCCCAAATGAGGTACAATAGGAATCTAAGTAACTTTTTTCCGTTCTCCCATACACCAACTTTTACCCTGTCCTCATCTTTATTCACCTGCTGCTCAAGGTAACAGACCACGGACATACACCTGTTTCCTTCCTCCTCAAGAAGGAAAAGACAGAAACAATATATGCAAACAAAAATAAACCACATAGCTCTAGGGAAGTTGGAGGGTGAGAGAAGGAATAAAAAGAAGGAATAAAAAGGAGCAATAAATGAAGCATAGTTTTGAATACTTACTAGAAGACAGACAGTATATGTAAACCAGACTGATAAAACAGAGATAAACTTTTGGAGAAGACAGTTGATGCATGGATAGGTAATCCTGATGCTCTGAAAAACTTCCAAAAACTCAGCTAACAACAATGTGCTGTCAATAATAATGACTCCAAATTAAAAATATAATGGCAGATTTATTAATCTAGTAAGTAAACAAACGGGAAGAACAAAAAGAAGTTGTCAACTTAGAAAATAAAATTGAGAAAATTTCACAGAATGAAGCATAAAAGAGAATGAGTAAGAAAAAATACTGAAATTCATGAATGAGATCTAGAAAATTTAATGTCATTTAGTAGGAATTATAGAACAGAAAAAAGCAAAGGAGAAGAAAAGGCAATCTTATTACATGAATACCAAATAATTTCCTTGAGCTGAAGAATAATAGCCTTCTGATTGAGCAAAATCACTAAGTATCAAGCAGAAAAAAACTTTTTAAAAATCCACATTTATGTAGATCCTGGTGAAATTTCAGAACCCAAAGATACAGAGGAAATGTTAAAAACAACAAGAGGTGAGAGAGTAGTTTCCCTAGTACAGAATGAGGATTATGTCACAATCAGACTCTGCATTAGCAATCATGGATGCTAGAAAATAAGACAAAGTCTTCAAAGCATTAAAAAAAGATATTGATCGTGACTGGCAAGATGGCCAAATAGGAATAGCTCCAGTCTGCAGATGAGAGCAACAACAAAGGCAGGTGATTTCTGCATTTCCAAGTAAAGTACCCAGCTCATCTCATTGGGACTGGTTAGACAGTGGGTACAGCCCACGGAGGGCAAGCCGAAGCAGGGTGGGGCATCGCCTTACCTGGAAGCACAAGGGTTTGGAGAACTCCCTCCCCTCACCAAGGGAAGCTATGAGGGACTGTGCCATGAAGAACAGTGCATTTTGGCCCCAGATACTATGCTTTTCCCAAGTTCTTCACAACCCACAGACCAGGAGATTCCCTCGCATGACTACACCACCAGAGCCCTGGGTTTCAATCACAACACTGGCTGGCCATTTGAGAAGAAACTGAACTAGCTGCAGTAGTTTTTTTTCATACCCCAGTGGCGCCTGGAATGCCAGTGAGACAGAACCATTCACTCCACCTGGAAAGGGTGCTGAAGCCAGGGAGCCAAGTGGTCTAGCTCAGTGGATCTCACCCCCATGGAACCCAGCAACATAAGATCCACTGACTTGAAATTCTCACTGCCAGCACAGCAGTTTGAAGTTGACCTAGGACACTCAAGCTTGGTGGGGGGGAGGGGCATCCGCCATTACTGAGGCTTGAATAGGTGGTTTTCCCCTCACAGTGTGAACAAAGCCACCCAGAAGTTCAAACTGGGTGGAGTCCACCACAGCTCAGTGAAGCCACTGTAGCCAGACTGCCTCACTAGATTCCTCCTCTTTGCGCAGGGCATCTTTGAAGGAAATGCAACTACTCTTGTCAGGGACTTATAGATAAACTCCCATCTCCCTAGGACAGAGCACCTGGGAGAAGGGGCGGCTGTGGGTGCAGCTTCAGCGGACTTAAATGTTCCTTCCTGCTGGCTCTGAAAAGAGCAGCAGATCTTCCAGCACAGCACTTAAGCTCTGCTAAGGGACAGACTGCCTCCTCAAGTGGGTCCCTGACCCCTTTTGCCTCCTGACTGGGAGACACTTGCCAGCAGGGGTCGACAGACACCTCATACAGGAGAGCTCCAGCTAGCATCTGACAGGTGCCTCTCTGGGACAAAGCTTCCAAAGGAAGGAACAGGTAGCAATCTTCGCTGTTCTGCAGCCTCCACTGGTGATACCCAGGCAAACAGGGTTGGAGTGGACCCCCGCAAACTCCAGCAGACCTGTAGAAGAGGAGCCTGACTGTTAGAAGGAAAACTAACAGATAGAAAGGAATAGCATCAACATCAACCAAAAAGAATGGCCACACAGAAACCCCATCCAAAGGTAACCAGAATCAAAGACCAAAGGTAGGTAAATCCATGAAGATGAGGAAAAAAACAGCGCAAAAAGGCTGAAAATTCCGAAAAACAGAATGTCTCTTCTCCTCCAAAGGATCACAGCTCCTTGCCAGCAAGGGAACAAAACTGGATGGAGAATGAGTTTGACAAACTGACAGAAGTATGCTTCAGAAGGTGGGTAATAACAAACTCCTCTGAGCTAAACGAGCATGTTCTAAATCCAATGCAAGGAAGCTAAGACCTTGAAAAAAGATTGGATTAATTTCTAACTAGAATAACCAGCTTAGAGAAGAACACAAATGAGCTGATGGAGATGAAAAACACAGCATGAGAACTTTGTGAAGCATACAAAGTATCAATTGCTGAATCTATCAAGTGAAAGAAAGGATATCAGAAATTGGAGATAAACTTAATGAAATGAACCATGAAGACAAGATTAGAAGAAAAAGAATGAAAAGGAACGAACAAAGCCTGCAAGAAATATGGGACTATGTGAAAAGACCAAACCTACATTTGACTGGTGTACCTGAAAGTGACAGGGTGAATGGAACCAAGTAGGAAAACACTCTTCAGGATATTATCCAGGAGAATTTACCCAACCTAGCAAGAAGGCCAACATTCAAATTCAGAAAATACAGAGAACACCACAAAGACACTCCTCAAGAAGGGTAACCCCGAGATACATAATCGCCAGATTCACCAAGGTTGAAGTGAAGGAAAAATTGTTAAGGACAGCCAGAGAGAAAGGTCAAGTTACCCACAAAGGGAAGCCCATCAGACTAACAGTGGATCTCTTGGTAGAAACCCTACAAGCCAGAAGAGATTGGGGGTACAATATTCAACATTCTTAAAGAAAAGAATTTCCAACCCAGAATTTCATATCCAGCCAAACTAAGCTTCATAAGTGAAGGAAAAGTAAAATCCTTTACGGAGGAGCAAATGCTGAGAGATTTTGTCACAACCAGTCCTGCCTTACAAGAGCTCCTGAAGGAATCACTAAACATGGAAAACAACAACTGGTACCAGCCACTGCAAAAACATAATTGTAAAGACTATCAATGCTATGAAGAAACTGCATCAACTAACAGGCAAAATAACCAGCTTGCATCATATTAACAGGATCAAATTAACACATAACAATATTAACATTAAATGTAAATGGGCTAAATGTTCCAATTAAAAGACAGATTCTCAAATTAGATAGAGTCAAGACGCATCAGTGTGCTGTATTCAGAAGACCCATCTCACATGCAAAGACACACATTGGCTCAAAATAAAGGGAAAGGGAATATCTATCAAACAAATAGAAATAAAAAAAAAAAGCAAGGGTTGCAATCCTAGTCTCTGATATAATAGACTTTAAACCAACAAAGGTCAAAAAAGACAAAGAAGAACATTACATAATGGTGAAGGGATCAATGCAAGAAGGAGAGCAATTATCCTAAATATATAGGCACCCAATACAGGAGCACCCAGATTCACAAAGCAACTTCTTAGAGACCTACAAAGTGACTTACACTCCTACACAATAATAGTGGGAAATTTTAACACCAAACTGTCAATATTAGACAGACCATCAAGACAGAAAATTAACAAGGATATTCAGGACCTGAACTCAGTTCTGGACCACGTGGAACTAATAGACATCGACAGAACTCTCTACCCCAAATCAACAGCATACACATTCTTCTCAACACAACAATGGACATATTCTAAAATTGGCCAAATAACTGGAAGTAAAACACTCCTCAGCAAATGCAAAAGAAATGAAATAATAACAGTCTCTCAGACCAAAGTGCAATCAAATTAGAACTCAGGATAAAGAAAGTCACTCAGAACTGCCCAACTACATGAAAACTGAACAACCTGCTCCTGAATGACTACTGAGGAAATAACAAAATTAAGGCAGAAATAAGTTATTTGAAACCAATGAGAATAAAGACACAACGCACCGGAATATCTCGGACACAGCTCAATCAGTGTTTAGAGGGAAATTTATGGCACTAAATGCCCACAGGAGAAAGCAGGAAAGATCTAAAATTGACATCCTACTATCACAATTAAAAGAATTAGAGAAGCAAGAGCAAACAAATTCAAAAACTGGCAGAAGATAAGAAATAACTAAGATCAGAGTAGAACTGAAGGAGACAGAGACACGAAAAACTCTTCAAAAAATCAATGAATCAAGCAGCTGGGTTTTTTTTTGTTTTGTTTTTTTTTGTTTTTAAAGATCAACAATATAGACTGCTAGGAAGACTAATAAAGAAGAAAAGAGAGAAGAATCAAATAGACACAATAAAAATGATTAAGGGGATATCACCACTGATCCCAAAGTAATACAAACTACCATCAGAGAATACTATAAACACCTCTATGAAAATAAACTGGAAAATCTAGGAAAAATGGATAACTTCCTGGACATATACACCCTCCCAAGACTAAATCAGGAAGAAGTCAAATCCCTGAATAGACCAATCACAAGTTCTGAAATTGAGGCAATAATAGCCAACCAACCAAAAAAAAAAAAAAAAAAAAAAAAAAAAAAAAGGGACCAGATGAATTCACAGCCAAATTCTACCAGAGGTACAAAGAGGAGCTGGTACCTTTCCTTCTGAAACTATTCCAAACAACAGAAAAATATGGATTCCTCCCTAACTCATTTTATGAGGCCAGCATCATCCTGATACCAAAACCTGGCAGAGACACAATAGAAAAAGAAAATTTCAAGCCAATATCCCTGTTGAACATTGATGCGAAAATCCTCAATAAAAGACTGGCAAGACGAATCCAGCAGCACATCAAAAAGCTTATCCACCACAATCAAGTCGGCTTCATCCCTGGCCTATAAGGCTGGTTCAACATAGGCAAATCAATAAATATAATCCAGCATATAAAAAGAATCAATGACAGAAACCACATGATTACCTCAATAGATACAAAAAAAGGCTTTCCATAAAATGTAACATCCCCTTCATGCTAAAAACTCTCAATAAACTAGGTATTGAGGGAACATATCTCAAAATAATAAGAGCTATTTATGACAAACCCACAGCCAATACCATAGTGAATGGGCAAAAGCTAGAAGCATTCCCTTTGAAAACCGGCACAAGACAAGGATGCCCTTTCTCACCACTCCTATTCAACATAGTATTAGAAGTTCTGGCCAGGGCAATCAGGCAAGAGAAAGAAATAAAGAGTATTCAAATAGAAAGAGACGAAGTCAAATTGTCTCTGTTGGCAGGTGACATGATTGTAGGTTTAGGAAACCCCATGTCTCAGTCCCAAATCTCCTTAAGCTGATAAACAACTTCAGCAAAAAGTCTCAGGATACAAAATCAATGTGCAAAACTCACAAGCATTCCTATTCACCAATAACAGACAGAGAGCCAAATCATGAGTGAACTCCCATTCACAATTGCTACAAAGAGAATAAAATACCTAGGAATACAACTTATAAGGGATGTGAAGGACCTCTTCAAGGAGAACTGCAAACCACTGCTCAAGGAAATACGAGAGGACACAAACAAATGGAAAAACATTCCATGTTCATGGATGGGAAGAATCAATATCGTGAAAATGGACATACTGCCCAAAGTAATTTATAGAATCAATGCTGTCACCATCAAGCTACCATTGACTTTCTTCACAGAATTAGAAAAAACTACTTTAAGCTTCATATGGAACCAAAAAGGAGCCCGCATAGCCAAGTCAATCCTAAGCAAAAAGAACAAAGCTGGCGGCATCATGGTACCTGACTTCAAACTATACTACAAGGCTACAGTAACCAAAACAGCAAGGTCCTGACACCAAAACAGATATATAGACCAATAGAACAGAACACAGGCCTCAGAAATACCACCACCCATCTACAACCATCTGATCTTTGACAAACCTGACACAAACAAGCAATGGGGAAAAGATTCCCTATTTAATAAATGGTGTTGGGAAAACTGGCTAGCCATATGCAGAAAACCAAAACTGGACCCATTCCTTACACCTTATACAAAAACCAACTCAAGATGGATTAAAGACTTAAACATAAGATGTAAAACCATAAAAACACTATAAGAAAACCTAGGCAATACCATTCAGGACATATACATGGGCAAAGACTTCATGTCTAAAACACCAAAAGCAATGGCAACTTAAACCAAAATTGACAAATGGGATCTAATTAAACTAAAGAGCTTCCGCACAGCAAAAGAAACTATCATCAGTGTAAACAGGCAACCTACAGAATGAGAGAACATTTTTGCAATCTATCCATCTGACAAAGGGCTAACATCCAGAATCTACAAAGAACCTAACCAACTTTATAAGAAAAAACAACTCTATCAAAAAGTGGGCAAATGATATGAACAGACACTTTTCAAAAGAAGACATTTATGCAGCCAACAAACATATGAAAAAATGCTCATCATCACTGGTCATTAGAGAAATGCAAATCAAAAACATAATGAGATACCATCTCATGCCAGTTAGAATGGTGATCATTAAAAAGTCAGGAAACAACAGATGCTGGAGAGGATGTGGAGAAATAGGAAAGCTTTTACACTGTTGGTGGGAGTGTAAATTAGTTCAACCATTGTGGAAGACAGTGTGGTGATTCCTCAAGGATCTAGAACTAGAAATACCATTTGACCCACTAATCCCATTATTGGGTATACACCCAAAGGCTTATAAGTCAGTATACTATAAAAACACATGCACACACATGTTTATTGTGGCACTATTCACAATAGCACAGACTTGGAACTAACCCAAATATCTGTCAGTGATAGACTGGATAAAGAAAATATGGCACAGAAACATCATGGAATACTATGCAGCCACCAAAACGGATGAGTTCATGTCCTTTGCAGGGACATGGATGAAGCTGGAAACTATAATTTACAGCAAACTATCACAAGAACAGAAAACCAAACACCACATGTTCTCACTCATAAGTGGTAGTTGAACAGAGAACACATGGACACAGGGAGGGGAAAAAAACACACTGGGTACTGTCAGGGGGTTGGGGGCTAGGGGAGTGATAGCATTAGGAGAAATATCTAATGTAGGTGACGGGTTTATGGGTGCAGGAAACCACCATGGCATGTGTACGCCTATTTAACAAACCTGCAATGTTCTGCACATGTGCCCCAGAACTTAGAGTATAATAAAAATAAATAATCAATATTGTGACTATATGTAACTCAAATCTCAATGTACATAAATAAAGTTTATTTAACTGTAACCTTGCTCATTTGTTTCTGTATCATCTATGGCTGATTTTGTACTACAACAGCTGAGTTGTGACAGAGAACATACAGCTTGCACAGACTAATATTTTGCTCTCCGGTCCTTTACAGCAATGGCCCCCAACCTCTTTGGCACTAGGGATTGGTTTTGTGGAAAACAGGTTTTTCCACAGACTGTGGAGTGTGAGGATGGGGGGATGGTTTTGGGATGAAACTATTCCACCTCAGATCATCAGGCATTAGATTCTCACAAGGAGTGAGCAACCTAGACCTCTCATATGTGCAGTTCACAAGAGGGTTTGAGCTCCTGTAAGAATCTAATACCATAGCTGATCTGACAGGAAACAGAGCTCAGGCAGCAAGACTTACCTGCTGCTCACCTCCTATTGTGTAACCTGGTTCCTAACTGGTGGAGAACCAGTACCAGCCCACAGCCCGTGTGTTGGGGACCCCTGCTTTACAGTGCCAACCCTTGTTTTAGACCCTTTGTTGTTTAATCACATTCAGGTTAATCTCCCTACCTCCTACAAATCTCCTTCAAAATATACAATTACATGTTTTATTTCTTTAGGGTTGCCTAAATCTTACTAAGTAACAAATAGCAATGAACACTGTAGCAGGACTCCAACATGCAAAAATGTAATAGGATTCTAGCTGAATGAATGCCACAATCAAATGTAAAGACAAAATAATTAATTTATAATGAGCAGTGAGGATGACCAGAAGTCACTTTCATCACCATTTTACTTCTGGCAGATTTTGGCCAGCTTCTTTACTGCATCCTGTTGTATCAGCAGGTCTTTGTGACCTGTATCTTGTGCTGACCTCCTATCTCATCCAGTGACTAAGAATGCCTAACCTTCTGGGAATGCAGCCCAGTAGGAATCAGCCTTATTTTACCCAGGCCCTATTGAAGATGGAGTTGCTCTGGTTCAAATACTTCTGATACTTTTCTCTAGTTAACCTGTCTTTTGTTATAGGAGTGTTGGCCATGACCCTCATGATGGGTGGGGAACAGTATCACAGCTTTCTGCCCTACACTATTCTGCTGTCAAAGAATTGCAGAAAAAAAGTGATTAATAGGAAGAATATATGAGTCAAAGGATTATTACTTCTGGGTTAAGCCAAATTAAATTGTGGTTTGATGGCCTAGATGGGTATGTAGATAAATGGACAACAACTGATTGTGAGGGAAGAAGTGAATCTGGGTCAGTTATAGGTCTCTGATGTGATTTTGGCCACCAGGTAATGGCTCCTGGACCCTGATGTATCCCAAATGTTCTGTAACCAAACAAGGATGCCATACAATAACCCATCCCAATATGACCACTGAAGAGACTCCTGTCATCTTGAAGTCAAGATCTCCCCTTAAGGGTTCACATTAGGCTGAAGTCAAACAAGTTCCTGGTGAGCTCAGGGAAATAACGCACTCAGCTTGAAAAAACTACAGCCCAGCAGGCTTCCTCCCTTCAAATGTTTTTCTCTTGACTAAAGCAACATGAAATGGAAAGAGAATAGCAACAACAACAATAAAAGAAAAAAAAACCAAATAGTTCAAGCAAATGCCTTTTGCAGATAAATTACCCAGAGACTGAGGCTGCTTTTCATGGCAACTCTCCTCTCAGCCCTGTTATTTCTCGTCCCCACCCAAATCCATGGGGTAGGAATCTATCTTGCAGGATTCATGCTTTGTTTATTGTCCATGCCTCTGAACAATTTGGTGAGAAAGTCTAAATCCTTCAGGAGATTTTTCCTTGCTTGTTTTTATTGACTTTGGCCTTGCAGTATTTTAAAAGTCATTTTTGTTTCCAATTATCAATGCTACTGACTTACTGAATTCTACTTCCTCCTGGTTTTCCCACTTCCTCTTCTTCCCTTGAGCAGTTTTTTGTGTTTCAGGAATAAAGTTCTGACTTTTTCTCTCACCTCTTCACTCCAGTTAGCTTCCCCCTGCTGGTCCCAACTGCTAATCGGACCATTTCTCCACACTAAATTACAGAATTATCCTGAGGCAACAAAACTTTTACATGGATGTGTCTTTGCAGTTCAAAAGTATTTTAGGCACTAGGTGAATGCCTAGTAAGAGTCTGTCCCGAAATGTACACAGCAGTATTCTGTGGGGCTTAATTTAAGCTATGAAAGCAAAAGATAAAGAAACATTCCTTCATCAATATGATTTCCCCTGCTTTGCTTGGTGTTTATCAGTGCTTCAAGGTCACCTTTCAATATGGGCAGCGTTAGGCTTATTCTAAGTCTCCCTCTATTAATAACAGCTCTTATGACTCCTACCCCTTAGCTTCGCAGGGTCCCCCTTTCACCTCCTGTGAGTGAAAAAACTAGGCAGCCTTGCTCTTTTTTTCTTCCATCTCTTAGGTTTGCTTCTGAACCTCTGCTGAATTATATTTGAATAATTTATCCAACTCAATTTTTACTGAGTGACTAATGTGCTAATTAAAAGAGGAGTCATTTTGAGGTTGGATTGGGTGCTCATTACTAAACATCACTGTAAAATATTCATATTATATTTGGGAATTTGGGGGGAAATATAGAAAGGACAAGCATGTGTAAGCATGTTAATACCTTTTCAGAAACCATGATTAGAATTATCTTTTTTTTTTTTTCTGATTCGGAGAGTATTTACGTTATAAATCCTGGGCTCTGCCATTTCTTACTGTGTAAAAAGGCATTTAGGTAATGGATGATACAATTTAAAACAAAAATATCCAAAAACTGCATCTTTGCCTAAATTGCTCAAGTGTCTAATTGGATCCAGTAAACAAGGCTATCTTGATTCCAGGAAGGTCTCTTCATTTTTTTAAACTACGGTTTATACGTAGCAACACATTTCTGTATTTTACTGTGTTTCATATGTATCCAAACACTCACCATTGTAGAAATTATGCCATTTCTAACAAGGAGATGAAATTTTAGTGATAATTGTTTAAAGATTGTATGTGACATTCTACAGGCAAATAATCTTTTGACCAGAGAAACTTCCCTAAACATCATGGTCTAAAAACTTTGAAAAGCATATTTGAAATTTTTGGTAAGTGACATGCACTGACTTCTCAGATAGCCTTGATTAGATTTCCTATCTAAAAGCATAGTCAAACCTTGATTAATGGGAATGTTTGAAGAATGGGATGTTCTGGCTAACTCTGCCAATGTTTTTTCAATGACAAAATATTTAATAAATAATTGTCTGATGCATCCCCCCAAGGTTACATAAGTCAGTGAGGGGCGGGGACTAGCTTAAACTGGAAGAGATTGAGTTGTTTAGCTGAGATTTAATTTAGAGATTTAGAGATTTAGTTGTTTATGACAGAGTTCCCTCCCATGTAGCAGTTTATGATTAGAGTCAATGATGTGACCTGGTTCATCTGAGGACACTGACGTGATCTGCCACAGAACTGTAATGAGCACCAACTCGGGATGGGTTGAAGTTCAGTTCAAGGTTGAGACTTCAATATTGAGAGTTCAAAGCTAAGTGCAATTGGAATAAAAACACAGTCAGTCAGGGATCATGCCAACAGGAACCCTGGGCAGTGGCTTCAAACGTAGGCCACTGTCCATGACTTGCTTTTGTAGGCTGGCATGTATGTGGTGTATGAAATTACCAGGCTCATTTAGAGTTCCAAGGAGGAGAATGAAGTACTTAATAGGGACCTAATGATTGGAATATATAAATAAACCTCCCAGTGAATGACTTAATAGTTTCTGAATTTCAAGAAACATATAGAACACTTAGAGATAGAAAGAATCCTAAGTATAACCCAATTCAACTCCCACATTTTACAAATGAGAAAGCTCATTTGCCAAGAAGTCAAATAATAGGAAATCTGCTATAAAACCCCAGGCCTCCTGCTTCCTAATCCAATGCTCTGTTGTTTCACAGTAGGAATCATGGATTACAGTATTTTTTGCTGCCTAGGTTCTGCCAAAGTGTTCTACATGCAAATACATGTCCTTCCCTTTCCCAACTTTTACCCTTAAATTTCTAACAATTAGAGGGAGGTGAGAATCAAAATGGAGGTGAGGTAAAGAGAGTCTAGCAGAGAGAAAGAGCAAGAGATCTGGTTATTCAGAAATGTTTGTGCTCCAGAATCGGGTCTTCTCTGCCTCACTTCTTGCTATCTACCTCTACCCTTCACATTTTTTTCCTAAAATTCCCATAAGTTTAGCAATTGAAATTCTACTCCTTGGCTTTGCTGTGTGCCCTGGCCAAGGACGTTGCTAAATAATGCTCTGTTATCAGCCTAACAGGTAAAATTATCATGACTCTCTCCACTAATTTAGGTTTAAGAAATTTACTATATAAAATAATGCATTTATAAGATGTGGAATTTTCTCAATTATCTTTGTGGAAGTGCTTATTCTATTGATATTTTAAGTAGACTAGAACAGATTTAAAACATATTTGAAGAATGAGGTGTGCAAATATGAAATATAAACATAAATGTCTTTTAACACTTTAAAGTCAATGGAGGAAAACTTGCTACTTAGAATAGAAAGATAGATACATCAATTAAACATATGAAAGATACCAATAACACAAGGAGAATGCAATAAAAATAGTAAAGGAGACTTGAAGAAAACAAGGGCATTTACCAATACCACAGTGAGAAAAGAAATATCAGAGAGAAAATAGGTCCACTAATAAATGAAGAACATGAAATTAATGATGAGTCTAAAATGGTAGAGATAATGAACTCATTTGTAAAATTGGTCCTTAACAAGAAAAATGAAGATAGGAAGTTTCAACAATTAAGTAGTAATGAAAATCTTGCAAAAATAGCTGTTGACAAAGAAACAGCAAAGAAAAGGCCAATTCTATTTTGGGCTGGATCAAAAGAGTTATTCCACGGCAATGAGGGAATTTATACGTCCATGATCACATAGTTAACATCTTATGCTAAGTTTGTGGCAATTGTGATCAGCTTTATTCTCATATTCACAACTAAGTGGAGAGGAAGAACTTATGCAGGTACCACTTGTCAGGTTTATGCATGTGCAGGAGGTGGTAGATATGCCTAAAAGGATGAAAAAGGAAAGGTTGTTTCTTGTTGGTTCCACCCTCCAAGCAGTATTGGTGGGCATGGTGCTGTGCTATTAGTAGCTGAAAATAGGTCTTACATTGATTTTTTAAATTGAATTAAAAAGGTATAAGTTGAAATGTTGATTGACAATCTTACAAAGGGCAACAGAAAGCAAGGTAGGATGACATCATGATAGATTATCTTCTCTGCCCTGTGAATACCTCTTCTTACTTGTTGAAGGGTAGAAGTTATATGACTATGAAACATACTTAGAAACAAATACAGATAGTCCCTTACTGTGGTTCCACATGAGTTTCTAACTTTACAATGGTGTAAAGTGATACATATTCAGTGGAAATTGTAATTCAAATTTTAAAATTTGACCTTTCCCTGGGTTAGTGATATGCAGTATGATATTGCTCACCAGTCAGCCACACAATCAGGAGGGTAAACAACCAGTACTTGATTCTATACCATGGTGCCAGATGATTTTGCCCAACTGTAGGCTAATGTAAGTGTTCTAAACACGTTTAAGGTAGTCTGAGCTTTGATGTTCAGTAGGTCGTTAAGTGCATTTTTAACTTAAAATATTTTTCACTTACAGTGGGTTTATCAGAATGTAACCCCATCATAAGTTGAGGAGCATCTCTACTTGATATCCCTGCATTATCAAATCTTCATTGCTTTTTCCTGATTTACCCACGATACATCAGATACTAGTAAATGCTTAAAATAAGATTCTGCCATTATGGTTCTCTTTATCAAACGTTAATACCATGCATAAAACTAGGGCCTCCCAGCCTGGGTGACAGAGTGAGACTCCATCTCAAAACAAACACACACACACTAGGGCCTCCCAATAAAAGAGCAACAGTGTGCAGGCTCTGATGGAGCCTCCTGGCAATGCATAGAATGTCATGGCCCACCTCAATGGTCTTTCTCCTTCCTCCCACCTGAAATTCTTGGACCATTTTTAAGAAGTATACATCAGATGACAGTGTCAACAGGAACAGAATGCATGCTATACAGAAATTAAGCATGTTGGCAATTTTTTTTTTTCTTTCGCTGTTGCCCAGGCTGGAGTGCAATGGTACAGGGATAACAGCTCACTGCAGCCTTCATCTCTTGGACTGAGGTGAATCTCCCACCACAACTTCCTGAGTAGCTGAGACCACAGGCACACCACCACACGGGGCTTTTTTTTTTCCCCATAGAGATGGTATCTCACTACATTGCCCAGGCTGGTATTGACCTGCTGGTCTCAAGTGATCCACCCACCTTGGCCTCTCAAAGTGCTGGGATTACAGTCACGAGCTACTGCATGTGGCCAACAATTTTTAATTCATTAAACAATTATTTATTAAGAGTGTAGTAGATGCCACATGTATTAGTCCGTTTTCATACTGCTGAGAGAGACATACCTGAGACTAGGAAAATAAAGAGGTTCAATTGGACTTACAGTTCCACATGGCTGGGGAGATCTCAGAATCATGGTGGAAGGCAAAAGTCACTTTTTTTTTTTTTTTTTTTTTTTTTTTTGAGACGGAGTCGGGCTCTGTCACCCAGGCTGGAGTGCAGTGGCATGATCTCGGCTCACTGCAAGTTCCCCAAAAGGCACTTCTTACATGGCAGTGGCAAGAGAAAATGAGGAAGAAGCAAAAGTGGAAACCCCTGATAAACCCATCAGATCTCGTGAGACTTATTAATTATCATGAGAATAGCATGGGAAAGACTGGCCCCCGTGATTTAATTACCTCCCCCTGGATCCCTCCCACAATATGTGAGAATTCTGGAAGATACAGTTCAAGTTGAAATTTGGGTGGGAACATATCCAAAACCTATCACTAAGGAAGAGCTGAAAAGAGGTGGCTGAGATTTAAGCCAGGATGTGATCGAAATGAGGAAGTCAGCCTTTCTAAGATCTGGGGGAAGAGCCATCTATGCAGAGGAAACAACAAGTAGCAACAGCAAAGAACTTTAAGGTAGGAATGAAGTTGATGATTCTGAGACTTTAAAGGACAGTATAGTTGTATCATGCTAAGTGAAAGGGGAGAATACTCCTAGATGACATAGGAAAGGTAAGCAGAGATCGTATCAGGCAGAATTTTGTAAACCGTAACTAGTTTATATCATAGGCTGAGTGCAATAGAAACCATTGGAGCATTTTAAAGTAAATCACAATGCTGTTATTTTGAAAATTTGTCTCAGTTTAATAAGTAAGGATGACTACCTTCTAATTCAAGGGTAAGAAATACATGTCTTAGATTAAAATTAAAAAATATACTAAATAAATAAAAACTTTAGATGCAAAATTAGGAATTATTGCCTGTTGGAGAAACTGTTCCAAACATATGGTGGTATCTGAGACGTTGGTTCAAGATGTTGAAAGGGGTCTTGGGTTTAGGACAAAATCTACAAAAATGCCTCAGCTTGAAGCAGGGACTTCCCTGGGGTGGTAAATGAGTAGCCACAAGTAGGTAAAGAAGTAGATGGGTTTCAAGAGAAAAAAAGATTAGGGAGTATTGTACTAAAAACAACAGTAGCCCTCCCTTCAGGAAGAACTGAATAAGTTCTTTCTCTATTTGCCATTTTCAAAGCCAGAATTCTTCCTCGGTAAAAAAGCACAACAGAACAATGCCTTCTGACTATTTCAGATAATTCACAGGAAGGGTAATTTCCACATATAATCTGAGAAGAACCAATGTTCTGGAAAAACAATGTGGCCTGGAGCAGCAAAGTGAAAAAAGAATTTTGTCTCCTGTTGAGGGTGAATTTGATCCCAGATTCACCATTTGCAAGTCCTTTTTTTTTGGATCATTCTACAGAAGATCCTGTGGAGTCACAGGGAGTAAAACACCATTTGACAGAAGAGATACTAGCATACTGAGAATGCAACTGGCTGGGATGCCAAAACAATGCATATATAAAATATACTCATGAGATAAGTAAAAAAAAAAAAAAAATCAGAAACAGAGAGGAACCACTAGAAAATTACAGAGACACTTAGGTAAGTAGAGAAAACAACGAGGGGTAAAAAGAAGCGGGGGGAAAAAAACAGAAAAGATGTATACAGTTTTGATGACAGAAGATAAAACACACCTCTTTAGGGTCTTTGTGTTTGAACTGTGCTTTACAAGAAACACATTCCAAGTATAATGCATGCTTCTGCAGATCGAGTTAAAAGGCTGTTGTCACAGGTATTCAGAAGCATCTGACTATTAAACCACAACACCATGAAAGGAAAGGAGTATTTAGTGCACTCACATAGATTTTGCTCTTTTAAGAAACAGTAATCAGTCTGTGTATGTAATTTGGAGAGTAAAGTAAATTCGGATGGGGCTGGTTTATAATTGAGTGCTAATGTGGGAGTATTGTGCTCATGAAAGAGTCAAGAGGGAGGCAGAGGCTGCTTTAATGGATGGTTTGCAATAGTATTAATAGTAATTGTAAGACACACCAAATTTGCCTAACATGTAAGCCATTGGTTGGTTTCTAAAGGTTTATTACATTTTTCTACAGCATCTTTTTAATCATGGTGCATTGGTGGTGAATTGGCCTAGGTTTAGTTGGGGGATGGATGCATGGAGTAGTTATTTCTTTCTGAGAGTAGAATGTCTCAAGAAACAGGTGCCCTAGGTGATGCCAAATATCACTACACAGAGCAGTAACAGCAGAGGGTAATTGCCTGTGTAAATGAGAGGCAGTGGAGAGATGGTAACCCTGGGGCTGCATTACTAAGGCAGCTTTTATGCACATAAGGGTCACTGTTTCTTGCTGTCTGCCTTGCCCTTGGCCAGAAGTTTGGAGCCCCGATCTTGAAAAAAAAAAAAAAAAAAATGGAATGAAATGAAAGTTGGAATTCAGTAAAGGTAGGCAATGCAGTGTAATAGAAAAAGCACAGAATTGAAGTTATAAATACTTGTACTGGAATTCTAGCTCTGCTATGGACTAGCTCTTGCCTGTGCGAATAAAACTCTGAGCTTCAACAATAACATAGGGATAAAAATACACATCTCCTCCTATTATAAAGTTTAAATAAATTAATATGTAAAGCACTCAGTTTTAGTTCTTAGCTCATAAGATCACACTATTATTTTTATTATCAACATTTTCAGAGAACATTTTAGATGTTTCACTTAAAAATCTAGAAAGTGTACTCATCAACATATACAAATCTAAAAAATCAACTTGAACGAAAAGAGCAAACTGTAAATGATTGTAATAAAAAGCATGATAAAATGTATACAGAGACAAAAAAAATAGTACCATGTATTATTTAGAGATTGGAGAAATAAATGGGGTAATAAATCCCAAATTCAGGACAGTCTTCACTTCTTCTGCAGGAAGATGAAAGAAAGAAGGTGAGAGGCAATATAACGTTTAGCAGAAAAGTACATGTGATGAGGTGAGGGCTTCCACTGTCTCTGAAACGTGTCATCACAAGCTGAGTTGTGGGCATACATGTATACACTATTTATTATACCTCTTCATAGGTCGGGTACACTTTAAATTAATTTATTCAATTTTTTTTCTTCCATTTCCTCCATGTTGTACAAAACATATAGGAAAAATAACACTGAGCATTCATATACAGTTTGCTAATATTTAATAATTTATAGATACTTGTGTGTACATTATCTCATGGCACCTATAAGCATCACCACATTTAGGCCGGGTAATATGGTAGGAAAAAAAAAACAAAAAAACAGTTTTAAGTTTTGCCTAAAAGCTTGGCTTTGGTGAGTCAAGCCATGTGATCATAGCCTATGTCCTTGTTCTTAATTTTTGCTTCTTAATCTACATAACAAGAATAATGCTTACTTCACGGGAAGATCGTGATGGTTGCATAAAATAGCCCATAGATCAGCATATAGAAGGCTCTTAATACAAGTTCATCTCATACCTAGCTTGCAGGATCCCATAAAGACACTATGCTATGCTGCAGTCGTCCTTATGCGTAACTGTGAATTTTGGGGTATTTTCATATGACGAGAGGCTGCAAAATATAATCTTTTGGAAAATCACCAGAGCAGAGGTTCTGTGGTACTAAAAAGCTAGAGGGGGAAAAGGTAGTGGAGATTCAAGGATGGGTCAGAGGACCATTACTAACATCATTTAGAAAGAATTAAACTATTATTTTGCTTATGTGACATTCATGTTCTATCACTAAGAGTCAAGAATAGGCAAGTATTGAATGTAGTTAAATTAACAGATAAGATAAAAATCACATGAGAAAATACAGTAGCAACTCTAATTCTGAAACACAGGATTCATTTCCTTTACTCTGAGAAACCTTCCTAAGTCAACAGGATGCTAGCACCAGAGAACCTAACATAATGGACCTAAGTTTTCTTCTACCTAAGCCATTTCCCAATATCTTTCTCTGTCTTTCTCTCTCATTCCAAGAACTTGTAAGAACTAAACTGATTTTAATCCTGGACAAAGAAACACACTGGATAAGAAATCATTTGAACTTGAAATACTACAACAATTATTAGACAATCTCTATGCTAATCAAAGTATAACCTACAAAAAAAGGCAAAAGAAAAGTAAAGGTAAAACCATGAGTCAGAATCCGGTTCATAAAATAAGTGACCTTTAGCTATGCCTCATTGGCATTTTCTCCTCACAAAATATGACCACTTATATAAGATACCATGAAATTATATACTTGTAATAGTTACTTTTGCTCTTTGCAAATGGAGCTGCTCAAACTAGAAATTAGAATAATATTTTGTATCTAAGTGCATGCTTTTTAAAAGAACCTAAAAGTGTGTTTAAATTTTACTATGACAATGAGAATAGAAAATTTAAACATACACACATGTACACACATGAAAACACACATATTTTTCCTTTAGGCTTCTTTCATAGAAAATTAAAAGAAACTGATATGTTGACTTTTTGCCCCCAATTGTAGTGATGCTGCAGACACCCCACAGAAAGTCACCGTCATTCTTCTATGTTTTCATCTGCGAGGCTTCAATGTTTGGGTAAAAGGTGGTACAAAAGACAATAACAGTGCATTTTCTTTTTACCTGGTCTTTTAACTGAATATATTTATTCCAAAAATGTTTCCGAGTTTTCTAGGTCTCTATTTGAGTATCATTAGAATGATACTGTATATTCTTCCAACAATTCATGTTTTGACTTCTGGTTTCCAGTCTGGCTCATAAGAAGACTAGAAGTTTCCACTCCAATTTAACAAGAAGAAAAAATAAAACGAACTGAAAAATATCAACAAATCTTCTTGGATCTATCAAAGAAATGAAATCACAGAATAAACTCTTGGCCCCAAAATTGGAGAGCAGCAGGCAGATTCAGAGAATCATAACCTCCCAGAACAGACAGTTATGAGCAGAAACCTCAGCAGGAGCCAGTGCTAGAGTAGGAAAACCTGAACTCTAATTGACAAATTGGTGGAGGCTCAGAGAGGACACATCTGAAAGTTAAAAACTCCAGGGATGCCCAGTCACCAGGAACTCCCACATTTTTAAGAGTATTACCACCAGGAGTTCTACCAGCTTCTCACAGTGAATATCAAAGAAAAATCCTCTCTTGCTTCCAGGAGAAGAAAGGGAAAATTAACCATTTAAAAATATGTAGAGTATTCGGTTCTCAACAGGGCTTACCCTCAGGAGAAACCATTTTACCAAGCCTAACCTGACTAGGGAAAGGAAAATGCCCAACTGTAGCCCTCTGTAGTCATCCCATCCCACATGATGCAGGGAAAAACTGAGAAGCATTGATAAAGTTCATCATTCAGGGGCACAAATTCATCAAGAGAATGAGACCTAATCATAGATTTATAGAATATTTCCCTTCTCCTTACACCAGTACCTTGCTAAAGGCCTCTTTACCACAGTTTCTTTTACCCTGTACATCAGATCACCTTTCAACAAAAAAATTTACAAGCCACTAAAAGCAAAAACACAGTTTTAAGTGATTGAGCAAGCATCAGAGCCAAAGTCAGATATGGCAGAAATGTCGGAATTATCTGACCAGGAATTAAAACAAACCACGATTACTATGCTAAGGGCTTTAATGGATAAAGTAGACAACATGCAAAGCAGATGAATAACTTCAGCAGAAATGGAAATTCTAAGAAATCTTTTCTAAATTATCAAAAAGACATTGTAGCAGAATTAAGCCATTGTAACAGAAATGAGGAAGACATTTGATGGACTCATTAGTAGAATGGACACAACTGAAGAGAGACCCTCTGAGCTTCAGGATATGATAAAAGAAACTTCCAAAACTGAAAAGCAAAGAGAATAAAGACTGAAAAATAAAAATAAAACAACCAGAATACAATATCCAAGAACTGGGGACATCTACGAAAGATATAACATACACATAATAGAAATACTAGAAGAAGAAAGAGAAAGGGGCAAAAGCAATATTTGAAATAATAATGACTGAAGATTTTCCTGAAATTAATGCCAGACAGCAAAGCATAGGTCCAAGAAAGCTCAGAGAACACCAAGCAGAAAAAATGCCCCCCAAAACACTTATGCCTAGGAATATCATATTCAAATTTCAGAAAAAAATACAGAGAGAAAGAGAGAGAAGAAGCCAGAGGAAAAAACACCCTACGTAAAAAGGAGAAAAATAAGGACTATAGCTAACTTCTCCTCTGAAGCCATGTAAGCAAAAAGAGTGAAGTGAAATATTTAAAATGTTGAGAGGAGAAAAACACCAACCTAGAATTCTGTACTCTGCAAAATTATCCTTTAAAATTGAAGGAGAAATTGAGACTTTTCCAGACAAACAAAAATGGAGGCAATTTGTTACCAATAGACAATACACTCCTGATGACAAACATAATCAAAGTAAGGGCTACCAAGAGGTAGAAGTTGTTCAGTCAAAGCAAAAGAGAACTGGTCAAGAGCAAAGGTCATGGCAACAAATTTTGAGGATTTTCAAGACATTTCATTTGTCAACTCTCTGGAGGGCCAAAAAGCAATAACATCTACTTATTTTGAGAGTATTTTGAGTAAGTTAGGAAAAGCTTTGGCACACAAATGCCAAAAAAATTTTACCAGACTTTTTTTCTCCACCATGACAATACTATTGCTCATTCTTGTCATCAAATGAGGACATTTTGTGACAGTTTCAGTGGGAATTCATTAGGCATTCACCAGACAGTTCTGAGTTGGCTCCTTCTGACTTTTTGTTCTCCAATCTTAAAAAATCTTTAAAGGATACCCATTTTATTCTTCAGTTAATAAGGTACAAGGGATTTCATTGATCTGGTTAAATTCCCAGGATGCTCAGTTCTTTCTGGATGAACTAAATGGCTGGTATCATCAGTTAGGAAAGTGTCTTGAGCTTGATGGAGTTTTTGTTGAGAAATAATATTTTTTAATCTTTTAATTCAATTTTCCACAAAGTTTTTAAAGTCCCCTTGTGTGTGTATTTGTATGCTTATGTACAAGCGAAATGAATAACAGCAATGATACAAAGAACAAGAGGGATACATTAATTTTTTATTACAAGGTATTTGCACTGATTGTAAAGTGGGATAGTGTTAGTTGAAAATGAACTTGGATTATCTGTAAATTTATTTTGCAAACTCTCGGTAAACCACTAAAAATATTAAAAAGTATAACTGATACACTAAGGGAGTAAATAGAATAATACAAAATGCTCAGTTAGAACTACAAAAGGCAGAAAGGTATAAAACAACAACAAAGAACAAGGGCAACAAACAATAGAGTAACAAGTATGATATATATTAAGTAAACGGTGTCAAAATAATTTTAAACACTAATGGTCTATATCTACCAATTAAAAAACAGATTGTCAGTGAATCACAACACAAACTGGGCAGGCATGGAGGCTCATGCCTGTAATACCAGCACTTTTGGAGGCCGAGGCAGGTGGATTGTTTGTGCCCAGGAGTTCAATACCAGCCTGGGCAACACGGTGAGACCCTGTCGCTACAAAAATAAATTTAAAATTAGCTAGGCATGGAGACACATGCCTGTAGTCTCAGCTTCTTGGAACGCTGAGGTGGGAGGATCACTTGAACCCAGGAGATTAAGGTGGTAGTGAACCATGATTGTGTCACTGCACTCCAGTTTGGACAACAGAGCAAAATCCTGTATCGGGGGGAGAGGGGGGGGACTCACTTTGAATATAAAGACACAAGTTGATTACAAGTAAAGGGATGGAGACCATTATACCATGCTAACACTAATCAAAAGTAAGTGAAAGTAGCTGTATGAATTTCAGACAGAATAAACTTCAGAGCAAATAATGTTATCAAGAACCAAGGGAGGCATTATATAATAATAAAGGGGTTAATAACTCAAGAAGACATAACAATCTATAACATGTATGTGCTTAATAACAGTGTATCAAAATACAAAATAGAACTGCAAAGAAAAATGAATAAACTTACTATTATAGTTGAAGACTTTAACACCTTTCTATCAGAAATGAAGAGATCCAGCAGTAGGAAAATTAGTAAGGACATAGTTGAATTCAACAGTACCATCAATCAACTGAATATAATTGACATCCACAGACTGTTTCATCCAACAACAGTAAAATACACATTCTTCTCAAGCTTACATGAAACATTCATCAAGATACATCACATTGTGGACCATAAAATACACCTGAACAAATTTAAAAGAAATTATACAATGTCTACTTTCAGACCACAATGGAATTAAACTAAAAATCAGTAACAGATAGCTGGAAAAGCTCAAACTATTTGGAGATTAAACAACACACTTTTAATAATATGGGTCAATAATAAAATATCAAGAAAAATATAAAAATTTTATAAACTAAATGAAAATAGAAATTCAATTTATCAAAATTTGAGGAATTCAGGAAAGCAATGCTTAGAGGAAAATTTATAGCACTAAAGACATATTTTAGAAAAAAAGAAAGATCTAAAAATTTATCCTCTAAGTTTCCATCTTAGGAAATTAGAAAATAAATTCAAAGTAAGCAGAAGAAATGAAATAAAACTTTAGAGCAGAAATTATTGAAATTGAAAACAAAATCAACAAAGAAAATTTTTTTAAAAAACACCAAGAGCTAATTCTTTGAAAAGATCAGCAAAATTATTAAGTCTCTAGCCAATCTCAGGGGAAAAAAGACAGAAAACACAAACTCCTAATATCATAAATGAAAGACTGGATTATAGATCCCCTGGATAATAAAAGAATACTAAAGAGAAACAATAAATAACATTATGCCTACAAATTTGATTACCTAAATGAAATGAACCAATTTTTTGAGAGACATAATCTGCCAAATGTCACTCAAAAAGAAGTAGAAAATATGAATAGGCCTAAGAGATGCCCATCAGTGCGCCATGTCAGTTTACCATTGCCATGGCAACACCTGGAATTTACTGCCCCTTTCCATGACAACTACCTGGTGACCTGGAAGTTACCACTCTTTTTCTAGAAATTTCTACATAATCTGCCCCTTAATTTGCATATAATGCAAGTGGGTATAAATATAAATGCAGCCCTGCCTCTCAGCTGCTGCTCTGGGAACACTGCCAATGGGGTAGCCCTGCTCTGCAGGGAGCACGACCTCTGCTGGTGATGTACACTGTCGCTTCAATAAAATTTGCTGTTTTAACACCACCAAAAAAAAAAAAAAAAAAAGAAAATATGAATAGGCCTATATCTATTAAAGAAATTGAAGAAATAACTTTCCAAAACAGAAAGCACCAGGCCCAGATTAATTCACTGATAAAATTTCCCAATTATTTAAAAGACGACATTATACATGTTATCTATACTTCTTCCAAAAGACAGAAGAGAGGAAATACTCCTAATTCATTCTTTGAAGTCAGCATTACCCTAATATCTGAAACATACAAAGACATTACCAAAAAACAGATCAATATCTCTCATGAACATACATGCAAAAATCCTCAAAATATTAGCAAATCAGATACAACCATATATAAAAAATTATACATCACAACCAAATGGAATTTGTCCCATGAATAAAAGGTTTATTTAATATACAAAAATCAGTTAATATTATCCATCACATCAACAGGCTAAAGAAATTATATAATATCAATAGGCATAGAAAAGTATTTAATAAAATCTAACATTTTTTATGAAAAAAACTCATAGCAAACTAGGAATAGGGGGAAACTTTCCCAACTTGATAAAGAATCTCTAGAAAAAAAAAATACCTTAGAGTTAACATCATACTTTATATTGAGAAATGAAAGTTTTCCCACTGAGATCAAAAGCAAGGGAAAATCCCTTCTCACCATCACTTTTCACATTGTACTGGAATTCTTAGGCAATGCAGTAAGACAAGAAAGAGTAATAAAAGGTATACAGATTGAGAATAAAGAAATAAAACTTTTTTGCTTATAGAAGACATGATTGTCTATGTAAAAAATCTGAAAATGTCAAGAATGAAACTACTGGAACTAATGGGAATTACAGCAAACTTTTAGGAGACAAGATTAGTATATAAATAGCCAACTACATTCTTATATACCAGCAATGAACATGTGGAATTTTTAATTAAAAATACTTTACAATCTATATTATCACTTTCCTCAAAATGAAATATTTCAGTATGAAACAAAATATGCAGATCTGTATGAGGAAAGCTTTAAAACTCTGTTAAAATATTTCATATGAAAACCAAACTAGGCCAGGCACAGTGGCTCACACTTGTGATCCCAGCACTTTGGGAGGCTGAGGTAGGCGGATCACGTGAGGTCAGGAGTTCAAGACTAGCCTGGCCAACATAGTGAAGTCATTGTCTGTACTAAAACTACAAAAAATTAGCCAGGTCTCGTGGCAGGCACCTGTAATCCCAACTACTTGGGAGGCTGAGACAGGATAATTGCTTGAACCCAGGAGGCGAAGGTTGTAGTGAGCTGAGATCGCGCCATTGCACTCTAGCCTGGGCAACAGAGCAAGAGTCTGTCCCCCACCCCCCCCAAAAAAACAAAAAAACAAAAAACACCTAGGTAAATGGAGAGAAAGTTCCTATTCACGAAAAGGAAGAATCAATATTGTCAAGACGACAGCTCTTCCCAAGTTGATTTATAAATTCAGCACAATCCTAAAACACCAGCAAGTCATTTTCTGGATATGAACAAACTTATTCTATAGGTTTTTATGGAAAGAACCAGAATAGCCAGAATGAGATCAGAGGACTGACATCACCCTACGAAAGAACAGACAAATAAGTTAATGGAACAGAATAGAAAGTCCACAAATAGTTCCACACCAATGGAGTCAACTGATTTTTCACAAAGGAACAAAGATAATACCATGGAGCAAAACTAATCTTTTTGATAAACGGTTCTGGAAAAATAACATACACATGCAAATAATCGAATCTGTACACAGACTTTACACCTTCACAAAAGTTTCCCCCCAAGGAGTCATAAACCTAACTATAAAACACAAAACCATAAAATTTCTAAAAGATAACGAGATAAAACTTAAATGACCCTGGGTATGGTGATGACATAAAACACCAAAAAAGCACAATCTAGGAAAGAAATAATTGATAAGCTGAACTTTATTAAAAACTTTGCTCTGTGAAAGACAACATCAAAAAAATAAGAGAAGCCACAGACTAGAAGAAAATATTTACAAAAGACACATCTGTTAAAGGAGAGATGTATAAATATTCTTTGTATATTTGTCCAAAATATACAAAGAATTCTTAAAATTCAACAAAAGGAAAAAACAAATGGACCAAAGACTTAAACAGATGCCTGCACTTTGATACATGAGTTTTGTCAAAACTCTAAGAATGTATACTACCCAAGAGTGAACTACCATGTAAACCATGGACCTTGAGTGATAAAAACGTGCCAATGTGATCAGCATTTGTAATACATGCACCACTCTGGTGTGGAATGTTGATAGTGGGAGAGGTTGTCCATACATGGGGACAGGTAGCATATGGGAACTTTCTGTATTTTCCACTCAATTTTGCTATGGACCTAATGTTGCAGTAAAAATAATGTTATTAATAAGAGGAGGATAAAATTAATGTTTTCTCCCTTACTGCTTACCTAACTATAGACAATATTTCACAGATAAAATTAGGACAGTAATTCTATGTCAATTGATTTTCACAAGAATTTTATTTTTCTTTCAAATCTAGTATTAAAGCAAACTCCTCAGTGACCACTGAATCACTTCAAAGTGATTTCAAAGAATTATAAATTAGACCATGTTGGCCAGTAGTCTCAGTAGTCTAAGAACCCTACTTATTATATGTGGTAGTAGAGCCTACGCACTACTATTTTTTGTAGTTCACTAAAGAAAGTATAGTCAAAGAGATTGTGGCAGAAAAACATTATAGTTATGAAGTGATTATCATACTTTCATACCATTGCTTTGGCTTCAAGATTGCCTAGTATTTGATTGAAATCCTTCAGCAGTGGAAAAGTTCCAGGTTACTCATTTCTTGCTGTTCTTGATTCAATATTCGAGTTTCTTAGATCCTATCAACTTTCAAGCAATAAGAAATATTTACAGTTATGAAAGCCAAAATCATTCACCTTCCACTAGGTTAATTTGCGAACAAAATGAACTTTAAAAAAAAAACAAAAAACAAAACAAGAAAAAGCCTGTATAAGAAACCATAGTGGAACTATAAGAAATGCAAATATATTTCGGCTTAGTATGGGTAAAGCATCACCATCTAGATCTCTGCATGTGGGTGGCTCAACCTAATACTGAAAAATACATATTTGTGTTTTCCCAGTGACCTTGAAATAGCAGAAAACACTACCAGCTTGGAAACATTTCTGTTTACAACTCACCACACTGGGAACTACAGGGATTTACAAGGTCAGGATGACAGGCATGTCATGTATTTGCATCATGTTTGAAATGTTAGTGGCATATCACACACATGGCTGGCATATTCATGTTGAAATATTCACCTCAGTTCTTTCTGTCAAGCATGGTAAGTACAGGCAATATGACTCTCAGATGTAGATAGTAAAAGAGCCTTCCTCTTCTAGCTAGTCTGCTCAAAGACCATGAATTCATGCCTCTAGAATGCAGTCACTTTGAAACCTTCGGTGATTCTGTGTTATAGCTCAATGTACTCATTGCTTGTCCATTTGTTAAAACCAGTGACCATGTTTAGGAATGAACAGAAGCATGAGTTCAATTTTTAGCCACCGATGTGGTAAGATTTAAACAGTTTATATCTTAGTTTATTATCTCCCAAATCTATTCACCCCTACAACATGTTACAGTTTTATAACCTGGCCCCTAAGTTCTTCAGATTACCTTGTTTGGGTAATGTAACTTCATAGAGCCCCAAGAAGATAGTGTACAGGTCAGGTAGATTACCAGTGGGAGAAAAAAAAAAATACTGGAGGATAAAGTGTGGTTCTGGAAGGCTGTCCCAAAAGGGATGTCTCCATGATAACAAGCCTGAATGTTCTAGACTGACTAAAGCAAAGTGAAGGTACTAAAAGGGAGTGGAGAAATCATCAAAATGCATTTTGCTTCTTTTATAATCTTGTTGATTTTTCCAAGGGCTACTTAGTAAACTGGCATTTCAAGAATTCTGCAGATTATTGATTTTTAAAGCACTAAGTCTTGAACTTCGAGAATTGAAGAAGAAAACTGTACAGCGGTGGTAATTCATGGAAGTTCTTAAAAAGACAGCAAGAAGTTGAGTGTTTATAAATGCCTGTACTTAGTTGCTACTTTTCCTAATGAAAACACTTTCAGAGGCTCCTTGTTTCTTATGACAATCAGTCTGAATTCCTTTCTTGGCTTTTGGACATTCATAACCTGGTTCCGAATATATTTTCCCCATCCCAAATCTTTCCTCCACTTGTACCCACATAACTATGCTCAAAGTGTCCACTACTTTTAGAACACCTTTATGTTACCATTTATCCACCAATTTTCAAGAAATAGCTTAAGACACACCTCCATAAAGCCTCCCACATCTATAAAATTTTCCACAAATTTATCTAGTATTTAATCTGATCAAATAATCTAGCCTCATAATTATAGTTATTAACAACATAGGCTCTACAAATACAGAAAAATGCTACAATTGGTGAATCTAAATGATGTTATATGAGTGTTTACTGTATTATTCTTAGCACTCTTCTGTAGAGTTTTAAATTTTTTTTCAAAAATTTGGGAAGGAAACGTAAGTCAGACAGCCTATTTTCAAATGCTGGTGCTGAAATCCACCCTGATATTTCCTTGAGCAAGATCTCTCTGTGCCTCAGTTCTTTTGTAAAATGACAATTATGGTGCCTACACCAAAGGGTTCTTGTGATCATCAGATGAGATAAGAGCTATTAAAAGTTTTGTACAATATTGGCAAAATAAGTTATTTAATAGTTATAATTGTCACTGTACGTGATACAATATAAGAATGATTAATAATTAATTCTCTGCAGTCATATGACCATACTCATGTCCCAACTCCACCACTCTTTAGCTATGTGACTGTGCATAAATGCTGAACTTCTCTGAACCTTGGTTCCTTTTTCTAAATTGTTAATACTATATATGGGTGGGGGACTTTTTTGATGATTAAAAAGTTAACATACTTAGAGGATTTAGCACAGTATCTGGAAGATAAGCAATCAAAATCTGTTATCTCTATTGATCCTATAATAGTTCTTGAGGATAGTATTTAAAACCTTTTTATCATGGCAAAGTCTAACTTCCTTTAACTACTTTACTGAGGCATAATTGACATCCACACAGCTGTATATATACTTGATGTATACAACTTGATGAACAAATTAAATTTCTTAAAGATCTATGTATCCAAATATGACATATTAAGTAAAAGGCAGAGCATTTAACAGTTATTTGATATGTATTACTTGCCTCACAACCTGACTGGACTCATTTCTCCTATCTTAAAGAGGAAAGCCAGAAAGTATCGAATTTTCATATTGTAGAAAGTCAAAGCTAGGTAAATGTGAAAAAACCTGTTTTTTTGTTTTTTTTTTCTCTCGCTCTGTCACCCAGGCTGGAGTGCAGTGGCACGATCGGGGCTCACCGCAAGCTCCGCCTCCCAGGTTCACACCATTCTCCTGTCTCAGCCTCCTGAGTAGCTGGGACTACAGGCTCGTGCCCCCACCCCCGGCTTTTATTTTTTATTTTTTATTATTTTTTATATTTATTTTTTGATATTTTTTAGTAGAGACGAAGTTTCACCGTGTTAGCCAGGATGGTCTTGATCTCCTGACCTCGCGATCTGCCTGCCTCGGCCTCCCATAGTTCTGGGATTACAGGTGTGAGCTACCGCGCCCGGCCAAAACCTACTCTTTTTAATTGGCATAATGAGTAACTTGCTGAAAGATTATGTTCTTAAATATTTATTGCAGTGAATTGAACAATTCGAAAATAAATACTCTATTAACATTGTTTTTTAAATGGTGAGGAGAGAGGGTCAGAGTAATACCCCGTCTGGGGTCAGGAAGATAACAACATCCGTGTAGCAGGAATAACAAGTAGTTTTACTCTATGTGCCCACCATGATGGGAGGCCGTTGCCTGCTTTTAGTGCTGAAAGAGATTTGGGACTCATTAAGAAATGAGTGCTCATATTCATGAGTATTAATTAAGATAATGTTATCTGCTAGAACAGATAAACTGCGAACTTTCAGTGGCATAACACAATTGAGGATTATTTATTGCCATTACAATGTCCTAAAATGGGTGATCCTGAATGACAGGGGGAGGAGCATAGGGCACTCACTGCCCCATGAAGTCACCGAAGGACCCAGATGGAATGGATGAAGGTTTACCCATCTTTAATATGTATCTCTTGTGCTTTCAGTGTAAGAATTATAAATTAGAAAAATCTGGAGTGTCTAAAAGCACTATGACCTCTGAGGTTTATTTTTTAATTTTTTAAATTTATTTTTGAGAGGGAGTCTCAGGCTGCCCAGGCTAGAGTGCAGTGGCACAATTTAAACTCACTGCTATCTCTGCCTCCCAGTTTCAAGCAATTCTCCTGCCTCAGCCTCCAGAGCAGCTGGGATTACAGGCATGCACTACCATGCCTGCCTAATTTTTGTATTTTTAGTAGAGACAAGGTTTCACCATGTTGGCCAGGCTGGTCTCAAACTCCTGACCTCAAGTGATCTGCCCGCCTTGGCCTCCCAAAGTGCTGGGATTACAGGCATGAGCCACCATGCCCAGCCTATTTTTTTTATTTTATTTTTTTATTTTTAGAGATGCGGTCTCACTCTGTCACCCAGGCTGGAGTATGGTGGCTCAATCATAGCTCACTGAAGTGGTGAACTTCCAGGCTTAAGTAATCCTCCTGCCTCAGCCTCCTGAGGAGCTGGGACTACAGATGTGCACTACCATGCCTGGCTGGCCTCTGAGATTTTTGAATGAAGTAGATATACTTTGAGAAGATTAGTGACAGCTGAATGTCTTTTGCTTAGAGAGTAGTTTTGGCTCTGTAAACCAGAAAACTAGAAACAAGTATGAGTAGAAGTGGTAAAAAAAAAAAAAAAAAAAAAAAAATTACAAATAACACTTCTAAGCCTTAGCTTTAGGCCCAAGAGACACAGAAAACTAGTAAGTTCGTATTTCCTTCTAGATTATGAAGCTCAATGGACAGTAAAAAGTATAAGGTGGTACTCGTATAGAACTTCACTATTTTGTTGTTTCTCTTAAGTAATTTTATTGTAGTGGCCAGTGCAGAAGATTCTATGCCCTGAGTGGAAGGCTCATAAATCAGCTTTAAATAAAGTCTCACTTTATTTGCATAGTTGAGAAATAAACTACCTTTTTTTTGGGATTTTACAGCATTACAAGCACTGGACAACTTCTAATCCCTCTGGAAAATACACATAGCATCATAGAAGCTTGTTGTTAAGGGAACCATTTTCATCCTTTTCAGGCCAATGAAACAGACCTTTCCTGTACTTGGAAACACTGGGAAAGTAGCTCTCATGCTTCTGCCTACCCAGCTCACTTGCTCCTCCTAAGGGAAAAGACATTGTTTGTCTGGCTAATGAGATCAGGAAAGTGCAGATACATAGCCTTGAGCTTGGGCCTCTAGTTTAGGATAATCTATTCTTAGAGTTCTCAACCTTGAGGGACAAGATGGGATAGGGGTAAGATGGCCTGTGGTTCTGACTGTGACTTGTAAGCCATTTAATTGAGTGAAATATGCTATAGGGAAGCCCTATTATAGTCATATTTTTAATCCATCTTTTCTAATTCAACTATCATCAGTAAAACCTGTATTTTGATATTTATTTTCCTGACTCTTGTGCATATTTCTCAACTGCTTCTTAAACATAAAGGGAGAGGGTGCCATTTATTGGCCCTCAACTCCAACAGTTACCAAGATTGCTATTTCTTCCCCAAATCATTTCTAGCTTATTCTATTGCTTTTATGGCTCTAAATAATAATAACTCTAACATCTGCAGCAACTTTAATATTATTCTCACAGAGTCTCCGAAGAATGTAAAGGAAACAGCGGGGAAAGCAGAGTATTGAATATTTCATTTTGGTGAGATCCAGCGGCTTGATTTCCCTGTAGACCTATATTCTTTTAAACCTGCAATATTAGTATTAGCAAAGTCGAGGTGACAAGGAGATACATTTAAATGCAGAAAGCCATAGTCTCTTCAGTGAACATTCCTGAGTAGTTTCATCTTCTACCTCTTCCTCATACCAAACCAAAGAGGATTAGATGAAGTATATTTTTATGTTACATTGTTGGCCTCTAGAATGTAACTTGACCCTTTGGCCTATTTCATCAGGGCCATAAGCATTGATGGAATGCAAGAAATAGTAATAAAGCCATAAGGCTGAATGAGGATCTGCTACAAATAGTCGACTTGTTTTACACGTAAACACAATGATCAGTTTTGATTGGTAAACTAATTAGATTGGGGGTGAAACAAGATGGCTAAATAGAAGCCTCCAGCAATCATTCCCCCTACAATCCATCGCAGGAACACCAAATTGAAAAAAACTATCCACACAAGAAATTACCTACATAAGAACCAAAAATCGAGTGAGCAATCACAGTACCTGGTTTTGACAACATATAAGCCAAGAGTCACTGAAGAGAGTACAAAAGAGTCTTGAGTTTCCTACAGCACCCCTCCTTCATCCCGTGGCAGCAGCCGTGTGGCATGGAGAAAGAATGCATGCTTGGGGGAGGGACATAGAATTGACTGTGTGACTTTGCGTTGGAACCCAGTGCTGCCCTGTAACAGTGGGAAGCAACACAGGGCAGAATTCGGCCAGTGCCAATGGAGAAAGCATTTAGACCAGACCTAGCCGGAGGGGAATCATCCATCCCAGCAGTAGGAACCTGAGTTCTGGATAGCCCACCACTGCAGGCTAAAGGGCTCTGTGGTTATACATAAATTTGAAAGGAAATCTACACCACAAGGACTGCAGTTCCTGGGCAAATTCTGGCGCTGTGCTGAGCTTGGAGCTAGTGGACTAGGGGTACATGCAACCCAGTGAGACACTCACTGTGAAGGCCAAGGGGGTGCTTATGTGGCCTCACCCCCAACCCCAGGCAGGACAGCTCACAACACCAGGAGAAACTCCTTTTGCTTTTGAAAAGGAGAGAGAAGAGTAAAGAGAACTTTATATTGCAAATTGGATACTAGTTTAGCCACAGTAAAATAAAATACCAAGTGGAGTCCTGAAGTTCCCATTCCAGGATCTAGCTCATGAATGACATTTCTAGACCCATCCTGGCCCGAAGAGAACCCACTATCCTGAAGGGAAGGGCATAGTCCTGGCAGGATTTACTATCTGCTGACTTAAGAGTCCTTGAGCTTTGAATAAACATCAGTGGTAACTAGGCAATGGTTACCACAGTCCTTGGATGACACCCAGTATTATGCTGGCTTCAGATATAACTCAACACAGTTCCAGTGGTAGTAGCCATACACATGCCTGAATCACCCCTGCCCCCAACTCCAGGCAGTTCAGCAAGGAAAGAGAAACTCTGTACGTTTAAGGGAAAAGTAAAAGAAGAGAACAAGAGACCCTGATAGGTAATCGAGGGAATTCTCCCAGATCTTACCCAAGCCCACCAACATGTTACCTCTATGAGTCTACAAGAACCACAGCATTACTAGGCTTGGGGGGCTCCCTAATAGAGACATGGCTGCAGTGACCAAAGACTTAGATCCCAACACTCAATTCTCTTTGAACACTTGGAAATTTCTCTCAAGAAGAATGTGTGCAAATAAGTCCAGACAGCAAAGATTAGAATAAATACTTATTTCTTCAATGTGCAGGCATTAACAATATCCACAGTCATCAAGACCTTCCAGGAAAACATGACCTCGACTAACGAACTAAGGCATCAGTGACCGATCCCAGAGTAACAGAGATATGTGACCTTTCAGACAGATAAATCAAACTGGCTGTTTTGAGAATTCTGAACAAAATTCAAGATAACAGAGAGGGAATTCAAAATAAAATATAATGAAGATATTGAAATAACTTTTAAAAATTAAGTAGATATTCTGGAGCTGAAAAATTCAACTGACAAACTGAAGAAAACATTAAGTCTCTCAAAAGAAGAATAGATCCAGCAGAAGAATTAGTAAGCTTGAAGACAGTCTATCTGAAAATACACAGTCAGAGAAGACAACAGAACAAAAAATAAAAACAATGAAACATGAAACATGCCTATACGATCTAGAAAATAGCCTCAAAAGGGCAAATCTAAGAGTAATTAGCCTTAAAGAGGGAGTAAAGAGATTGGAGTAGACAGTTTATTCAAAGAGTTAATAACAGAGTTCTTTCCAAGCCCAAGATATCAATATTCAAATACAAGAAGGTTATAGAACACCAAGCAGATTAAACCCAAATATGACTACCTGCAGATATTTAATACTCAAACTTCCAAAGGTAAAAAATAAAGAAGGGATCCTAAAATCAGCAAGAGAAAAAAACTAACATATCCAATATTATGGCAGCAGACTTTCCAGTGAAAACTTAATAGGGTAGGAGTGACATGACATATTTAAAGTTCTGGAAAAAAAAAAAAAAAAAACCCGTTTTATCCTAGAATGTCATAACCAGTGAAAGTACCCTTCAAACATGAAGGGGAAATAAGAATTTTCTCAGAAAAAAGGTAAGGCACTACATCAACAAATATTTTCTACCAGAAATGCTATAGGGAGTTCTTCCAAGAAAAAGATGTTAACAAGCAATAAAAAATTATCTGAAGGTACAAAACTCACTAGTAATAGTAAGTACACAGACAAATACCAAATATTATAACACTAATTGTGGTGTGTAAACTACTCATACCTTGAATAAGAACACTAAAAGATAAACCTATCAAAAATAATAACTACAAAAACTTTTGAAGACATTTCTATTTATCAGATATAAATAGGAAAAAAAAGTTAGAAGCTGGAGAGATACAGTTCAAGTACAGAATTTTTATTGGCTTTCTCTTTCCTTATTTGTTTGCTTTTGCAATCAAAGTTAAGTTGTCATCAGTTTAAAATAGTACATTATAAGCCTCATAGTAATCTCAAATAAAAAAATCATGTGATATACAAAATATCAAAAGCAAGATATTGAAACATATTACTAGGGAAAAATAAGAAGTTGGATGGATGGATGGATGGATGGAAGGAAGGAAGGAACCACAAGACAACCAGAAAACAAATGACAAAAGGGCAGTAGTATGTCCTTACTTATTAATAATAACATTGATTGTAAGTGGACTAAACTCTTCAATCAAATATCATAGAGTGGCTGAATGAACAACAACAACAAATCCCCCTCCCCAAATATCTGTTTCCTATAAGAAACATATTTCATCCGTAAAGACACATAGAGACTGAAAATAAAGTGATGGAAAAAGATAGTCCATACAAAACCACAAAAGAGCAGGAGTACGAATACTTAGATAAAATATATTTCAAGGAAAAAAACTAAAATGAGACAAAGAAGGTCATCATATAATGAAATATGGGTAAATTAAGCAAGAAGATATAAAAATTTTAAATATATATGCACCAAACATTGTAGTAGGTATATACATTGGAGGAGGCATATAAAGCTATTATTAGTGCTAAAGAGATAGACCACGATATAATAATAGATAGAGATTTCAACATCTAACTTTGAGCACTGGACATATATTTCAGACAGAAAATAAAGAAACATCAGACTTAATCTTCACTATAGACCAAATGGACCTAATAGATATTTATAGAACATTTCATCCAATGGCTGCAGAATGCAAATTCTTCTCAGCACATGGATCATTCTCAAGGATAGAGCATATGTTAGGCCACGAAAAAGTCTTAATTTTTTTTTAAATTGGAAATCAAGTCTCTTCTTTGACCATAATTGGATAAAACTAGATATCAATAACAAAGAACAATTTTGGAAACTATACAAACACATGGAAATTAAACAACATGCTCCTGAAGGACCAGTGGGTCAATGAAGAAATTAAGAAGGAAATTGAAAATTTTCTTGAAACAAATGATAACCGAAACACAAAACAGCAAAAATATATGGGAAGCAGCAAAAGGAGTACCAAGAGGAAAGTTTACAGCAATAAGTGTCTACATCAAAAAAGTAGAAAAACTTCAAGTAAACAACCTAATGATACATCTTAAAGAACTACAAAAGCAAGAGTGAATCAAACCTAAAATTAACAGAAGAAACAATAAAGCAGAGCAGAAATAAATGAAATTTAAACAACAATATATAAAAAGTCAACAAAATGTATCAACGATAACTGTTTTAGTTTTATTAGTCTAACTAAAACAATTTTTATTAGTTTTTGCTTTTCTTGTTTGCTTTTGCGATCAGGGTTAAGTTGTCATCAGTTTAAAATAACAGGTTGTAAGATGTTATTTGCAAGCCTCATGGTTATCTCAAATCAAAACCCATGTAATGGATACACAAAAGGAAGTTGAAAAATTATTTTCAATTTCTCTAGTTAGGACTTCCAGTACTATGTTTTCAAAAATTTGGTTTTTTTAAAAGATAAACAAAACTGACAAACCTTTATCGAGAACAACTAAGAAATGAAGACAGAAGACTTAAATTTAAAAAAAAAATCCAGAGATAAAAAGATATTGTAAATTAAATTTAAAGGATCATTAGACACTACTATGAGAAACTACATGCCAATAAATTGGAAAATATAGAAGGAAAGGATGTACTCCTAGACACATACAACCTACCAAGACTGAACCATGAAGAAATCTAAAACCTGAATAGACCAATAACAAATAATGAAATTGAAGCCACTGGAGCCATAGTAAAAAGTCTCCCAAGAAAGAAAAGTCCAGGACCCTATGCTGAATTTTACCAAATGTTTAAAGAATAACAAATACCAATCCTACTCAAACTATTCTGAAAAATAGAGGGGAAGTGAATACTTCCAAAATCATCTAGAAGGCAGGCCAGTATTATGCCAATACCAAAACCAAAGACACATCAAGAAAAGAAATCTCACTGATGAACATCTATGGAAAAAAATTCAACAAAATGATAAACACTGATGCAAAAAATTCAACAAAATCCTACAAAACAAATTCAATGACACATTAAAAATATCATTCATCATGACCAGGTAGAATTTATCCCATGGATCCAAGGATGGCTCACCATACGCAAATCAATCTATGTGATACATCATATCAACAGAAAGAAGGACAAAAACCGTATGATCGTTTCAATTGCTTCCAGAAAAGCAAAGCATGTGATAAAATTCAGCATTCCTTCATGACGAAAACTCTCAAAAAACTGAGTATGGAAGGAATATACCTCAACACAGTAAAAGACATATATGACACGTAGAGCTAGTATCATACTGAATGGGGAAAAACTGAAAGTCTTTCCTCTAAGATGCGGAACAAGGCATGGATGCCCACTTTCACCACTGTTACTCAACATGGTACTGGAAATCCTAACTAGAGCAATTAGATAAGATAAATAAAGGGCACTGAAGTTGGAAAGAAAGAAGTCAAGTTATTCTTGTTTGTAGATTGTATGATCTTATATTTGGAAAAACCTAAAGACTCCACCAAAAACTATTACCACTGATAAACAAATTCAAAGTTGTAAGATACCAAATCAAAATACAAAAAGTTATTAGCATTTCTATGTACTAACAGTGAACAATCTGAAAAAGAAATCAAGAAACAAATCCTATTTACAATAGCAATAAATAAGATAATATACCTAGGAATAAACTTAACAAGAAGTGAAAGATCTCTATGATGAAAACTACAATATATTTCTTCAGGAAAGTGAAGATGACAAACAAAGGGAAAGACATTTTATGTTCACAGGATTAGAGGGATCAATAGTGCTAAAATGTTCATACTACCCAAAATAATCTACAGATTCAGTGCAATCTCTGTCAAAATACCAATGACATTCTTCACAGAAGTAGGAAAAATAATCCTAATTAGGACCACAGAAGACCTAGAATAGCCAAAGCCATCCTGAGAGAAAACAACAACAACAACAACAAAACACACACGCACACACACACACAAAAACATCTGGAGGAATCACATTATCTGACTTCAAATCATACTACAGGGCTATAGTAACCAAAACAGCAAGGTATTGGCATAAAAACAGACACACAGACCAATGGAACAGAAAAGCAAACCTAAAATAAATCCACATATCTACAGTAAACTCATTTTCAACAAAGGCGACAAGAACATGCACTGCGAAAAGGACACTCTCTTCAATAAATGGTGCTCAGAAAACTGAATACCCATATGCAGAAAAATGAAACTAGACCCCTATCTCTCACGATATACAAAAATAAAATCAAAATTAATTAAAGACCTCAAACTATAAAACCACTACCTGAAAACATTGGGGAAGCTCTCTATGATGTTTGTAATGGATGTAAAGATTTGTTGAGTCGTACCCTGCAAGCACAGGCAACCAAATCAAAAATGGACAAATGAGATCACAACAAATTAAAAAGCTTCTGCATCGTAAAGGAAACAACCAACAAAGTGAAGAGACAGCCCACAGAATTGAAAAAAATATTTGCAAACTTTTCATCTAACAAGAGATTAATCAGAATATATAAGGAGATCTGCTCAAATTATATAATAAAAATTCTAATAATATAATTGAAAAATAGGCAAGAAATCTGAATAGACGTTTCTTTAAAAATCACATACAAATGGCAAACAGGGTATGAAAATGAGTTCAGCATCACTGATCAGCGAAATGCAAATCAAAAGTACAATGAGATATCATTTCACCCCAGTTAAAATGGCTTTTATCCACAGACAGGCAATAATGGATGCTGGTGAAATATAAAGGGGAACACTGTTAGTGGGAATGTAAATTATTATAGTCATGATGTAGAATAGTATGGAGTTTTCTCAAAAAACTAAACATAGAGCTACTGTATGATCTAGCAATCTTACTGCTAGGTACATACCCAAAATAAAGGAAATTAGCATATCAAAGAGATATGTCTATACTGTTTATACTCAAAGAGTTTATTTCTATACTGTAGTATACCTGCACTCCCATGTTTTTTGCAGTACTATTCACAATAGCCAAGATTTGGAATCAACCTAACTATTCATCAACAGATGAATGGATAAAGAAAATGTGCTACATATACTCAATGGAATAGTATTCAGCCATGAAAAGAATGAGATTCTGTAATTTACAACAAGATGGATGGAATTGGAGGACACTTGTTAAGTGAAATAAGCCAGGGTCAGAAAGACAAACTTCACATGTTCTCACTCATTTGTGGGAGCTAAAAATTAAAACGATTAAACTTATGGAGACAGTAGAATGACAGTTATCAGAGGCTTGGAGGGGTAGTGAAGAGGGGGGAAAAGAGTGGGGATACCTAATGGGTTAAAAAATATGGTTTGAACAAATAAGCTCTAGTATTTGACAGCACAAGAGGGTGACTACAATTTATTTTACATTTTAAAATAACTAAATACTATAATTGGAATACTTGTAACACAAATAAAGGATAAATACTTGAAGTGATGGATACCCTATTTGCCCTGATGTGATTACACATGGTTTGCTTGTATCAAAATCTCATGTACCCTATAAAAATATGCACCTACTATGCACCCCTAAAAATTAAAAATGAAAACTACTTAGATGAAGAAATTTGCTGTTAATATTGCTTCTACTTATCTTAACCTTTTCATATTTGGTAAACTTAGATCCACGTCCTTAACACTAATCTGTGGAGGAAAATAAAATTCTTCTCAAACCTATTGTGTGAACTAGCATTCCTATCAACTGAGAACTTTTATATCTTTGCTTTTTCTTCATTCAGCTATAAATTATCTCATATGTTCCTCCTTATACACTGAATAAATGGCACAATCTAAGAGTTTTCAGGTTGTGCTGAAAACCAACCAACCAAGCATAAAGCATATATTTTAATTGTAACAGGCTGCACGATTGTAAGCCTGCTGTCCCTGGAGGTGGTCACCCACCGTAGTCTAGTTTGGCCCGAAAGAGAAAACAGAAAAATGTGGGATGAGGGGTGGGAAGGCAGTGAATTTCACAACGAAGGCAATCCCTTACTCTACATTACAAAGGAGAAAGTAGAAAAGCCTCCCTTTTTAATGTGAGTAGCCACACTGTTTCATAGTTTCAGTTCTTAAAAAAAAACAACAAAAAACTCAATACACCTTTTAGCGATTGCTTTTCCCAATCCTCTAGGATTTGTTTAAAAAGTAATCAAACCTAATTAAAACAATCTGCTTTACTGCCAGAGTGGCCCTTCAATGCCCTACAAAAACCAGAGATTGCTCAGAAAGGGGCTAGAAAACAGAAGGAAACATGGAGCTTTGCAGCTCTTCATATGCGAGAAATTGAGAAGGAAGAAAGGTTAATGTTACTGAAGAAACTTGGAGACTAAGGACAGGTGTTAGGACTGGAGGCAAGAGTCGAGACTGTGGGAGATTGTGTGCCTGGAATTAGGGGCTCTGCTGGTCTCGGAAGATCCAGCCTGCAGCCCTGACCTATTTGCTCCATGGGAGTGACCGTGTTATTACTTGCAGTTTAGTGTGTCAGCCTTCATGCTTACTGAACCCTGGATGCTGAAGGGTAGAGACTGTGTGACAAACCCGGATTCCTTAAATTGGTGGTTTAATTTTCCTGCTGCTCTCTAGAGAGTTTATTTCTATACTGTAGCATATTTATTATGAATATTAAGTGATAAAACTGGCTGTATTTGAGAAAAGAATCATGCCTACTGAAGACTTCATGTTAATTAGCTGCAAATAAAGTCCAAACGTCTCTAGAAAACCAAATGCTTTACATTCTAATTCTATCAGCTGTTTGGTTTCTGTTTTCTCATTCCCACACAGCCACCGGGTGAAGAAATTTCTCTATTAATATACGTAATAATCTTTTCAAAGTTGTTCTTTATGCCTCTCCCTTCCTTAATTTAAAAACATATAGGAATGTTCTTGCTATTGCTGGGAAAACAGGCACATGTACCACAAAATTTTATGAAAGCATTATATTTCATTTTAACTGGTAATTTGACACTTTATCTCCAAAAGTATTTTCTGTGATCTAAGCTCAACACAAAAGCCCCAAAGATAAAATTTTACCCTGATGTAGTTATTCCACACAGTATGCCTATATCGATGCATCTAACATACCCATAAAAACATACACCTACTATGTAGTCATAAAAATTAAAAATTAACAAGAGGGAAACAGCAAAGGACACAGTGTGTGTATGTGTGTGTTGCTGTCGGGGATGCAGGGAATATAGGAGAGGCATAGGGAAGGGGAATATGGTAAAGGGAAAGAAAGTGTGTTGGAAAACATCTCACCCAGGAAAACTGCCTTTGAGTAATAGCAGTAGTCATAAACATAGTCAGGAAAGGATATCACAAGTTAGATGTCCTCAAGTTCATTTGTCTTTAGAAGGTAACATCTTTAAATTAGAGAAAATAAAAGTATTCTAAACGAGACTGCACAATTAGAAAGTAAAACAGGACTTTTAAAAACGGTTAAAAAAAAAAACCTGTAAAAAAAAAAAAAGTTCATGTATGTATCAGCCCTTTTAAAATCCCAGATACATGGTTGAATCACTTTCATTCACAGAGACTTTCAGCATAAAATGTTCAGTAAGATGTACTTTAGAATTTCAAAACTCTGGCTATTATGTGCTAAGTTATAAAAAAAGTTTATTCTTTAGTCAACTACAGGTTTGAAAAATTATTTACTTAACACACTGTAGCAAGAGGAATTGGTAAGAATGACTAGTCCCTGTTGGTGAGGCAGTGACAATTTGGTAGGTAGTCCTCTTCATGTTCCAGGCAATCAACCTTTTGGAGGTGTATTAGTTTATTCTTATGCCGCTAAAAAGAACTGCCCAAAACTGGGTAATTTACAAAGGAAAGAGGCTTAATGAACTCACAGTTCTGCATGACTCGGGAGGCCTCAGGAAACTTACAATCATCAATCATTGCAGAAGGTGAAGGGGAACCAAGACACCTTCTTCACAGGGTGGCAGGAAGGAGAATGAACTCAGGAGGAACTAACAAACACGTATAAAACAATCAGATCTAATGAGAACTCATTCACTCTCACGAGGACAGCACGGGGGAAACTGCCCTCATGATCCAATTACCTCCACCTAGCCTCTTCCTTGACACGTGGGGATTATGGGGATTATAATTCAAGATGAGATTTAGGTGGGGACACAAAGTCTAACCATTTCAGGTTGTTTAGCTGTTTGGTTGTTTTTCGATTGATTGCTTTCACCCCTTGTTATGCAATATGAAAATTCACACAATCTCAACACCCATGAGATTATGAGGCTTCACCTGTTTGTAGGTACAAATGAAATTACACTACACCAGAAAAACTGAAGTGTTCTTAATACCTACCACCTGTTGGGGATCTGGAACCCAGATCCACTTTATCATCTTTTCCCAATCTCACAGCTCCTGGTGTGCCTCAGCCTGGGCCTCTCTTCTCTGCCCTGAGGGTGTCAGGCAGCTGCTTACCATTCACTGGTCTCTGTCAGGAGTCCAGTCCTGCCCCAGCCAGAGATGGCTTCCTGTGGACTTAAACTTTAAGAGCTCCCTCAGGCCTAGGCTCCTCATTCTAACACTAGGTACTCCTGTCCCTTACTTCCTCTCTTATGCAAGACAGACAGCTCTTTTACAAGGCCTGACTGAAGCCCCAAATTTCAGGGAAGGGAAGTACCCACAGAGCTGAATTCACAGCAGACTAGAGATGGGTGTTCTGAGAGGTCCCAGCACCAGGTCATTGCTTCAAGGCTGACTCTTTGTCTCAGTGGTAAGGGAAATTAGTTTTGTTCCCAAACTTCTTCAAATTGGCTAGATTCTTCAGAGACAAGACCCAAGCAAATAATCCTAAAGAGATGAAGGTATCACCTCCTCACCTCCAGACTAAGATTTAAGATTTATTTCCTGTCTCAAAATCTACTTCATCCCAGGAAGGCAGACACTGGTGAGCTCTACTCTCATATGAACAGATTCTTACCTCACAATTTCAACAGAGCGGTCATAGGAGAACACCATCGTCCTGCTTTACAAGTGAGGCACACAGATAGCAGAGAGTGGGGAGACTGGAGAAGCCAGAGAAGTTGCTTTTTTGTATCCCTTGCTTCCAAGTTACCAAGAAAAACTGATTGCCCCTTTAATTTTCAAAGTTTCACAGATTTGGGGTTTCAGTCTTTAGCTTATAACATAAAGGGCTGTTTTATGGTCTTTCCTCCAGGATAAAGTGAGAGTCACTCCTGTATATCTTTTCCAAAGTCTCGGGGTCTCAGAGCCTGACCACCTCCAAGAAGCTACTTAATATAAGACACAAGATATAAACTGTATTCTATAGGCATCTAAATCCAGACTAAGAAAATAAACTGTTTTTCCCAAAGCAGCAGCCTACAGAAATGCTATTCTGCCTACTACACAAATGACCTTTTCCATGATCATGCAGAACAGTTTAGCTCCTTATAGCTACAGCTTCTCAAACACCTCCTTTTCTAATTACGACCTGTGATTTAGATTTGCATAACTGAAAGGCGCACGCAATGATTTGCCGTAGAATTTAGAAATAGTCTGCATCAACACTGTGTTCAATTCTCAACTTCTAGAAAAACAGAAGAACTGCTTGCAGTTTTGAAATGACCTTTTTCACAGGTTCTGTCACTCCCATCAATGTTTCCAATAGCTTGGGACCAAGCCTTTGCCAAATTCAAGCTCACGTGCTTTTGAACACTCCCTTCAGCAGTCTGTGCAAAAAGCTAGCCCCCAAACGGAAGCTCAACCCTGAGGTGACAGCAGTGGAGTCACTTTTATGTATATCTTTCTTCAGAAATTGCTGTCTTTTCCTTATATAGTCAGAAAGTAACCTTTCAAGAAGGTACCCAATCTCATGTCAGTTCAATAATTATAATAACAATAACAATTACTATGTGCCATGCCCTGTTGCAGGTACCCCCACATATTGACTTGTTGACTTAGTCTTCCAAACAATAGCATGACATGTGTACTAAACACACACATATGTACACACTCACATGCAAACACATTGAGAGACTAGGGCCCATTGTATAGGCAAGAGAGATGATATGACTTGCCCAGATCATACAGAAAGTAAAAGTGGCAGAACAGGAATTTACTAAGACTGGTTCCAGAATTGATCTCTTAGTCACTCCTCCCCATTGCCTTATGCAATAGGATATCATACTATTTTTCACAGATGCCCAATTGTAAAAGTGGCTATATTGACTTAAGGTGTTTCAGCCATGATCCCCCTCATTTACTTTCTCCATAAGGCTTCACAGTCACTATAACATAAGTTGATGGCATACCTCTTCAGGAGAAACATGAATAGTAATGCCTGTGTCCTTGTTACTGTTGTCAATCACCCCACAGCAGCCACTGCTGTTTGTGGGGATCTTACTGCGTCCTAGCATTAAGCTAACTGCATATGATGAACAGTGCCTTTTAATTTTCCCAAGCCACAGAATAGATGCCACTATTTTCCTCTATTTTGCTGCCCAGGAAACTGAGACTCTACAGGGTTAAGTAACTTATGGAGAGTCCCATGGCTATTGAGTTTGAGAACCAAAATTTGAACCAGATCATTAGACTCAATGCTTCTGACCACAGTGCTCTACTATCTCCTGGTATAATTGTTATTCCAGGAATATGAGATTTGATGTAAATCATCATGGTGTAAGGGGGCCATTATAAAAAATGAAAATTCACTTTCTCTCATGCATGAGAGAGTCTTGGATTTTTCCTGTATGATTTACTTTTACATCACTTAATACATCATGTCTAAATTTAAAAGGCGAGTCTTATGGAGAAGAAAGATACCCTGACTTAGGTTTTCTGAGATATGAAAATTATGTTATTAGTTTTTCTATTTTTTGATTCATCTCATGAAACCTGAGATTGTATTCATTACCTTCTTGGCGAGAGCCCCAATTTACATGCATGCAAGCAGTCTGGTATGAAAACTGTTGTTCTTTGTTGTATAATGACTTTGACCTGGGATTCAATAAATAGAAACATGTTTATAAGACTGTGATGCTAATTTATATGAAAGTGGAAAAGTTCCAGAGTTAAGACATTTACAAAGGAAGTATAATATCAAGAATAGTTGGAGGAATCAAAACAGTATCAATACTGCTATGTTTATAATACCTTTATTTTCTCAAGGTTTTCTTATCTAAAGAATTCAAGAGACTTTTTTATATACAAGTATATTACAGTCCGAGGGACTTGAACATAAGGTAATAGAGATGTGCAGGAGAAAGTACTATGTACAGTGAAATAGCCCAGTATAGTGAGAAGAGCATTGGCGTCAGAGGCAAGACATTTGGGTGACATTTAGAGAAAGCAAGCCTATCAAAATCTTACAGTTATTTTTGTCAAAACAGGATTGCAGAGCTTGGTTTTGCTTGTCTAAATTGGCTACAAGAAGGCAGTAAGAACAAATCAACGGTCTCGAAGAACGACTTCTTTCAGATGGTTTATAGACACACGCTTTCTCCACAGCTGATGCTGTTTCCCTGGGACCCATAGGGTCAGTGCAGTTACTCATTAGAACACATTTTAGTCACCTAATGACTGGAAAGATATGAAACTGGGTTTTGCTCTTTCTCCTCCCTAACTAGCTTGGTGCTCAAGATGTGGATATCAAGCTTGGGAAATATGTGCATACATACAAAAAACATCTGTACTGGATATTTAAAAATAAATCAAGTCTCATACATACTAGTGGGAGTGTTTGACAATGTTCACTAAATAAAGGTGAATGTTTGTATACCCGATGCCCAGCAATTTTACGCTTAGGCACATGCCCCCCAAAACGGTGTGCATATTTCACAAAATTATACATATAATTTTTAGAGTAGCACCTTTTTAACTGCCCAAAACTGAAAACCATTCAATTGAGTTTTAAAGGTGAATAAATAGTCTCTGCAATATTGATATAAGAGAATACTATACAATCATAAGAATGACTAAACCATAGCTATGCAGCAACATGGGTGAATGGTAAAAATGTCAAGTTGAATAAAAGAAGGCAAACACACAAAAAGTGCATATTATGATTCAACTCCTATAAGGTTCAAAAACAGGCAAACCTAATCTGTGATATTAGTAGTCAGTGTAGTGGTGATCTATGGTCAGAAAGGCTGACTAGACTGGGTCATGAGCAGAGTTCTTGGGTATTAGTGATGCCCTATTTCCTGAACTGGCTAATGTGTTACACAGATGTGTTAATTTTGTGAAAATGTATTGGGATGTACACTTAAGACTTTTGTACTTTTTTGCTTAGGCATTCAATATAAATTTATATTAAAATTCTATATAGATGTATAAATATTTCATATAGTCTTTATCAGATTACCTTACAGTAAGTTTTCTCAGTTTGAGCATTAATTAACATTTTTGGCTAGGTAATTTTTTGTTGTAAGAGGCTTTTTTGTGCACTGTAGGATGTTAAGTAGCATCCCTGACCATTACCTACTAGATGCCAGTTAGCACCTCCTCCCCAAATTGTAATAATGCCAAATGTCTTCTGGGAGGTAAAATTGTTCTCTGCTTTAAGCTGACTTGCACAAAAGAATCATATTTTACCAAGGTTACTGATCAATTATGCCGTCCACATCATTTTCCTGTTAGTTAAATGCCAAGAAGAATTTTAATATCTGTCAAATGGAATAAGCCTGGAAATTAAAATACAGAGTCACCCACATCCAAGAAACAGAATTATTCATCTTAACATGTTGTACAGATGGGATTGGAACAAAAGAAGATTCCAAAAATTACCCCAAAATTCCTTTCTCTGAGAAAACTACAAGCTAGTTAGAAAATGATAGGCCATATCTGGACCTAACTCAGACATCATCATTTGGAACCATGAATATTGGAGGGGAAGGTGGGCAGTAGACCAGATAAAGAACACTCTTCTTAGAACCTCCCTGGTCACTACCATGTGTCAGGAGGTACAGAGGTCCAAGGAGCAACACCAAGTAGAATTAGGGCAGGAAATCCTCCTAACACAGTTGAGCACCCTTTCCATTGCAAAACACCTGAAACCAAAACTTGTTCCTCTTTCTCTGGCCTTAAAAAAGTAAAAATGTAAAGATGTGGTTTTCCTGCCAGACTGCTCTTGGCTTCAGAGCTCTCACCACCTCAATGAACTTCTCTACCATGGACCAGCTCTCTAACCTATCAGAAAACAGTACAGAACAGTGTTGTCGAGGAGAAATACAATGCAAATCACACATGAACGAATAAATGAAATATAATGCAAATCACACATGAATGAATATATATATATTCATTCCAGTTGCCACATAAAAAAGGTAAAAAGAACAGAAGAACAGGGGGTATTACTTTTGATAATACATTTTATTTAACCTAAAAAATTCTAAACTTTCATTATCTCAGTATATAATAGAAAACACTGAGATTTTTTTTTCCCTCACATTAAGACTATTTGTTCCTTTTATAATAATGTATTGGCCCCTTTTATATAATTTTTTTGCATTAGAATCTTTTTGTGTAATGTTGTTAAACACTAACTTCTTATTTTCATTTGTTTAAAAAGCATTTTACAAATCTTAATTTCATTGAAGTTCAACTTTTTTATCATGTTTTATGTATATTTCTAAAAAGCAATGTACAGCTAAATAACTTTAATGTGAAAGTTTTTTTAAACTTTGACATCTTTCAAAATTATAATTAGTGTGACTGATGATATTGTTGGATTTATTTTGCCAGTATTCTATTGTGCTTTTTTCATCATTGCGGTTTTTGTTTTTCTTTTTTGTTTGTTTGGTTTTTTTAGCTTGCTTTCTTCTTATCTTGCCTTCTGTAGGACTGATAATTTTCATTCACTTCTTTCTACTAATTGCAAAATTACATTTATATCCACATGTGTGGTGATTATTCTTAAACCATTATCACAGAATCTCCATTTTAAGTATAAAATTAATTAACAATTCTGTTTGCCATTTGTAAAATAAATATCCATAAAACACTGTAATTATAGCCCTCCTATCTTACCTTATTTTGTCTATTATTTTACTTTCTACCTAGTTTTTCTTTATTCTCCCCAAATTATTATTATGGTGGTGGCTATTTTGAACATTAAATGCTTTGCTGGTTTACTGATTTATACGATTTACTCATTCTTTGCTCACTCACGCTTGTTGTACTCCACTTTTTCCACTGAGATCAATTTTCTTGTTTCTCAAGATTAGGACTTTAGTAGTTCTTTCAGTGAAATATCACAGTCTTCAATACCTTTACTTCACATTTTCTCTACTATGATACTTTATTCTTGTATATAATTCTAGATTGATTATTTTTTGTTAGCACTACAAAGACATAATTTCCTTCATTTTTTTTCCTCCATTGTATACTCTGTCAATCGAATTCTGGTTTCTTTGGAAAAGATCTGTCTTTTCTCTCTAGTTGCAGTAATATTTTTAAATCTTTGGCTATGGTGTTTTGCAATTTCACCTCAATGAGCCTGGGTATTTACTTTTATTAATTCTGCCCATTTAAAAAATATAAATACTGGGATATGTGTAGTCATATTCTCTCTGAAAGTTGTCTTACAGTAATTCTCTATATTCTCTTGTGATGAAACTCCTCTAATATATGTTGATCCTCATTGTGTCCTACTTATTACCTTAACCTTTCTTTTCATTCTCCTATTCTTTTGTTGTTTCATTCTAGATAATTTAATCAATCGCCAAGTTCCTTGCTCATTATTTAGTTGTGACTGAATAATTGTTTAATATATCAATTTTATTTATAGTTTAAATTACTAATATTATCTAAATCTGTTTCTTATTTCTTCAGTCCTAGATCATTTCATTTGATTTTATTTCTTAATTTAACATCTTAATCATTATAAATATACTAATTTTATTTTCTGCATAAGACTATAATCATTCCATAATCTAGTCGTAAACATAAAACTGATAATTTTTTAGATATTTTATGGTTTGTAGTGACATTATTTTATACAGGTTCATTTTTTTCATTGGAAACACATGTAGTCTGTGTTGTAGGAGTATCCCACAAGAATGGTTTTATGTTTGTTTCTGGCAGAATCTCAGTAGCATCACCAGCAAGGGACCAATTTTTATTAAAATCTGCGTGTTTTTTATTATTATTATTTATAAGCTGTATGTGTAACAAAAATTCAAACATTAAACTGATTTTTTATTTCTAATCTCTTAGTGAGAGAGGAAAGTCTCTATCTTCCCTGTTCTGCTGGGTAAATTTTGTCTAATTTGAGAATGAAGCCATTCATGGGCCTCAATTTCATAAAGGGATATCATTATCAAATACCTACTTTGAAAGGGCCCAGCTCTTTTCTTCAAGTGGGGTGAACCTGGAGCTACTTTTTCTCTGGTGACAATGTCTTTCAAAGGCCCCAACTTTATGAGGGGATTTCACTACCAAATGCCTAGCTTGAAAGGAGCTAATGCTTCACTTCTACCCTTCAAGAGAGGTGAAATGAAAGTGTAGTTTACTAGCTATTAGCTGATCACTCCATTCAAGATCTTCTACAGAACAACCACAGATTCAACACATGTATATAATTCTTGTTCTAAGTTTTACTTTTGTTCTTAGCATTTAGATGTTTTTCTTTTTTGTTAATAGTTAAACTATGCATTAGAGAAATGGTTTTTTGGTTGGCTTTGGTTTGTTTTTACATTTATCTGACAATTCTAGTTGCCTCATTATCTTGGTCTGCCATATTGTTAGAATCCTAAATACTCCTTGAAATTTTTTGTACTTCAACATTCATGAGGGGTTATGCTGCTATCCATAATTGTTATTGGTTATAAACTACATCCATACAGGGAGCATATATTTACAAAGACCCTCTCGATCTTTGATGGGCTCATGATTCACCTGGTGAATCTCATTAAAATGCAGATTTTGATTCAGAAAGTAAATCAGGTGATGCCAAGCTACTGGAGGCTCATGGCTCACAGTCGGGCCACAACACCCAAGGAGCTTCTGATCTGCATTCTTTAAGGCGGCACCTTCACATCAAATGCCTGCCAGTTCCAGGTCACTGTTTAAGGAAAAATATTTATGGGTATACTCAGTGTTAATAACCAGATCAGTCCACCAAAATGTTAGCATATTTCCTTTATAACACCATGTAGTTTACTCCTTAAGTTTTTGAAGTTGTTTCTTGTTGTCTATGTTTTTAAAGTCTCACTTCTAAACTTAAAAAGAGATTTATGAACATTGACTATTTAACTTATTTGCTGTGTACCTCACTTTGCTAAAATTCTGTAAGTAAATTCTTTAGTGAGAATGTCTATATTTTCTGCATTCTTAATTTTATCTACTTGGGGAAGACCACACAGAAGTCACTCAATACATGATTACTGATGACCAAAAATGAGCTAATGTACATTATCCAGAGATGGACTCACTGCCCTTGGCTTTTTTCTACAGTTTTATGAAAAGAGAATTGCTTACCATCAGAAGACTATTGCCTGTCCATTACCAATGCTGGGCACTTAAAAAATGAGGCACAGTCTGGAAAGGAGACACTGTGGGGAGTGAGTCTGCACTCTTCAAGGATTGTCTGTCTTACATTCTTCAAGGTGAACATCATTGCCTAGAGGGGAGCATAATAAATTGCTTCCTAGCTGTGATGTTGTTTAAGGACACAGTTTCTCAGTCTACTGGCTTCATTACTCTCTAACCTGGTTGGGGAGGAGACCTCAAAAGGGATTCTAATGGAGTTCTCTTTATTCTTGTATGTATCCTAACATACATACATACAATGGTTCCTACAAAAAGATTAAAGGACAGAAATAAATTTGGTACACAGAGCTAAACGTGGGCACCCATGAATCATGTTTGCGTCCATCTCCAAAGTACTTGAATAGTTTCTCACCTTTTTGTCACTTCATCTCTGAGCTCAATTTATAGTGCTGGAATACTTTTCAAGATTCTTTTTTCTGTGTGTGTGTGTGTGTGTGTGTGTACTCTATATGTAAACAATATGTACACACATATTTTTAAGAAATATTCCTTCACTACAAATTGGGCTCAGTGGTGAAGTGATGAAAGAGTGAAAGAAACTATTCAAATACTGCTTTATATACAAAGAGTACACACACACACACGTGTGTGTATCTATCTATCCCACTGTTGAAAGAGAAGTTCAAAGAAATTAAAATATCTGACCCTCATTCCGTTTCTTCATTTTCATTCTGGCACCTTTTGGTATTTATGAGAAAGTATTTTAGATCGTACATACACACACAAATCCATGAAGTACCCTGGAAAAGCCCATGTAATTTAAGCTATATTTAGAACAATTTATTGCCACATTCTACAAAAGCTGGGATGGAATGTAATAACAAAGAAAGTAGGGAATCAGAAAGACTGCACCTGGGTTCTCAAATGCCCAGTGGGCCATAGTTGTATCAACAAAGTAGAAAGTCCGAGCATCCAGAGGGAGTTCTCTAAACTGCATACTCTGTGCCCAGGATCTCCTCATACTATGCTTCTATTGTCTATGTCTAATTTCAGTGATATCCTAAAGTAACTTCAATAAGAATAGCCCAGCATTCTTCACAGGAAGAACGTCTCAGAGGATTTTATTCACCACAGAGGAACTCTAGGCTGTATTGGAGTTGCATTTCAGTGGTGCAGAATGTACTTAAAGATGTCCACTCTCTAAATAACCTAGCCAGAAATGTGTTCATATAATGCAGAGTTTGTTATTTCTTCTTACTCCAGTCAGCATTTCAACTTTTCTTACTGTCACTCTCTCCCAGTGGAGACAGAGTTATGATCCGTAACTGACTATTCTAAAAAGAGACGAAAATCAAAAGAAAGTTCAATCAGAGTCTTAGCTGAACAAAGAATATTGGTTCCTGTAACCTGAGAATTAACCTATTGACCTTTATGGCTTTATTTTCACAGACAGCCAATCCTATGTGCCTGGAGACAAAAAGAAAATGGAGCATTGGCATATGAATGATTCCTACATCTCACTCCAGTCAATAGTTCCTACCAAATCCCTTAACAGAAGAAAACCAAAGTGATTGATGGAATGCAATCTCCTCTTCCATCCCACCATATGGTGGAAAATCTTGAGAGAGTGGAACTTCCCAGAGGTGGACAGGCCCAAGAACAAGAGGTTGGAATGCACAGAGAGAAAAAAACGGTTGCTATGCTATCAACAACAGACCACGCTTAATGTGCACTGAAGTCTGAGGTCCTGGTATGGTTCAGCCTACAAGAGAACCCACTTAGCAGACAGCTCCATTAAAAAAAAAAAAAAAAAAAAAAAAAAAAAAACCAAAAACCCACAATAGACTGTATGTTCCCGAGGGCAGGGGATATGTCTGTTTTAATTTTACCTCCCTACCTGGCACATTGTCTGGCACATGTTAAATACTCAACATACACTCAACCTAATTTCAAAGAAGAGAAGGAAATAAAAAGAAATGAGACATTTATCAGGTTATACATTAGATGTTGTAGCCTTTTATTGATGGAGCAGCACGATAAACTCTATTTTTAATTTCACAAAGCCGCTGGCATTTATTGAACATTACAGTATACTCTTGACTGATCCTTTATCACCATATGCCCTAGTCACCCATTGAGGTCTGAATTGGCAGTTACTCAGTGTGCCCTGAGTATAAGTTTGTGACCACAGGAGCCAGCGTTTTCTGTAATTATGCTCCTGGGCTGTGAAATCTGTTCCCTGTTGAGATTAAGAGAGGAGCATCTGTTGCAGAAATTAGGTTAAATAAAGGAGGTACATCTGACATCTTTAATCTTTACTATTGTTTTCATTTGATTTTCTCTATTCACTGCATCACCACATGATAAAATAGTAGTAATTATAATAATAACCAATACTTACATAATTTTGCCAAGTGCCAGACATTGTTTAATCCTTATGTAAGCTGTATTAGAGGTACTATTGTTAGTTTTCTTTTACAGATGAAAAAAACTGAGGGACAGAGAGGTTAAGTAACTTATCTGTGGTCACATAGCTGGTATGCAACGAACAAGATCACTTGAGACAAGGAGTTTGGGACCAGCCTGATTGATATATAGCAAGACCCCATCTCTACCAAAAGTTTTTTAAAAATTAGCCAAATGTGGTGGCACATACCTGTAGTCCTAGCTACTCCAGAGGCCGAATTGGGATGGTCAGTTGAGCCTAGGAGTTTGAGGATGCAGTGAGCTATGAGTGCACCACTGCTCTCCAGCTTGAGTGACAGAGTAAGACCCTGTCTCTGAAAAGGAAAAAAAAAAAATGGATATCAATATATGTTGTGCATATATACATATATATATACACACACACACAGGTATGTGTGTTTTGAATGTACAATATGTATAGTTTGAAATTAGACAGCACTATAAGTTTGAACAATGACTGATATTCTTGGATGCTGTATTTTATAGCCATATATGAGCAATTACACAGCAACAACCACCTCCATGTATCAGGCACTTTGTTGTCTGTTTTATATATTATATCTTAATCCATACAGGAGAAATCTCATTTTACAGAGTAGATCATAGATTTGTAAGGTACTCTCCCAAGGTATCATGGCATTGTCATGAGTTAAACCCAGACGGATTCCAAAGCCACACTTTTAGAAAACAGGGATGTGCGATAGAGTTTAGTCATAAAATATTTAAAACCTAAGACTCGTTGTTAGGAAAGTGAGTTGAGTGTTGACAAATTGGAACGTATTTTGGCAAACATAGACTTGGGATCTAGAGTCTCAAATTTCTTCAACTCTTCATGCACAGTCTATAGTCATCTCCATATATGTGGAAACTACTACATACAACACACATGCGCACACACAACACACATGCACATACACATACACACCCACATACATACACACAGAATCAGGTGAAATGAATCCCAAAAAGTGACAGATTATAAGCCCTGAAAGGAATAGAATATGAGGGGCTTTGGAAAATGATTATTGAGTATCATCTATTGGGAGATCCTCTACTGCGTATCACCCTTTGTCTTTACCTTTTTCAAAAAATCGCATCTTGGCTAAAGAAGAAGTATTTGATAGTCTGAGAAGAGGGGTTCCAGAATGCCATACACTCTGGCCAGGTATTGTTCAGAAACACCTGGCCTTTGATGATGTTTAATTTGGTTCAACAACCAGGAAAGCTGTTTATAAACATTCTTTTAAATGTAGATTGAGGGGTACTTAGTTGAAGTGCTTCTGAAATGATGATATGGGACTATGTATAAAGAGATGGTAGTTAGAAAGAAGCCAGCTTCCCATACCAGGTTTGATGAAGTGTATACTGCATAGACAGTTTCATTGCCATCTGGGTGTCCCCAGCAAGAACTCTGGAAGGCAAGAAAAATCTAGGCTGAGATATAGAACATCTGCATCTATCTGAACTCCATTCACCTCCAAGATTTTAACTTTTTTTTCACTTTTTATTTTTTATTAAACCTTTTTATTAACTTTTATTATTTGTAACTATTATTTTTAACTTTTCATTAGTTAATTCAGAATTTAATTTACTACTCACGAGGGGGTGTGTGTGTATAGTTTGCTTTAGCCAACACAGACTCTTTCAAACAGAGGGAACAAAAATTTCAAAGGCCTTGAGGGGTGGTAGTATTTGGCTAGCTTGAGAAATAGAAGATTTTGTGTCTGGGGTGGTTGAGCAAATAGAAGAATGCAAATGAAGGAGTAGCTAAGGTAAAACTAAGTAAGAAGGCTCCAAGGATGTAGCTTAGCTTGTGCACATCAAGCTAACTTTCCTACTGTCTTGATAAAGCAGAATTTGTCTCCATGATGATCTTTCACCACGAAGCGGAGTCCCAGTCATCCAGCCCCACTGTGTCACAGGGATGTTACGGGGGAATGCATGCTACAAGTGTACATGTATTATTAAGAGGACTCCTTCCTTTTTAGACAGGGGAACACAGAGAAAGAACACTAAATAGCTTTTCACTTGTGCCATCAGAAAGCTCAGAGCTATAGCTCAGTGGAGATGGGAAAACAATGGTTGAAAAGGAGTCCAGAGGCCTGATTTTATGTGGGGTCAAGGAGATACCCAGATGAGTCTAAAAAGTGGTTCTTACTTTTCAGGAGTTCCCAGACTTGGAAGAGAGAAATACAGAGGCCCAAAGTTCCAATTCCTAGAAATGAGAGAGAGAACAGAGAAGGATCAGAGGAGGGGAACCAGTGAGTGTCCTCTGGGTAGGGGTAGGCACTTCCAGGTAAAGATGTCTTTGCTTTTGTTTTTAATCTGTGTAGCATTTTCTGTGACCAGGACATAGTAACTGGTACACAGAGGAACAGTGTGGACTTGAAACCTACAAAATTAGAGAGATTGAGTTGGTTTGTGTGTTTGTTCCAATTGCTTTACTGAAATATAACTGACATGATAAACTGACTATATTTAAAGTGTAAAATTTTCAGAATTTTTTATATGTGTACACCTGTAAACCCATCAAAATCAAGATAATGGACATAGTTATCACCCACAAGAATCTCATGTGCCCCTCTGTATCCCTTCCTCTCTCCCCTCCCATCTTCTCATCCCCACATCCCCAGGCAATTACCAATCAACTGTCACTACGGACCAGATTTTCCAGAAATGTATATATCTGAAGTGAAACAGTTTTTTTTGTTTTTTTTGGTCTGATTTATTTCATTCAGCAAAATTGTCATGCATTCTGTAGTACATACTGGTACATCATTCCTTTTTAACACCATGCAGTATTCAATTGACTGAGTATACTATATTTACTTATCTGTTCATCTGCTGATGGGCATTTGGGTGATGTCTAACATTTTTGCTATTACTTTCATGCATACTCTTCTAGCTCCTGCTGTTATATATTGGCTAGGTCCTACAGTTTATTCTTTTTTAGCAAGTCTAGCACTTCTCTAGTAAGATTATGCTGTGACCTCATCCTAGCTACTTGTTTAAAGCTAGAATCATAGGTGGGCTATGTCTTGGTTAGTCCATGTTAACTTGCAAGCTGAACATTACTCCATTACTTCCAAGCAAGGAAAATTTGTCCATGTTTGCAAGTTCAGAGATTGGGGAATATCTGAGGCTTTAAGGATTTTGAGTACATCAGACATGATATTCTCATTTTTAAGATCCTACTCCTTTCCAACCAGGACCTTGACCTGGGCAGAGCAGATTTGCTGATACTGAAAATCAACATTCTCTGGACTTCTACCTTTATAATTGAATCCTAATTCACAGCTTTTTTTTTTCTACCCTCAGGCTGCAGGAGATAAGAATCTCTTAATAGGCTGCCAAAGAGTCCCTTCCACTTTCACACTTTGCCTTGAATTGGTGATTAATCATCTTTACCCTTTCATTGTCTTTCTCCCATGCTTAGATAGTATTAAGTAGCATTCCTGGGTTCTCACTGTCCTTTTAATGCCTACTACCCTAGAAACTCTCAGATGCTTGAGATATTGCCCCTGTCAATATATTCCTTTTATCAGTACCCCAATCCAGTTGATCACTGGTATAAGTTTTAACAATTCCATCACTGTAGCATACCAAAGATTATAAGAGTTTCACTCACTACTAGTAATGGGTACCCCATTGCCAGTGAAACTGTGGCCAATCCAGCCTTCAACTCCCATTTTTTTAGTCTATTCTTAGGACCACACCTGTCTGTCACAAATTGTCTTGGGTCACATTACCCAGGAAACAGATTCTGAGACGGAGATGCATATGCAGGAAGTTTCTTGGGCAATGATCTTTGGAACAATAGCTGTGAGGTAGTAAGGGAAGCATGCCTGAGCAGAGGAAAACACTGAACTGAGATACATTCGCAACTGAAAATCTAAACTGCTCACAATGGAAGTCTGAAATTTAAATTGCCCTTTATAATTTTCCTTAATTGAGCCAAGGTGGACAGGGTTTGGTACCCCATCTTGCAGTCATTGAACTCGGGCTGCTCTTGGGGAGGAGAGGCATAACTCCCAGCAAGGCAACTCTCTTTGTCCAGGTCAATCCCCAGGAAATTACTAAATTGTGCTTTGTTAACAATTGTCACTTCTGCTAGTTGAAGAAACGAATCCTGAAATGGGGATCTGAGTGACCCATTTTTTTTAACTAGTATATGGTAGAAACAGGTATTGAAACTAAACTACCTCATTTTATGTTTTTAATTACTGCCTCCTGCATCTCTGATGGATCTTGTTTCCATTTCACCCTCACTGTCACAGTCAGGACCTTTATTATGTCTTTCCTGGAATATTATGATATGATAAATAGTAAGGGAATCAGTGAATCAGTGTGACTTTATTTCTGTCTTATCTAAGTACACTCTATGTGTCCCATGAAATTTTTATGTAAATACAATCAGTTTTATAGCAGTCAAACACATTGTCCTTCCAAATATCTTTCTAAAGGCTTGATTCTATAAAATGATAATTTAACCTTTTCTGTGTTCAGTTTTTCTTTTCCTTCTAGCTCCTACTGGCCTTTAGAATACATACGTAAGTTAACAGAGCAAGTGAAACAGTCAACAGGTAAATTAGATAGTAAGAATGAGGTCAAAAAAAGAAAACTGCTTATTGCTAATGCCAGCCATATCACTGCAAATCTTAAATACCACCACACTTGTAAAATCAGTAAAGCAGACAAAAATGCATTTTCCAAATGCATTTCATCATCCAAAGATAACCACAATTTTTCAGTTAGTGTGTTTTCTTCTGGTCTTTACATGCATTCGCATATACTTATCTTTACAAAGTGTGAATCGTACTATGTATAAAGTTCTATATACTGCAATTTTACCTAACATTTTGTCACGGTCATTTCCTCATAACTTTCCAAATACGAATTTTGATGAACATATAATTTTCCTTTGTGGAGTTTGTATTATAACATTTTGATTTTCTAAGCTCAAGAAGACAAGTTATATTCAGAATGAGATGGCTATCTAATACCTACTAGGATAACTCAAGTGTGTCAATTATTACCTGCAATATAGAGAATTGAAAGGAAAAGAGAAATGTTGAATCTAAACACAAAGATCTTGTGGTTTTTCTTTCCCCACAGAAGGAATTTACTGGTTAGCATTTTCTTGATCTTAAATAGTGAAGAAGATTTTAGCAAGTTACCTAAAGGTCTTAAATTAAGTATTGATTAATATTTCTATATAACTTTTCCCCATCTCATTTCATCAATATGGCACTTTAGGCCTTTTCTCTCTTGCATCATTATGCACTGACCTTTCCATTGTTAATGCGTCTATTCTATGCCTGAGTAGAGAGAATTTTTTCCCTCTTTTCAGAGATTAGCTGCAAAGAAAAATTATGTGACATTCAAAAGAATTATTTTCAACCTACCCTTTCAAATGCCTTTCTGACATGTAGTGATGTAATTGAGCTACATTAATTTTAGGAAGCATCTATATTTGCATAATAAAAATTTATTTTAATGTACTTCAAAAGTAATGCAATATTTTTTGCAAAGAATACTAAACCACATTTAATTTTGTGACTCTGTTATTACAATATACTTTGAATTTCATGTTATAAAACTCTAGTTGATGTCAATATTGTAAATTTTAGTCCTTCTATCCCATCACCCAATATGCACATTTGCTCATTAAAAGCCATTTGTTGCTGTTCAGGGCACCTAACACCACCAAAAATATTTTTAAATAGATTATGTAGAAATAACATTCTCTAAGCCCAAGCTTCTCAGCATCTGTCTGTATAGATGTAACTACCTCTTTAAGATAATGAAGAGATTATGTGAAACAGGGATTTTTTACCATGAGTTAGGATAAGACTAGGATTAAAAATTATGTTTGTTTACTAATAGTACTTCTTGGAGCTACTAAAGGAATAATAGAATAGAAATACAGAAGAATAGGGAAGATTCACTTTGAATCTCAAAAAGGAAGCAGTACTCCCTCTTCTCCAGCTATTTACCAGGGAACCTTTCCTTCTATCATCAGACTGATTACTCTGGAATACACTGGTCTAAGAACATCTTTACTATTTAAAACAACATTTCCATTTCTCAGTTTTCTGTTTGATTTTATGGATCCCAACTGACATGGTAAGACTTGTGTGTGTTATAAGAGAGAAAAGTAGACGGAGACAGACTAAAACTGTATGGTCCAAATGTGTATCAGGGAAGAGCTTTTGGCTAGGTGTCTAAAAATGGCTGTGTCATGTGCCTCTCTATCCCACAGATCAATCCATATGTTTCTACCCAAACCAGTTTGAGACAGTTTCCACTTTAGAACAGCTTAAGGTGTTTTTCCCTTCTTTGAAAGATTGACCTTCAACATTGTATTTTGAATCTATTTATTGCCACTTCTTTCTCTATAATCCTAAGCCCAGACACCATCATTCTTTAAGTATCAAAAGAATAGTCTTTTAGTAGGTCTCTGGACTACCAACATTGCTGTCTAGAACCTATTCTTCACATGGCAGCTAGAGTTCTTTGCTTAAATGTAAATCAGGTTTAGTCTGATCTTCTCATGTCTTAGAGTAAAAAGCAAAACCTTTATCATAACGTAGAAATACATATATGATCAGCCCTTGCTCTCCCCCAACCTTATCTCCTACAAACATTCCTTCTGAGACTTACCTCCTCACTATTCCTCAGGTAAGCCAAGCATGTTCCCATCTCTGTCTTTGCACGTGCATATTTCTCTTCCTGCAATGTTCTCCCTGCAAATATCTGCACCGCTTTTTCACTTGCTTCTTTAGAGAGTAAATGAGAGAATAAATAACTTTTAAAAATTATACAGTTTTATTTCCCATGAGAGAAGCTGATCTGTGTGTTGAAGTTGACAGCACCAACCTGTTTGGTCTTAACACTGTATGACTATATAAATTTAAAAGTAAGAGCCCCACCCACCATCCCCCCAAAAATTGCAAAAGGTGATTCTCATGTGAATATAAAAAATATTTAGGGCAACAAAATTAAATGGAAAAATACTAAGTATTCTATTCTTCATTCAGAATTTTATATATATATATATATGCATATAAATATATATTTATACACATATATGTATAAATACATATGTTTATATGTGTATATAAACATATATGTATAAATATATACATATATACATATATATCATGATAGGCTGAGACACAAATGTAAACATTCTTCTGTTTTCTTTTTCTTTTGAGTCATAGAATTCACTGTGTTAAGCCTAGAAATGATTCTGGAGATCATCTACAATAACCTCCCCATTTTCAAAGTAGACCAAGATACAGAAAATTAAGTGGTTTCTAAAAATTCTCATAGCTACTATTAGAAGAATCACAACTAGGATGTATATTTTCTACCTTCCATTCCAATGTACTTTCCACCATCCCAGACATTTTACAATTTGTGCTATATAACAGGATATTCAGAGATTCACGCATTGACCACAGGACCATAATGATATCTTCAGGGTAGAAATGAAATGAGTATTTGGCTGGATTGCTTTATTTAGGGCTGAGAAGGAAAAACTGCTAAGCTGGGTATTCTCCTCCTTGCAACTTAAGGAAAATCTTCCAAAATGGATTCTGGCTTTGCTTCACTTTCTGCAAAAAATTAATCTCAAGTAGAAAAGCATATGAAACTGTTGAAGAAACTCACAGGTTGTATCTTTGTCCATATCAATATTCTTCATGAAATTTGAACAGTTTTATCAAAAGTCTATATATCCCTCTTGCAGAGAATACCCAAAATTTCAAGCCCCCTTTCGTGAATAACTTCTGAACATAAAGCAGAATATTTTCATGTGTGAGACACTCTTTAACGCAACAGGCATTTTTAAAGACAAGAAAAAAAATTTTTGTTTCTGAGCAAATTTGTGGTTATTTTTGTGCACCTCCTGCCATACTCCCACTGACTCCCATTGATTTGATACTTCAGCTTTTAAGAGAGCACTCTGAAACATAGCTATAAATGTTCTTGATTTTTAAAAAGCTACAGCGTACTCAATCATATACCATATAAGCCAATTGTAACATTATTTTCTTCTTTTAGAATGCTTTTAAGTCCCATTGTCAAGTACACAGGCCATCTCATATGCTCCCCAGCTAACATAGAACAGAAAAATATGAGAAGTACAAACCTGAATGACTCTTGGCAGAGGCATTTATAAATAGAAACAAACTTGAGGGCATGGTATAGTCTTATGAAAGAAATTTTGTTGAATTCTAAAAATAGCACAAAAATAATTGTTTCACTTATCAGATATCATGGCTGGATTTTCAGTTAATGGTGTCTTTCTCTTTCCATTTTCTCTGTTTCAATCCATTCTGTAGGATTATGACAAGGAAGAATAAATTTTAAAGTAATTGCAGAAGGGACATGCCTAATCGTATTGATCAACTTGCACAGAAGCATGTAAATTTTGTTTTCAACGACCTACATTAATATTGGTTTCTCTATAAAATGTTCATTGGAGTGGGACAGGGGAGGGGGCCATTCAGCATTAACAGAATTTCCATCCACACACCAGGTAAGCTAAAGAAGCTACTTATATGGAGACTCAGTTGCAGTTGGAATGAGGTATATACCCATATCCCCGCTGCCATGTTAAATTTCAGTATGCCCCTACTGCATCATTTTGCAATTTATTTTGCTCTACTTAGCAGATCTGTTATATTGCTATTCCTCTGTCACAATTGTTAAATCTGCCTGGTTCTACTATAATTCCATTGCTTTTTAAAAAAAATATTTGTTTGCAGTAAATGTAAATAGAATACCTGCTATGCATCCAAGAAACACGCAAAATTATTACCGGAGGGGCTAAAGTAAGATGATTGTAATTTTACATATATATGAAAAGATATACATAGACATACACAGATATACATACATACAACTATTTGGTGATTACCTGGGAATTTCAAAGACAGCAGACAGGAGTGATGGCATCCTTCCTTGAAGCCAGAAACCGGGAAAGAGGCATGTGTCATCTACCAGAAGTTCTTTTGTTTGTGCCTAATTACAAATTCTAAGATGTTAATATTTACAGTCTCAGTTGAGAAGGTACTGTGAGGATTGAGAGGGGTCAAATCCTTTAATTTTTTTTTTTTTTTTTTTTTTTTTTTGAGTTGGAGTCTCTCTCTGTCACAGTCTGGAGTGCAGTGGCTCCATCTCAGCTCATTGCAACCTCCGCCTCCTGGGTTCAAGTGATTCCCCTGCCTCAGACTCCCGAGTAGCTTGGATTACAGGTATCTGCCACCACACCTGGCTATTTTTGCATTTTTAGTAGAGACAGGGTTTTGCCACATTGGTCAGGCTAGTCTCGAACTCCTAGCCTCAGGCGATCCACCTGCCTCGGCCTCCCAAAGTGCTGGGATTACAGGTGTGAGCCACAGCGCCCAAGCTAATTTTCTTTTCTAATAATTGCTCATTTTGAAAGAGGCACTGCTTAGTATTAAAATTTAGAGAATCAAGAAAAAGGATCTACATTTGGGAAAGGGTCCTATAGGACAATTGGAAATCTGTAGAAGTGTTTTGCAAAGAATGTATAAAATACAAATTATAGTACAGACATGGACTTTGTGGTTTATGTTTCCAGTTTCTCCCACCTGTTCTTTTCTACTTCTTCATTTTCCTGGTCCATTAGTGACAGCTTTTCACTTCTCTTAAATAAGAAAAAGGTGCTTATCTCTTATTTTTCATTTCCAATTTAGCCAGAAAGGTCACGAAGACATTTTAAAATAGCACTTTCTGGCAATATTTTAGGGCTGCTAAAATATCTTAATTTTCAGAGATTCCACCAGAATTACCACACTTTTTATTTGATGACTATCTGCAAGAAGAAATACCATTTCCCTTTTTCTTTCTATTGTTATGCAAGAGGGAAAGTGTCAGAGAGAAGAAATGGGTTCTGAATTATCTAGGTTAGGATTCTGCAAAACTACAAACAGTGACACATGATAATTTGTTTCAGTTATCAGATGAAATTCAGAAAGGGGTCACACAGTTCAAATATAGCCTTTAAAATTAAATCAGAAGGTTGTCCCCATTTCAACACTTTCTGGGAAGAATTATGTTTTATCCTGGTTGCATGTTGATCCATCCTGTCTGCTAAAGCTGCTTCATTTTTCTCTCGGGGGGTTTCTTCATTCTGGAGAAATTACTGCAGACTTCAGGTATCTTCCCTGATCTTTCTCTTTCATCCTTGAAATTCATTCTTTGGCTCTGATCTGTGGATGGGCAAACTTAATGGGGTGAGGTTAATTGGAGTGAAGCTTTTGAACATCTTCCCCAATGATCTTTAAATCCTCCAACTGTAGTACAAATAAGTGATTCATTTCTGTCTTCTTGAGCTCACCATCTGGATGGCTTATAACTTGTGGCTTGGGTGTGAGTTTTAAAAAGAAAGCATCCAAGTGTCATCTTTTTGTCTGACTTCATTTTTACTTGTTTCTTCAATAAACCTTTCTAATTGCTTTCATGTTATGCCACTGTCTCCACTTTATTCCCTTCTGGTGACCTACATGATGAAAACTCTCAACAGGGTAATATAATTGGGATTATCGTTGCACTGTCTGCTGCATTTCTTAGCTGAAATTGAAGTTGGTCCTTCTGTACCAGTCAGCTACATGCAACTACTCTGTGGGCACAGCAAGTGGTAGAAGCAAGAGGGAAGGGGAGGGACTCTTTGCTAAGTTCCTACTGTGCTAGGCATTGTGATCCCTGTATTATATGTGGTATTGTATTTAGTTTGTAAAACAACTCTTTGAGTTAGATTGTCATTACAAGTGTTGAAATTCAAGATCATACCAGTAAGTATGATACTTGCTTTCTGCATGCAGCAGAAAGCCATTATTTCAACAGAAAGGGGTTGTTATGGACTGTTTATTTCCCCCAAATTCCTATGATGAAGCTCTGACGTTCAATGTGATTGTATTTGAAGACAGGGCCCATGGCTGGTAATTGGGCTAAATGAGGTCATGAGGTTGGAGTCTTCGCGGTGGGATCAGTCCCCTTATAGGAAGGAACACTAGAAATCTTGCTCTTTCTCTTTCTCTCCCCTCAATCACAGAAAAGGGTCATGTGAGGACGCAGCAAGAAAGCTGCTGTTTGCAAGCCAAGGGGAGAACCTACACGTGGACAGATCATAGTGGTACCCTGTTCTCAGCCTCCCAGCCTTCAGAGCTGTGAGAAAATAAATTTCTGTTGTGTAAGTCATCCAGCCTATTGTACTTTGTTATGGCAACCTAAGCAAACTAAGGGAATTTCCTTAGTGTTCTATTTAGAAAGGGTTGAAAATAATCTGTGAGACTGGAATTCTATTCCTAAAAATATGGAAAATGGTAGACGGTAGCTAAAAATGTGAAAGAAAAAAAATATTTTGTAAAATGTTTTTAAATTCACTGATTTGCTGTCAGGACATTAAAAGCAATTCTCGGAGACTAGAAATCTGGAAGGCAGAAGCTAGAGAGGTATGAATGCACCAAAGCAGGATTCTGCCCGTGGGTATCTGCCAATTCTTTATTATCTAGAGATGAGTTTTTACTGAAAAAGTGAAGGGGTAGTTTAGGGCCCACTCAAGGAGGAAGGTTAGAACTCAGAGACCTGAGACTACAGACTCAACATAAGGCCAAAACTCTTGAAAGGAAACAAGTAAAGAGGGGTAAACTTAAAACACACACAAGGCAGGGCGCGGTGGCTCACGCCTGTAATCCCAGCACTTTGGGAGGCCAAGGTGGGAGAATCACGAGGTCAGGAGATTGAGACCATCCTGGTTAACACAGGGAAATGCCGTCTCTAATAAAAATACAAAAAATTAGCCAGACGTGGTGGCGGGCACCTGTAGTCCCAGCTATTTGGGAGGCTGAGGCAGGAGAATGGCATGGACCTGGGAGGCAGAGTTTGCAGTGAGCTGAGATTGTGCCACTGCACTCCAGCCTGGGCAACAGAGCCAGACTTCATCTCAAAAAAAAAAAAAAAAAAAAAAAAAAAAGGCAAAAAACACCCCTCCCCCCCACACACAATTTAGATGAAAATCATGGGAGTAATTACCTATCTTTACCTTGGCCCTGAGAGAAATGGGGAAAAAAAATCTGTCTTGAAAATTCTTAAACACAAACCTACCCTTGTACAAGTGGAGGCCAGAAAGCCTATTGCCTATGTAGTCTTCACTTTTCCCTGTCCAACAAAAATGCAAGCTGGGAACTGACTTTAGAGTGGTTCTAAGTCAAGTTTTAGTCTACTTCTGTGGCCGTTATCAAGGTTCTTCATGTCAACCCTTGGCAAGCTGACATAAAGTTATACAACCAAGCTGTACACCTGAGAGAATGAGTGAAGGGAAAGTTGGATGGAAAGAAAAGGTAATTATCTTAATAATATACTAGATGTTTTATGCTCACTATTCTATTTAATTATCATACCCACCTGTGACATAAGCATTGTTGTCTTTATTTAAAGATTAGGTCACTGAAATTCAGAGGGGGTAGGTGACTTGCTAAGGTACACACAGAAACTACATGGTAAAGCCACAGTGCTCGTCCAGTTCTGAGGTCTCCAAAGTCCTTTAATTGCTTACAGCAAAATCATGTCACTTGATAACAGTTATAATAGGTAGATTAAAAAACCTGATGAATGAAGAGTGTATATTTCACATGTATAGCACTAAGATGTAAATGGGGTTTGTTCATTTTTGTTTTCCTGCTATATTGTCCTCAGGGAATACTGGAAAAAAATCTTAAAATTCCAGGTCCTCAGGAGGTCATTGTAGTGGTCTTGGAAATTGTAAAACAAAGTGTTGTGAACAGGCTTTTAAAATTGTTTCTTGGCAGGAATTGAATAATCAAGGCAATGAATTTAATTGATTACAGAAGAATGTTCCTTTGAGCTGATGCAGCAATTGTTTTTAGTCTGTCTGTGGCTTAAAATGTGAACTGATGTAATGCCTACCAATGTTAGGCTTTACTATTGGAAAAAATCTTCAGTGGGAAAAATTGGAAATGCTTGATTTTGAATTGTTTCTTAAACAATGGCTATCAATATGTAAAAGTGATTATCTACCTGTGGCCTCCCTATGTAAACCTTACCTTACTTTCATTTTCTCAATCTGGAATTTGATTCTCTTAGTGGAGACATGATTAAAACCACACTAGTGCCCATTATTCTGCCACTAACTGGGTTTGTGAGGTTTGTCATTTTGCTGAGCATTTCTGTCTCAGTTCCCTGCTTTCCTTTTATTTTCCTTTTTTTTTTTTTTTTTTTAAATTTATTTATTATTATTAAACTTCAAGTTGTAGGGTACATGTGCACAACGTGCAGGTTTGCTACATATGTATACTTGTGCCATGTTGGTGTGCTGCACCCATCAACTCGTCATTTACATCAGGTATAACTCCCAATGCAATCCCTCCCCCCTCCCCCCTCCCCATGATAGGCCCCGGTGTGTGATGTTCCCCTTCCCGAGTCCAAGTGATCTCATTGTTCAGTTCCCACCTACGAGTGAGAACATGCGGTGTTTGGTTTTCTGTTCTTGTGATAGTTTGCTAAGAATGATGGTTTCCAGCTGCATCCATGTCCCTACAAAGGACACAAACTCATCCTTTTTTATGGCTGCATAGTATTCCATGGTGTATATGTGCCACATTTTCTTAATCCAATCTGTCACTGATGGACATTTGGGTTGATTCCAAGTCTTTGCTATTGTGAATAGTGCTGCAATAAACATACGTGTGCATGTGTCCTTATAGCAGCATAATTTATAATCCTTTGGGTATATACCCAGTAATGGGATGGCTGGGTCATATGGTACATCTAGTTCTAGATCCTTGAGGAATCGCCATACTGTTTTCCATAATGGTTGAACTAGTTTACAATCCCACCAACAGTGTAAAAGTGTTCCTATTTCTCCACATCCTCTCCAGCACCTGTTGTTTCCTGACTTTTTAATGATCGCCATTCTAACTGGTGTGAGATGGTATCTCATTGTGGTTTTGATTTGCATTTCTCTGATGGCCAGTGATGATGAGCATTTTTTCACGTGTCTGTTGGCTGTATGAATGTCTGCTTTTGAGAAATGTCTGTTCATATCCTTTGCCCACTTTTGGATGGGGTTGTTTGTTTTTTTCTTGTAAATTTGTTTGAGTTCTTTGTAGGTTCTGGATATTAGCCCTTTGTCAGATGAGTAGATTGCAAAAATTTTCTCCCATTCTGTAGGTTGCCTGCTCACTCTGATGGTAGTTTCTTTTGCTGTGCAGAAGCTCTTTAGTTTGATGAGATCCCATTTGTCAATTTTGGCTTTTGCTGCCGTTGCTTTTGGTGTTTTAGACATGAAGTCTTTGCCCATGCCTATGTCCTGAATGGTACTACCTAGGTTTTCCTCTAGGATTTTTATGGTATTAGGTCTAACATTTAAGTCTCTAATCCATCTTGAATTAATTTTCGTATAAGGAGTAAGGAAAGGATCCAGTTTCAGCTTTCTACTTATGGCTAGCCAGTTTTCCCAGCACCATTTATTAAATAGGGAATCCTTTCCCCATTTCTTGTTTCTCTCAGGTTTGTCAAAGATCAGATGGCTGTAGATGTGTGGTATTATTTCTGAGGACTCTGTTCTGTTCCATTGGTCTATATCTCTGTTTTGGTACCAGTACCATGCTGTTTTGGTTACTGTAGCCTTGTAGTATAGTTTGAAGTCAGGTAGCGTGATGCCTCCAGCTTTGTTCTTTTGACTTAGGATTGTCTTGGAGATGCGGGCTCTTTTTTGGTTCCATATGAACTTTAAAGCAGTTTTTTCCAATTCTGTGAAGAAGCTCATTGGTAGCTTGATGGGGATGGCATTGAATCTATAAATTACCTTGGGCAGTATGGCCATTTTCACGATATTGATTCTTCCTATCCATGAGCATGGTATGTTCTTCCATTTGTTTGTGTCCTCTTTGATTTCACTGAGCAGTGGTTTGTAGTTCTCCTTGAAGAGGTCCTTTACATCCCTTGTAAGTTGGATTCCTAGGTATTTTATTCTCTTTGAAGCAATTGTGAATGGAAGTTCATTCCTGATTTGGCTCTCTGTTTGACTGTCACTGGTTTATAAGAATGCTTGTGATTTTTGCACATTAATTTTGTATCCTGAGACTTTGCTGAAGTTGCTGATCAGCTTAAGGAGATTTTGGGCTGAGACAATGGGGTTTTCTAAATATACAATCATGTCGTCTGCAAACAGGGACAATTTGACTTCTTTTCCTAACTGAATCCCCTTGATTTCTTTCTCTTGCCTGATTGCCCTAGCCAGAACTTCCAACACTATGTTGAATAGGAGTGGTGAGAGAGGGCATCCCTGTCTTGTGCCAGTTTTCAAAGGGAATTTTTCCAGTTTTTGCCCATTCAGTATGATATTGGCTGTGGGTTTGTCATAAATAGCTCTTATTATTTTGAGGTACGTTCCATCAATACCGAATTTATTGAGCGTTTTTAGCATGAAGGGCTGTTGAATTTTGTCAAAAGCCTTTTCTGCATCTATTGAGATAATCATGTGGTTCTTGTCTTTGGTTCTGTTTATATGCTGGATTATGTTTATTGATTTGCGAATGTTGAACCAGCCTTGCATCCCAGGGATGAAGCCCACTTGATCATGGTGGATAAGCTTTTTGATGTGCTGCTGAATCCGGTTTGCCAGTATTTTATTGAGGATTTTTGCATCGATGTTCATCAGGGATATTGGTCTAAAATTCTCTTTTTTTGTTGTGACTCTGCCAGGCTTTGGTATCAGGATGATGTTGGCCTCATAAAATGAGTTAGGGAGGATTCCCTCTTTTTCTATTGATTGGAATAGTTTCAGAAGGAATGGTACCAGCTCCTCCTTGTACCTCTGGTAGAATTCAGCTGTGAATCCATCTGGTCCTGGACTTTTTTTGGTTGGTAGGCTATTAATTATTGCCTCAATTTCAGAGCCTACTATTGGTCTATTCAGGGATTCAACTTCTTCCTGGTTTAGTCTTGGAAGAGTGTAAGTGTCCAGGAAATTATCCATTTCTTCTAGATTTTCCAGTTTATTTGCGTAGAGGTGTTTATAGTATTCTCTGATGGTAGTTTGTATTTCTGTGGGGTCGGTGGTGATATCCCCTTTATCATTTTTAATTGCGTCGATTTGATTCTTCTCTCTTTTCTTCTTTATTAGTCTTGCTAGTGGTCTGTCAATTTTGTTGATCTTTTCAAAAAACCAACTCCTGGATTCATTGATTTTTTGGAGGGTTTTTTGTGTCTCTATCTCCTTCAGTTCTGCTCTGATCTTAGTTATTTCTTGCCTTCTGCTAGCTTTCGAATGTGTTTGCTCTTGCTTCTCTAGTTCTTTTAATTGCGATGTTAGAGTGTCAATTTTAGATCTTTCCTGCTTTCTCTTGTGGGCATTTAGTGCTATAAATTTCCCTCTACACACTGCTTTAAATGTGTCCCAGAGATTCTGGTATGTTGTATCTTTGTTCTCATTGGTTTCAAAGAACATCTTTATTTCTGCCTTCATTTCGTTATGTACCCAGTAGTCATTCAGGAGCAGGTTGTTCAGTTTCCATGTAGTTGAGCGGTTTTGATTGAGTTTCTTAGTCTTGAGTTCTAATTTGATTGCACTGTGGTCTGAGAGACAGTTTGTTATAATTTCTGTTCTTGTACATTTGCTGAGGAGTGCTTTACTTCCAATTACGTGGTCAATTTTGGAGTAAGTACGATGTGGTGCTGAGAAGAATGTATATGCTGTTGATTTGGGGTGGACAGTTCTATAGATGTCTATTAGGTCTGCTTGCTGCAGAGATGAGTTCAATTCCTGGATATCCTTGTTAACTTTCTGTCTCGTTGATCTGTCTAATGTTGACAGTGGAGTGTTGAAGTCTCCCATGATTATTGTATGGGAGTCGAAGTCTCTTTGTAAGTCTCTAAGGACTTGCTTTATGAATCTGGGTGCTCCTGTATTGGGTGCATATATATTTAGGATAGTTAGCTCTTCCTGTTGAATTGATCCCTTTACCATTATGTAATGGCCTTCTCTGTCTCTTTTGATCTTTGATGGTTTAAAGTCTGTTTTATCAGAGACTAGTATTGCAACCCCCGCTTTTTTGTGTTCTCCATTTGCTTGGTAAATCTTCCTCCATCCCTTTATTTTGAGCCTATGTATGTCTCTGCGTGTGAGATGGGTCTCCTGAATACAGCAGACTGATGGGTCTTGACTCTTTATCCAGTTTGCCAGTCTGTGTCTTTTAATTGGAGCATTTAGTCCATTTACATTTAAGGTTAAGATTGTTATGTGTGAACTTGATCCTGCCATTATGATATTAACTGGTTATTTTGCTCGTTAGTTGATGCAGTTTCTTCCTAGCCTTGATGGTCTTTACATTTTGGCATGTTTTTGCAATGGCTGGTACCGGTTGTTCCTTTCCATGTTTAGTGCTTCCTTCAGGGTCTCTTGTAAGGCAGGCCTAGTGGTGACAAAATCTCTAAGCATTTGCTTATCTGTAAAGGATTTTATTTCTCCTTCACTTATGAAACTTAGTTTGGCTGGATATAAAATTCTGGGTTTAAAATTCTTTTCTTTAAGAAGTTGAATATTGGCCCCCACTCTCTTCTGGCTTGAAGAGTTTCTGCCAAGAGATCTGCTGTTAGTCTGATGGGCTTCCCTTTGTGGGTAACCCGACCTTTCTCTCTGGCTGCCCTTAAGATTTTTTCCTTCATTTCAACTTTGGTGAATCTGGCAATTATGTGTCTTGGAGTTGCTCTTCTCCAGGAGTATCTTTGTGGCGTTCTCTGTATTTCCTGGATTTGAATGTTGGCCTGCCCTACTAGGTTGGGGAAGTTCTCCTGGATGATATCCTGAAGAGTGTTTTCCAACTTGGTTCCATTTTCCCCCTCACTTTCAGGCACCCCAATCAGACGTAGATTTGGTCTTTTTACATAATCCCATACTTCTTTCAGGCTTTGTTCATTTCTTTTTCTTCTTTTTTCTTTTGGTTTCTCTTCTCGCTTCATTTCATTCATTTGATCCTCCATCGCTGACATTCTTTCTTCCAGTTGATCGAGACGGTTACTGAAGCTTGTGCATTTGTCACGTATTCTTGTGCCATGGTTTTCGTCTCTTTCATTTCGTTTGTGAGCTTCTCTGCATTAATTACTCTAGCCATCAATTCTTCCACTTTTTTTTCAAGATTTTTAGTTTCTTTGCGCTGGGTACGTAATTCCTCCTTTAGCTCTGAGAAATTTGATGGACTGAAGCCTTCTTCTCTCATCTCGTCGAAGTCATTCTCCGTCCAGCTTTGATCCGTTGCTGGCGATGAGCTGCGCTCCTTTGCCGGGGGAGATGCGCTCTTATTTTTTGAATTTCCAGCTTTTCTGCCCTGCTTTTTCCCCATCTTTGGGGTTTTATCTGCCTCTGGTCTTTGATGATGGTGATGTACTGATGGGGTTTTGGTGTAGGTGTCCTTCCTGTTTGATAGCTTTCCTTCTAACAGTCAGGATCCTCAGCTGTAGGTTGTAGCTGTAGGAGATTGCTTGAGGTCCACTCCAGACCCTGTTTGCCTGGGTATCAGCAGCAGAGGCTGCAGAAGATAGAATATTTCTGAACAGCGAGTGTACCTGTCTGATTCTTGCTTTGGAATCTTCCTCTCAGGGGTGTACTCCACCCTGTGAGGTGTGGGGTGTCAGACTGCCCCTAGTGGGGGATGTCTCCCAGTTAGGCTACTCAGGGGTCAGGGACCCACTTGAGCAGGGAGTCTGTCCCTTCTCAGATCTCAACCTCCGTGTTGGGAGATCCACTGCTCTCTTCAAAGCTGTCAGACAGAGTCGTTTGCGTCTGCAGAGCTGCTGCGTTTGTTATTATTTACTGTGCCCTGTCCCCAGAGGTGGAGTCTACAGAGACAGGCAGGTTTCCTTGAGCTGCTGTGAGCTCCACCCAGTTCGAGCTTCCCAGCAGCTTTGTTTACCTACTTAAGCCTCAGCAATGGCGGGCGCCCCTCCCCCAGCCTCGCTGCTGCCTTGCTGGTAGATCACAGACTGCTGTGCTAGCAATGAGGGAGGCTCTGTGGGTGTGGGACACTCCCGGCCAGGTGTGGGATATGATCTCCTGGTGTGCCTGTCTGCTTAAAGCGCAGTATTGGGGTGGGAGTTACCGGATTTTCCAGGTGTTGTGTGTCTCAGTTCCCCTGGCTAGGAAAAGGGATTCCCTTCCCCCTTGCGCTTTCCAGGTGAGGCAATGCCTCGCCCTGCTTCAGCTCTCACTGGTCGGGCTGCAGCAGCTGACCAGCACCGATCGTCTGGCACTCCCCAGTGAGATGAACCCAGTACCTCAGTTGAAAATGCAGAAATCGCCAGTCTTCTGTGTCGCTCGCGCTGGGAGTTGGAGACTGGAGCTGTTCCTATTCGGCCATCTTGCTCCGCCCCCTTATTTTCCTTTTGAGGCAAGGTCTCTCTCTGTTGCCCAGGCTGAAGTCCAGAGGCATAATCACAGTTCACTGCAACCTTGACCTCACAAGTTCAAGCGATCTTCCCACCTCAGCCTCTCAAGTTGCTAGGAGCACTGGTGCAACCCACCATGCCAAGCTGGTGTTTTTCATTTATAGAGATAAAGTCTCACTATGTTGCCTACGCTGGTCTTGAACTCTTGGACTCAAGCGATCCCTTGCCTTGGCCTCCCAAAGTGCTGAGATTACACGTGTGAGGCATGGCCCTTCTACTCTGCTTTCTAGAATGAGGAAAATGATAATTCCTGCTTTTGTGTAATGTTGTAATAACTAAAGAAGTTAATATCTTAATATGTTACCCGGAACATGGCAGGTGATCAGTAAATATTAGCTAATACAGTAGTCCCCTCTTATCTATGGTTACACTTTCAATGGTTTCAGTTACCAGTTGTCAATAGCAGACTGAAAATATTAAGGTATTTTGAGAGAAAGAACAAGGGAACACCTTCACATGACTTGTATTAGAATATGTTGTTCTATAATTGTTCTATGTTATTATTATTTATTGTTAATATCTTACTGTGCTTAATTTGTAAATTAAGCCTCATCATCAGTATATACATATAGGAAAAAATATAAGCAATATAGAGTTTGGTACTATTTATAGTTTCAGGCATCTACTAGGAGACTCAGAACTTACCCCCTAGAGATAAGGTGGGATTCTTGTATTATTAGTAAGAGTGAAAATTTTTAGCATCTCTTGGGTGTGATAACATCTGATGATACTGAAAATTTGCAGATGTTATCCTTGGACTGGCTATTGGTAATTCTTCAAGATTCATAGAGAATGGGAGAGATTATAAAAATTGAAAGTAATAAAAAGGAAAAATACAGAAAATAATATTGTGGCAAGCTGGATGTGAATATCTATCTAGACAATGTCTGGAGTTGTCACTGGATCAGCACATGCTATATGAGATTTTGTCTCTCCCATCTTCCAGTCTGTTCAGCTTGGGGCCCGGCATCGTGTTAGTTTGCTAGGGTTGCTATAACAAAGTACCACAAACTGTGTGGCTTAACAACAAAGATTTGTTGCCTCACAATTTTGGAGGCCAGAAATTCAAAATCTAGAGATTGTTAGGGTTAGTTCTTTCTGAGGGCCATGAAGGGAGGATGTGTTCCAGCCCTCTTTTTCGACAGGGAGATGGCTATCTTCACATTTGCATGGTGTTTTCTCTATATGTTTAAACTGTAACCCCTCTGCGCATGTCTGTGTCCAAATTCCTCTGTTTTATAATGACACTGTCGTATTAGATTAAGGCCAACCCTAAATGGCCTCATTTTAACTTGATTGCCTCTTTAAGATTCTATCTCCAAATAAGGTCATCTGTAACACATTGTTCTCTGGCTGCCCCCACATTTATGTCCTTCTCACAAGCAAATATATTTACCTCATCCTAACATCTTCAAAAACCTTAACCCATTTCAGCATCAACTCTAGTCCAAAATCCCACTTAATGCCATCTAAGTCAGGTATGGGTGAGACTCAAGGTTTGATTCATCCTAAGGCAAAATTTCTCCCCAGCTATGGACCTGTGAGTACAGACAGCACACTGTCTGGCCAAGGATCAAAGAATATATGTACAGAAATTTATAATGCAAGCATTGGCCCATAAGGTAGTCATGTGCCATGATTTTGGTTAGATTTGGGGGACTATAATGAACATATAGCTTTATTTCTCAAGACATTGATTATAAAAATTGAAGATTGGAGAGGAGGGGACGAGGGACATGAGAAATTATATTCTGAAAAGCCTGATGTGTATATGTAGAAAAATCATCCTGCAATGGAATATGAAATCTCAAAGAGACACAAATCTCCAGTCAAAGGTTGGGTGACAAAATTCTGTAGAACTATAGATACAGGGTACATTTTACATTGAATAGAAGAAACGATCATGTAACTGTAAAGTACCTAAAACCTAACTCACAGCCCTTCTTTCTATATAACACAATTTCTTACCGAAAGCACTAAACTACCTAATATACAATTTTGCCCACATAATCACACTGAAAGCATTTATGTAATCAAAGGAACCTCTGGGAATGGAAACTGGAATCTGGAAGTGAAACTCAAGAAAGATTTCATCACTGCACAAACAATTTCAAATTAAGCACTAATCACAGGGGAAAATTAGGTTTATTCACAGGGGCCATTCAAAATAACCCTCTTAATAATGTAGAAATTGGCTGTAGCTAAAGCCCTACAAGTCTAGACACAAATACATTTAAAATACAGCAAAGCCAGTCAATATAAAATGTAGCAAATACAAGAAGTCAATGTAAAATAGATTTCCCAGATATGAGAAACATGGCTCCAGGATTGTAGGTGAACTTCTCAGGAAGAAAAAAACAAAACTATGATTTAGCAAAACTTTAGATTTATAAGAAATATATTTGCCTTTATTAGTGTCCTAATAAAATGTCTTTAATATTTCTCTTTTACTAATCAGAAAAAAATGCTGACCAAAAACTAAGCAGTCACTAGCCTCTTAGGTCATATTCGTTAAGCTTAAAAAAAAATGTAGTTAGAAGAAAAGAGGAAAATAAGAAAAAGAAAGACACACATTAGTAGCTGGTCTCCCTGAGCGTGGCATTAAACTCACCTGGTTGACTTCTAATAGATTCTGGAGGATACATAAAATTAGCTGGCATCCCCTCCATCTTTGCCCCCAGAGCCACACCAAATCCTGAGATACAAGCCTCTGTGGCTGACTAAAGTAAAGGTTTTCTGGTAAGAGAGTCTGTCTTCCAAGGAGTAGATAACTAGAAACAGAGCTGTGACTAAGATCACTTAGTGACATTCTCACCCTTAATGTGGGTACTCTGACTACCCCTTCTCATTTCTCTTCCTTCTTCTTTCCTACTATCTATTTTCACACTCCTCCTTTCCCTTCTCTTTATGCCTTTCCCAGGCTCAAGACCATTGCACCAACATTGTTTATTCCTGCAGCTGGCCAAAGAGTCTGCTACCTCCGCCTTCACTCATGAAATGTTCAAATATATCTGCTCCCATGCCTTGCAAATGAGCCCTATCTGAACCTCCAGTCACACTGGGGTGCCCTGCATCCCTAACTAGAGAATATCTAGTCTCCAGGCAACCAGAGGGAAGCATTCTGTCTTCAGAAAAAACACTAAGTATTATCTGGCCCTGAGAGCCCTCTAAAGTAGAGGCAAAGGGTTTGGAAAAACTTGAACCAAACTTTGCAAGTTGGATCAAGTTTCTCTGGTGATAAATGATTTTTTAAAATGAAAGAAAAATGAGCAAAAGAGGTTATCAACTCTCAGTTACCAACATCTGAATAATACATATAATGTTAGAGATAATCAGTTGGTCTAAAGATGCTCTGGCCAATTTGATACCAATGAGTCAAGTGTGGTTATTCAACTTCAAACTGAATTAAATTTAAAATGCCTTTCCTCAGTTACACTAAAAACATTTCAAGTAGTCAGTAGTCATATGTAGTCAGAAGCTACTGCATTGGGAAGTACAAATGTAGACCATTTCCAGTTGTCAGATAAAGTTCTGCTGGACAGAATTGGAAATCAGAGAGACAGAGAGAGAGAAATAAAAGAAAGGGAAATAAAGAGGAGAAAAAAGAAAAAAACAAGAAGAGAAAAGCAAGACAAAGAAGAAAGAACAAGAATAAAACTGCAGGTCTGAAATGGAGATATTTTCCTCCAGGCTCAAGTCACTCTCTGGGAGCCATGTGAATTATACGTTAAGAGAAGCATACTTTCCCAAGCGTTGATTTTAAGAGGCTGTCTTGAGTCTAAGCAAATGAGTGTGGGGACTTACCTACATGGGAGGTTAGAGTTCTCGCAGCAATTAGCTGCTTTGACCTGAATCTACTTATTTTCACTTAGATGTTTTTCTTGCAGCCTACCAGTAAGCATCCTGGATCACTTCCCCACCTGGTCCCTCTGAATCTGGGAATGATCATGGCAATGAGGCTGGAACAGTACATGTATTAGAAGTGAAGAGCATCACTGAGAATTTAGAGACTGTGTCTGGTTTGGAAGAACCCAAGGGAACTTCAAAAACAGTAATCAGAGTGAGTAGGGACAGATACATAATGCAAAGTGTTCCCTCCAGAAACTTTACTTCAACAAGAACAAGAACATTTCCCTGAAGGACATGAGTAATGTGAAGTGTAACTGTTCACCATCCTTCTCCAAGGCACCAAATGGGCTTTTAAGCCACACATTCCTGAGGGCTTAACAATGGATTCAAAATAGAAACTGTAAATTTGTTCCTTGCCTTTCTAAGTTTACAATGAGAAGCAGACAATGTTGGGGTTGTTGTGCAGGCTGCCTTTATCAGCTTATAATTCAATGGGAGTTTTGTTTTTTAAAACAATAGGTTTGTGACACCTCAGAGGTTTTGGTATTCTTGACCCTCTAGTTTATGTAGTCAACCACAGGCCCCAGAGCAGACTCTGGCAGCCTTTGAAACTATCTGCAGAATACACTGTGGAATGTAGGCTTACTTTATGATAAAACAACAATAATAAATATATAATTTTCATTTTTAAGCCCTAGGAAGTAATGAGCCTCTGTGTTAGCCATTTCCTCAGAAGAGAGAGCAGGACAAGGTATAAACACTCTATGAAGACAAAGAAAATCATTCCAAATATGTCCAGATACCACTGTAAGGAGAATGAGCCTCAAAATTCTTCTGCTTCACTTCTGTACGTCTACTTCTAGAACACCATTTTGGTTCCAATATCATCCTTCCCTATTGTTTTTCAACAAGGATCCCTGTGAACCACCAGTGGTCAACAGAAACCTCTTGCTGTAGACATAACTGCTTTCTACTATTCCTAGTCATAATAATTTGTTCTGTTTCCACTATTTTTGGATCCTGATCTCTTAACATCATAAATGCTGAACATCCAGGCCAGAAAAGGCTGGAGTAGAAACTCTGCAGTCTCACTCCCTGGGTGTGAATTCTTTGTTTTGCCTTATCATATGTGTGACCTTCAGCAAGTTATTTAGTCTCTTTGAAATCAGCTTCCTCTTCTTTAAAATAAAGTTGTTAGGAGGTTTAAATGAGTTAATGTCTCTATAGCACTTAGAACAGTGACAACAGTTGATTGATTGATAGACAGACAGACAGAATGACAGGCACTCGGGAAGTGTAGTCAAAGTTCGGTATTTATCCTTATTCATTCATTCATCTGCTATATGAAAGACACTAAAGGATGTGAAAATAGCTAAGACATGGTCCATGCACTTAAGCAACTCAAAATTTAATGAGAGACAGACACTTATAAAACATTATAATGGCTGCAGTAGAGTCAGATACCAATTCCTTCATAAGTACAAAGAAAGAAGTAATTAATTCTTTCTGAGGGTTTAGGGAAAGATTCACAGACATATCTGTGCTACTTTACAATTTCAGCACACATCCAGAAGCCACTGGGTGTGATGACAAGGGGAAGGTGAGTGAGAATTAGATATGACATGTCTATAGATTATCCTTCTCTTAGGATAGTCACCGCTACAAGATTACTCATACAGACCTCTGCTCCCCGATTAAATGGACACTTTGCCCTCTCTTTGCCAACACTGGAGGAGTTAAAACTCCTCTACAGCCCTATTGCTTTGAAAGTAGCCATCATTTCTCTGTTAAGCAGTAAGCAGTCAAACATTAGAGCCATGAGGAGCCACACACTCAGGTGTGTATGAATACACACATGTATAGGTACCTGTGTGTATATATATGCATACACGTGTATTTAAGTAAATATAACATATACATACATGTGTATTAAGAAAATGTACATATATATTAAGCATCTGAGTGGTTGGCTCTTTGTTAGAACTCAGAGGATAAAGATAAATATAAGACACTTGCTCACAGAGAGTTTGTAATATAGTGAAAAATACTACATGCCATAAAGAGCATAAACACTGTTAGCACAAAAGGGAAAAGAAGGGAGGGGTTGGATTTGTAATTCTTTAAACCACTGTCCTCAATAGATGATTTTAGTGATATCTACCTGTAAGCACTATTACCACTAAGTAGTAAATAAAAAGGTACATAGAAAAGAGAAAAACTACCAGAAATTGTATAGTCTATAGCTATACACATCCTGTGACTACACTGAAGCCACATTCTCTCAGCAATGTTGCACTGAAGATCTATGCTGTCTCCCCTCTCACATGCATTCTAAGAGAGAACAGTTTTCTATTTAGGGTCCATGAATGTAGAAGAGAAGTCTTCATTTAAGGACAAAGAAACCCACATTCTAGACCAAGTATGGCCACAAAACTAGTCGAGTGCCTTCTGCTATTTTATACCTTTTTTGTTTTACTGTCTAAAAATTAATGGATTGGGCTAAATGATTAAAAAGAAAAAAAAAGACTTCCAATTCTGATGTTACCCTAAAGACAGAAGGCAAGAATTCCTGGGAGTGACACCCAAATTGCACTTTCTTTGCTTCTGTGTTCCTCTTCTTCTTCAGCCAAAGTATCCTTGTTTTATTGCATTGCCATATAATTCAAACTACAGATCCTCTTCGGAAGCCATCTTGGACTTTCAAATGTTTGCCAATTCAAAATATATTTATGTGTTTACTTTCAAAAAATATCCCGGCAAGGAAACCACAAAAAGAAAAGCACTTTTCCCATGAAATTTTGGCAAGCTGCAGCAATCCAGATTTTAGTTGATTAGAACTACATACTCAAGTTTATATGGCTTACAAAACATGGATATTCATAATATTCCATTGGGACATTCCAAAACTGTGTATATCAACCCTAACTTTACTATTGGTCATGTTCCCTTAGCGGGCTACTTCGGTGGACACAGTCTTTATCTAGTATGAGTTTTACAGAGACCTCTAGTCCTCCAGTGATAGTAAACTAACTCTGCTGAAGGCCTTGAATTCTTGTGTACTATATACAATATGGGGTTCTAACAGCCAGTGTGCTCTGAAGTATGTCATTTTCAGAATCTTTGCACTCTCTCTTCTCCCACCTCAAACCACCCACCAACAAGAAGTAGTTTCTGCCAATGTTCAATGTCACATTAGGCATGAAACAATAGTTATAAAATATTTGGTTTGGTTTATGTCTTTTTCTGTTAACAAAAAGAATGATCTCCATTGCTTTGTTCTCCGACTGTGTCTCTTTCCAGATACCTTTGATGTGGGGAGGCAAGAGGTATGACTAGGAGAGGTTGCTAGGTGTCGGCATCCATGGTATGACACTAGCCCAGGTGAGGCTTTTGTGTCCACTAGTTCTCTCCAACCTATGCTAAATGGTGAATTCATGGTTAGCCAAAACATTCATTCCTTTCTTATGACATATAACTTAGCATTTATCAGAATGTAGGTCGATGGAGGTTTTGTCTCATTTAGATTAGGTTTTTTATAGCAATAATCATTAGCAATAATAGCTATGATTCTTTCCATTCCTTGAACACCTACTATGTTATACAGCCTGAATCAATTACTTTTCAAGCAGTGTTTATCAAAGTCTTCTTAACATTTTTCTCAGCTTGACCAAACTTTATGCAGTCTATTTCCTGCCTCTAGGCCCCTGACCTCCCTTTCCATAGAAAACTTTCTTTATAAAACTTGTAATTGTAAATTATTTCTCTGTCCCCTTGAGGTGTAAATATTTTAAAAGACATCTTACCAGGTGTACAACCTGGGATTGTCATTCTCAAGTTTCTGGGAGCTATGCCTTTGAAATGTAAACCTTAAGGATGATAAGACAACAATCTGTTAATATCTCCCAGTTAGAGACAGGAGATAGGAGCCTAACTTTGGTTGGTACCTTGCACCTATTTGTAAAATTACCTCCTGTCATGAAGATACAAGAAAGTTCACTTTTACCTACAAGTAAAGTCAATCAGCAAACCCTGATGGCCTGTAATAACCCACCTGAGCATTTAAAACTCTCTGGCCTCTTGCTCAGCGGAGTTAAGCTAAGTCTTCTACTGCAAGTCTTAAAGCCTTCCTTGTCTTTTAAACTTTTTCCCATACATTTTTTGTCTTAATATTATCTTTAATATTTAAAATATCATTTTGTAGGTGAAGAAACTGAGATTCAAAGTAGATAAATTGCTTTCTCAAGGTCATGTGATGTACAGACTTGAATCCAGGTCAGTGTGACTCCACTGCAGCATGCCTCCCACTGCACTTCACTCTACTCACTCTCCTCCGAACACATTAAATGTTAAATCTTTATTTCTCTGGGCTTGAAATGGTGGCTCTCTGGAAGAAATCTAGCTGCCCATATGGTACATATATGATCATAATACCTGTTTCAGAGCCTGGGTTCATACTTTTTTTTTTCTTTTTTTTTTCTTTTTTTTTTGAGACGGAGTCTCGCTCTGTCGCCCAGGCTGGAGTGCAGTGGCTCAATCTCGGCTCACTGCAAGCTCCGCCTCCTGGGTTCCCGCCATTCTCCTGCCTCAGCCTCCCGAGTAGCTGGGACTACAGGCGCCGCCACCTCGCCTAGTTAGATTTTTGTATTTTTTTTAGTAGAGACGGGGTTTCACCGTGTTAGCCAGGATGGTCTCGATCTTCTGACCTCGTGATCTGCCCGTCTTGGCCTCCCAAAGTGCTGGGATTACAGGCTTGAGCCACCGCGCCCGGCCAGGTTCATACTTTTAAAAATGCATCGAGGTCAAGAGATCGAGACCATCCTGGCCAACATGGTGAAACCCCATCTCTACTAAAAATACAGAAAATTATCTGGGCGTGGTGGCGCATGCCTGTAGTCCCAGCGACTTGGGAGACCGAGACTGAGGCAGAATATTCACTTGAAACCGGAAGGCAGAGGTTGCAGTGAGCCCAGATCGTGCCACTGCACTCCAGCCTGGGCAACAGGAGCAAAACTCTGTCTCAAAAAAAAAAAAAAAAAAAAAAAAAAAAAAAAAAAAAAAAAAGCATCATTTCTTAAACTGAGTTACTGATTCTATACTCTAACAATCTTTGTATTTCCCTAAAATTCCTAAACCATTATTCTACAGATGTCAATTTCCCAAAAAGGAATTAACATTTCAAAACTGAACTCTTGAACTTTCTCACCAAATGTCCTCCACCCACATCACAACTGATGTTAAATGTATCCATCTGTTTAGACCAAAACTGTTGGAATCACCTCTGACTCCTCTGTCTCTCACTCCCCACTTCTAATGCATTAGAAAATCCTGTTGTATCTTCAAAATATATCCAGAATATGACTATTTCTCTCCATCTCCACTGCTACAACCCTGGCCTAAGCCATCAATATTTCTTACCCGGATTATTGCAGGAATCCTAACTGACCTTTCCATCTCTACAGTCACGTCTCAACGCAGCGACCAGAGTGATACTGTTAAAAAGTAAGTTAGGTCACATCATTTCTTTGCTCATAAACCTCCAATGTCTTCCCACCTCATTCAGGGTAGGAGCTAAAGTTATTACAATGGTTGCAAGGCCCTACATGATCTGGCCCTGGGTTACCTTCTACATGACTTTATTTTCCTCTCCTCTCTTCTATTCACCCTGCTTTGGCCACACTTACTTCCCAATTGTTCCTAAAATAGAGTGATATGCTCTCCCCTTAGGGCGTTTGCATTTGCTGTAGCCTGAGGCTGCACCACTCTTCCCTAACCTTGGCAAGCTCTTACCTCCTTCAAGCAATCACTCAATGGTCATCTTCTATACTAAAGGAAACTTTAACCCACAGTCCACCTCCCCACACTCAGTGCATCCCAGGTCCACTTTATTCTGTTCTAATATTTCCCCAAAGCACTTATTATCATCTAACACTACGTAATTTTAAATTATGATTATTATTCACAGTACACTTGCTCTGTTAGTGCATAAGCTCCACAGTGTTAGGAATTTTGTCTTTGTTCATTGATCACAAGCATTAGAACAGTGGTTTGTGATAGATGTTATAGGCTGAATTGTGTCCCCCCAAGATTCATTTGTTGAACGCTAACCCTTAGTACAGCAGAACGTGACTGTATTCAGAGATGGTACCTTGAAGGAAATGATTAAGACAGGGCCATTAGGGTAGACCCTAATCCAATCTGACTGATGTCCTTATTAGATTAGGATATACAGATAGACACCAAGAGGATGCATGTAGAGGATGTTATATTTTGGATATCTGTCCCTTTCAGTTCTCATGTTGAAATGTGTTCTCCCATGTTGAATGTAGAGTCTGGTGGGAGGTGTCAGATCATGGAGGAAGAGCCCTTATGAATGCTTTGATGCCATCTCTTGGTGATGTGTGAGTTCCAATTCGATTAGTTCACACGAGAGCTAGTTATATAAAAGAATCTGGCACCTCCTCCTTTCTTTCCCCATCTCTCACCCTAGGACATGCCTGCTTTCCCCTCACCTTCCACCATGAGTAAAATCTACCTGAGACCTTCCCAGAGGCCAAGCAGATGCTGGTGCTATGCTTGTAAAATCTATAGAACCATGAACCAAATGAACCTCTTTAAAAAAATAATACATTACCTAGTCTCAGGTATTCCTTTGTATCAAGGCAAAATGAACTAATAGAGACAATTGGTATTGAGGTGTGTGGGGTGGTGCTATTAAGCTACCTGGAAATATAGAAGCAGCTTTGGAACTTTGTAACAAGCAGAGATTGGAAGACTTTGGAAGGCCCAGAAGAAAACTGGAAGATGAGAGAAAGTTTGAAACTTCTTAGAGACTTGTTAAATTATTGTGACCAAAATGCTGACAGACATATAGACAGCGAAGGCCAGGCTGAGGAAGTCTCCAGTGGAAATGAGGAACTTATTGAGAACTGGAGCAAAGGTCATCCTTGTTACATCTTAGCAAAGAACTTTTCTATGCTGTGTCTCTAATCTAGGGAAGTATGGAAGTTTGAACTTAAGAGTGAAGACTTAGGGCATCTGACAGAAGAAATTTCTAAGCAACCAAGCCCTTAACAGGTGGCACGTCTGCTTCTAACAACCTAGACTCAGATATGGGGGCAAAGAAATGACTTACAATTGGAATTTATATTTAAAACGGAAGCAGAGCACAAGTTTGGAAAATGTATAGCTTGGCCCTGTGGTAGAGATGAAAAAGCATTTTCAGGAGAGGAATACAAATGAGTTTCTAGGTGCCAATATCCAGAAAAATGTGAAAAAGGCTTTGAAGACATTTCAGAAATCTTTGGGACAGTTCTGCCAATCACAAGCCCAGAGGCCTAGGAGGAAAGAATGGTTTCAGAGGTCAGGGCTGGGCCCTCTTGTCCTGCTCAGCCTTGGACACTGCTCCTCCCATCCTAACCTCTTTAGCTCCAGCTTCAACTCAAAAGGCCCCTGGTACAGCTTAGATCATCACTCAGAAGGGCACAAGCCATAAGTCTTGGTGACTTCCACCTAGATTTCAGAGGATATATGGGAAAACCTGGGTGCCCTAGCAGAAGCTTGCCACAGGAGTGGAGCCCACACAGAGAGCCTCTACTAGGGCAGTGCTACTACGAATAACCAAGTGAAGAGGCAGCAAGAATATGGCCATCTGCAAGCAAAGACAGAGGTTTCCGAGGAACCAACACTGCCAGAACTTTGACCTCATAATTCTAGCCTCCAGAATGGTGAGGAAATTAATTTCTGTTGTTTAAGCTACCAGGTCTCTGGTATTTTGTTATGGTGGCCCTAAAAACTAAGACAGTAGGCACTCAATGGATAAAAATGAATTAATATCTTCTGAATCACAGATTCTCTGAACAGCACAATTCTGTGTATAAACATTTGACAAATTACCAAGGAGCCCAGGAGACAGAAATGCCCAAATAAATGATTTCAGAATATAGAATGGTCCACCCACCTGCCATTTATACTTAGAATTATTTTCTTGCCTTTATATAGACAAATACCACATCATCAATTCAAATGATCACTTTTGGAATATCAAAAATATCAGAATAATTAGACCGATATAGAAACCTGTCAAATGTATGAATTTTCCTAAATGTAAGAACTGGCTACTTTGTAAGCTAGTCTTAACTATAAAAAATATTACAAGATGATCCAATTTGGCATGCTTTGAAATCTCATAGAAAACCTGTCCTCCATAAGTAAAACTTTTTTTTCCCCCTCTGGCAAACTTTGTTTTAGCAAGCTTTATTCAGATCATCTGAACTAAAGCACAGTTGTGACTTGATTGATACTTACTTCCAAGTAGAAACCACTGCAAAGTTTCTTTCACATTGATTAGTGTCTTCCAGCTGCCTAAAAATCCACAATGAATTCACGATGCATTAGGGATCGCATCAGGGGGTTATTTATAAGTGAGAAACAGGCTTGTCTCTACCTCTATTGTGGTATGGATATGCCAAAGGATCAGAGACTTATTACGGGGCATTCTTGGGCATTATTCCCACCCAGAGTGAGTGGCTGGTTTTCATTAGTCTTAAATTAGCTTATCTGCAATTTATTTTTACATAGGAAGCACTCATTTGCTTTCTTATAAATAAGAGCTTACAATTATCCATCACCACGTCTCACCATAAATTTAAGCAGAACTGCCTGTGGGCCCAATCTACAGCTTAGTCACCAGCACTAATGGGTTACCCAATATGCTCATCACTGAGGTGTAAACTCAATCAGTCTCTTATCTGGATCTCCCACCAAAATAAATAGATAATCAAACTGCTAAAAATAAATGGAGTCATATCTTACACAAAGTGTTATCTGCATCTGCTGAGGAAGAATACAAGAGGATCTGCTTTGTTGTGAAGTGCTTTGTATTTTGAAAAGTAATAGGGCATTATGCCTGAGAAGGCAACACATTCAGAAGCCAGTCATCCAGTATCTGATTGGAGTTTAAAAATGTGAAGGACATGGTGAACTCCTGAGTCTTAGCCTGGCAACAGTCCTGGGTTTTATTATGGGTATGGTGATTTTTATTGAATGGGGATGGATAGGTGAGTCTAAATGTAGGGGGAAAAATGCATCTGAATTAAACTGAATGTCTGTTTTCTGAGAGAAGGTATTCTATTTTCCCCAAACCAAGATATGTGGCTGGTTTATGATTGCTATGGGGCAATCAGTAATCAAAAGCAGAAATACTCTCAATTCCAAAAGTTTCTAAAATAACAAGAGAAGAAGGGAGGATAGATAGTAGAAAATAAATGGAAAAATTGAGTCAAATTCTGTTTTAAAGTGATTCTTAAATGCAACCTTCCCTAATGGGAGCTGATTGCCATACTGAAAGAAAAAAATAAAGAAAAATAACAATAACAAAAACATACACAAAAAATTCTTTTGATTACATTTTCTAAAACATACGGCTTTTCCAACTACCTTCTCTTTGAAATAGCAACAGTAAAGTGTCTCTGAGTGTACACATTCAATCTAGTGCATGCATTTTAGTAATTCTGTGTATTTTATTTCTGTTGGACTTGGGGCTGTACAGATATCCCTCTAGGTTAATATCTCACTGTCAAGGATGGTGCCCCATAGGGAAGTTCCGCCACTTCTTTCAGAAGTTCTTTCAGATCCTACCACTCACTGTCAAAAATTGTGGCATCTTCTATTGGTTTTTCATTCCCTTTTATGTACCTTCTTTTATTGTTTTTTTTTTCCTTCTTCTTTATATGTTTTCCCTCTCTCTCCTCCTGCTGTTCTTATTATCTAGAGTCCCACAGGTTCTCAGCTGTAGTCTTCTTTGTTTTCTATGTTTGACTGGTAGCTCCTTTGACTCCTTCTCAGTATCTCTCGGATTCTCTTTCAGCACTTGCTTTCCCTCTAATCAATGCCTTTCTTGTTTAAAGCTACGGTGTTCTTTGGTTTGTCCTGTGAACTATTTACCTTATTGTGACAAGAAGGATGAATTGTCTTCTGTTTTTCCAGCAGACCTAAAGTGCTGCCATCCATCAACCTGGAGATGATTTCATGTATTTAGGATGTCAAGGACTGGAATGATACTAAATAAACAGTACTGGACTGAAAAGTCCCAATGAGATTATGCTTATTCTCTGTGGAGCCCCTATCCCTAGCTAGTAGTATCTGTCAACAGAGAAAACGAGTTTTAATAAACTTTATTATTATAAATGTAATCTTTCAAACATTTATAGAGAATGTGGATCTGCCAATGTTTTTCAAAGACATAAACTGACTTTATTCCCAAAGTTATAAAATATTATTCTCATCCTTTAACACACAGATTACTGAGATGAGACGTTTCTTTATTTGATCAATTTCCAATCAAATACTGAACTAGTTCAATGATTTCTGCAACATAATTTAGTTCTGAATATCTCAATCTTTCTCAGTAATTATTCAAATTAAATTATAAACACTTATCAGTCAATGATCACAGCCTATACTCTTATCTCTTCTTGGATATAGCTTCTGACCCTAAAACCCTCAAGGTGTCTTTCTCACCCGCATTACTCCCCTTACCCCCTGGAAGCAAGAGTAGCATGGAGGGAAGATTCTGCTTGTGCAACTAAAACGTTATTGGTGGTGAAAAGATATCTCAGTCTTAATCTGGTTCCATTTCATATCTATCACTTCTCAAAGGTGAACCATGCTCCATTCTTATCTTTGTGTGTAAGTCTTATGACACAGTTTAAAACATTCATTACATCAGATGTGTCTTCTTTTTTACTAACCTCCATTCTGCAACTTCTGAGAGCCAAGAGGTAACTGGAATGAGCATCTCCTTCTATTCTTTTGTGGACACAGTAACCCAGGCTTCTTTATGTACTGCTCATCTGGGGCACTCTAACGAGCTCCTAGGCTTCAGATAAGACGGTGCCAGACTCTATATTCAAGTATTCCAAACTCCAAAAGTATATGCTCAGTGCCCAGAGGGCATATGTAAAATAAAAATGCAGAACGTCTTGTTCAAAAATTATTAATAACTTCACGATGGCTGTCACAGAATAATAAACCACACTTCTGAATGCAATCCCTGTGTGATTGTATAAGTAGCACACCCGTGATGCCAGCCCTGCCAGAGCCCCATTTCCTGCCTTATCTAGAAGCTCCTCCAAAGAGTTGCTCTAAGAACAGCCCCTCACATACCTCTTCCAGCCCGTCTGGTTCATCCTCTCCCAAATCTGACCCTTCATCTGAAAATTTCAAATGACAAACTGAGATTTCTTTGAAGTTGGATGGTAGAAATTAATGAAACTTGCTTTCAGAAATACACAATCTTTATCTTGGGTATATTTGAAATACTTGACCATTTGTTTTTGTTGTTGTTGCTGTTGTTTAGTAAGCTAGTTTCTCTCCTTACTCCCTGAATACCATTACAGTCTCAGGATGAGGTAGAGGCAGATACCACTTAATAAGCAATACCCTAGCCCTAGAGCAAAAGGAAGGAGGCAGACTATCTTTTCTAGTCCCATGGTTATGGGACAAAAATGGATATATATATATATATATATATATAGAGAGAGAGAGAGAGAGAGAGAGAGAGAGAGAGAGAGAGAGAGAAAGGGGAATAGTCATAAGTATGTTCTGAGCTCCTCTTTCCAGGTTTGCTTTAGAAAGAGGAAATAGAGTCTTTTGCCCTGCCCACTGTTTGGAACTTAGGAATATGACTGCTGTGTAGAGCAGCCCCACATACACTAGCATAGTTAGGAAGGAAGAGTACAGAGGTAATATCAAGACATAGTTCAGTCTGCACACCGCGTCAAATGTGACTTCTAGGTGGTGTGAACTTTAAGAGCTAGGGGACCTGTCATTGGGCTAAATATGATGGATGTGTGGGGGAAGTGGTGAAGTCATCCTGTTGCAGGGGCCGTAAGGTAGACAGGTAGCCCTTATGCCATACAGATGACATAGAAGGGACTCTGAGGGGCTTGTGGTGGCCACAAGAGAATAGAAAAGGCTAAATCAGCATGATAGGTCCATTAAGCCCTGATCAAGCCAAGAAAGAAAGCAAGATTTTATTGTCATCAGGTATCAGTAGCAGATGACAACAGTGTGCCATGTACAGGATCAGGTTACTATCTCTCAGGGGATATGAGCCAATACCACGTCGAAGGACTGGCAGCAGACTGTGGATCAACTGTCCGTACTTCTACAAAGTCATATAGACCTTTTCCCCATGAACTAAGAGTCTGTTGTTAGAAAGAGAAGGGGGACAATATCTCAGATGCTCCCTGAGTATTTTGCCTAAAGAAACTGAGTTATTCAAAAGAGATGCATTATAGTAATCCTGATAGGAAGTCACATTTTAAACAGGATAAATACTGAAATGAGCAGGAACTGGTTTAAACTAGCATAAAAGGAGATATTGCTACTTAGCCCCAGTGCAAGGTACATCTAAGTAAGGAACTATACAAGATCAGGGACTGAGACATGAAAATATGTATGGGACAAATATTTCAAGCAGAGAGAAGAGCAAGTGCAAAAGACCCTGAGATAGGGGAAGTGACTGGAATGATCAAGAAATAGCAAGGAGACTCAAGTGACTGGAGTGGGCTGAAGTGAAGGAGTAATAGGAGATAAAATTAGGGAAACAATGGGAGAACCTGATTCTAAAAAGCTTTGTGGGCCATTTGAGGAAACTGGATTTTATTCTAAGTGAGAAGGAAAAACATTAGACGATTTGTTCATAGGGGTGACATGATCTGACTTTAGACAGTAGGAGTTAAATAAGGAAAGAAGGAAAGAGATAGTTTAAGAATACAATACAATAATCCGAATGAGATATACTGGTGGCTTGAACCAGGGTGGTTATGATGAAGGAATGAGAAATTTAACTTTGGGTATTTTAAACTTGAGGTGCAGATCATGCATTCAGGTAATGACACAAATCTGGAATTCAGGAAAGAAGTCTGGAAATCTTCAACTTGCATATGGGATTTGTTTGACGCCATAAGACTACATGAGATTATTAAGGGAATGAGTATGACGAGAGAAAAAGAAGGCATCTAAGGACAGAGCCCTGGAGTAATTCTTTAGAAGCCAGGGAGATGAAGAGGAACCAAAGAAAGAGACACATAAAAGGTGTCCATGAAAGTGAAAAGAAAGTTAAGTGGAAGCTGGTGTCTCAGAAACCAAGTAAAGACAAACTTTCAAAGAAGAGAAAGATGGTGTGATGCTGGTAAGTCCAATAAAATAAAGACTAAGAATTGACTGTATTTAGCTACATGGAGGCCACTGGCAAACTTACCAGTATCAATATTGCTACATGGCTGGAGGAGATACAAGGCGAAATTGAGGAGAAGCATTGGAAACGGTGAGTATACATCACTCAAGATATTTTGTTCTAAAGAGGAGCAGAGAAATGAAGCAATAGCTAGTTAGATATATAGAGTCAATAAATGGTTTTATTTTCAAGATCAGAGAAATGATAGCATAATTGTATGTTGATGAGAATAATTCAGTGGAGGGGGTAGTTTTTATGATGCTGAATAGAGAGAGGAGAATTGCTAGAAAGGGTGAGAGGAGATGGCATATATTGTACAAGTAAAGGAGTTAGCGATAAAAAATGCCCAGACAGTTCATCTACACAATGGAGAGAAGGCAAGTTTTGATATGTTCACAATTTTCCAATATTCTATGAAATATAACAGGAAGAGCCAAAACTGTCATTTTCATTATCAAGGTGAAGAAACCTGTAATAGTGATTTTCAAAGACCAAGAAGGCAATTTAGCATTGTTTCTAAGAGCACAGATTAAGTCAAAGAATGAGTCCAGCTCTGCCATTCTAAGCTCAAGTTTCTTGATCTTCAAAAAGTCATTGGGAGAATTAAGTGAGATATTGAGAGAGTTAAGCATAGTTTGGCAGAGCTCACTAAGCATAATTGTAGTTGCTCAACATTATCCATGTCCTCTCTCTTGGCACAGTGTTTTCCTGTGTTTCTCAGCCATAGTTGCACATATGTAGTAGGGTCATGTGACTTGAGCTCCTTCCATATGAGTGTAAGAGGAGTGATAATCATCAGTTCCAGGCCTGGTACACTCAAACCTCAATCATATTCTTCTTCTCATGTGCTGCCCTTATCATTCTGCCAGCTGGATGCAGGGGATGTATTGAAGTACTCTGAGACACTGGAAGATGGCAAAGCCACCAGTTGGAAATAGATTGGGTGCCTTCTGACTTGATGTAAGCAAGAAACAACTTCTATTACCTTAATCCACTAAGATTCTTGGCCTATTAGAGGGGCAAGAATTAATTCCTCTAATAAAATGAGTCCCTAGTAAATGTTAAATATCTCTATTAATGCTTTAGCCCAATACCATTTTAATTAATGATGTAGGTTCAAAAACATCTAAATTTTCTCATTCCTAGTTTAGTGCTCTTCTATATTATGTATTAGATTATCTATTTTATTTGTCCACTGTGCATAAGAAGCCATTGTTCCTATCAGAGCATAAGCCCTACTGTGTTAAAAAGGAAAAGCAGAATTATATCTTATCAGAAACTCTATAAGCCATCTTAAGCAGCAAATGTTGTTGCTTTGACTCTCTTCTTTCAAGTTAAAATGTAACTGAAAATAAATAATTGAGGTTATGTATCACTGAATAAATCAGATTATAAGTATCTGATCTATTGATGCAGAATATCTGGTACTCTGAGATTTATATTGCAACTAGGTCACAAGTGAAAACATTTCCAGCTACCATCTCTAAACTTTACATGGACAGACAGTGATTGATATTTTTCAACAGCAAGATAGTAATTGCTATCTTAGAATTTCCTTAATTTCTCCAATTCAAAAGGAACCAAATTTTCTTTTTTAAACCTTTCTATTCATTTAATTGGAGCATAACATTAGGAAAAACTCTTTAATATTCAAGAAGTATATCTCAAATAGCATCATGTCATGAATATTCCCCACTGTAAAGTCATACTTTTGCTTTGACCTTGTTGTCATTGTTTTGTTACATAAATTATTCAGCCTGGTATGTCTTATAGATTAAATACTCTGGAAACAAATTAAAAAGCATCCCAGTGGCTTAGAAATGTCAAGTAACGCTTCTTTTCTCTGAATAACTCTTGTAAAATGGGATAGTAAAAAATAACCCCACAAAGTAGGCAAGATGATTTGTTAAGAGATCAAATTGCCAACTGAAATCAGCATCTCTGCTTCTTAAAACAAATCTTATAACTTACTTTTCATTGTTGAATTTGAACAGGGATACGCAACTTGTCCATTGATGTGTAAAGTAGAGAAAGAAATCCTCCTTCTCCTGATCCAATACCACAGGCCTTTTATAATTAGGAAATGAGTCGGAAAGGAGACACATTTTCCCCAGAAGGTAGAATGCTCAAAGCTTCCTTTGCCCACAGAAGAGAGTTCCCAGGAAGACAATAGAGTTTCTTAGCAGAGCTTTCCAACTACAGAATGGGCTGCTATGCTATCAGTTATGACTAATGGAAGTTTTCACCTAGAAACTATTAATAGATAAGCAATCATGGCAGAAGGTAGAAAAACACTTCTTAAATAGAAGGCTTATTCACTTATTTTTAAAAATCCTCTATTAAGCAACTAATCTGAGAATACTCATTGAGAATACACATATAAAAAGACAATATCTCTTGAGAAGTTACTAACACTCCCAAAATATTTTTCCTGTACCAGGGGTTGTTCCGATTTTATAGGTATTAACTCATTTAATTTTCACAACAACCCTATACAAGTGGTCTTATTATCATATTTTATTTATAAACAATACAACTGAGGCCCAGAGAGATTAAGAAACTTGGCTGAGTCACATAGACTGCACACGAGAAGGAGTTTCAATGCAGGCAACCTGACTCCAGAATTTGAGCTTCATACCCTGCCTCCTCTGTCCATGAGGCTCCGGGGACCAGCTGTTTAACAGGAGTGACAGCTGAGACATCCACAATTACCGTTTGATAAGGGCAAGAACAAAGGCATGCACAAAGTACAGGGATACACCTGTTGATATGGTTTGGCTCTGTTTCCCCACCCAAATCTCATCTCAAATTGTAATGCCCAGGTGTCGGGGTAACGACCTGGTGGGAGGTGATTGAATTATGGGACAGACTTCCTCCTTGCTGTTCTTGTGACTGAGTTCTCAGGAGATCTGGTTGTTTGAAAGTGTGTGGCACTTCTCCCTTCTTTGTCTCTCCTGCTGGGTCATGGTAAGATGTGTTTGTTTCCCCTTGGCCTTCTGCCATGATTGTAGGTTTCCTGAGGCCTCTTAGTCATGCTTCCTGGTAAGCCCGCAGAACTGCGAGTCAATTAAACCTCTTTTCTTCATAAATTACCCAGTCTCGGGTAGTTCTTTATAGCAGTGTGAAAATGGACTAATACACCTGTCTAGGGTGTATTTTTCAGGGTGCTTTTAAATCTGTATATTTAATTTTAAGACAGACTGGCTACAATATAGAGGGAACAAAAGATAATTGATTTTTGACTTATGCAATTTCTTCCAGACCTATAAGATAGCACAGTTCTTGAACAGAGGACATACCAAATAGAGCCCCTCCACATGTGAAAAAAGGTATCCAGCCTTCTCACCTCATAACACCACTCCTGTATTTTGTACAAGCATGTTATGGTGCAAAAAAGTCTGTTATGAACACTGACTGGTGCCAGTAAAGCCAGAGCTCTTTCCCCTAAGATTAGGGGAAACAGGGCATGACTGTAGGATTAAAATATAATAATAAAAAATTAATTACTTTAAGCTTTGGGGGTCATCTTCACGTTAAAAGGAATTGACATCAAGATCACAGAGATCAGCCATATAGAAAATGACGTATCAGATGCTCCAAAACAACTGATTCTTCTAAAATCCAGCTGATTCTGAGGTTGTTTATGACTTCAGCATGCCTTCAAAAGGTGAAATCTGCAAAGCCCACCCAATAAGTGCAGCTTCAATAAATATTTCTAATAAATTTATCTTCTACCATTCTCTTTTGCAAGCCCATCATATACCCTGATAAAGATTGATATGTATTATTCAATTATTTTAAAAGCTGGTTCCTTTTTAAAGGTGGCTCTGGGTAGTTTTGATGTAGTGGTATAGGCAACAAGTTTGTTGGGCTTTTGTTGCTTCACAAATAAACCTTTCTATTTAAGAATAATAATTGCCATGGTAACCCTAACAGCTTAGGAATCATTCAGGCATGCAGTTCCTAGGGAGAGAGAGAAAAAAAAAAGTCTCAGCATTCCTGAAGCTTGTTTAACCCTTCAAGAGTCAGTGTCCATTTCTTTGGCAGTCAATTTGGTTTAACCTTTCTGTCAAAATATGTAAGAAATCTTTTCACTGGAGGCATCAGGAAGAGATGAAAGTGAACAGAATCAGAAATTATACATTAAATATTAATCTAGTCTCATTTAAAGAAGTACACACCAAATACTGCATTTGAAATAGCATTTGCCTCCGACACAGGCAGCACTCTCTTGCATATCCCCGTTCTGAGAGGAGAGTATGAGTAATGAAGAGCACTGTCATTATACAGTCAGTGGGGATGTTGTACTGCGAGCCATTCAGACTTTTCTTTTTCCTCATGTAGCATAAAACTCAGACCATGTAGGAATTGAACAACCTTGATAGCATAATTTGCCTGTAACTGTACCTCAGGAACAGAAGTCTGAAGATGGATCAGGTTTTGTGACTTTTCTGTCTGCCTTTTCTTCTTGCCCCCATCTGCCCAATGGCATTTTGCCTGCAGTGCCAAATTTGAGAGCCAAATTAAAACCTGAAATGTGTGCAGCAAGTGCACTTTAATTAGGAGCAAATATATACCTCCTAGAAAAGTACAAGTCATACTGAGCAAACACTGAACTGGGTTTTCAAAACCATATTAAAATAATGAACTCTTAGGTTACCAAATAGGCTTGCACGAAATCTTAGGAAATACTTAATATTCTTGCTAGCATTGCTTTCTAGTGGCTAGGAGGAATTCTTACTCTAAAGCTCTCCCTAGTAAATACTGCATTCTGTTGGTACCTTTACTAAATCAGAGTAATATCAGAGGAAGAAATGAAAAATTATATCATGTACAAATTCATTCATCTTGCCTCCAAGTAAACCTAAGCTTGATTCACGAGCCTGTGATTAATATCTCAGAATACACACACACAATATTTATACATTACATTAATACATATAAATGTATATATCCATAAATATATATATTCATTTATTTTATTCCATTATTTACAATGTTATTATATAATTTACATTGTATTGTCTATTATCTGTATAGCTGATCTGGTGAACTTTTTTCTGTCAGGAGGATTACTTCTTTTCACATGTCTATTAAAATTGTATTAAAAAGGTCCACTGCTTAGCAAGTCAACAGTATTTTCAGAATTATTTAGTCCATGTTCCTCATATCAATGGAGACAGGAAAAGGCCAGGTAAAGGATGGAGAAATCTGATATGAGTTCACTCTTCTAACAAAGATTTGACGATGATGACGATTAATGTTATTATCATTACTATTATTATTTTCTGAACATCCCCTTCCTCTAGCTATCCTCTCCAGAAGAAAAGAAAGAGAAAACTTATGAAGAAGAATCACCAGGCAATTCCCCCCCAACAGTCCCTCTATCTTCCCATCAAATCTTGATGCTCATATAGAGCAATGAGCCTCTGAAAATAATGGTTTGTGGCCTTGGTAACTGAAGGCAACAAGCAATATAACCATTGCCGAATCTCACCATGAGAATGAAACAAACTTCTGTCACTACCTTTTATCTTTTTTTTCCTATTCTTTTATACCTTCAAATCATTCTTCATTTTCCAGCCTTTAGCATTGAACTTCATTATTATTATTATTATTTTACAAAAGTGTTGTACCAAGGTTCATAACCAGAGGAAAAGCCTGCAGTAAACTGAAGAGGATTCTTTTCCAAAGCTGCTTTAGGTGAGTTTTTTGCCTTCCATTGGTTTGGGTCTAGGAGGTTTAAATGGGACTGCATACGTGATACCATCTCACACAGTATTAGTCTTCATGTTGAGATGATGATGGTCTAAAAGCAACACCTTCCACAAATGACCCCAAGGTGCCTTTAGGCGTTATTCAGTTTTTCTTGCCAACTCTTAGCCCTCCCCTACACACATCTAGCTTGAGTTACCAAGAAAGGTGGTGTTTTCAGATTCCCTTTTCTTCTCTCTGTCATAGTGCCTTAACTTCCATCATTAGAGGTTCATTCTGAGTATGATAGCATTTTTTTATGGCAAGGCTTCATTTCTTTAAATGTAAATGTCCCAGACAGATAAAAAGGCATTAAGCTAGTTATGTCTGAGTCCACATGAATGGCTCCATCGAACTCCTTTTCCTCTCCTGACATACGGCTTAAACAGAGCACAAGGGAATAGTATTTTATTACTAGAAAAAAAAAAAAAAAAAAAAGGAAGGCTCTTGTGGCTATTTTTAGAGCATTGGGCATTTTCATAGGAAGGCATGGTTGGGTAAAAAACCTTCATGAGAACTACAGAGGAATTATGGAGATGATACTTATAAGCAAAGAGAAAAGAGGCCCAGACAGGAGATGGGAGATGGAACTACAGAAGCTCAGTTCCTTATTCGATTACCAAGAACCACACGGTACTTCAGGACACTATAGAAAAACTTTGGGAATGTAAATTTGAACTGAAACTATTTTGTGCCCTTTAAACCCATTAACCTAATAATCACATCTCTGAAATGATTCTAGCTTAAATACAAGTCTATTGTTATGCCTTAGGGCATGTATTAAACATGTATAATAACTGTACCATCAAACTGGTATTGAGGATTTATCAACTTTTTCTTTTGTCTCCCCCTAATCGACTTCCCTGAAGTTAATGGGGGCTACATGATCCAAAGTTTTCTGCAGGCAAAAAGAAAGTCAATAACCAGACCCAGATAATTTAATAATTTTCTACTCTAGGGTAATCATTTAGCTTTCACCAATTGTGTACTGAAGAGATGATGATGGTACAATTGAAACAAGTAATAGAACATTATATTATCATATAATCTATTCCTTTTGAGGATAGTTGCAGACATGCATTCTGATAAAACAACTGGATAAAAATACATTTTAAAAAGAAAAGATAAAGGTAAGAAATTGGGTAAACAATATATGGAAACTCCTATACTATCTCTGCAACTTTTCTGTAAACCTCAAATTAAACTAAAATAAAAAGTTAAAATACCAGGAAAGAAGGAAAAGAAGATGGAGATGGAGACATAAGAGAAGGAAAGCGAGACCACAGTAATTAGGGTGAAAAGTGAGGAAGCATGGGCAACGTTCGGTGACTTCTCACTCTCTGCCAGGCACTGTTCTGGGTACCTTATAATTTTTGCTCATTAATTCTGACATAACTGTTATGAGTAGATATTATTATTCTCATTTTTACATTAAACTAATTAGGATTCTAGAAGATAAAAATGTATCAAGACTAAACAATCAGGAAGCAGCCTAGCTAGAATTTGACTCAATGTGTCTGTGATTTCAAATACTCTGACTTTTCCTATGATTCACTTTCACCTGTTCTTACACCCCTGTGGACTTTTCTTTCACCAGACAGCTTTCTGATAGACAGGCATCCAATCAAATCCTCATCCTATTCAGTTGATCTAATTTTTTCTATGGCATAAAATATGCTGTCCTTATGAAACACCCAGATCTGTGTTTAACTTTGTAAGGCAATGAGTTCAAGAAAAACCCAGCTGAGGTATCCAACCCTTAGTGCTGTGATCGTTGCATTTTATATCAAATGGTCTTCTAATATTCTCTTTGACAAGTAGAATCCACACTCCCTCATGTTAAATTGTTAATGGCTTCCCTTGTGGTTGGCTGTTCTGATTTCATCATAATTTAGACTCTTCATTTTATGTTGGTAAAATTGTCTACAATAACATCACAGCCCTTGGCTATAAGCCCCTTGATGTGCCCAAGAAACAAAAGTGTATGCTCCCATAAGGACATCGCTTTGCCTTCTTGCTTTTACTCTTTTTCTCTCACTTCCTGGCTGTTTGGTTTTTGTCATTTTTTTTTCTCTGTCTTTTCTTTTCCCCCATTCTACTTGTAATGTTTCTATTGTTCCATAAAGCATACTTCTAGTAAATCAATAACATATCCATGCCATTTTTTGGCAGATATTCCAAAAGGATGTATCTGATCTGAAAATCTTTAGTTGCAATTGAGTTATGTGTTTCATTTTAAATTTATACATCTTTGTTCTGTAAATGTTAGGTATCTCAATCTTTGGAAACAGGGAAAAATATCAACACAATGCCTTTTCCTTCTGGTGCTGTAGGTTTTGGTTTTTGTTTTTATGCTTGAAGGATTCTGTTTAGACCATGACCTTGTTTCAATTTGAGTATACAAATTCGCCCACTTTTCATAACAAGCATCCATACTTTGGAGTGACTTTCTATAAAATGCATCACAGGAAGTATTATGTATTCCTCTCAATATTCTTTCAAAAGTTTAAGTTCCTTACTTTGTTGTTGTTGTTGTTGTTGTTATTCTTCAGATGTCCTGGTAACTACTGGAGATGATACAGAAAATTCTAAAATTCTATCCTTTTAAAACACAGATTAACAGTGTTCTTGTCAGACTTAAGATGTATAAACCCACATGCCATACTTGGAAACAAAAATAAAAGAAAACAGAAAAACATAAAATGAAAGTAGAGGAAATTTTGCCCTTCCTTCTTTCAACCAGTCTATTTGTGATGGTCAGGCATATTTCCATCAGGAGACCACTCATATCTATTTCCCCACAGAAATTCATGTTGTGGAGTTCTGCTTAATAGCACACCTAGAAGGGCATAGGGTAAGGCCATCGTTAATTAGTCCCGTAGGTAGGGTGACCATTCAACTCATCCTCCAAACCAGGACATGTTGACAGTAAAACTAAAAGTTATTAATAACATGTGCCAGAAAAACAAGGAAAACAAGTAACAAACTGGGATAAATATCCAAGTAGTCAGAGATGTATTTTCACTTCATTGTCTGATGTAATGATTAATACTATCTCCTTTCACTCTCAAATTGTCCCCATTTTGAGTAATACGAGTAGTTCCCAAGCAGTTTGGTCTCAAGACTACATTACCCTATTAAAAATTAGTTAGGACCCCAAATGTCTTCTGTTTATGTGGATTATATCTCTTAGTATTTACATGTTATAAATTAAAACTGAACAAATTTTAAAATATTCATTAATTTTTTAGCAATAAAATTATAGTATATGTTCACATAAATAATATTTTACACACTTTCTTTCCCAAAACCAACAGTGAGAAGGGTGACATTGTTTAATATTTTTGCAAATCTCTTTAATGGCTGACCTAATAGAAGATAGCTGAATTCCCATGTTTGCTTCACAATTCAATCTGTTGTGGTAGAACGCATTACGCAGCTTCTGGCCAACTCTCATCAGAAAATGAGAGTAAAAAAAGCAAATAGCATCTTGGTATTATTGTGAAATAGTTTTGGCTGCACAGATTCCCCAACTATATTTTGAGAGCTTCTGGGTGACGTCATCTCTTTATTCAGGAGTAAGAGAACACTTTTTCATGGAGCTTCCGAGAGCTGGCAAAACAACGCCTGCCTTTTCTCCTTGTTTTCTCTGTTTAGAACACACTCCTGCCTCATCTTCAGTGGGTACATCCTTTTTATCTTTCATGTTTTTATTTTAATGTAGCTTCCTACAGATAGTCTTTCCTGACCTCCCAGAGACTAGGTCAGATTTTTTTTTTTTTTTTTTTTAGATGGAATCTCTCTCTGTCACCCAGGTGGGAGTGCGGTGGAATGATCTTAGCTACTGCAACCTCCACGTCCCAGATTCAAGCAATTCACCTGTCTCAGCCTCCCAAGTAGCTGGGACTCCAGGCACATGCCACCATGCCTGGTTAATTTTTGTATTTTTAGTAGAGACGGGGTTTCACCATATTGGTCAGGCTGGTCTTGAACTCCTGACCTCAGGTGATCCACCTGCCTCAGCCTCCCAAAATGTTGGGATTACAGGCATGAGCCACCACGCCCGGCAGGCTAGGTCAGATTCTTTTGCTATTTGTTCTAAAAGAGTATAGTGCTTTCTTTATCATATTACTTACCATAATTCAATGTCATTGATTGTAGAAATATCTGTCTACTTCATTCACAGACGGTAAGTCTCAAAATGGCGAGGATGCATCCATGTTTCTCAATACATACTGTGTTCCTACTACCAGAATAGTGCCTGACATAGAAGAAAAGCTTAATAAATATTTGATGTTCAACTGGCTTATTGAATAAACCAATTATGCATATTCCTAACCTTTATACACTTAAAGGCAGAGCCTCTGTTTGTGAGTGGCCAGAGATGCGGCTACTGTCTTTAAGAGAATAGAATTAAATGTCTAGCATAGATCTCATAATCTTAGTTTAAATTACACTCAAAACTGAGAAACAGATCTAATTATAATTAGTACAAAGCAAAGGCAGCACAAAGACTGAAACAGTGATAAGACCTGTGCTACTCCAGAAACTTTTTACAAATATAAAGCAACTTGACTATAATATGCACGCATTAGTTATCTCATATTACATGGTCCTTCAACATCTCATCCTCAGTGAACTCTTCCGCTTCTGAATTTCTGTACTACTGAATATTTTATATCTGTGGGATATAAACTTTATATCTGTGGGATATTTATATATGTGGGATATACTACTGAATGTTTTCATACTGACCATATACTGTCATTATGTTTCATGATCTCTGTCACATTATTTGTTAGATGATAAATTTGAAACCTTATACTCCATGGCTTGTAACTTTTCCTCTTCCCATAAAACCTGTGTAGGGCAACATCTTGCACATAGTAGGCACTGACATGTAGGTGTACATGATGTGGAGGTATGCATTAGAACATTAATTGCCTCAATTTTACCTTATTAAAAAAAGCAAAAACTTTTTTAAATGTGGACTACCCAAAAGTTCGAAGGTAGTAAAAACCCAATCTTGAAACCCTGCCATGTCTCCTGACTGGAACCCTTTGTGATGAATGCCTAACCTTTAGCAACTTTGATACCCATGGGTATTCATGAAGGAACAGAGCTCCAACTGCACAGTACATTCTCAGCCTCGGGGTTTAGCCCATCTCAGCCTCTTTGAGTTATGGGTCACTGTTCTTTTACTCAGATTTATGAATTCCGTCAGCATCATACGAGTCAGGTACAGCACATAAATCAAATAACACAGGCACATGGGACAAGCTGCAGAATTATCATCGTTCCTTTCTACGCTTCACAATGTCAGCGAGGATATGTCTAGTAGCTTAGTAGCTTGAAACAGTTAACCTAAGTGCTTAGCTCATTGTGTGGGTTTCATTTGGGCACAAGAAAAATACTAGCTTCATGTATTTCTGCACTCGATGACAAATTTATAACCTAAATGCATAATATATAACATGTGATTCTATTTGCTAGAAAATGGTGTTGGATTAGACAGTCTCCAAGGTTTCTTCTAGTTCTGAAATTCTATAATTCAATGAGCTTATATTTTAAATGTTTTATAGTGTCTGATAACAAGGACTCTTTTAATGATTTTTAATGTTTGTGATGAGACCATTAAAAACATTTTTCCCACCAAAAGCAATAATATTTAGTGTTTTTAAATTGATCTCTAAAATATCCATCTTCCCTGCTCAGGGAATAAACAGTGATGTGTCAAATAAACCATTATCTTTATAATAACAGATTTTAAATAGTCTATATCAAAATAACTCCATATAAGGGTAACACAGGTCACTGGTTTTCCAAAGACTCCTGCTCCCATCTATGGTTTTAGAGCTGTTGCTAAGAACTAGTTTTCCAGACAGTGTTTATAAATCCAATTTCCCCTTGCATCAATATTGGGGGGGGGAGTCGCTAGTAAAATTTGTACATTAGGACATATATCATTTCTAGTACTAGCCTATATTAAATGGCCATATAATTATTCATGTTTTGTTTCTTAGAGCAATCGCTGAAACCACACAATGAAGATAATAGAGCCATCATTATACTGGGGCCCTTGAATGGAACAGAGTATTCTTCCCTTTCTATCAACAACCTGTCCCATCCCAACAATTAATAATTAAACTTTATATGAATGGGAAGTATGCTTCTATTTCATAAACCACTGATACTTTGGAATTTATTAGTTATACAGCAGGTATTACTAATGTAGCCAGTATAACTGAGCTTATCCTACTTCTTTCAAAACAAACCACTTCTTTCAAAACAAACAAAAATCACTATTTTCTTTACAACTATAAAGAACGTTTTATTTCTCCTTCCACGAATCTTGACACAGAAACACATCTATGTAAAGCAAAAGGATGTGTTTTGGTTTAAAAGTGTTAAATTTTGTTTTTGTTTATTATAAGTGCCTAAAACATATTTTAAACAGTCTAAACATAATTTAATGTCTATAGAAAATGAGGTCATATAGAAATAGGTATTCTACCCCATCCATAATTTTAAAAAAAAAAAAAGAAAAAAATCCTTAGCAGGGTTAGACACAGAGTAGGTCTCCTGCACTCTGAAGTGACTGTATTTCCCCCCCCAGGATCTTTCTATTATTTCAATTAAACCAACTGATATTTCCAGGTTGATAAAACTGAAATTTAGGAAAACCGTTCCCCTTGTCACTTTTTTTCTTATAAAAGGTAAAAAATAACTTTTTGAATGCTCTATTTTTAACTGGACAAAAATGTTTCTACCTGCCTGGAGAGGTGAAGCCACTCCTCAGCTCTACTTGGGTCTGAGTGCCTGCACCAGTACTCACCATGTTTTTCCTCCTTTGCTGAGGTCGTCTTGAGCCTGCTGTTACAGCTCTATAGGTGGTTGCAATTCCCTCTCCTTTTATACTCACTCAAAATTTCCCAGGAATGATGTACCTTCATATTTGTGGATGTTTCTAAACACATACTACTCCTCCTAACATGCCAGAATATTTGGAATTTAGTACCTCTTTCACTTGAGTTATTCCTTTTACAGAATTTTATCCATACTCAATTGTATCTATACTCTCATATTTGCTTTATTACTTTCTAATCTCAAGCTCACTTTTTTATTGCCTGTACTTTGTGCTGCAATTTATAGAAAATAAAGTCACTACATAGCATGTTTAGACTTCACGTCAATTATTTTTTTTTCTTGTGAGCACTTTGTTATTCTTATATCCATACGGTATGATCGTGTTAAATGATACAGTTTCTTCTGAGAATTCATGGGACAGTTTGTCAAATGTTTGAAGAAATCAATTATTCTACAACACGTTTTCCCTGAAATATCAACCTGTTAATTATGTCTTGAGGAGAAACTGAAGTTTTTTTAACTTGAACTACCCACTTTGAGATTCTTCTTTTATATCTTAGAATACATGTGTTTATTACTGATGATCGCCATATACTTTTTTGAAACCTGTTTACTACCCAATTGATATTGAATTTACGTGCCTGAATTTCTATATTTTGCTTGTTAGGAGATTTGGATATTTATCCATTTCCAGTCTTCTGACACTGTTTCCATTTTTCATTTCTTGCCATAATTCCAAAGGCTGTGAAATTATATGCAACTTCATATAAAAATTAATCTGAATTCAGTGTTTTCTTCCTATATTTGACTATCTAGTCAAGAATACCTTGTATGTGTATCCTGACATTACCTGACCAACAATTTGAAGACCTGATTCTTAGATGAAAGAATTTGAGTGAGTTGTTTCTCCCTGTTTTTTATCATCATTCCCAACAATAAGCCTATTTTTTCCTTGTCAGCCTTCCTGGTTGGATGACAACTGCAAAAAACAATATTTTGGATTGATGTTGATATGAATATTAAACAGGTCATTTGGGGTTTTAGCCAAATGTACATTATTCTGCTAGTTTCAGAATACTTTTTTGTGCCTTTTGTTGTTTTTGTTTTTTTTTTTTCTACCAATTATTCATATGCTTTTAAAGTTTCAGTTCATGTGAAAGCTTTTTTTAAATCATTATATTGATTTAATGAAGAGATTTTTGGAAGCCTGGAAGTTAAATGACAAAATAATGCAACAAGCAAAGCTGTATGTTTGTAATGCCAAAGAGGGAAAGAAATCCTTTAAAATCCATGACCCTTGTTTGGGTTTTACTTGTATCTTTGTTTAAAACAATCTCACTCCATATGTGTTCACATAACAATAGTATTATGTGTAGTTATGCCCACAAGTGTGCATACCTGAGAATTTCAGGAGTAAAGGTGAGTTTCAATTACAATGGTGCTTGATTAGCATCTACCTGCTTTTCATTTTCCTTGCCTTTTTCAGTTTCCACAAAATTTCTGGCACAAAAGTTTACTTGATTTCAGATCAAAACCTTGAAAAAGATTATGTTGTAAAGTTTCTGAGGTAAGTTTAGGGTCTTTAAATTTGATACCTTTCAAAGATCTTCCCGAAATCTAGAATTTCTCTTCAATGCAAAAGATACGTTCCATAAACAGAGGAGTTTTCAACTTTATGGCTTACAGTTTCACTAGAACTATATTACATTCGAAAGTATGTTTTGATTTTGATTTTGGTTTTACATTTCTACCAGGATCACTGTTCTCTATTAGGCTACATACACTGTGAGAACTCTTTCAAAGTGTCTATGGAAAGGGAAAAAGCCTTTCAAGCTTTTTTAAAAAAATTTAATTCTTAAGGGAAAACAAATACTGAAGCCTGTAGATACAATGACTACAAAAGTTTTTTAGTTGTTGCTCCAGGCCATCATAAAAACAAAACAAAACAAACAAACAAAAACAAAAACAAAAACAAAACACTGGCCTTTGTGATTTTAGCAATCTTGTTTTTCATTACTTCCTACTGCTGTTTACACACCTATTTTCACTTGTGTTGGCATCCTCTTCAGAACAACAAAAAATTCATATTGCTTTTCTCATTTTGTCCAGTACGTTAAATGGATACTTGGTTTCAACAAATTCATATAAAAATGAGAATAACTCTACATTTCTTCCTGAACAGAGTCCTAAGGAAGTTCTAAGCATGGCAACAATTTACTCACTAATTATATATTAACTGTGAAAGCAATATTAGAAATTTCTTTTCATTTCTCTAAAACAGACTGCTTCCAGGCTGGTAATTTATTTTAATTGAATGCTGAGAAAATTGTTCACTGACAAACAGAAAAACAGTTCATTTGGGTCTAAAAAATAGATGCAAACCCAAATGCTCGCAGGGGTCAGGCAGATAATATAAATGAGTGAAATGGACAAAGGGATTCATCAGCGGGCAGGAGATCTTCAGGCCTTGTCTAAGGGGGTACGAAGAGCGGGCTAGCTGAAGAGCACCTTCAGGACTGAGGCTTCTGTTTCCAGGTCTTCCCATTTTTAATGGGATGCCAGGAACTTAGATTCTTATTTGAAACTTTCTGCTGCTTTTCAAATCTTGGCAATCAATTAAAAAATATTTTAAAACCCTCTGCATGTCAGAGGAAGGAAGGAAGAAAGGAAGGGAGGAAGGGAGGAAAGGAGAGAGGGAGGGAGGAAGGGAAGGAAAGAAAGATAAAAAAGCAAAACACACTTGAGGATAGGTTGGACATGGACATCATCATTTACAACCTGTGTTCTAGGTGAAACAAACAAACAAACAAACAAACTAGAGTTTTCCTCTAGGTAGAAATGATCTTTAGCTTTTTGTTATGATTTCATTCTCTTTTATGGCGTCTTTGTTTCATTGTGTCACTATTGAAAGAGTTCACAATAAGAAAACTTAAAAGTGAAATTAGTGAATTACATATATACAAGTATATGGTATATGTGTGTGTACATATACATATATATACATATACACATATGTAGTGCATATGTGGAGGCCAAAAAAGAGAGAAAATAAGTGCTTACTTTCTTAGAAATCCTGAAGTAGGAAAATTGCCTGAACTTTTAAAAGGTAGTTACATTCAGGAGACAAGTAGACTTAAAGTTCAGCACACTCCATCATTTTGAAGGAAGGCCATCAAATCTGAGTATGTGTGGATCTCTGTGTTTATTTATAGTAGGAAACTTACAGCATTGGATATGCTCTGATTAGTTTGCACTGTACCATGGCAATTTATTCCATTGTGGGATTCAAAATAGCTTTCTGTATTTTTTTTCTCTTCCTTTCAAATCTCCATTTCAGAGATTTTCTAATTATGTGATAGTGGTATTATTTTGTGTATGTGTGAACATTTTCACAAAACCCACATAAGATTTGTCTAAATATCCATAAATCTAATTGATTCTCATTTTTCTTTTCTAGTATTACAAATTATGTATTTACTATATGCCTCATATTATTGAAAAATGAATTAAATTTGCAAATTAGAATTTTTTATTCCTAATTTTTTTCTTCTCTCAAGGCACATATAGAACAAGAATATTAATATCAGTTAATTAGATGTCCACATTTTGAGACATTTTAGTTGGTTTTAGGTTCATTCTTCAGACTGCAAAGTAACTCACCAATTTGATCAACTGATGCTGTAAAAGAATCTTCAGAGAAAAATGATCATCCAAGTCAGTTTTATTTGGTACTTATCAATTAATTATTATAGTCCACACCCATAAAATATTTTGGATAGTATAAGTACAACTCCATGTATTAAATGATCAGTTGATAAGTAAAAACACATTTATAAATTGGTTTATTTGTCTAAGTTAAGCATCTGTTTTTATTAATAAATGGTTGAATTATCTTATTTTCATGAAATAGCCTTAATTTTGTTACCTCTAATTTTAAATATTAAATTTAGCTCTTGGAGAGATAATCCTCTTCCCATATATATTAATATTTTTGGTTTTAATTTGTTTAATTTCCCTTAGGCTTTTCTTTGATTCATTCTTTTTATTCTTAGAATCATATTATTGATGAGTCTTACAGCTGCTTTCTACTCAGTTATGGTTAAAAAAACCATCTGCCCCTTCCACTATACTTACTATAACTTGTCTCACATTGTTATTTACTCATTTATCAACACCCAGAAGAAAACATGCATACGTCTTCACCACCCTGAATTATTTAGTGGTTTCTTAGAGATGATAGTAAAAGTGACAATAGAAAAAAATAAATTAGACTTTATACAAGCTAAAATCTTTTGTGTTGCACACAGTGCCATTAAGAAAGTGAAAAGATAACCCACAAGTTGCGAGAAAATATTTGTAAATCATATATCTGATAAGGAACTTGAATCTAGCATATATGAGAATATGTCACAATATATAAAGAACTCTTATAACTCAATAATGAGCAAATATTCCAGTTATAAATAGGTAAATAATTTGCAAAGACATTTCTACAAAGATGACACACATGTGGCTTATAAGTACATGAAAAGATGCTCAATATCACTAGCCATTAGGGAAATACAAATCAAAACCACAGTGAGATTTCATTTCACATTCTCTAGGATGGATATATTAAAAGAAGATGGAGATTAACAGTGCGAACTGGGATGTGGAGAAATTGGAACCCTTATACATTGCTGTTGGTAGAGACGTAGAAAAGATGCAGCCACTCTTGACTCCTGACTTAGCCCCAGGAATATTTAAGATTCAAGTGCAATTACTAGAAAGTGAAAATGGGGAGGGGAAATATCATGTTCTTATATTAAGTTGGTAATAAGATTAAGTCCCCAAGCTCAATTTGACAGTTCCTTAAAGGGTCAAGCATAGATTCATTATATGACACAACAATTCTGTGACTAGCTATAATCCACAAGAAATGAAAACCTAAGTCCATCCAAAATGTTGGACAAATGATCTTAGCCAAAAAGTGGAAGCAACTCAAATTTCCATTAATTTTATAATTTTATATTCCATTAATTTATGAATGGCTGAATAAAATGTAGCATGTGCACACAATGAACATAGAATGTTGAATAGAAGTAGTGAGAGCAGACATCCCGGTCATTTCCTGATCATTGGGGTAAACAATTCATTCTTTCATGTTGTTAAGTATTTGTTAGCTATGAGTTTCCAGTTATGAGGTTCAGTACTCTTATTCTAGAGCAGTAAATATTCTTTGTGGAACATGATTTCAAATTTTATTATCATCGTGGTGCGTATACTGGAGTGATACCCACATGGTTATTTGTAGTCTGTGGAAGCAAGGAGTCTCCTTTGCCTCAGAACTAAGACAACTACACATGCATCTTCTATTACTTTCTTCTCACTGAATTTAAGATGGAATAAAATTGATAATTTTTTTTCTCTATTAGGTATTTTGCTGCAAAAACTATCATTCTGGTATATACATATACATATATTTGGTGAATCCCTGAACTTGTTGCTATCTGAGAGCTGAACACAGAAAATTAAACAGGTCTTCTACCCACTAAGAGATTATAATCTCTTCTACCCACTAAGAGATTATACCCACTAAGAGATTATAATCTACCCACTAAGAGATTATACCCACTGAGAGATTATAATCTACCCACTAAGAGATTATAACTTCTACCCACTAAGAGATTATAATCATTTACTGATATGAGTGTAGGCATTAAATTTATTCTGCAGAATTGGAATGTCAAAGTATGTAGTATAGATTACAGAACTTCACCTAGCAGTCTGGCAGAAATGGCACTCTTAAAATAATGGTAGATATTGGTGAAAAACCACCCACTAAATAATTGTAAAATGGGTTACTGGTTTTTATTCTACATTAGTTAAGAGATATTTGATATTTGAAATAAAGCTCTGAAGATGACATAAAGTGAGAAGCAACATAAAAAAGATACACACAGATGCCTATCTTTAAAGAGGTGGAAGACTCTTATTCTTAGTAATATGGTGCTTTTAAGAACAGGGTGAAAAGATTTGTTAAATCTGGAAATTCTGCATGGGATAATTAATACAGCAATGAGTGTTTCTGCTACTGTTCACATATGAATTCCCTGCAAAGCTTTTGTTGTTTTGGAACAGCAGTAATCATACTTTCAAATGAGCAGCATCTAAAGAGACAGAAACAATTAAATAGTGTTAACCAATTACAAATTAGTAAAAAAAAAAAAAAAATGCATAACTCTAGTTGAAACCACTTGTGTGTTAACGATTTCAACTATGGGATAAATTGGTTACTAACATTTTGCATGTCTACTCTGCATATGTTACAGAAAATGGTTGTCAAGATGTCTAAGCTGTTAAAACAAACAGATTTGTGGTTCAAGGAGTGAAATTTGAAAACAGAGTGGTAGAGAGCAGATTACCATAGAGACCACTCTGGTGGGCATACCCCTCAAGTCCAAAATCTGCAGCTGGTTAGTCTCATGATGATAAAATAGAACATTCCACTGAGCAGCTAAAAGCAATCTACTTGGCTCCAAATGTGAGAGACAAAAGACCTACTTGCTGAATTCTGAAAAATGGAAATTTTCAGTTCTGAAGGGAGGCTGACTTGAATGAGCTTAAGCCACTGAGTGAGAAAAAAGGAGAGAAAATTAAAAGCCGAACATAGAGAGGCTCGCCAAGCTGAGGAAGAGTTGCCAACCTTTCCAAACTCCTAACTCTTGATTTAGCACCAGGAAGGTTTAGGATTCAAGTGCAATTAATATAAGGTGGAATGGGGAGAGGAGAGGGTATAGTGGGTTCTTATATTAAGTTGGGAATAAGATTAAATCCCCAAGTTCATCAAGGGGAGGTGACAAAGATGTATTTAAAATTTGCTAAACTCTTGGGAAGATAAAACTCTTTGAAAAATATAAGAGAAATATGAAGGATCTAGTTCCTTTTCCTTTTCCTCTAAGAAAAGGATGAGTGCAGTTTATTACCCATAATTATTATTGTCACTCTCCCTTTATTCACCTGGCAACAAATTGGCTTATTACCCAGGGATTATTAGTTGTGTATTAACATCAAGCTAAGCACTGTATCAGTCTTCAATAAGCTCAATGAATAATAACCTTACATTTGAACGGAGCGTTATAATTTAAAAACTATTTTTCACATTTTTTTCTTTTTTCCTTTGTGACTGAATTGACAAACTATGACCCACAGACTTAAATCCAGCCAGCCACCTGTTTTTATCAATAAATATTTATAGGGATAAAGCCATGCTCATTCTTTCACCTATTGTCTATGGCTGCATTCTGTGCTATAAAAGCAGAGTTGAGTAGTTACCGCAGAGATTGTATAGCCTGTAAAGACTAAAATAGTTGTTATCTGGCCTTTTAAGAATAAGTTAACTGAGCCCTGCCCTGTGTCTCTGCGTTGGTACCCTCTTTAAGTCACTTATGTTACTAGCATTTGTTTTATAATGATATTAGTATATGTAATACTATTTCTAAAGTACGAGCTACTTGGAGGCAAGAGCTGTGTTTGATTCATTTTTTTATTCACTGAAATATTTTTAAAAGTAAGTAAAAAAATTATTTGATTTCTCTTAAAAATTCTACAAGATTACAGTACTCATTTTTCAGATACGGAAAGAAAGTGCAATAAAGTAGTGGTTTCCCTTATTCTAACATGTAGCAGATTTTTAAAATGGTATTTGAATACATTAAAAAGTGTATTTTTTGTTTTTAAACATCACTGAACACAGCATGTTCTTTATGTTTTAAGACAATTTGTTGGTAGTGTTGTATTTGGATCTGCAACCAGCACTTACAAAGTCAATGTATAATCAATTTTGCACTACCCACTATGCACATGGATACTGTTTCTCTGGTTTATAGCTATAATAATTGTTTCTAGGCTTTTCTCTTACTCTATATATGCACCAGTTCAAATCTTTAAAACAAACTCTTGTATGTTGAGTCATTATTAGCAATGATTAGTTATCAATCGACTATGTCAACACCAACATAGAAACTGTAAGTTCCCAGTAAAGCTGATCTTCCCACCTGGGTCCCATTGAAGATAAGCTGTCCCTACCAGTCCCATATTTCTCTTCACTCTATGCCCACCAGCACATGAGGGCTCTGGGCAAAGCATATCCAAAAGGGAAATGAAAAAAGATGAAGAACAATTCTCCATAATCTCTTCCAGAAAATAAAAGCAGACGGAATCCTTCCTAACTCAGTCTCTGAGACCAACATGACCTTAATAATAAACCTAGAAAATACATTAGTAGGAAAGAAAAATTCAGTCTAATCTCTCTCAAGACCATGGATGCCAAAGTTATCAGCAAAATATTAAATCAAGTTCTACAATGAATAAAAGGAATTATATAACATGACCAAGTCAAATTTATTTGAGGTATACAAGGCTGCTTCAATGTTAGAATAACTATTAATGTAATTCATCAAATCAACAGACTGAAGAAAAGCTATATTATCATATCAATAGATGCGTAAAAAGAATTTGACAAAATCCAATACACATTCATGATTAAATCTCTGATAAAAAAAAAAAAACTGGGAACAAAAGGAATCTCTTCAACATGATAAAGAACATTTACAGAAAAACTAAAGTTAACATTATACTTAATGGTAAGAAACTAGATACTTAATCCCTAAGACTGGGAATAAGACAAAGATCTCTCCTCTCACCACTATTATTTTCTGTCATATTGGAAGTCCTACCTAGTGCAATAATAAAATGTAATAAAAGGTATATAGATTAGGAAGGAAAAAATACAATTGTCTTTGTTCACGGACTATATGACTGCCTATAAAGAAAATCCAAAAGAATGGACAAGTGAAATGATTGAACTAATAGGCAATTCTAGCAAGGTTACAGGATACAAGATCAATATACACAAGTAGATTTCTGTCCTATATATTATCAATAACTAATTTGAATTTGAAATTTAAAACAAAGCTCCATTTACATTAACATCTAAAAAATAAATTAGGTGTAAATCTTTTAAAAAGTACAAAATCTATATAAGGAAAATCATAAACTTTAATGAAATAAATCAAAGATCTAAATAAATGAAAACATATCATACATTCATGGATAAGAGGACTTATTAAAATATCAATTCTCCCATATTGATCTATGGATTCAATGCCATCCCTATCAAAATCCCAGCAAGTTGTTTTGTAGGTGTCAACATAAAGGTTCAAAAATGTATATGAAAGGCAAAAGAGCCAGAATAACCAACACATGAAAAAGAACATATTGAAAAAGAACAAAGTCAGGAGACTTATATTACCCAACTGCAACACTTACTATAAAAGCAGTAATGATCAAGACAGTATGGTATTTGTGAAAGACAACACATAAATCAACTGAAAAGAATAAAAGTCCAGAAATAGACCCACACAAATATAGTCAACTGATCTTTGATAAAGAAGCAAAGCCAGTTTAACGTAGAAAGGATAGTCTTTTCAGCAAATGATTCTGGAATGACTGAACATCTACATGCAAAACAAAAATTAGTATACATACAAATCTTATAACTTCCACCAAAAAAAACCAGACCACAAACCTAAATATACAATGCAAATATCTAATTTCTAGAAGATAATATAGGAAAACCATCTAGATAACTTGAGTTTGGTGATGACTTTTTAGATAAAATACCAAAAGCCTGATTTATAAAGGATAAAATTTTCTAAATTTGATTTTATTAAACTTAAAAATTTCTGCTCTCTGAAAGACACTGTTGAGAGAATGAAAAAACAAACCACAGGCTAGGAGAAAATATTTTCAAGATACATATTTGAATTAAAAAAAAACAAACTTGTATCCAAAATATACAAAGAACTTTAAATAAAACTCAACAAAAATGAAATAGAAAATGGGAAAAAGATCTGAATGAACACCTCACCAAAGAAAATACACAGGTGGGCCACATGCGGTGGCTCACACCTGTAATCCCAGCACTTTGAGAGGCCGATGCGGGTGGATCACGAGGTCAGGAGATCCAGACCATCCTGGCTAACATGATGAAACCCATCTCTACTGAAAAATTACAAAAAAATAGCCAGGCGTGGTAGCGGGCACCTGTAGACTCAGATACTTGGGAGGCTGAGGCAGGAGAATGGCATGAACCTGGGAGGCGGAGCTTGCAGTGAGCCGAGATCGCACCACTGCACTTCAGCCTGGGCGACAGAGAGAGATTTCATCTCAAAAAAAAAAAAAAAAAAAAGAAAAGAAAAATACACAGGTGACAGTAGAGCATGCCATCATATGTCATTAGAAAACTGCAAATTAAGACAATAATGAGCTATTACTGCATACCATTACAATGGCCAAAATTCAAAGTACTGACAACACTGAATGCTGATAACGATGTGGAGCAACAGAAACTCTTATGTATTGCTGGTGGAAATGCAAAAAAGTACAGTCACTTTAGAAGACAACCTGGCAGTTTCTTACAAAGTTAAACATAGCCTTATCATAAGATTGAGTAATTGTACTCCTTGGTATTTACAGAAATGATTTGAAAGCTTATGTCCACACAGAAACCTGTACATTGATGTTTATAGTAGCCTTATTCATAATTGCTAAAAATTGAAAACAACCAAGATGTTCTTTAATAGGTGAGATGATTAAAAAACTGTGGTCTATTCATACAATGGAGTAATGTTCAGCAATGAAATGAAATGAGCTATCAAGCTATAAAAAAAGTACAAAAACCTAAACGTATGTTGCTAAGTGAAAGAAAGTCTGAAGAAGCTACATATTGTACAATTCCAACTGTATATGACTTTCTGCAAAAGGCAAAAATATGGAAACAGTAAAAAATCAGTGTTTGTCAGGAGTTTAGGGGAGAGGGCCATGGATTAATAGGTCGAGTGTAGCGCACTTTTAGTGCAGTGAAACTATTCTACATAGTACTCTAATAGTGGATACACGACATTAACTATTTGTCAAAACACATTCTTGTCAAAAAGTGAACTGTAATGTGAACTATGGTCTTTAGTTAATATCAATATTTGTTCATCAATTGTACATATCATATCACATTAAAGCAAGATGTTAATAGGAGAAATAATGGGGGAAGGGATATGAAAACTCGGTATTTACGGCACAATTTTTCTATAAACATAAAATTGCTGTAAAATAACATTTATTATTTAGAAAAATACAGAAGAATTTCTTCCCAAAGATCAAAGGTCACGTATACTAATAAAATTAGCTGCCAGTTTTGACTACCCAAATTCTGTCCTTGACAACTTTGACCTTTCTATACTGATTCCTCCAGAAATGGGTATTTTGCCTTATAGCCTGGAAAACTTTTCAGCCCTTTCCCACCTTGCCAAACATCAGTCTTGGCCTTGGGCTCTTTTGTCTAGATTTGTCTGGATGATGAATAGTCATGACCATCTTGCTGTACCTCAAACTTATGGCAAATAAATATTATCTGCAGTTCTGCCTTTTAGACACTTAGGTTATTGGGCACCCAAAGATGTCACTGAATATACAGAAATAATTATTATTGCACAGGTCTCTGACCTAGAAATAGTGAAGCCTGCTGCTTTCTCTCCTATTCAGGGGTGCAGACAGATTATCTTAGGCTCAAACAAATCTTGAACTTACGCCTAGTCTGTCTTGGCCCAGCCCTTCAGGCAGCATTGCCTTTGAAGTCAAAGGTTATTTAAGTCAGTCAGGAGTTAAAAGCCATACTGGTATTCAAGAGGATCTTTTCCCCTCTTAGTTCTGCATTAAGTACCCCGTATGCCTTGAGCAAGCCACATTTCCTTGTATAAATTTCAATCTATAAGATTTTTTTGTCAGTCATGATTTCCCTTCATCTAGCAGCAAGTAGAGGTTTAGCATTTTCTTGAAGCATTTATACTATTTGCCTCATATAGTATTACTTATTCCAGCTTGTTCAGGTGTGCTGTCCTTAATAACTTATTGTCATGTAGCCTTTTCACAGACCTGCCCCAGGGGAGTTCAAGCAAAGAAAGTATCAGTCCAGGGTTGACACAGGTACGAGTGCATTCTTCATCAGAGCTCACTTGCCCATTTAATGCTAAGTGTGACTCCAATTTTAGTATGTTTGTATGCTACATCCTTTCAGAAAATATTTTAAATCAGCTCCCAAAATGACAAGTATAATATGAAAAAAAATAAAACACAAATGAAAGAAACATGGCTAAGAGGAGAAAACAAATGCACCAATAGGGAAGCTCAATATAGTTTCTGGGATTGAGCATCCAAATCATTTAAGTTTTCTAATATCCAAGTCAAGGAAAGAAATGTGCCCAAGTGCTGAAAGCACACAATTTCCTTATGAAAAAATAGAGTTTTCTCATCTTAAACTTTAAAATAAATGTCTGATGTTAGGGTACTGTGCAGCAGACATTGAATGGTGTCATATGCAACATCCTCCATAGCAGTTTCAAAGGAAATGCAAAAGCCATGTAGTTATTTGTCTATATCTACCTTTAAACAATAAAAGACACAACAATTAACTTAATGTTATTATGGGAAAAATGGACCAATGATTTTGTTTTCTTATACTCTCAATTAGTTCAAGAATAGGTTGCAGAAAACCTAGAAGTGGTATAAGATGATAGAGGACTTGAATTTTCTTACAGTTTTTTGGGTTACTGACTATAAATGGCTGTGAGATAATCCAAGATTATCCTTAGAAAAAGTCTGGGGTAGTGATAGATTGTGATATGTTAGAATAGATCTAAATTTTTAAAATCAAAATAGGTGTTCTAACTAACATTCTATTATTCATATAAGGAATATTAAGTCAGTATTCTTGTGCATCTGGAAGTATACCCAACTATGATTAAAGCTTGTCTTTAGTGCAACAAAAGATGCAGCTATTACTTATTATATGAGTATATAGTAATAGGAGTGGACAGCTGAGTTTTCTTGATTGGTGCCTGGGACAATTCCCTGTGGTCCCTTAGCCCCACTCAGTCACCTCGTAGGAAGCCTCAGGTGGTAACAGTTCACCGGAGGAGGAGAGCTACATCCCTCTGAAGTGCTGCCCACTTTTATGTACTCCTCGTAGTAATTTCTATTATATGCAACTCTACATAATTTAATATCAATATTTTTTACATCATACATAACAAGAAATAGCTGTAAAAAGAGATACACAAAAATGTATTTATGAGATTTATTTGTAGCCATCTCTATGACTTGGTACCTTCTTAGAAAATAATTTTAGGGCATCTACTGATTTCCCAGTGGAGTGAAAATGACAATAATTTATACAGGAATGAAGAGAAAGAAGCAGTCTCAGAGGGTCATGAGAGTTGAGCAAAGCTGGTGAGGGAAGGGAAACTTGAGCTCAACTTAGAAAAAGGGGATTTAGTTAAATAGGGGGCAGGGGGATGTAGGGAGCAATCGCTATTTCTATTAGTCCATTCTCACACTGCTATGAAGACATGATCAAGACTGAGTAATATATAAAGAAAAGAGGTTTAATTGACTAATAGTTCCTCATGGCTGGGGATGCCTCAGGAAACTTACAATCATGGCAGAAGGCACCTCTTCACAGGGCGGCAGGAGAGGGAATGAGTGCCCAACAAAAGGGGGAGCCCCTTATAAAACCATCAGATTTTGTGAGAACTCACTCACTAGCATGAGAACAGCATGGGGGAAACCGCCCATGATTCAATTATCTCCACCTGGTCCAACCCTTGACATAGGGGATTATTGCAATTCAAGTGAGATTTGGGTTGGGACACAGAGCCAAACCATATCACTACTACAAGTTGATGATGCACAAGAACTATAGCCTCAGAAAGATTTTGACTTCCTATATCCAGTTTTCTTATTTTTATTGAGTTAGTAGAAAACTCCTCATTAGAATCATCTAGTTCATCTTAGGCTCTTTCACCAAGCCATGATAGTCAACAATTTAGATCTCTTTCCTTGTCCCTTGTTGTGTCTTGAGAATGACAAAGAGAGGTGAGTGGCCTGACAACCTGATGTGGCTAGTATTTTCCTCAGAATCTCATTTTCTCCCAGCACCAACAGCCCCATAACTACATTGGCAAGGACTTTTCCTCCTATGATAGGTGACAAGGTTTCATGTGAAGAGTAGAGGAAGATGTCCCTATAACAATTAAGTTTTGTCTTAACCCTTGCAGCAAGTGTGGCTGCTCAGTTTGGCATAAGAACTTAACATTTCATCTTCCGTGGTACTCTTCAAGCAGCCACAGTCTATAATAATTTGAATGTCTTCTAGTTTATTCCCTTCAAAGGCAGGCATCAGTACATACATGCTCCTGGAAATGAACTCAGGGAATCTCAAGTTAGCCATACAGTTTGGAAGGAATTTTCAAAATTTGCATCCGCTACAGCTGGCAATAACCCTACTGCACTGAAGCAAGACTTGCAGCTTCAATCTGTTTCATTATGTAGCATAACTGTATCTATCTGCCTTATTTTCTATGCCACATTAAAGAAATCCAACACATTAGATGCTGGGGGTTTGGAGTAGGGATAACTGTGAAAAGGAGAAATGTGTTTGGATGATACACTTACTAGGCAGCTTTACAGAAGACTGTGTACTAGTCTCTAGAGAAAGGATAGAGGTGGAAAGAAGGCAGAAGTTAAGATAGTAGTCTTTGGAAATCTGGCTTGGAATCTTGTGTCTACCACCCACAAACTGTCAGGCTTATTACCTCAAAAGGCTTATTACCTCAACAGGCTTATTATTCACAGTAGTAATAGTAGCTATCTCATTTTGTGTGTTCATTGTCTTTGTACTCTGATATTGGAATAAACTTTTTAGGAAGAGCAGATATCCCTATTCAGCCACCCAGCTTCCCTTGCCTTCACACACATTTTGTGATGTTTAGAAGACTAGGGATGACTCCAGCTATAAGTGAAACAGCAGTCTGAATCCAATTTACCAATTTTCCTGGGAGCTACAATTAGTCAGAACTTTCCTTCAATGTCTTGGGGGACCAAGCTGTTTACTGAGATGACACTGGGAACACTTTGTACATTAGCTCCACGTCAAGCCAAAGTTCTTTCACTGGGTGATTGTCCGTATCCAAATATTGAGGATGCCATTGTCCATCTCTATTTTTATAGTCATTTCCTCCCAGAGGATCATATCATGTTTTACCTTTTTAATCAAACATCTACTGGTAAATTCAGTTTCCTTGGATTTTTTTTTTTTTTTTGCACATTTCTTCAATCAAAAAGCACTAAGAATTTGCATACACACACGTACGCACAGACCACACACACATATACATATTCACACATATACTGAACTCAGTAACTACATAGTCGATGTTTAATAAAGACTTTTTTGGCAGATTAACTTAAACATACAGATTTTTTAGTGAGATTTTTTAAAATGTGAAAAAATTTATCATATAAAATTAGAATGCAATTTTTATCAAATAACTAAATGCTGGGTGTAGCTGACATATCTTACTAGTCTCAGTGTGGAAACAAAAATAAGAAATGACTCCTCTCTAGAAGTTTAATATCCAGAGGACTAAGCAGGTAGTGATATTGATAAATGAAGTAAAGTAAGTTAAAGGCTGAGTGGAGGTTGAATAACAAACGAGGTAATCTCAAGATTCCTTCCAAGATGTTGCTATCCTGACCTCGGGCTGGCCCCAGTAGTCTCCAGGAAAACCTACTGGCAAATACTTGACCCCCTACTGTCAAGTTTACTAACCTAAGTGGTCATGATGTCACACAGCCAAGTATCAGGTTCATCCTTTGTTATGAGACAAGAGAAGAGCTATTTCAGAATTTGAATCAGAGTTGTTTTGCCAGTGATGCCAAGACACCTTCCCCCCACCCCCCTCCAATAAGCCCAGGATTCAAATCTGTCTATTGTGAAGCACAGCAGAGATCCTGGAAGTGCTATATCATCAGGTCACACAAGTTCATGATGTGCTTGCCAAGGTTGTAATGAAAAGTAGCTTGGTGATGTAAAATTTGAATTTGTTTGCCATGACATCTAGTTCAACAGTCTCGATTAATTGGTTAAGAAAAGCTTTCTTATCTTCCAGAAGAGGCAAATACTTGAAAGACAAATACCTTAGCACAGGGTTTACTTAGAGCTGATCTCTATCTCCTGCTATTACTTTTAATGAACTTGTAACTTACTTAAACTTCCTGAAAAGTTTCTATAAGAATAAAATCTGAATGAACTTTTTATCCATTCTATAGCAGAAGGACATGTGGGAACTACTAAAATTACATAAAATATACACTTCAAGTATGTGGCATCTGACTGTGCTTATTGGTCTGCACCAAATTGTAACTGGAGGTCATCAATATTTGAGGAAAGTGATTAAGGAAAAAAAATAGTGAATTGCTTACAACAGCAGCTGGTGACTAATTCTGAGCTAGAAATTATTTAGTAGAATTATTTGCTTGTACAATATGGAAGTTTAATTTGTAATTTTAAACAAATATTTTGAACCAAGACTGAATAAAATCCTGTCTTTTTTAATTTTAAAATTGTATTACTCCACAATTTTTGCTCCATATTTCTTTTTGCAAGATGACTGCAAAAAAATATTTTTAAGAAAATATTGCAAGATGTCATCAGTTTTCTCATGATTTTTAGAAATCTTTCATAATGAAATTATTTCTGACTCATTGGTGCTATGGGCTTGCATTACATTTTCTGATGTTCATAAGAAGATTAATAAGCAAAGGCTTGGCAGGCATGGGTAGATACTGGTGTAGGGACGGCTGTTTAAGTAAAATTACATCACTAGTAAAAAAAAAAAATTCTCTTAAAGTAACTTTTACCTCTTTATACAACTTGTGTAACTTGAAGGACTAAAATAGGAGTGCTGAAAATTCAGATGATGAAGATGTTCTGTGAAATTACCCCTCATAGCAGTTGCTGTAGTACACCTCTAGGTTCTCCCTTTAGAACTGTGGCACCCATTCCCTGTTTCTGGAGGTGTTACCTCTTGATGGCTCACAATAGAGCCCTCACCAGAAATGACACAACTGAGAAGCTTTATTGTCCCTTTCTGAAGTTAGCCATTGTAAACCAAAAATAAAATTCTAAGCCCTGCCAGCCAACCAAATGGACCACTCCTCTTGGACAAGCACATTCCAAAGTTAACCTGAACCAGGCCTTCAGGCCATGGTGGGAATGGGTAGTTGGACATACCTCATTATACCCTTCTCCTTTTGGAATTCAGGCACACTGACAAGCATTAGCATTAAAACAGAGATCTTAAGACAATCTATTCTCTCTGAAGCCTGCTACTTGGAGGCTTCATCTGCATAATAAAAATCGTGGTCTCTACAACTCCCTCTATTGATTCCAGTCCTTTAGACAAATGCTTTCAACCACTTGCCAATCAGAATATTTTTGAATCCACCTACGACCTGGAAGCCATCCCCTGCCCACTGCTGCTGCACCCCCACAAAATCAAGATGTCCTACCTTTCCAGAATGAACCAATGTGTATCTTGCATGTATTGATTGATGTCTTATGTCTCCCTAAAGTATATAAAACCAAGCTATACCCTAAGCTCCTTGGGCACATGTTCTCAGAATCACCTGAGGCCATGTTCTAGCATGTCCTTAACCTTGGCAAAATAAACTTCTAAATTGATTGAGACCTGTCTCAGATACTTTTGGTTTATACCCTAAATCAATGACTAGTTAATGTAGGAGGACAAAAACCCAGGAAACTGACTTACTTAAATTTGGGGCAATTCTGAAAAGCCAATTCCAGCTTTAGATTTCCCCATGGGATTGGTGGAGACCCTTATTATAATATCATCACACTTTCAATTTTCCCTCTACCTAATCCTACTCCCCTCAGTCTTTTACAGTCTTGTTCCAATGAGCACTCCTTAATATATCTCTGCAAAGCTCCATCTCAGAGACTTTTTCCAGGGAACCCTGCCTAAAACTGTTGGTGTTCTGAGCAATCCCGTGAAGGAAAATCTAAAATTTAGGAGTTGGGAGTTGGTTCACATAAAATCAGGCTGGCATTGGAGAACCATTACTAGTTGTAAGTGTAATACTGACAGTCTTGGCATGAAGTGAAAATAATTATTAAAAGAGTTACTGGTGGTAGATGGAACTGGATTCTATAATAATGAAATACACTTGCAGGAGTAATGACTCAGTTCTTTCAGAGATCTAATAATTATGTGGATTTTCATATGGGGTCTATTGATGCTTGGAGAAAGGTGAAGAAAAACTGGGTGAATTCAGAAATAAATCCACTTATTTACAGCCAACTGATTTTCAACAAAGGTGCCAATAACATACACTGGAGAAAAAAGTCTCATGAGTAAGTGGTGCTGGAAAAACTGAAAAATCCATATGCAAAAGAATGAAACTAGATCTCTCTCTCTCTCATCATATACAAAAATCAACTCAAAATGAATTGAAAATTTAAACATAAGACCTGCATCTTTAAAACTACTAGAACAAAGCATAGGGAAAAAGCTCCAAGACATCGGTCTATGCAAAAATTTTATGGCTAAGATTTAAAAAGCATACACAACAAAACCAAAAATAGACAAATGGGATATATTAAACTAAAATTATTCTGCATACCAAAGGAAACAATCAACAGACTGTAGAGGCAACCTACAGAATGAGAAAAGTATTTGCAAGCTGTTCATTCTAGAGGCTAATAAGCAGAATATACAGGGAACTCAAACAACTCAATTGCAAAATATCAAGAAATCCCATTAAAAAGCGAGCAAAGGATCTGAATAGACATTTAAAAAACAACAACAACAAGAAAAGGCATATAAATGGCCAACAGGTACATTAAAATTGTTTGGCATAATTATCAGAGAAATGCAAGTCAAAACCACAATGAGGTATTATGTTACCACAGTTAGAGTGGTTATTATCAAAAAACAAACAAACAAAAAATGCTGGTGAGGATGTGGGGAAAAGGGAACTCACACACTGTTGGAGGAAATGTAAATTAGTACAGCCATCATGGAAAACAATATGAAAGTTTTTCAAAACCTAAAAATAGAGCTACTATACAGTTCAGTAATTCCACTCTTGGGTATTTATCCAAAAGAAAGGAAATCAGTATATCAAAGGAAGATCTACACTTGCATATTTGTTGCAGTCCTATTCACAATAGCCGCGATATGGAATCGACCTAAGAGTCTGTCAGAAATGAATGGATGAAGAAAATGTGATATATATATGTAACGGAATACTATTCAACCATTATCGAAAATAAAATCTTTTCTTTTGCAGCAACATGGATAAAACCAGAGTCATGTAAAGTGAAATAAGCCAGTCACAGAAAGACAAATTTTGCATGTTCTCACTCATATGTGGGTTTTAAAAGTTGACTTTATGGAGGTAGACAGAAGAATAATAATTACCAGAGGCTGAGAAGGGGTTAGGGAGTGGTATGAAGAGAGATTGGTTAATGGGTACAAACATAAAGTTGACTAGAAGGTATAAATTCTAGTGTGTTCTAGCATAGTAGGGTGACTATAATTAACGACAATAAATTGTATGTTTCAAAATAGCTAGAAGTGAAGATTTAAAATGTTTCCAACACAAAGTAATCATAAATGTTCAAAGTAATGAATATTCTAAATACTCTAATTTGATTACTATATATTGTATGCAAGTATCAAAATATCACAGGTATCCCATAAATATACGCAAATATTATGTGTTAAAAATTTTAAACTGTGCGTGAATAATCACTGATTTAAAATAAAGTGTAAAAGCAGGGGTCTTTCTTAGCTAAAATTCATGCTTATTAATGTTGTTTATAACATGTATTTATAGTTAATTGATTGATATTTATTAATGTTTTTAATACAGTAAAATTTCTGAGAATATTGAATGTGTAACATTAGCAAGTCTGTTACACCACATCAGCATATAGTTGAAATGGGATGGGACTCAGAGTGGGCTGGAGACCCATGATCAATTCGCTCCCCTGTACCCTTGGAGCGTGAGAACTGTGCAACATCTTTTTGGTAAACATAGGTGCTCTTTCATTGCTTAAAGATATCTGGAGTTCTCTGCTTTGCAATTTAATATACCCCCTGATTTCAGGGTCTGCTTCACCTTCCCTCCTGGACAACAAACTACATAACTAAGACCAAGCCACAACAAAACCCAATTAGAGATGTGCTAGAAAAGAAAACATAATCCAAAGGAACATCAGGACTTAGCCAACATCTCCTTGTGGGAAAGAATGTATGTTGAAACAAAAGTTAAAGAAAAGCTTATGGTTACAAGAGCCCTTTCTCATGCTACAAGATTCAAAATCCTGGCAATGACCCTGGAAAATGATGCTAACACACTGCTGGGATGGCTTTTAAAATCTTGTAGAAAGCAATTCTTAACACAAAGTGATAATAGAAATGCCAGACAGAGTAGTGATTAGAAGTCTCAAGAAAATTGACATGGCAGAATGGATGTACTATGTGTATTGGCTTGCCATAACAAAATACCACAGTCTGGACGGTTTAACCAACAGAAAGATGCATCTCACAGTTCTAGAAGCTGATAATCTAAGATCAAGGTGCAGGTACGTTTGGTTTCTCCTGAGGTCTCTGTCCTTGGCTGGCAGATGGCCACTTTCTTGATCTGTCCTCACATGGTCTTTCTCTGTGTGTGTGCATCCCTGGTATCTCTTTTTGTATAAAAATTTCTTCTTCTAAGGACATCTATCAGTTTGGATTAGGGCACATTCTAATGGCCTCACTTTAGCTTAACCCCTTTATGCTTGAGGTTGCAACTTTTTGAATTTTTATCATCAGACCTTGGCAATGACCTTGAGCAGTAGAATACAGTAAGATTCCCACATGCTTAGCATTCCAGTAATAGAACAGGAGGCATAAATGAGAGTTATTTAAAAGCCTCATCTCCAAATATAATCACACTGTGAAGTCCTGGGGTTAAGATATTAACATTTGCATCTGGAGAGAAACACAACTCAGCCCCTAATACTATGTAAAGTTGAAAACTCATCAGCCAATTATGTTCCAGGAAAGCGCCCAGAGAGTACTCCTTTTACCAAAGTGGTCATGCCTGTGCTGGTGAGAAGGTCACCTATACCACTGAGAAGTTCCATAGTAGCACATGTGAGTTTGAGCAGAAGCAGAATTCAAGAGTGAGTTTCTCAGCCACCTATGTCATGACATGCTCTTGCACTGGTGTTCCTTTCTCAGATCACACATGTGGCCATATGAGAGGTTCTTGATGCTTAGCTGAGAAAAGAAAAAAAAAAAAATGGATAGGTGAAAAAGTACCACTACAGCTGCACATGGGCTCGAGTGAGGAATATTCCTGAAAGACAGTGGTGAGAAAAAACCTTCACCTGATTTTGTACTGTATGTGGGGGAAAAAATAAATGTCTGAAGTAAAAATATGCACGGACTCATGGGTAGTAACAAACAGTTTGGCTGGTTTGTCACAGACCTTAAAGGAGAAAGGCTGAAATACTAGGTATAAGGGAGTAAAAATCTCACTTACCATCATTCTCAGTGACCCACTTAAAAGACTTCATTTTTCTTATTCCCATAATTCTATGCCAAGAGGAACCAGAGATTTTGGTTCCTAGGGTGGGGTCCCTTCCACTAGGGAACATTGCAAAAGTCTCATTAAGCTTTAAGCTATTCTATCGTCAAATTCTCTTAGGCTTCTTGTGCCAAGGAGTCAGCAAACAAGAAAAAAACCATCTTCCTCGCAGAGATAGAAAGGTTATGGTTGCACCAAGGTGATTAGTACTCTTTCACATAACTTTAATTTTCAATGGACAAGTATAGTGGACAGAGCCTGAGAAGGGCAAAATGACCAGTGCTCAGATCCCTGAGGGTGGGAGTCCAGGACATATCACTCAGTAAGTCAATGAAATTAGAACAGCTAGGAAACCAAAGACAAAGGGAAACTAGAATGGGTAAGAAGAGGAGGGAGGTGAAGAATGTTACATATAGTCCTCAATCCAGCTGATACAATGGGACTATACTAATTCGTGTCTTGCTTTCTTTGTTTTCGTAATCTTTCCCAGAAAAGCAGACTAACCAGAATCCTGGAGAAGCTGTTCCTAGATTGGTTTCATATATCTATTATATATATATAGTATGTATATTTTTTATATTTATTTATATATATATATAAAAATATAATCAGTAACAGGAGCAGTGAATTGTAGTCAAATCTATGGTGTTTGCCACCCAGAACCCCACTCAAAAATTCCTAAGGCTGAAGAAGGTTGCCTTGCCCAGGCATATGCCCTGCTGTAGAAGTAGCCTGTGTCTAATTGCTGATGGGTAAGTCCAAAGGTCCCCAACTCCCTTGCATCCATTTGAGATAATCTGAGGTGTTTAAAGTCCTTCACAGCTTCAGAGAGCTCCCTGAAATGGTTCTTGGTTGCAGGTGCATCACAGCTTCATATTTGCCTCTTCTTAATTCTGTTTCCTTTACTCCATCCGTTGCAGGTCCTGTTTCAGAAAGCACTTTCTAACAAATCTCTGCACACAAATTTCCATCTCAGAGTCTGTTGCGAACTCTTAGATCCCATCACTATTATCACCTCCACAATCATGACCACTGTTACAAAATATTTACCAATTATGAATATATGACATTTATTTAAGGAATTAAAAGTTCTCAAACTCATGTGTGTTTTTAAAATATACATGCTTACAATTACTTAATAGTAACACCTAACATTTATTGAGTTCTAAAGAGGTGCCAGCAAGAACTTTGCATACAGTAAATCATATTCTTACAACTCCATAAAGAGATTCTATTAATAGCAAGCCAAGACATCATGAGGTTAAATAAATTACCCCAAACTACACAAGATGTAAATGGCATCTGGAATTTAAACAGAGGCTCCAAAATCCAAACCTTTAGACCACCACTACCATTCTCCTTCCTCTCTACATTGTATGAAGTGACTTCATGGTTTGACAAACATTTTTCTTTCTAATCTTATTGTATTCCACTTGTGTGTCCTTCCGGTTTTGTTTAATAGAAGAAAGCTCAGGATGCCAAAATGAGGCATTCTGTTTATCAATATGGAGTGTATTTGTCCTTCTAGGCTATTACTTTCTTCATGGAAGTGCCACCTTTTTGTTTGCCTGAACAGCATAGTCATGATGGTTACGATGTGGTTATCGTCTACTCTGTATATCCGTTAATACTTGAAACTGTTCAGTATTACATTTCTCTTTTAAGAAGGCTCAAATTTATAAAGAAGCCTAAAAATTTACCTTAGCAAATTTGTAGCTTTGTGTTCCTGTAATTCTATGCAGGACCACAGTAACATCTTTTCTGGTATATTTAGTACATTTGCTAATTAAATATCAAATGAGAGGGGTTGATGCACATGATCAGTGAAATGTTTTCATTTCTAATGTTTTCTTTGGCTATATTTTCTACTTTTGTTTGAAACTAATGGGAATGTCAACTGCCGGCCAGAGGCATACACATATAATATCTCTAGCATGTATTTTTCTAACATATATTTTATCACAAACATGTTTTATGCCTTATTACTAGCTAATGCTATGAGGCTACTATAATCTGACTCCTTGCCAACCATATGGAGGAGAGTAGGGAAGGCTTACATTGCAGTGGCCATAGTGAATTATATAGAAATCAAAAGCAAGAGAAAAGGAAGACAGTCTTCACTCTCACCGATTTTCAGTTGAGTCTTCTTTACCAGCTGACTTCTGAACAATAGATTGAATTTCAGCCTCACATTCTAAATCTTTGTGGGGTCTGTTGTGAAAATGCTTTCTGCCATCATAGATTCTGATAGCTGCCCTCCCTCCTGGAATGCATCACACGCTGGTAGCACTCAGAGCTTTTAGCTTGTTAGCGCAAATCAACTTTTATTGCCTGCATCTAAGAGAAAAGGACAGTTAAATTGCACATCCATACATTATTTTGGCTATTTGTAAAAGGTTAAAAAAGAAGAATGGAGGCAAAAATGGCAGCATTTTTCTGAGGGCTTAAGAAATTACTTTGAAATACACATGCACACACACAGATGCACACACAGGCGCGCACACACACACACAGGCATACACAACAGCTGCTAGTGGTTTCCGATAGTACACCAAAGGCAAACTAAATGTTAGCTAAGTGATTTACTGTCAACATGGGATGGCATTTTGACATGCACTGTTTTTATATTTTCCCATTTCCTGTATGAAATTTGTGGAACTTTCAAAGCTGTTTGACTCCAGAAGCCTGCTTAGCTGGTCTGACAGCTCAAACCCTGCAGACAGTAAGTGGCAAGGGGTGGTAAAGAATTACTGATAAATTGGGAGTGGAGAAGCAAGAGTGATGAGGGAGGCAAGTGTTGATATTAGAAACTTTGATTTGGGGGTTTATAAAGGTAACTGAATGTGACATTCAGTCATCTCGATTCTGAAATGGGTGAGTGCAAGGATTACAGATGATAGCTTTTAGTGAAGGGCAGAATCTTTTAAATCTTTTATGGCTGAAGTTTCAAGGCAAAGTCAAAACTAGATTAGAAGATAATCAATACTCTGAGACTTACTAGGAGGTTCAGAACATTTTTACTCAGAATGCCTATCTTAAGAAATGGCTTTGGAAAACAGCCTCAGATAGAATCCATAAAGGGAGCTTCTTAAAGGAGATAACAGAAAAGCGCATTTTAAAAATACAAAATAAGTGTAATAAACATCTTATTTGCCCACAAATGCGTAGCCAAAATGGTTATCTGTATATAATTATGGCAATTCTGATGTGCACATGTCCAAAGCTTCTGTTGAGTAAATTTGCCTTTACCAGCTTTTCTCACATGTATTAGAAGATTTAAGCTATTAGAAGATATATAAAGCTAACTGTTTTCTTCCAGCCTATGGGTTTGATGATATATTCTCTAGGCTATGGTTGGAAAAAATTGGCAAGTGTCAGTCTTATAATTGAGCCTTTAGGAGATTTTTGAAAAAAGTGTTTCAAATTAAGTCTGCTATATGCAAACTTAATTTGAGGTTGCCATCTGAATATTAATTGTGAGTGAATCTATTGTTATACCTAAAATGTAGTGCAATGCCCTGTTTGTTCAATAACATGTGTGGAGCCTCTACCCGATGATAGAACAGCCTTGTGTGTAAATGCATCCTAAAGCTTCCTCCAACTTACTAGACATTTCTCCCCTCTCCTTCAATTTTCTTCTCCATACATGCCCAATCTCTTAGGCCACGATGTAGCATCATATCTAAATGATAAAATCTAATTATTTTTATTTTCCACAACAAAACATACAAACCTCCTTGCATCTATACCTATCCAACCTCATTAGCTATTATTAAAGAAATGTCTTTCATCTATTAAAGGTAAGATTCCCCACCTACCCTAGCCTTCTCACAGGCTTTGCATCTCTTTCTTAATTGCACCAGACTCTACATCTGTCTTACTGTTGCCATTAGCAACACACACAAGTGTCTTTTCTATTCAAGAAGAATCTTCTGAGTCTCATATTCCCCTCCAGATATCACCTTTTTTTTCTATTCCCCTTTACTGTGTAACTTTTCAAGAATTGTTTCTTCCTACTGTCTCCATTTTCACACATCACATCTGCCCCTCTTTCCACTCCAGTTTGGGCTACATCTTTCCTTCCTACCCCACTGTGAAGGTATTTGTTCCAAGGTTGCCAATCACGTCTCTGCAGTTAAGAAGTAGGCTTCTTTTTTGTTCTGATTTTATCTGCCTTTTGGCAATATTCAGCAGGGTAAATAGCTTTGTTTCTTGAAATATTATCTTCCCTTCGTTTCCAGGATACTACCCTCTCATGGTTTTTCTCTGACATTTTTGACCTCACTCTCTCAGTTTCTTTTGGTTTTGTCATTTCATTTTATTTTGTTTTTTTTTTTCCTGATGCCCCTGCTCACCATACTTCTCTTAATAGCTTTTTCATCAATTCCTGTGGCTTAAAATATCATTTTATCTCCAGCCCAAAGCTTTCTTCTCAGCTCCAAACTCCAGTATTCAACTACAGCTTGACAACTCCAGTTGGAAGACTCACAATCATCTCCAACTAAACACTTCAAAATGGATTCCTTGATTACAATCTACTCCCTCTCCACACTGATCTCATCTTTTCACTAAATGGCACCATCTACCCATTTGTTCAAGCCCAAAGGCAAGAATCACTCCTGATATCTCTCTCACATAATTTCCTACATTGATCTATTGGCAAACATTGACACTTCTTCCTGCAAAGTGTATTTAAAATCCATTTGTCCACCTTGATCACGATTTTCATTACCCCAGTCCAATTTCTATCACCTCTTGCCTGGTCCAGTGCAATCATCTCCTCTGTGTCTCCCTGTCTACTTTCTTACCCTTCTACAACTCAATAATCACCAGATCAATTGTTTCAAATATAAATCACCTCTTATCACTTCCCTGCCTATAAAGTCATTAATGACCTTCCATTACACTTGAATAAAATCCAAATTCTTCACATGGACGGAACTGTTTTCTCCACTTGCAACATGTTTTGTCCCCAATTTTCATTCTTTGAACATAAGCAGATGTCATTATCTCAGAGAAAACTTCCCTCATTACCTAGATTTCTAGGTATCAGGACTTTGTTTATTTATCTTATGGTAACCACTGTAATCGCTTGTCTTCATTTGTTGATGCCGAACTGCAGAGAACAGGGACCATGATTGTTTTATACATTAATACATTATCCAGTGCCTACTTTCACATCTGAAACATTTAATAGTTCAATAATTATATTTCAATTAAGGGAGAAAGAAAGGGAGGGAAGTGGGGGCGGGGGAGAATTAAGGAATATGATTTCTAGCAAATTTACAAGCACTTGCTCCGAATCATTTTTAAAATTATAAATATCTTGGGCTCAGTAAGTTATTCGCCCTGATGACACATTTCACTGAAGCAAGAGTTGTATGTCATTCATGTCTCCCATGTTTCAGTCCACAACTTCTTCAATTATAGCCCATAGTCTCTCTCTATATCTATTACTCTAAAATCCATTTAATCAGTTTAATTTATCACAATGGTCATTCAGTTGCCTTTCTTAGAGTGAAGCAATTTTATATGCATTTTTGTTTCAAGTAAAATATAAGCACTATTATATTTATAATTTAAAAAATAGCCTTCATTAAGCAATTAATATTTATACTTTGTATTCAGTTTTAAGAGCTCATCAGTTTTGTTTTTTTTTGTTTTTTTTTTTTTTTTGAGATGTAGTCTCACTCTGTCGCTCAGACTGGAGTGCAGTGGCGCAATCTCGGCTCACTGCAAGCTCTCTCTCCTGGGTTCATGCCATTCTCCTGCCTCAGCCTCCCGAGTAGTTGGGATTACAGGTGCCCACCACCACGCCCCGCTAAATTTTTTTGTTTTTTTTTTTTTTGTTTTTTAAGTAGAAATGGGGTTTCACGTTAGCCAGGATGGTCTTGATCTCCTGATCTCGTGATCCACCTGCCTTGGCCTCCCAAAGCACTGTGATTACAGGTGTTACCCACTGCACCCGGCCGAGCTCATCAGATGTTAAACACAATGAAAGGTGTTTTTGTTTTTGTTTTTTGTTTTGTTTTGTTTTGTTTTGTTTTGTTTAGAGATGGAGTCTCACTCTGTTGCCCAGGCTGGAGTGCCATGGTGTGATCTCAGCTCAGTGCAACCTCCGCCTCCCGGGTTCAAGCAATTCTCCTGCCTCAGCCTCCTGAGTAGCTGGGATTACAGGCACCTGCCACCATGCCCGGCCAATTTTTGTATTTTTAGTAGAGATGGAGTTTCACCATGTTTGCCAGGCTGGTCTCGAACTCCTGACCTCATGATCCGCCTGCCTCAGCCTCCCAAAGTGCTGGGATTACAGGTGTGAGCCACTGCGCCCAGCCAAAAGTTTTCTAAATTCTACTATTTTCACGGATTTTATCTTTCCTTAGCAGTTGAATTATTTATATGATGTACGCATATAAATCCGACAATATAAATCTAAGAATGACTAAACTGAATCACAAGTTTTCAGACAAGTTAATAACAGCCCCTTTTGGCAACTGAGTATTATTAAATATTATTAGATGCTAGAGCCAGCTCATATTGAATGAAATCAGATAAAAATTATTGGACGAGGTTTCAACCTCAGTGTGTGATACGCATCCATCTGAAATTAGATGGGCTATATCAAAAGCCAATCAGTGCTGGCCTGATGAGGATCCAGAAGAGACCTCATGGCCATTATCATATGCCTCCACTTCTTTGCCCTTTTCATTTGGTTTTGGAGTGATCAAAAGATAGTATTGATATGTGACTTCTATTTCCATCAAATCAAGGTTTTTTCCTCCTGTGATCCTAATGGTCAATATCTGCATCATCAATTGGATTGGACATTTCATCAATACGACTTAGCAATGAAGAAGTCACTATTAATCAGATCTACATTTCTAAATGCTATTTCTGGCTTACCATAAAATCTGGCTTAAATCGATTTTATTTTGGTAAATGTTTGCCTTGCCTCAGCATTTTTAATGAGAAAAACAGGGAAATCTACCAAAATAACAAATGTTATTAAATAGGGATCAAAGCAAAGAACCTTCTAGCTGCTAATATGGAACTCTGATTGTTGCATGCCCTGTCACATTTCTGTATCATAACTTTCAGCTTTCTACCTCGACTACATATTCTCTAAGAGAGTTTCACAAATTGCATTATTATCAAAGATATTCATCACCTTTCACTTTCAGGTCCTTTTGATGGAAGAATTATTCTTCCTAACCCATTGATAATTGGCTTGTAGGTGTGACTTCATTTGGCTAATGAAGTGTGAGTTAACATAACATGTCACTTCCAAAGAGAAATTTTAAAAGCCAGTACATTCCTGCCACTGCTGTTTTTTCATTACAATTAGACCAGCGTGAGTGGACAGGGCCTACTCCTTCAGCCTAAATTGCAACATGAAGATTGGTATGCAGATGAGTCAAAAAGCTAACCTTCAAAGTTATATGAAACAAATAACAAATAAACCTTTGCCTTGTAAACGTCTAAGATTATTTTGTGCTTCATTGTTATTGGAGTGAAACCTTTCTTAAACTGCCTAATATAAATGTTTTCTATGTTATCCACTATATAACCTCAAATCCTTGCAGAATATATAGTGCAGAGAAGATAATGTGTTGAATGAATAAATGAACCAGAAAAAGAGACACTAGTACGCATTCCTATTAATTATAACATTTTATTCCTTTACAAATCACTACCGGTACTGAGATATAATGTATTCTAGTTAACAAGACAGAATTCAGTTCCGAAGTAGAGATCTATTGAAGAGTAAGCTGTTACCACTTTGGTACTCTAAGAAAATAAGCAGCAATTTTCATACTTATTTGAAATATGAAGGTTTTAAACACAGCAAAATATTCAAGTATGTAAATAATAAGCATTGCTTAATAAAGATCCCAGTTCTTGTAGACTAAATGGTAATCTCTGTCTCTTAATTTTTCCTGCCTGGGGAGCTTTGATAAAAATGAATGATGTTGTGATGCCTGTGCTTATCAGACATGACCACACATTTCCCAAGGAGAATATTTGTCAGGCACCCCTACTGCCTGTGGGGGTTATATTCAATGTCTCCTTATTAGCCCTGCACTTAATTTTGGTAAATTCTTCAGTATCTTTATTTCCCCAATTTGAATATGTTAAACTATTAGTATTTCACAATCTGTCACAAGCAGCATGTTGATGAACTTCTGTGCACCATGATCTTTGTAACCCCCTTCATTATCTTCATAGGATTGAATACTGGTCTCAGAGTCTTGCCTATTTCACTTAAGTCTCCTACTGAGGACAATCATGCACTCCAACCATACACAATGTAGAAGTTTAAGTCTGGATTTAAATATCACAGGATAAGAAAGAAATCTGGCAATCATGTAGTAAAGTTCATCTGTTTGTACAAATATATTTGGATCTAAATTAGGATATCTAAAAGATTGGCCACTAAAGGCTTTACTCATGATTCTAATTTGGTCATCTTGAAGATTTCTGGATGATCATAGCCAGCCATCAACAAAGAATGATCTCTACCCTCTTCTATAAGAAATATGTAACTGTAACCAAGCACAGTACTAGGGAGAAAAAGAAAAATCTATCTTTTGGCTGTCTCTGACAGTTGGGTCAGGAGCCAAGTTAACAACAAAGCAAACATTCTGTATACCCCTGCCTTTGATCTTTAGCAACATTTGGTTGGAACAAAAGTTGGATTGAACTATGATAAAAACGGAGCTACTTCTTCAGTCATAGAGCAATGTGAGTGACTTACTGTTCTGGATAAAAGAGTATGCTTCTGGCTGTTATTAGTTTAAAAATATATAAGAAAAAGAAAGAAACAAGTCTGGCTTCAAATAATACTGAATACCCAGTTACCAATTAAACATTTGAATTCCAAATGTCTCATTTGGGGAAGTTTGACAATAGCATGCAGGCTCAGCACTCCTGTTTATGTTTTCTAACAAAGCACAGTGAAGACCTTCTTTCGTACTTTTCCTTTCACTGTATTCCACTCATGATTGAAAGCAAGTAATTTATAATGAATGATGCCTTCAAGGTAGAGTGAGATTGCTACCTGCTTTTACAGCTGGTAATGGAAAAACTGCAGACATCGTGGGTAATAACTTACCTCATTAACTTTCTCAGACATGTTTTAGGCAATAAACACCTGATTTAAACCTTTGGGTGTACAAAAACACCTTGGCCTTCAGTGGAACATATCTGCTTCCATAATACCCCAACTCGTGACACTTTTCTTATTTCTTTTCTAGTGCATTAGGACATTCTGAGTATGACTTTACCTTCTATGGGATAATATGCATGTGCCACTTTGCATTGTTCTCATCATGTACTCCCATATAATGAGAAAAATACATTTGAACAGTTTGTGAATGGGACACAAAGGTAATTTCAGAACATTTGTCTGTAATTGGAGAGCCCCTGCCTATGAAGCTACAAAGACTGGGTGACCCTGCAGACCCTTGTTTTGAGAAAGTAGCTAAAATGCTTACATTCAGGCACTGTCAATGTGTGAAGGTTTGCTCTGCTGGGTGATTCAGAGAATAGCAATAATGATGATAATGACAATGATGATCATAATGAAAGTGGGAGTTGTTTTGGAAAACAATGTTCCGTCTCACTCAAAGCCAACAAAACAGGGACACCAGGGGAGCCTGTCAGGCATAGAAACTGTCTACAAAGAGTCTCTGTTCCTACCCTTTTCAGCCAACCCAGCTACTGTGACTCAGCTCCCTCAAACACCTTTCTGATATCCATGAAGACCAAAATATTTGTTTTTATCAAAAACGAAGCAAAGCAAAACAACCAAGACTTCCCTTCCATTAGCACAATCTTGACAGAAGAGAAAACTTATTACCAGGGCTGTCCCCACCCAGTCAACTTCTAGGTTAGATTTCCTACCAGGAAGGACGCTTCAGAAAGTTCTTTCCCTAGTTTCTCAAGAGTGCAAAAGTCTTTCCTCTATCCTCAGGACTATAACCCTAACAGTTTACTTACTGATAAGAAGACAAATCTATACTCACAGCAGGTAATGGATGCATTCAAACATAATAAGGGATCTCAAATTGACACTGAACATCAAACTGGGGAAAGCAGGAAATAACTTGTACATTCTCAAGCTTAGGTAGGAAATCCAAATATACTCTATGCCGCACACAAGGAACTCAAGGAAATTGTTAAGTTAATATTTTTTGGCCTTCTACATCTCTCTTTTCTTCTTCCCCCTTGAAAATGTATATTCTTTCCCCAGCCATTCAGTTCTCTCTTCTAGGACTGTGCTCTCCGTCAGCTTTCAGTATAAGGTAATAAAATACAGAACTATGGTAGGATTATTAATAAAATACAGAATTATGGTAGGATTAATGTTGACCAAGATTCAAGCTACAAGGCTGGATAGTACCATCAAGAAAGACCTAGAACATTCTCATGATGTCATAAGTAATAGCCCTCTGCTTTTTCTTCCTTTTAACTTGTTTAATAATAAACTATAACACCAAAAACAAACAAACTGATCTAAAACTCTGATTATCTCCCAGACCACCTGGCAAATATATCACTGTGGTACCAATGATTTACTCCTACAGCAGCTATTCCCCAAGAGCTATCAAATTATTACCAGGTGCTATGGAAGTGTGATGCCCATGCTTTTGTCCTCTTGGGATTTATAACTGGGAAGGCAAGGCAGAAAGGCAAGCGTAGTTGCATGACAAAGCAAACCACAAGCAAAGAAAATGCAAATGACTATGATTAAATGTAAATGGGTTGGGTAACATTGCTTCAGAAGATTAAAGGAGTACATAAAACTGGAACATGGCAGATGGGACCATAGTAGAATAAGCAGTTCTGGAAAGAGAGAGCAGAGGGTTGAGTAATGCCATGGAAGAAACAAAACAAGCAAGGCAGAGAAGCAGGAGGACTGTCCTGGCATAGTTGCATAGTACACTCAAAGTTGAAGGTTCATATATAGAACTAACTAGAATTAAGGTGGAAGGTATATTTGGATTAGATTGTTTAAGAACTTAAATTCCAAGTCATTCCTATATTTTCCCTTTCAATTCATTTGACAAAAAGAAAGGGAAGACAGGAAGCCAGGAAGGCAGAAAGGCAGGAAGGAAGGCAGGAAGAGCAGTTTGGGCATTCTCTGGTCAAATTAGACAAGGACACTCTTGATTAAACCTAGTATAAAATACTTATTGGCCATAATGGTGACCTCTGTTCTATAATCTATGTGCTTTGGGAGGTTGAGGCAAGGCAGGAGGATTACTTGAACCTAGGAGTTCAAAAACAGCCTGGGCAGTATAGTGAAACCCCATCACTACAAAAATGAAAAGAAAAATAGGCAGGCTTGGTGGTACACACCTATAGTCTCAGCTACATGGGAGGCTGAGGCAGGAGCATCGCTTAAGCCCAGGAGTCCAAGGTTATAGTGAACTATAATTGTGCCACTGCACACCATTCTGGGCAAAAGAGCAAGACCCTAGCTCAAGGGGGACCAAAAAAAAGAGATTTATTTGTAACTGGAAGTTCATGTGCAGGATGGGTGTCTGGAAAGAGAGAAAGAAGAGAGTAGAGAGTGTACAATGTTTCCCAAGGCTGCCTTCTCATGGCTTTCGCATTCTACAGAAAGACTGATCTATTCAGTTTCTCACTATGCATCTGCAGAAATCAAAGGACCAAAGAAGCAAACGATCTACCAGAGGCCAGCCAGCTATGGGGAGCAGGGCCAGAGCTGAAACCTGTCTCCTGGCTTTCAGTCAAGGGATGTTTCCATTCTTCTACCATGCCAATTATTAATAATTAAGAGTGGAGGTGCCTTCTTGCATTGTTGGAATAAGTTACCTGAATAGGCAAGAATCATGAGATAGAAGTAATTTTTCATAGTTCTTTTGCTTAGGTAAGTGTTACTGACATATTTTTGGTGTGAGAAGCATCTTCTTCTTTTTACCTTTCTCTAGCCCTGAGATCTTCGTAGGATTTGTGGTGGGATGAGGTTGAGAGGAACCATGGCACATTCAAAGACGCAGAGCAGAGAGCCAGCTCTATAGTTGAATATAATAGAAACCAAGCAGTGATAATAGATGGATTTTTCTACCCTTCCTCCTAAGAAGCCAAAGATGAGAGTGTGACCCCAACACCTGACTTGGGGTGCCATCCTGTATGACTCATTACCTGTTCCTTTACCCTATATTTCAATAAAAGCTTAATATTTATTTGGCAAGGTAGAAACTCAAAGTATATGACATAGTCTCAACAAATCTATCCTCTCATTTATGACATAAGGTTCTCCTAACTTAATTTTATTGACATTTTATTTAATTTTAACTTACTGTCATATATAAAAATTGCTTACCTTTTTGAAATTTTATTTACTTGAATAATTAAAATTTTTAAGAAGCATAAAAATGGACAAAACCTTTGTGAGATTTCTGAGAAAACATATAGAGCAAAATATTGAAAAATGATCACATAGATGATAAAATCAAATAGACACTAAGCTGTGAAATTAATAAAGAACACTGATAAAAGAAAAAGCTAAAAAAAGGAACAGCATAACACTATAAAAGTTATTGAACAGATCTAGTCCATGTAAATAATTTCCAACTACAATATGTATGAGAGAATAAACCAGAAATATGTGATTCATTGGTAAGCACTGCCTTACACATGTTATCAAGTTTGAATCACCAAAGTATTTACTTCACTTGAAAAGAAGATGGTTGTTTTCTAATAAAAAATGAAAATATGTAAATGACGATATTTTATTGATAATGTTCAAAACATGCTAGAATGTTATGTTATGCTAGCTATAACCGTTTAAATTGTAAGAAGCTCACTTGATCATGTGGGCTTCATCCCTGGGATGCAAGGCTGGTTCAACATATGCAAATCAATAAACGTAATCCAGCATATAAACAGAACCAAAGACAAAAACCACATGATTATCTCGACAGATGCAGAAAAGGCCTTTGACAAAATTCAACAGCCCTTCATGCTAAAAACTCTCAATATTAGGTATTGATGGAATGTGTCTCAAAATAGTAAGAGCTATTTATAACAAACCCACAGCCAATATCATACTGAATGGGCAAAAACTGGAAGCATTCCCTTTGAAAACTGGCACAAGATAGGGATGCCCTCTTTCACCACTACTGTTCAACATAGTGTTGGAAGTTCTGGCCAGGGCAATCAGGCAGGAGAAGGAAATAAAGGGTATTCAGTTAGGAAAAGAGGAAGTCAAATTGTCCGTGTTCGCAGATGACATGACTGTATATTTAGAAAACCCCATCATCTTAGCCCAAAATCTCCTTAAGCTGACACGCAAATTCAGCAAAGTCTCAGGATACAAAATTAATGTGCAAAAATCACAAACATTCTTATGTATCAATAACAGACACACAGAGAGCCAAACCATGGGTGAACTCCCATTCACAATTCCTTCAAAGAGAATAAAATACCTAGGTGCCCAACTTAGAAGGGATGCGAAGGACTTCTTCAAGGAGAACTATAAACCACTGCTCAATGAAATAAACGAAGACACAAACAAATGGAAGAACATTCCATGCTCATGGATAGGAAGAATCAATATCGTGAAAATAGCCATACTACCCAAGGTAATTTATAGATTCAATGCCATCCCCATTAGGCTACCAATGACTTTCTTCACAGAATTGAAAAAAACTACTTTAAAGTTCATATGGAACCAAAAAAGAGCCCGCATTGCCAAGATAATCCTCAGTCAAAAGAACAAAGCTGGAGGCATCACGCTACCTGACTTCAAACTATACTACAAGGCTACAGTAACCAAAACAGCATGATGCTGGTACCAAAACAGAGATATAGACCAATGGAACAGAACAGAGCCCTCAGAAATAATACCACACATCTACAACCATCTGATCTTTGACAAGCCTGACAAAAACAAGAAATGGGGAAAGGATTCCCTATTTAATAAATGGTGCTGGGATAATTGACTAGCCATAAGTAGAAAGCTGAAACTGGATCCCCTCCTTATACCTTATACAAAAATTAATTCAAGATGGATTAGAGACTTAAATGTTAGACCTAAAACCATAAAAACCCTAGAAGAAAACCTAGGCAATACCATTCAGGACATAGGCATGGGCAAGGATTTCATGTCTAAAACACCAAAAGCAATGGCAACAAAAGCTAAAATTGACACATGGGATCTTATTAAGCTAAAGAGCTTCTGCACAGCAAAAGAAACTACCATTAGTGTGAACAGGCAACCTACAGAATGGGAGGAAATTTTTGCAATCTACTCATCTGACAAAGGGTTAATATCCAGAACCTACAAAGAACTCAAACAAATTTACAAGAAAAAAACAAACAACGCCATCAAAAAGTGGGCAAAGGATATGAACAGACATTTCTCAAAAGAATACATGCATACAGCCAACAGACACATGAAAAAATGCTCATCATCACTGGCCATCAGAGAAATGCAAATCAAAACCACAATGAGATACCATCTCACACCAGTTAGAATGGCAATCATTAAAAAGTCAGGAAACAACAGGTGCTGGTGAGAATGTGAAGAAATAGGAACACTGTTACACTATTGGTGGGACTGTAAACTAGTTCAATCATTGTGGAAGACAGCATAGCGATTCCTCAAGGATCTAGAACTAGAAGTACCATATGACCCAGCCATCCCATTACTGGGTATATGCCCAAAGGATTATAAATCATGCTGCTATAAAGACACATGCACACGTATGTTCATTGTGGCACTATTCACAATAGCAAAGACTTAGAATCAACCCAAATGTCCATCAGTGACAGAGTGGATTAAGAAAATGTGGCACATATACACCATGGAATACTATACAGCCATAAAAAAGGATGAGTTTGTGTCCTTTGTAGGGATGTGGATGCAGCTGGAAACCATCATTCTCAGCAAACTTTCACAAGAACAGAAAACCAAACACCGTGTGTTCTCACTCATAGGTAGGAACTGAACAATGAGATCACTTGGACACAGGAAGGGGAACATCACACACTGGGGCCTATTGTGGGGAGGGGGAGCGGGGAGGGATAGCCTTAGGAGATATAGCTAATGTAAATGACGAATTAATAAGTGCAGCACACTAACATGGCACATATATACATATGTAACAAACATGCACGTTGTACACATGTACCCTAGAACCTAAAGTATAATAAAAAATAAATAAGTTGTCAGAAGCTATAGTATAGATTATTCTCAATAACTTCTATGTCATAGGATTTAAATTTCGCCATCAATATTTAATGTGTTCAATCTTTCAGTGGAGCCATCTATAACACTGTAGTCTGTAAGGAATGGGGAAGCACAGAGAGTTTTAAGCAAAAAGTAATGTGGAGAAAACTGGACTTTAGTAAGATTAGCTTGATGACAAAATGCTAGATAAATTAGAAAAGGGAACGTGACTAGTATCTCCCTACAGTGAAACTACCCTCATTAGCCAGCTCTCAGCATTTTCTTGTCATTTCCACACCAGTCTACTGACAATCCCTTTTTGTTTCATTCTGTTCTACCTAAATTCATATTTGCCCCAGTCATAGTGGAGAATGACAATTTGAATAGCTACTTTATAGAAACTTCAGGAAGACACTGTGCTGAATTTTTTTTAACTCCTGCCCTGACTTTTCCATAAGATTTATGAATGTGAAGTTTAAAGCTGCTCTCCAGCTCTCCCTGGTAGTAACTGCATCCCCTGCTACTGACACTATCTCAGCATCAGTACAGAATATACAAGGCTGCCAGTTCTTTCTTCTCTTGTGTCTTTGATCACTGCTCCTCTAAATAATATAAGAGATTTTCAGTATTGGGCTTTAGTGTCAATTTATCACAAAGGAAACACTGTTGCTTGTTATTGGTTTAAGCTGCATTCCTATGGAGGCTTATTTTTATATCAAAATTATTACCAACCTGGTAAATGATGAGGCTTTAGTGTATTCAAATGATGTCACATCACTGGGAAAAATTCACCCGAAGAATACCTTTAGGTATGAAACCTTTGAAAGTTCTCTAGACTAAGCAATCTCCAATTTCCTACTTCCCAATTGAATGAGAAAAGATTCTTTTAATTTAATTTTAAAGTTTCTATTCAGTTCCCTGGGCAAAAGGTAGAGAGGAAAGAAAAATAGAGGCTTTCAGAGAGATCTGTATCTTTTTTGCATAAGATGAACCAACCAATGGCATTAAACTGTGGCAGCTTTACAAGCTAGCAGATTCAAGACATTTCAACCTAACCTCGGATGACACCAAACTCCATGAGTTCCCTAAAACTTTTAAGTAACAATGATTAACATGAAAATGAAACTGACTAAATAATGGAGCCCTCTGTATGTTAATGACACCAGATAATAATCCTTTTCTACCTAGCAGACACAGAGGAGTAAACCACTATTAGGGTTTTGTATTTTTATTATTCTCTCCCTCCCTCTCTCTTTCTCTCTTTCTTTCCTAACATTAAATATTAAAGATTTCCTAAGGATTCTCCTCCCAGAAGAGATGAAAAAAAATCAGCATACAGATTTGAAGATATATTGTTATCATGGGGTTTTGCAAAGCAGTATTCAATCCTCACATACACACAAAAAATAATTGCTCTGTTCATTGTACCACTGAAGAAAATAGACTCCTCATTCAGTCTAAGCTCCATCTGGTCTAAATAACATCTCAGCTGGTGTTGCTTTCTGTCTAATGAGGAAGAACCTCAATATATAGATGGGTTTTCCCATATTTTTGCAAGCTAATTAAAGTCTGAAATTTTTCTAAATGCAATGAATGGAAAAACTAAAGAGGTTAACTCACCAATCTTGTGGGTTTTTTTTTAAAATATTTCTAAATTGCTTAAAACTATTTAAAAGGCTTTAAAACTTTGAATTTATAAAATGCTTAAAAACCTTCTAATTGGTTATAATCCAGCTACCATTTAGTAATAATCACATTTTCTATAAAACCTATTTTAGACCTGGGAAGTCAGCAAATACATTATTTAAACTATCTAATGGTATACTGTTAGTGAAGGGTCAATGTCTATTAAACCATTATTTTTCATTCACCACAAAGTTTGAAAGCTATGCATTTGAAATAATCTTCTCAGCAAAGAAGAATGAAAAAAAAATGCTTGTGTTTAAAAAAGAGCTTTGCTGTTGGGTAGAATTTAAAACATGGTTTCAATTTGATTGGTGACCTCAAGAAATAGAGAAATATCTAGTGTTGGCTTCTAATCAGTAAATAATTCACACTTCAGACACCTTCCTAGCTGATCCCTGGTGGACTGGATGTCTTTGAAAAAAGATTCCTAAGGGCTCATTAGAGCTTTATCTTTCTGAAAGTGAAATCATTTCCCAGATATGAGAGAAGGCACAGAAGAGCACTGGGGGAATATGTGGTTGGCAAGTGAGTTGTCCAGTTAAATACTTTAAATGGAGTTGATGAGCATATGGAAAAAGGTATTGCACCCATAGATTAATATAAAATAGTAGATTAAATGGAGGACAACATATATGACATCGAGTGTGCTAGCATAATACAGTTCTCTTTTTTTTGTCCTATATATACTCAGGTGACAATATCACAGAATCTTATATGAAAAATAGATTTCCTATTGTCATTGAATATATACCAACACATAGACTAGGTAGCGAAGTTAACTTGAAATTTTGAACAAGAAAGTAAATTTTATATCCTCTGAGACTTGATGACATGACATTAATGTTTATAATGAGATAATGGAAATGTATCACTTCTTCTAAAGATATAATTTTGGTAGAAGAAGACCATTAAGAGTAGCAGAATCTGAAGCATCTGCAGCCATGACCATATGAGAAACAGGCCATGTGGTCAATAGAACCTTAGAAAATTTTATTGGTCTAGTGATAATTTCCATGCTCCTGGGTTAGGTGATCTCCTAGACAAAAGCTGACAGAGTAACCCCCAAATATTTTATTACTACCTATAGGACAATAAACTCCTAAGCCTCTTCCCTATATAACCCCTTTCCAATACTACCCTTTAAACATCCATATGTAGTGAAAACGTGTTTCTCTGAAAAGTCACCTTTAATATTCTCAATAGTATATGGAAAGACTCTTATTCTCTATTCCAAGTCTCAGAAATTCTAAATATAGTTTATAGCATAAAAGATTCCTCTTACTTTCTCTCCTATAGCTTTGTTTATTAAATGTGTTTTAGGAGAAAGTGGAGAGAAGAGTGGGAAGGGGATTTGACTATGTCTTCTTGAAAAGACACATTCTAATTCAACAAAATAGATGGGAAAAAAAGAACAGTTAAATTGAATATAGTGATATCTATGTTGTCTAAATAATAAAGGAGATAATCAAATTAAGTATTTGGCACAGATTTGCTGTAGTCGACACTTAACAAATGATCCCTCCTACCACCACATTTCCTTTCCAAATACCAGTTCCAACATTTGAACAGAGGCAAGAAATTTCAACTCTACTGGAAAAACAAATACAAAATTTGTAAAATTCTTTGCCTTTTTACAAAGTTACAATCTCATAGAAGACAAAAAGGCAAAAAATTAAAATTATGCAGTATATTTTGTTTAATGAAGAAAATAAAACTGGATTTAATTCAAAGGTACAGAAATTTGAGTAGGAATGATAATATTAATCAGGACTTTGTGATAATGAGCAAAGATAACACTAGATGTGGTTGGACTTAAACACAGTGTAATAGAGTGGAAGTATATGACTGGAGTTGGAAAGACCTGCAGTATTTACTTAATTGCTTTAAATTGTAGTTTCCTCATCAATAAAATAAGAATGCCAGCTTTCAAAGTCACTGTAAGGATTAAATCAGATACTGTTGGTAAAAGCTAGGTAGCATATAGTAAATACCAACAACTCAAGTCTACTTTCCCTGGAGGTTAGGAGCATACATTTCAAATAGGTTAAAGAAAATAGTAGTATGGCACCATGATATGAGACATTGAGGGAGAATGTGGCTAGAAGATATTCTAGAAAATGGCATTAGGACTATATAACTGTGAATGATCCATGCTAAATAAAAATGTATCCAAAAAAATTCTTCAGTTGCTGAGAGGACTATCTCATTAACTTAAATTTTAAAAGTGCATGTGTATAATTTGGAAGACAGACCCAAAACTAAAAGCCTACACAAAAGGTTGGTGTTTACCTGGGAATTATTTTTTTAATGAACACTCAAAATGATCTAACACTTTTGGGGGGCAAGCATTAAAAGAAATGAAAGCAAGACTTTTACATCTACTCTCAGCAGGATGACTGATACAGAAGAAAGAGATGTGTCTGACGCTTAGAGGAAACCGTAGCAGGACACTAGGTGTCTGAGAAGATGCAAACCAATAATTACCTTCAGGAGCGTGAATGGCCATCACACTAGAAATGGAAGAATAGGATAAAGAAAAATTATACCTTAGGATAACGGAGGAGAAAATTTAAGAGCAACATTCTATTTTAATTTACTCTTCAGGAGAGATTTATCTCTACCAGGCATGCAGAGATGTGCTGGTAATAAAATGAAGAACAAAGAGGTGGCTGCTGTTTTCACAGAGCTTATAATATAGTGAGGAGATAGTAAATAAATAATCACATAGATAAATATACAGAGATTCGTATCTGAAAATTGCTAGGTGAGAAGTATTTCAAAATTCACATTTTTTTTTAGATTTCAGAGGTAATATATGAATATACTGTGTATTAAAAAAATACAAATACAAAAAAAGTGCCTGAGGCAGCACCCATAATCAAGCACTTTAAAATGCATTTTATTGAAACACATTCAATAAAATATATTAATACTCATACAAACTCAGATAAAAATAAAAATATTACAGCTTATATATATAAAAATATATGTCATGATACATAAGGTAGAGGTAGAGATAAGCATACTGCTTTCTATTTTCTTAAAGTTCCAAACACATACAAATTCAAACTAACTTTACTTGTACTACACATTCCATAACTGTTTACCGTATCTCTTTGCCTGAGGCTCTTAAAAAAAAGGTTATATCCGATCACTAAAAAGTGAAAAATTGATGGATGCTGGTGAAGTTGTGGAGAAAAAGGAATGCTTTTACACTGTTGGTGGGAGTGCAAAGTAGTTCAGCCATTGTGGAAGACAGTGTGGCATCAATTCCTCAGAGACATAGAGACAGAAATACCATTTGACTCAGCAATCCCATCACTGGGTATGTGCCCAAAGGAGTATAAATCATTCTGTTATAAAGACACATGCATGTGTATGTTCATTGCAGCACTATTTACAATAGCAAAGACATGGAATCAACCTAAATGCCCACTAATGATAGATTGGATATACACAATGTATACATGGTAAATATATACCATGGAATACTAAGCATGCATTAAAATAAAACACAATGAGATCTTGTCCTTTGCAGGACATGGATAGAGCTGGAGGCCATCATCCTTAGCAAACTAATACAGGAACAGAAAACCAAATACCATATGTTCTCACTTATAAGTGGGAGCTAAATTATGAGAACACACATAGTGGGGAACAACACACACTGGGGCCTAGTGGAGAGTGGAGGGTAGGTGGAGGGAGAGGATCAGGAAAAATAATGGATATTAGGTTTAATATCTGGGTGATGAAATAATCTGTACAACAGACTCCCATGACACTAGTTTACCTATGTAACAAACCTACACATGTACCTCTGAATTTAAAAGTTTACAAAAAGCCATATTAATGTTACCAATGTCATTAGTATCAGGTTGGAGTGGGACAGAGTAAAACTTTATAATCACAAAGCAAAATGTCTCATTGGGGAAAACTAAATGCCAAAACATTTATTTATACAAGAATATCAAGAGAGGTATTTGTGTCCAGAGCAATAACATTTTACAGATTTTTCCAGTCTAGTTTTCTTGCAATGAGCTCATGCTGCTAGAAAATAGGTTTTGTGTGCATAATAATGCACAGGTAAATTAAACACCTCTTTGAAATATCTCAGATGCTTGCTTTCTCAATCCCTGACATCTTCATTTGGTGTGTGCCCAATGGGTTGCATTGCAAGAATTAGATCCCTTATACCCTGTTCTGTTGGTGTTTTCTCATGGGCCATGTTTAAGGTTTTTGCAGGAACACAGTACCAGTGAATCAGCATTACACATTTATTCACAGCTCAGGATTTTTTTAAAGATATTTTCCTGCCAAATGCATCAGTGTGGTTTTCAGCTGCATCATGATCTACATAAACCCTTTTTCAATAGATTTTCTGAAATTTTACACCATGACATTCTTTAAATTTTGTGTGGATAGCTTTCTAAATATTCCACCACCTTCAATTTTCTGTTCTTCTTGGTGTATTCTAGTTTTTCCATGGCCAACAAACCAGTCAGTACTTATATTCTCTTCCTAACGTCAAACTCACTTTATCAGTAAGTGGTTAAGATATTTAGCGTTCATCATATGCAATGTTTTTCCATTTTTCATGGTCTTTGCATCATGGTCACTGAACAAACCTCCAACAATCTGTCTCTCTCTCTTCTTAACGTCTTACATCATGGTGATTCCAATACTCTACTCTTTAGTAACATGTCTCATAGATATGCAACATTAAAGTATCTTACACTAACTCCACTTTCTGTGATTTTGGTATTAATAGATACTTCCTTTTCTTCTTCTTCTCACTGTTAACCATAAACAGATTTTACCTCTCTGTCATTTCTTAACACTATTACATCTAAAGCCACAAAATAGTCACGTTCAGCAGAGGTATGAAGGATGTGGAAGTATACTGAGATACAACTGTCTTACATAAGTTCATGTTAAAATATATATATACGTGTATATATACATATATACACACACATGTGTGTGATATATGTGTGTGTGTGTGTGTATATATATATATGAGAGACCCTAAGAAAAAAACTGAATGATACAGAGTCCTTTAGGTTTTGGGATTCTGTGGGATCATTTAAATAAACTGTTCAAATGTGTAGCACCAAATAAGTTATATCTTACAGGCTGAAATAATTTTCAGATGCAACCTGAGTCATTGTTTAGAATACTTGAAAAATTGTAGATATTTAAAGATGATCATTAAAACCAGCAATGCACAAAGTCTCAATTTCTCAAATAAAGCAAAATATGTTATGATAAAGTTACCGAATAAATGAATTTTGAATGTCTACAATTGGCCATACTATCAATCTTCTGAGGACCAAGTCCATAGATAAATGATGCTAGAGTGAAAGTTGATTTTCCCATTAGGTTTACTTTGGACTCATGCCCCAAAATGAATCTTCTCTTCACTTCTATCTATGCAGCAGTTGACCAAAAACTTCCATCTCTCCTATGCCTACTCTTTTATTATTGTCATTTTCTGGATGTGGACACTCTATTCCCCTCCATCTCCAACCCCCTTCAAACCACGTTTTCATTTCAGAGTCCAGGCTATTCCTTCCTTCACCATTTCTCTGTTTCAGGCTGAATGACCACTGTTTTGCCTCAGGACTCTTCCTATATGATTTGTCCCCTGTAAGCAGATCCAAGAGTTGAAGTTCACTGTGCTCTGATCCCACCTCTCAACCTGGACTGCAGCTTCCAGTGAGAGTCACACGAGAGAAGAAAGGCACCTGCTGTCAGCATAAGTGCATTCACATGGTCATACCAAATTAACTTTCTCTATCCTTTCTTTTTTTTTTTTCCTTTGGTATTGCCATGGCATTATAAGTTGGTTGATCAACGAATTGTGATCAGAAAGTAATGAAGAAACTGTTTCATGGTAAAATACTAAAATATGTACTAAATAATTATTTCATTTTTGAGTTTTCACATGCCCCCACAGATTCTTAACAACTGGAACCCTAAATATGGTGCTACTCATTTTATATCAATAACTTAACCAATAACCTAAAAACAACATTTATAAAGTTGTAAGTGACACTAAATTATAAGACATGACAAAAGAAAGACTAGGTCACAGTTAAAAATAACATTTCATGGGAATAAATGTAAATGTTATTTGATTCCAAAAATATTTCTAAACTCTTTAATTTGAAAAGATAATAAAGCCCAGAGCCCCATCAAATGAGCTAATAACAGGTCAGTCAGAAATTTTTCTATTTTTTAAGCCATCAGGGACAGGTAGCTCACTGTTGCCCAAAACTGCCCATGGCATTTTTGGAAAAAAAAAAATAGCAAAACAATTCTTTGTAATATTGGGTTCAGTTTTGTCTTCTTTTGCCTTATTTTAACATAAATTACTTTCCATTCCACCTTCCGACTGCGGCCATTCAGATATTTGAAGAGAGTTCACAAAACAGAAAACTGTCACATCATTCTTCTTTATGGTACCTTTTTGGTTCCTTTCACGGTTCCTCATAAGATATTTCCTGTAATTCCATGACTATTCTTATCTTTCACCCCCTAAAATACTCCAGTGAATCAATATGTCTCAAAGATCAGGATGTAGAAATTAGCACATACTGTAGGGGAGAAATTATAAGCATACAATATAATGATTATCTCTCTTTTCCTGAACATTTTCTGTATTATTATAATCTTATGATACATAAAGACAAGATAGGAAAGCCACAGTCAGGCAACAGAAATGTGAAAAGTCTGAAGTTGTTGACTTCAAGATTACAATAGGAAAATTCTGCAGTACAACTGATCAGCCACTTAAGCAAATCCAAACAGCATTAGTAGAGGTGTAATATCTAAACCTCAGAAATCAATAACCCTGTTACATGCTGCATTGATTAAACCATATTTGGAATACTGTTTTGATTCTTGAAAAATATTTATTGTTGAAATCTTGAAAAACCAGTGTGCAACTAAGAAACAGTCCCTAGGAAGATAAGAATGATCTCAGAACCATGTAACCTAAAAACCTGCTGGAGTAATAGTGCATCTCAGGCCAGGAGAAGAAGAACTTACTAGGATGACTGCTGTCAAAACTCTGAAGCATGACACCTGAAAGAGTGTTGCTAATTGTGGTTGTTTCATAAGACAGAACCAGAAAAATGAGTAAAAGCTACAGAGAGGCAGGAATAACTACTTTGTGATATGGTAAATTCACTGTCACTGCAAGTATTCTGGTAGAGGTAGATTTCTATTTAGCAAGATTAATGTACTACAGATTCTGGTATTAGGTACCTATTTGAGCAAATCTGTAATTTTCTTTCAAAAGCGAAGCTACCATGATTACTAATACTAAAATTCTCCATCAGTTCTAGAGAAAACAGGTATACTAACAGTAAGATAAAATAGAGGCAGAAAAAAAAAGCTATGCATTTATCATGCCACATTACCACAAATCATGAAAAAATGAAGGTGCCCTGGGTTTATCTGTGTCATTGGCCCATCTTCTTCCCCAGCCCACTTTGATGCTTCCCTCTGGCAGATCATTTTCTACCAACCACTTCTTAGCCTTTGGACCATGCTGTCCTGTACTTCCTGGTATTTTATGCTCTGAGAAGCTACAACTGAGAGAAGGAACAGGGAGGAGTCATTTAATTCCCTTAATTGTCTTACCATTCTAACCTCTAGAGGCCCTATTGATAGTGTTTTTGTATATTCACTTATAATTATTTGATAAAATATTATGCGTCATTTAAATCACCAACAAAAAATATATATGTTAATATACATTTGTACATTCATTTAATGAAGTATATACAAACATTTCTTTCGAATGGTACTGTGAAATCATCTCAAAGCAGGCAAAATATAGGATTTTTCATTTCTCTGTTCTAATTTTGTAAGTTAGAAATCAATAAAAATGGAAGTTAAATATGAAATAACAAAAAGAGTCTAAGCAGATTATGAATTGGGTAGGCTGATCAAAAATAAGTCATGAGAAACACTCATACACATAACAGACACTGTGATTTACAATACTTTTTAAATGTTAATAGTTAAAGAAGCATCATAGTCAATACTTGATATAACTATCTTTTAACATATAAATAGTTTGCCTTTAGGTAAATAAGTATTATAGATACTTCTTTCTTCTTTCCACAAAACAAACCACCAAAACTGTAGTGCCAACTAGTTGGTAGATTTAACGTTAGATAATTATTTAAGAATGTCCATAGTGTAAAAGGCTGAAATCATAAGTGGCCTTTCTCTCCCTTGTCATTTTAATCATATCTTAGTATAAAATTAATAAGACTATAAAGATACAACCCCTATAGAAATCCATATGGAGATAAGTGCTTATGGATGCAGAGCTTTGTTTACTTAACCATTAAGCTTCTGAAAGCTTTGTGTTGGTGAGAAATACTGGAGAGCCACAATGTATGAGAAAAGCAAAGAACTCAGGTATCAACTTTTTTTTTTCTTTCATTTTTATACTTTAAGTTCTAGGGTACATGTGCATAACATGCAGGTTTGTTACATATGTATACTTGTGCCATGTTGGTGTGCTGAACCCATCAACTCGTCAGCACCCATCAACTCGTCATTTACATCAGGTATAACTCCCAATGCAATCCCTCCTCCCTTCCCCCTCCCCATAATAGGCCCCGGTGTGTGATGTTCCCCTTCCTGTGTCCAAGTGATCTCATTGTTCAATTCCCACCTATGAGTGAGAACATGCGGTGGTTGGTTTTCTGTTCTTGTGACAGTTTGCTGAGAATGATGGTTTCCAGCTGCATCCATGTTCCTACAAAGGACACAAACTCATCCTTTTTTATGGCTGTATAGTATTCCATGGTGTATATGTGCCACATTTTCTTAATCCAGTCTGTCACTGATGGACATTTGGGTTGATTCTAAGTCTTTGCTATTGTGAATAGTGCCACAATGAACATACGTGTGCATGTGTCTTTATAGCAGCATGATTTATAATTCTTTGGGTATATACCCAGTAATGGGATGGCTGGGTCATATGGTACTTCTAGTTCTAGATCCTTGAGGAATCGCCATACTGTTTTCCATAATGGTTGAACTAGTTTACAATCCCACCAACAGTGTAAAAGTGTTCCTATTTCTCCACATCCTCTCCAGCACCTGTTGTTTCCTGACATTTTAATGATTGCCATTCTAACTGGTGTGAGATGGTATCTCATTGCGGTTTTGATTTGCATTTCTCTGATGACCAGTGATGATGAGCATTTTTCATGTGTCTGTTGGCTGTATGAATGTCTTCTTTTGAGAAATGTCTGTTCATATCCTTTGCCCACTTTTTGATGGGGTTGTTTGTTTTTTTTCTTATAAATTTGTTTGAGTTATTTGTAGGTTCTGGATATTAACCCTTTGTCAGATGAATAGATTGCAAAAATTTTCTCCCATATTGTAGGTTGCCTGTTCACTCTGATGGTAGTTTCTTTTGCTGTGTAGAAGCTCTTTAGTTTAATTAGACCCCATTTATCAATTTTGGCTTTTGTTTAGGTATCACCTTTACACCCTGATGACTTTACTTCTGTAATTTAAGCCAACAACAAAGGAAAGTGCCATTGTCCTGCTACATTCCTTTAAAGTCACAGGTGCTTTCTAGATAAACAGTATTGATCCTCCAAGAATTAAATAATGACAACACCATCAGAGGGTGAATAAGACAGTAGAACATGTAGCTGGGGTAGCAATGACTTGACTATTGTGAAATCTATGTGCTAATATTTCTTTTTCTAAAATTATGCATCAATAGTTCACTCAGCAAGTAAATTTGAATAAGTTATATTGGAATGCTAACTCACCAAACTAATTCTGTGCAACGGCATAGATCGTATGCTTTTGATATATTTGATAAAACTGTAGAGCTAACTGATCATGCAGTTCTACTAAGTAGAATTATTTCTAGAACAAACACGGCAAAGAGAAATAAGTATGTCTGTTTGACAAAGGACCTGGAACAAATTTGAAGATTGAGATGCATCAAAGTGAAACTCATCATTTTGGTGACAGGTATGGCTGTGCATGCACTACTTAAACATCTTAAATTACCAGAGATTTGTTATGCACGGGTTGCTTTTGTTAGTTTAGAGTAGAGTCATCCTGGATATGTGTGGCAAAAAATGTAGATAATTTTAATACCAATGATAAATAATTGTAAAGATTTATACTTGAACATTATTTTTATTATTATAAGAAAACAAGAAAAGTAAATGAAGATCTACTAATACTCTGCTCACAATTAGTCAGATGGAAGCTTGAAGTCTTATTCTCTACACGTCTCCATGACAAGACTATGTTGGACTAAATTATGTTGTAAATACCTTAAAATAGCATAGAATGTTCAGAACATTAGTTTCCTCTACTGTACTTTCCACTTTTCCTCTGTCCGTTCTCTTGTCTTCTCCAAGTCCTGAATGCTACTGATGTGTGGCAAAATCTGTTCCTAAATTATTTCAAATCCAGAAGTATATATCTGTTCATTGAAGCACATTACAGTATTCTCAGAGCAGTTCATTGCCTTTTAGTTCCCTTCTGAAATCATTACCAAAGAGTCCTTCTATTTCCGGACTCTTCAGCTTCAATTTCACTTCTGCTAATTTCATCCCTAGACAAAACCAGACCATGATCTAGTGGTTATAACACAAGGTGTAGCAGGAGCTCATTTGACGTCTCTCTTTCCTGAGTTGCGACTGATTCAATGCATGGCCTTGGGCAAGTTACTTAGCCTCCATTGCCCCCATATGAACCTGAGTCTTAATAACACCTACCACACCAGGGGTTGTGAGAATTCATTAATAAACTATCATTATCAGTCTTCATTATGCACCTGTGTGCAACATCAAACAATCCCTCTTGTTCTAATTGAGGGGGTATAGTGCATGTTTTTTCCTGGGGTTTTATTTTTTATGTGCTGGAGGAGACTATTGTGTGTTCTCTCTACTCCTGTTCAAAACAACTATTAGAACCACACCACTTTATCTAGGTAATTTGGCTTAGTGGAATTTTTTAAGCCATACAGCAACTTAGATGTTGACACTGAGAAATTAAAATGATGATTATTAGTCTAGGTTCCCATCCATTGCAAAGTGACAGGCTCATTTTTCTCTCTTCAAACCTGCCAGCTAGCTGGCCCCTTTGCTTCTCAAAGCAGCAAAGTTTTAAAGAACCGAGGAACATTACCCAAGCCACAATGCAATAACTCTAATAAACTGCACCTGTGGATGACTCTCTGGTTTATTTATATACTGTATCACAGGTCATTAACAGAAAATAACCCACTGAGATACAACATTCTTGTTTACAGTGAGGTTCTGGTGGTGACAGCAGGAATATAAAATACAAAATCAACAGGGAACACTGAACTAATAAAAAGACAAGGGTCTATAAAGCATAGAAAAAAAACAAAGCTAACTGTGCAGGCAAAAATAAAATAAAATAAACTTCCATCATAAAACACTCAAAAGCTATGGTATATTTATAGAGACTGGGGAACCCAAAGACCCACTGAGCTGGGATATTTATGGGTGTCAGATTGAAAGTCAGGAAATCTGTGTGCTGTCTGAAGTGAAAGCTTGATCAGTTAGATATATCCTTAGAAAAAGAGATGTTTCCCCTTCATCTGATGGTCCTTACCAACCTTTCCAGCCAATAAGCTTTCAGATATCCGTATTACTTTGATATGAAATTAGCCTTTCCAAACAGTCATGTATATTAACTTTAGAAAATGCTTGCTCAGAAATTCTAAGCCAAAAAATAAAATTTTGGCCACTCTATTACTATGATATCATTTCCCTGTCTTCATTGCCAAGAACAATGGCACCTCTCTTTACAAGCAGCTGATCACTAGTAGGTAGCATAATTTTAAGTGTCAGTGATTTTGCTGAGAAGATCTGACTTAATAGAACATCTCTATTCCTGAATCACAGTATTTGAAATACTATACTTTAATAATATATATTAACATTACATCTCTCTGCCACTCATCTTTTAAAAACCAACACTTTTAAGATAATTAGACAAAATTCGCAATAAATGCTATTACAATAAGTATTTAGATGAATTTGGAAGAGGACGGAAGGAGGCAGGTAGGCAGGTGAGCTGGACTCAGTTAAGGAAGCGTTTACTTCTCAGTGTTTCCTAGGACCAGTTTTAACCATATCCTTTCAATGTGGATACAGTAGCTTAGTCTTATTGTCTCTAGCCTTCTACATTTTTGCTATGTCTTATTCTATTTTGTGCTGTTGTAACAGAATACCTTAGACTGGGTAATTTATAAAGAACAGAAATGTATTTCTTACAGTTCTAGAGGCTTGGAAGTCCAAGATCAATCAGCCCACATACCTTCATGCTGTGTCATCCCATTGCAGAAAGCAGAAGGGCAAGAGAGTGTGAGCAAGAGAGAAAAAGAGATTAAACTCACTGTCTCAACCACTTTTTCAATAGTTAGTAATCCATTAATGAACGTAGCGCTCTCATGACCTAAACACCTCCCATTAGGCCCCACCTCCCAACATTTTTGTTGAGGATTAAGTTTCCAACACATGTTTTTTGGGGAATACATTAAAACCATAGCATGTCTCTTCAACACAAGCTTCTAGTTATTTAACAAATTCTCATTTTCTACTACATGCAAAACAAAATAAAAACAAACAAAAATAACAAAATAGGCCTTGTCTTCCAGCAACTTGTCATTTATTTAGAAGCTGCCTCCATGAAGTCAGGGACCTTTTTTTGGTCACTACTGTACCTCCAGCATTTAGAATAATACCAGGCATATGCTATATGGTCAATAAATGTGTTAAATGAAGCAATAAATCAATGAATGAATAAAATAGATATGCAAAATGGCATTGGGCTTATAGAAGTCTAAGCACAGAGAGACTGTATGAAAACAAAGAGCCTGGTACCATGTCTGTCATATAGAATTAATAGTGTTTTTTTTTTTTTAATGGAAGCTAATGTGATTGAAGAAATATTTGTGTATGAAGTAGCAAAGTTTCTGGATTAACAAAAGAAGTTTGGCTTAGGGTGGATAGAGATTAGCAAGGGAAAGCAATCTCAGTAAAGAAGTATATGATCTGAGGAACCAAGAGGTTAAAATTGTAGTCGATGCATCTATGCGGGTAAGTTTTGCTGACACCTATAAAATGGTCACTGATCAGCCTATCTCCAGTATTAGAAGCTTTTTATAAAATGCATTTTTTAAGAAGATACAGAATCTTTAGCTAATAAAAGCCATAAATAGTAAAAATAGGACATTCCTTATAAATGTATTAATTATTCACATGTGCCTATGGATCTTAATTAAGCAAGGTTGGCCTCAGCTTTGTAAGATTAGAAAGGGTAGTTCAGGCTGACTTGTGATTATCTTTTCTTCATAGTTTTGAAAGTAATAAAGTAAAATGGTGTCGATTTAAACACAAAAAAGGAGCTAGAAAACCAATGTCAGTGCATCAGGGTGCAGGCCCCATGAGGCAGTTCACCAGTAGAAATCCCAGTAGCAACCACAATGGATGGGAGAAACATAATTTTTACTATCCTCCTCTGTCTTAGTCTGTTTGTGGTGTTACATCAAAATATCTGAGACTAGGTAATTTATAAAGAACAGAAACTTATTTTCTCACAGTTGTGCAGGCTGAGAAGTTCATGATTAAGGCACCAGCAGGATTGATTATTTGGTGAGGGATGTTCTCTGCTTCCTTCCGAAATGGCACATTGTCCCTGTGTCTTCTAGAAGGAAGAGAGGAGGAACACCACGTCTTCACAAAGCAGAAAGCGGAAAGGCAAGAGAGCCAAACACTGCATGAAGTCTCTTTTATAAGGTACTTAATCCCCCCTAGGAGGAAGGAGCCCAATCAACTCTTAAAGACACCACCTGTAAATACCATCACATTGGCAACACCTGAATTTTGGAGGCGGCACATTCAAACCATAGCCCCTTCTGAGTTCTCAGCTGGGACCCCAGTGATAAAGACAGGCTATCAAGAGAAAAACAAAAGGAAGTGTATTAATATATGTATCTGATAAATACATGTTACTCAGGGAAAGGGCAACTCTCAAAGAGATGACTTAGAACTCCAGCTTATCTATCCTCTTCAACAAAGAACTTAAACGTTTTAGAGTAGCAAAAAGACCCAGGAAAAACACATAAGAGCTCCAGGGGCAGCAAATTGTGGGAAGTCGATATATGAAAACCTCATCATAGAAAAAGGCTAGGTAGTAAAGTCATTTATGCAGATTCCTCTGGTGCCATCTCCAGTCTGATAAGGGTCTAAAGTCATCTCTGTACCCCCAATGCAACATGTTGAGAAGGGGGAGTTTTCCTCTGCAGTATTCATTCCTGAAATCCATAATCTCAGGGTAATCACGAGAAAACATCAGCAAACCAAAATTGTGGACTATTTTACAATAACTGACCAGTATTTTTTAAAGTTTCAGGCTCGTGAAAGACAAAGAAAGTCAGAGAAACGGTCACAGATTGAAGGAGACTGGGAAGACATAAACAGCAAAATGCAGTGTAGGAACCTGGATGGAATCTGGGAAAAGGAAAGTGGCATCAGTGGAAAGACTGAGGAAATCTTAGTAAAGTCTAATTTAGTTAATGTTGTTACTTTTGATAAATGTATCATGACTCTGTAAGATGTTAACGTTAGGGAAACGTGGGTGAAGGGTATATAGAAATTAACTCTGTGAACTAATGTGCCAACACTTCTGTAAACCCAAAATTGTTTCAAAGTTAGTTTTTTAAGCCGGGCACCGTGGCTCACGCCTATAATCCCAGCACTTTGGGAGGCCGAGGCTGGCGGATTACCTGAGGTCAGGAGTTTGAGAACAGCCTGGCCAATGTGGTGAAACCCGGTCTCTATTAAAAATTAGCTGGGAATGGTGGTGCACGCCTGTAATCCCAGCCACTCAGGCGGCTGCGGCAGGATAATCACGGGAACCTGGGAGGCGGGGGTTGCAGTGAGCCAAGATGGCGCCATTGCACTCCAGCGTGGGCGAGAAGAGTGAAACTCCATGCCAAAAATAAAATAGCCTTCAATGATCAGCCTCTGTCCTTCCTGGTAGACAGGAAAAGGGACACCTTTGTAAATTAATGTCCTGCTTTAAGGCAAATTGAGGCGGAGGTAGGGGAGTGAGTGCAAAAAGTTTTTCTTATATCTTCTTCTTTCCAATTGCCTTCAGCTTAAAAATAATCCTTATGTCAAAGTGACATATTTTGGAGTGGCATATTTTCCTACCCTTCAACAGTAACTGGCAAATTGCAAGCATTCAATACATTTGAATAAATCAAAGAATAACCAGTTCAAACTGCTTTCTTTCACACAGGCAGAAATGGAAGCCCAGAGAGCTTATGTGGTTTGTTAAGAGCCACAGAGCTTGTTAGTGGCAATGTTAGTCCAACTCTTCTGATTTTTGGCCCAGTGTTAGTCTGCATTTCCCTGTTTATTCTAGTTTACAGTGACGCCATTAAAGGAACCGGACCCGCTAGCAGCTGCTCTCTAAATATGTTCCTGATTTGAGTCTCTAGCCATGAGACATACATCTCTATTCTTGTTTCCAGTGAGAGATGAACTGGCATTCTTGTGCTTGTTTCTGAGGAGGAAATCATTTTGAGTTGAAACACAGCCAGACTGAGGAAGTCCTGCTGAGTCTGAAGGAAGTTCACTCATCCTTTGCAAATGCTCTGGAAGATAGAAAAAATAATTCTTGTCTTTGCAGTTTTAGCTAGCACATATCGGGCAACAATCCACTGGATTATTTCTTATGCACCTGTATGTAAATAATCTGAATAGAACTGATTAACATTTAAATTCTAAGTTACTGAAGTATCCAAGGGGAAATTGATTAGATTGACTTGATTTGGTGCCAATATGGTAAATGCCTTAATGTTTTAAACAAATTGAGGCAGCAATCTCCGATGATTTTGAAACATAACATTTTTTTAAAATTCTCACTTTGAAATCTGGAAGAAAGTACCTTATCTCAAACAGTTTGTTTTCCTTCTCCTTAGTATCAAATGAATGTTAACATTTATTTTCATAGTCAGGAGATACTAGCAATGGATCACCATTGTATTCCTCTAGTGGATTATTTTTAACCCGAATGGCTTTTTTGTTGTTATTTGAAAAAACCAAATGCCTGTGAGGCTCAGTGTGCTTGGAAAATATGTAAATGATGGCTTTCCTCTGTCAATCTGGGAGTGACAATTCGGTAAACCCTTCATCCACATCATCTGCAGCATAATAGCATTTTAATTTAGAGTGAACCTTTTTGCTTAGCTCATATGTATCTTGTGCATTTTAAAATAAACTATTTACAGAGAAGTATAAAAGTCCCTAGAGATGCAACATCTCATTTTCAATTCTGTTGGCAGGAATACTAATTACATTATCACATATTCAGCAGCATTCAGCAAAGTTATTTATTCATTCATCCTTAAGACCTGGGATGCCTACCAGGTCAGTTTCAATAAGCAGTACCTTGAGAATCTCTGCTGATGGTACATACAGATAATTAGGTGTAGAGTTGTTAGAAAAATCTCACCCCCAAAAGCTCAGCCTTGGAGATTTGCCTGCTCTTTCATTCTTTGAGCCAGAGAGAAAATCCAATAGTTGCTAGAAATGAGGAAACATTTATCATCCAAATCTCTCACCCCTACAGGTTCAGTTTCTTAATTGAAGTTTGGTTTTAATTCTTAGAATAGCAAGAGAACTTGTTGACAGTTCAATATTGTGAAAATATTCAGAATTTACATTTGGAACAATTTTGCTCTTCAGATGATTTTGAAAGTGAATGTGCTCTGATTAATGCTGCCTACCTTTACCTTTGAAATCTTTAATAATCATTGGTTAAAAATAATCATTTATACTGCACATCATCTTCCAGTAGTCTTGCTCTACTGAGATGTTAAAGGAAATAGAAGAATATAAATATTCATATTGTATTATATATGTCAGATTTTCCTAGCAGTATTAACAGTGTTGAGAAAATGAGCACCTGACAATGACTAGACCTTGGAAGAATATAGTTCGATAACAAACAACCTGATCTGAGAAATTGCCCAGTTTCACAAAGCAAATGATAGCTTTGCTATTATTCCAGGATTGTAGCAAAACTGTCTTCTGGTTTGCGTCACTCAAAATGTAGAGAAAAAGTAAATCACAGATCACAAAGCAAATTCTTGGTTGGGTCATTAGAGCTTGCTTTTGTCTCAGGTTTGGATTTTCTACCTTTTTTCTCAAGGAATTTGTGAGTTACGTTAGATTAGCTGCAACATTTAAGCCAAATCCTATCCAATCCTGACCCCAGGCACCCCTTCCTTTAATATAGGAAAATTCTATCTTCCCTTCCTACCACACGAGCCAATGGAAATTCAGATGCAGAAAAGGAGTTTCATTCTCAAGGTGTTGCTACACACTCAATGTCAAAAAGCAACTGGAAACCCAGTAAGAAATCTAACTTTTGCACACCTTTAATGTCACTTTCCCCTAGGAATAGAAGATAAAAATTGTTAGGCAGAAAAAACCCACTGAAATGTATTTTTCTGAAAATAGTAATGTTAGAAATCTATTCCTTGGGATTTAGAGTTCATAATAAAGATCCCAGAATGCCAAAGCTTTTTTGGTAACAGTACATGATGATGGAAAGACATTTTTCATTTTCTGAGTTCTCTTTTAAATAATGATTTTCTTTACTATAGACAATAGTGATTTTGGGGTCAAATATTCAGCTTTTTAAATTAATATTGTAAGTTAAAAGGCCAGAGAATTTTACTTGGTCAAAGAATATATTCAACTTCTCTTTATAAATAGTTTAACTTGTTTAATGGCTTAATTTTCTGGCTTCCTCTGGCAATTGTCTCTTGTGAATGTAACAGTAGATCACCCAACACTGGCTATGAGATGAGTAAGCTGTATTCCCTCAAGCTGCAGAGGTCAGGAGGATATTCAACGTAAGTATACAATTCAGACTCCATCGGGAAGGTTTCCTTCTGGTAATAAGATGGAATGCAATCTCTTCCCAATCCTACAGTGGAGTCCAAACCATAGTAACAGATACAGAAAGCATGAAAGTTTCACTGGAGAAAGAAGAGGGCATAGGGTAATGCAAGCAGGCATGCCATTTCTAGGATAGTAGAGAGGGACTAAATTTTAGAGTTTATTTAAAAGAAACAAAACTTTTGCTAGCAAAATAATCAGCAAGTGTTTGATATGTAAAGTCAACTTTCAACAGCTGCAAATGGATGTCAAAAATGTACAAATATCAAAAATGGTTCTAAAAGGTAAAAGTGACGGCCAAACACAGATTGGTATTGGAAAAGGAATGCTGTGGAAATGAGGAAAAGAAGATGACTAAGACTTGGATATTGCAAAAACAGGAAGCAGCCAGACTGAACTCACATTGACATTGTTCTCTTGGAACAAACTAAAGGTTTTCTCCAATTCTTTGGTGAGAGTTGATATAAAAATAAATGTATCTTTTATAATCTGTTCTGTATGATTATGCTTGACAGTACAATGCTTACAACATTTTTCTCTGTAGTACAGATTAGGTCATTCCAATGAATCATTTCACTGTTTGCATTAAATTCTACAGCTATCTGGACTGGTAGGGACCCCTGATTATTACAGTGAAGGTCTTGGTGTTATAATTTTTGCAAACAAGGAAACAGCTCACCATTCAGAGGGCCCTGCATTGTATGTTTCTACTTTTTTAGGATACCAGCCAAAAAAAACTCATGGGGTCCACATGTGATTGACTCCTTGGTTCATAACTCTCCTTGCAGGTGTCATGACACCTCGAAGTTTAATTTGAAGAGATCAGAACATTTTTCAGCAATAATTATTGTGGATTTATGCTTGTCTTTTCCATTATTTAATTAATTTTAACATATTTTCTAAACTCATGTGGGACAAAACCATTTAGTTTAACTATGATGTGTGTGTTTGTGTGTGTCAGTGTGGATGTGTGTGCAAGGGGGAAGGAGAGAGAGACAAAGAAATAGAAACACATTAATGTCAGACAAGCCCTGTAGGTATCAGTCCAGGTGAAATTGAAGTAAGAAGATACTACCCACATTTTGGATTTGTTACTTCACATTGGCAGAATATAAATCAAAAGAGGGACTATGTCTAACATGACCTATGAACTAAGTATTTTTCAATGGCATCATAGTTCAGTATGTGGAGTGGAGCATCACTGGAGTAGAGTAGTATCTTAAATAGAATTTAGGATCCAAAGCCAAAATTACCTTTGAAAATCTCATTCATCACCCACAGAGGGTTAGTATTAAAACCTCTCTTAGTAAGTCCAACTCAGTTTTTCTTTCAGCATGTCAATAGATCACTATTTCCTTGGCTGGGTATCGAACTAAATAATTTACACTCACTTTTAATAACTATACTGAATGGGAGCATGCATACATCTTCAATTATAAGAAGTACACTCATAACAGTGAGAATGTTGCATCAGAAAATTGCTTTGGAAGTTATGTGCTCATAGCACATTCATACAGGGGCATTCTTTCATCAAGTAGAATATCAGGTGAAATACAGTTAGTTATAAAATTGATTATTATGTCTGTGTGTATGTATATGTGTATGTGTTTTGCCTTTAGCTGGGCAGGTAAACACACTGTATTATAAATGCAATGCCACCATAATGGATTCAGTTTGGTGACTTCATTGGGCACTTTTTTGTAGACTATTTTTCAATCTGTTTCTGAATCACACAGACATTGCCTAATGTTTATTCAAACTTACCAAGCTTAAGAATATTCTTTAACCTTCTTATAACAGCCCCCACTGTTCCACCTGCTGAGACTCAAACAAACACCAGTGTGTCTTAAGAATGTCTTTGCTGCTACTGCAGTTAGATGCTTCCTCAGGGATCCTAGGAATAGCAGCAGCCCAGGAAACGCCATCAGTGTTATAGCTATGTGCCTGAGCTTTGGTTAATCTTCTAGAACTTGTAGCTGAGGTAGAAGGAATGGGTGGTAACACACCTGAAACTTTAGTTTGGAATAGATCAGAACATTATTTTTTCTGTCTTACAAGTAAAGGTCCTGGCATACTGCACTCTTTCAAACATTCCTACTCTTGTTCAAAATAAGATCATGATAGCTCTATCTTCATAGAATACTTTCTCTCTGTTTTAAGAGGTCCCCACTTTAAAAAATAAAAAGGCCCAAGAGGCTTGAATCCACTTGAATTGTCTAAAACAATTATAGTGTCTTTTATCTGAGCAAAAATTTTTGTGTCCATTGAATGTTATCATTAGTGGCCTTGATGATAATGAGTCTAAGCTAGAGCTTCTGAATAGGAAAGGGTTCATTTGCTAAACAGGCGCTTGTGGGTCGGGGGATAATTGTCCCTTCATAACTGATGACTGATATAATTCAGCAAGACTGAGCTTAATATGAATGTGTTGGCCTCTTTGTGATATAATCTGATAGTGTGTACTGCAGGACTTCCGACAGTTACAGTAAGAGATGTCACTCATTTATATTAAAAATAAAAATGGTAAGTTTTCATTTTTACTTTTCTTGGATGATTGTAAAACTAACAACTGCATCTGCATTTGACATGGACAATGATTATATAAAGAACAGTCTGTAAGACTCAATAACCTTTGGAAGTTGATAAACTTTAAATGATATGCAAATAGACAATGAAGACTGTATATACATTCTAAAAGGAATAGTGCAGGAAGTAAGCATAAAGTGGATCAGTAAACTAATATATCCACTAGGATGTATTAGTCCCCTAGTCTGAAAAAAAGAAGGAGCGGGAGGTGGAGGGGGAGGTGGGGGAAGAAAAGAAGGAAGAGGAAGAGGAGAAGGACTTGCTTAAACCTCTGTTTAAATTTCAGTTAAATTACACTAAAATTTTTGTGAAAAAAAGTAGACATTCACATTTTTTAAATTAGGAAAAGAGCAAAGTAATAAGGGAAATGTATTAACCCAAGGGAAACTTTTATCAGCAAGTAATCTTAGTTTTCACATAGGCAGTATACAGTGTAGTAAGCAGAGCATGAAGTTCAGAATCAGAGGAACCAGATTATACTTCCAAATTTGCTTGACATTAGGTAAGTCACTTCATCACTGGGTCTTTGTTTTTTTCTGTGTCTTTCTCACAGAGTTTGGTTATGCTCAAAGTAGAGTATGTGCATCAAAGTACTCCACAAATTATTCTTTTTAAATACATTGTGCTTAATTGAGTGGAAATGAGTTTAACTCCCTACTCTGCCACTAGCAAGAAGTGTGATCTGTGGCAATTCCCAACATCTCTAGGGATCTGGAGAGGAGGTTTTGTGTTGTCAGAGTCCATATGGTTTCTTCCAGTTCAAAGCCCTGGTTTTACAGTACAAAAACTACAGGCCAGTAACTCTTTCCACCAATGTTCTCAGTGACTGGTGAATTTCAAGGAAAAAAAAAAATATATCTGAAGAGGCTCTCGGTGGCCTGAAAGAGTTAATGTGGACTCCTGAACAGCCTAGTGACAACCAGGGAATAGTTATATTTGGTTGACTATGACAAAGAATCTGATCTCATTTGTAGTGCCAAAGCTGTCAAGCCCCATGCACCAGAAGCCTATCACCAAATATTAATTTACCTGTTGTGTGCATCTAATAAGTGACAGCTATGAATCCCATATCATTTTTGGTGGCCTTCCCACTGACATGTTCTTTGATTAAGAAAATAGTAAGCCAGAAAGCCAGTATGTCCCTAATGTGGCCACCTCAGTTTAGCCTCCTTATTATGCTGGAATATTTTCCCCTAAATTAGATTTCCTGTCTTCATAGTGGCAGTTTACATGAATTTAATACATTACAAAATGTGCAGTTCCCTTGAGATTCTGTGATAGATTGCAGTATTTGAAACCTATATTTCCATGGGAAATAAAAACCTAGGCCATGGCCAAATATTTTATCAGCTTAGCATTATCTTGAGATAATGGTACTATTAATGCTTGTCACCCTTGTCGGCTTCCCAGGGCTTGTGTTGGCTCTTTTCTTGCTTCTGAACAAGGTGCTGAAAGCTTTAAAGCTCTGAGCTACACCAGCAATAACCAACCTAGATAGATACACTTTGTACTATGTTGTCTGGCATATAATAATGCACAATCGGCTCCTCTATTCTTTTCTCCTCAGTGATACTGAATCTGATTATCAATTATGCTACATGGGATGAGATTACTATATAACAGCTTGCCTGTGATTGGCTGCTAAAGCCATATCAAGGGATGACAGCACAGCTGTGAGCTCTTACTGTAACATGTCTGGAAGAAGGGACATCATGTAAGAAAAATGCAGAACACAAAATCCAAAGACTTAGTAAAGTGAAATCTAAAGACCCAGGAACAACAAATTACCAGCTAGGAAACATCAGAACCTCCTAGATGAAACCAAAATGGGCAATTAAAGGCAAATCTTTCATTGATTTATTCAGATCCATTTAACCAAATGAAAAATAAAATTAAAAACCAAGACTTATAGAATTACATACATTTATTTTGGCTCTCTTTCCCTCTCTTATATCTGTCTTTACTTTTAGTTGTCTGTCCAGGAGTTGGGTTTCTATGGGTGGAGAGTTGTTTTTGTTTACACTAGTTTTTTCCCTTATCTCACATTTTCTCTACATAAAGCTTCTGTCTGGGCAAAGGGTACATTGCTCCCCAAGGAATTCAGAAAGCTATTTCTCAGTACACATGTCTGCTTTGCCCTCAAATTTAAATTCTGGTGCCTTAATAGTCACCAGCTAACTTTTATTAGTAGGCTGTGTTCTACCTACTGACTGACAACTGAAAATTGACTTTTCTATTTTTGGTAATATTCCAACCATGGCCTAAAAAACAACTGCATATGCATATGCATGGTAGTATTCTAGGTGCAAGGAGAATGTGCAATTAGAGCTAAGCATTCACTGATGTTCTGTTGTAACAAAAACATGAAAGAGTTGAAATCAAAAACATGTTAGATTCCCAAGCAGTAACTTAGAGATTATTTGTATCATCTTTATGTAAAAGGTAAAAGTTGGAATTTAATCATATGTCAAAAAATATAACTTTAAAAATGAAGATTCTGGTTTTAATCAAATGTCATCAGAATTGGAAAAGGATCAATGTAAGTATTTCTTGTAACTGCAATGAGTCAGTCATTCCCCTCACATGTTCTGGATAGTCTCAAGTAATTTGAACTAGAATTCTACTTCCATTTTCTGAGAAAATCGGCTCACAAATACTGTCATGCATAGTAGCTACACAATTTGCATCAGTTTAAGGGAATCACTTTGTGAGAGGAAGACAACAATGTCTGATGCCTCCCTGTTCATGGTAAGAATTTATTTTGCTTGGACTTGGAAGTAAGGAGGGAGAAAAACACAGTAGTAGTAACACCTTTGGTATGGTTTGACTCTGTGTCCCCACCCAAATCTCATCTCTAATTGTAATTCCCAACGTGTCCAGAGGGGGGAACAGGTGGGAGGTGATTGGATCACGGGGATAGTTTCCCCCATGCTGTTCTTATGATAGTGAGGGAGTTCTCATGAGGTCTGATGGTTTAAAAGTGGCAGTTTCTTCTGCATGCTCTCTCTCCTGCTGCCAAGTAAGCTGTGTCTTTCTTCCCTTTTGCCTTCCACCATGATTGTAAGTTTCCTGAGGCCTCCCAGCTATGTGGACTGTGAGTCAATTTAACTTCTTTTGCTTATAGATTACCCAGTCTCAGGCAGTTCTGTATAGCAGTGTTGTTAAAAATGGACTAATACAACCTTACAGCTACCTTTAGCATTCACGGTAGGTATTGAAAGTTTCTGTGAAAGTATGACAGCATGCTTCATGAGGAACACACAAGAACATATCACATACTTCTGATAATCATTTAGTTTGCAACATGATGCAGGCTGCAGGTCAGTTCCTTGAAAAGCAATCTCTAAAGCAGAGATTTTCATAGAAGTTTATTGAGGGTAATTCTTCAGATAAATAGACAGGTATAGTGAAGAGAGAAGGACTGGGTAGAGGGGAGGGTTGAAGTGTAACGTAGGCCCAGTCTTAGCCAATACTGTCAAGATCTCTGGAGTTGAGATGCTATTCAAAGTAATCCCAAAATGGAACAAGAGGTAGGCCTTTATACCCTGACATGGATCAATCAGTGGATGTGAATTGCTCTGGGAAGGGGACCCTTAGGTGAAGATGCTCTCTTCAACTGAGGTCAAGTCCCAGAGATGGACACAACACTCTCAACCACAAACTCTCCCAAATCCTGGGAAAAATGCCCCCCTCAGTCCTCAAGGGGAAATCTGGACAGCACATTTTAGTATCTACTACGGGACGAGTATATAAGAAGAAGGCAACATAATAGATTTGGGAACACATGAGCTTTGAATTTAGACAGACCTACATTCAAAGATTGGATCAGACAATGACAAATTATGATAACCTTAGCCAACTTGTTTAACCTCTGGAAGTCTCTGCTTTCTCATCTGAAAACTGGGAATGAGAATACCTCCCTCACTCTGTCTAACTTAATAAATTAAGTTAGACATTATATATAATATGCTCCCATTGTGCCTGGAACATATTAGATGTTCAATAAGTATTGGTTCTATACTCCTCACCACTCCTTTTATACAAAAAAAAAAATTAGTCAACTAATTTTCTGAGCATCTACTACCTTCTGAGCACTATGCTAGTACTGTTAGAGGGTAAGAATAAATATAAGGCATTGTCCCTGTCCTGAAGTACTTATCACTTAGTTAAAACAAATAAGACTAACACAAGTAAAATAAGTACAAATAATAACATTAGAAAATCATTGAATATTAAATTAAATGTTTGTTTATAGAAAAAGATCAATGACAGCCAGACTAATCAGGCAAGGAACAAACAAACAAGTTTTATCAAAGAAGTAATTATTGAGCTGGGCTTTAAAGGGCAGGTCAAATTTAAGTACTTGGCAAGAGAAATAAAACATTCTGAAGAGGGAATCCTTACAGAGACAGATGAGAAAGAGCAGGGCTTTCTCTGACTTGAGTGTCATTGTGTATGTGGAACTACACAATTTTGAATAGCCATTCATAAACTGCCACCCTGCAGCTCAGCCTAATCCCTCTAGAGCTGTTGCAAAGCTGACTCTCTTTACCCTATTAAAATAACATGGGACTAGTGAAAACTGAGAATGTGTGTAAGAAAGAGTGAAACCAATGTTTATTTGTATGGGTACACATTGATCCCTGACTTCTAAGGACCTTCATTTTACACCTTACTCCCCTATTAGAAAAGTCACTTGCACACTAAATCTGGTTTATACAACTACTAAAATGCTTAGTCATAGGCTGAATTGTATTAGCAGGAGCTGTGTGCAGATAAGTCCTCCATTGACTTCCTGCATATCTGGCACTGATCTGCTACAGTCAGGACCTGAAGGGCAAAGACCATGTTTTGTTCACTTCTGTATTCTCAGCATCCAACATAGGAATGATTACCTAATCAAGAACGGACAAAATGAATTTGATGGCAGTGAGTGAATTTACCTAATCAGAGCATGTTGTAAAGTAAAAGCATAAAAGATCAGACAGGTAGAAAATTATAAAAGACATTGACAAGTAGGTAAGGTAGCTTAGACTTGAAGTAAGAGTGATTGTGATTTTGAATCAGAAGAGTTATATAATCAAAGTTGTTTAAGGTGGACTTATTTTATAGCCAATTATAGATTAGAAGAGACAGCAAGAAGCTATAGGGGAAAAAACAGTCAATTTTACTGGTAAATTGGATGTAATTTACCAATTGTAATTGTATAAAAAAGTTTAATAGTACAAAGACAACTCCTGGATGAGAGTTCAAGACATAAGAAAATTTGAAAGTCACAGGCACAACTTTAACAGTTGAAACCAATATAATAAATGTGTTCTCCAAAAATGGGAATTAGAAGAAGAGAACTCCAAACTAAGAACTAAGCCTTGGGGGATGTGCACAGTTGATCAGACATGCAGTAAGAAGGACCTGGTATTGACTAGAAATAAAAAAGAAAGGAGTGATTCCATGAGGGTAGAGGTGACCAAGCATACCAGAAGTTACTAAAAGGCCCAGAGTAGTCAAAAAGTCACTAGAATTAGTATTTAAAAAATTCCTTTGGGCCAGGTGCAGTGGCTCATGCCTGTAATCCCAGCACTCTGGGAGGCTGAGGTGGGCAGATCATGAGGTCAGGAATTCAAGACCAGCCTGGCCAGCATGGTGAAATCCCGTCTCTACTAAAAAAACACAAAAAAAATTAGCCAGGCATGGTGACGGGCACCAGTAATCCCACCTACTCGGGAGGCTGAGGCAGGAGGATCGCTTGAACCTGGGAGGCAGAAGTTGCAGTGCCCCAAGATCGCACCATTGCACTCCAACCTGGTCGACAGTGTAATGAGACTCTCATAAAAAAACACACTTCCTTTATGCGCTTTAAAAAAGTGATTGAGGTACGTTCCATCAATACCGAATTTATTGAGCGTTTTTAGCATGAAGGGCTGTTGAATTTTGTCAAAAGCCTTTTCTGCATCTATTGAGATAATGATGTGGTTCTTGTCTTTGGTTCTGTTTATATGCTGGATTATGTTTATTGATTTGCGAATGTTGAACCAGCCTTGCATCCCAGGGATGAAGCCCACTTCATCATGGTGGATAAGCTTTTTGATGTGCTGCTGAATCCGGTTTGCCAGTATTTTATTGAGGATTTTTGCATCGATGTTCATCAGGGATATTGGTCTAAAATTCTCTTTTTTTGTTGTGTCTCTGCCAGGCTTTGGTATCAGGATGATGTTGGCCTCATAAAATGAGTTAGGGAGGATTCCCTCTTTTTCTATTGATTGGAATAGTTTCAGAAGGAATGGTACCAGCTCCTCCTTGTACCTCTGGTAGAAAATCATAAGAGCTATTTATGACAAACCCACAGCCAATATCATACTGAATGGGCAAAAACTGGAAAAATTCCCTTTGAAAACTGGCACAAGACAGGGATGCCCTCTCTCACCACTCCTATTCAACATAGTGTTGGAAGTTCTGGCTAGGGCAATCAGGCAAGAGAAAGAAATCAAGGGGATTCAGTTAGGAAAAGAAGAAGTCAAATTGTCCCTGTTTGCAGACGACATGATTGTATATTTAGAAAACCCCATTGTCTCAGCCCAAAATCTCCTTAAGCTGATAAGCAACTTCAGCAAAGTCTCAGGATACAAAATTAATGTGCAAAAATCACAAGCATTCTTATACACCAGTGACAGTCAAACAGAGAGCCAAATCAGGAATGAACTTCCATTCACAATTGCTTCAAAGAGAATAAAATACCTAGGAATCCAACTTACAAGGGATGTAAAGGACCTCTTCAAGGAGAACTACAAACCACTGCTCAGTGAAATCAAAGAGGACACAAACAAATGGAAGAACATACCATGCTCATGGATAGGAAGAATCAATATCGTGAAAATGGCCATACTGCCCAAGGTAATTTATAGATTCAATGCCATCCCCATCAAGCTACCAATGAGCTTCTTCACAGAACTGGAAAAAACTGCTTTAAAGTTCATATGGAACCAAAAAAGAGCCCACATCTCCAAGACAATCCTAAGTCAAAAGAACAAAGCTGGAGGCATCACGCTACCTGACTTCAAACTATACTACAAGGCTACAGTAACCAAAACAGCATGGTACTGGTACCAAAACAGAGATATAGACCAATGGAACAGAACAGAGTCCTCAGAAATAATACCACACATCTACAGCCATCTGATCTTTGACAAACCTGAGAGAAACAAGAAATGGGGAAAGGATTCCCTATTTAATAAATGGTGCTGGGAAAATTGGCTAGTCATAAGTAGAAAGCTGAAACTGGATCCTTTCCTTACTCTTTATACGAAAATTAATTCAAGATGGATTAGAGACTTAAATGTTAGACCTAATACCATAAAAATCCTAGAGGAAAACCTAGGTAGTACCATTCAGGACATAGGCATGGGCAAAGACTTCATGTCTAAAACACCAAAAGCAACGGCAGCAAAAGCCAAAATTGACAAATGGGATCTCATTAAACTAAAGAGCTTCTGCACAGCAAAAGAAACTACCATCAGAGTGAACAGGCAACCTACAGAATGGGAGAAAATTTTTGCAATCTACTCATCTGACAAAGGGCTAATATCCAGAACCTACAAAGAACTCAAACAAATTTACAAGAAAAAAACAAACAACCCCATCAAAAAGTGGGCAAAGGATATGAACAGACATTTCTCAAAAGAAGACATTCATACAGCCAACAGACACATGAAAAAATGCTCATCATCACTGGCCATCAGAGAAATGCAAATCAAAACCACAATGAGGTACCATCTCACACCAGTTAGAATGGCGATCATTCAAAAGTCAGGAAACAACAGGTGCTGGAGAGGATGTGGAGAAATAGGAACACTTTTACACTGTTGGTGGGATTGTAAACTAGTTCAACCATTATGGAAAACAGTATGGCGATTCCTCAAGGATCTAGAACTAGATGTACCATATGACCCAGCCATCCCATTACTAGGTATATACCCAAAGGATTATAAATTATGCTGCTATAAAGACACATGCACACGTATGTTTATTGCAGCACTATTCACAATAGCAAAGACTTGGAATCAACCCAAATGTCCATCAGTGACAGATTGGATTAAGAAAATGTGGCACATATACACCATGGAATACTATGCAGCCATAAAAAAAGGATGAGTTTGTGTCCTTTGTAGGGACATGGATGCAGCTGGAAACCATCATTCTTAGCAAACTATCACAAGAACAGAAAACCAAACACCGCATGTTCTCACTCATAGGTGGGAACTGAACAATGAGATCACTTGGACTCGAGAAGGGGAACATCACACACCGGGGCCTATCATGGGGAGGGGGGAGTGGGGAGGGATTGCATTGGGAGTTATACCTTATGTAAATGACGAGTTGATGGGTGCAGCACACCAACATGGCACAAGTATACATATGTAGCAAACCTGCACATTGTGCACATGTACCCTACAACTTGAAGTTTAATAATAATAAATTAATTAAAAAAAAAAAAAAAAGTAATTGAAATTGTTGGGACTGGAATGCTAAAGGTTGGGCAAGGAAGCAGGTAGAGAAGACATGGAGGTCATAGGCATTGTGATGGTTACTTTTATGTGTCAACATGCCTAGGCAATGATACCAAGTTGTTTGGTCAAACACTAGTCTAGGTGTGGCTGTGAAAATGTTTTTAGATGTAATGAATGTTTACATTAACAGACTGAGTAAAACAGTTTACCCTACCTAATGTGGATAAGTCTCATCCCATCCGTCAAAGGCCTTAAGAGAAAAGACTGAGGTCCCCTGAAGAAGAAGGAATTCTGTCTCTGATCTTCCTTTAGACTCAAGACTATAAAATCAAATTTTTGCTGGGTCTCCAGCTTGCTGGTCTCAGATTTGCCAGCTTCCACAATCACATGAGCCAATTCCTTCAAATAAGTGTTTATACATCCTATTGGTCTTGTTGCTCTGGAGAACCCTCAATAAAACAGGTATCAACCATTAATTTGATACCGTTTAAAGTCAAAAGTGATAAACAATGGTAGAGGAGCAGGAGATAATATTGTTTCTGAGATATAGAAGATAAATTTGAGTAAGAGGACTTAAGATTGCACTTTGCAGATACATATTGTAGCCCAGGTCTTCTGTCCACCAATTAGGAGAGACAGTTGACTCTATCCAACGAGGTCAGCACATCCCCAAATCCCCGTAAGACAAGGACCACATCCAAATCAGTTCAGGTCAAGGTTTAATGGACCATTCTCATCACAGGGCTTCTGTGATTAATTCTTTTTTTTTTTTTTTTGAGACAGAGTCTTGCTCTGTCACGCAGGCTGGAGCGCAGTGGCCAGATCTCAACTCACTGCAAGCTCCGCCTCCCGGGTTTACGCCATTCTCCTGCCTCAGCCTCCCGAGTAGCTGGGACTACAGGCGCCCACCACCTCGCCCGGCTAGTTTTTCGTATTTTTTTTTTTAGTACAGACGGGGTTTCACCGTCTTAGCCAGGATGGTCTTGATCTCCTGACCTTGTGATCCGCCCGTCTCGGCCTCCCAAAGTGCTGGGATTACAGGCTTGAGCCACCGCACTCGGCCAATTCTGTGATTAATTCTTTGGACAAAATGTGTACAGCTAGATTCACTGTGTTTCATTCTTCGTCATTCATTACCATTCCCAAAGTGTAGCACCATCTTACTGTATACTAAATGTCTGTATTCTCACTTCCATTATGCTCTACACTTTCTTTTTCACTGAACAAACCTCACATTGCATACTTGTCACCCAGTTATATCCAGGTCACATGTCATTGAGATATGTTCCTAAGCACCTTTACATCCTATCTTTTAACATCTGTTATACTACTTTGTCATTACTATTTACTTGTATGTATCATACACTAGATTGTAAACTCCATGAGACCAGGCAGTGTTTAGCAGCACCCTGATAAGCACTTGACAGATGTTTGTTTTATGATAGAATGAATGAATTAAGGAACAAAGTTTTAAGAAAGCCATCGGTACTTCTATAAGAAAAGTTGTAACAGGAAATGGAAAGTATACTCATATCAGTAAAACTCTACAAGAGTTTAGTTATAAAAATGTGAATTATAATGAAGCAGACAGAAAATGGGATATTATAAAGCGAGCTTGTCCAACCTTTGGCCCAACACAAATTTGTAAAATTTCTTAAAACATTATGAGATATTTTTGTGATTTTTTTTAGCTCATTAGCTACCATTAGTGTATTTTATGTGTGGCCTAAGACAATTCTTCTTCCAGTGTGGTCCAGGAAAGCCAAAAGATTGGACACTCTTTCTATAAAGGAATCATCCAAGAACCTGAACATTTCAACAGAAGATTTGTTGCCAAACTAGACCCAAAGCAAGAAGGTAAGGAACCTAGATACAAAGAGACTCAGGGACAGAACAAGTCACAATATGAGGAATAGTGAACATATTTATCAATGGACACAACTGGCTCAAGACTACCTCCTAGGGAGGGAACTTGGGAAATAACGTCTTGATTTGTTTCCTCCCTCCCTCCAGTATTGTCTTGGGGACTCCCATTGGCTGGAACTATAAGAATCTATTGATACCATCCACACAGGTCAATTCTTGGAGCAGAAAGCAGGGTAGAAAGAAGTCAAAAATGTATCTGAGGGGAAAGCAGATATCTATCTGGCTTAATGCCATTTACAACTGAGATCTGGATCTTTTAGCACTCAATAAAGTTTCTCAAATATGTTTCCTCATATTTTCTGCTAGAAATGCCTTTGTCTTCTTTGCAACAAAGAAATGGTTTAATCCTTCAAGGCCTGAGTCAGAGATATCCTTTCCACTATCTTCTCCAGTCCTCTTCCAGATAATATTAATTGTAATATATACAAATGATGCCATAGCATCTTTCTAGAGTAATTATGGTGGCAGTAATGGTGGAAATAGTCACAGTAGTTAACACTTATTTAAAATGTTTTATGTGTTGGGCACTTTTTTGCTTTATATATATACATACATTATCTTATTTAATCTTTAATTTATAATCCATGAGACATATCCAATTTTACACATAAGGAAACTGAAGACAAGAATCCAAGTTACTTAAATTAATCCTTTAAATAATGTAGATATAAAATCAGAATGTGAATCTCTCTCTCTCTCTTATTCCAAAAGCCTGTGCCTTTTAACCAGTTACTGTTACTGCCATGAGTTGTGTGTCTACATACTAGGCTAACAGGTTCATATGAGAAGGGGCCACGTCCTACTCATTTTGTAAACTGCAGTGCTTTGTGTAGTGTCTGCTCCATAACAGACATCCACAAATGTTCCTGGAATTAAATATGAATGATGTAGAGAAAACAAACAAGAAGAGATTATAGAATCAAAGCACATTTATCAACCATAAATAATAGAAAAATGCAAACTATAGAATGAAAGAAAAGCAGGCAAAAGCCAAGTACAAGAAACAGTCATTGCTTTTCCTAGACATGCAGTAGGTTTACTTTGATCCACTTCTCTCAGCTGGATTCAAGTTAATATTTCTTTTCTACTCACTATTTTGCTAAGAGCCGTAAGATCAGCTTTTTTGAGTTTGAAACAGCCAGTCTCCCTTTCCTTGGAACAGTCTTCTCCTGAAGCAAAACCTCTCTTTTGGAGCAAAGCTTCCCTCCTAGGTTTCTTTGTTCTGCCAGTGCCGAGTCCCTTTGAGCCTCTCTCTGCAGCAGGTCTGGAACCAACACTTCCCCATTCTTTTGAAAGGTTTAGCAAGTTGTCTCTCTTCTGGGTTGCCCTTGCAGTGCTGGAGGCCTGTGCAGTCTCTGTCTAAACTCATTTCTGTAAAACCCCTCCAGAAAAAGCTAGTTGAATATTTAAGCTTGTTAATCTTTTTTTTTTTTTTTTGAGGGGGAGTCTCACTCTGTCACCAGGCTGGAGTACAGTGGCTTGATCTCAGCTCACTACAACCTCCGCCTCCTAGGTTTAAGCGATTCTCCTGCCTCAACCTCTTGAATAGCTGGGATTACAGGTGCGCACCACCACACCAGGTTAATTGTTGTGTTTTTAGTAGAGAAGGGGTTTCAGAATGTTGGCCAGGATGGTCTCAATCTCCTGACCTCGTGATCTGCCTGCCTTGGCCTCCCAAAGTGCTGGGATGACAAGCATGAGCCACTGCGCCCGGCCTGGTTAACTATTTTTGAAGGTAGGAATATTTTGATATAGAACTAATACCTCACATAAAAAATAAATCACTTTACTATAAACAGTTTGACTTCTTCCCAAGCAAGGCAGATAGATAGAGGACTCAAGTTCAACGATAGGTAGAAAATGAATCTAGTGATTACAAATTTAAAATTTGGAAAGGATTTTAGGCATCTTTCAGAGCAACTGCCTACTTAATGAAGAAATTTCTATTGCAGTAAACTAGGAGTTAGTTGTCCAGAATGAAAATCCTACTCTGAAAAATAAAAATAAAATAAAATATAAAGAGGCTGATTCTCTGTAGGCAGCTTTGTTAACGGAGTAGTTTTCAATTAAGCAAAAATCTCCCTCTCCTGAAATTTATTAATTATTTAAAATAACATTGACTAACCCTGCTCAATTCATGGGAAGTGTGCTAGATGCTGCACTATGTGTAGTATTTATCTGCTAAAATGCTATGCAGTAGCTCTGCTCAGTTTCCTGTTGTCAGTTGAGTGGTCCAAAAGTGAACTTGGAGTAGAAGACAGTAGAGAGACTGCTGGTGTGGGCAGTAGGATATGACATGTTAGAGGAGGACAAGGTGAGAAAGTGGAATAAGTTTTACATGATGGAAATAGAAAGCCAAAGAAGAGCACATCAAAAAGAGGTAGGAGTAGAGAGGACATTTGGGTGTGGGTGATCATGGTTGGGGTTGGGTGTGAATTGAATGGTGAGAGGCAGATGCAATAAGCAAAATAAATTTTCCCGAGAGTTACAGATGAACAGGAGTAGAATGTATGTTGGAATAGAAAGCAAAATACATTTCTACATAATTATAGGCCTTGAAATAGAAGCATTTCATAACGTTTCTCCATCTCTCTTTTTCACATAATAACTGTTTTCCATTTGTTTGGTGGTGCTAGACCTACAGAGTGCCACTCCCTCATTTCTCACTCCTTCAACCCGCAAACATTATGGTTATTGGCGGAATCTGAAAGTAGCAGGGACGTCAGGGAGGAGACTGTACGCCATGCTGTCTGCCCACCAGGATTGCCTTGTGGCATGATCAGGCAGCTTTGTTTGATCTACTCAGTTATCCTCTTCCCCCTTCATTATAGAAATGGATACATGTAAAATATTCTTACTGGCTCCAAATAAAAGTGATCTAAATAGATAGCAAGTAGTTTTATCTAATTCCTGTCAGAAAAAAAATCCAGTGTTAAAAACCAATGTCATTATTTTTAATAAATAACCTGTTAGACTTAAAAAATGTATATTCTAAATATTGGATAATCTCCCCAACAACATGAACATATACTGAAGTATTATTTATCTTTCTTTATTATCTATATTTATCTCACTATCTACTGATGTTATATATCTAAAGAAATTTTCTAACCATAGGACCCTTATTTATAACCTCAAACACAGACAAACTTATTAGAATATGTGTTTCTATACTTACATTTTACTATCCTTTCTTCTATTTCTCAATCTCTATTTTCCCTCAACCTACTCCATTCAAACTACTTTAGTGAACCATTTTCATTGAGATCACAGATGACAAAAATGAATGCCTCTTTTTGTTCTTTAATTTAAATGTATTTTAAACGTAGTAAGTACTACTGCTATGACACCAAAAAATGTACAAAAAGGGTCAAAAATAAAATTTCCTCCCTACCTCTGCACTTACCATTCAGTTCTCCTCCCTAGAATAAATTACTATGCAGGTTTTTAGACATGCATCTGATGATATTTAGTACTCATACAAGCGATTTTCTTTTTACATTTTGCTTTAATGCTAGCTTGCACTCTTCTGTCCATTTCTTTTTTAATCTATTATACGCTATGATCTAAATGTCTTTGTCCTTCCAAAATTCATGTGGTGAAATCCTAACCCCTATTAAGTGGTACAACATTTGGGAAGTGATGGTCATGCTTTTGTAAATAGAATCAGAGCCCTTAAAAAGTGGCCTGAGAAAGACTCTTAAACCTTCCATCCTGCAAGGTCACAGCAAGAAAGCACCATCTATGAACCAGGAAGTGGGCCTCACCTGACAGCAAATATTCCTGCACCTTGATTTTGGACTTTTTGGGTTCTAGAATTCTGAGAAATAAACTTATGCTCTTCGTAAGTTACCCAGTTTACAATATTTTATTATAGAAGACTGAACAGACTAAGATATGTATCTTCAGCATTATTTCATATAGATACATAAAATGAAATTTCCTATACTTTTCCTCTTCCATTATGTGAGTTTATTATTTATTTAATCAGTCCTCTTGTGATAAACATTTTACTATTTTCAATCTTTTGCTATTACCAACTATGCTACAATGAACAACTTGTACACATGTCATTTAAAACATGTTGGAATTCACAGGATAATTTTTTTGAAATTGAATTGCCAGGATAAAGAATGTATTTATTTTTATCTTTGCAATATACTGCTAAATTGCACCTCATATAAACCATACCAATTTATACTGCTTCTGAATACATTTGTCAGTGTAGCGTGTTGTTGATCTTTAGATGTTTACCAGTCGGAGAAATGGCTCACGCCTGTAATCCCAGCACTTTTGGAGGCTGAGGCGGGTGGACCACAAGGTCAGGAGTTCAAGACCAGCCTGACCAAGATGGTGAAACCCCATCTCTACTAAAAAAACAAAAATTATCCGGGCGTGCTGGAGGGTACCTGTATGTGTGTGTTCCTGGTCATTTGCAAGCTTTTTTTTTCTAGTTAAAAGGAAAAGTGACCTTCAAGTGGTTATTTCTACCATTATGATTTAACGTAAAGACTACAAAGTTTATCAGAATTGTACACTTAAATAATTACTTATGGCCAGGAGCGGTGGCTCACATCTTTAATATCAGCACTTTGGGAGGCCGAGGCAGGCAGATCACCTGAGGTCAGGAGTTTGAGACCATCCTGGCCAACATGGCAAAGCCCCGTCTCTACTAAAAATACAAAAATTATCCAGGCATGGTGGCTCATGCCTGTAATCCTAGCTACTTGGGAGACTGAGAAAGGATAACTGCTTGAACCCAGGAGGTGGAGGTTGTAATGAGCCGAGATCACGTCCTGCACTCCAGCCTGGGTGACAGAGTGAGACTGTCTAAAAAAAAAAATTACTTATATAATTCCTTTCATCATACTGCATGACCAGTGATGAAAGTATATAGAATAAGTTTTCTTTTTTCCCAATTTGTCTCTCCTTCGCCATCAATTTTAGCAGATTATATTACCTTTATTAGTATTTAACATTTTACTGTTAAATATCTTTGTACTTATATTACTAGTTTATCAGTTTCAAGGGTATATTTTATTTCATGGCTAGTTTATAGTCATGGAATAAAAATTCTAATATTCTTAATCTTCCACTTGTAGCCCTACAGTCACAGCATTGCAGTTCTAACATCAGAGTCTTGTATTCCTGATGCTTTTCAGGAAGCTTTTCCATTAATTTCTTGATTGTCTGAATATCAGCCTCTAGTAATGTCTTCAGAAAGATTTCAGTGTAATTACATTATCTGTGGTCTTGCATGTTCAAAAACATATGTTGCCTTTATCTTACAAAAGAGGTGCTGCTATGCTGTTTTCTAGCATAGCATTGAATATTGCTGTAGAGAAATCTGGTTATGGTGAAGCCATCAGAAAATATAGAATGACATAGGCTAGATTGAAGAAAAACAATAGATATTAACATTCATATATATTAAGGGAATACAGTTTGTCTATGGAACTGTTTTTGTTGCTGCTATTATTGTCAAAATATTTACTCTTATATCACGCTTCCATGAAAATCGGCATGCATTAAATGCACTGTTCAATACCAAAAAGCAAATGGTAAGCAATGGGTACTACACCATTACAAATTTAACATTTGGAAAAACAAAAACCAAAAAGAAAAAAAAATAAACTATTCTTATTAAAGACTTAAATGTAAAGCTCAAAATTATAAAAATTCTACAAGAAAATCTAGGCATCAGCATGCAGGACATAGGCATGGGCAAAGATTTCATGATGAAAATGTCAAAAGCAATTGCAACAAAAGCAAAAATTGACAAATAGGATTTAATTAAACTAAAGAGTTTCTGCACAGCAAAAAAAAAAAAAAAAAAAAAAAAAAAAAAAAAAAAAAAAAATTATCATCGTAGTGAACAGGCAAACTACAGAACAGGAGAAAATTTTTGCAACTTATCCATCTGACAAAGGTCTAATATCCAGCGTCTACAAGGAACTTAAACAAATTTACACGTAAAAAAACAAACAATCCCATAAGAAACTGGGCAAAGGACATGAACAGACATTTCTCAAAAGAAAACATTTATGCGGTCTACCAACATGAAAAAAGGTCAACATCACTGATCATTAGAGAAATGCAAATCAAAACCACAACGAGATACCATCTCATGCCAGTCAGAATGACGATTACTAAAAAGTCAAGAAAAAATCAGATGTTGGCAGGGCTGCAGAGAAATAGGAATGCTTTTACACTGTTAATGGGAATACAAATTAGTTCAACCATTGTAGAAGACAGTGTGGCAATTCCTCAAAGACCTAGAACCACAAATACTATTTGACCTAGCAATCCCCCTACTAGTATACCCAAAGGAATATAAATTATTATATTATAAGGATATACATATGTGTATGTTCATTGCAGCACTATTCACAATAGCAAATTCATGGAATCAACCCAAATGTCCATCAATGATAGACTAGATCAAGAAAATGTGGTATCATATACACCAGGGAATACTATGCAGCCATAAAAAGGAATGAGATTGTGTTCTTTCCAGCAACATGGATGGAGCTGGAAGCCATTATCCTCAGCAAACTAATGCAGGAACAGAAAACCAAACACCATATGCTCTTACTCGTAAGTGGGAACTGAACAATGAGAACACATGGTCACAGGGAGGGAAACAACACACTGGGAGGCCTGCCCAGGGATGGGAGGAAGGGAGAGCATCAGGAAAAATAGCTAATGTATACTGGGTTTAATACTTAGGGGATGGGTTGATAGGTGCAGCAAGACACTATGGCACACTTTTACCTATGTAACAAGTCTGCACATCCTGCACATGTACCCAGGAACTTAATATAAAATAAAATTTAAAAAATTAATCCTCTATAGAATTCTTGCTGTTAAACCCAGTGATATCTAACTTCTGGTTTCTGTCACAAAGATTCCACAAGCAGTCTGTAGTCTGCCCTGAGCTAAGCTATAATTCTGTCATAATAAGGCAATACTTTTCTTCTGCTGAAAACCAGAGATTGCTAAACATTTAAAACATCTCTCAGTTTCTTTCTTTCCCTAATTCACTTGCTGCATTACTTTATTTTGTTTTAGTGAGTCACTGGAGATCTTTCCTTTAATCACCAAGAAAATCATTTTGTATTCTAGTATATCCAAAACTTATTTTAATAAGCTTATTTTACTAAGTAGTAAGTGCCTGGCATCATACTAAGCCTTTTAATACACTTTATAGCTAAATAGCATATTTAATCCCAACAACAAAAGTAAGGTAAGTACTGTCAATATACACATTTTACAGAAAAGAAAATTGAGTACCACAAAGTTTAAGCAGCTCACCTAAGATCAAGCAGCTGGACAATACGGAGCCATAATTAAGTCTGGCATTCTGATTCCAGAGTCCAAAGGCTTTAAGCTTCACTGCTATTTGAACACAGCCACCAGCTAGCATCTGGGATTACAGTGTTACTGACATATCTTTCATCATGTATGCTTTTGATATCATTGGGAGAGGGATGTTATGGCATATCATTGGACCCACAGATTTCCTCATTCTGGTGCATATTTATACCAGATATAATTGTTCAACCCCCAAAAATTGGTGCAGCTCAGTCAAAACAGTTATATTCAGTGTTTACTATTGTTTGAAAGTTTCACTTTTCAACTCATTGGGTGTTAGTATCTCACGGGAGTTTATTCAAGAATAAAAGGTGAACACACACACACAAACACACCCCTCACTATACACGCAGATTTTGATTTTGAGAATGGTGCTATAAATTTCAGCACTGTGTAAGGCTCTTTTATGCTTTAGATTATGTGTTAAGCCTGATTGGTTACTTATGTTTACCTTTTGCCTGTGCCCTTTGGGAAACAGCAGTAACAGCATAATTATCACATTCTCCTGCTTTTCAACTTACAGCATGGTGAAGTTGTAGTGAGTGCACTTTCTTTTGGGAGAATAAAACTTTTGCCTCTTCGCTTGTGATTTGAAAAACAAAAACAAAAAACACAACTAAATACAAGCAAAATAAAGCAGAGGGAAAAAATCGAGTGAGTTGCTCTGTTGCTCTGAAAAATATGCTCCAATAGAGAAAACTTTTTAAAAAAACATTGTTATCAGGCGGAAATAACACACTTGAATAAACATTTATGTATATTTTCATAGTGTTCTGGCTTATTCTCCTTCATGTACCTTGCAGGCAGTTAAAAAAACCAACAACTATAAATCATAAATAAGGAATAAAATGAACTCCATGAAAGTCTCTGATTACTCCATGACTGAAATCCAGCTTAGCAATCATTTCCTTTTCTTCTCAGTATATTTCTATAAACAATCCAAAGCAAACCTGTAGGATTTATAAAATGCATGTGACATAAATGAAAGTAGAACTATCACAGCACTAGCAAGAAATTAATTTGTATTTCCCTCTGGGAAAAAAAAAAAAAAAAGGTGTGCTGGAAAAACAACATATTCTTAAGGAGAAACACCGTGGAAGAATTTAAAACAGCTTGAGATAAATGACACAGAGTGTTCTAGAGCTGTGAAATGAACTAGACAATCATGGACTAAGCATTTTAACATTCTTTTCTACCATCGATTGTTGTGTGAACGTGGGGATATCATTTTATTCTGGTATCTTTAATGATAAAAGTGATTAAATGCTCAAGAGTCACGCAAGCTGAGGGACTGACAAAAATTAATCTATCAGACACCAAAATGTGTAGTTTTGTCTGAGAAAGGCATTCTGAAAATAGTCTATCACAGCTATAGAGCCTTTATATCCTAACTGGAACCACCAAAGATCATACAATAGAACCTAATTCTTTCCTTCATTTATATTTACTCAAAATAGTTACTTTATTATTATTATTTATCCTGGTTTGATAGAGAAAATCTGGATTCCTTCTGTTAGAGAATCTTCTAGATATCTTTACTTCTATATAATTTTTCTATGGCTAAACCTACATACATCTCATCCATTCTGGATATTCACTCTCCAAATGTAATATGAAAAATCAAGTGACTTGTAAATCATAACTCTGGATTATAATCTTATAAAAACTTTATTGAATATTAATCAAAGATACATATAATTTTAAGTGTATTAGAAATACATAAGAATGCCTGATAATGTGAGATGATCCTGATGCTTGTAGAAATAAGATTTCAAATAAATTGTAGTCATTGCCAAAAACATCTTTTAGAAGTAACCTAATATTGGCTCTATTTTTAAAAAGTAAGGTGAGACGTCATGAGTGGGTTCACAGAAAAGTGGAAACTAATATCTATTTTTCTCAAATGTGTGAGACAAAGCCACCAGAAACTATGTTCGTGGCTAAGATTAGTCATTGTAATAAAGCACAAGGTAATACTGTTATATACTGTCACTGTGTTCCAATATATAATATGTTCTAATTCAGTAGCTATTAAAAGTTGGGAGTCATTCAAGCAATAGTTTTTGTCTATGTATGTGATGCTAAACAACTTGTTTGGAGGACTTAGAACGTTTTATTTGTTTGTTTTTTGAGACGGAATCTCGCTCTGTCACACAGGCTGGAGGGCAGTGGTGCGATCTTGGCTCTCTCCATCCTCCACCTCCTGGGTTCAAGCGATGCTCCTGCCTCAGCCTCCCGAGTAACTGGGACTACAGGCGCGTGCCACCAGGCCTGGCTAATTTTTTGTATTTTTAGTAGACATGGGGTTTCACCATGTTAGCCAGGCTAGAGTGCAGCATTATTCACAATAGCCAAAAAGTAGGAGAAACCCGTTTCTATCCAGCAAAATGTAGTATATACCTACAATGGAATGCTATTCAGTCTTAGAAAATTCTGACATATGCTATAACAGGATAAACCTTAAGGACATTATTCTAAGTGAAATAAGACAGCCACAAAATGTCAAATCCATTTATGTGAGATAACTAGAGTCGTTAAATTTATAGAGACAGAAAGCAGAATGGTGGTTGCTAGGGACTGGGGGCAGGAGATAATGGGGATTGTTATTTAATGGCTATAGAGTTTCATTTTTGCAATATAGAAAGAGTTCTGGAAATTCGTTGCACAATAATGTGAATGGACTTAATACTATTGAACTACATACTTAAAAATGATAAAGATGGTAAATTTATGTTATGTATATTTTATCAAAATTAAAAATAAAAATAGAAAAAAATTAAGATTTCAGTATAAAAATATACTCAGTTTTCAGTAAATAGACTTTCTCTGAACTGTGCTGCATTCTCATAAAGAGGTGGTCTTTCCCATGCATTCATTCATGTTTACAAACTTTTATTAAAATGAAATGCATGGCGCACATACAAGTGCAACAAGGAGGTAGCTTGTCCCTCCATTTAGAAAGTTCATACGTATCAAATTTAAGGTCAATATTTTTTGCATCATGTTGCAGAAACGTCCCTTCCTTGCATTCGTGTAATTATAGTGAATTTGAGTGGAAGAGACCTTAGAGGTCAGCTAGATTTTCCTCTCTCCACTCTTTTCGAGTGTCTCTTTGCTGCTGCTCTGTGATCAATGCTTGAGATTCAGCTTTGAAAGGAGTCCTGCCTCCATCCAGACTCTTTTTTCCTCTCTGGCTGGTATTTAGGGTATTGATGAGTTTTCCCATCCTCAAAGACAGAAGAAAAGAGAGGGAATAGCATGATAAAAGGAGACTGGATATGAAAGTCAGAATATAGGACTCAGAAAGAAATTGTCAGGTAATTGTTCTTTTGTTTCAGAGTTCCATACAGAAATATTATAAATAGCAGAAAAGCAATAGAAAAGAGGTATGTGTTTATGTTTCTCCTGTCACCACTACAAATGCCCTGCTGATGTTAAAAGGACTAAGAGAAAAAAATAAAAGAATTATTCAGACAGGTCATACTCTTCAAAGAAAGGTACACAAACACAAAGAAAATAGGATTCATACAAGCTATTATGTATCACACAAGGTAAATGGCATTGGATAACAGTGTAAGCAGCCAGGATAAGCTTCTGGCCCTTTGTATATTAAGAAAACAAAAGTTCCAATCTAAGTAACATGTGGACAGCAAAAATAATATAAGCATATATAATAATATATAAATAATATAATAAAATAATATAAAACTGCATATAAGCCCCTGTCATGGGATACACGAATGTTCCTATAGTTTCCTTTAAAATGTCATGCAAATATTAGTCTTGTTTATTGTGAGTCCCCTTTCCCCGCCCTGTGTCACCTCTTCCCATAGCTCTACATTTAAAATTCAGCCGGTAACTATTCTTACCCAAGATTTTCCTTACTGACATTTGGCAGCCTGCACGCCTCTAAGTGAAAATGCAAACTTAGCACTGCATGGGTTTGTACAGATTCTCTGCTTGGGTCGCTAGTCCCTGTATCATTGTCTCTCTCTCTCTTTCTCTCTTCACCCACACTCTGTCTGTGTATGTCTCTCCCTTGTTCTCTCTTTATCCACTCAACCTGAACTCTTCCAAGTCCTAGATTTTATTACTGACATATTGTCGCTACCTCAGAAAGTATACCTGAGCCTTCATGTTCTCAAAATTACAAATCTTGCCATATTAGATATTCTTTGCTCTCCTACAATTGCTCTCCAACTGCTTTCCACTTACCTAAATGAGTTTGTCTTTGTTTATTGTTCAACTCTCTGAAGCTCATGTCATCATGACTTTAGTCAGTTGGAGGATTGTCATTTACAAGTCAAGAAGTCAGTAGAATCCGTTAGGAATTTTGTTTTTATTATTGTTTTCATTTCCCCTTCACTTCCTCCACATAAGATATGGAAGCTTATACTAGAAAAAGAAGTTTTGCCAACAGGTAACATGCATTTGTAACTAGTAGATCTGTGCCATTCCTCTCATCACCTTTATAGTGCATTTTCTCCTTTTCTTTTACCTGACATGGTCTTCAAATAATTTCACACTGTTGCTTCTCCATACACCAACCACGGAAGACTGTCCCAGGGTTTACAATAATCTCTCATACAGCAGGTTATTTATATTTTCTGGTTTAAAGGAAAGTTCCAGGGCCCTGTTAGACACCAAGAAGTCATTTCTAAAACACAAATTTTTATGTATAGCACATACAGACTTTGTTCTTCAACTCTAGTTCCACTGTCTATTGCTATTATGGGACTAATCTCAAGAAGTAGCTGTTTAATACTTAAAAAAGAACATCTTGAGAGTAAAATAACAACTTCTCTAATAATTAAGGAGCCAGGATTCTCTCTCCCTAGAACAAGTCAGGAAGATTTAGGGCCAGGCTGAAGCAACAGGGACAGTTGTTACAGCTTTTCTCTTTAGGATGTTATGACCATAGGTCAGTTGGTGAACTCTCTGCTTCTATAGCTTCACCTGTTTTATGAAGTGTATAGTTATAAGGTGTCATATCCTAGGGAGAATTTATAATTCCAGTGAAAGAAATAGGCACATCACCAGCTTTGTAGACTGGGCACATTATATCAAGTGTTTTTTTAAGCACAATTATGCTTCAATGCATATGTCTGTGTCTTACAGTGTGCTTAGTTGCTATAATTTAATTTTACTATATGTCTATATAGGTCAATTGAAGCATAGGTATTGGCAAAATAAAATAAATGTCCTCGTTCATATGCCATTCAAGGGCACCATTCTTTCAACATAAATGAGTCTTATGCCTTGGAAAGTATAATACAAATCCTCTTAGAGCCTGACGTTTTTTCTTGCTTGTCCCTTTGGCCCAAGTCCAATCCCATAAAATAGTCATCAAAACATAATAAGCTACAATGCTAGGCCTTATTCAGAATATTGTAAGATTTTATTGGAGAGTTCTAATTTCTCTGCAGTCATACTTCATACACACACATTATTTTCAAAATTAGTGGTAACGCTAGGAAAGAAAATGTATTATTGGAGAGATTTAGATGGATGTTAGGAATAGCATAATGATGCTATCACAGTCAAAGTCTTCTAGAAACAGAATGGACAACTTCAATTTAATTTCACTCATTTCAAAATAGCCTCATATTAATCTCTAAATGTTCAGTTCAGTCATATAGCAACTAATCTTAAAATGCTTGAACTCATCAAGTTTTCAATTAAGAGAACTCTCCTTTTACTTTTTGTAACTGAAAAAATCTCATAATTTCAAGTTTCCCCAGGTTTACTACAAATTCTGCAGTACAGTGTGCATACTGAGTGCTGATGCAGGGGATAAGAGCTCTGAGTTACTAGTAGTTACCAAGTTGTGCCTTGCCTTGCACATAATACACCTTCAATAAATGCTTCTTGTTAAGTTACACTATGCACATATACTATTCCAAAAACTAGAATAATGGGAAAATTTTAAAATGCACGTATTTAATTATTAACACACATAACACGTTGGCTCATGCCAGCACTTTGGGAGGCCAAGGCAGGCAGATCACGAGGTCAAGAGATTGAGACCATCCTAGCCACATGGTGAAATCCTGTCTCTACTAAAAATACAAAAATTAGCTGGGTATGGTGGCACATGCCTGTAGTCCCAGCTGGGAGGCTGAGGCAGGAGAATCACTTGAACCTGGGAGGCAGAGGTGGCAGCTTGGGCGACAGAGCGAGACTCAGTCTCAAAAAAAAAAAAAAAAAAAAAAAAGGTTTAAAATTTATACAAGAACTAACTTAATATTTGAATCACATTTATGGTTTTGTTAATTTTTATAATAGGTTCTGTCTAATGTTACATAACGATTAAGAATATAAACTTTGAAGTCAGACATAGCAAGATATGAAAACAGCCCTCACCCTGTTTATTCACTATGAGTTTATTAAACATCTTCAATCCTCCAAATTTTATTTTTCTGTCTTTCAAGTGAGAATAACAATATGATATATCAGGTTTAATTTTGTAAATGTCAAACTAGATTATGTATGTAAGACCTCCAGTTAACTATATTTTATGTGGTAAGTTCACAATTATCATATATATATTTATAATATATATTATATAAGAGCCCAAGTATTATATAACTTTTTAAAATTTCTTTACTCTTTTCCCCTTTTCTTTGTGTTTTAAAAAGACTTGTAAAAATTATTAAGAAACTCTAGAATAGATACTTTTGACATTTTTCACGCTAATAAGCACTTGAATTTATCAAGAAAATCTGGCAGAGGCTTCCATTCCTCTAAGGCATGCTGTTGGAACCATAGGAAGATGTCATGAAATCTCAACAATATTAAACACATAATCAAAACCAAAAACTCTTAACTTTTTAGAAAAGTATTAACATCATCTTAGAGTTTGCATGTAAAAGACAATACAGTATAGTAAAAAGAATACAGTTTGGGATTAACATAGGCTAAGTTTTAAATATCAATTTCAGCAAGAAGTATATGCTTTGAAAAATTAGCTAAGTCTGTTTCTTCACTAGTTAAATGTGGAAGACAATTATATCTCATGAACTGATATCCAGATTAAATGTAGGCTTTTAGTAAAGTGTCTGGCACTTAGTAGATATTCAATAAAGATAGTTATTAATATAATAATATTATACTTAAGAGAGATTAAAAAGAATATTTCAAGCTACTTAGAGTAATGGTATATATGGTCTCATGATAATAGCTAAAAGATAATAAAAGTTAAAAGCATTAAAACAAAAAAAAAGATTCCCACATTTATTTTTTAAAAAAGAACAACTAAGAAAAACAGTAAAAGAAGAAAGTCTTCGTAGAATTTCATTTTCCTAGTATGCCAACGAGAAATAAATTTAGTAGCATATAACTGTAAATAGATAATTATGGTCATATATGTTAAAATAGTAATAGTAATGATGTAGATATTAAAGTGAGAATGAACTTACACTTGGAAAAAATAAAAAGTTAAGGACCCAGAATGATTCATGCAAGCATGTGTGTATATGTGGGTTTATGTGTGGTTTCCAAATAGGAAACAACTCCCTGACAGCTAATTGCCTGGAAAATTTCAGTGGCAGAAAACTAACCTCTCCGATTGATTTATATCTTTTCAGTAAAGGCAAGTGACATTTTAAATCAGGAGATTAGAATATACAATACAAGAATTTTTAAAAGTTCTCACAATGGAGAAGATTGAACAGAGCCTGAGAGACATATAGGACACTATGAAACTCACCAGCATAAATGTAGCAGGGTTACCAGTTTGCTGATTTTTCTGCCTGATCACATCTACTGTTGAGCCCCCTAGTGAATTTTAAAACATTAGTGTTTACAAATATTTTTTCTTGCCCCCTCATCTCCTTATGTTACTCAAATATTGGTGCATTTTACAATGCCCCACATTTTTGCGAGGTTTTGTTTATTTTTTGTTTATTTTTTTTTTTTTTAATGAAATTTGTCTTATTGTTGTTTTTTGAGACAGGGTTTCACTCTGTTCAACCAGGCTGGAGTGCAGTGACACAATCTCGGTTCACTACAATCTCTGTCTCCCGCCAGGCTCAAGAGGTCCTCCCACCTCAGCCTCATGAGTTGCTGGGACTACAGGTATGAGTCATGATGCCCAGGTAAATTTTGTATTTTTTGTATGTTTTGCCATGTTGTCCAGACTGGTCTCGAACTCCTAAGCTTCATCAATCCACCCAACCTCAGCCTCCCAAAGGGCTGGGGTTACAGGCATGAGCCACTGTAGCCATCCTCTCTCTGCTCTTAAGACTGCATAATCTCTATTAATCTATATCAAATTTGCTGATTGTCTCTTTTAACACCACAAACTGCCATTGAGCTCTTCAAGTGAATTTTTCATTTTGATTATGTATTTTTCAATTCCAGGATTTTCATTTGGTTATTTTTACAATCTCTAGATTGGTATTTCTATCAGATGAGATAACCATCATACTTTAGTTTTTAAATGTGGTTTCATTTAAGTCTTTGAACCTATTTTTAACAGATTTTTTTTAAAAATTCACAGAGTAGATCTTTTAATTTATTTTTATTAATTGACAAATAAAAATTTTATATTTTTGTAATACACATCATGACATTTTAATATATGTCTATCGTGGAATGGTTAAATTAAACTAATAAATATATCCATAATCTCACATACTTAACTTTTATGTTAATGACATTTGAAATCTATTCTTTTAGCAATTTTCAAGTATACAAAACATTGTTATCAACAGTAGTCACTATATTGTTTAGTAGATATCCTGAACATATTTCTTTTGTCTAACTGAAATTTTGTATCCTTCGAGGAACATTTCAGTCATTGGTAAGCACCATTCTACCATCCATCTGCCTCTATGAGATCAACTTTTATACATTCACATTTAAGTAAAATCATTAGTAATTTTGGTGTGTGTCTGACTTATTTCATGTAACGTAATGTCCTCCAGGTTCATTTATGTTTTTGCAATTGACAGGATTTCCTTCTTCTTTAAGGCTTAATAGTATTTCATTGTATGTCTGTACTACATCTCCTTTATCCATGGACACTTAGGTTGACTCCAAATCTTGGCTCTTTTGAATAATGCTGCAATGAATGTGGGTGTACAGATATTTCTCTGGAATACTAATTTCAATTCCTATGGATATATACTCAGCAGGGGGTTGCTAAATCATATGATAGTTCTATTCTTAAGCCAGTGGGATGCCTCCATAATATTCTTCATAATGATCTTAATAAATTATATTCCCACCAAGAGTAGACAAGTGTTCTCTTTTTTCCACGCCCTCTCCAATACTTCTTTTCTCATGTCTTTATGGTCACAGACATCCCAACAGATGTGAATTCATATCTCATCATGGTTTTAGTATGTACTTCCATGATGATTGGTAATGTTGAGCATTTTTTCATATAACTTTTGGCCATTTCTTTTTAGAAATGTGTATTCAAGTCCTTTGCCCATTTTTTAAATTGAGTTATTTGTTTTTTGCTCTGAGTTGGGTTTCTCATATATTTTGGATATTAACTCCTTATTAGATATGTATGGTTTGTGAATATTTTCTCCCACTCTGTAGGTTGTCTCTTCAGTTCATTGATTGTTTCCTTTGGTGGATAGAAGCTTTTTAGTTTGACACAATTTTATTTGGTGATTCCCTGCTTCTCTTGACCGTGCTTTTGGAATCATGTCAAAAAATATTGTTGTTCAGACCAATGCAATGGAATTTTCCTCTATGTTTACTTCTAGTAGTTTTACAGGTTCATATGTTACATTTAAGTCTTTTATCCATTTTGAGTTGATTTTTGTATATCAAGTGATATAATGGCCTAATTTCATTCTTCTGCATGTGGATATCCAGTGTTCCCAGCACAATTTATTGTCCTTTCTTCATTATGTGTTCTTGGTGACCTTGTTGCAAATCAGATGACCACAAACTTCTGGATTTATTTATCGGTACACTATTTTGTTCCACTGGTCTCCATGTTTCTTTTTTCGGTCAGTACCATGTTCTTGTGATTACTTTATCTTTATAGTAAATTTTGAGATCAGGTAGTGTGATTCCTCCACCTTTACTCTTTTTATAAAAGACTGCTTTGGCTACTATGGGTCTTTTGTAGTGCCACAGACATTTTAGGATTACTTTTTCTATATCTCTGACTATCTTCCTTTGAATTTTGTTAAGGATTACACTGGATCTGTAGATCATTTTGGATTGTATGGACATTTAACCAACATTAACTCTTTCAATCAATGAACACATTATATCTTTGTATTTATTTCTTCTTCAGTTTATTATTTTTTAAAATAATTTCAACTTTTATTTTAGATTCAGGGAGTAGATGTGCAGGTTTGCTACGTGGGTACATCGTGTGATGTTGATGTTTGGGATATGATAGATCCTGTAATTCATGTAGTGAGCGTAGTACCCAATAGTGAGATTTTCAACACTTGTCACTCTCCCTCCCTTCCCAATCTAGGAGGTCTCAGTGTACATTGTTTCCATCTTTCTGTCCATGTTTTCCCAATGTTTAGCTTCCACTTATAAGTCAGGCCATGAAGCATTTTGGTTTCTTTTCCTGCATTAATTCACTTGGGATGCATCCATGTTCCACTCCAACTGTGTCCACGTTGCATCAAAGAACATGATTTCATTCCTTTTTATGGCTGTGTGGTATTTAATAGTTTATATGTACCACATTTTCTTTATCCACTCCACCATCGATGGGCACCTAGATTTATTCCGTGTCTTTGCTACTGTGAGTAGTGCTGCAATAAACATATGAATGCATGTGTGTTTTGGTAGAATAATTTATTATTACTATTGGATATATAGCCAGTAGTGGAATTGCTGGGTTGAATGGTAGTTCTGTTGTAACTTCTTTAAGAAATCTCCAAACTGCTTTTCACAGGGGCCAAACTAATTTATATTCCCACCAACAGTGTATAAACATTCCCTTTTCTCTACAGCCTCACCAGCATCTGCTGTTTTTTAATGCTGGGTGATGCTGGTATCAGGCTTCATAGAATGATTTAGTAAGAAGTCCTTTCTTTATTTTCTGGAATAGTTTCAGTAGAATTGGTACCAGCTTCTCTTTGTACATCTCTACCAGACTTTGGCTATGATTTCATTTGGTCTAGTGCTTTTATTAGTTGGTAGGTCTTTTATTACTGATTCAATTTTGGAACTCAGTATTGGTCTATTCAGGGTTTCCATTTCTTCTCATTCAATCTTGGAAGATCGTGTGTTTCCAGGAATTTATTCATCTTTAGTTTGTGTGCATAGAGGTGTTCGTAATAGTTTCTGAGGTTCTTTTTTGTTTCCGTGGAATCAGTTGTAATGTCACTTTTGTCATTCCTAATTGTGCTTATTTAGATTGATTTTTTCTTCTTTGTTATCTAGCTAGCAGTTTATCAATCTTGTTTACGCTTTAAAGAAACCAAGTTTTGGTTTCATTAATTCTTTGTATGGATTTTGGGGTCTCAAATTCATTCTGTTCTACTCTGATTTTAGTTATTTCTTTTCTTTCATTAGCTTTGGAGTTAGTTTGCTCTTGTTTTTCTAGTTCCTCTAGGCATGTTTTAGATTGTTAATTTGAGATCTTTCTAACTTTCTGAAGTGTGTGTTTAGTGCTACAAACTTTTTTCTTAACTTTGTTTTTGCTGCATCACAGAGATTTTGGTAGGTTGTGTCTCCATTTTTATTTATTTCAAATAATTTTTTGATTTCTGCTGTAACTTTGTTCTTTACCCAAAAGTCATTCAGGAACAAGGTGAGTTTTTTTGTGTGGGGTTTTTTTTTTTTTTTTTTTTTTTTGAGAGATCTCTTTGGTATTGATTTCTATTTTTATTCCACTGTGGTGTAAGAGTATAATTTTGATTTTTTTGAATCTATTGAGATTTGCTTTATGGCTGAGCATGCAGTCAATCTTACAGTCTATTCTGTGTGCAGAAGGGAAGAATGTATATTCTGTGCTTGATGAATGGAGAGCTCTGTAGAAGTCTATTAGGTCTGATTGCTCAAGTGTCTAATTCAATCCCAAATATCTTTGTTGATTTTCTACCTTAATGATCTGTTTAATGCTCTCAACAACGTGTTGAAGTCCCCTACTTTTATTGTGTCACTATCTAAATATTTTCCTTGATCTGGAAGTACTTGTTTTTTGAATCTAGGTGCTCCAATGTAGGGTACATATATATTTAATATAATTAATCTTGTTGTTGAATTGAACCCTTTATTATTTATTACTATTCTTTGTCCTTTTTTACTGTTGTTGGTTTAATGTCTTTTATCTGATGTCAAAATAGTGATTCTATTCTTTTTTCCATTTGTATGATAGATCTTTCTTCAACTCTTTCCTTTGAATTAATGGGTGTCATTACACGTGAGATGAATCTCTTGAAGAGAGCAGACAAAAGGGTCTTGTCTATCATAACAAACTTGTCACTGTGTTTCTTTTATGTGGGGCATATAGACCATTTATATTCAAGATTAATAGTAATACGTGAGGTTTTGATCCTACCATGAAGTTGTTAGCTGGTTGCTTTGTAGCTTCTATTCTGCAGTCGCTTTATAAGGTTTGGGGGTTATATAATTAAGTGTGCTTTTGTGGTAGTGGGTATTGTTCCTGTTTCCATGTCTAGGACTCCCTTAAGGATCTCTTATAAGCCTCCCCTAGTGGTAACAAATTCCCTTAACACTTGCTTGTCTGGAAACAATTATTTTTTCTCCTTTACTTTTGCAGCTTAACTTAGCAGTGTGTGAAATTGCTTATTGGAATTCCTTTTCTTAGAGAATGCTGGAAATAGGCCCCCAATCTGTCCTGGCCTGTAAGATTTCTGCCAAGAAGGCTGATGTTGACCTTATGGGGTTCACTTTTTATGTGATTGAGCTACCTTTAAGATTTTTTTTTTTTTTTTTGAGATGGAGTCTTGCTCTGTCACCCAGGCTGGAGTGCAGTGGCCGGATCTCAGCTCACTGCAAGCTCCGCCTCCTGGGTTCACGCCATTCTCCTGCCTCAGCCTCCCGAGTAGCTGGAACTACAGGCGCCCGCCACCTCGCCCGGCTAGTTTTTTTTTTTTTTTTTTTTTTTGTATTTTTAGTAGAGACAGGGTTTCACCGTGTTAGCCAGGATGGTCTCGATCTCCTGACCTCGTGATCCGCCCGTCTCGGCCTCCCAAAGTGCTGGGATTTTTTCTTTAGCATCTATATTGGATTGTCTGGTAACTATAGGCCTTGGTGATATTCATTTTGTATAGTGTCTCACAGGTGTTGTCTGGATTTTTTGTATCTGGATGTTCACCTCTCTAGCAAAAGTAGAGAATTTTTTTGAATTATTCCCTCAAATATGTTTTCTAGGTTCTTTACTTTTCTCTTTCTCTCTTAGTAGTGCCAATAATTCATAGGTTTGATCACTTTCCATAATCCCACATTTCTTGAAGATTGTGTTCATTTTTTTTTAACTTTTTTTTTCTTTATTTTTATCTGACTGGGTTAGTTCAGAAGACCTTTCTTCAAGCTCTGAAATTCATTCTTCTATCTGGTCTAGTCCATTGATAAAGTTTTTTGTTTGTTTGTTTGTTTTTTGAGACAAGGTCTCCACTCTGTTGCCCAGGTTCACGTGCAGTGGCATGATCACAGCTCACTGCAGCCTTGACCTAACCTCCCTGACCTCCCAGGATCAGGTCATTCTGCCACCTTAGTCACTCAAGTAGCTGGGACCACAGGCACATGCCACCAGTCCTAGCTTTTTTTTTTTTTTTTTTTTGGTAGAGACAAGATTTTGTCATGTTACTAAGGCTAGTCTCAAACTCCTGAGCTCAAGCAGTACACCCACCTTCAACCTCCCAAAGTGTTGAGATGATAAGCCAGCGTGCCTGGCCAATTGTATTTTGAAATTCCTTAAATGAGATTTTCAATTTCAGAAGCTCTGACTGATTTATTTTTTAAGATGTTTATCTCTTCCTTCATCTTCTGGATTGCTTTGGAAGTTTCTTTGTGTTGATTTTCAACTTCGCACTGGATTTCGTTGAGCTTCTTTGCAATCCATGCTTTGAGTTCCTTATCTGTCATTTCCAAGTTTCCATTTTGGTTAGGGACCATTACTGGAGAGTTAGTGTGATCCTTTGCTGGTGTCACTGCATTAAGATTTTTCATGGAGCCAGAATTCCTGTGCTGGTTCCTTCTCATCAGGAGATTCTGGCACTTCTAATTTTTGTAATTATTTTCCCGCAAGTATGATTTTTTTTCCTTCTTTTCCAATAAAGTTTTTTTTTTTTCTTTCCCTTCCCCTTTCCCCTCCTCTGTAATGGGTGGGACTGTAGAGAATGTTTGGCAGGGTCTTTTGGTTTTGCTTACATAGCCTTACACACTTTTGTCAGCTTTATATTGGTCTGTGCAGTTTGACCTGCAAGCCACTAGATGGAGCTTAGAGGTAAGAGCCAGCTGTGGCCAATGGAACTGGGTATATACTTGATCCTTGTTTACTGGGATAAGCTCTCTGTTGCCCCAGGCAATAAGCTGATCTGTGAAGTATACAGTAGTCTGAGCTCCCTGCTCAGTCCTAGCGGTTGGGGGACAAGGTGGGTGCTGCCAGATCAGGCAGATCCACCTCAGGTCTCCATATGGCTAGCACAAGCACCAGTGTCAAGGGACAATCCAGTGCGTGGCCAGCAAGCACCCAAAGGTATGCCTTGGTGTGAAGCTGAGAAACTGCTTCAGCCATGAGTTTTCTGCAAGGGGAAGGGAAGCAGCCTAAACTCCTAAACCAGCAGAGTGAGATGCCTGAAAATCTGCCGGGGCATGGAGTATAGTGAGCCCCATTACACCACAATCTCTGCACAGCAAGGGTTGGGTGGCTCAGGCTGCTGTTCCTAGTGAACAGGTGTTCTGGCTGCCTGGAGATCTGCCTGGGTGTGGAGTGTAGAGGGTCCAACTTCACCATGATCTCTACACAAAATGGGTAGAGTAGCTGAAGCTGCTGATCTGGGCAAGAAGACTTGCCCGGACTTCCCGGATATCTGCCTGGGCACAGAACATAGTGGGCCCCCCTGCACCAAGATCTCTGCACAGAACGGGTAGAGAAACTCAGGCTGCTTGCCCAAGCAAGTAGATAGTCCAAAAGCCTGGAGTTCTGCCTGGGGATGGAGCAGAGAGGGCCTCTCTGTATGACAATCTTAGGGGAGCAGGCTGGGGTACTCAGCAGTGATACACACAAGACTAGTTCCAGGTTGTCAAACTAGCCCTGGCTGCTAGCCTCTTTACCCAGGAGAAACCATAGCTCTAGGAGCTTTCCTCCTATCCTAGGCCTGCAGCTGGGGCAAGCACAATTCCAGTGCCTATTGCTGAAGTACCTTCCCCCAGTTCTGGCTGTTGAGGTCCCTACTTTGCTCCAGAACAAACAGTCCAGCTTCTGGCCCAAGACTAAAATGCTTGTATGGCCCATGCTGCTAGGTCACCAGAGAATGACTGACTCTATATGTGCCCCAGTTATAAATGGCATCCTATCTCAGTCTCAGGTGTGGGATAGTTTTCCCCAGTGTCTTTCCCTCTCAGTGTCTCCAAGCCTCTCCCTAGATTAGTTCCAGGGCTTGGAAGAAACAAAGTGCAACTCCCTCTGGGTTGCTTGTATCACCTGTGGAAAAGTGAGTCACAGAGGGAGGCTCGTTGTCTCTGACATGTACTGTTGTGTTACATATTTTGATGCTATGTTTGTAAGTGCATGCAAGTTATTGATTGTTATATCTACACTTCAGGTTGTTCCTTTAAATGTCACATATAATACAACTTCCTTTTCATATTGTTTTTAACTTTAGTTTATTATTTCAAATGACAAATATTACAACATGCTTTATTTTGATTAATAAAGAAATAATAGAGCTTTTTAATAATTTAATTTGTCTTTTTCATAGTTTCTTTTCATATTTACCTTTACTTGAAACTCCTTTAGTATTTTGACTGTATTAATTTCTATTAAATTATTTTCCTCTCTCCTGATTTAGAAGCTATACAATTTAGCTACACTTACTTATGGTAATATTTTTTAAAAGTATACAGAGTTAACTATGAATTAATGTTACATTTATCTACCTCTTTTCTGAATATAATAAGAAACTATGACAGGGCCTAACCTGTTATTGTACAAACTCATTCATGATCTTAATATTACTACTAGATATTAAATTTCTATTTAAAGGTGTTTGAAATTTCTTAATTAGTTTTCTTATATTACAGTATACAGTTAATTAAATTTACTAATTTTTAATCAAATATCTTGGTTCCCTATTTTTGTTATAAGTTCATATATTTAACAGCAATTATATTGAGAGTCTCTAGTTGATCAAATTCTTACTTTTGTATATGTTATGGGTCTTTTTTCACCACATTGTATTGTTTTACATATATAGAAGTTATATAATGAAATGTGTACATTTTCAATTTGAATTCAATCTTGCAAAACCTAAGATGCTTTAAAAGGCAATCTGTCTTGGTCTAAATGTCACAATCATAATATATGGCATAAAAGTCTAGAAATGGCTACAAAACTATTTTTCCCAAGGATATACTATTTATATTCTATGGCAATGGCAATTCTGATTTGAGCTATGGTTTATCAGTTGTAAAAATCTCCAAAGGAGAATCTTTGGCTGATTTAAATAAATCTAAAGAGTATATGTATGAATATGAATGCAATATGTTTTCTACAGCAAATATCTAGAAAGTTTCTTGTTTTACCTCCAATATTGGATAGTAGTTGAGTATTAAAATATGTAACACACACACACACAGAGACACACACACACACATAAAATTTGTAAGTTATTTCTTCTCAGCCTGTTGAAGATTCTTTTTAATTGCCTTCTGATTTAGTTCATTTTAAACTGCAATAAATTAATATTTTTTAAAAATAAATCTCAGTTTCTAAGTAGTTGCACTAGTCATATGTTGAGTACCCAACAGCCACATGTGGCTAGTGACACTAGGCAATGAAGACAAAACATGTTTGTTATTGCAGAAAATTCTATTAGACAATGTTTCTCTGGAAGCATTTAATAATTTTGATTTATTGTTGTTATTCTTTAGTTTCACTCTGTCTAGTGTGAACTTCTCTTTATTTGTCTTAGTTTATCACGCAAAATGTTCTCAGTGACGCATATCTTTAATTCACGGAAATTCTTGAAGCTTTTTTCAAAAAACATATATAAAAATGTCTTCATTCTCCTTTTTTGAAAACTCCAATTAGATATATGTTTGAGCTCCTCAGTCTAAACTTCATATTCTATAAATGGCCTTTTTTCCTCTTTGTCACTCAGTAGTGAAATTCATTTAAGTAGTCAGTCTTCAATTCTATTCAGTTTATAGTTTACACTTTATATAGATTTCCAAAATTTTAAAATACTACGCTTTTTATTTTCAAGAATTATAATATTTTTCTCTCCTAATCTGTTTTATTTCTGCCTGCTTTGTTTTTAAAATATCTTGTTTTTGCTTAATAAACTGTACCAGAATACCATACCCTGCATGACTTATAAACAACACAAATGTATTTCTCACAGTTCTAAAGGCTGGGAAGTCTAGGATCAAGGCCCTTTAATGAGTGGTGAGGGCCCCTATTCTGTTTTGTAAATGTCTTCTTGCTATGTTCTCATATGAAGGAAGGGGCAAAGGGGCTGTCTAGTGTCTCTTTCACAAAAGCATTTATTTCATTCATGAGGGCTCCACCCTCATAGCTTAATTACCTCCCTAGTGCCCCACCTCTAAATGCCATTATGTTGGGAATTAGGTTTAAATATGTTAAATTTGGGGGTACACAAAGGTTTAGTCCATGGCAAGCATCCTAAGATAATAATTTTAAAGGCTTTGTCAGATTTTCAGAAATGTAATTTCATCAGAAGTTAATTGATTTTCCAACCTTTTACTTTCTCCCATGTCCTTGTTAACATTACATGCATTTGTAGATTCCACATATATTTTAGATGTTTGGGTTTCGTTCATTTTATGTAGGATTCTAAAAAATTATTTGTATTTTTTATTAGAGTATTTAGCTATAACCATAATCATATTCAGTAATAAAATACCACAAACCTCAGTGGTTTAAAATGACAATTATTCATCATCTCTCACGGATCTACAGGTCAGAAGTTGGGTATCCAGAATCTAAAACGTGTTTGGGCTTAGCCTTATGCTGACATTTTTCTCCATGTCTACCTCACATTTCTTTCCTTTTCCTTGGACCAGCAGGTAAGACTACACATGTTCTCATGGCAATGATGGAAGCTCAAAGACAGTCCAACCTAACAAGCACAGTTCATATTGTATCTTACCTGCTAATATTTCACAGGCCTAAAGAAAATCACAAAGCCATGCCCTATATGTAGATGGTGGGGAGGTGAGGAAATATATTTCTTAAATGTTGTGAGAAAGATAGTAAATATTATTAAAGAATAATGTAGTCTGCCAGTTCATTTGGTTCCTATTTCTGTTTATCTTTTCCTTCAGATCTGTAGTTTTGTGATTGCCTGATGCATTGGGCTCCCACTTCCTACTCAAGTTTTACAATGGCATTTTGGGGTTCCTGTTTTTGGTAGTATTGGTAATATTAGCAGAACCAGTCAGTAAGCCATTGATTGACTTGAATCAGTTTGTCATCCTGAGGCTCTTTCTCTTTCTGCCTCCCTAAGCCTAAAGCTTTCCATAAAGCCCTAACTACAAGCAGTAAGTCAGCAATTTCTTAGCCTTCTTTCATAAGCAGGAGTGCATTTCAGGCTCCAGAGTCTACTTACTCTGGCACATTTTGCACCTACTAAACTTCCAGCTGCTGCTGCCTTCATCTACACCAGAGGGCCTACGATTCACCCTACTCACCACTTTATATGTATTTGATACTGAATTGCTTATGACATTTTAAGGCAAGCTATGAATTTGCAGTTTTATCCTTATTATTATGTGTCTAAAGAATGGGGGAGGGGAATTGTATTTACGATAAATTATGTTATCCTCATTGAAACTTCAACTTAAAAAGAAAACCCTAATCTTACTTGATTTACTACTTACAGGTCTCCCTAGGACAGAGATGATCAGTGTGAACAACAGGGTTACTAAGTAGAGAGAATCTGACACCACGATCCAAGTGTTGAGGCCAAGGAAAATCTGATAAGTTTATGTCTCCTTATAATTTGACTTCATCACCAACACAATGCCAATCCTCCTAGTTGACTTAATTTTCTATTCTCAATTGAAAATTATCCTACAGTGAAGTGTAATATTTCTCAAAATATAATCTTTAATAATATTTAAAAATGTGTGACTTGATATTAATAATAATCATAAAAGTTAAAGTAAGTATACTCTGAATTATACAACTGCTTACTTTATAATTACATACCGCCATGTGATTCCAATGGACATGTTTGCATGTATGTGTACAATTGTATAAGTGTGCCAAGGAAAGTCTAAATGAAGTTGGACTAAATTTCTAAAGTAATTTGGATAAAAGAATTTGTAGAATAATTGAAGTATCACAGGCATATAGTTTTGTCAACATGCCAAGATCAAAAGGACCTGCACATAGGACAATTAATCTTATTCTTGTAATTACCAACAATTCATTAGCACTTAGAATAGTGCTAACTACTAAGTAAATGTATGCTTCATTCCTGTTTCTGATACTAGCAATAAAGTAGAACTTTATCAAATGTTATTTTCAATAATGCTCAAAGATCACCATATCTTCACATGAATGAGAATGCTTTACAACATTATCAAGTGATACATCATCAAAACTACTATGCAAGAATCTCTCAAAGATGAATTTAAATGGTACTGAAATATCCCTCTCCCTATGCCTTCTGTCTCAGTCCATGTGTGTTGCTATAAAGGAATATCTGAGACTGAGTAATTTATAAAGAAAATAGGTTTATTTGGCTCATAATTCTGCAGGCTGTACAAGAAGCATGGTACCAGCATCTGAGGACCTGAGAAAGCTTCCACTCACAGTGGAAGGGGAAGGAGAGCTGACAAGTAGAGATCACATGGCAAGAGAGGTAGCCAGAAAGACAGAAGTGGGACGTGACAGGCTCTTTTTAACAACCAGCTCTCCTGGGAACTGGGAGTGAGAATTTACCCACCCTCCCTGCAGTAAGGGCATTCATCTTCTCATGAGGGATCTCCTCAGGACCCAAACACCTTTCACTAGACCCTGCCTCCAACACTGGGGATCCAATTTCAACATGAGGTTTGGAGGGGCAAATATCCAAACTACAGCATCTTCCCACAAAAATGCATAAAGTCCAGATCATTACACATATGGAGTTTACCAAAATCTACAAGAAAGAGATACTTCCTATCTTAAAATTTTCTAGATAATATAAGAAAGAAAGCTACAAAAGTTATTAATGAGGTTAATATATCCCTAATATTGAAACAACAGAAGGAAGAACAGTATAGGAAAAGGAAACAAAAAGCCAATCTTATTCATGAGTATAGATGCAAAAATCTCAAATAAATTATTAGCAAAGTAATTCTAATAAGAGATTGAAAGTTAATAACATATATGCATATAGTCTATATGCATACATACATACATATACTTTATAATTTAAAAACAGTTGGTCATTTTTGTAACCTGATAAAAATATTTATCAAAACCTTAAAGCAAACTTTATACAAACTGATGAAGCATTAGAAGCATTCCCATTAAAGTTGAACACGAAACAGCTATATTCCTTTCCACTACTAATATTCAAGAAACTGATAAAATTAGAACTATACAGTGAAGATAAAATTTATACTATTAAGTATAACATTACTGCTTTATATTCAATGAGACAAAAATATTTCAATTTTAATTACTGTTATTGATTTTATTACTCTTTTGCACAATTCGTAAATTTTTTGCTTTATATATGTATAAGTGTTGTACATATAAATGTGCTTGCCTATACCTACCTAATCAATAATTATAAAAACTTAAGTAAATGCTAAGGATAAATAATTTTTTATCTTAAAAATGTTAGTTTAATCATTAAGTTTAACAAACATCATTCTAGAGGGATCATATTTAGTAATATTCCCCAGATGCCTATCTTTTTCATATTCTGTTAGATAATTGTATCAATATTTAATATTCATGAATAATTTAGATGGAGACATGAAAATCATCTTGATCACATTTACGTATACTCTAAAGTTGGTAGGGAGAGCTAAGGCTAAATGAAGAAATGAGAATTTTAAAAATCTCTTTTAGCTAGAATTCTGAATTTGAATCTCCACAATGAAAATAACAAATGTAATTTTCAAATTCTCTGTTAAGGTTAAAATAACCTTAAAAATATAATACTTGAATTTAAAGCAGTTTCTGTGCAAAGACTTTTAAATGAACTGAACATATGCTCAATAATATTTAATAAGAATCTCAGCTTGTGAAGGACCCAAAAACCATATCACAAATAACAGCTGATCATGTCTTAACCTGAGCAAGAAAACTTAGAAAGGAATATGCTAGCTCTTGTCATATATTTAAAGAACCTCTTATGAAACAGGTTTTTAAACAATGTTATAAATACCATTCACAAGAATAAATCATTGACTCATATGTCTTGAGGCTGGAGGAAATCATACTGAACCTCATGCATGTTAACCAATAAATTGGGTTTTCTTTTCTATGCTCTTATCAGAATGTGCTATAGATAGAAACTGGATCTACTGTTTTGACTGAATTGAAATATCAATTCATAAAATTTGAGAGTTTAAGACCTTATTAATTTTCACCACTTACAAAAATTCAGCAGCTATAATAAGACAATCCATCCAATCTTTGAAAACACTTATGAAAAAGGTATTCTTATCATTAAAGGAGGGAAAAAATACCTCAATGTAATAGTCAGTTCATTCAGATAATCAGATTATCAAATAGTAACTTATTAGTGTTTGATTTTTTGACTAGTCAGTTTGATTCACATGGTTAAATTGCTTGGGACTTGTAAGAAAATGTTGTAGACAGCTAGCTGTGGAACTGTATTCCCTTAACCAAGAGATTCAGGGAACACTAGACTAAGGAGGGGAAGATCACCTCTTTCTGAGGGTTGAAAGAGAAATACTTAGGGTATAGCATTGCCAGGTTCAATGCAAATTTTGTAGCCAGAAAAAAATATGGCACAAATTGCATAATTTTTGTCAACTGGTCTCCTGGCTGACATCAATCAAAACGAAGGAAAGAAGATATTTTAGGAAACGAGGGGGTAGAGGAGTACTCTCTAAATGTCTTCTCTAGATATTCAAGAGCAGAATAAAGCATTCCTTTCCTAACAAACAAACATCACTGTTCTTATAGCATGTTCTCTCTCAGATTACTTAGAAAGTAAAGGCCACAGTTCAGGACCTGCACTTAACATTCTGTGACCAGTAAATGCAGTCATTTCCATATTCCATTTTCTTTCTAATGCAAGGTGGCTAAGAAGAAAGCATGCCATCAAGCCTGGAGCACACAATCTACCACCCTTCATTCTCATCCTTTTAGCTAGGTAATGGTGTTTGTTATGTTACTTTTATGATCCTACATGCTTTATTATTCCCATTCCATCATATAAAATTGAGGTAATTACTGTACTTACATTTTTTATCTCATTTTTCTCATTATTAGGTTGGTGCAAAAGTAATTGTGGTTTTTTCCCATTACTTTAAATGGCAAGAACAGCAATTACTTTTGCACCAACCTAATAGATATTATAAATGTTCCCATTAGGATAACAACTAGATTTTGAGGCCTATTGAAGAATTTTGTCTTTTTCTGTGACCTGATTGGAAGATGGGAGATGAAAGGATGCTGATTTGAAAGAGAGCAATGCACCTGGTATGCAAAAAGAAGAAAGCGGGAAAAAGTACTTTTTGTTAAAAAAAATATATATTGTTCTGTTCTTGTGCTTGTCTTTGCTGTCCAGCATGCTACACGCAAAAATCATATAAAACAAAGTATCTTCAAAACACCAGTCTCCATTGCCCACGTGACTCTTCATGGCAGTTCTTAAAAAATTAGACTTTAATGGAGAATAAAATACTGCACTTTGCAATGCATGAGGTAGAGTGTAGATGGACTGAGTAAAGATGTAATAAATCTATGTAATTTGTTCTGCCCTTGGAAGGAAAGCTCTCTATTGAAAGTAGAAGATATTAAGTCCCTAATCTCAGAGAAACTTCACTATTTTTCATCAAGAGCAAAGATATGTAAAGGACAAAGTACGGTGCTTACATCAAGAGATAGACTATTTGTTCCTTGTTAATTGTATTGCTGATTCCATCAGCATAATTAGGCACCTTTCAAAATGCTGTGGCTGAGCCTGTTTTGGTCTCATGATGACCGAAAGGAAAATATGGAGAGCAAAGGCTGAGGGAGAAGATAGACTCACTATGTCAAGCTGGAGAGAGAGAATTAGAATGATACCATGATTTCAAGATATTGAGCACTGATTATTTTTTAATATTCCAGGTCATTTGGCAACACTTGTCCTAGCACTACCATTGGCTGCTGCTACCTTGCTTTTATTAAATAGTAGCTATATAGAGGGAAGCTCTTAAAGAGAGATGCAATGGATCCTAGCATATTACACACCATGCAGTGCCTAGCATCATCGGAGAGCATTATCCTCCAAACAAAACACATTCCTGGACATGTCACTTTGCATGTGGAGACTTGATTTTGTTATTTTTAATGGAGTAAAATTTTGATAATGAAGTTACCTCTCATATTCATCTGCTTGCTATTTTCCTTTTGTTTTGAAGCTTTTAAGTGAACTTTTTCCTTTTGTAGAATCTTATCAAAGTGGAAAATATGGCAGTGAAGGAGTCAGAAGATAGGGGTCTGAACGGGGCAACATGCACCGAAATCTCTTCATGATGGAGAATTTCCCTCCCCGTTGAAGTTACTTCCCACTAATAAAAGAAAGGAGGATGTAAGGTCATTGAAAAGTTGATTCACAAGAAAACATTTTACTTTTGGTCACTATCACATGGGTCACACGAAGAAGTGGAAGAAGGAAGTTTGCATTCTCTGAGTGCCCTATAACTTTCACGGAACTGTTTTCCAAGTGTCTGTTATGCAAATAAACTATTAACTAAGTTGATCCAATGATGCATATATCATAAACAGAAAGAGTACAGGAAAATGTCCCATTCTGTGCCCTGTGTTTCCCCATCTCGGAGGCCAAACTTTGCCCTTGAATGAGCACAAACACCTCATATCTAAATGACTCACTGTCAGATGCTGGCTCCAAGTCTATTAGATTATCATCATGTCATCTTTGTTTTTGGCAGTGTTTGAAAGCACCTCTAGCAGCTTTATTTGAACACTGTTTTCATACCTAAAAGCTTGAATCTATAAAACAAACACACAAACATTTATAGACATCTTTATATCACTTCAAATTGTTGTGATTAGTGTACACACTTTGAATATTATTACTTAACCTCCAGCTGATGTTTAAAAAGTAACACTTTGGAACAAGGCATTCTCCAAATGTTCTATTAAGGATGCTGTTTATTTATATCAGTGTATAGAAAAGTACAGCTGTACAAAACATAAATCAATGTCAAAAGTAAAAGGCATTAAAATTCATAAGGTTCATTTTCCGACATCCAGAGCAAACTGTAGCTGAGAGTTTGTCACAGACTTAACATCAGCAATAAAATTATATAACTGCTGATGTCACATTCTTTGAGGTACACTCAAAGGCATCTAAAATTTTATAGCTTAGTTTTGCTTATTTTAAAAATGAACATATATTACTCTTAATTTTGTTTCTTATGATACCTAGAAGACCTGAATATAAAAACAGCGTCAGAGGAGAAATAATTTGCAGTCCACAGAGTTTTAACCAACATTAAAAAAATACATACATATGCATCCATTTTGCTATTGATCAGCAAACCACAGGAATTAGTGTTGGTTTAACATCTATTAAGGGAAACAGTACTTTCTATCACTGAATTAAGAAGGGTTATTACTGAGTAAGGAAGAACTAAAAATGAGTCATGCAGCTACTGATATACACTCTCGGTTAGCTAATATTTTGTGTTGGCTTTCAGTTAGGAAAGCTAGTGCCATTTGCCTCGTGATTTCTGAGATCTTCTTTTTAAATATTCCTCTTATTTGGAAGGATATTTGTTTTTCTGGTTATCTGAAAATGTTATTTTTTCCCTTCGGGTTCAAATTTCCTTGAAGGCAAGGACCATATAGCCACATCTGCATGTTCCCAAGAACCTGGAACACACTTGTTATTGTTTTCTTAAGAGGTGGAATGGTGACATTTGAACAAACACAGACAGTGAATAACAGTGAGCTGTTACTGTGGAGGTAGTCTAAGGTATATCAGCACATTTTCGAGTTCAAAAAGGAGTAATAGCCACCACTGCTTACACTGTCACTGTGGACCAGATACTGTTCAAAACAAGTTACTCATGGAAACTCTAACCCTCTCAGCAGTTTTACAAGGTAGGGACTATCATAATTCCCATTTTACAGAAGCAGAAACTGAAGCACAAGGAGCTATTGTAGCTTGTCCAAGCCACACCGCTGGTATGTGGTGCAGCCGGGATTTGAGCCAGACATTGTGGTTCAAGAGTTCATTCTCTTAAGCACCACTTTATATTACCTTGCTCAGAGATTCATGAGTGTCCAATATGAGGCAGGAATTAGGTATTTTGATCTCCAATGTCTTTTCCTAAGACAAAAATCTAGCATACATTTTGTAATATACTAAAAAGTATATGTTCTTGCACTGGAAAGAACTGCAGAATAATTTTTCCTTTGGAAGATGCACATACTATACCCATTTCCTTTTCTCATGGGACTGTTAATATTTTTGTGAGAGGTTTTATGTAAACACATTATACACGTACTTGAAAAGCTATGTTTCAGTGGCAAAAACTTCGACTTTATGTGTGAAATTACTAAGGCCTCACAAAGAACCTGAATTCAAACGCCTTTCTTAAGCACGTAAGAGAGACAATAGAATTTTGGAGGAGAGAGAGGCAATTCACCCACAGTCATTACATAATTAGCCAAAGCAGGTTTCAGTTTTTTTGTTTCCTCCATTTACTATGTAGCATTCACAACATACAGCTCTGTGATTATTAATGTAGTCATAACGCTCCGTTTCTTATTCTCCTTGGCTCACATCTTCATAAAAATGACAACGAAGGAAGACTGCACAAAGCACAATTCCCTTGTACTAGGGCGCATCCTGCGGCTGCATCCTGCACAGGAGATGGACATGAAGGGAACTCAGCTCCACCAAGATCCGCCTGCATGACCAGACCCCGATGCGGGCATTAGAGACGCGCCCGTGGAATGCAGCCTAGTCTGACTGAGAACAACGCTGTGAATACAAATGTGTCTAAAATGGCTGACTCTGTACAAGAGTAAATGAGAACCTTTCCAGCTTTTCATTTAGTCACAAGATCAGGAGGTCTCGCCACCCCAAACAGAGTAGAGAATTGAGGTAGTTTTCCAGCTGAGCCAGGCAAAGTAGGAAGATGGGGGAAGGTGACTTTCCCAGCAAAGACCTTCCTTTTTAATGTTCTTTTTAAAAGAATAGAGCTCAGACTGAACTAATCCCCCGTGAATATATGCCTTAGGAAATAGTTTTTATTAATAGCTGAATATTTTTACTTTCCTACCCAGGCACCCAAATATTAGGCTTATGGTATTTAGTTGCATGCATATATCATTGTGTCAAAGAAAAGGGGGGAATCCAGCCGTAATAAAAAATAATTTATTAACTTTTCCAGGTCCTATAAATGTAGTAAGCTACGGGTTTCTGCTCTCATTGCAGATTTCTTTTAGAAGTATATTTATAAATATGAGCTTATAATATTTTTGAATAGTTTATCAGTAAATACAAAACAAAACATCTCTGATGCACATAATCCAGAGAAGCATGGTTCGGGTGACTACATGTCAGTTAGCCATGCTATTTTTTTTGTATCATTTTACTCTCAACCAGTTCATTTCTTTCCCCAAGAGAAATAGCTGAAGCTGGTTTATATTGCTCCATAAATGTTAAGCATTGATGTATTCATTTTCTGAACACAAAATAACAATGATTTTTTGTCACCCCCCCTTTTAAATCATACTCCCTGTTCTTAACGGTATGTTTTTTGTTGTTGTTGTTGTTGTTAGGATGCAAGCTTATTTTATTCTTTTTCTCAGTAATAATAACCACAAAGTATAATCTCTGTATAAATATTGCTTCTCCATAATTGCGCATAAACTGTATCCTACCTGGAAACTGCAGCAAGCAGAAGAATCACTATAAATGCTGGCCTCAGGGAATCTACGATTTCTACAAGATTTAAGGTAGAAATATTCAGAGGCCACGTTACTCAAACAAGACCAACCATTTTTTTGTTAGTTTTTTATTTTTCTTTTCTGCAAAATATTACCTAAAGGTAGCTCTAAGCACTAAGGGATTGAGGTTTCTATTTAGTCTACAACTGAACTAACAGGTTTTTGCTACCTGTGGGTATCAACTTGGGATTTCAGTTAGTTAAGCAGCTTTGGATCTAAAATAAAACACTTAAAGGACCAGTGAAAATGTAGATGGCAAGAAGTCTGCAGACTGTGGACCTTATTTATTTATTTATAAAATTTACTTTTATTAGAACAATTTTAGGCTTACAGAAAAACTGTCAAGATAGTATAGAGAATTCCCATATATTCTGTACTTAATTTCCCCTTCCTGTCTGGCTCAAACCCTATCTGTGTCCTGCCCTTTACATAAATGTAATAAAACCTAGACATTGTTATATTTCTGTGTTTCCTACTGTGTCTATAGGTGGTCATTGATGCTATCCCCTAACAATTATATATGTATTCTATATATATACACATTACATGCATAATATACATGTATATATTACATGTATGTATGTGAATGTTCTGTAGATATGAAAATTGATATTTTGTATTTTAAACTGGGGAATAGAAATCTATAGCACTGCCCTAATAATGCCATCCCACTTGGCTTAAGAAACCAAGAACGGCTCTGAGAGGTGAGAGAGCCCAAGGAAAGCTGGAATCTGTCCAACTTCTGATGAAATTTGACCCTCTAGGGGGAACCACCGATAGGGTAAAGGATGCCACCTCTACTGTGAGACCTACACTACAGGCTGCGCTCTTTATATTAATTCTGGACGTATTTCTAAGGATCAAGGATAGTGGAGCATGGTAGAAAGAATTTTATAATATTATGAAATGTTTCAGCCTCTTATCTTTGAAATATAGGGTGGGGACTAAATAATCTTTAAAGTCCCTTCTCAGTCATAATATCGTATGGGGCAGAGGTAAAAGGAGTGCTTTATATGGATAAAGAAAAATTCTCATCAGTCTGGATCCTTTTGTCCTGTGCATTATCAAAAGAAAGACAAAAATATAGAATTTGCTCTAAGCCATGTTTATTCTAAGCTAATATAAAATTGAGAAGTTTGATTAAAAATCAAACATGTTGAAAATACTTAAAAGTATAATGGGCTGTGAAGAAACATTCGAGATTTTGTCCTTAAAAAGAGGTAAAAGTCTTTGAATAACATTACTTAATAAATGATTTGATGTTTCTTTCATCAGAATTATTGTTTATGCAATTGTCTTTTCACTGTGCTGTTCTTATATTTCTTCAAACATTTTTTGCCTATTGAGGCACTTTAATACAAAACGTCTTTGAAGACTTTTCTGAAAACATCATGGTTTATATGCAAGAGACAAATTTAAACATTTTCTTGCCTTTTCTTCAACCTTACTGAAGACAATAGCTCTGAGTAATATCAGCCAGAGGGTGTTCTATTTCTCCCTCACCATTTGTCTATGTTATTTTCCTATTAGGAAAATAAACAAATTCCAAAACTTTTGTTTCTGTGTCCAAGACCCTGACTATGCAACAGGGAGCGTTAAAAAAATAATTTAAAAAAAAAAAAAAAACAACCTAACTGACAAACAAAGTTGCCCTGAGGATGTTTGCCCACTTTTATTTTGTCCTTAGTCTGGTTTTATGGATCTGTAGTCCGAGCTTCCACAATATAGTTAGAGGCAGCAGAGGTACTATATGCACGATTTTTACTTGTACCTATTTCCCAATTCCAACTGTTTTTAATATATTCTCTTGATAAAAGTTTATCCCTTCTTTTCAGTCAGGCTCTTGCCTGATTTGATAGAGAGTCCCTCTGGCTCATGTTGAAATTGAAATGTATATCTTATTGTTTGCCTATATACCCAGATGTCCAGGCATCGAGTTTACTTTAATAAGTGAAATATTGAAAATAAATGTAAAGCTTTGGGGATGCAGTTGCAAGGGACAGGATCAACATTACTACATTGGAAATGGTCAACATAGGACAGGAATTGCTATATCTCAGGAGCAGATCCATGGGCTTCCCTGAACACATCTCTAGTGATTTTTTTTTTTTTCTCATTTCATAAACTTTTGACAGGCTCTAGGCAGCAAATGTTCAGTATAATAAAGTAGCACAGCAGTGTTGCAAAGAAGAAGAAACGTAGACTTTGGGGTCAGATTTGAATTTTAATTCAGGTTCTGCCATTTGTAAGACTTTGTGATTTAACCTCCCTGAACTTAACTTTTCTTACCTGAATTTTAATGTGCACCTTGTGGAAACATGGTAAACATGAAACCAAACAACGCACTGAGGAGATATTAGTAAGATGCAGGCAATATGGTAGGCCTTAGGACTGTAACAATGAGTAAGAAAGACACTGTCTCTCTTCTCATGGTATTACAGTCCAATGGGGGGGGTTATAATTCATAAACAGGCAATTATACATTGTGATCTACAGGAGCTGAGGTAGGAGTATATGGGAACGTAAAATAGGGTTAACTAACCCAGACCTGAGTGATTAGCAAGGTTTGTTGAATGCAGGCAGTGATAGCTTAGCTGCTAATTAAGAAAGAGTAAGAAATACCCATGTATTTATATAAAGACCAGCATTGTACTTGGTTCATTATAATAGTTCCATACATGACATTTCTCTTTACCTTCCCTTTTTCTATGTTCCCTGAAGCCCTCTTAACAGATCCTACATAATGAGTTCCATTCATTGATTTTAAAAATATTTGTTGAGTACCAATCTACTGAGCCTAGTACTAGTGACTAGGGATGTGCCTGTAGACAAGGAAGCAATGCTGCCCTTTGGGAGTTTACTATCTGATAGAGTCAATACACCAAACCCTAGAGACAATTACCATTCATCTGGAATGTGTAAATAAGGTTAATCTACTGGATTCCTTAGAAAGTACCCAAAGACATCCAAAATTTGAGAGCCACTCTAAGAACCACCAGTGATGGAACATGACTTAATGCACTGACAACAAAGATTTTGATCTATGTTTTAAAAATATCTATTCTAATTTTTTTAAAGAACAATGTTAGAAGGCTTAGAAATAGTAGCATCCTATACTTCATTGCTTTCTTGGCAAACATGGGTACAATTCAGCCATTTCCTGGAATCATACTCATTTTAAGGAGAAAGTTAAAAATAAAATTAGGGTATTGGGTAATTTTTTATTATAGAACCTTTTTTTTTTTTTTGTACAGATACAGCTAAAAAAGGAAAGAAAGACTGTTTTCTTTCTTTCTTTTCTTTTTTTTTTTTTTTTTTTTTTTGAGGAATACCTATTCTGATTTTCTAGGTATATTAATTTGCTGCAATTCACTGCAGAAGCTAATTTTTATTTTTTGGAATTAATTGAGCTGAAAGCTGGACTCATGACAGCCTATCCCCTCAGTGGCCAGCACAGAAGCTGAGGACAGACGGCCATTTCAACTTTACTAGCCTGACATCCTGCATAATCAATGCATGTCAGCCACAAAGACTGGCTGCCTATGCTTCTGCCCATTTGCAAGTTGGCTGAATGCCCACTCACAAATTGGGATGCCAGTTCCATTAGGGCACAAGTGTCAACAAAAGATCACTTCAGACAAGAAGCCTGCTCAGTTTTGCCAGAGCCATCATTTTGTTTAGGAAACAAAGAAAAAGATTTAAGGTGGTTACTCCCATATTGCTGACAAACGGCTATACACATCCCATCATACCTTTGGCCTCAAGGGACGTTTTATTTAATGACTTAATGTAATCTTCTATATCCTTTAAATTTGATTTTCAATGTCTGCATCTCAAATGAGGCAAGAAGGAGACAGTATGTCAATCCTGAGGGTCTTTGGCAATGTCCATTTTCTTTATTCCCATTATATGCATTAGAGATAGAAAGAGTAAGCAAAGCATTATTACATGCAAAGTGTCTCTAGACACTAATTAGAATGGTGAATAGTGCACCTAACAAAATGCAAATATATTCTTTAATATTCAATTAATACAGCAAATATTCGTAAAGTGCCAGGCACTCAGTAGGGATTGGTGTCTCTGCCTAGAATCTCTTCTCTTCCAATCAAGCCTGCACACTTGCTGTCTCATTAATCAATCTCACTAAAGCATGGTTTCCATAGTATTAAACCCACACTCAAAATACTTTCAAGGTTTGCCACTGACTATGAAATAATTTCAAACATTTGACAGAGAAGTAAAGACCCCTCGTTGAAGACCCCTCGTATTCTGGCCGAAATCAAAGTGTTTATTTTCATAAATTCTTGTAGGCTCCCATAAAACTAAACCGATTATTCCAAAATTTTCTCCATCTGTGTCTTGACCTCATTGCATCTTTGTATTACCCTATCCTCTCTCTAAATGTCGAAATTCTTATCATCTTGGCAAAGATCAAAAGTCCCCTCAGCTTCCCCTAAGTTTTTTTCAAGTTATATTATGAGGCAGCACCAACCAGGTGCTTTTACAAAAGTTTCCTTATTTAATCCTCAATTAAAACTAAAAAAGTAGACATTATTATCCTTAATTTTCATATAAGCAACCAAATACTGAGAGAAGCAGAGAACTCACAAGGTATCCAATTGATCATTGGCCATGTTTATGCCTGAACACAGGCTGTCAGAGTTCTGTGATCTTCCACTATCAGGCTTCCATCTTCCTTACGGAGCCTTCCCTATCTTCATCCCCTACAACATGTCCTTCTTCTGAACATTTATAAGATTTAATTCATGCCATTCTTGAGATTTTAATTGCTTTATAACTTGTATTATTCAACAGTTCATTAAAGATTTAGTGAGCAACTCAATCATTTTAATGGAAACTGAGGATGATAATAATGGCAAGAAAAAAAAAGAGAAGGGAAAGGAAGAGAAGAACAGCTAGTCGTTTCTCATCTCAATATATGTGTCAGAGCTGTACTGAGTACTTTCATAGACTGTCACCTTGTATCAGTATAACAAACCTCAAAGAAGGTATTATTATCTTCAAAATAAATATGAGTTGCTGCCTTATACTAGAAGTGGAAAAAAATTAGTTGGAGCTGAGGGAACTTTCCAACTTTACCAAGATGATAAGAATTTCAACATTTAGAGAGAGGATAGAGAAATACAGAGATGCAATGAGATCAAGGCATAGATGGAGAAAATTTTGAGTAATCAGGTTAGTTTTTATGAGATAAGGAAACTGAGGCTCAACAAGGATAAGCAAATTTCCCAAGTTTGTGTAAGTCACATAGTTATTGGGTGATGATTCAAATCTATTCATTCTTTAATTCATTCAACAAAATATCTGACTGCCTACTCTGTGTCAGGCTCTCTTCTAAGTGTTCGGTACCCAAAAGTGAACAAAATAAGCAAAACTCAGTCTTAACGAGGAAAGTGATCCTAGTAGGGAGGATCAGCCAGTGAAACTGAATATACAGTATGCAAGACGACGAGAGGGGGCATAAAAGTTGAGCAGAGTAAGTGAAGTCAGAGGTGGAGATTGGATTTGCAGTTCTAAATGTCATGGTCATTGAAGGCTTCACTGAAAGATGAAGTTTGAGAAAAGATATGAGGAACTAAGTGTAAAAAGGAGAAGGGCATTCAAGTAGAAGGAAGAGTCACTACAAAGGCACAAGGTGGGAGCAAATTCACCAAAAGTAAAATGGATAAAAATAACACAACCTGGAAATGTATTAATTTGCATGAGGAACAGGTTTCCTCAGCATCCAAAAACCAACAGACAAACAAAAGCTTGCTAAAATGTTAAATACTATTTGACAGCTATGTGTCAAGTACTCTTATAAGGGATTGACATGTATTTATGTTTAAGGCTTACAAAAAACAATGAGGGAGGTACTATTATTATTACCACTTGGGATGAGAAAATGTGGTAAGGCACGATTAAGTATCTTACTCTTGGTCACACAAGTTTTACAAGCTGGAGGTGAAATGCAGATGGAGTTTATTTTGCATATCGATCAATATATAAACATATTGCTTATATATTGATCAATATATAAACATATAGATTGTATTTATATTGATCAATATACAAACATTGATTATATATTGATCGATATATATACTCAATATATACTCAATATATACTCAATATGTTTATATATTGATCAATATATAAAACCTATTGACAATATTGATTATATAAGATATAATTATCAATACATGTTTATACATGAACGCATAACTAAATGCATATTTTATGTATATACATTTTAATAACCTTTTATTACATTTACATTGCCAAGTCATATCTAAATTTACATGTAAATACTTATACTCATATATATAAATGTAAAGGAGCTGTAGCAAATTGATTATAAAAATTGTCCCAATAGTCCACCCTTCCCTTTGCAATATGACTTCAGAACTTCTACCAACAATAAGGAGAGTCGAGCTTTCCTGCTCTTTGGTACGTGCTTTGATAAACATAATTCAGTGAAATTGACATTGTGCTATTTCCAAGTCTAGAACTCAGGAGACCTTACACATTTTTCCTTTGTCTCTTGGAATGCTGGTTCTGATATGAGAAGAATAAACTTTGGTTAGCTTGCTGCAATATGAGAGATCATGAGAAATGAGACAAGTCATCCAATCGGAGGTCATCCTAGACCAGCCAGGCTACAGGAAGCTGACCCCAAAAGCCCTGTCCATTAAGGACAGATACAAAAATTAGCTAAGCCCAGCTCACATGAGAAGTATGTTTCATTGTTGGAAAATGAGATCAGCCAAGTCCAGCGCACATGAGAAGTATTGTTCAGTTGTTCTGTAGACCCATAAACATGAATAAATTATTATGTTTATATCATTAGATTTTGAGAGGTTAGCAAGAACTAATTAATATAGGAATTTTTTCTGAATATTGGAATTAGAAGGATTTTAGCATCATATCTGTTTTATTATTTGCTTATATTTTCATCAGTGAACATTTATTAGATCTCTGAGAAAAGTTGAATAAAATTCCACAGATATGTTCCAGTGGTGGGAACTATAAATAATTTCTTAAAATATACTTTAAATAAATATGTACTATTTTGAAAATATATTCACATCTCTACAAATATTAATCATGCAGCTTCTATGCACCAGCATTATGCTAAATGATGGGACTTAATAGTGAAAAAATAGCTCCCTGAAAAATTATTATCATGGCAATGAGTGTAACCACAAAAATACACGTTTCTTCCCCCCCACCCAACGCACCCACACACAAAAAAAGGCACCTTATAAGAAACTCAACCCAGTCTTGGGGATTCAAATTTTAAAATTAATTTTTAAAAAATATGTATGGTGGGAATAGTGAGGTGATGGTGTCTTAGAGAATGTTGATAGAGATGCTACTGTAAAACAAACAAACAAACAAAAAAACAGGGAGTGGGTAAGGATGGAAAAAAACTTTGAGTAGACAGTAGGATATTTGGAGGAATTCATTTCAGATGACATAGATTTCAATAAAAATCTTCAGGGTGCAGAAGTTCAAAAACAGCATATTAATAACAGTATCTGAAGAAGAAAAGAGAATGTGGAAGGATGGTATTTGACTAGAACTCTAGACCAAAATGTTGACAGATATTTTATGTGATTTTGTCAGTATGGCTAGAAACTTTTGCCAAAAAAAAAAAAAAAAAAAAAAGCGTACAAGCTCAGACCATCTCTCAGAAAGACCAGGAATGCACTTGAGTCCAGACTTTGGTACAATCATTCCCTGGTACCACCTTTCCCACATTATAGAGCCCTTTCATCGAGTGTCCAGCAGTCCTCTTGGTCTCTTTTCTTCTTTCTTTTCTTCCACCTCACCCTTCCCAATGTCTTAGCTTCAGCCTGATGCTGTATGTACCATGTGCAGACATTCATTTTCTACTTCATGCTGCTGGCCCTTGAATTCAAGTTAGTCAGTCATATTAGTACTATATCTTCCTTCACATTTTCCCGAGGAATGGAGTTTGCAGGGTGCAGTTTCCTCTTCCTACTGTTATGTGCCACTGCTAGCATACTTCGAAGCAATGTTACAAGACTCGCATCACACTTGGAGAGAGAGTAATGACGGGGAAGGGTGACAACAGAAGCAGAGAAACAAGTATTATTCCTCTTGTGGGAATGATTAAAGTGGTCAATAGAGAAGAGCACCCTATCTTTCCATGCCTATTAAAGGAAGACTTGGGACATGTCCTTTCCTGGTTATGGGTGAATCCTATACATTTTTATTTGCTTCTCCTTTTTGTGCCCACATACAACATTATGAAAACGGGCGAATCTCCTTTGAGTAAGTCATTGTTTATATTATTGGTATCCAAAAACTGGTCTAGTACTAGAGTGGAGTGAATTCACTTTCCCAGGTGCATAGCAAATAATACTTATACTAATTTTTTTTTCAGCTTGCGTTTTATCTTTCACCATTTTCCCCTCTGTAACGCAGTAGTGAGAGTAATAATGGAGTGTGCCTACTCAAGATTATGTCAGGGACTATTCAGAGCTAAACACAGACAGTGGGTGCTATGGTTTGACTATGTCCTAGCCAAAATTCATGTTGAAATTTAATACCCAATACAACAGTATTAAGAGGGGGTGCCTTAGGATTAGGCCATGATTGGTATTAGCACCTTGAAAAAGACCTAGAAGGAACTAGCTAAGCCTTTTTTGCCCTTCTACCATGGGAAAGCGCAGCAACAAGAAACTATCTTGGCAGCAGAGAGCCTTCACTAGACATCAGTCTGCCAGCACTTTTATCGTGGATTTCCCAGCCTCCAAAACTGTGAGAAAATAAATTTCTGATCTTTATAAATTACCCAGTCTCTGGTATTTCATTATAGCAGCACCCACAAACTTTAAACAAGTCACTAAACTGGGTTAACCTCAGATTCATGTGAACAGAAGGAGAGAAGCAGAATGCATATGAACAGCAAGAGAAAATGGACATCTGGACCACTTCTACTGTGGTGAGTAACCTCTGGTGATAACTGGATGCCACAGATTTAAAATAGCCAGAAGCTCCATTGGCATGTGTAAACCCTAAGCTGCCATAAGGCACAAAAGAGTTGTACCAACCAGACAACAACAATCAAAGGGGGGTTGGAGGTGGAACAACTGAAAGCGACTGGAAGATCACTTTTATTAACAGCGGGGTGGCCACGAAGAAGGAATCTAATTAGTGGTGATGGATTCACTTCTTTTAGGGCTGTTTGATGGGAAAGAAGCTTCCAAAGAACTCTTGAAAACTTACAATTATACAATAAGATGGACAAATATGAAAGTTTGGATCGAGTGGCTCATTCTTGCAATCTCAGCACTTTGGGAGGCTAAGGTGGGGAAACTGCTTGAGCCCAGGAGTTTGAGACCAGCCTGGGCAACATAGTGAGACTCAGTCTCACTGTTAATTAGCCGGGGATGGTAGTGAATGCCTAGTCCCAGCTACTCAGGAGGCTGAGTGAGCCCAGGAGGTTGAGGCTGCAGTGAACCAAGTTTGTAACACTGCACTTCAGCCTGGGTAACAGAGAGAGGACCTTTCTCAAAAAAAAAAAAAAAAAAAAAAAAAAAAAAAAAAAAAAAAAAAAAATTGACAAATATTAGATTCAATCCCACTGGCAAAATTAGATCCTAAGTGCAAGTACATGCAGTTTCATTTTACAATTCTCTCTACTCTCTTGTGTGTTTGAAAGTTTTCACAAAATGTAAATGAAAAATAAACAAATTATTAATCAATAGTAGCTAACAATAGCAAAGAAAATCTGTCGGTTTCAAAATGTTCTCAGTGGGGCATCAGGTGGACAGATGTACTCCTCAAATCCCCACCGAAGTGGTATTTTTTTCTTAAAATAATATCCATTGAGAAATACAAAAGCTGCCCCCATTTTGAGTGGACCCACTTCTATAATAGAGTATTGCTGCTTTTTCTGTTAAACTGGAGGGTTTTTTATACATTTTAGCATAGTCTCTGCAAATATATTCATAATTTTTTCATAAAGAAATAGCATGAGCAATACTGGTTTTCAGATGAGCTATCTATGGAATTAATCTGTCAGCCTTTTAGAAACCTATCGTGAAAGGCCTGCTTCCTCTTTTTAATTTGTGATCTTTCCTGAGACTCTTATACAGAATGTAACTCACTTGTGCACACTTATATGGAGTGATAAAGAAAGGATTGTTACACAACTAGATATAATTTTGCATCCACTAAGTCAAAAGGTGAGACATTTCAGATTGCTGGCAAATTTATCATTGCTCCTGACATTGTACATCGTTTGAATAAGAAGGTTCTTTTTGCTTCAAACTGTTTAAAAAATGAAAAAGGAGTTAGCAAGACAAAAGCAAATATTAATTCTTTTCTGTTTCAAATCTTTTTCAGGTGTGTATTGATTCTAAACCAACTCAGCAATTTAATTAGAAATACAAGATTTTCTCTTTCCCTTAGGTTCAGATCAAATTTACCATTTTTTCCCTTATATTTTCTTATGCTGAAACTATAAACATCCGCAAAGGCCTGAACTCCCAGGTATCCTTTAATTTAATTCTGGAGTAGTTATGATCTAAATATCAGAGATGATAACCCAGCTACCTTGCTCCACCTCAACTTGCCCCAGGGCAAATGATTGGTGAGAATGTGTGCACGAGGGGAATAAATAAAGCTGAAACCCCACAGACTCCATAACCATCACCACTCCTAGTCATTTACCAGTATTTTCTTAGAAAATCTACCTGGGGAATGATGAATGAGGCATTTAGAATAATTTCTATTCATCAGTCCCAATAGATCATTTTTGTTTCTTTGTAGACACAATTCAATATTTTTAGAACTCTTAATTAACAGAAAAAGAAAGGAAAAAAGTTGGTGAAATGAATTCAAACAGATATTCAATTTTGAAGCAAAATATGAAAACATACTTGATTGTATTTGGGGGTACTCTTACTAAAGCTGGGCTAATTACTGTGAGTTTTTGTTCAAAGGCAAAACATTTTATTTATCATAGCCTAGGCATTCATAAATAGTAGAGCAGGGAACATATTTATCTAGTGACTTGAAATGGCACGAGGAACTCATGGTCAAGGAAAGGAAGGGACTCTTGGGTTGCTGCCAATAGCAGGCTGTGAAAGGCCTGAAAATACATTGATAACCAGGCGTTTGCATCCCCTGGATTCAACACAACCAGATAAGAGCAAATGACTATCCACAGCAGTCAGGCCAAGAGACCGGAAAAGGGGAAGAAGGTTCCAAGTACAAATTGTACTCATTTATTTAATCCAGTAAGCCAATCAGACTATAATATGTAGTGCATCTTTATTACTTCCAGATGTGTGTGTATTCTTCCCCACGTTGTCAACATGATGTCAGATCACAGAGGATTCCAGTCTAGTGACTGCTTCTTGCTTGTAGTAAACAGTAACTGCATAAGACTGTTTCACCAGCAAGTACAAAGAGGAGAAAAGGACATTGCTCAGAATCCTACAACACATTAAATATTAATCCTATAGCCTCACAGTTAAGAAAGCAGACTTTGAAACCACATTTCCTGGTCCCAAATCAGAACTCCAAAATGTCCTGCACTTAAGCAAGTTAACCAAGGTCTCTTTGTCTCAGCCTCCTCATCCGTACAGCAGGAAAAGTCCTATGAATACACCACACAGAATTGTTCTGTGGGTTAAATGAGCTGTTACAAACAAGGCCCTTAGAATAGTGCCTGACTTACAGTGAAATTTCAATAATCATCTTTATGGTTATTGCAAATCCTCCTCATCACTTTTGTTCTCCTGCCTCTTCCTTTCAGATATCAAACTAGGGAAGTGAAATGCATGAGACCTCCTTCCCCAGCAAAGATGAATTTCACAAACTTTAAAACATCTAAGTAGATATTATGGTTCTCCAGGATTAGGCATAAAGAAAAAGAGCCTAAGAAATAATAGAGACTTGAAAAAGCACAAAGAAAGCCTCAGGGAGCAGAGAAGCCTGGAGGCAGAGAGAGAGAGACACCCTGAATGCCAGCAGGAATTAGAAAATAATATAAGGAGAGAAACAACTGCCTAACCAGGAGCAATGTGGAAGGAAACCTGAACCATCCGCACGGCACCAAAGCAAAGGCAGTTGTTATTTTTGCTTGTTTATTTTGAAGACAGTTTTTTTTTTTTTTTTTTTTTTTTAAAGTATGAGTGAGAGTGGGAAGGGGTGAAGTAAATTACTAACTTTTGGGTTTTTTCTTACTCTTATTTATTTCTGTTTGAGAATTTGCTCCCCATTATAATTTTTCAGGAAAATAATGGCCACCCTCCAAAAAAAAACCCAAAAAAATAAACAAACAATTCCCAAACCTGAAGAATGTTTGCAATCGACATATGGACAAGACAATAGAAGAAACAGCACAGGAGGTTACAAAGCTGGAATTTCTCTCTTATTAAGCCATAACTTATAAGGTAAATGAAAATTGAGCTCACATTGCTCTTCCTCTATTAGTTATTTTCTGGAAAGCACTAGGGCAGGAAATTTTAGCAACCAGTTTTTTTTGCTATGTCAGAGAATATTCAAAAAAGTTTAATATTACTTGCTTTACTTCTCTGTTGAACAATAACCAAGGATATTTACATCCTTCCAAATAATTACCAAATATCTCACAGAACATCTGGAATTCTGAAAAACATGACAAAATGAACGATAAACACAGAAAACTTCCCTAAAATGAATTAAGCCCCTCCACTCCTGTCACTACTATTTACAAAATCTGACTTTCCACCAGACATAGCATTTCTTTTCATTTTGTTTTCCTTAAAAGAAGAATTTTAGAATACCTTTAGCAAGTGTGTTTTCCATGTTTTGAAACAGAATTCCAAATAAATTTCTCATGAACTAGAACCTTTATCAGGCACTTGTAAACACTCCATGTGTTGACTGATCTAGTAATTCACCCATGACTGATGGGCCGTTCTCTACAGTTCATTTGTAGCTTTTCTATAGTTAAATTAATACTAACTACAAACTTAGCAGTTACTTGTAATGCACATTATCTTTTCTCTACTATGCCCTCAATACCTTTGAAAATCTCACACACAGGATAGAATTATATAAGAGGTTCAGGACTGTAACTCCAGAAAGTATGCATTCAATTGTCTGAATTATGCCCTAATTCTCTTTCTTTCCTAATGCTCTATAAATACTACATCCCTGTGAAACCAATCATTTTTTAAAATACAATTGAAAAGACATGTGAGGAATGTTTTGTATTTGTGTACTTAAATAAAATATTTCTCCTTAGCATCCTGCATTCTTTCATCAAGAAAAGTATTTAGTCAAAATAAAATTTTACATCACTAACTCCCTCAGCAAATAAACTACTTTTAGATCCCCAAAGTGACTTTTACTACCTATTTTTAAAAATACTCTTTGACATGATAAAAACTGTATCTCAAAGGAGCAAGGGCAAATTAGCCTTTGATTAGAAAGCAAATAAATCATCATTCTTTCTTTAAATCATCTTCCGTAAGTAAAAATTGATGTATACATTAAGATTTTTAATGTATTTTTCTTGAAAATAATAACAATAATGTGAAACATATATTTTATAGTTATGTTTATCCATTGAATCCACTGTGTCCCAAACACTGTATGAGGCATGGAGTCTCAAGAAATGAATAAGATCCAGTTCTAGGCATTGGTGAGTTTCCAGTATCACAGGAGAGAGAAAGAAAATCAACCATCACCATATGGTTTGATTAATTCTATGCTAGGGGAACATGTGGGACATCATAGAAGTGGGGCACTCAGTTCAGCTTCAGTAAGAACTGGGGGTGATTCAGACCAGTTATACGGTCAACAATTACTCAGCGCTTACTGAAATATTTTCCTGGAAACAGGCAAATGTTCTTTAAGCAGAGCCCAGCAGACTTTTATTTAGTTATCTACATAAAAGGTAACTATATTGATAATGAGGGAGTACAGAGATTGGGAGAAAATTATATGCAAAGGCATGGAGGAGAGAATATGCCATGTTTAGGAGACTCTAAAAATATTATCATGGCTGGATAATAAAGTGGTATATACAAGAAGGTCACTGTATGCATGTTCTTTGATGTCATCCTAAGGATTCTGAAGTTCATCCTGAAGGAGAAGGTCCAGATAAGCCACTTATCAATTTATTGCTGTTCAGCTCCAAATCCACCCTTCTTTTCCCTGCTTGTGATATTGGAGCATTTTTCTTATGCCTTATTACTAGAGGATGCTAGAGGGTGATAAAGGGACCCTGTTCCCACATTCTGGTGTACATTTTTATGGCAGGATTCTGAGTACTTCCGAGAATGGCTGTCTATAGAGTCCAGCCAGAACATCTCAGCAAACTTCTCTGTCATGCAGTGGCCCAAGTTCACACCCTTCTCAATGAAGACTGAATATCAGTCATGGTAGGGGCACAGGACCTCTTCCAGATTTGTTCTTATTCTACTTGAATCTTCTTAGTAGCGGTTACTCCCTGTCCTCTCTAGATCTCCTAGTCCAATAACTCTAATCCTCTATTATGGTTAATAAGTCTTAATATTGGACTATTTCTGTTCAAATTACTGTATTTATGTTTCCTAATTAGTTCCTGAATTGACTCAGAATTGGTGCTGAGAGAGGTCCCAGGAGATAGATCTGCAAAGATATGATCTGGGAATTGGTTTGGTTTTGCCTCTGGTCTTGAGCTGAGTGCTGAGCTCCTCAACAATGGGAAGTGGATGTTACTAATCTACAGCATGCAGTGGCATCACAAGTACTCAAGTTGTCACCTGTGGTTGCTTGTGATGAGGTGCCAACTGAAGCATGTGCATTGGGAGTCCAAATAACTGCAGCACTTGACCCTATGACAGTAATCCAAGGATTACTGAAGAATTAGGGTGTGTGATGAATTCTCCTGAGTGCACTAGAGTGCTTAGAGAAAGACAATGACAAGCTCAGGTCCTTTAACTGTCAGTCAAGGTTTAAGAACCAGAATCCCTTCTTAATTATAGGTATTAGATGCTATCACTGAAAATCAAAGGTAACATTTATTTGTGTATGGTTTTATTAATATTATTTACAACAACAGTTGAATTCACAATATCACAAATTTCTTTTGTGAATGTTAGGATATTGGTTGGGAAAGCATGAGACTTTAAAAGTCTGACTTGTGATATATGGTTGGACTCAAATGAAACTGACATTCTCTAATTCCAAATCGCTTTGAATCTTCTTTGCCGGTGAAAGTAATTGCCCTACATCGTCAGAGGAGACTAGCTTTTCTGTGCTTAAAAGCCCTGTGATCATCCCACTTGGATCAGATATATTAAAAGGGGATACTCATTCTCCTAAATACCCTCCACCTTGCAAATTTCTCATGCTGCCACTGGACCCACAAGTAGGTTGAAATCTCAGCATGCTCAAGGTGGGAGAGGTACATGCCATGATTGAGGATAAAATAGCTTACAAACAAAATATGTTACTAGACTTTGCTTACATATATTGGCAGAAACCTGAAAAGTATGGGAGTAGATTCTAAGCGTGTTAGAAAAGACCAAGGAGAGTGAAAGGTAACACTAGATCTGACTGAATTAATTGATATATCTGTACTTACTAGAGACTATGGATTTAATGTGTTAGCTCTCAAGCTGAAGATGGCTCCAACAGCTTAATTGGCTGGTTAGCTAAAATTTGGACTCAATGATGACCAGCTGCTAATGAGCTCAGACTGCTCTGGTGTAAAGTATAGGAAGGAATCTTAAGTCTTGAAGATACATGTGCAACCTGCACACCCATCAGCAGCTACATTCCACAAGAAGACCTGGGAAATATTTCTTCATTGAGGCATTGAGAAATACATTAGAAAAGAGAGAATCTGCATGTAAAACTCTATGGATGTCCTTTTTTAAAGAATAAGTATGACCCTAGGGGTGGGACTCTGATTAATCCCTCAAGTTTGAGGGAAGATATTGGTGTAAGAATCTAGGATAGAATGTAAGTGGTAAGAATAGAAAGACATCAAATAGTAAGTTAGGCTTGTAATGCAAGTGAAAAATTTACAAAAGCTTAAACTAAGGTAGGAAAAGTGAGGATGGAAAGAAAGAAATTGATGCAGAAAGTAATTGGTCAGTAGACTACATACTACTTAGACTTCCATCTAGCATGGGAATGAGAAAGAATGAGTCCAGTCTACTTCCACTTTTCTCATTGTCATTAGATGATGATAGGAATCATGTTATGATTCAGAATAATTTGAAATAAAAGAAGCAGAGTGTTTTAGAAGAAAAGTTGTTTTGGGATATTTTGAGCTTACAAATTTAGGTAAAGTTGGGCAATTGTATATGCAGATCTGGACATGAGAGAAATCTGAGCTCAAAAAAGAGTTGTAAGCATAACTACTGTGTAAGTCAAAGCCTTAAATAGATGTGAGATCATTTGGATAGATTGTGTAGAAAGAAGAGAAGAGAGGGCAGAGAAGAAACCCCAAGGAAACTTGTATTTAGCAGGTGGATAGAGAACAAGAAAACCAAGAAATATGGAGAAGGGGCAACCAGAAATGCAACTGAAGAAACATGAGAGAGCTCAACATGGGGTCACCAACAGTGAAAGCACCACACAGATGCCTTGAAAGAATATTGATGACCTTAGCAGGTCACAGAGGACAGGGGACTAAAGACAGATTTTAGTGGGTGAGAAGTGACCAAAAGGTGAAGAAGTAGAAATGATGTGGTAGACACCGTGCCCACACTAAAACTATTCTCAACCTTCTTCTCCTTTACCCATCTCCACACTATAAGCTATAACGCCAAATATCTACTCTCAGAATCTCCTTTGCAAATAGGGATCATTGCTTATAGGCAATAAACTCTAAAGAGAAATCTGCTGTGAGTCTTTAGGGATATTTATTTTTTCTCTTAAAGATAGTCACTGAGGAGGAAAGGGGACAAGGTATGGAGGGTGAAGAGCACTGGCTATATTCCTACTTATGTATTTGAATTCAGCTGTGATGTTGATGCTGTGGCAGCCATGTTAGCATTATGAGGTAACAAATTTGCATATTAAACGAATTATGTTAAGGATGGCAAAATTGTAAGATGGAAAAAGAGTGTCAATCCTTAAGGACACAAGAGGCCAATACAAGCAAAAATTTAACTCCAGATTTTTTAGTTTGTGAAAAGAATAAATCCTTATTTGTTTGGCCTTTGCTGTTCAGGTTTTTGACAATTTGCAGTACAAAGCATTCCTAGAGACTCTCTTAAAAATCTTTTTTTGTGAGAGTAAACAGGACAGTAACTGGGACATAGGACTTGAAATTTATGGGAAGGTGTTTTGCCTTTTTTGTTTGAAGATTTGGGTATTTGTTTACATTTTATTTTTTGTTTTAGGAAGAAATGTATCTAGGCTAACTTGTAAGCTGAAGAGAAGAAATCAACAGAGAGGAAGAAAATGAATGTATAGGAAAGCAAGATAATGCATGATGGAGAAAAGTCTCAGATAAGACTGAGTGATGGACAGTAAAGGTAAAGAGATTAGCCTTATATAGATGGAGAGAAACATCTCTTCCTCTAGGGTACAGAGATAAATTTGGGCAAAGAGTTGGAAAGAAAGGCAAAGGGAAGCTGAGAGAATTGTCATTTTATTACCCTGTAATAGTTCCCAGATCAGCCAACCTTGCCATTCAGTTCTACTCACCCTGCCTAGAAAGTCTTTTCCACTCTGCCCAGGATCCAAACCAGTTCCAAAAAATCAAATCTCAGTTAGACTAGGGATGGATTAATTTCTCACACCTCCCTCCTCCCCACATGCTACTTTGCAGTTTAGTACAGGATTTAGTACAAAAGAATAAATCTACTAGTAGAAATGAAGGCAGGCATTGGGAAAAGTAATTTCAAGGACCTTCAATCCAGGCCTATAATAGGCAGTGACCTACTTACCCTGCAGGTAAGACGGGTCCTGCCAAAAGACTCAGCATGTGCTTCTGTACTGTCCAGGAATTTAGAAAGGTGATGTGAGATCCCTGGGCAAAAGATGCAGTGTCAGAACAAGTTTGACTTTCATTATTTGTATCTCTGGGTTATCTTTGGCTGCAGTGATTTAGTATTCTAAAATGAAACCTCAGTAGGACTATGTAAAAATAAAACAAAATAAAAAAAAAAACCTGACTTTTTGTCTACAATGAATGTGGGAGCAAAAAGTCAGCTACTGCTGAACTTTGCTGCTCACCTCAATTGAGTCACTAAGTTTGCACACTACTTATTGACCTTGAGGTTTAGCAATTGCAAAGGCTGATTTGATCAAAGATGGAACAAACTGTCTTATATTCTGACCTCTAGTAGTCACTTTGTCTCTTTCTAGATTTTTAGCATCATAGCAAATGACCCAGTCTTTCACATAGCTGGTAAGTTCTCCATTGTAATTCTCAGGAGCAGGTTTAAAAACAATGCAAAGCTTCAAGCCTCTCCTCTTGGCTGGTAAAGAACTTTCAGGGAACCAGAATCCCTGCTACCATTCACCCTCCTATCCCTGGAATTGGCTTCAAAGGACTCTGTAGCCTCACATTAAACAGGTCTTAATACACAGCTCTTGCAAGAGGGTTCACATGATCTTATGAATTATTATTCATGGATGGGCTGTTTCTAAGCCAATTCAAGGGCATACTGTACTTTACAAAGCCAAAGCTCACACCCTAAGCGTCTACCCATTCCATTCAATTCTAAGCATTATTCAGTGCTTATAAAGAGAAAAAAAAGTAGTGATGACTCTTTATACCCTTATTATAGACTCCAAGGAATAAGTGGGTGTTTAGCCCCATTTTAAGAAGGCAAAGAGAAAGCTGTTAAGTGCCAATTAGTAAGTTAACTTTCTCAGATATAGTGCCAGAGCCATCACAACCTCCCCTGTGCAAAAAGGAGAAAGTCAGAAAGCCGAGCATGTGATATGAGAAAGTTTTACTGAAAGGGGATTTGGATATTTCTAAGGACTGACAATGTTGAATTCTGTCTGAGCCCTGTGCCCTTGGAAAATAGTTACGGTCAAGAAGTGCTCCCACGCTTTTGTGTTCTAGGAAATGGCTTCCTCTAAAGAAACACCCTTTCCAGGATGACTTGGAGAAGACTCTCACAGATGACCACCTTGTTTACCAATGACAAGGATAGACACAGACCCTCCAAATTCCCATTCTTATTACCGGAACTGTTTGTCCTCACTGGCCAATCTGGACAAAATACCCAGTAGCCTAATTCATTCCAACTTCCAGGCTTCTCTCCTCCCCTCAGGACCCTGAACTTTGAGTGACCTTCAGCCTGTGCCTGCATGGGAATGTGGAACAGTGCCTCCTCAAAGACTCCCTCCTGAAAATTAACTCACTCTAAATGCATTCTCTCATCAACTGTACAGTCACACTACCCACTTGTCCCACGTCCCCCCGTCATAGTTCTTCCTAGCCTTGTTTATTCCTCCCTATAAAAAGTCCGTGAACACATGACCTTCGAGATGCTTAGAGACCTTCTTTGATTGAGCATTTTCCCTATTGCTTAAGCCCCTCCTGCTGTTGCAAAGGTCCTTCTCCCGCATTGCAATAATTGTTTCAAATAGTCTCTTCTTACCTACGTCTAGATTTGTCTTTATTTGGCAAGACTTATAAAGTTTAGTTGGCTTCATGTCTTTCTTCATAGAGAGCAGGTTAATCTGCAACCATGTTGCTAAACTAAAATCAAGGCCCAGAAAGGTGAATAATCTGAGGGAGCATACTCTACCTCAAAACTCAAAGAACTTTGCTGTCTGATATAATTTGTGACTAACTTTGTACTGAAAAAGATAGTACGATATAACCTGTGCATGTTGTGAAGCTGTCACATAATACAAAGCAGGGGAGTGAGGAGACAGTGTGATAAAGTGTGTCACTTAGCAGGGCAGCATGATATAGAGAGAACCATCCGTGGCCTGCAGTTCAGGCACCCCACGTTCCTGTCCCACCTCTACGAAATGACCTTTGGAAGATGACTTATTCTCTTTGGGGCCTCTGTAATTTTATCTGGAAAATGAGGGGATTGAACTTCATGATCTCTAACCTCCCTTCCAGCTCTAGAAGTCTATGATTCTAAAACAATTTAGAGTAAATCATAAAGATAAACCTTCAGGCAGTCAGATCAGCAAAGGTGACTGCAAAGAGGGCTACATGGTGTTATGGCCAGGGCCGTAATGAGATTTGTAATTAAATATAACAACATGGGGTCATAATCAGATCTCATGCTTCAGAAACCACATTAATCATGATAGGGATCAGGCAGGTCACTCTCCCCGGAACGCAATGGGGACCTTGAAAAGGAAGTGAAATGTCCCTTTTCCTCTCTAGCACCAAGCACTATGCTTTAGAGGGAGAAAGCCCAGGCCGGGCCAGGGGACTCAAGCTTTAATTCTGCACTGCACTTTAGTTTCCACCTCAGTAAATGAGAAATTTAGATCTATGCTCTCCAACTTTCCAAAAGTATCTCTAAAACATAGAGGAAGCTATTGCCCCAAAGCCTGCCAAAACATGTCAAGTTTTTATTTTCTTAAAAAATGAGTTAAGTATTTACTCCTACTCCATATTCTATTTGAGTCTGTCTCAAACTTAAAATATTTAAAATAATTTATCACACTATAAAACTAATAACCCATAAAGACTCTAAACTCTGGTTTGCAACTTCAAGACACCAAAGTGAGATCGGTGGTAGGTATCTGCAAAGAGCAGATGTAGGTGTACCCCAGCTAGACCCTTCTAGAATTGATAGTCTATGATTCTTAGAAATAGTCTTACTTTTGTACTGATCTATCTTTTATTAGATCATAAACTCTGGTATGGGGGGGGCGGTCAGTGAGATGGCATTGGGAAAATAGCTATTGGTTAGGATGATAAAAAGGGAGCAACCCTGGAAGAGTGAATGCCAGAAAGAAGGCCTTTATAATGAAAATGTTGATTCCTAGGAGAAGGGAAAAAGAAGGAAAAGCAGACATAGTGAAGCTTCAGACTCCTTGGGGCTCAGATCAAACGCAGCAGATCCGCCAAGCCTGAGGCCAGCCCTGAAGGACAGAGACAATAAGATGGCACAGCCTAATAAATGTCACAAACCCCGCTCTGTCTGATTCAAAACTAGCATTTTACACAATGCAGTTCCATCTATATTTAAAATGATGTGATTTAGACACATTTAATTCACACATTCCCCTACTCATACCATTAATAAGGCCACTTTGAGGGCTCACAACGAGCTACAGCTAAGATCTAGCCCTGCAACTACCTAGGTCTGTACCCATGGATTGAAAGACCCTGTTACGAAAGTGAAGTGGTTGATAATTGAGCTGCCCTTCCATGGGTCATCTCAGTGTACCCTATGATTTTCTGAACCAGTTCTCCCTGCCTTCAAGATTATTACATCATCTACCCCTCCGAATTAAAACTTACTGAGGACCCACCTTAAGATAGGGAAATGAAGTTGAACAAGGCACGGTTCCTGTCCTCTAGTAAAATACAGAAAGTTGAACAGCTGATTACAAGCAGTTCAATTTAATAGAGGTATAAACTCCTTCTACTCTTGCCTTAACTCTGGAGCAGAATTAGCAAAAACAAGATCCTTCTGGATGCTTGCTTCTGTGAGAAGGTGGATGCTAGTTTAGATTCAACCTGAAGCTCCTGGGGTGACCCTGGTACCTTATAACTGTGGAATCTACTTCAAACTGCCACAAACTAGACATCATAGAGATACTTGGGAGCATTGCAGTCTACCAATAATTTGATATTCATTGGTTGAAATATTTTAAATAATCCTGGTACTACTTGAATGTGTACAGTATTGTTCAGGAATTGGTTCAGTATAAAAATTGATATAATGTCACCTCTGTCTCCCAGATTTTAAGGTCAGGATTCAGCAAATTCAACCTTCCAGAAGAGCCTTTAAGTTTGAAGAGAAAATGCTACCAAATCCAGTGAAAACCGCTATTGCAAAGATTACAGTCTCCTGAGATACAGATGCATTGATATAACTTTACATACTGTATTGGATAATCTTGGTATTTTCCTAGGTGGAGCAGACAGAATAATGGTCCCCCAAAGATACCGATATCTTAATCTTTGTAACTTGTGAATATACTATGATACTTGGCAAAGGGGAATGGAGATGACAGAGGCAATTAAAGTTGCTAATCAGCTAACCTTGAGATAGAGTGGTTATCCTAGATTATCTACTGAGACCATCATAATTACAATGTATAAGTGGAAGAGGGAGGCAGAAAAAGGAGAACTAAAGAAATAGAAGCATGAAAAGCCAATATTGCTGGCTTTGAAAGTGGAAATGGAAGATAAAGAATCAAGTAATGGGGGTGGCTCCCAGAAGCCGAGGAGTAGATTCTTCCCCAGTGCCTCCAGAAAAGAATACAACCCCCACACAATTTGACTTTAGCTCAGGAGACCCATTCAAACTTCTTAGCTCCAGAACTGTGAGTTAGTAAATTTGTGTTATTTAAAGCCATTAAGTGTGTGGTACCTTGTTACAGTAGCCACACAAAACGAATATACTAGTTACATGGAATAGAGAGAAAAGCAATTGAAGCAGTCAACAACAGCGCAGGTAGAGAATAGGGAGTCATAGAAACCAGAAGCAGACCCACAGATGGCTGAAAAGATTGCCTAAAGAGAGAAGGGATTAAAACCACCAATTAGGAGAAAATCATACTGTGGGGAGACCACAAACCACAATTGCCCTGAGAGAGAAGAATGTGGAACCACAAAGTAGTCAACCACAGAGCAATGGGAGTTCGTTAAAAACTAAACCAGTCCTGGCCTACAACAGCTGCCTCCGAAGGCAAAATTTAATTCTGAGGTTGACTGTCTTATGTTCCTAAAACTGACCAAGTCAGCGTGAAAATGTTAAACTGCATTCTCTATGTTCTTAGAAGGAAGGAAACTGTAGACTATTTAGAGTTATTTTCTCTTAGTTGCCAGAACCAGCAGTGTTTCTATGTCTTATGTATGCTAGCCTGACTATGATTCTCAACATTTTATCTGACCATAAGCCATTTGCATGCATAAAAACCAAACATTAACAATAAGTTATTCTTAGTGTGGGGACCCACTAGAAAAAAAAAAGTAAATTCAAATGTCTGTGAAGGCAAGGGCACGTATAGCTTGAAAAATATCCTTTGGTTTCCATGACATCACTTTTTCTTAGTCATCTCTTTCCCACACTGACCATGTCTCATTTTTCTTCCCCAATTTCCTTTACTCACTACATTTAGGTTCTCCCAAGTTTCCTATCTCCAGATTTTTTCTTCCTTCTTCTCTCTATATGCTATGTAAAATCTACCAAGCTGGTGGCTTGGTAGCCACCTGTACATGACGACTACCTGTACTTCACTACCCTGTACATGATGACGTCCCCAAGCCTTCTCCCTAACTCAGAATTTTCTTCTGAGTCGCTGATCTGCATTTCAAGCATTTGAATGCCCAGTAGCATGAAAAACTAAAAATGTGCCTAAATAAAGCTTATAATTTCTACCCTCATTTCCCTTAAAATTCTATCTAGTCCTTTATTCTTTACTTAATTTAATTGGAACACCAGCCATTCATTTGCTCAATTCTAAAAGCTGGACAGTACTTCTCTTTGAGCTGCACAGTCCTGGCATTGAAACTACTGGTAGCAGAGCCCTTTTCTTAGGACTTACATGCACTTTATGATGGCACTGTTGTGACTATTATCACTGTTTAACAAACATTTTAAAACCAAGTGACAAAAAGCAACATTGCAATATGGCCATCTATTCTTTGGATTGGGAATCTGGAAGGAGGACAGTAAAGATGGTTTGTCTGTCCTTCATGGTATGTATGGCTTCAGGAAGAGTCATAGGCTGAGGATAACTTAATAGCCCGGTGGTGGCACCATCATGAGGCATCTTCATTCACACTGTAGCTATCTTTGGAAAGCATAATCTGCAACAAATATCACACTTTTATGAATCTTTACATACCTGTGGCATTTGTCACATTGAAATTGTTATAGAAATTTACACTCATCACAAATTTTAAATTATGGCTATTGGAGCCATTGCCAGGTCTTGTCAATTGATGCATTCATTTAAAAAATACATATATATTATACAGTTTGAAAAATATTTTGATAAATATTTTTTACTTTTTTTTTTTTTTTTTTTTGAGACAGAATCTCACTCTGTTGTCCAGGCTGGAGTGCAGTGGCGTGGTCTCAGCTCACTGCAAACTCCACCTGGCGGAGTCAAATGATTCTCCTGCCTCAGTCTCCCAAGTTGCTGAGATTACAGGCACCCACCACCAGGCCCGGCTAATTTTGGTATTTTTAGTAGAGACAGAGTTTCGCCATATTGTCTAGGCTGGTCTTAAACTCCTGACCTCAAGTGATCCACCAGCCTCGGCCTCCCAAAGTGCTTGGATTACAGGTATGAGCCACCATTCCTGGTTGGTAAATGTATTTTTGATGTGTTCATTGTAATCTTATGTAGGTTTTTTTTCTTTGTACTTAAAAACATTGTTTTTAGAAAGATTCCTCAGACAGCCAATGGGATTTAGGCACAATAAAATGTTAATTCTCAGTGTTACTTGAATGAGTGAATAAATGAATAGCAGAAATAAAATATTGCCATTTAAGTGGTAATTTCTAGTCAGGTAAATTTTTAAAACACAGATCACTGCACTTCCCAAGAATGCTGAATAAAATGGTGATACTCTTTTGGGCTAAAAATGCATTTTATTTTGTCTGTTTGGGTTCATATTTCATTAGTGTTTAGGAAATCAGTAAGTATAATTAGGTAATAATTAAGCAATAATTAAAACAATATATTATGGTTTCTGTATTATAACACTCTGAGCAGGTCTGATTCCATGCATCAAAGCAAAATAAACAAACAAATGAACCTAGAGAATGTTCCTTTAGTCCTGCCTTTCCCACATGAGTTCCATAAAATGCTGGTTCTCTTATATATGAAAATAAAAGGAAAGAAGGAAGGAACGGAAGGAGAGAGGAAAGAAAAGAAAAGAAAAATGTTGGGGTGTTTGCTGGTCAAATTAGATGGAGAAATACATGATTCAACCAAGCATAAAATATTTCTTTGTAATTGGACATACATGTTGATGGTGGGTGTCTGAGAAGAGAGAAGACAGAGCACAGTGTTTTCCAAGCCTTCCTTCTCCTGAGCATCACGTTTTATGGAAAGACTGGTCCAGTCCAGTTTCCTCATGATGTGCCTACAGAAACCAAGGTCCAGAAAGGCAAATGACATGCCCAAGGACAATCAGCTGTGAGGAGCAGGGCCAAAACTGGAATCTGTCTCCTGGTTTCCAGTCAAAAGCTGTTTCCACTTTCCCACCATGCCAAATAATTAACAGTGCAGGTGCCTCCTTGCATAGAACAGAGTAATAGCGATAAATCAACATGTCAGTTGCAGACTGATTATTGGAATAAGTAATCTGAACGGGCAAGAATGATGAGACAGAAGTAATCCTTCATAGTTTTTCTGTTCAAGTAAGAGCTGCTGGCTGACATATTTTAGGTATGTAGCCTCTCTTTGAACAACATCTTCTTTTTACCTTCCTCTATTCCTGAGATCCCTATAGGATTTGTGGTGGGATGAGATTTGGGGGCTTCAAGCATGTCACTTGGCAAGATGCAGAGCAGACAGCCAGTTATATGGCTGCACAGAAAGCGAGCAGTGGTAATGAGTTTCTCCTCTGCCTTCTGAGAAGTCAAAAATGAGAATACGACCTGAACAGCTGACTTGGAGTACCATCCTGCAAGATTCATTACCTTTAGGTGTGAAGTGTTGCTTTGTTTTATTTTTCATTCACATCTACAGATTGCAAAGATTTTCTTCTCCTTTCTCCTCTTGAAATAATCACTTCTGTCTGGGTGTGGTGGTTCACACCTATAATCCCAGCACTTTGGGAGGCTGGGGTGGGCGGATCAGTTGAGGTCAGGAGGGAGACCAGGCTGGACAACATCGTGAAACCCCATATCTACTAAAAATAATACAAAAATTAGCCATGTGTAGTGGCAGGTGCCTGTAATCCCAGCTACTCAGGAGACTGAGGCAGGAGAATCGCTTGAACCCAGGAGGTAGAGGTTTCAGTGAGTCAAGATCACACCACTGCACTCCAGCCTGGGTGACAGAGCAAGACTGCCTCAAGGAAAAGAAAAAAAAAAGAGAGAAAAGAAAAAGAAATACCAATTTTAACAAAATAAAGCACAGAAGAAACCTATGGGATTGTTAATTTGACTTGTGAACAGTCTGTATATTTTAACAATTGCACATCCTGACATCCCGAGGGCAGCCTCCTTCCCTTCTTTTTTTTTTTTTTATTTTTATTTATTTTATTTTTTTATTTTTTGAGACAGAGTTTTACTCAGTCACCCAGACCGGAGTGCAGTCTTCGCTCAATGCAACCTCCGCCTGCTGGATTCAAGCGATTCTCCCGCCTCAGCCTACCAGGGTAGCTGAGGTTACAGGCACCCTCCATCATGCCCAACTAATTTTTCTTTTTTTTTTTTTTTTGAGATGGTGTCTCACTCTGTCACCCAGGCTGGAGTGCACTGGCACAATCTCGGCTCACTGCAAGCTCCACCTCCTGGGTTCACGCCATTCTCCTGCCTCAGGCTCCCAAGTAGCTAGGATTACAGGCGCCCGCCACTACGCCTGGCTAATTTTTTGTAATTTTAGTCGAGAAGGGGTTTCACCATGTTGGCCAGTCTGATCTTGAACTCCTGACAGGTGATCCACCCGCCTTGGCCTCCCAAAGTGCTGGGATTACAGGCATGAGCCACCCTGCTGGGCCCCTTTTCTTCTATACCCCCTGAATCTAACTTATGCATAGCTAGTAAGGGCTTAAGAACTGAGAACTAGCTAAAGAAAATGAGGCTTCTAGGTAAGGTACAAAAGAGGATCAAAGATTCAGAGGCCATGAGAGAAGAAGAGAAACAGGTGGTCCAACAGAGAGTCTCCACAGCCCTGAGACAGTGGAGGCAGCCAAGAGTAAGGGAAATAGGGTGGAGGGTCAAGGGAGGGAGCTGAAGAAAGGTGGCATGCAAAGACTGTTTGAGGCCTACGTGTACACACTTGAATGACGAACAAAATAGGCCATTTGGGTTACGAATTGCATCGCCCCTTCCTTCCAATTATGAAGCACAGTGTTAGAATGACGGTATCTTGTCAAGGAAATGGTATGACAGTTTTCAGATACTGCAGTAATCTCATTCAGTCTGTTCCATTCTTTGCTTCTACTGCAGCCACTTTTCTTCAAAATTTAATAGTAAAGGAGTATGTGATTGGACTGCAAGGTAATTGTAAAGGGACTCTTAGAAATTCTCCTCAGAGATAATACAGAATAGTCGACCATGTCCCAACAGAAATACCAATTTTGAAAAACATGTGTGGAGAGGAGGATAGTGAGACAATTTGAAAAATAAGCTAAATTAACTGACAAGTTTCCTGCCCCCAAAGAAAAGGAAGAAAAAAAAATACACACACACACACACACACACACACACACACACACACACTCCCCATCTAAAAAGAACATAATCCCTAAATGTGAAAGCCATCCAGCCCACACTGGCGGGGTGAAGGGGAAACATATTAGCAAAAAGGATAAAGAAAACGATTCTGAAGTGCTGACTGTTCCATAGAGTAAGTGAAAGCAGAAAGCAATTCAGGTATAATTTTCTTGAACCGGAAACAACAGCCAAATTTTTATTCAGAGATAATCCGGTCTCTACGAATTCCTTCTTTCACAAAATCTCCTTTTCCCCACCTTTTAAACTGGGTGACTGGGAACTATCCTTCTGGAGAAACTCAGCAAGATTTCTCGTTTTGCCTTTTTACAAAGGAAGTCAGCTAGCTCAGAAACCGCCCCGTCACTGACGGGGAGGCAAAGGACTCCCGGCGGCCAGGCCCTGCAGCTGCATTGGTGGGTCTCCATTTAGTTTGTCCTTCAAAGTCCGGAGAATGATTATTCCATAATTCTCTCACCTGATTAATTCTTAACTATGAACATAATTACACTCTCCAGAAAGTAAATCAGTCTTATAAATCAGTCGTCGCTGACAGTTCAGTATGCGCAGCGCGAACGCCCGGGGTTGGGGAGCTGAGCTGAAGGTGGGTGTTCGCCAAGTCGCCGGTCCCCTGAGCCCCCGCCCGCGGGTCCCTTCTCCGACCCGAGACCCCCGCCCGCCGCAGCCCGACTCTGGGATGTTCGGGAGGCGGGCCTGAGGTTTGCCTAGGACTCGAGTTCTTTTCAAAGGAAGGCGAGAGGGAGATGGGGAGAAGGAGACTTGGCGATTTCTCTATTAAAGTCGCGCTGAACTCTAGCCTTCTGGCAAGCCGCGGCAAGCCGCCAATTTGAAGTGTGTGAGCTTTAATCTGCTCCTGGCCTGATGGGCTCCCGTGTCCACAGGGAGCTGGGAGGCATCCATTACGCCGGACCAAGGAGATGGAGCGTCTAGGAAATATGTTAATACCGGAGCCCTCCCCGCCGGCCCGCCCCTGCCCTTGCCAGTCTGACAGCCTCGGAGAAAGTGACATTTCGGGAGAGTGTCACTCCTAGCAGGGCTCCCAAAATTCACTCCTATTCATTGCATTAAACGTATGTTTTAAGACTTCAGTGATCCATTCATTTGTTTAAAATGTGAGGTTCTTTTTGTTTTTTTGTATTGGTAAGTCCAGGATGGCTGGGTTTTGTGCACAGAAAAACCCACTTAACTTCGTAAACAATGGCTTCTAAATTAACACATGAAATATTAAAGTTGTACATTTTAAAATCTAGCTTTTCTTAAGCGTTTGATTTCTACATATAAATCTTCTATTCAAAGTATAGCACATTCAGCAACAATTTTTTAGGGAGGCTGGCTAGTATTTGGTCCTGTTTACAAACTTTTTTAAAACCTCTTCAAACATTTTAAACCGAATTTATCAATTGAGTATATCCTATTGCCTATTTAAGTTTCTCAACTATCTGATGGACAAACTTTCCTAGCTACTTTAGTATAATAGCTTTTACAAATTAATTACATAGCATGGTGAACCCCCAATTCTATTAAATGTCCAAACCGAAAGTACAGTTAGTAAGATGTGAACTAAAATGACAAGTATGAATCAATTACCCAATTAACATGTTTAACTGGAATGACAGATTTACCTGTTATTCTAATAGGTCCAATTCTCTTAAATACCATGATACTTAAAGTATGAAATATACTCATATTTCTTAATAATAAAATATCAATATTACATATTTGATTTCCTTAAATATTTCTACACTTATTTCTAAATCTTCCTCAAGCTAACAAAACATCTTTTTTGTTAAGAAAACTAAATATAGTTTGGTGATTTTCTTTCTAAAATGATGGCCTCAGCTTGCTGAGATTTCTTAAATAACAAAAGGATAACAGTCATACTTAATGGTCTGCAATCCTGATAGGAAATAAGGAGTGCTATTTATAGTAGCTATAGCAATAATTCCAAAATCTAAAGAAGACGGCACATAGCCCACGTCCTTTGGTCTTGAATCATAGCATTACCTAATTTTCAAATTAGTTTAGTTTGCATTTACATTCAAACTGACTATAATACTCAAGTGAATACTTTTATATATTTTACTTCTAAGTTATGTATGCCTTCCAGTTGTTTAAAAGTTTAGCCTAAAGCTACCTCCTTACATATTTTAAGTTTGGCCTAAAGGCTTCTCCATACATAGTGAACTGTAACCTAAGTGGAGATGTAAGCAGACTGATACCTACTCTTTTGTCAATCACTGAGTTTCATCCGGTCAAAGGTGGCTAACAGTTCAAGCCCATATTCAAATAAGGCAAATGTCTAGGTGTGCCAAATCTGTTTCTATATCTTACTGCCATTTTCTGTACCTAACTTTCCTTTTTACTGTTCAAAAATGTTTTTTCTACCACGTGGTAGCGCCAGAGTCTCTCTGAACCTATTCTGGTTCTGGAGCTGTCTGATACGGGAATTGTTCTCTGCTCCATTAAACTATTAAACTTAATTTGTCCAAGGTTTTTCTTTTAATGCAGTCTAAACCTATAGTTTTTAAAAGACATTTTAAAAAGGCTTTTAAAAAAAATTATAAAGAACTTCAAACATACACAAAATAAACAACATATTATAATGAAACCCTGATTTCTCCATGTGTCAATCACTGAGTTCCAACAACCATGGTGAATCCTGCCCCATTCATACATTTATCCACTTCCCCCTGCTGCTTTATTAGGAAGCAAATCTTAAGTACCTTATCCTTTTATCTGCAAATGAACAATGAGGATTGCTTTTTAACACAATCAGTTACCATCACCACACCTAAGAAAACTGACAAATTTAATATTATAAGATATCCAGTGTTGAAATTTCTCATTATTTCATAAATGTGAGAAAATTTGTTGTACAGTTTATTTGAATCAAGATCTGGACAAAAAAATCCACACCTTGAAATGGTTGATGTTTTTTAAAATCTCTTTTAATCTGTAAGAACCTCGTCCAACCACTTTTTCTTGAATGTGTTTATTGAAGAAATTAATGGTTTGTTCTGTAGTTTCTCTCATTCTGGATTTTGCTGATTGAATCACATTGGGGTAGATTTACATATTCTTCATTCTCTATCTTCTACAAATTACAGTTTTCATAAGACTACTTTATAAATATTGTATATATCCAAATAGAAGTGCATAATGCCTACCTCTTTGTTCCTCTCTCTGTTCCCCTCTCTCTCTCTCAATTTCTATGTTACTAGAAACCATGAATGACCAGTGCCTAGATCCATTAATTCTTCCGTGAAAAAAAATTACTCCTCATCCACTATTTGGTTACCTAGTGGTATAGTTTGCATAAGAAAACAAGATAAGCCTTTAAATTGTTACTTTATTTACCAATTTTCAAACTATTGACTCAGTATAGTAACATCCTCCAATGATGATCAATTAATTTTGTGTTTGTTTTTTCAATATGAATAAATGAATTTAAAAATAAAAGACCTGCACGCTGGACCGGACACACAGGACATGCTTCCGGCAGAGCTGGCTGTGATGCATGCTCTGTTCCATTCAGCATGTGTGTGTGTGCAGGACCTGGCTTGCTTCGTGCTGAGATGGCTGAGCAGTCAGACAAGGGCATAAAATACTGCACCCTGGGAGAGATTAAGAAGCACAATCACAGCAAAAGCACCAGGGTTATCTTGCACCACAAGATATGTGATATGACCAGATTTCTTCATGAGCATTTCTGTGGGGAAGAAGTCTTCAGGGAACAAGCTGTAGGTGATGCTCCTGAAAACTCAGGATATCATGCACTCTACAGATGCTAGAGAGTTGTGTAAGGCATATATCACTGAGGGGCTTTATCCAGATGACAGATCAATCACAAGTCTTTCAGAAATTCTTTTTACTACTGTTGACTCTCACGCTAGTTAGTGGACCAATTGGGTGATCCTGGCCATCTCAGCACTCACCGTAGCCCTGAGATATCACCTCTACATGGCCATATCTCAGAAGCCCATGAAAGAAAAGACTGCTTTGGACAAAGGAGAAAAAAAGCCAATGTTAACTACTTCGACTGAGAGAAAACTTTACCTGAAATAACAATTTTAATATGTCTGTTTCCCTTTCCTCTTACATTAAAAACAAAAGAAAAAGAACTGTTTTATTCTTTCCACTCTTGAATAAGTGTGCCTTCTTACTCATCAACTTTATTTTGATCTTTCTTCACTACGTAATTTACTTATCGTAAGTATGATCTTTAAAAAATATATCTGGCTTTAAAAATACACAAAATAAGTAAAAATGAAAGAGGTACATAGCCCTGCTTTCAGGTGGCTTGTTCTCCAGTGAAAAGTCATAACTTCAAGTTTGTGCAGCCCATCGTTCTATGCTTCCAAAGTCCTGATTTTAGGAGATGGTTAACAGGAAGACATTGAGGGAAATAACCTTTATGAAACTTTCATATCTTGTGCTGTAGAAAATTTTTAGAAATATATTTAAGATTGTTGTGTTTGGGTAAATAAATGACAATTTCATTGGTGATTGTTATGTGTCAGCATTGGCTCAAAGTATTTTAATTGTATTACACATATTAACTCATTTAGTTCTTATATTGCTGTATCATCCCCATTTTACGGATAAAGATACTGAGGCACAGTGTAGTTAAATAATATGACCACTTTCATCTACTGTATAAGTAGAGAAGTTGAGCTTAAGATTCAGAGACTGAGCCCATAACATGTTTTGCTATTGAAACTTACTTCGGTGTAGAAATTTCAAAAATGAAGTAATTCATCTACATTTTGAATAGCAAGGAACTTAAATCCCTGCACAGCTTTGAAAAAACAAATAAAGTAATTCACACAGACCAAGTACCAGAGCAATCAAAGAAATTATTTCTAGCAAAAGAGAAAATACGAGATTATTTAGACATAAAATATGGAACTTTGACTTTCGAAGGTACAGAACTAAAACATTAAGAACTTTCTGAACTCAAAGACATTTGGAAACCAGCAAGGTAGGGTGGAAAGTTCAGTCAGAATCAAACATACCTAGATACAAATCCAGCCTTAACCACTTACTAGCAATGCATCCTTGGCTCTTACTAACATCCCGAAACCTGTTTTCTTTCCCTGTAAAATGAGAAACACAATAATCTTAAATCTTAATATCAATCTCTTCAGTTATTTAGTAAATTGCTAAATGGCTTCCTATAGGCATTCAGTGAATGGTCATTTCTGATTCTTTAACTTATTCAGTGTTTTAATATTTCATTTTACATATTTTTCAGTTAACCACTTTTTTTAAACTCTTCTGTGTAAAATTAAATGAACTTGAATGAGTCCCTGGATGTAAGCTTTGCTTCTTTTAACCAAAGAATAATTATTTTTATCATCTTAACCTGGGCTAATTCTTTCAATTTCTGCTGAATCTCCTAGGAAATAGGTAGGGGAAAAATACTAGGCAATATAACTTTCATTAGATGACAGTTTGGTGTGACTATAGGGAGTACTGAGCAAAGGGGGAAAACTAATTGTATAGAGAAGTCTAATTCAGAGAAAAGAGGCCTGTTTCGAGTCCCTTCATCAAAATTATGCAGTGATACAAGAAGAAACTTCCATGTTTCAAAGCAGAAAAAATGGAAATGTAAGTTTTGACACAGTCAATAACAGAGTTACCAAATTCACTGGCCAGTGGTACACATGTGCAATTTATATTTCTTAAATCACATACACATTGCTATCATTGGTGGACGTATCTGTCCCTCCAAAATTCCTGTGTTGGAACCTGATATCCAATGTGATAGTATGAAGAGATGGGGCCTTTGGGGAAGTGATAGAGTCATGATGGCTTCGTCCTCCTATATGGATTAGTGCTCTTATAACAGAGGTTGAAGAGCGCACTCCCCACCCTGCTCCTTTATCCACACCTTCCACCATATAAGGATGCAGCAAGAGGAGCCATCCAGAAGCAGAGAGCAGCCTTCACCAGACACTGAATCTACTGGCAACTTGATCTTGGACTTCCCAGCCTCCAGAACTGTGATAAATAAATTTATATTGCTAACAAATTATCTAGTCTTAGTGTTTTGTTTTAGCAGCATGAATGGGCTGAGGTACACTCAGATGCACACATACATGGCATACTCATTTGCAGTTCTCTATCCTCTAAGTAATGGCTAGTATTAGAATGTTGACCCTTTGCTCCCTGTGCTAGTCCTATGCACTTACCATGGGCCACTGGTAGCAATAACAGTCCTTAATGCATTTTCAAGCCAAACATGGCAAGTCCTTAACGCACTTTCAAGCCAAAAATCCAGAATATATGAACATTGGGCATGAAATAGTAGGATGAGACCAGGATGGACACTGTGCCTACTGAAGATAATAATAAGGATTTGCTCAAAACACTCAGGTGCTAGAAATGACACATCTTCTCTATTAAAAAAATAAATCAAACTTCGTGTGACTCTATGCTTCCTGTTGCTCAGCTACAAGATACTTAATTCCTGCCAGAAAGCTTGAAGAGAAGGTTTTTATTCTGAAGTCCAGGGTTTCTACTGAGATTCCAATTGTCCATGTCAATAATGACAATAGTCAATTTAGATGAAGGAGACTCTACTCCTTATTTGTCTAGTTTGGGCTGAGGAGATTTGTCATTATTCATTCATTTAATGGATATTTACAGAGCACATACGATGTGCTAGGCACCATCTTGGAGATGAGTATTTAATAAAACAGACAAAAATCTCTTCTCCCATAGAGATTGTCTTTATTCTCTATTTCCCTCTGTTCCCCCCACCCCAACCCTGCACCTCTAGAAATTAAGTAAAGAATAATCAATGCTAAGGGGAAGTAGTGAAGCAGGGAAGACACACAGAATCAGAGTGAGAGGTTGACATTTTAGAATGAGTGACCAAGGAAGGCCTCACATAGCAGGTAAATAAGACTGAAGGAAGTCAGGGAATTAGTCATGTGGCTCTAGGGGAAGAGCAGCCTGTACAGAAGAAGCATAGAGCTCGAAGGCTATGAAGAGGGAGCAAGCCTGACTGTCAAGTACTTGGGAGGCTGGTGTGGCTGAAGGGAGTGAAAGAGGGGAAAAGTGATAGGAGGTAAAATCAGATTTTAAAAGCACTGGATAAGAGAGTTATGCAGTCTCTAGGCAGGGACCCTTAAGGTTCTGGAATGAAAGTGGCATGTAAGTCTCAGTCACCCACTCACTCTCCACCCCCAACAGTCTTCCCATTCCAGCAGTTCTGCCTGAAGCTCTCCTTCTTTCTCATGGGTCAGCTTCTCCACTCAAAGTACCCAGTCCCTTCTTGCTCCCACAGGGAAGGCAGGGCTCAATCTCAGTTAATCAGGCTAGAACCCTAAAGAAATCCTCTGTGAAGTGCCACTCCTCTGTTTTCTACTTGAAGGGAAAGGGCCATTTAAAATGGCACAAAGCAAAGAAGATTAGATACCCAGACCTAATCCCAAAGGAAAAGGAAGGGGAGGTAAACATTACTCTCTGTGGAAGTGAGAACACAGAAATCAGCATCTCACCAAAGTGTTCTAGGGCCCCGGGTACACGGTGGACTCTGAGGACAGTGTCTGCTATACAGCACGTCACTGACCATGGCCTATGGTAACTACTGATTTACTCTCTATGTCACCATCTTTGAACTGTCAATTCTATGGGGGAAAAGACTGAGCTTTATTTAATTTTCCATTTCTCACTACTGAGACATAACTTGCAAGGTCAGTGCTCACCACATGGTTGTTAAATAAGTGAAATAAATGAATGACAGGAATAATCAATAAATATTCATGTGCTTTGTAAAAGAACTGATTGCTCATGAAAGCCAATGCAAAAGAGAAGGCAGCCTGATATGGCACAGCCCAGCTTGAATGACCACCTCCAAAGTATCATAAGGGGTACTGTGTCAGAAACTACTGGTTGTTCCCCAGTATCCATTTTCTTCTTCTTATAAAGTCATATAATTTTTAGCAGGGCCCAGGAACACTCAGAAAAAAAAAAATATATTCTCAGCATCCCTGGCATCTTAGTGTGGCCTGTGGCCATGTTCTGGCCAACAGGATATTTGGATGGATGTGAAAAGTATGTGTGTCCTTCAAGGAAGGAAAGTGTAGCACTTCACAGTGGTTGGGATGAGGATATGCCATGAGCCACGGACCATGCTGAATGAACAGTACCCTATGGCTGACAAAGCAAAGGGAGAGGAGACTGTATCTCTAATACAGTGAAGTCTTTAAACCAGCATTGGACTTCTTATGCCTAGACTGTAAAAAATCATTATTATGTTGGATCTCAGTTACAGAAAGTGAGTCCATATCCTTATGAACATTGATGATTATTCAGTTTCCTACTTCATTAAGATTGAACTCCCAAGCAGTATAGAGCTTCTTGCTAAGGTAAGCTGAAAATAAACATTGAGAATGTTTAAAAGAATTTTAAAGCCATCAAAATGAATAATGATTTAGAAGAGATTCTGATGCTTTCGTCCTTAATTTGCCACAAGGGAACTGGAAAAATATAAACTCTGAGTTCTGTCTCATATGAATTAAAATACACTACCGATTATACATTCTGCAATTCTTCTTCAATTTGGCAAGATTTGTTGAGTTCATAAAAAGCAATGTCCATTTCCCCACTCTACCTCCTATTTGCTTTTATTAAACAGGCCTGTGGATTTGCGTTGACACAGCAAACAAAGGCAAGGTCAAACATTATGTGGTAAACTTAATCAGTATGAAAAACCAGGGTAACTCTGAGTCTGGTAGATTCCATAGTCTAAATATTTTTCCCAATTTATTTGTCCTCTGCCACCCCACTGCCAGTGCCTCTTAGTTTCCTTAAAGTAAATTTATTGCCTCTAATCCCAGCTCCTTCCAATTAAGCCATTGAAAATCAGAGTGCTTTTTATAAAATGGAAACCTGATGATATACTTTTGCTGCTCAAACATATTCTAAAGATCCCTAAAATCTTCAAGATAGGGCTCCAAATCCAGAAAGAACAGACTTTTGTGAAGTGGTCTCTGTTCCCTCATCTCCTACCCTATTGATATACTCAGTATTCCACAAATTTCTTACCCTTATTGCCATCTTCATGTTTTTATGTATGCTCTTCCAATTGACATGAGCAGTATCTCTCCCAGTATGTCTTATGATAATTTTCTATTCTTCATCCCCTTTAAAATGTTTCTCAGATTTTCCCATGGTAATCATTCTTCTAGCCTGCTCTCAATGCATCCTCTCAATACCTCTGTAATGGAATTTAAACCGTACCGTTTGTTTCCTCTTCTACTGTTTGTTTCCTCTTCACTAGCTTTTACTTGCTCTTGAGGGAAAGTGTCATGAGTCTATATCTCTCCATCTCTGGCATCTCGCATCCTTCCTGCCATAGAGTAGCCACTAGGTAAATGTCAGATAAATGAATGAAACCTAATTATACAACCCCTTCCCCATCTCAAAAATATCTTCCATTTTTTAAGTTTGTATTTTGACTTGAAATATCTGGAAAATTGACTCAACTCTCCCTTTTAACTCAACACTGTTAAGTCAAACCAGGGCAGTTCCAGAAAGGACAGAAGGCATCTACAAAGGGCCCCTGCCAACACTGATCACTTAACCAACTGAGAAGGGTGCCTGTTTGAAGGCAGAGCCATTGCCTTTACTATTACAGAAACCCAAATTGGAACAGAAGGATTTATGTGAGCTCAGAATTCATAATAATGACTGTTAATAACACAGCAGAGGAATACAATCAAAATTGTCATAGTTGCATGCAAAATAACAACTTTAATTGGCAAAATTAAACTTCTAATAGCCAAAGCTCTAGCAAGGTGGCTGAACTCCTTTTGGAGCCAAAGTGACTTGGATAATAGAAACTACATCTGATGTATTTTAAGGTCTTCTGTTACCATATGTGCTCCACTTGCTGTGACAGATGGGTATTGATATTTTTTTCTCAACTGCACAAAAGCTAGCTGAAGCATATGCAAAACTCTTAATGGCATTAAAGTTTTGCCAATTAAAAACATGTTCAAGCATTTGATACAGTACTTGATACCATGTTTTGCAAGTTCCATTCTGAATTTTAAATCATGATTTTTATTACATTGTTTGTCAAGCTAGTGTGACTAAAACAATTATCACATGGGTCATTTTTTAGCCATTTTACCATTTTGGCACCTGTCAGAATTAATGATGAAAAAGTAGTAGAGTCACTAAAGAGTTATAGAAAAAATAAAATATTGTTACAAATAATGTATATGAAAAGCAACCATGTTGCATGTTTTCAATGTGTCTCATATATTACTAGAGGTAAGCAGATTTGAGGGGGATACAACTACACCATTAACATAAAGGTAGCTCTCTCAACTGATTATTCAAAGTTATTTCTTTCTTTCAAGTAACCACAAAATTCAGAGCAATTTCTATTGGATGAAATGATTTTAAGACATTGAAGTTTTCTATATTGTCTTAGTTAATCAGTTTCTGTTTTATGTTTGTTTGTTTCATATCAGCATTTTAAGGGACTTTTAATTTGCTCCCTGCTCCTTCAGCTGGGCTGTAGATATAGTTCTCTCTCTGGATGTTTGAGATCTTCAGAAAGACATTTTACCTTTTGATCATACTGTTTTTGCAGTACCTATGAGTATGTATTTAAATGAGTCAGAGGACTTTCTCCTAAAGATAGTGGAAACTTTCAAATGGGTACACTTGCTTATGTCAATATGGGTGCTTGTGTTTTTGTTAATTGATTTCATAAACTTCCCTTTACCAATATGCCACCTCTTTTGTAATGAAGTCAAGCAGATACTAGTGGAAAGGTGGTAAAGGAGAGGAAAAACAAATCAATAAGGAAGTTTCAAAATGAGTTAGTATTAGATTGATTTTAAATTCCTCCAGAATCAATCAGGTACACTTATTGAAGAGATGCTTGCAGTTAATTCAGTTAAGGAAACATGATACCCCAAAGAGGTTACATACATAGTTGCCTCAGAAACAACTGACAGACTCCAGAATTAGAACTGCCTACTGATTCCTATAGTGGAAATAGTGCCTTTTTTTCACTACAGTACAGGACACTACACAGCACTGCCTGATAGACACTGCTATTCTGCCTTCCCAATGGCACAATCGCTTTCTGGATCTATACAATGCCTATCTGTTACCTGGGGGCAGATAATCCTGATGATAGGACCCAAAAGCCATCTAAGTCCAACAACAACAACTATAAGAAGGAGGCATAAAAGTATCTGGTTAAAAAAGATTGCACTTTCCAGACTGGGACATCACACTGTTCTCTGAGAAGGTTTGGTGATGCTTAACATTTGTTAGGGGGGAACACGTGGCTACCCTCCAAAATCCGTTTACTGCAATGATTAGACATGAGCAGGACAAGAGAGGGAAAAGAGGAACAAAGTTTCGTGTTCTCCAGTCTCGTACCAGTTTTGCAGGCAATGTAGACTCAGTACCTCACTCTCTGCTCCACGATGCACATCACTGAGTTGGTAAGCTAGAGTTTTTATAAAGATCAAGAGAAATTTTCATTTCATTCTAGCCATGGAAATGCCGCCAAAATCTGAAAGCCTGAACTCTGCAGGAATGAGAGAACAGTTGGCTTCTGCATCTGAAATAGACTCTGGCAATGGTGTGAGCATGTAGCTAGGTCGCATTTTGCAAAATAGAAGCCATTATCTTTAGCATATCAACCAGACAGAATTAAATTGTAATTACATGGAGACATCCAAAAGCAAGCTATTTTGTCTTCAGTTAAATTCAAAGAAGTGTAATCGAGATTACCAATTTGAAAAGAAGTTTAGACAGGCAATAAATGTGGCTAGAAGAAACATGGAATTAGAAATTTAAAAACCACAGTCTGAATTTTAAAGACTGGTAAATAATATTTCGGAAACCCAAGTAATGTGCTATATCGAATTTTTACATCCCTAGATTACGGAAAAGAGATGTGAATTTTCTGCAAGTTTCACTGATTTGTTAACCAACTTCTTTCCTTATCACAGAGTTTCATTTGCTTTTTAAGAAGTAAATATGAAGATACTCATATTCTTAAAATGTTGTAAAGAGTCATACACTGTTAGAAAATCGCTTACCCAAAGAAACAGATTAATGCCACTTTTCTCTGCAGTCCTCTTTAATATGGGAATTAGGCCTCTGCTGTGGGAGAAAAATATTTTTAGAATAGATAAAAATCGGGTCAGTTACTGAGGAGACTGAAAAAAATAGCCTGTATCTATTTAAGATGGCCAAGAAAAAAAGGTAAAGAAAAGTTCACCCACGAGCACATTTCCCAATAATCAAATCATTCCTGAGGGAAACTTCAGTGGTTTTCTGTTTCACAACCACTTGATTAGATTCTGATCAAAGGAGCTAATAGCTAGTTAACTTTGTAAACCTTAGTTTAAAATTATGACCCACCAGACTTGAAAGTAAACTGCAAATTAGGGATTTTTGTTTTGTTTTGTTTTGTTTTGTTTTGTTTCCACCTCTTTCATCAATCTGATGAAGTGGTCGTTCTGGCCAAGTTAAAAGGGGAATCAGCAATTCCCCTTCAGAGAAGCCCTTTTTCTCCTTTCAGTGCTGAAGATGAGCAGCCTAGCTCCTTCCCAAGGTGCGTTGCAACAATAAAATATGGTGGCAAAGGCATTTTCATGAAGATTCTTTACGAAGTCCAGTTAAATATGTGTAACATACATACATGAATATAAACTAGTTAGTCGAGAGACAGAAACTAAATTCACCTTGAAAAACAAATGAAATCAGGTAATATGAAATATGAAAGATTCCAGAGTAATTCCAGAGTAATTTTAAATGTCATGTTATTCATTGTATGGCTAATATGAACTTCATATCCAGAAGAAATTGGGGTCTAATGATTTCCATACATATTTATTTTTGTAAATGTCACAAATACAGCAATGGACAGAGCAATGTCTGAACAATGTGCTGACATTTTCTCCTAGTTCAGGTGCCTCTCAGCATCCTCCACCTTAGTAGCCTCTGTCCAGAGCCTTTTAAATCCAACTATACAAATGAAGAATTTGAACATGTTATTTCTATCAAAGAGCTTGAAATCTAAGAACAAATACCTCCCTTTCTGCCACTTAGGTTACACAGACACATATACTTGGCATCACTTTGATAGATCCAGGTACCGTTTTCCTTACAGATAAATAACCCTAACCTCCCCTTGACTAACCTTTTATAATTCATGTTTTTTTTTCTTCTATCTATTCCTTAATTTCCATTTGCACTCCATAGCAAATCCAAGTTAGTAAATGCAGCCAGAAGGCTTTCCATTTATCACCTCTACCAGGTCAGTCTGAATGTGTGATAATTTATAATGCTACCTTTAACTAAACAGTGAACATTTGAAAAAGATAAGGCAGCTGCCAAAGCTGGCCATTATCCAAGATAGTGAGATAGTCAGAAGGAGAAACTTGGGTTTGAGAGTATCTTCCAGGAGCAAAATTTCCTATAAGCACTGGAAAGAAAAACCCATGAGATGTGTATGTCAGTTCACCATGACTATGTAAGCCTTTCTGAAAACAAACCAAGCAGGGAACCAAAAGCAGCCAGTTTTTTATTTTTATTTTTTGTTCGTATTCGTAAGTCTGTCAAATAGCTTAGCTAACAAATGCATCAACTCATTCTCTGGCTTGGATTTGCATTACATTTGGCCTTCACAAATACTGTCCAGATGTTGGCTAAATTGTGTCTGCTTTCAACAGAAGGTCAATAAACTGAGAAAACTGGCTTTGTGTTTTCTACAAATTTATTGATCCAAATCCTAGTAATGAAATTAAACCACAGTAGGGATAACCAAGGCTTGAGATGGAGGAAAAGAGCCAAATATTTTTCTCTTGTCTACTCCAAGCATAACTATAATCTCTCCACAAATTAATTTACATTTTGGAGAGGGCCAATGGTTGTTAAGGAAGAGAAGAGGAAGAAGAAAATGATGGTGGGGAGATTAGGGTGAGAAGAGAACAAAGAGAAGGAAGGGTGAGAGGCCAATAAAAGGATGAGATGCAAGGTAAAATTAGAACAGGCTAAATAATAGTGGCTACTCACCCTCAAAACAATTACATAGGAGTTCCACTGCTCCTCATGCCCCACTGTTGCCCATGTACACACTCTATAAGGTATGGGACTGCAATTGATGTAAGTAAAGTCTTGTACAAGTGCCTGTGTTCCATTTTCTTAACCCCTATAGAAATAATCAGGTGTTTTTCTCACCTACGATCCCAGTGCTTAGGATTCTAAAGCTAGGTCAATGAGTCAGAGAGATGTAGTATCGCAAGACATCTTTGCGCGTCATGTAATTATCATTAAAACTGTCTTGATTCTTTCAGACTACCAAGGAGTTATTCAATATATACCATCTTATTATGCCAAATGTCATCTTGCAAAGAGAAATGTACCATGATGTAATAACTAAGACACTAAGAACATCTGACTTGGCTGGAATTTGGTTTTTAAAGACTTATAAAATACATACAAAAATGGAAAAATATTCAAATTATTCACAGATAGTCATACTTTGTAATGACTTTCTTAATGTAAAATATATATGATGTAAGTTGCACCAGGCTTAAAGAGATAGTATGTGGAAAAGATGATAAAAGTGTTATTTTATAGTTGATTTATTTGAAGATCAGTCTACCACAAATTTCTTTATCCTGAACAGAGATTGAAACCAGAATTACATGAATAAAACCTTTCAGCTCAACTAAAGGAGTCATAAAATGCAAGATTTTACTCATAAAAACGTCTTGAAGCCAAGAGATTGCATTCACTTAGAATTGCTTGAAACACATGACAGCCAATTAGAAGCAGGAAAAACCCACAAACTGATAGAAATGAGAAATAGCTGTTTAAAGAGAGACCTAAGGGGAGAAAAGAAGAATAAAACTATAATCTGGGCTTCTTTGGAGGAGAAGAAAATAACCTCAAGACCCTTAATAGTTTCTGAAGAATAATGTTTTTTTACTGCATTTTGACAATATTGAATGATGAAGAAAATATTTGATATTATCAGTTATATTAAAGGAAAGATGACATTTTGAAAATAGTTTTATTTTAAAAACTATCAAAATACACTCTTGATGCTTAAATGGGTGAAAATAGTGAGATAATATGAATAGGTATGAAAGAAAAGGAAATGAAAAGAGCAATCAATCAATCAGATATTAGAGGATTACAGGTACCCAATACAATAAGTGAATCCATAAATGCCTCTTCCCTTGTTTCACTGAGGAGAGAACGTCCTGATGGAGGCAATCTTAAGTACAATATCGCTTTGTATATAAAGCACACATTGAATCAAGGGAGGAAGATCAAAAATGAAAGTGGGAAGAGAATGCATCTTTATTCTGTTGAAAAAAATTATTATCCCCTCCACAAGAGAAGGAATGCCTGGTTGAAAACAACAGTAGACTAGAGGAGAGTGCAAAGAGTTTGGAGTGGTATGAGATGAAGCCTGAGATGCCAAGCAGACACAAGACCTTGCAGAGTCTTCTGGGCATATTAAGGGCATTTAATCTTAATCTCCTAAGTAAAAGGAACTCACCAAAGTGTTTTAAACGGGGAAGTGACATGACTAAATATGAATTTTAAAAGGCTCATTCTGGAAGTAGAATAGAAAGGGGTATGGGATTCTGGGAAAGAATCCAGGAACAAATGGATGGTTATGGTGGTAATGGAATGGCAATATGGAAAGTGATGGTGAAGGATTGAATAATGTAGCTTAAGTGCAGAGAAGAGTTAAGAATGTGCTTATGTTCTGAGGTAGTAAGTGGTGCCTCGTATTAAAATAGTGGACATGGAGATGAAGTGAACGTCGTGGGTTTAGTTTTGGACGTGATGAGTTTAAGGAAGCTTTAAGACATCCACGAACTAATGTAGGCTGTTGGACAGACAAGTCTAGAGCTTAGAGAATGAGTTTGGGATAGATAGATAAATGTGTTCTAGATACAGAACTACAGAAATATTGACTATGGTTTTGCTTAGGATGACTATTTTCCTTCTGTACCATAATTCAGTCACAGTCCAATAAGGATAGTAGTATTTTAGCAGTCTGCTTAGAACTGGCAGCTGCTATTACATGAAATATTCAGAAAATCCTCTAAACTGAAATAAGAATTCACCAGGATGAAATGCATCTCCATTCTGATGAATTTTAGGTTATATTGCAACTGGGAATCTATAGACCTGTGAGCAAATTTATTTTTTTGGAATCTGGTACGGTACTTTATTATCTCTTTTGGGCCCAGCCTTATACGTCCTATAGCAGAAACCGCTGTTTGTTGACCCGAGGATTTCTTATCCTTCTTTGTTAATAGAACCAACTTATTTCTATCTTCAGGGGAAGGAGACTCCCTTTCTACTTCTTGCTTAGTCTAAGGTAGTAATTGGCTTAATAGTGCTCACTTTGTTCCTAGTGTGAGATAAGTGTACAGTAAGCCCTGCGAGGCAGGACTGTGCTGTATTGGCCAATGGACCTCAAGAGGCACTCAATGATTGCTACCCGAAAAGAGAATGACCAACTGGGATTTCTGCGTAAGAAAACTGAGGCTTGTCATTCACTTTAGAAAAGAATCTGAAGCCTTCTGGAAAATATTTTCTTTCCCTTGAGAAGCAGATACCAGTAAAAACTATCTGCATTTTATATTTCTGGACAATACTGTGTCTGTATTGACACCAAAAACTGCTGCATTTATTAAGTTCTAGCCTGAAGATAAAGGTGACACAAGGAAGCAGAGTTAAGAGAGTCACAAAGAAGGGAGCTGGAGCTCCAGCTTGGAGTCCCATACCTATGTAAGCTGCCCAAGTGAGATAATAAATTTCATTATTGTTCAGGTCAAGTTGAACTAGTATCCTGTTATTTGTAGCCTTAGGCATTCTAACTTACAAAGTACCATTTCTACTTGAAAATAACACACTGTTAGGCATGACTAACTTTGTGAATATGTCAGATGACATCTGGTTCATGAAACTTATCCCAAAGTTTTGGAGAGAGCATTCCAGTATGCTTTAAACTATTAAAACCAAAGAGCCACAGTAAACTGGAAGGGATAGGAATTCTGTGTCTTATCAGACTTTTCTTTCATCATTTTTACACATATGATTTATCAAAACAGTTGAAGGAACTTTCAGGGTTTTTTTTCCTGCAAGGATTATCAGAATTAGCATCATTATTATAGTAAACCTGCATGATGTATATTAGCATGATGTACACTAGTAAGATGAGGTGGTCAAGGTCCCTATAAATCAAATTATGTCACAGACCCCATCATAGAGTATATTTCTCCACTGGAAGCACAGTAATAGTATTCATCTGCCCTGCCAAGTGAAGGTAAATTTTGAGGATTGATAGACACACAAAAAAAGGGTTAGTGAAATCAATAACTATGTTCCAAGTGTCATGATTTTTATTAATTTAGAGCTAAAGGAAATTATTTCCAGAATAGAAGCAGCATTAAGGTCAACCTTGATTACTATACTTGTAATCCATGGTTGTTCCTAGATGCCATCAAGCTTTCTGTATTAGCCAACATGAATTTAATGGGAAGGTGATAGAAATCACTATGTGCAACAGATTTATTTTTTAATGGACCCTGTACTCCACCCCTGTCTGTAGCCACACTCTTTGCCATATGACTTCATAATTCTTTTTAAAGATACATAGTTGCTTTTCCCACTCTTTGGCTCTAGGATGGTCTTATGACTTGCTTTAGCCAAAAGAATGAGGCAGAAATTATGGTATGTCAGCTCTGAATGTAGGTCTCAAGAGAACATGTATATTTCTGCTTGCTTTCTCTGTTGGTCCTTTCCATTAAAATATGTTTGTGCTAGCCAGGTGGAGGATGAGACACATGGAACAGAGTTGAGTTGCTCCAGTCAACATCCCAGCCTAAGCTATTCTAGATCAGTCCCAGACATGTGAGTGACCATAGCCCAAATCAAGAGTCAACAAGTTGATCCATACATTTTCTTGAGCTATGCAAGCTGACATCAGCTGAACTGAACCAGAGCAAATGAATCTCAGATTCATGGACAAAATAAGTTATGATTATTACTTGGCACTGAGATGTTGGTGGTCATTTATTATAGGGCATTATTTTGCCAAAGGTTAATTGATACTCCATGCTTTCCTTTGCAAGCCTTTTATGTTAGTGATGATTTCCACAATACAACATGATTGTAGAATTTGTTATTTTTGATTCTATAATGTAGTACTCTACTCGTTATGCATGGAGATCTTGAAGATCCTTCTGTTGAATCTTCTTACTGTAATAGCCCTTATCTTAGAGGTCAGTTTGTTAGAGGGATGATAGGGAGATTCTGGTAGTTGCCATTAATTTCCAATCTCAACTCTCTCCGTACTGCATAAGGCCTACAACCTACTGATTGTGGCAAAGGTATCTCAACTCAACATGTCTGTAACTATATTCATGATTTTTTCAGTAAACTTGTTTCTCATCCCTTATTCCCTGTCTCAATAAGTGTCACTACCATCCTTGCATCCTTTGCTCAAGCCTGGAAATAAATATCATTTGAACTCTTCATCCATCTCCAAATCTAGTTAATCATAAAACGCTATGGATTATCAAAAAGCAAACAAACAAACAAACAAAAACCAAAAATCTCTTTGCTTCTCTCCACATTGAATGCACTACCCTAGTCTGAATAACTTTAACCCATTTGAGTTACTACAACAGTCTCCTAACTCACTAACTAATGCAAACAGGTAATTCAGTGGAAGGATGTGGCCTCACCACTCAAAATCAAAGGCAACATTTCAGATACTAGCTCAGAAATGACAGGAACCAGAGCAGCTCTGGAGATCCAGGCAGTAGGCATAGCAGTGACTTGCCCTTGGGTAGCACAATAATGATATTCATCTGCTCTGCCATTTTTACTTCTTCTTGTTGCTCTATTCAAAATATGAAGCCAAGACAGAGAGTCTGACTGACTTCTCTTAGGACACACGCTCACCATTGCCTAGAAGAATGCAAGGCACCTAAACTGACTATCCCACCTAAAAGGAAACTAAAGCCCTATTAACAAAAGAACAAGAGACCAAATGCTGCATGACCAAAAAACAATATTGTCAATTCCTCTGGTATATCTGATTTTTCTCAAATCTTCTCATTTTGTCAGAATTTCTGTTAAACTGTGTTTATACCTTTATCACAGAAACCTGGCACTACAAGAAAACTGCAAATTGGTGTTGCAATTTGACATCTTCCAAGATCATTTTCTAGTCTTATATTTAAGCAGCTTCTGCATGTTGACTGCAGAAAGACTCCCTCCTGCCTCAAGGTCATATAATGACTCTGTTTCCTAATGTACATCTAACCAGGACTAAGATTTTATCCAGCCTCACTTACATCCCCATAATTTTCTAGTGAGCAGCGTTGCCTCTGTATAGCATGGATTGTTAGCTTCCCATTCTGGAATATGGAATGGAGTCTTGTTCATAAAAATCTGATAATCAGTTCTCAACATCCTACACATTCTATGCAGGTTTATGGAAACTCTTTCTGTTGTAGGCAAAGAAAATGTGTTGCAAGAAATGGAAGCCCAACTCAAAAGTAGCTCAAATGAGAATGCAGCAGATATGTGTGGATGTAAGAGTTAGAGGAAAGATTATTATAAGAATAGATACATGATTTCTCATGGAAATGCTGAGTAATCAGAGTTCAGAAAGTGAGCATCAAGCCAGCCCATTGGATCTCAGCAGCAAAAATGTATAAACTCATTCGTGTGCTTCACTAATGTATCTCAGATGCTCCACACATGTGTGCCAAATTCATCTTCTATCAACTGAGGCAGACCTTGATGTCCCTTAAAGATAAATTTGGCTAGTTCAGGGTTTTTTGTTTTTTGTTTCTCTTTTGTATTTCCTTCCAAGGTGTTACACAGTCTATAGATGAACCACTTTAGGCCAAGTGTCTATACCTGATTTAGTCTACCAGATGTACAGCATAGGCAGAAACACTTCATAGAGCTCTAGGAGGTACAGCTATGGTAGACTGGTGATTGCCTTCTCAACAGCCATTTCTTTACTAACAGTCAATGTGCCCCAAACAGGAAATTTTGCTTGAACTAAGCTAATCACAGTGTACTTTGACAGTAGCTAGCTTGGGCATGTGATTCAGTTCTGCCCATTGAGATGTAAGGGGAAGTCTTCCAAGACGACTGAAGAATATGTTCTGTGATACAAGGAGATCCTAATAAAGAATTATGTCTTTGTTCTTTAACTACATGTTGCAAAAACTGTAAGATCTACGGCCAAAAAGGGAGAAGTCTGAGGACTAAAGTGATATTTCAATCATGTTGAACAGAGCTTGATTTTTGATAATGTTTTCTATTAACTGACTTAATCTACAAGTCTTCTACCAGGACACTTCTTGTTATATAAGACAATAGTCCCTACGTTTAGCTACTTTTAATTGCATATTCTATTTCTTATAGTTTAAAAATCTCGTTACAGCAGAATTTCTGTTTTCTAGGAGCCTGGGTAGGAATGGAGCCCTACGACATGTTTAATGCAGCAGGATTAAAAAACGGTGCTTAGTTGTATGTCTACCTAATTATGATTATCTCCACCTCTTTGGAAATGCATGCACACCAACATTTTGGATTTTTTAAATAGGGGCTATAAATGATTAAACCATTCATTAAGATGAAAATCATTAAACATAATTATTAATGTCTTCTAAAACTTAATCCCTAATCTTTACCTTCATTTTCTAACTCACTTCTCTTATTACTATAAGTGAAAGATATGTACTAAATGTAATATTCTACAAAGTCTAAATATTAGATGCTGACAAATTCTGCTGTTGAATTTATTTTATCCAGTGGCCTTTGAGATCACCTATATTTTTTGTCCAGATTCAGAATGCTAGTGAGCATCAGAATCATTAAGAGAAGATTCTTATGGAAATATAGGAGGCTATCATGTCCTCCTTAAAATGGTTACCTTCTTTAAGACAATATCTTCACATTTGTACAGGAGTTATAGCAAATTTTAAATTATATTTAAAAATTAAAGTGCAAAAGTAAGAAAACATTTTTTCTGTCTTATAAATGGAGAAAATGACATTTTAAAAAAGTTATTTTTCTGAAGTAATACAAGTGAATTTTCGGAACCTCTTTATCTTATAATGTTTTGCAATGAATATTTTCTGAAGTACTGTATAGTGGTAGATAATTACAGATGAGTCCCATTAGTTTTTATTATTCATTTTTGGTCCAGGTTTAGGAGCATTGCAGATATATTTTGATTCTCCGATTTTTATTTATTTCTACCAATTCACCATCCTCCTCACTACTTCCCTACTACCACACAGAGAGGTATCTTTTTAACTTACATAAATTTATCTGTAAAAAACAATTTTTTAACCAAATGTGTTTTCTGCTCTGATAGGGGTGTGGCCATTGCCTAGTTTACTTATTTAGAACCACATACATACATGGAATTGATGAGTAAAAATAAGTATCCCAAGTTAAAAATCCACTTTAGTAATTTGATCAAATTTTTACTAATATGGTAGCCCCACCCCCACTGTAAATAAATAGAAAACTGTATAAACAAATATTAAATGCAATATTAAAGTTGCTTTTTCTAAATAACTAATAAAAAGCAAACAGGCACAACAGAATGTCAGGGCTATACCTGAACCCCCTGTATACAGAATAAAACGGAGAAGAAGTGCTTTTTTTGTGGAAAAGGTAATTACAAAATTTCTACCCAGTATCTGGAATGGCCCAGGTAAGCTTGCCTAGAACCAAGGGTAGGGAAAATATAGCTTACAAGAAATTAATACTGCAGACCAGCAGTGCACATAAGTCTGAGATTCAAATTTATTATATCTACTTGATTTGGTCTGGCAAAGACTGCTTGGTAGTCACCCAACATTCATTCTCCTCTTATTCCTTACAAAAAAAAAACAAAAACAAAAAAACACCTATGTTAATGGGGTTGGGAGTGTTCTCAGTTAATATATAAATTTTTCAGATTCCCTTGCATCTAGATAAGTTCTTATCACTGATACTTATCATTTATCACCTGATAACTTACCACTTGCTAAGTTCTGGCTAATTATCTATAGTCAGATGTCTTTGAAGTCTTCTTAAATGGCAGGTAAATCTATTATTTTTCCTCTCACTTTCTCCTGCTTCCACACTTAAGAACAGATGACATAGTTTGACCTTCAAGAGTCAAAGAATGTAAGCCGCGTATAGGACTGGTGAAATAGAAAGAAAATAAAACCTGAGGACTTCAAGATGTAGAGTTAGCACAGACTTCCCACTTAGAGTCCTACTTACAAATGAATTTTATCAAAAAAAAAAAAAAAAAAACCTATCTTTATGTCTAGGTTCTCTAATAATAGCAGCAAAATCAGTTACCAATTATTTTATATCGGATTAATAAACTGAAAAATTTACATAAAAGTCATTCTTAGACCCTTACCAAAAGCAAAATAGAACAGCTTTATAGGAAAGCACTCACTATCCTGGACACCAAAAGTTTCTGAGCATACACACACACACACACACACACACACACACATACACACACACATACACACACACACACACATACACACACACACACACACACACACACAGAACAGAAGATCTACTAGGAATCTACAGTCTACTAGGAGAGAGAGTCAGCAGGCAAAACAAATAAGAAATTGAGTACCCAAGACCTGATACTTATACAACAGTAAAATTATATAAAAATTTTAAAAGTTGTAATCATATAGAGGTTACAAACAGAATAAAAGCCATAATCGAAGAAAGCAACAGTATTATTTAAAAATGGAGAGTTTGAAACACAACCAAAGAAATTTGAAATGAAAAACTTAGCCACTGAAATAAGCATGCTTACACAACACACACACACACACACACACCAGAGAGGTTAAACAACCAACTAGTCAAAGCTAAAAGTATATATAGGAAAGGATTTGGCATGTAATACAAGCGATAAAGAACGGGGAACATGACAAAACCATGAGGAGAAATAGAAGAAAAAATAAAAAGGTCCAACATATATTAATAGAGTTTTTGGAAAAAAATGGCTCAGGAGAATTATTGAGATGCAACATTTGAAGAAATATTTGTCAAGCAAGTTCTAGAATTAAAGCAAGACCTAACGAAGTGCTCAAAAAAAGCAACATGAAGACACAGTAGAAAAATGTAAAACTACCTAGCTATAATGTTGTGAAACCGCAGAACTTCAAAGACAAAAATAAAAATATTAAAAGCAACCATAGAAAAATGCAGAATACCTAGGTAAAAAATCAGCAAATCTTGGAATAATATCTTCTCCAAAGTAGTGAGGAAAATAATTGTCAGTGTGGACTCCATTACTTAAAAACTATTCAAGAGGGTCGCACACGGTGGCTCAGGCCTGTAAACCCAGCACTTTGGGAGGCCAAGGCCGGTAGATCACCTGAGGTCCGGAGTTTGAGACCAACCTGGCCAACATGATGAAACTCCATCTCTACTAAAAATACAAAAAATTAGCCAGGCATGGTGACGGGTGCCTGTAATCCCAGCTACTCAGGAGGCTGAGGCGGGAGAATCGCTTGAACCCAGGAAGCGGAGGTTGCAATGAGCCAAGATCGCACCACTGCAGTCCAGCCTGGGCAACAAGAGTGAAACTCTGTCTCAAAAAAACAGGAAAAAAAAAAAAAAACTATTCAAGAGGAAGAAAAAAAGTTAAAACATATTTAAATATAGACTAAGATATTTTACTATTCACAAACTTGATGAAATAAAAAACTTAGGAAAGAGATAATAGAAACTAGAGAGATAGCTGGTTGCAAGAAGCAAGGTAAGCAAACATTGATTAAGCAAGATTGATAAGCATGTTAGTATATCTAAATAGCTGTTGGATGTACTGCTACTGCTAATGACTAATTTGGTAACCTTGTAGGGAAAATGAAGATGTGAGATCCAAGCTGAAGCTATTTTTCAATTGCTTGGAAACAACCTAGAGATAAGAAATTTGGACATTTTAAAGCCTAGTAGGATTACTTACAAATTTAAGAGTAAACACACACACACACGAAAGAAATGTAAAAGTGTAATATCTATCTTCTAAATCAATAGAGAAAAAATATAAGGATAGAGAAAAAAATACAATTCAGGCCGGGTGCAGTGGCTCACACCTCTAATCTCAGCACTTTGGGAAGCCGAGGCAGAGAGATAGCTTGAACCCAGGAGTTCCGGACCAGCCCGGGCAACACAGGGAAACACCATCTCCGTAAAAAATACAAAAAGTAGCCAGGCACAGTGGCGCGTGCCTGCAGCCCCATCCACTCCAGAGGCTGAAGAAGGAGAATTGCTCGAGCCCCGGAAGTGGAAGTTGCAGTGAGCCAAGATTGCACCACTGCACTGCAGCTGGAGTGACAGAGCCAGACTCTGTCTCAAAAAAATAAGAAATAAAAGAAAAAAAGAAATCTAATTCATGAGAGGTCAAGAGAGAAATAAAAGAAGCAAAAAATTAAAAGCATGACAATATAAAAAATTATAAAATAAGACGAAATGGTAGAAATATTTCAAATACATCTACAAGCACAATAAATATTAATGGATTAAGCTTGTCTGTTAACAGATTCTCAACTTGAATAAAAATAATATGAATATTAAAATGTATTAATTTTATAATAGACACATAAAATAAATGACAAAAAAGATTGAGAGTAAAGAGCAAGGAAAGAGATATGCCAGGGAACTAGTACTTAGGAGAAAGATGATGTGGTACTCGTAATATTGGAGAAAAATAGGCTTTAACATTAAAAAATTATTCTTGAATATGAAGGTGTTATTACTTAATAATAAAAGAACAATTTACCAGAAACATATATCAATTCAGAACTGTATGCAACTTACATTGTAACTACAATATATATAAAATATTGATTGACAGTATTTTTAAATTCATTTTAAAAATTGACAAGTATAGCTTGAGCGATCACATTCAGGGTACTGATATGTCTGGGAAGAAATGAAGGGAATAAGACTGGAAAGAATACAAGGAGCCTTCAGTTCTAGTTTTAACTTTTACTTTAAAAAAGCGATCAGAGGCTGGGCATGTAATCCCATGCCTGTAATCCCAGCACTTTGGGAGGCCGAGGCAGGTGGATCACGTGAGGTTAGGAGTTCGAGACTAGCCTGACCAACATGAAGAAACCCTGTCTCTACTAAAAAATACAAAAAATTAGCCGGATGTGGTGGCACACACCTGTAATCCCAGCTACTTGGGAGGCTAAGGCAGGAGAATTGCTTGAACCTGGGAGGTGGAGGTTGCAGTGAGCCGAGATGGTGCCATTGCATTCCAGCCTGGGCAACAAGAGCAAAACTCCATCTCAAAAAAAAAAAAAAAAAAAAAAAATAGCGATCAGAAGCAATGTGGAAAATGCTAGCAGTTTAAAAACTCTGGATGGAATACATAAGTATGTGTTACATTGTTCTCTGTAGCTTTCTATGTTGGGAATACTTCATGTACTTCAAAATTGTATTCAAAATATAATGAAACTAAATATTGTTTTCAATATCACCCTCTGAATTGAATTTTTAGTCTTTTTTTAGTCTTATTTTCACGCAATTGTAAAAATATATGCTACATTATAAAATAGTCTAGTATTCATCTCCTATGTTTTTTCCTTTTTCGTATACCTTCTTTAAAAAATGAGAACATAGCTCGCTACCTTTTCTTGGAACTTTAAAAATTGTTGTTCCTTTTTTTGCTCCCGTTTTCCTCCTCTTCTTCCTTGCTTTTCTTCTTCCTTTATCTCTTCCTCCCTCCCTTGCTTCTTTCTTTCTTTCTTTCCTTCCCTGCCTTTTCCAAAGGAATTACAAGAATTCAAACTCTAAATTTTTCCCTAATTCTTTTCATAATTGTTAGAGTTCCCAGATAAGGAACAAGAAGGCCAATTAAATTTGAATTTTAGATAAACAATAAATATGTCCCACATATTGCATAGAATATACTTATAATGAAAAGTTATTTATTTTTATCTAAATTTCAAATTAATTGAGAGTCCTAGATTTTTATCTCAGAATTCTGTTAATCCTAAAGACTTTATCATAATTGTAGTTTATTTTCACGGATCATCTTTCTCACAAATATTCCCTAATTCTCAAATATAAATACAGAATAGATCTGATAGCAGGTCTTCTCATCTTAAATCTGATGAAAAAGGCTATCTATCAAGGTAGACACTATTAAGCTATATACTATCTATTAAGGATGCTAGTATCCTCGTACCAGTACTGTTATTAAGGATGCAATTTTGACTGGTTTAGACACAAATTAATTGGATCTTAAGTACAAGATTGCCAGAGCTGGTTTTAGGTCCTTGTACCTTTGTTTGAAGCAAGTTGTACAAACACTGTAAGTTTTACTTTTTAGTCTTTGCAAGTGAATTAATTATTTGGCTTTTCATCTAACTTGGCTTCAAATTTTCTCTAAAAGAATAATTTATTTCTCATTTGTTGAATTTGTCTTGTTTTGTCTCTTTCTCTAAGGAAATAAAAATCATATCTCAGATTATCTTTAAAACGTACCATGGTTGCATTTTCTTTCAGTCAGTTGATTTCAGAATGTGATCTTCCAAAGGTTCCTCCTTGGTCCCTTACCATCTATCTTCCTAGCTGAATTCTTTCCTTAACCAGTTCTCTTACAGAGATTCTTGGTTACTGAGCATCATGGAAAAGAAATATCACTGAAAGATTTGAATAAGGGCAACAGAATAGGGAATCATTACCAACTGATTAAATGAACTAAGGCAAGAACGATTCAAAGAATAGATATAATAATTGTCATATGAAGTATCAACAATTTGCAAAGAAAATAATAGCAGTCCTTAAATGGCTAAATAGAAGACAAAAAACTAGCTTTGGGGTTCTGTATCTCTCTTTCCAAGTGAATCATTTCACCTTATTTTTGTAGATGTGTCTTGTTATGTGCCTTTCTTAAAGAGTATCACTATTTGCTTTAAACTGCCTATAACTTAAGAAAAATAGAAATCACTATGTTAGAGTTGTGGTTTCCTGTATGCTGCTTCTCCTTTAAAATATATTTTCTTTTTGCAATAAACAAATGCTTTGGTCTGAATGTTTGTGACCCTCCCCCAAATCGTAAGTTGAAATCCTAACCTCAAGGTGATAGCTTGGGAGTCAGGATCTTTGGGAGGTTATTAGGTCATGAGAATGGAGTTCTCATGATTGAGGCAGTGTCTTTATAAAAGAGACACTAGGGGGCTAGTCCGTCCCGTCCACTATGTGAGGACACAGAGAGAAGGGGCTAAGAGCCAGGAATCCAGCTTCCACCAAACACCAAATTTGCCAGCACCTTGATCTTGGAATTCCCAGTCTCCAGGATTGTGAAAATAAACTTTTGTTGTTTATAAACTACCCAGTATATGATATTTTGTTAGAATAGACCAAATGGAGTAAGACACCAAATAAAATAACAAATTTGTTACAAATAATTTATTTTCAAATTGGTTTTTGTTTATGTGGACTAAACAGTCTAAAATAAGAACCATATGGTATCTGTTATTCCTGTGTTGTTTTTCTTTTTGCCTTTACAAATTTTTAAATCTTGTTGTAAGATCAAATGTATTTATAAATAAATTGAAAGAAATAAAAGAAAAGAAAATAGAAAAAGTAAAAAAGTAAGCAACCACTTATAGTGAATACATTATATATAAAATAAAATTTTTATAAAATTACATATACTGTCTATTTTGGATTTTTTTCTAAATATATGAAAACCATTTTCCTTTTCCATGAAATATTTCATCACATTTTTTCAATAGTTTCCTAGTACTATATTGTCTGTTAAAAAATGAAAGCTTGACTTTTTTGAAAATTTCTTTATCCTTTGAAACTGTGAGCTTTTATCTATAAAATAGAATTTGTGGGGAGAGAAAGGCAACTAAGGCTGAGCTATGATGGAGTGTCTATGAAAAAGAGTATGTTCTTGTCAGTGTAACTAATTCTACTGAGGACTAGAGGACAGTCACAATGTGAAACTATGTTTTACAACTCCAGGGATAAAAATCAGTGAAAGGAAAGGTGAAAATGATGAAAGTCAATGTGGTGACACTGTTAAAGATTTACCTCAATGTGCCTTTGTTGGTAGAACTCACTGTGCCCTCTGCAAACGGAAAAAAAAAATTGATTCCCTTTATTGCACTCATCTGTCATAGATAATACCCTGTACAAAAAGGTGGAAGGAAGTGGTGAACTTATAATAAGTCTGTGTACACACATACAATAGGACGGCAGTCTGGAAACCCAGCAGGCCTGGGAAATGAGTGGCTGCCATAAAGAGGACAGTGACACTCAACTGAGATCAGTAAGCATGAAGCTCCAAAGAGAGGGGACAGCCAACTTGATCTTTCTTTGTGTGCACACTGTTGAGTATGCCACATGCACCTTCAGACTTGGTGGGGCGTCACAATCAATTGCCAGATAAGTGCAACCCACTCTGCCACCAATAGGAAGAAGTAAACTTGTTGTAGCCCTTTAAAGAAGTCCACAGAGAATACATCACTCCTGTAATAATGATAGATGGAGCCTGCCTCTATCTGATCAAGGGGGTATATTCCAAAGCTACTGAGATCAATGCCTGTGTGTCAGATGTTACTGTTAAAAGCAAGATTTCTAGAAATTTGTGAAAAGGCTAATTCAATTAGGCAATGTCTATAACTTTTTAGCAATCATTACAATAAAGGGACCAGAATGGCCTTTTTTAATGAATTTCCCTTGTTTTATTCTATTATGATTCAGAAAGCACTGATAGTTTTATTTTTCCCTTTCAAACTCTGTATATTGCATATGTACTTACTTCAATGGCAGTAAGTTATGTTAAGAAGTTTAACTGCCAGACAGTAATATCTAGCAATGCTAATGCATTGTCTGGTAAATGAAGTAGTGCTAAATTTTCAATCTTTAAATATTTTCTTTCCCTCTGGATGGTTAACTTTTCAGCCTGTCTTAGTCTGTTTGGGCTGCCATAAAAAATACCTATACTGGGTAATTTCTAAACAACAGAAATTGATTGCTCCTAGTCTGGAGACCAAGAAGTCCAAGAGGCAGGAACCAGCAAATTTAGTATTTGGTGGGGGCCTTTTCCTCATAGATGGAGCCTGCTTGCTGAATCTTCACATGGCAGAAGGGAAGAACAACCCCCTTGGCCCTCTTTTATAAGGGCACTATTCCCATTTATGAGGCCCTCGTGGTCTAATCACCTCCTAGAAACCCCAGTTCTTAATACCATTGCATTAGGTATTAGATTGCAATATATGAAAATTGAGGGGAGGAGAAAGCATTCAGACCATAGCACAGCCTGTCACCTAATACTCATGCGTACGTCACTCAGCACTCCCACCTAAATCCCTACTAACTCCACTTTGCGTCACTCTGAGACCCTCAGGCAGTCTGAAACCCTCTGTAGAGTCTTCATAGATGTTTCATTCTCTTTGGAGTCTTCATACATGAACAGACCAAAAGGTGGATATCTGAAATATTTTGCAAAAATGGAATGGTGGGCCCTTCTCTTTAAATTGCTGTCATCTTCTCCATCATAGAAGCTGCTTACTCCCCTCCATGTCTTTTTGATGGGTAGAGATTCACTTGATCTCCCTGTGGAGGCTTTCCTCAATGAAACTATGTATTCCTCTCTGTGACAGCCCAATATCATTGACACACTGTAATTAAGATATTCCATCATAATTATTGATGAGGAAATACCTGATTTTTCAGAACTGCACACTCTATTTCTTGTACAAACCACGTTTAAATGTTCAAGCTTGTACTCTACCAGAAAATTTGACCATTTAATACACTGAACATTCCTTGACCTTCATGTAGTACAAAGCAAGCCAAAGAGTCTGAATTTACAATCACACAAAACAAGATGACAAATCAGATATAATTTTCATCCTTTTGTTTTTGAGGAAAATGTTTAAAATTCTAAAAGATAGGTGTTTGGGGAATGCTGTTGTCAGAGAAGCAACAGAGGATACATTTATCCAACCTATCATCAGGACAGGGCTCCTTAGAGAGGCTGGTATAGAGGCAAGGTTTTGATAAGGGAATACATGTGGCTTTGTAGACAAGGATTAGAAAGCTATTCTGAGCATAAAGTAGAGCCATCCTTTGACAGGAATAAGAGAAAAGAAATAAAAAGGTGGCGAGGGTGAATGGTTTCTCTTTACCCCTTGAAGCTCTCATTGTCCACCTGACAAATCATATCTATCCCATTTTCCAAAGCTCTCCTCAAGGCTCAGGAAAACAACTGAAATCAACTCACATTATTGTATCTGTCACACAATGAGCCTCTCTTTCCCCCTAGATTGTATCTTACAGTTTATGCAAAAGCTAATTTAAGTTTTGAACTGACTAGCTGGAGAACAGGCATACTTCGTATTTTGTGGGTGTGTATATCACATTTGTGAACATACTACATGTTAGGTCATGTGTACACATGGGCTCTGGGAAAGACGGGGCTTATATACAGTACTCTGAATTTTTAGTAGTTTCTGATATTTTCTGATGATGTAAGTTTGGGGCAAGTTATTTATTCTCTGCATGTCTCAATTTTCTCCTTTGTAAAATAAAGGTAGTCAAGCTTATGCCAAGAATGTTGTAAGGATTAAATGAGATCATGTTTGGGCAGCCTTTAACTTGTTGACAGATAGTTAGCTATCGATAGATGGTATTTTTATTATTGTTGTTTTCTTGTCAAGATGGAAATTCTCCTCTCTTGAGGAACTTGATCATGAATGATGAGTTCGGAAAATATAATGGTGGGTTCATATTTTGAACACCAATTATTCATGACTTTGGAAAAGCTACTAAAATGTACCTGCTTCTTCCTGGAAAAGGATAAGGTCAAGATATGTAGTTTGAATATGTGGAAATAGGTATATATATATCATCTAATATTGTGAAATGTTTATATTTCCAGTTGGTTCTTTGATAATTTTATTATTATAAACCTGGAATTAGGACTCTGGATATTTAGTAAGTACCCATTAAATAACAGTACTTTAACCTTCAAGAAAAACAGTTTTAAAAAGTGACTTTGATTTAATAAATTGGACTTTCCCTTTCACACTTTGCACACGATCAGTGATCCTATTTCCCAGATGCTTTGCAATCAGCCCCTTGACCAGGAAGGCGTTATTACTGCTCAGTGAAGTTTGATACAGGAAGACTATTTGGACAGTTTGTGCTTCATTAATATAAGTTTGGTTTGTGAAATCCCCAAGCCTTGTTTCACAAGTCTTCAGATTAAAAATTAATTACAACAATTATCAACAAATATAAAAAGTCAAGAAAATAATGAAAGCCCATCTGTCTGTTTGGCTTTCGAAAGCATAGCACAGTGGCAACAACTGAAAACTACCATATTTTACAGTAAGTTCTAAAAGTAATCCACCATGTATAAATACTCCTACTTCTTTTATAAAAAGCAAACTAAATTATTTCTCAAAACAAATGAACTTTTCATCTATTTGCATAATACATTCTTATCTCTTAAATAGAAACTGGTCATGTAGCTTACAGAAATTCCCTGGCATAGAAATTTTTGAGATCGTTGATTATTGTTCAGTCCCCATTTGAAGATATCTTGTGCACAAGTACAAGCAAAGCCCTCTCAAAGACTGCTTCTATTGTCATTAAACTTCTAGGACATTTTGACTGTATGTAAGGCATTATACATATGTGTACATGGGAGGAGAAATATGCTAAAATAGATCATTTACATAAGATTAAATCTAATTATATTTAAAATGATCATTCATTGACAAAGAGTGATAATGTGTTCTTTAAACCACCATTGTTTTCAAACGTATTTTATCTCTGGGTATCATACATTTGTCATACATATAAAACCCATGAATATCTAATTTTCCTTTAAATAAAATGATATAATAAATACAATAAAGATACAACTGAAGAAATAACTCTTTTGTAGTCAGAGAAAAAGTAAAATTTTTCAAATCAGTAATTTCATGGATTTTGTATTTATTCCCAAAATATTCTACTTCCCCAAAAGAAATCCTTTGAATATTAAAGAGATGTAATTAATGAAAAGGGAAACTAATAAATATGTCAGAAACAATTTACTATTAGTTTGTATGTATTCCAAATGTCTCAACCAGAATTCAAATTAACTTTCAAAATTAGATTATTAAGTTCAAAAAAAGATTGTCCTCACAGTTATAGAAAAAATTACCACTGGTTTCTAATATCTAGAAATCTAATAACTTTTTTAAAGATGTTGGCTTAATTTTCAAAGAAATTTAAATATTGATCAGTGTAACATCGAATTGGCTAAATATGATATAGTTTTCTACATGGATCAAATATAGACTTTTTAACTCACAATTAATTTACAATAAATATTACCTAAATTGAAGTTTTAAAAACTGAATGGTACAATGTTAAAGAACTAGTGAGAAAAGCAAAAGAATGGCCAGAAGGTAAATAAGTTACCCTGAAAAATCCTCCTGCTAAAATACAACCATAGTTTGGATAAATAAAAACAAATGTAGTTTTTAACAAATTACTGTATTTGCTAAAATAATGGAAATTTCTAAAATGAGAAAAAGTAGCTAGCCGAAACTAGAGCAGAATCAATAAGCAGTAGAGGTAAATGGAGCAGGGAATTTTAAGGGAGATTTACCTTGAGGCAGATGCCTTCATCAGCTCTGTCATCCAGGGACTATGCCTTAGGGCTCTGGCAAGATTGGGGCAGAACCTGAAACTCTTGGTTAATCATAAATTCATTGAAAGGAGCTAAGTGGTCCCATACGAGTATTGAGCCGGGAACTTGCAGAATGCAAAAATTCTATAAAGTAGAAGGTGTCCCATTTATGCCCTCAGAATTCCTGCAAATTAGATTCAGTAAGACATGAATCCACAATGAAAATTAAATAAGCAAACATAGAAATGAGCATCTATAAGTGATGGTCAACAGAAATAAAGACAAACAGAATTAAGTAACCCTGCCCAGGCATAGTGGCTAACTCCTGTAATCCCAGCACTTTGGGAGGCCAAACCAGGAGGATTGCTTGAGACCAGAAGTTTGAGACTAGTCTGGGCAACATAAAGAGACCCCATCCCTACAAAACTTAAAAAAACAAGTAGCCAGGCATGATGTTGCGCTCCTGTAGTCTCAGCTGCTTGAGAGGCTGAGATGGGAGGATCACTTGAACCCGGGAGGTGAGGCTACAGTGAGTCATAATTGCACCACTGCACTCCAGCTTGGGTGACAGAGTAAGACCTTGTCTAAAAAAAACAAAAAAACAAAAACAGATGATGTTTGATTTCAGAAGTTAAAACTGAAATGGAATTTAAATTATTAAAACTACCTGAAACAATGGAAAGTTTGAATAGTTCTGCAGTCATTAAATACATTTATTTATTCAATTAAAATTCTACCATAAAGAAAGCCCCAGACCACGGGGATTTTGCAAACAAAATCTACCAAACTTTTGGATAACAATAACAATTTCACATGTTTTCCCTCTAATTATAGAAAGAGGACCCTCTCAACTTGTTTATGACATAAAATAATACAAGGAGAAGATTAAGAAGAGAAAAAGTCACCCTCATTCATGAACACAGATAGAAAATATTTAAAAGTTCTTTGCAAATAAACCTCCATGGTATATTAAATGAAGTTGAATTTACACCAGAATGTTTTAGACTGATAAGATTTCAAAATATAATGCACCACAAGGACAGAATATAGGAGAAAATTCAGAAGGCCATCTAAATACCTATAGACAAAACATTTACAAAATTGAACACCCTTCATTATAAGAAACATGTTTAAAATGCAAAATGGAAAAGAGAACATTCTTAATCTGATAGAGGGCATTTATATCAGACTAAATATCATTCTTTTTTTTTTCCTTTGAGACAGAGTCTCACTCTGTCGCCCAGGCTGGAGTGTAATGGTGCAATCTGAACTCACTGCAGCCTACACCTCCTGGGTTCAAGAGATTCTCCTGCCTCAGCCTCCCGAGTAGCTCATATTACAGGTGCCTGCCACCATGCCCGGCTAATTTTCATATTTTTAGTAGAGATGGGGTTTCACCATGTTGGCCAGGCTGGTTTGGAACTCCTGAGCTCAAGTGATCCGCCTGCCTCGGCCTCCCAAAGTGATGAGATTACAGGTGTGAGCCACTTCACCCTGCATGAATATCATTCTTAATGAAGAAATCACAAAGAAAAATGTTGTTAACATCAGAAACAATGCAAAAATGCATCTTACTATCACTTCTATCCAACACTGTACAAGAGGCCTTAGACAGCAAAGTAAGAAAACAATGAGAAAAGACATAAAGAATGAAAAGAAACAAAAGAAATAAACTTATTTCCTAATTATAGATGTTATACCTGCCTATGATTGTCTACATACCAAATCTAAAATTATCTACAAATTGATATAATTAATAAAAGAGCTGCTGAGGCCTCAACAAGGTAATTAGATACAGAATGAATAGAAAATATAAATTGCATTTTCTATGTACTAACCACCAATAACAGAATAAAAAACATCTCTATCAAATTCTTCAGTAACTCACTCATAAATCTTATTCTCAGTAAAAATGTCTTTGATTACTTTATTTAAAACTAACACCCACTACCCAGATCACTACTACCAAGATCACCACAATTCTGCTTCCCTGTTTTTTCTTTTTGATAGTTATTTTCACTGTTTTATTTATTTTGTGTATTATTCATCTCCCTCTGGTAGAATGAAAAGTCTATGAAAGAAAATTTTTTTTTCTGTTTTCTTTCTTAATGTTTTAAATGACTCTTTCCTGGGACCCAGCACAGTACGTGACACATAACAGAAATTCAAAAAGAATTAGTTGAATAAATGAATATATATACAAATGTATATGCAGTATTTATAATATCAACAAAATATAAAGTACCAACTAATTTTGTAGCAAAAGATGAAGAATCTTATAGAGAAAATTATACAATTTCAAAGAATGTCATACAAGTGATGATCTATACCAAGTTTACAAATAGATGTTCTCAATATTGAAAGATATAATGAATGTCTAAATGAATCTTGTAGATTCAAGGCTATTTTAACCAAATTCCAGCAGCATTTTTAAGAAATGTGTCTAATTTTAACATTTCCACGAAAGATTAAAAGCTCATGAATAGCCAGAATCCTTCCAAAGATAAAAGAGGACAGAAGATGATACAGGAGCTTGCCTTTTAGATTAATACTTTTAGTAAATATGTCTTGTGATGAATATAGAAAAGTTGACTAGTAGAATAGAGTAGATAACTCAGAAATAGCTCATTACATACATGGAATATTAAAATCTCACATGTGATATTGGAAATCACTGTAGAAAAAGTGGACCATCCAAAAAATTGTGCTGAAATGTTGCTTTTCTAACTTGAAAAAATACATAAAATGAGACCTTTCTGTTTTCATTATACACAAACATATATTCCAGAAGAATTATAGATATAAATGTGAATGACACATTTTAATACATATAGAATCATATATAGGAAAACACATTTTCACCTTTAAAAATGGTAGATTTTTTTTTTTTTTTTGAGACAGAGTCTTGCTCTGTTGCCCAGACTAGAGTGCAGTGGCATGATCTCAGCCTGCTGCAACCTCTGCCTCCTGAGTTCAAGCGATTCTTCTGCCTCAGCCTCCCCCATAGCTACAGGCAAATACCACCATGCCCAGCTAATTTTTGTATTTTTAGTAGAGACGGGGTTTCACCATATTGGTCAAGCTGGTCTCGAACTCCTGACTTTGTGATCTGCCCGATTCAGCCTCCCAAAGTGTTGGGATTGCAGGCGTGAGCCACCTCACCCGGCCCTATAAATGGTAGAATTTTTTAAGCAAACCCACAAAAACTTTGAATATGAAAAATATTTATGAATGCAATATAAATCAACAACTTCTGTTTATCAACAGATACCACAATTAAAGTGATCATTTATGTCATATATTAAGAGAATAAAATTAATAACCTAATACATGAAGAATTACAAATCACTGAGGAAAGACAATGTTATAATAAAAAATAAAGGATAAAAGAATTGATAGCCATACTTTAGTAGAGGAAACAATAATAGTAAACAATCAAATAAAAGGATGCTATACCTCATTAGTAATCAGAGAAATATAAGTTAGGATGCAAAGAAGATAATATTACACTCACTAAATAGACAAAATGATAAGTATTGTTAGGTTATTGTTAGGTTATGGAGTAATGTGAATCCTATTTTAGTGTCAATAAATACATAAATTGGTTTCATACTTTTGAGAACTAGTTTAGTATAGATTATTTGGTAGATTATTTGGTTCCTGGGACCTAGAACAGTATGTGACACATAATAGAAATTCAAAAAGAATTTGTTGAATAAATGAATAAATATACAAATGTATATGCAGTATTTATAATATCAACAAAATATAAAGTACCAACTCATTTTATAATTAAAGATGAAGAATCTTATAGAGAAAATTATACAATTTCAAAGGTAGACGTACAAGTAACAGTATAGATTATTTAGTAAATTTGATCATATCCACACTCTAGTACACATGAATTCCACTTCCAGATATGTGATCTAGAAATCACTTGACATGTACGAGTAGACATCTGCAAAAATATTCATAGCCTTATTGTTAATAATAATAACCCAAACTTCTATTGACTGGAAATGGATAAACTGTGGTATACTTAGCTAATAAAATGTTATAAATAAGTTAAAGAAGAGATAGTTATAAGCAATAAAATGGATAAGTCTTAGTAACATAGTGATGAGAGAAAACAAGTTCCAAAAGACTACATACAATATGATACCGTTATTATAACACTTTGTCTAAAGTAAACATATTTAAACTATGTATTCTGCAGCATAACTCACATATGTGGGACTACAGAAGGTCTAGTGTATAGAACAGGGAAGGAGCACACAGATGATGCGATGGTATTAGTGATGTTGACATTTAAAGTTGGCTGATAAATTATTTTAGGTATATTTGAAAGTTTTATTATGCTAATATATACATTATCAAATATTACATAGCATAAAAGAAAATATAAACAAAACTCCGGTAAAAAATAAAAAATATTTTTCCAGTATTCCAACAGTTGGAAAGTTACGTAAATATTTTTATTTGTTAACATTTTCTAAAAGATACCAAACATCAAGTTTTAAGAAACTTTATTTTATTATGGGATATATAAACTATGTAATAAGATAAAAGTTGATATTTCTCTATTATTTAGACATTATTAAAGGAATTAGAAATGATTTATTGAGTCTTTTAAAGAAAAATATCCTAAGGAAGACATGATTTCATCACCAAAGTTTCACCTTATGAGTTATGGAATACCTTAGGAAGATCACTGATTTTAAGATAGTTGTACATATATTTTAATAGAAAAATGAAGTAGTACTGGAAATCAAAGTTAAGAAGCAATGTGGGGATTTTCTTTAATAGCCTTTTATGTTTTTGTAAAGGTAGAAAGATTGATTGCATAAAACATTTTTATTATTACTGGTTGCTGGCATTTGAAGTGGCCCCATTGTAAGATAAATTCCATAAAACTTTGGAAAAACAACAACATAATTATAAAAGATATGTGCAAATGATCAATGAAATAACAAAGTCAGTTATTCATACATTATACAGAATCAAAGTGCATTATCATATGCAACAGAGATTCCCAGTATCTTAAGTTGCAGGAATGACTCCAAAACAAACAAATACTGTGGAAAAAATTTACACAACAAAATCATCATGCAAATGCAAGTAAAATAAGGTATCTCTCAGCTATACTCTGTGTAACTTATACTTTGTGACCCTTGGTCCCCTCTTTCAATATAATCTTGAAGCTACAGGAAACCAATCTTTTATTTCTTTGTTATGAAAATCACCCCAAACTAAGCTTTTTTTTTTTTTTTTTTTTTTTTTTTTTTTTTTTTTTTTTAAACAAACAGTAAAACCAGCTTTCTTTATTTTAATTCTGTCTTGGTACAACTTCCTTCCTTTATCACATAGACAGTGGGTTCTATAGCAACCTTTTCCCCAGCTTTTGAATGATTGAGCCTCTGGGTCAAAGAGTTGCTCCTCTTGCCAGATCCACTCCAATTAAGAACCATGGCTCTTTTTATGAGCAAGGCTCTTTGTTATGTGAATAAAATGGTGACACTATAATGTAACTAATAGATGATATTTTATCATACATGGACATTGAGATTGGGCTGGAGAGAGAACAGACCAGAGTAAGAGAATTTTAGAAAGGATGTCATGTTTTGAACAGAATACAAAATTATATTTCATAAGGAGTTCTTCTTAGGGTACAAGATATCTCAGAAGATGAATAAAATAAAGAGAAAACACAATAGAAAAACAATCAAGCAATAGTTGTGCAAGAAAAATGTAAGTTCCAATTCACAGCATAATAAAACAAAGTGTTTACATTGTCAGTATTTGAAAAAAAAGAATTCAGTGTGCTTTAATGCATATTATCTTACCTGTAGAAAAAAGTAAATGGAAGATTCTTTTCAGATATATTTTTGATAAAGCATCACAAAGGACATTCAATCAGATTTTGAAGAAAGGAACATACTAAAAGGCAAATATTTATGCATTCAGAGGCCTGCTCCAATTTTTACAGGAAAAAGGAAATATAGATAGTCATGGAAATTTTATTTCCAAGAAGAGAAACGTATAAGACAGAAAAAGCACAACAGAAGATTGATTTGGGAGCGAGGAGGCAAAATGAACTATAGCAGATGTAACATTGAAAGCTTCTTCCTCCCAAAATCTTGGATGAAGGAAGACCAGAAAGAGCAACTTCACAACAGGTACCACCAGCCCTTTCTAACGCTGGCTGTATGTACTTCTGTAAAAATGGCTATGTGTCAAACAGTGGAGAAATATAATCATTATTTTTAGAAATTTTTAGACATTTTCTATTTCCTAGCTGACTATCATAATTTATTTCCCACAGGGTTGTTCATCATCCATAAAAATGGTGTAGGATTTGTGAAGCAATCTTGAGTTTCTATCCTATGGGACATTTTAGTGTAGAACCAGAAGAAACCTACAGTGATTTCAGTGATTTGATTTGATTTTCCTTTTATTCAACCTGGAAAAGAAAACTATTTGTTGACAAATTGTACTGAAGACACTTAGCATAGAATCATAATTGCAAGGGCTTTATTTTTAATCTCCTGAAAGCTTAAAAATTTGGAGGTCATTTGATAGCTTAAATGCTATCAATTAGTCTGTGGTGTTCAAAAAGAGACAGCCAAATACTGCAAGGGAAATGGGGTGGAATAGGGGTTTACTAGAAGAATGCAGCTGAGAGTAGATTTGATTTTTGCTGCATTGTGCTGTAGACTCTGTCAGAAGTAGATCTTTGTATTTTGCCTGAAAAAGCACATAAATAGCTGTGACACTGGAGATTAGAAACCAACCCCCATTGCTGCTAAAGTGTTAGTTTGGATTCATATGCCAGGCAGATTATATTCCTGTATGAAATGTTGAGCCTGAGAAAGTAAGTTGTTAGCAAGGGATTTTTCTCTAGTCCCATGGAACTAAAATTCACAGGGCCTTAAGTAATTTGCATTTGCAAAATTAGACTACGTCAATGCATTATCAGTTGACTGGTCCTTTTTTTTTTTTTTTTTTAAGACAGAGTCTCGCTCTGTCACCCAGGCTGGAGTGCAGTGGTACGGTCTCAGCTCCCTGCAACCTCCACCACCCTGGTTCCAGCCATTCTCCTGCCTCAGCCTCCCGAGTAGCTGGGATTACAGACACTTGCCAACACATCCAGCTAATTTTTTGTATTTTTAGTAAAGACAGGGTTTCACTGTGTTAGCCAGGATGGTCTTGATCTCCTGACCTCATGATCCGCCTGCCTCGGCTTCCCAAAGTGCTGGGATTACAGGTGTGAGCCACTGCACCTGGCCTATTTCTAACACAAATTGCCAAGCTGCTTTTACCAGTTGAAAATAGTAAAAAGTTAAACAAAACCACAAATAACATACAAACATAATTGAGTGCAGTGCCACATGCCTGTTGTTCCAGCTACTCATGAGGACAAGGTAGGAGGATCTCTTGTGCCCAGGAATTTGAGCTCAGCCTGAGCAACATAGCAAGACCCTCATCTCTAAAAAAATTAAAAGTTAAGATAAAAAAAATACAAACAGAACAATGGAACAATGACAATAGAGCAAGTTATCTATTTTCTATTTTCTTCTGCTATTTTTTCTCAGAAAACTAGGGATAATTCAGGAAGATTTTCCAAATTTCTGGGTGTTGAATCTATGTCAATCAAAGATAGTGGTACTTTGTGTTGTATTTATTAGAATCTTATTCCACTATTCCCACAGAGCTTTAAAACAAGAGAAAGAGAACAGAGTAAGCAAACTTGTGGTTAAATTCTGGCTTTGTCTCTGTCTCTTCTCAGCTGGAGCATCTGGGATAACTTTTTTCTCTAAGCTCAATTTTCTTATTTGTAATGTAGGTGTATTCATCTGTTCTTATGCTGCTACTAAAGACATACCCAGGACTGGATAATTTATGGAGGAAACGGGTTTAATTGACTCACAGTGCAGCATGGCTGGGGAGGCCTCAGGAAACTTACAATCATGACAGAAGGGGAAGAAAATCTGTTCTTTCCATTGCAGCAGGAAGCAGAAGAATGAGAACTGAGGGAAGGGGAAAGCCCCTTATAAAAACTTCTGATCTTATGAGAATTTACTGACCATCATGAGAATGGCATAGGGGAAACCACTCCATGATTCAGTTACCTCTCACTGGTCCTTCCCACAACACCTGGGGATTATGGGAACTATAATTTAAGATGAGACTAAAATAGGGACACAGCCAAATCTTATCAGTAGTGTAGTAAATAATATAGGCTAGATATATAGCCACTGTATTTTGTGTACAGTAAAAGCTAATATATACAATGTTTTTAGGCTTAAAATCAGTGTGCTGTGTTAAATTTTCTATTAGGGTAAATACAATACCTTCTTAAGATCATAAATATTCTAAGCATTAAATGGGAAAAAATGATTGGAAGCTAAAGACAGACTAAGATGTATTTCGTTGCTAATTGGTTGGTATATGTCTAAGACTGATGTTGTCTGGTTAATTTCAGTATCAATTGTATGGCTGTAATAGCTAATATTTATTGTGTACTTAGTCTTTTAAATGTATAATGTAGTATAAATTAAATCAACAAATCCTCAAAAGAACCTTAGGATGTAAGTACTATTAATATCTTGTTTTCACATAGGAAGAAATGGAAGCAGCAAAATGTTAAGTAATCTGCCCTCCATCTGGCAGCGACTGAGTCCATGCTTGAATTCCAATCCCAGTAGGCTGGCACCAGTCTGGTAACCACCATGCCCTATGACCTTTCCATGTATTTTTCCCAGTACAGATTAGATGCATATCGATGATGTACAAATTGAATAATCACACTTCAGGTGGGTTCAAATTAGGGTGAAGATTAGGGTTACATCTAAAATGAAGTCTTTTCCATATATTGCTATGCTTCAATTTCTGGTGTGGTATCAGCAAATGTTTAACAGTCACCTTTATCAGTTTTTAAATCTTACACTAATATTGAGCCAAAAAGATGAGAATATATTTTTTTCTGATATTTAAGAGTTCACAATTGGCAGGCAGGGTGTCTCACACCTGTAATCCAAGCACTTTGGGAGGCTGAGGCAGGCAGATTGCCTGAGTTCAGGAGTTCAAGACCAGCCTAGGCAACATGGTGAAACCCCGTCTCTACTAAAATGCAAAAATCAGCCAGGTGTGGCTGCACATGCCTGTAATCTCAGTTACTCAGGAGACTGAGGCAGGAGAATTGCTTGAACCCAGGAGGCAGAGGTTGCAGTGAGCCGAGATTGTGCTGCTGCACTACAACAGTGAGATTGTGCTGCTGCACTCGCTCTGTTGCCTGGGTGCAGAGCGAGACTCTGTTTCCAAAAAAAAAAGTTCACAGTCAACTCATTTACTTTGAAGTCCTTGGGGGATGAATAATTCCCCCTTGAGTTCAAGTGAAAGTCATGCTACTTTTGCATGAGTGTCATCAGGTAATATTTAGTCTGATTAACTGGTGACTGAAAGGCTGATGGATAGGAAGAAGGAAAGGGTAGGGAAAGGGTGGGAATGGACTGTACCCATTTTGAAGAAAGGAAGATGAGAAGAGGGATGATTAAGAAAGGATCCTGGGAGTAGGGCATCCATAGGTGAAAATCCTGGAGGACTTGGACAACATGATATTTTGGGACATGGTCAGTGTCCAGCAGTGTTTTATGCCAGGACTATACTGTATGAACTATATACAAGATATATAGTATGCACCCAAAGACCAATGGGATACCACCCCCCCACCAACATGCCAGTAGAAGGAGCCCACCATTTGAGGCAGTTTGAGATCAGTTATCTCTCATTACTTGAGAATATTAACTTTTCCAAGGGAAGACATTTCTTTCTCTTTTCTCTTCTCACTTTTTAAAAAAGAAGACGTGCACTTTCTTGATGGTTTATATTGAAAAAAATCACTTAACATCACCCTCCATGCCCTACCTCATTCTAGCCCCTGCCTGAAAAATCAGAATGAGCTCCCCAAAGTGGGGGCATAAAACAGCTTTTAGTAAAGCCACCTTCTGAGGGGACACTGAAAAAGGAAATCAACAAACATTTTGAATGGTCTTTATGTCAACATTCATAAAAGAAAACTAACTAAAATTAACTAAGTAAAATGTGATAGTCTTTTAAAATTAAAATTCTAACTAAAATATGATGGTCTTCCTATGTCTTAGCACCATCATTAAAAATGGGAGTTTGGCCTTAGCAAATACTCAATTTGAAAGATAAATGGTAAAACATTAGTGGTCTCAGTATCTAATGATAAAAAACCAAGACCAAATAATTAATGCCACTTTAGTACGACTATGTTCTGGCCATTGGGACAGAGCTGTTTAATGGTCTAGGGAGACAGCAGCTATGTTTTAGATAACAGAAACACAGGTAGTACCTTATTTGTATGTCATATTTTTCATTTCAGACTTTTTTGTTATTCATAGTTGGGTTAGAGTATGATCCTAAGATTTCAATCAATGTTAAATGTCTCTGAATAAGTTAATTTGATTTACAGTGGGTGGAAATGAAACAAAATTAAAGATCTGATATGGTTTGTCTATGCCACACCCAAATCTCATCTTGAACTGTAGCTCCCATAATCCCCCTTTGTCATGAGAGGTAATCAAATCATAGAGGTGTATTTTTCCCTTGCTGTTCCTGTGATAGTGAATAAGTCTCATGAGATCTGATGGTTTATAAAGCGCAATTCCCCTGCACACACTCTCTTGTCTGCCACAACATAAGATGTGTTTTTGCTCCTCCTTCACCTTCCACCATAATTGTGATGCCTCCCCAACCATACAGAACTGTGAATTCATTAAACCTCTTTTTCTTTATAAATTACTCAGCCTTGGTATTTCTTCATAGTAGTATGAAAATGAACTAATATGCTAAATTGGTAGGGACAGTGGAAGATATCCAAAAACATGGAATATTTTGGAACTGGGTAACAGGCCGAGGTTGAAACAGTTTGGAAGGCTCAGAAGAAGACAGGAAGATGTGGGAAAGTTTGGAGTTTCCCAGAGACTTGTTGAATGGTTTTGACCAAAAAGTCCAGGAGAGGCAGTCTCAGATGGAGTTGAGGAACTTACTGGAAACTGAAGCAAAGGTGATTCTTGCTATGTTTTAGCAAAGAGACTGGCAGCATTTTGCCCCTGACTTAGACATGTGTGGAACTTTGAACTTTAGAGAGATGATTCAAGGTATCTGGCAGAAGAAATTTCTAAGCAGTAAAGTGTTCAAGAGGAGACTTGGGTGCTCTTAAAGGCATTCAGTTTTATTCATTCACAAAGTTATGGTTTGGAATTGGAACTTATGTTTAAAAGGGAAGCAGAGTATAAAAGTTCAGAAAATTTGCAGCCTGACAATGCAACAGTAAAGAAAAACCCATTTTCTGAGAAGAAATTCAAGCTGGCTGCAGAAATTTGCATAAGTAAGGAGCAGACAAATGTTAGTGCCAAGACAATGGGGAAAATAATGTCTCCAAGGCATGTCAGAGGTCTTCACAGCAGCCCCTCCCATCATAGACCAGGAGGCCTAGGAGTGAAAAATGGCTTCATGGGCCAGGCCTAGGGCCTTGCTGCTTTGTGCAGTCTCTGGGCTTGGTGCTCTATGTCCCAGCCATGGCTGAAAGCAATCAATGTACAGCTCAGGCAGTAGCTTTAGAGGGTGCAAGCCCCAAGCCTTGGTGGCTTACGCATGGTGTTGGGCCTGTGGGTGCACAGAAGTCAAGAATTGAAGTGTGAGAACCTCCACCTAGATTTCAGAGGATGTATGGAAATGCCTTTTTCTTTATAAATTACCCAGTCTCAGGTATTTCTTCATAGTAGTATGAAAATGGATGAATACAAGACACTAACACAAACCAATGGAACATTCTGACCTTAGACAATTGGTTTTTTAATAGCATAATAATAATCCTCAAAAAGCAGGAAGGCCAGTTGGTTGCAGTTAGTCTTGTTTATTCTGAGTTCTGTTTATAGGATACAAAATGCAAGGAGAATTGGACAATTATCCATCTGATTTGATCAGTGTAGACAGCCAAACCAGTTAATTCAGCAGGGAAATAGAGCCCTGACTAGCTACACTGATCAAATCAAGAGAGTAACTGCCAGATCTCCCTTCATTTTATGCTGAGTAGATGCTGCCTTGGGGAATGGCTGAGATTCAAAGGCTCTGACTGTTTGAAGTCCCCCTAAAGTCTGTTAATTGGGACTCTTTGGACAGTTAAAATTGTACAGCCTGGGTTGGTTGGCTAACCAGTTCTCAGACACAATAAATTCAGCTACCTTAAAATGGCAAAAAAAAAAAAGAGAGATCTTTATAAAATAATTATTATAATAGACTGATTTTGCTGTTAAAAAGGAAATAAAACAAACTTGCATTTGGAATAGTTGTAATTCTTTCATTTGGTAAGGTAGTTGGGAAATGTAAAGATGAAATTTTCAGTTCAGAGTAGTGTTTCATGTCTGAGTCCTGTAAGCACAGGGTCACATGATAATTCCTTCAGTCAGCACTAAGGTTTATTAATATTAGCAGTTAACAGAAGACTAAACAACAATTTTGGGAGTACATTCTAATTTTATCTCTAAAAATTAATATGGTAACATTTTTTGGGAACATATCAAATTATTTTTCAAAGAAACTGTCTTCTTCATAAAATAACAAGAAGCGAGAGTGAGCAGACAGTGCTGGGTAGATGTCAACAAAGTTAAAGAAAGATGTTCAGGGTGAATGAAACTAACAGAATTCAATGCAGGTAGCTGACGGGCCATATGTCTGAGTTTATTACCAAGAATAGTTAATTCTAGTACAAAACACAGATTCCAGTCAATAATTGATTAGACTCTTCTTTGCATATTTGGATGTTCACACACACACACACACACACACCACACACACGCACTCACTCTGTTGCACTCAATTTTATGCCCTCATTTCCCTCAATATTAATACCACCAAAACAAACACATATAGTAGTTCTTTAATTAAACTCTGTAAGTCTTCGTGCCCACTAGATTATTGGGACAGAGGAATGGGTAACTTTGATATAATCTTTCCTGGATGATTTCCAATGGAGATGGTATTTCTGTGTACCTGAATAGTAAATTAGTCCCTATTACATCTCAGAAGGCTTGATCAGAACTGAATCCACTCCCATAAAATAGTAAAATCAAACAACTATGTTTATTCATTTGCAGTGTAGTTGATCATCTCCTAAAGACTATAGGACTAATTCAACTTCACCTAGAATCTGGATATATTTAAGTTATTTCCGGAGTTTCTCAGTGTCAAAAGGAGTAGAAAGAGAAACAAGAAGAACCGAGAAGAAAAATGGAAGAAAGAGAAGGAATAAAGGAGGGAGAAAAGGAGGGAGGGAGTCAGGAAAAAATAGACAAAGTAAGAAAAAAAATGTTAGGGAAGGGTAACTTCTCAGAAAGGAACAAATTAACCATTCATTTCACCAAATGTTTATTGAGCACCTATTAAAATTCAGCATTGCTTCAAATATATGAAGCATATAAAGGATACAATAAAGCACAATTTATACCTGTCTATATAGTATTTATTAGCCATACATTTTCATTTCTTTAATACAACAACCCAGTGAAATTATTATTATTACCATTGTCATTTCATAGATGAGAAATTTGCAGCTCAGGGAAATTAAGTTACTTGAACAAAATTGCTCAACAAACTTGCTTACAAAATTGATAAAAAATGTATCCTGATTTCAAGTAACCTTCACAAAGAATTAACTAGCAATGAAACTAGTAACACTATGGCATTAGGAAATCTGACACTATGAATGAGTCCACTATGAGTATGGACTTACCAGCAATAAGATTTCAGAAGCAGAAAAGATCCATAAATATTTTATGCCAAAGCCAGGGCTTGAGGACAAGCAATAGAAATATCTGGGAATAGGATAAGCAGATAAAGCATAGAAACCATTTTGGTTAGAGAAATACTGTGAGCAGAAGTGCTGACTAGTTCCAAATTTATAACACTGGAGGAATGATTTGCTAAAGTTTTCTGGGAGTAAACAGTAAAAGGAATAAAGGGTTAAAGAGATTGTGCTTCAATATCTAGGTGATGGATAGGCATTAAAAGTTTTGAGCAGGGAATGGACATGAAGAAAATTGAGTTTGGGAGACGGTCAACTTGGCCACAGTCTACAATATATATTTTAAAAAAGAAAGAGATTAGAGGCAGAAGTATTTGTTAGGAGACTACCAGAATATGTTTTCCTAAAGTAATCGAGACTGCCCTGAGGATATTTCCCTAAAATAATGGAGTTTTCCCTGTAGGCTTCCTCAAGCAGGGATGGAGGGTCAGGGAGGATAATTCAAACTTACAAAATTATAAAACTAGGAGTTTATTTTATGAGATTATTCCACCTATTCTGTAATAGTTTATATAAGAAATATTGCATTTATAAAGGCCCTGAGAATTCACAGGTATTATGAGGGGAATCAGTATTCATTGTTAAAAGGTGTGGAAGAACTGGTGGATGAGGAAAGAATAAAAAAACTAAAGCAAGGCAGCACTCCCAGCTACTCCAAGGCAGAAGCAGGAGGATTGCTTGAGCACAGGAGTGTAGGGATAGAGTACACTATGATCACGCCTGTGAATAGCCACTGTACTCCAGACTGGGCAACATAGGGAGATCCTGGAAAAAAAAGAAAAAAGGAAAAAGGCAGGAAGGGAGGGAGGGAGGGAGGGATGGAGGGAGAAAGGGAAGGAAGGAAAGAAGAAGGGAAGGAAGGAAGGAAGGAAGGAAGGAAGGAAGGAAGGAAGGAAGGAAGGAAGGAAGGAAGGAAGGAAGGAAGGAAGGAAGGAAGGAAGGAAAAACTAACTAAAACTAGAACAAAACAAAGAAAATCCTGCATTTAACAGTGTAACTGGTGACTGAGAGATGTGAGAAGAGTCTGAATGTAAAATCCCACAGAACGGGGAAGACTAACAGAAGACTAACAGAAGCAAATAAAGGAGCATGACATGAAGACCACAGGGAATGTGACCTGACACCCAAAACTATTGGAAGATGGAGTAGGCTCCCAAGGGAAGCTGAGGAAATTTCATCAGCCAGGACATTTATGGTGAGTCCGAACAAAGCTCCAACCATCTGCTGAGAGAGCAGCTAGGTCTCTGCATGAAAAGACAGGATGGTTGCACATTCTGCAGATGTATCCCAGAACTTTAAGTAAAAAAAAAAAAAGAAGACAAGACAGGATAGTCATGTGTCTCATTCCACCTCTAATATATTTGACTCCTCATTGGTTTAAATTGAACATGAAAATAACATTTCTCATGCTGACAGCACTTTTCATGTCTCCCAAACAGGTAGAGTACTCTCAGACACATATATCCCTTTCCTCAATCCTCATAAATGCTGTTTACATTTTTATCACCTTCTCAAAGCCTCAAGCATCCCCCTTATCCTTTACTGTTGACCTGGCCACCTATTCCTATATTCAGAAAATTTCTTTTTCTTTCTTTCTTTCTTTCTTTCTTTCTTTCTTTCTTTCTTTCTTTCTTTCTTTCTTTCTTTCTTTCTTTCTTTCTCTTTCTTTCTTTCTTTCTTTCTTTCTTTCTTTCTTTCTTTCTTTCTTTCTTTCTTTCCTTCCTTCCTTCCTTCTTTCTTTCTCTCTCTCTCTCTTCCCCCCACTCTCTCTCTCTCCCCCCCACACACTTCCCCTCCCATTTCTCAAACACAAACACACACACACACACACACACACACACATTCCTTACTTACTTCCTCCTTGTGGCACACACTGTTGGTTACTTACCCAGTCATCAATCATTTTCATGCCTACAGAATCCAAATTTTTTCAGGGGCTGGGTAGTCTCAGCCCAACACAGAGAGGACTCATGCTGCAGCCTCAGTAAGTAACTCATGGTTGGTAAATGCTATGGTCATTCAAATTATTCTTCCCAGTGATAGGCTTAATAATGGACATGGGTCACAATTCTGGTCAAAGATCATTAACAGAAGTCTGTTAGGAAGTTTCTGGAAATGTTTCTGTTGTTCTTCAAAAGGGCACAGTTCTAACTCAAATTAAGCTATGTGTAATAGGATAACCAAAATCTAACAAACCCATTGACCTCTTTTCAGTCCTTATCCAACTTGGAATCTTCTGGCTTGGACTTGCTTGCCCACTCCCTCTTTCAATGTCACTTACTATTATTCTCTTATTTTTTCTGGTTCTGAATCTCAGGATCCTTTATGACTTTTTCCTCCTATGCTTATTCTTTGTATGTTGTTGTTTATCAGATTCCCTCTTTTTTATTTATTCCCTTCTTTCTACTTTCCATGCCCTTTTTATTTTTAAAAATTATTATGATTATGATTATTATTTGAGACAGAGTATTGCTCTATCATCCAGGATGGAGTGCAGTGGTGCGATCTCGGCTCACTGCAACTTCCACCTTCTGGGTTCAAGTGATCCTCCCACCTCAGCCTTCCAAGTAGCTGGGACTACAGCTGTGTGCCACCACACCTAGCGAATTTTTGTACTTTTAGCAGAGACAGAGTTTGCCACGTTGGCCAGGCTGGTCCAAACTCCTCTCCTCAAGTGATCTGCCCACCATGGCCTCCCAAAGTGCTGAGATAACAGATGTGAGCTGCCACACCCAGCCCTTTTCATGCTCTTTTAAGGTGATCATCTACATATCCCTGGCTTCTACAGTGATTATATTCTCATTCCTTCTTTCTTGAGTCCTGGATCCATACTTTCTTCCAGTTACCAGATATTTTAATGCAGATTTCATGAAAGTAACCCAGTTAAACTTTAAAATAAATCCAAATTAGATCTTCCTATTGCTATTTCCAGGTTAATTTTACAACACGAATAAATTGGAAACTCTGGACTTATTTTAGACTTCTCCTTCTCTCTCAAATCCCTGCTTCCAATCAGCCAACAAATCTTATAAATTCTGGCCAAATTGTTTACTGAATCTCTTTATGTTTTGTTAATATTAATGCTGCTTTTCCTTTGGTTGAGATGTTTATTTTCAACATTAAAAAGTGTGCCCTAAAGTAACAGGTTCAGACTCTTCAAGGTGCTGATGATGTTGCTGAGACATAATCCTATTGGAAGTCGAACAGAATCATATAACACTGATGTTATCAGGGTCTTGTTAATTTCATTCATGGTATAATCTTGAATAATTACCTTTTGCCTCGAGAGTCAGAAGTCTTCAGTATGGTAAACAGGGATTTTTAATTTGATAGCCATTTTATCCACACAGTGCTCTGAGATGATCATAGACACATTTTCACTACTGTATTCTACAATTAATCAAGATCAGGAGGCATATGTTAACCAACAGCTGTTTTCTGTGAATAAAGTAATAAAGCACTTTTATTCATACAACAACATCCTCCCTTCCTGCTGCTGTACCTTTGCTACATCACAAGCCCCAAAATAACCCTTAATGATATAAAAATGTATTATCTTGTATAAACAAAAGAAAAGTCATTGAGCACATCTTCCTCTTATATGTTATACACATATGCCAAGAAATAATTACAACTCTGAATATCAGTGGTGTAATCCAACACCACATTCACAATCCTGGAAGACTAGCCTATTTTATATAGAATGTTCAAGTGACATTTAAATCAATCTCATACAGTGAGAAGGAGAAAATAATTCTAAGTACAATGAACAAATAGGATAACAACCCTGAAGTAGGGGTGATCTTGTTCAAAAACAGGAATAGGGTCAGTGTGGCCACATAGTACATCATTAAGAAAGGGGTAAGGATGAAAGTTTAGGGAGGAAGACAGGAACTCCTTTAGGATCTTTTGGCAAAATTAAAATGCAGTGTTTCAAAGTAAGGGTGTAGCAGGGGCGTTGTATGACAAAATTTGTCTTTTAAAGGTATTATTCTAAGCTGCTTTGTGGAGAAGAGACTAGAAGAGGGCCACAGAGAGACAATTAGGAAATAACACACAAGACAAATTAGAATAGCTCAATTTAAGGTCAAAGCAGTGGAGGTAGTGGGAAGGGTTTGGATTTAGAATAACATTTTTTTTTTTTTTAATTACAGCCACATATGATGAACTGCATGGAGTTTAGAGAAGAAGATAAATCAAGGATATTTCCTAGTTTTCAATCTCATAGTTCAAGTCTGACTGGAATTTCTTACAAAAATCTCAATTTCAAAGTTTGAACTCTGATCTGTTACATTCTTTCCTAAACCAGCTCCTCTTCCTACACTCCGTTTTCCAGAACAGGCTATTCTATGGATCCATCTACTCATGTTAGAAACTTGAGATAGATCTTTGACATATTTCATTATCCCCAACATGTCTGTCACCATTAGCACCCCCTCTAAATCTAATCAATTACCAAGCTCTGTCAATCCAAATTCTAAAATATCTTGAACCTATCTAAGCCCTGTCAATCCAACTTCTAAAACTTCTCATGTGTCTACTAAAAGCATCCTGGTCCAAACTACAACTATCTCTTTCCTGGAAATGTAGACTAATTAGTTAATTTACCTGCATCTGATCTTCAACTGCATATATTAATCACATAGGAACCAAAATGATCTTGTTAAAAACAAAACTCATTTAGAATATTTTGTAAAATCCTTCAGTGACAGCCATTTGTTCTTGAATGAGATCTAAACTCTTTTAAATGGTCTACAAAGTTGTGCAATATCTAGCTACTGTTCACCTCTCCAGCACTACCTCATGCGACTCTGCCACCCACCCCCAATGCTCCAGTCACATGGACATACTTCAGTGACTTAAAGCCCCATACCTCTTCCTGTCTCAGGGTATTTGTGTGTACAGTCCTACCTTCCTGCCTGAAAACTTCACTACTCACACTCTCCCTTAATATCCCAGGGTAAATGTTGTTTCTACAGGGAAGAAATTGCTATTATATGTTCTCCTAGCACCCTCTATTTTTCCTTTATCACACTATTAACGATGGCAGTTATCTTTGTGAACATCTGTTGAATACCAGTGTGTCTCCCAAATCACTCTAAGTCCTATGAGGAAAGAAAATGTTCCAGCTTACTTTGCTATTGTCATTTTCTTCTCTTCTTCTTTATTAACTGTTTCTATTAAGTGTATAACAATATTGGCTTTTAAGTCAAATGAAAGTCATTGAATATTTTTAACCAGGGAACATTATGATTCAATGTGTATATTAGAAGCCTAATTCTCCAATTCCTCTGTGGGGAATGGCCAGGTCATCTAAAGGGAGTGTGGTGGTGAGGAAATTAGAGACAGGTGAGGAAGTAGGGAGGAATGAGTCTAAGATGGGCATGAGTGGTGATGAGTATGTGCAGGAGGAGTAAAGGGTAGGTACAAGTAGTCATGAGGAAAGATGGTTAGGCAAGATTTTTTCATGACAATCTAATCTTTCCACTAAAATCTGACCATGAAGGCAAGGAGAAAAATGAGAAAATTATTTAACAGGGATGTAGAATCAAAGGAGGTTATAAAGATAAAAATGCTAGATTATGTATTCATACTTCTTAGAAATGATCTATAGACAGGGAAAGTCTGATGAAGTAGGAGTCAAAGAGGGTAACTTAAAAAGCAAGTTCCTTAAGCAGGCGAATGAGGATGGGACCCAGAGTACAAGTGGAGGAATGGATTCCTCCATAAAGTACATGCAGCCAGCTTCCCTGTCACTGGAGGGAAGGAGAAGGTGGTTGCAAGTGAAAGTTAAATTTGTTGATAGAGAAATGAAGCCATTTGCATTGATGTCTTCTGACGTCTCAATTAAATATAATGTGAAATCACTATTTCAGAATGAGAGAGGAAACGTATGGAAGCTTTGAGGAGAAAAGATATAAATAGTTTTGTGATTTTTTTTGTTGTTGTTGTTCCTGACAGTAGGAAATCTACTAGGGAAACATACTTGGAATTCCAGGCAGTGTTAACTGACTGAGGATTGTGAATATGAATTTAGAGTAAAATTTGTCAACAGATAATTTTTTCCAGCAAGATTTTGCTGCTTTTGTGCAGGTATAGAGAAGATAGTTAAGTCTATTGAGGGTGGTATGTTAGAAAGTGATTGCAATAGGAAAGGAGGATGACAGAGTTGAGGGCACCCATAAGGAAGACTTTATAAAGATGCTATAGAAAAAAATGAAATCAGAAAGATGTCAGTAGGGTCAATGGATTGGAAATCTGGATGAGATAAAAAATTGCTGGAGTGAGAGAGCTTGAATAAGTAAGCAGGAGAATTCAGGGATGATATTGTCAGAATTGAATGTTTGATATTGATATTGAAATTTAGAGGTGGTTCAATTTCTCATGATGACAACATGCAGGGTATGGCAAAGAAATGGGTGAATAGGATGCAGTGGGTGAACAGTAAGCAGAAATATGCAGAGTGCAAGGTATTGGATAGATCATCCAATTGCATGTTGTGATTATGAGAGCAATGACGAGATTTGGAGCCACAAGAATGGCTGTGAACCAGGATCAAGGTTTCAAGAAAATAAGGAAATATCCCAAGTCTGACACAGCAAAGAGGAGACAGGAAAAAGAATATAGCCATATTGCATGCATGTCAAAGAAAGAAGCAAGTTTGTTTTGTTTCATTTGTATCTTGTTTGTTTTGTCTTATTTTGCTAGAGAGTAGAGGAGTAGTGGTCTGGAACTAAAGTGTACCAGGTAAGCCAAACAGACATAAATTCTGCCTTGGTGGAACAAATAATTAAATAAATAAGTCTATAAATTACAAACTCTCGCAAGTGCTATGAAGAAACAGTACAGGCTACTGTGACAGCATGAAACACAGTGACCAAACTGATCTGTGGAGTGGGGGTAAGCCCTGATGATGTGATATTTGAACAGAGATCCAAAGGATGAGAGGGAGTTAGGGAGGCAAAGGATGATTGAGGCAAAAGGTAATTGAGTTTTTAGGGTAGGTATGACAGAAAAACAAAAGGTCAAGAGAATGAAGGGACATTTTGCATTGAAAGTGACAGACACAATGGATCAAGGAGAAATCTGAACCATCAGGAGAAAACGAGTTAGTCTGGAAACTAGGGCTGGCACTAGATTTAAGGAGAGGGCATATGGAAAGTAAGCACATGAGAAAGCTATTGGAGACAGGAGGTTGTAGCCAGAGATTCTTCTTCAGAAGTATGAAAGTTAAAGATTTTCATAAGGTCAAAGATTTGTCCCTATGAGTGGGTTGTGTGAATGAAGACTTCAGATGGATGAAGCTCTATATTCATTAATGGTTTGGCTAAACTGTTATACTTAAAAATAATATTATAATTCAGATGCAAAAGTCTCCAATAAATCTGGATACTAAGTGTGAAATTACAGCAAAAAGGAGGGAACAAAAGAAGTCTTTTGTATGAGGTTGAAGGGATATATTCTGGACAAATTATGTAAATTGCACGATATTTGAAAATGAACCTCAGTTTCACTGCATGCAAAATAGGAATAATAAGCCCTGTCCTGGATAGCTTTTGTGAGGCCAGCTATAATGTGAACCATGGCAGAGTACCCGACCTCTAGAAGAAAATAAAAGATAGTTATATCAAGTATCATATTAATGTTAATCAATATAAATAGTTACTGTATATATTATTTATTGTCTAAAGAAGGCCTCTCCTTTATTTAGCAACCTAACAAATATAGAATTTCTACACTTATGTGTATGAGAAGAAAGAGAGCAACACTAAGAAGAATGCCTATCATGTGGATCGTCAGTAAGTTTCAAGGACATAGGTAAAGTTACAGAAGCAGAGCTGATATTACAACAGGAGCAGGGTGGGGTAGGAAGTGTAAGAGAGAAAGAGGGCTCACAATTCTTCAGTAGTGACCCTCTGAAAGGTACAGCCCTAGGAGGCTCATCAACCAGCAAGTGTTGTCATTTCCCTGTCAAGAACTTTAAAGGGCAAAAGACTTTGCACAAAGTCACAGATAACTCAATAGCACAGACAAGACCAAAGATCCATGGTCATTGTTGCCTCCTTTACTACTGTATCTACTGGACCATACAGTGTCTCTTGTAGGTGTTTTGTCATTGGATATGATATCTCCATTCTTTGTAATATGAGTGGTTCAAACTGAGGTTCTCGGGTTCAGAGTCCCAGCAAACACTGCATATTATGGTATTCTTTCCTGTAAAACTCACTGATATGGTTTGGTGCTGTGTTCCCTTCCAAATTTCATGTTGAATTAAAACCCCCATCGTTGTGGGAGGGACCTGGTGGGAGGTGATAGGATCATGCGGGTGGATTTCCCCCCTGCCGTTCCCATGATAGTAAGTGAGTTCTCAAGAGGATCTAATGGTTTAAAAGTATGTGGCACTTCCTTCTTTGCTCTCTCTCTCCTGCTCCACCATGGAGCAGGAGAGATGTATTTGCTTTCCCTTCGCCTTCTACCATGATTATAAGTTTCTTGAGGCCTCCTAGTCATGCTTCCTGTTAAGCCTGAGAAAGTGAGTTAATTAAGCCTCTGTTCTTCATAAATTACCCAGTCTCAGGTAGTTCTTTATAGCAGTGTGAAAGCAGCATGTTGCGAGCTGAGCAAAGAGGTGGCCAAGCCATGAATTAGGATTGTAAATACCAATCAAGGGAGATTACTGATCAGCCCAGTTCTCACATATTCCTCAGCCCTGGCTCCTCTGCTGTGGTACTTGGAACCTCACAGTCACTTTGGGGTGATCTAGCCATAGTTACAAGCCCTTGCCCCTCACCTGGAATTTTAGAACCCTGAACTGGAGGACAGCCATAATTCATAGGGTTACTGTTAGAGACAACAGTTAGCTTATAAGGTAGCACTCTCCCTTTTATTTGGAAGCCCACTTTAGGCAGAGAGTAGTGATGCTCCAAAGGCAGCATTCACTCCTCCTGTCTGTAATATCCTTAGCTATTATCGCAATGAGTATAGCACTTTAGGGGTAACCCACTGATACAGTCGTGCTTGACTAAAATGTACAGTAATGAACTGCAGCAGCTACAGTGCACTAAATCAAAGATCCCTAGCACAGAGGCAAGGGAATGGGAAGGGTAGTGCCTTCTCTCTGTAAGTAGATTCTTTGCCAGGCAGCTTGCCTGCTACCTTCAAAGTAAAATCCTATTATACCTGTGAAACCGTGCTGCAAAGGGCAGAGTCAGACAACCAACACAAAGGAATGTGGGCAAATTCCTGGGATGGTAGACCACCAGGCAGAGCTTTCAGGGACAACAATTATCCCATCTGTTGAATCTCTTGAAAAACACTAAAAAAGTACAGGTCATTGCATAAGCCCCGGGCAGTCACCAATGTGTTTTGGGCAATCCCTAAAGGCCAATCCGAGTGACAAAGCCACATATATTGCAGAAGTTTTCACCTTTTTAGTCCAGCTAAACATAAACGTAGATTGAAAAACAAAACCACGTTTTTGTAGACCTAAGCAGAAGATTTTAGAAAATTACTGTGATTTCTACTACGTTTATAAGAGAGTCCCTATGCAGTAATGAACAGGGGTGATTTGGAGCTAGCAGAAAGTGAGAAAGTAAAATTACTATTATAGACGCTCTGGGAGCCCTGACTATATTAATGCAAATTCATTTTGGAGGTTGCTAAATTATTTACATAGTTGTGGAACTTGTAAACTTATTTCCTTATTTTCTTTATTAGGGTTCCCTGAAAATCAGAGGGGTAGCAAGCAAAGAGAAGTAGGTCAGAGCTTCTGGTTACCATCCATATTTCGACAAGGTAGAACGAGGATAAGTCCCCAGCAGGGTGACCCAAGGAACCAGGATTATAATCATCATCTTTCTTCTTCTATGCCTTCCCTTTGAAATGTTCAGTAGTCCAGACCACAGTAAAAAGGTGAGGCAGAACAGGATCCAGCTACAGAGATCATATCTCTGCCTTCAGGGAAAAGAGGAGAGAAGTAGCCAGATAGGAGCATAGGACAAAGAGAAACAGAAAACTTCTTCAAGCAGTAATCTTCCCTGAAGAACAAGGGCCATGAAATTGCTATTCTGCAGAAAAATCTATTTTCTTTTTTTAACAGAAATCATCTAACCTCAAGGTTAGAGATGAGAGCAGGAGAGAACTGTCTGTTGCTCTCCTCCTTCACCAGATTCTCATCTCAAAATTATTATTTTATCCTTCTTTTCTTCTCTCTCAGTATTTAAGCTGATTTGTTAATAACTTGTCAAGATGTCGCCACTAACGGTCAGAATAAAAGGCAGGTTATTACTAAGCTTTACCCTTTTTAAAGTTTCCACAAATTCACACAGAAACATGATTACTTATGCCTAAATATTTCAGATTATAAGTCAGTTGTCTACTTCAAAATAATGGCTGATTTGTAGATGGTCTTTCCTACTTTATCTCCAATGCCCTTATTGGCCCTGAGGGTTTTTCATAATTTCTACCAATTATTTCAGGTTTTGTTGTCCAATCATATCATGGGGTTATATAGGTTTCATGAGGAAGCATCCTGAACTTTTTCTTCTGGTGAACTTAGTCATCTTTCTGGACTCACTTCTGGCTCCATCATATCCCTAGCACACATCTTCGTAACATGATCTCTATGAATGCTGTGATTCTTAGACAAGAGCTAAGATCTTATTAATTGTTTCAGCTGTTTTCCAGGATATTTTGTCACTTAATTTATACCACGGTATTGTATTTCTTAGGTGTATTAGGTTGTTTGAAGATAGATCAAAAAGCTAACTTTATTTTATATTCCTATTTTAACAAAGTCATCATGACATGCTTCTACCAAGTTTAGATCTTTAAATTGCACATTCATGGTATGTTGACTACAGTGTAATGATGCTTATTTTTAATAACACTAGGAAGATAACTTCAGGAAGTTCATATTCTGTTCTTTCATTTGTATTGAAATTGAATAATTCTCAAGCTGACTAAAATGAGAAAGGCTAATTTTCTTCATGGGCAATGGACTGTAAACAACATTTTTATAAACTACTGTCTTGGATACAGAATACCATGAGTTTAAAAAATAGTCTTCACTGCCGAGGAAGTGGGTCATCATTATTTCTCTTATTTCAAACATATCATTGAGAGTGTTATTCAGTAGAGTACATCGATCTGCAGCACTGTAACCAGAGATGTGTTGCCTGCCCTCCATAAGTTTATGATGGGCTAAAGAAAGGGTGCACACAGATGATGAAGCACAAATTCCAAAATTTAGTTAGGATTATCTTGTGAGCTAAGTGGTAAATCTCAGAGACCAGTAACTCAACCAAATGGGAACTCCAGGTCTCCTAAAGCCCAGTTATACTCTCAGATAGCAAACCAAACTTGAATGAAAATAAAGTCCTTAATATTTAAAAAAAAAAGTAAACTGTAAATTTTTGGATAGCATATTCACATGGTTAAAAATAAAATAATGTAAAAATATATAAATCAAGAGCTCTTATTCCCATTTCATCTCTATTTCCTCCTTTCTCACTCACTCTATTAGTTAGCACTTTGATTCATTTCTTAAATATTCTTTCAAAGTTTTCTTATGCAAAGGCAAGCAAACTCAAATATTTCACCTTTTGTTACACAAAAAATAGCATACTATGGACAATTCTTGTACTTTGCTTTTTCCACTTGATAACATATGCCAGAAATCTTTAAGATCAAGATATAGAGAAATTGTTATCCTTTTTACAGCTATGTATTATTCCTCTGACAATTCATGGAACGTGTGGATATGCTGGTTTATTTCAACGAGATCCAATCTGGATTCTGAGTTACGGTTAAAAATATAATCCTAAGTTTTGTTAGGTAAGGCATTTACAGCAACCACACTTCTTTGATGTTTCAATGATTATGGAAAAAAATTGATTTTTGAGGCATAAAGAACTTTTCCTTTTATCTGGGCTCACTCAAAAGTCAGCTTCAGAAAGATAATCTAGACATCTCAAGAAGTTGACACATGCTGGTCATTTGGTTGTGTTTGTAAGCAGACTACTTTTTCTCTAATCTGGTTTAATCTTGGTGTGTTGGTACATGTACACACAGACACAATGCATGTACTCTTTCGAGTCTTTAATTCACACATATTAAGGGGAAAGGTGATGGGTGATTGGTGATGTAGGTGGTGACAATCCCTATGAAGAATCAAGGATACCGCAGTTCTTTATTTCTCCCCAAAGCAGCTGGCATGTTGAAGTTATCAGACCAAGTCAGGCTTAAGGGACATTAAATGTCAGGAGAGCAGACCTGCTATAGAAAGCTGATGGGAGCTGTGGGAAACTTTAGTATCAAATGTTCTCCTGTATAATAATAGGCAGCAGCATCAATCTCAGAAATGCTGCTACAAATGTCAAAGAAAACCTTCCCTGTATATAGATTAAAGTTGCAGATAAAAACAGAGGACCAAATCAAAGCCCTAGTGTTCCTTTTTTGAAACCACCCTGCCAAAAATGCAATTTCTGAGTTATCAAAAAATAGAATCTCTCAAACAGCATTCATAAAGTTTCACATTTTGGTTTTATCACAGAGGCTTATATTGAGAAAATGCTATTTCTTCCTTCCCTCCCCTTTCAAGGTTGAAGCAGCATCCTATCTTCTCTAACAATGTTTACTTCAGAACCTCAAGCTCAGAGACAAACAGCACTGTGTTTTGCAGAGCCAGAGCTCCACATGCCAATGTGTGTTTGCCATTTCCTAGGAAACCTCTCTTTTCAAAAGGATCCAGGAAATAAACTTTTTCAAGTGACCTTATGAAGCCAACATTTGTGACCCCTGAATAAAATTTCATCCAGTGAAGCATTCAGATTGCTCCATAAGTACAATGGAGTGTCAATGGAGAAATCTCAGTGTAAACGCCTAAACAGAGTTAGATTAATAAGGCTTGTTTGGGATGTGACAATTCAAACATTTACCGTTAAGAATTTGATCTATCAAGTAGACGGTTAGGCTGGGAAAATGTCCTTTCCTTTTTTTTTTTTTTTTTTTTTTTTTTTTAAGGGAAGAGACAATATTACAAAAAGAAATTTTCATCAGCTATGGTTAAGGCACACACACACACACACACACACATACACACACTCATATATACATGCAGATACAGACATACACACATGCTTAAATAAATAAGCTGTTGCTCTTGGAGGATGCCTGCTGGGATAAGGTTAGCAATTTGCCACAGAGTTCAGAGTAGGGAATGTCTGGGAAACAGTCAGTGACTCTATTCTTTCTACCCTTTTAGCTACTAACCATGACCCAGTCATGTTTCCCTGACAAGTGACGTTCAGCATAATGTCATCTCCCCTTGACCATCCTCAAGAACGTCTTGTTCATTGACATATCTAGACAACCCTGCTTATGGAGGGGCTCTCTGTACATCTTTTTGATAACCTGCATGTTTATTATAGAAGACACAGTTACAGGAGTTTTCAAAATAGCAAAGCATTTATGTTTAGAGAGCTTTGTATTTGATTTTCTTATGTTTCTCTGAGCTATGCTATTCATTTCGTATGCAATCTTGGGAATCTCTTAATCTTTCAAGTGACTCTGTTTCCCTTCTGAATACTGTGTGGACAGTTTTTTGAAGATAAAGATTCTTGATATTATCACTGAGATCAGAGTGGTTTCAAAGGCTCCTCTCTTCATCTTTGATAAGTGGTCAACAATTGATACCACTTATGAAGGATTTCTTTGCCATATTCTGTCTCCCAAGTTGTTTGCAACTTGGATAATTGTTCTTAGGGCTCTCAGGTTGGCAGTAGTACTTCAGATATCAAGTCTTTAAGCAAACTATTCCTTAGCTAAGGGATGCTGGGCTTAATATCTAGGTGCAAGAATGATCTGTGCAACAAACCACCATGGCACATGTTTACCTATGTAACAAACCTGCACATCCCGTGCATGTACATCGGAACGCTCAGGAACAGAATAGCTCTTTTTACAAATCAGTAGCTTCTTAGTACCTGCCTAAATGTATCGCCCCTTTTCCTCATATTCTGTACAATGTCACTTTATTGTTTCACTCTCTACATGTAATATTAATCTGAATTTATATCAAGTATTTCCATTACTTTTGGTCCTTAACTTTATTTCTATAGCCCCATTTCAAAGATTTGCAAGTTTCCCAAAATTACATCATCAGTGTCATTCAAAGCAAGAACTCATTAAGAAAGAAGCTCAGGCTGTGCTTCGTCTTAGCCAGATATCCTTCCAGTTTTTCCTCTACTAGATAAGAAAAAAGAGAAACAACAAATTCAAGCCTTTTTTTTTTTTTTTTTTTTTTTTTCCCATCATGGAAAAATATATTGGTTTTACACATCTTCCAATTCAGGCAAAATTTTGTGGGTGATGATACATTTCACAGGCTTTTCCTCCACCATTCGATTTTTTATTTTTCCCACTTTAGAATGTAAGCGTCATCAGGGCAGATATTTTGACCTTGTTTTTTCTCCATGAAATATTACAAGCCATTAGAGCAATGCCCAGCACATACAGGTACTCAGTAAGTATTTGTTAAATCAATGAATGCCTTTCTCCTGTAGAGTTTTCTTCGTTTAAACCAGCAGGTTCTCAAAACTTTAGGGCCGAATCTTTTATTCATTCATTCCTGCATGCATAAATATTTACTGAGTGTCTGATAGGTGCCAGACATAGTTTTGAGGCCTCCTGTGATGTTAGTATGATGTTCATGGAACTTTCATTCTAGTGAATCAGCAGACAACAAACAAGCAAGCAAATAGATACAAAATAAAAATTGCAAAGTATGATTGGAATTAAAAAAATAATAAATGGCTGGTTGCAGTGGCTCACGCCTGTAATCCCAGCATTTTGGGAGGCCAAGGCAGGCGGATCACTAGGTCAGAAGGTCAAGACCATCCTGGCTAACAAGGTGAAATCCCGTCTCTATTAAAAATACAAAAAATTAGCCAGGCATGGTGACAGGCGCCTGTAGTCCCAGCTACTGGGGAGGCTGAGGCAGGAGAATGGCATGAACCTGGGAGGCAGGGCTTGCAGTGAGCCGAGATCCAGCCACTGTACTCCAGCCTGGGTGAAAGAGCGAGACTCCATCTCAAAATAATAATAATAATAATAATAATAATAATAAAAAATAAGTGCTGTAACAGAAAATAATGGGAGTGCTTATGGTCAGACTTTCAGGAAATCATTTGTTTTTCTCTCTTGTTCTTTTTTTATTTTGACCTTGGGATATTAAATGAGAGTTCCCCCTTTTTTTCCTGAATCTTCTCAATAAAATAGACTATTTTCAAAAAAAGTTACAGACTAGTTTCTTCACTAAGGCATAAACTTTGTGAGCCATAAAAAAAATCTTAAATTTAAAGGACATGAACTTAGTTATACACTCTAGATTAACTTAAGGGAGATAAATAGCGCATCTTAAAATAACTGTATCTTTATGCAATAAACAATTTTATTAGTCATAACAATAGTGTAAACAGAATTAAAAATGGCAAATTCTATAATGTCACTCAAATTGGTGTTTTTCCTTTTATTGTTCAGATTCTCAAGAAAAGTTTCTATTTGTTCCTTTACTTCTTAAAATGGCCCACGTCCCTCATTCCTCTACAATCTGAATTTCATCACCTTACAATAAGTAACCTTTCAATAACCACTTTCTCCCCTCAGCATAATACCCTTGAAATCCACCCAATGTGTTGCATGTATCAGTAGTTTATTCTTTTTTAATACTTGAGCAATATTCTGTAGTATGGAGGTACCCTGTTTTGTTTTGTTTCATCTTTAACAATTCATGCATCAAATGAAGGACAACTAGGTTGTTTCCAGTGTGGAGTCATTACAAATAAAGTTGTTAAGAGCATTCAAGAACAGATTTTTGTGCAGATAATTTTTCATTTTTCAGGGATAAATACCTAGGAGCTTCTGCTGGGTTATATGGGAAGAATATTGTATACTTTTTAAAGAAAATGCCAACCTATTTTCCAGAATGGTTGTACTTTTTTACATTTCCACTGCCAGTATATGACAGATCCAGTCTCTCTGCTCACCTCATTGGCATTGTATTGTGCTGTCAGGATGTTTTAAATTTTAGCTCTTCTAAAAGGCCTGTGGCAATATCCATTGTCGCTTTAATTTGCATTTCCCTAACAGCTAATGATACTGAATGTATTTTCATGTGTTCATTTGTTATCTTTGATGAAGTGTGTAGTCATGGCATTGCTCATTTTCTACTTGAATTGTTTATTTTCACTGCTGTTTTTATATTTCTTTACTTATTATCCATATGTGTCCTTTGTCAGGCCTCTTATGTATGTGGTTTGCAAATATTTTCTTTCAAGGTGGAGTATCTAGTATTTTCATCCTTTAAACAGGATATTCTACAGAGCATAAAGTTTTAATTTCGATGAAGTCGAATTTATGGATTTTTTTCATTTATGGACCATGACTTTGATGTCCTAAGAACTTTTTTCACCTAACTCTAGGTTTTGTAGATTTTTATTTTCTCCTGTTTTCTTCTAAAAGTTTTATAGATTTATAATTTGCTTTTAAATCTATGTTTTATTTAGAGTTAATTTTTGCGTAAGTTGAGACATTTAAGTGCAAATGAGGTTTTGTTGTTGTTGTTGTTTTTTCTGTTTTGTTTTGCCTATGGACGTCCAATTGCTCCAGTACCATTTGTTGAAAAGACAATCGAAAACAATCTTTCCTTCACTGAATTGCTTTTGTAACTTTGCAAAAAAAACTTTTGGCCACACTTATATTGTTCTGCCTCTGGGTTCTCTGTCCTGTTCCCTTCCTCTGTGTTTCCATCCCTCCATCAATCCCAAATCCTGATGATTACTATAGCAATGTGATGTCTTAAATTTGTATACGGTGATTATTCCCATTTCATTTTTCTTTTAAAAATTGTTTCAACTGTTATGGTTCCTTTTATATTTTTAAATACATTTTAGAATAACTTGCTTATGTCTACAAAAATTACACTGGGAATTTTATGGAAATTACATTAAAAACTATAGATGAATTTGAGGAGAACTGAGGTCTTTACTATGTTGTTTTCCAATCTATAAACACAATGTATTTCTCCACTTATTTTGAACTTAAAATTTCTTTCATTAACACTGTAGTTTTCAACATGTAAGTCCTGTATATAATTTATTATATTTTATCTAAATATTTAAATATTTGAGTAATTATAAGTGATCTTTTATAATGTTTTAATTATAATTTCATAATTAAATGATAATTTTAATTATAAATTTATATTAAAATTTTTGGTTTTTCTAGTATATAGAAATATAATTCATTTTTTATATTGATCCTGTATCCTGTGACCTTGCTGAACTCACTTGTCAGTTCTCGGGGGGAATTTTTTTTTTTTTTAGGTAGATTTCTTGGGTCTTTCTGCATAGACGATTATGTCATTTTCCCATAGGGACACACTGAATCTTCCTTCCAATTTGTATTCCTTTTATTTCCTTTTCTTTCTTTATTCTGCAGGTTAGGACTTCCATTACCATATTGATTAAGAATAGGAAGAGAAGAAATCTTCCCTTGCTCCAGATATTAGGGGAAAATATTTAGTCTTTTGCTATTAAATATAATGTTCGTTGTAGGTGTTTCATATATTTTTAAATCAAATTTAGGAAGTTCCTTTCTATTCCTACTTTGCTGAGAAAATGTATTAAAAATGGGTGTTGAAGTTCATGAAAAGTTTTCTTTCTCTATCAATTAATATGATAATTGGACTCTTCTTTATCTTGTTGATGTGTTGGATGACACTGGCTGATTTTTGAATATTGAACCAGTTTTGCACTTCATTGTGGTGTATAATTACTTTTACATGTTACTGAATCACTTTTGCAAAAATATTTTTTAGATTATTTTTGAGTCTGTGTTCATGAATAATATTCATCTGTAGTTTTCTTTTTTGTACAGTTTTTCTGCTTTTGCTATCAGGCTAATACAGGTCTCAGAAAGTGAGTTGGAAAGTGCTCCTCTCCTATTTTATGGAAGCAATTGTATAGAATTGGTATTAATTCTTTAAATATTTGGTGCAATTCTGCAGTGAAACCATCGAGGTATATCTAAGATTTCTTCTTCTAGAGTTTTAACTCTATAAACTTAATTTTAAAAATAATTATTTAAATTATTTCATGTTGGGTAGACTTTCTTCTTTGTATTGTATCCATGTTGTTTGGGTAGAATGATTCATTTTATATCCTATATTCCTACATAGCTCCGAAGAGATACCACCTTTAATTTTAAGATGATACAGATTTCACCTTTTAAAATTGTCTAGAAAGTAGAAATTCTCTCCATGAATAAAACTTTCAGAAGTAAACCAGGTAAAATATTGGGGAAACAAACCCTCTCTTGAAAACAGAAGCATTGTTAACAAAAGGTTTGAAACTAATGAAATACATTTTGCTGACAACAACAACAACAAAAAAACCTCAGTGAAAAATACCCTGAATTATGAGCACTACAATAATCACAATTTTTAAAAATCTACATTTCTCTTAAAGACCAGTTCCTATTTGCTGGGTAGTTTCTGTAAATACATATATGATGTCTATTGGTAAGCAGTACCATGAATATCTCACAAAATTTGACTTAGAAGACCCTAATAGGTAAAAGATGGATACCCAACACTGGTATAGGAATAGGTCCTGGGGTCCTGTCTAGGTTGTTCATCAAAAGCTCATAGAATCAAAAATAAAATAACCTAATCATCACAATTCGTACATTCTTAAGTAAAAACAAATAAAATTTCTTGAAAAGTACAGAAGCAGCGTTAGTCTAAAAAGCATCTGGTCCTGCTCTAGATGCTGTTTTGTTAAAATCCTGCAAACAGGACCCAGATTTACATAAACATTTGAAAATAATCAAAGATCAGAGTCAGCTCAAATACCAACTCAGGCAAAGGTCAATTTCTCTCTTCTTTGCTTCAACTGAAAATCAAAAAGGACTAATTTTACTAGTATCAAAAACATTTTCCCTCCTTAATAACCCATGTGACCAAGGCCAAATCAAATGTAATATTTGCTTTTACATCAAAAACAAAGTGAACTTTCATAAATCAGATTTTATGCAGTCTATAGTGTAAAGAACCAGTGAGAGAGATTTATCTCAAAATCCATAAATTGAATGCAAACTCACAAAATAAATTAAATCAAGTATGAAAGAAAATCAACATCTAGGTTTATGGGATAATAAATATGTAAAAAGGTGGAAAAATAATACAGCAAGGCAATCAAAACCTCAAGCACAAAGGGTAGGAAGGAATGTGTCATGAAAAAAATTAATGAAGTGAGATGAGAAGAAAATTGTATTAGAATAATTTCTGAAAGAATGGAATTAAAATAATTTTCACATTGAATTTTTACATAGAAATGGGGAAATAGCATGACATGCCTTGCAATATTGCAACAGGGGTAAAGTTTCTGAGCAGTGATCTCCATAGGGCAGGGTCCCTTACTTGTCCTCTGGAAATGAAGCTTATTAGAAAATGACTTTATAGCAACTGTTATTTCAAAAACATGCTTTGCGAAAATACTATGGTTGAAGAAATGAAAACTGTTCCAAAAGGAAGGTGACAGTTACTATTAGCTGGCTGTGTATTACCAAAGCTTTGACTTATGCTATTGTTCTGACAGATGCAGCTAAAGTGGCAAACCTTATCATAGTTTATAAGGAAACCCTATGGAACAAGAAAAGAGCCTGAATTGCCAAGATAACCCTAAGTAAAAAGAACAAAGCTAGAATCATCAAGCTACCTGATTTCAAAATATTCTACAAGGTAACATTACCCAAAACAACATGGTACTGGTACAAAAACAAACAGACCAATGAAACAGAATAGAGAACTTAGAAATAACACCACACACCTACAACTATCTGATCTTCGATAAACCTGACAAAAATAAGCCATAGGAAAAGGATTCCCTATTTAATACATAGTGCTTGGAGAACTGGCAAGCCATATGCAGAAAATTGAGACTGGACCCCTTCCTTATACTTTGTACAAAAATTAACTCAAGATGGATTAAAGATGTAAATGTAAAACCCCAAACTATAAAAGCCCTAGAAGAAAATCTAGGCAATGACAGTCAGGACATAGGCACAAGCAAAGATTTCATGATGAAATCACCAAAAGCAATTGCAACAAAAGTAAACATTGACAATTGAGGTAATTTAACTAAAGAGCTTCTACACAGCAAAAGAACTATCATTACAGTGAACAGACAACCTACAGAATGGGAGACAATTTTTGTAATCTGTTCATCTGACAAAGGTCTAATATGCAGAGTCTACAAGGAACTTGAATACATTTACAAGAAAATACAAAGTCCATTAAAAAGTGGGCAAAGAACATGACCAGACACTTCTCAAGACATTCATGTGGCCAAAAAAAAAATTTTAAAAAGGCTCAACATCACTCGTCATTAGAGAAATGCAAATCAAAACCACAATGAGACACCATCTCACACTAGTCAGAATGGTGATGATTATTAAAGTACAGAAACAACAGATGCTGGCGAGGTTGTGGAGAAAAAGGAATGCTTTTACACTGTTGGTGGGAGTGAAATTAGTTCAACCATTGTGAAGGACGCTGTGGTGATTCCTCAAAGATCTAGAGGCAGAAACACCATTTGACCCAGCAATCCCAATTCTGGGTATATACCCACAGGAATATAAATCATTCTGTTATAAAGATGCATTCATGTGTATGCTCATTGCAGCAGTGCTCACAATAGCAAAGACATGGAATCAACCCAAATGGCCATCAACAGTAGACTGTATAAAGAAATGTGGTGTTTATACACCATGAAATACTATGCAACCACAAAAAGAAATAAGATCATGTTCTTTGCAGGAACATGGATGCAGCTGGAAGCTATTATCCTCAGCAAACCAGTGCAGGAACAGAAAATCAAACACCTCATGTTGTTACTTGCAAGTGGGAGCTGCATTATGAGAACATATGGACACACGGTGGGTAACGACATACCCTGGGACCTGTCGGTGGGGAAGGGTAGGAAGAGAGAAAGCATCAGGAAGAATAGCTAATGGATGCTAGGCTTAATACCATGTGATGAGCTGACCTGTGCAACAGGTCACACTTTTACCTCCGTAACAAACCTGAACATTCTGCACATGTACCCCAAACTTAAAATAAAAGTTGAAGGAAAAAAAAGAAAAAACAAGGAAGCCCTCACAACATCCTGAGAGCATATGTCTTTAAGGAAAAACGTATTTAGTGGATGTGTGTGTGGTAGCACTGCAGAGGAGACTGGTGATACTGACGATATATAAGACAAAAGAAGAATGTGTAGTTTAGTCATTTTATGGTGTGTGTATTTGGAAAGGGGTTGGAAAGAGAAAGGAGAAGAGAGAAGAAGAGAAAAATTAAGTGGTCTTTGACACTGCCATTCTAGACTCCAATTTTCTATGGCAATTAATATCTATATTAGTATGGCAATTGCAAGATAACATTAGTTCAGTAATAATAATAACGGTTAACATTTTTGAGCACTTGTCAAATGATAGAACGTGTGTAAACATTTTTGAAACATTATTACATCTACTTCTCAACCCTACAAGGTGTGCCTTTATAGATGATGAAACTGAAGTCTTAAGGAAGTTAAGTAGGTTGTCAAAGTTCACACAGTTAGTAAATAGCAAAGTTAAATTCAAAAATCCCCTTTATACCATTGTACTATACTAGCCTAATATATTTGTTGGCTGTCATTTAATAAATAATCTAAATTACTTATTAATGTTATTTTTCATAAGAATGAGGGCTTTTTTTAACCCATGTAGATTAAAGGCGGTTTCAGAATAGTAATCAGACTTACATTAGCTTTGTTTCCTTATTTTTAAAATAAGGTTATAGTTGATTGCAATCTTCAAGACTCTTTCAAGATCTACCACTAAGTAGTCTAGATTTCTACTTTGTAAAACACTCAGCACTAGGAGAGCTGCCATCACCATAATAGGTGCTCAATAAAGTATTTGAAAATGGTTGTTTAATAAATGAATAAATCCTCATTTAAGGAAATGAATGTCATAATATCAACAATCACTGGAGTCTCCATTTGACTTGAGTAACTTAAAACATTTAAAATGTGCTAAACTTAGTAGTTTTAAACTTCATAAATGAATGAATCTGAAGAGTATTTTATCAGACGCCTCTTCCAATTCTTTTAAATTATACTACTTTTTAGCTTCCTAATTTTTAGCTTCCTTCTGAGTTCAATTTAATATCTCCAAGTCCACCCAAGATTCCCAGTCCCACCTAACATTTTGAAAAGGCAATAACTCTCAATGATTAAGGTATTTCAAATTATATTGTTTTTATTATCATTGTATTTTGAATCACAAGACTTTTACATAATGAGATATCATTTCAAAATTATCCCAAATAGCAATGCTGAAAATTCCAAACCATTCTCTCTTATGCCAATGTATAACATCTTCACATTTTATCAAATATTTTTTAAATCACATAATATTTGCCTAAAAACATTTAGGCATGAATCATTTTATCCAGTACTCTCATAATTCAGTAATGAAAGCTCTCCCAAACTATGCTGACTTGTTAGTCTCATATTCTATCTTTGATTGTGAGAGAAAAATACATTTACAACTTAAAAATTTTCTGACCACTTATTTAGGTTGAATAAGCACGTAGCAATTTCAAAATTGCACAATTTTATTTATTTGTGCCAAAATACAATTCAAAGATAGAAATAAGTGGAAATTTAGGTGAGAGGTTCTGGGCAGCAACAGGAACAGAAGGAGAGAGGTCGTACTCATGACATTCTCTCATAAAGAACAAAGCTTTAAATTTTAGAACAAGTTCTTGAATAAATATTTACCAATAAAGCAGCTACATCTATAACCATATAGATGGATTAACAACTTCTTAGGGTATTTACTATTGTGTGGAAACAGTAGAGGCATCCAAATATGTATGAGTCTTGAAAATTTACAGAAGTTGTGTTACAGAGATCAACCAGCTAATAGTAACTTACAAAAGACTTAAGGCCCTACCTAGGCATTTGTTTAGGCTGGAAGAAATTGAGAAATAGCATATATTTATATACATATATTTATATTTGTATATAAATTTATATTTGTATTTGTATATTTATATATGTATATAAATTTATATTTATATTTATACAATCATTTATATTTTGCTACTTAGATATATTTTACCATTTGTGAGATACTGTCTACTTCCTTAAATTCAAGAAGCTTTGGTTATAGCTATGTAGAGATTTTTAACTCTAGGAATCACCAAATATTCCCATCTAGCAAGTGTAGCCAGAGTTGAGACACAGCAATAATCCATGAAGAAACAGAGAAGTATGATTCAGTGAAATTGATCATTCTATTACTGTAAGATATTGCAAATACCACAGGACTGAACAGAATATAGATGACTAGCAAATAGAAATGTCAAGTTACAAAGTGGAAAAGGAAGTAGGACCTTGGGGGTCTGTGATGTTTTAGGTCTAGAGAAACCACGGGAGGAGACTGAAGAAGTCAGCAAAACAACAGAAGTATTGTACAGTGTTGCAGGTTGAAGTAGCCTAGTGACTGACCAAGATGGGTACTTTAAGCATAAACACATTGGTTACCCAAGGATTAAACCAGACACACCAAGAAATTATGTTTCTGTCCCCAAAAGCAGAACCCACATAATTCATGGCAGTGAGAAACAAAGTTGACGCTAGATCTCATTGTCAGAAGACTGACAATGAGGGAGACTGTCCTTAGTAATCAACAACTGCAACCGTTTCACAAACTGAAGAGATCTGATATTCATTCTTGCCTATACATCACCAAATTCTGGCAGCTTTCTCATGCCCATAATTAAGTTAAAGGTGCAGCAACACAACAACCTACCTACACGTAACAGGCCATTTTGGATTGCTGAGGGGGAAATTGCTGGAAGCCTGAGAAAGAGGAGACAGCCCCCTTGTGGATTTCTCTTTGGGTGGCAGCAGCTGCCTTGGTCAATGGTTCAAAATCAGAGGGATTGACTTTGCTAGTCTACCACACCCATTAGTACTGACACTGCTACTTTGAGAAAATTCTCTACAATTAGAAGCATCTATGTATGATTGCAGTGCTATCAGTTTATATAGGCTGGTAGTCTTTTTCAACTCTTTTGGAAGTTTGAAATATACAATAAATTATACATCAGTAAATACATATTCATTATGTAATTATTTGAAAGCATCTGAATGATGCTGAAGTCCTGGGCACTGTTTTAACTTTTTCCCTTTTAAAAATCTCTAGTAATTAATTTTGACATCTTGACTTGCTTTTGCATAGGACCAATGCACAGGCTCAGCTTTCTTCTATAACAGCTCCTAATAATGTGGGAGACTACTATATTTCAGGAAAAATTTTAGGGAAAGTTTGTTGAGGTTGGGTCATCCAAGTCAAACAGCAGACACAGACATTCAAATATCTGAAAATTTTAAATAATGTCACATTCTAAAAGGCTTCTGATACTATCACACAAATGAAGAAAGTGTTAATTGGTATTAAAAAATTAGAAAGTAGCAGGCCAAGGATCTAGTAGGTCTTTCAGGAATTTAACCTAGTCTGGAACTGATTCCTTATATTTTTACTGGGCTATTTTATTTATCGAGACCTAGGCTCCAAGAAACCTACTTCCTAAGCTGTTTTCTTAGAAATATGCCTATCTTCTGTAAGAAAATCTTTTGGGATGAGAGCTAAGAAAATGAAAGAGAAAGCAGGAATCAGAAAGCAAAAAAGACATAAGAGAATCAAAGAATAAATACAGAATCAGATAAACAAAACAGTTGAAGTCTAGAAAATAAGAAAGCCCAAGCTAAAAGAAAATCTCTTTGCCAATAAAAATCCAAAATAAAACTCCCAAGGCTTATTCTAAGATTCAAACATAAATATTACATCTGTGGCAAGGAGCAGAGCATTATTAAAATTTTAATATTCTAACACAATTTCTCTCTTCTTCCAGAATACCTAATTCCCATTTCTCTTATTACCTGCATTTGAGAAGTACATTTTTTCTAAGTCAATTTACTTTTTTATAAAAATGATGTAAAATATCTTTTCTTTTCTTTCTTTCTTTTCTTTTCTTTGTTTTTTTTTTTTTTTTTTTTTTTTTTTTTTGAAACAGGTTCTTGCTCTATTGCCCACACTGAAGTGCAGTGGCACAATCATGGCTCACTGCAGCCTCGATTTCCTGGGCTGAAGTGATCCTCCTGCCTCAGCCTCCAAAGTAGCTGGAACCACAGGTATGCACCACCAAGCCCTGCTAGTTTTTAAAAAGTTGTAAAGACAGGGGTCTCCCTATGTTGCCCAGGTGGGTCTCAAACTCCTGGGTTCAAATGATTCTCCTACCTCAGCCTCCTGAAATGCTGAGATTATAAGCATGAGCCACTGGGCCTGGTTTAAAATACCTTTTCTTAAATATTTGTTGGAAAAATATTTTAGAGAAGAGGAGCTTTAAGATAATAAATTGTGTTTATAATCAATCAAAAATTTCCTTTTCAAATGAATAGATAATAAAAGTTAGATGTGTCTACTGGCTATTATATCAAAATGATTAGAGATGGTGAGAGGGTACTTTGGAGAAAGAATACTTGTCTTTGTTTTTCAGTAGCTGCATGATGCCAGGTCTTTCTAATATTTTAGGATTTTTTTTGTAAAATTAGAATAATAGTAAATTCTCATTTTACGTTTAAATGAGGTAATAATTGCCTACTATCTGACAGGCAGTAAGTGTACAATGAATGCTAGACGTTAATATTACTATTGTTATTATTATCATTGTTTGTATTATTGATATGGTTAAATAGACAATGCTTTTCTAGAGAAAAGGGATAACTGTATAATTTTGATTCCTCATATTCTCCACTGATTTACCACTGAATCACCACTTCAGACACTGTGATTAAAAAGGCAGAAAAACTTGGAATGAGAATGGGGGAAATAAATTTGCCCAGCAACTATTTTATTAATCAGTATTTCCAAATTTAATTAATTGTACAGGTAGAGTGAAGCAATTGAAATTAAGTAAGGCTTTTTTTTCATAAATCGATTAATGTTTCACTAAAATTTAAGTTCTTTGAGAAACTGTGTGTCTCATGGGACGAAACATGAGACTTACATGGCAAGACATAATGGGACATAGAATGATTGATTGTTTCCCAAATTCAAAATCCTCTCAATACTTTAGTAACATCAAAATTAAAGAAAGAAAACAAAATCCCCATAATTAAATTTTTATTAGAACTAAGATATTCTCTACTAGAGACTTTTTTACCTGGTAAAGTATGAAATACTACATGCATCTCCAAATGAATTACTTCTTTGGTCCCATTTGTCTATGAAATTGGGTATATTTAATTTGGATAACTTTATTTCCTGGGAGTTTTGCTCTAAAAACTTTCTAGAACTGAGAAAAGACATCTATTGAGATGTGAAATAAATAAAATACAGAGAAGAAAGACAATAAAGATAAAATATATTTGAGAATAAAGGCAGGAAAGTAGACTATGATAAGGATGACAAAGAAGATCAAGGCCTAAAGATAAAAGGTCATTTTGTTCCAGACTTAATTCATATTGCATAAGTTAATGGTAAAATTCCAACTCCATCTGTAGGCATATCACAGACATGCCAAAGGATATGGCAGATTTTTAATCAATGGAATTCTAATATGCGTTAAGCTCTATGCTCAAGTTTAGATCATTTCAGATGCAAGATATATTTCCAGCAAGATCTCTTACCAAAAGCAAAACATCTGCTAAGAGCTTTCCATTTTTGCAACACCTTCTTTCAACAGTTTCTATAATTTCCAAAAAAAAAAAAAAAAAACCTAAGCAGAGAATACAGCTAAATGAGAACAGCTGCATGAATTCAGTTTTTGAATCTATTCTTTCATTTCTCCCTTCTGCCCCCATCACAGTTCTTAACATTATGTGGAATAAAAGAGAAAGAAAAAGTAAACACAAGCGAGATTAAGAAATATATTTTATACCAATATCCCTTAAGCTAAATTCTTTGCTCTAATAAAAATAAACAGGACAATTTTAATGAGTCACCAGTTTTCTAACCATTTTATAATTACATAGTTTCATACATAAAAACCATCTGAAATACATAGTTCCAGTAGGTTTTATAGAATAGAGGGAATTTGTAGGTGAGGAAAATGACGTATTTCCTAAGGACCATTTGGCAAGTCATTAACATCTGGGAAGGGATGCTCAGAATGTTTGATTCTCAAAATCATGGCTAAGTTCCTGATTGCTGGTAGAGAAGTTTCATGTGGGTATCTGCTATGGGCTGAATTGTGTTTCCCCAGAATTGACATGTTCAAGTCTTTAACCCCAGTTAACTCAGAATGTGACTGTATTTGAAGACAGAGTGTCAAAGAAGTAATAAATAAATGACGTCATTAGAAAGGGCCCTAAGTCAATATGACCGGTGTCCTTATTAGAAGAAAAGATGAGGATACAGCATACTCGGAAGGAAGATCATAGGAAGATTTGGGGAGAAGTTAGCTATCTACAAGTCAAGGAGAAGGGCTTCAGAAGGAACCAACCCTGCTGATACTTAGACGTGATCTCAGACTTTTAGTGTCCAGATCTGTGAGAAGTTTATTTCTGTCGTTTCAGCCTCCCAGTTTGTAGTACTTTGCTATGGCAGCAGTAGCAGGCTAGTCAATTCTTAGTTTTTTAAAGATCAATGATAATACATAGATTAGCCAGATTCTTTATTTTTTTTATTTCTATTTTTTATTAATGTATTTCCTAGAAACTGAGTAGGAATAAAAAGAAAAATGAGTTTAGTAAAAGATTTGTTGTGGGGAGATGATTTAAGAAAAAATATCTATTGTTTTCTCTCCTTGAATTCCACTTGGGAAAAGTTAGGTGTTCTCTTCCCTGTACTCCTATTATGGCACTTGAAGTATTATATTATAGCTCTGTTCTAGATTGTGAACACTATGCAAGTAGGAATTCTTTTTATTTTGTATGTCTATAGATGCCCCCATAGTATCTGGGACAGACTAGTCCTAGGACCTCAAACAGCTCTTGACACATACTGGACATTCAGTAAATGTAAAAGGTGTTCCATAAATATTTTGTGAATCAAGGAACACTAAAACAGTGGTAATTTCCCTCTCTTTTTTACTGATGCAGAAACAGAGTTTAAGTGACTTTCCCAAGATTACCTTAATTTTGGCTTTTGAAGCAGCCCAAGACATCACATTCTTCTTTTCTTGACTTCCGAATGCTTAATGCAGACAAAGGAACCTGAAAACAGAGAATTGAATATCACCTTCATTATTATGACTAGACAAGAATATGATATAGAAGTACAACAACCACTATATCAACCACTAGAGACAGCAGTATAATAACCACTAGAACATGGTATTGTGGTATAACAACCGTAAAATTAAAGAGACACTCTTAACCAGGCACAGACAGAGATTGATTGGCTGGAGCTCTCACCATGTGAAACATACAGCATGTGGGGATGGGACAGAAAGCCTGTTCCTTGGCAGCTGGGTCCCAAAGAGGGGAGAAAAGATGAGAGGAGGGGACTTTGAAACGGATGAAAAGCATAAGCCACTTCACTTCTCCTAGAGAGGAATATGCAAAGGAATAAACAATCAGAAAAGTTGTTCTAGTGAAGTACCCTCTGCAGGAAAAGAAACACCAAAAGCCTAGAGTAGGTGTTTCCCAGCCACCTCCTTTCCAACCAGCACTCAGACGCAAGGCTTCTGACAATATTTGCCTTCTCATAGTGACTCAGCAGAATCGAGGATAAAAAGAATGTCAGCCTACCCTGAGTTTGGGCCTCTATCTGGAGTCAAACTGAGGCTATTCACAAACTTTTTGTAGCCCTAACATAAAAGCTATATTATAAAGCTCCACATTTGGCACATGGTAGAAACCAAATAAATAGTAAAATGTTCATTTTGTAAAAATACTACCAAAAGAAACAACCTTGGAGAATTTCTGATTTGGCACAAACTTGAAAAGGAAGAGATTTGAAAATGAGGGCTGGCATAAAAAGGAATGAGATCATGTCCTTTGCAGGGACATGGATGGAGCTTGAAGTCATTGTCCTCAGCAAACTAACACTGAAACAGAAAAACAAACATTGCATATTGTCATTCACAAGTGGGAGCTGAACAATGAGAACACATGGACTCATGGTGGGGAACACCACACACTGGGGCCTGCTGGGGTCGGGGCAAGGAAAGAGAGAGCAACAGGAAAAATAGCTAATGGATGCTGGGCTTAATACTTAGGTGAGGGGTTGTCTCTGCAGTAAACCAACATGGCACACGTTTACTTATGTAACAAACCTGCGCATTCTGCACATGTACCCTGGAAATAAAAATAAAAGTGGAAGAAAAACAAAGGAAAAAAAGAGAATGAGGGCTGGGAATGAGTGAGATGGAGGTGGAGAGGAAGTAGGGAAAAGAAATATTTTTCCTAAAAGATTTTCAGCTGTATTTGTGCAGCTGCTTTCTGTTTTCAGAAACAAAAAGCAAGAAACATTTGTTCTTTGGGTTATCAAATATTTTTTCCAGTTAGCCCTCAGTACAATAGTAAGGAAATATTACCTATTACCAGTTGTGTGCTAGCAAATGTTAAACAGCTGGTTCTTAGGGTAGGAGAAAACCTGATTTGTGGTATTTGCTGATTTCTGTGGTATAAATATTCAAACCATGATCCATTTCAAGCTCCTGCATGACATAACTCAGCTCACAAAATTCCTGAGAATTTAACAATCAGCTCTCACAAGTCAGTACAGGCCAAGTTCAGGATACCATTGCCAACAACCAGATATGCCAGGGAGAGGAAAGCTCCACTGCGAAAGGAACAGGTTGCCACCGAAGGTCTCAGCTGTGTCATAAACCAAGTAAAACAAGACTCTGGAGTCTACAGAATTAACCAGGAAGCACATAGGTCTCATGCTTTGTTCAGGCCATGGACTGAATTCTGGCACACTTAAGGACCAGATCTAGGCTCAGGCTGTGGGGCAGTCAGTCTTATAGCCCCTTATGATTTTCCATTTTCAGATGTTTGAGATAGGAAATGATTATAAAAAGTTAGAAGGAGCTACACAGGGACAGAAGCTCTCTCTGCCAAAAATAGTAATATTGATCTCAGTTACTACCTTAATCCTACTAACTAGGAGTTTAGTTATTATTTATCAACTTCTATGTTTGCTGGATGCTAAGAAGAGTTTGACAGAGATAAGGAACTTCCAAGGTAATTAGTACAAATATATACTGAACAGTTCCCCTGACCACCTACTGTGAGTGATAAAACGTATAATTTATATCCAGTGTGTGTAAAATGACTAAATGCAAGCATCTTCCATGTATTAAAGGCTTATATATGCACAGAGGCACAGTATGAAACTTAATTGTAATAGTGCTTTTTTGGTTCTAATTAAGCCAATTGTGGACCTCTTTGTGGTTGCACGTGATTTTCCTTAGGTAGTTAATTAGAGGCTGCCAATTTATACCTGTGTCTGACTGAGCACAATGGAGAGGAGGAAAGATAAATTAAGATTGGAAAAACCTCAGATGGCAGGAGAGATTACAAATGCTATTAAAGATTTAGCAGTATGAGGGCATAATGGGCTGCAAACTTTTTACAGTTCTTGGACATTTGTATACTAAACTACTATTCTTATACTTGGAAACATGACAAAGAATACAGAAGTTAGTTGAGAAGAGAGTTTTCGCTTCCTTGTAATTTGATAATGCACTATCTTCCTAAACAGCAATGGATTTTGTGTGTACTCATCTTGCTTAGAATATGGTCAATAAAGTCCTCTTTATTTTTTAAAAGTCTTTGTATTTAGCCTTCCTGACATTTACTTTTAGGGATTATTCTACTCTTTCGAATGCCCACCTTCCATCTTTTACATAGGTGCCTTCTAAATTCAAACTTGTCGGAGATTTCCTGTGCCGTTATAGGGACTCATATAGGTGCCTGTGAAGGGACATTTTAAGAGGGTTTAGATTTGTGAGTTCCTTCAGGTCACAGAGTCACACTCATAAAACCCGAGCTTTGGAGCTAAACTGATGGGTTCAGATCGTAACTCCAGCCTGGTTGCCTATGGATGCTGCAGCAAGTGATTTAACCTCTGAATTGTCATTCTTCTTTTGTGATTTGATGATGATAATATGTTGTGATATAATACCTGTGAATTTAAAAAATATATATTAAATATTTTTGCTTAACTATGTAAGTACAGCGATAGCTCAGTACCAGGAGCAAAGCAACTGCTCAACAATTATTAATATCCACCCTTCTGTTAAATTTTTCAGTCTATATTTCCACAACCTAGCACTATTCAACCTAGAACTGATAAAATATCTGATATGATAACCCCATATCCTTTAATAATCAATTGACAAATCTCTAACAGTCTATTACTTAATATTGCTTAGAAGGAAACCTAAGATAGTAGTTTCAAATTTGAAGGAGAAAGGGTGTCTGAATGCCTGGGGGGATTTTGCAAAGATAAATCCTCCCCCTCCACAGCCACCTTCAAGGGATCAACATTGATCTAGGATATCAGTTCTAATAGTTGTTTTCTCAGCCCTCTGAGGAAAGAAAAAATTATCAACTAAGCAAGGCAATAATTTATAAGCTATTCTGATTGTAGCAGAATGCAGCTTTTGAGTGTGAAGCTCTGAGTGCTGAAGTTTATGCTACAGCAGAATCATATTCATTAAAGAAGGATCACATATGTCTCCACAAATAATTTATAGATGTTTTTTAATTCAACGTTATTATATGTTCCACTTTTATTATTACCCAAATATCTCTATCAGGTCTCTATCTTCAGGTATTTTCAAGGAAGCATGCATATGTGTGTTTGTGTGTGTGTGTGTGTGTGTGTGTGTGTGTGCATGTTTTAATGTATTCTCCTTTCCTGTTCCTTGGATCTGCTTTTTAAACAAAACATTTATGTTTCTGCACTATGGTCAAGTGTCCCAACCCAAGATTTTGTTGCTACCTACTTGATGAGAATATTTAGCATATTAAACTTAAGGCACATTTTATAACTTATATTGTACATTGGCATTACCCTTCTCTGAAGATATTAATGTTGCTCTCGAATTTATTCTTTTATTCTTCTGAGAAGCACTGCTCTGCTCTTTTTATGATATAGCCATTTTATGATATAGCCATTTACAACTATATGGTAAGTTTTACAGTTTTCTCTAGTTATTTTTCTTCATTAATGATTTGAATGCTTTCCCTTCAAATTCTATTTTAAAGTTATTTTGATCAGAACCGTATTTTCCAGCCAAACAATTTCTTTTTAAGTTTATTGTTTGGGTATCCTCAGTGATAATTCAGAATATAAAATTCTGATGTTCTATGCTCTTCTCAACATTCCCATTTATCTACTAAAGTCACAACCTGAATATAAAAAAGGAAAGAAATTGAAGTCGTCTACTTCCTTCTAATCTTTAACTTTCTAATTGGACTTCAAATTTACCAGAGAAATAAATGAGAAAAGTTCTCACAGTATCATGTAAATCTGCTAACCTGACTAGAAGTCCATTTGTAAAACTAGAGTTTTACAAATTTCCCTGGGCTCTCCAGCAAATCTCAGATATATGTTCAAGGAATACTATGTTCACCTTTTAACAAGTCATCTCAGGACTGAATGCAGAGACCTTTGTGTGCCTCTGCAGGGAAGACATCTTTTGATGTCAGTACCTGTTCATTACATTTGCAAGTCCCTATAAACCTTCCTTATTGTTTTCTGATTCTAAAGAATAGACTCAGTGGCTCAGAGCTTCTTTTTCTTCTCCTTAGCCACGTTCTTCCATCCAACAGCCACTTGACACTGGTCTTGATTGTTTTTCATCTTCACGGAGGAAGTTGTTTTTATTCTGCCTTTTTGGATTATTTATCACATCCTATCTGGAAGTAAGGTTACTTGCACTTATAAAAAAGCTGCAGCATGGAGGATGGTTCTCCTCTCTTTTATCTGCTTATCTAGCAGGCCGACTTACTCATATTCATAACAGTGGGATTATAAATCTTGGGATTTCTGCCTGAGTCTCTAGCTTATTGGAAGATTTACCCCACTTGTGAATATTTCTTAAACTTCTGCATAAAAAAGGAAGTGGAAATATGTTTAAATCTCTTGCCTCCCAACCAAAAAAAAAAAAAAAATCACACCACATACACTGGGGAAAGTATTCGACAGCAGCCAACCACTCTATCAATTCACTGAGGGAAACAGGAAATTTGCCTCAAAAGACTGGTCACTTAAAAATAGATAAGATGTTGCGCTATGCAGTTTATCACTGGCACACAGCCTGGAACCTAAAAGAGATACGGTTGTGGACAACTAACACTTCATTAAAAATTGAAAACATATTACTCACATTAGTGGTGAGTTCCTTTTGAATACTTATCCTGGGTGTATAAATTCTATGATAGTGATCCCACTGAAGCAGACTGGGGTACATTTTGCAAACCAGGGAAATTACGTGTGCTTTTTATGATATTCCACTCTCCCACCCCAGTTACTTATAAGGTAACAATAACCAGGAATTTGAAGCAATGATTTGGAAAGAGCACTTACGGCTCTGAGAATAGCCAGACTAGCAAGGTTACAGACACCTGATTTGCAGATGCTATTAGATTTTAAAGAAGCTTTTTAAGAGAAGCTTTCTGTTAGTTGACATGCATTGCCAGAGATGTGATTTTTCTCTCTTTTTCTTGGCTACTGTTTTAGGGTTTATACTTGGCATAATCTAATCTGATACTAGCCAGAAAGAGTACTGAAGAGAGAGACTTTGCACTATGAACTCAACAACAAAATAAAAACAATAGCAGTGTCTCAGGGCTGTTTTCTTTGAGATTTATTGGACCTTATTAAATTTGGAACCAGTCAAGAAGAATATAACAGCTGTTGTGAATTTCAAACAAAGGCAAAACAGTCTCTTCTCTGTTTTCCTCCTTTGTAGTGTCCCTGTAAGCTGGTGAACTCTCTGGGCAGGATCTGTCTTACTTATGCTTACTCACTGGAAAGCATGTTTACGTATACAACGTGATATCAGTAAGAAAAATCCAGGAAATTTGTTTTACTTCTCATTTCAGGGCACTTAGGAATAGCTTATAAAAAGGAAGCTGAACTATGAAGCTTACAGAAACTGATTTCCACAAAGCCAAATATTTTGGAGCTGTTTTCCATGGTATTTCTTCTCTCTTCCACATACCTAAATCTTTACTAAAGAATTCTAAGAACAGATTAAAAATTGTAGGAGGGATATGTAGAGATATCAGTATTAATTTGAGCTTATGCCTCAGGAAAACTGAAAATGCTAACGCAAGCTCCCGGTTATTTATGTGAAAGCAAAGCCCAGGGTGCAACATGACTTTGAAATAGTAAACAAAACAACAGACCAAAAACCCTCACAGTACAAATTGTTTTTATTTGGAATATTTTTTTAAAAAGGGAATATTTGGTATGTGATCTAAGATCAAATGGAACTCACCTATAATTTTAGCAAAAGAACATGTTCTTAATTCTATTAGCACATGTTCCTTTTTAGTAATGTCTTTTCAGCAGTAAATTCAAGAAGTTTAGTCTAAGTACAAGAAAAATGAGTTTATTTGCCACATGGGGTACCTACAATTGTTTTTAAAAAGGGCAAGAGGACTTGAGGTTACAAGTGGAATCTGACTACAAGAATTAATACTCTTAAACTGCAAATCAGACCCCGCATATTGTGATGGTAAAAGTAATCAAAGTCATTTCAATGGACTTGTTTTTTAGGAATATTTAGGAGATGTTTTATGTTTGAGTTTATTTTAGTGCAATCCTATGCGTGTTATGTCATTGTGTCAGTCAGGTTCCAGTCAGAAGACAGACGTCACACCCATTATTTTATTTTATTTTATTTGTTTTTCTTTTAACTTTTATTTAAGGCTCAGTGGTACCTGTGGAGGTTCGTTATAGGTAAATTTGCATCAAGGGAGTTTGGGGTAAAGATTATTTTGTCACCCCAGTTATAAGCAAAGTACCAGATTTTACTATCCTCACCCTCCTCCCAACCTCCACCCTCAAGTAAGCCTCAATGTCTGTTATTCACTTCTTTGTGCCCGTGTATTCTGGGACTTAGCTCCCATTATAAGTGAGAATCTGTGGTATTTGGTTTTCCGTTCCCGCATTAGTTTGCTAAGGATAGTGGCCTCCAGCTCCATCCATGTTTCTGCAATGGACATAATCTCATTCTTTCTTATGGCTGCATCTTATTCCATGATGTATACGTTCCACCTTTTCTTTATCCAGTCTACCATTGATGGGTGTTTAGGTTGATTCCATGTCTTGGCTATTGTGAAAAGTGCTGCAATGAATATTCATGTGGATATGTCTTTATAATAGAACGATTTACATTCCTTTGGGTGTATACCCAATAATGGGGATTGCTGGGTCGAAAGGTAATTCTGTTTTTAGTTCTTTGACGAATTGCCATACTACCTTCCACAGGGCCTGAACTAATTTACACTCCCACCAGCAGTGTATAAGCATTCCCTTTTCCCTGCAACCTCACCAGCATGTGTTATTTTGTGACTTTTTAATAGTAGCCATTCTGACTGGTGTTAGATGGTATCTCATTGTGGTTTTGATTTGCATTTCTGTAATGATTAGTGATATTGAGCGTTTTTATATGCTTTTTAATCACATGCATGTCTTCTTTTTAAAAGTGTCTGTTCATGTCCTTTGCCCACTTTTTAATGTAGTTGTTTCTTGCTTATAAATTTGTTTAAGTTGCTTACAGATACTGATATTAGGTTTTTGTCAGATGCATAGTTTGTAAATGTTTTCTCTCATTCTGTAGGTTGTCAGTTTACTTTGTTTATAGTTTATTTTGCTGTGTAAAAGTTTTTTAGTTTAGATCCCATTTGCCAATTTTTGCTTTTGAAGATTTAATATAAATAATTTTTAGCCTAGGTATTAGGGAACTGTAAAGTTAAGAAGAGAATGCTGAGGCATCAAAGAAATTGTAATTGCAGGAAGCAGCTACTACCCCTAAGATTGTGGGAGAAAGCAGATGAGGTTAGCATTATTAAAAGTTAGAAGTTTGGAGGAGGAGGGGCACCAGAGAAAGGGGACTAAGAATCTCTGAGGTGGGGTGTCCAGCCATCTGGTATTGATATTGCCAATATTCAGAGGAGAGACCCTGTGTAGGTGGAATCCAGACTTTGAGAAGGGGGCACTTGCCAGCTATGCTGATATCTTTGAGGATGTCCAATAAAGCTGCTCTGGGGCATTTTGGAGAAACAAAAAAATGAAATACTTGTGCTATTAGAAAAACTTTTGCTTCCAGGGTGAGGAAACATTGCTAGGGTAACAATAACAGACACAGTAAATAAATTCAGAAATAGAAAATGATCAAGAAGGAGCTTGTCTCTTCCTCCTTTCTCCTCCAGCCTCCTACTCTCTGTCTACTCTTTGTCCTACTGTACTCTCTGTCTCTTCAAGTCAAGTCCAACATGAAGTCAAATAACAAAACAGAAATGTAGAAATTGCAAAACAGAAATTTGGCTGTGTGTCCCCACCGAAATCTCAGGTTGAAATGTGATCGCAAGTGTTGGAGTGGGGCCTGGTGGGAGGTAGTTGGATCATGGGAGTGGTTTCTAATGGTTTGGCACCATCCTGCTAGTGCCACCTCATGATAGAGTTCTCACAAGATCTGGTTGTCTGAAGGTGATAGCACCTCTACCTTTGCTATCTCTCTCTCTCCTGCTCCACCATGGTAAGACATGCTTGCTTCCCCTTTGCCTTTTGCTATGATTGTAAGTTTCCTGAGGTCTCCCAACCATGCTTCCTGTATAACCTGTGGAACCGCAAGTCAATTAAACCTCTCTTCTTCATAAATTACTTAGTCCTAGGTAGTTCCTTATAGAAGTGTGACAATGGACTAATTCAGGGATATAAAAATAAAACGCCTTACTTTTTATCCAGATAATGACCAGATGGCTCTAAAGTTTAGTTTTATTATATTTAAGAAAGAAAACACATTTTTACAGAGCCAAAAGTCAGCATACAGCCAGAAGTTACAGAATAGTTTGGGAATTTTCTATACTTACACTATTTATATCTAAAGTTGCAGGATACTCTGGCTTCTTGATAGATATACTTCTACTGGCAGAATAAAATCATCTTGAAATGATATGACAGATGCTCGACAATTCAGTCACACACAGAGGTTCACACTCCAAAAGCAATCATAGAAACTTAAAGCGTGATTCATGCTCAAAGATTGTAAATATCCCCCGATTTTGTGACTTTATTTCCAGCAAATAACTCTGCAATTCTTCAGTATCCATGGTTCCATTGATTGTAGGAAAGTTTAGCAATGAAAATGAATGGAATCTCCAATGGGAACTGGCCCAATTCGCATGAACCATTCAAGTGTGAATGTACTCACTTCCTAGAAAAAATCAGCAATGTTCTTGTATTTTTCCCTTCAGTTTCAACTTTATTGTGTTGAACTACTCTATCATATCGGTAGAAAATAAAATTTTGTGAACCATTGGTGAACCAACATGTTGGAGGTCTCAGAGATATCTGTTTCTAAAAAGTATCTAATCTGAGAAAGCAGCTCAATGAATCTCTACATCAGGTTTCAGTGAGTGTGTCACTTATTAAACTATTGCCTCTCAGCATCAAAATCAAGTGGCCATATTCAACATTGGGATGCTGAGGCTGGCGACAGAGAGCCAAGTCATATCATTCCACCCCGGCTCCTTCCAAATCTGATGTCCATCTCATATTTCAAAACACAATCATGCCTTCTCAACAGTCCCCATCAACAGTGATTAACAGGACCACAGACCATCTCAAACTTCTAAGGCTAGACAGGTTTCAGAATTCAGAAGCTTTCTGATTTCAGGAAAATACTGTGGCAGATATATTCAAATGATATTTACTGAGATCAATATAGTTATGTGCCAATTCACACTAAATTAGGATTCATTACCTTTTATTACCAGATGAATTACAAGGAAACTTTTTAATTTTTGGAACATGTAAGGTTTGGGAATTATGAATAAAGGTTTCAGACTTGTATGTTATTGGGCATTGTCATAAATAAACTACCTACATATCAAAAAATTGCTATTTCCAATCATGTAACTTTTTTGACTACAAAGTCAAAGAAAATTTTATAAATGTAATTTTTTTTATATACTTTAAGTTCTAGGGTACATGTGCACAAGGTGCAGGTTTGTTACATATGTATACTTGTGCCATGTTGGTGTGCTGCACCCATTAACTCGTCATTTACATTAGATATATCTCCTAATGCTATCCCTCCCCACTCTCCCCAGCCCACGACAGGCCCAGGGATGTGGTGTTTCCCTTCTTGTGTCCAAGTGATCTCATTGTTCAGTTCCCACCTATGACTGAGAACATGGGGTGTTTGATTTTGTGTTCTTGTAACTGTTTGCTGAGAATGATGGTTTCCAGCTGCACCTATGTCCCTACAAAGGACACAAACTCATCCTTTTTTATGGCTGCATAGTATTGCATGTTGTATATGTGCCAAATTATCTTAATCCAGTCTGTCATTGATGGACGTTTGGGTTGCTTCCAAATCTTTGATATTGTGAGTAGTGCTGCAATAAACATACTTGTGCATGTGTCTTTATAGTACAGTGATTTATAATTCTTTGGATATATACCCAGTAATGGGATGGCTGGGTCAAATGGTATTTCTAGTTCCACATCCTTGACTAATTGCCACACTGTCTTCCACAATGGTTGAACTAGTTACATTCCCACCAACAGTGTAAAAGTGTTCCTATTTCTCCACATCCTCTCCAGCACCTGTTGTTTCCTGACTTTTTAATGATCACCATTCTAACTGGTGTGAGATGGTATCTCATTGTGGTTTTGATTTGAATTTCTCTGATGGCCAGTGATGACGAGCATTTTTTCATGTGTCTGTTGGCTGCATAATGTCTTCTTTTAAGATATGTCTGTTCATATCCTTTGTCCACTTTTTGATGGTTTTTTGTTGTTGTTGTAAATTTGTTTGAGTTCTTTGTCGGTTCTAGATATTAGCCCTTTGTCAGATGAGTAGATTGCAAAAATTTTCTCCCATTCTGTAGGTTGCCTGTTCACTCTGATGATAGTTTCTTTTGCTGTGCAGAAGCTCTTTAATTTAATAAGATCCCATGTGTCAATTTTTGCTTTTGTTGTCATTGCTTTTGGTGTTTTAGACATGAAGTCCTTGCCCACGCCTATGTCCTGAATGGTATTGCCTAGGTTTTGTTCTATGGTTTTTATGGTTTTAGGTCTAACATTTAAGTCTCTAATCCATCTTGAATTATTTTTCGTATAAGGTGTAAGGAAGGGATCTAGTTTCAGCTTTCTACATATGGCTAGCCAGTTTTCCCAGCACCATTTATTAAATAGGGGATCCTTTCCTCATGTCTTGTTTTTGTCAGGTTTGTCAAAGATCAGACGGTTGTAGATGTGTGGTATTATTTCTGAGGGCTCTGTCCTGTTCCATTGGTCTATATCTCTGTTTCGGTACCAGTACCATGCCCTTTTTTTTGGTTACTGTAGCCTTGTAGTATAATTTGAAGCCAGGTAGCATGATGCCTCCAGCTTTGTTCTTTTGGCTTAGGATTCTCTTGACAATGCGGGCTCTTTTTTGGTTCCATATGAACTTTAAAGTAGTTTTTTCCAATTCTGTGAAGAAAGTCAATGGTATGGCATTGAATCAGTAAATTACCTTGAGCAGTATGGCCATTTTCACGATATTGATTCTTCGTATCCATGAGCATGGAATGTTCTTCCATTTGTTTGTGTCCTTTTTTATTTCATTGAGCAGTGGTCTGTAGTTCTCCTTGAAAAGGTCCTTCACATCCCTTGTAAGTTGGATTCCTAGGTATTTTATTCTCTTTGAAGCAATTGTGAATGGGAGTTCACTCATGATTTGGCTCTCTGTTCATCTGTTATTGGTGTATAACAATGCTTGTGATTTTTGCACATTGATTTTGTATCCTGAGACTGCTGAAGTTGCTTATCAGCTTAAGGAGATTTTGGGCTGAGACGATGGGGTTTTCTAAATACACAATCATGTCATCTGCAAACAGGGACAATTTCATTTCCTCTTTTTCTAACCGAATACCCTTTATTTCTTTCTCCTGCCTGATTGCCCTGGCCAGAACTTCCAACACTATGTTGAATAGGAGTGGTGAGAGAGGGCATCCCTGTCTTGTGCCAGTTTTCAAAGGGAATGCTTCCAGTTTTTGCCCATTCAGTACGATATTGGCTGTGGGTTTGTCATAAATAGCTCATTATTTTGAGATGCGTTCAATCAATACCAAATTTATTGAGAGTTTTTAGCATGAAGGACTGTTGAATTTTGTCAAAGGCCTTTTCGGCATCTATTGAGATAATCATGTGGTTTTTTTCTTTGGTTCTGTTTACATGCTGGCTTACGTTTATTGATTTGCGTATGTTGAACCAGTCTTGCATCCCAGGTATGAAACCCACTTGATCATGGTGGATAAGCTTTTTGATGTGCTGCTGGATTCGCTTTGCCAGTATTTTATTGAGGATTTTTGCATCGATGTTCATCAGGGATATCGGTCTAAAATTATCTTTTTTTGTTGTATCTCTGCCAGGCTTTGGTATCAGGATGATGTTGGCCTCATAAAATGAGTTAGGGAGGATTCCCTCTTTTTCTGTTGATTGGAATAGTTTCAGAAGGAATGGTACCAGCTCCTCCTTGTACCTCTGGTAGAATTCAGCTGTGACTCCATCTGGTCCTTTTTTTTTTTTTTTTTTTTTTTGTTTGTTTGTTTGGTTGGTATTCTATTAATTATTGCCTCAATTTCAGAGCCTGTTATTGTCTATTCAGGGATTCAACTTCTTCCTGGGTTAGTCTTGGGGTAGTGTAAGTGTCCAGGAATTTATCCATTTCTTCTAGGCTTTCTAGTTTATTTGCATAGAGGTGTTTATAGTATTCTCTGATGGTAGTTTGTATTTCTGTGGGGTCAGTGGTGATATCCCCTTTATCATTTTTTGTTGTGTCTACTTGATTCTTTTCTCTTTTCTTCTTTATTAGTCTTGCTGGTGGTCTATCAATTTTGTTGATCTTTTCAAAAAACAAGTTCCTGGATTCATTGATTTTATGAAGGGTTTTTTGTGTCTCTATCTCCTTCAGTTCTGCTCTGATCTTAGTTATTTCTTGCCTTCTGCTAGCTTTTGAATGTGTTTGCTCTTGCTTCTCTCATTCTTTTAATTGTGATGTTAAGGTGTCAATTTTAGATCTTTCCTGCTTTCTCTTGTGGGCATTTAGTGCTATAAATTTCCCTCTACACACTGCTTTAAATGTGTCCCAGAGATTCTGGTATGTTGTATCTTTGTTCTTATTGGTTTCAAAGAACATCTTTATTTCTGCCTTCATTTCGTTATGTACCCAGTAGTCATTCAGGAGCAGATTGTTCAGTTTCCATGTAGTTGAGTGGTTTTGAGAGAGTTTCTTAAAACTGAGTTCTAGTTTGATTGCACTGTGGTCTGAGAGACAGTTTGTTATAATTTCTGTTCTTTTACATTTGCTGAGGAGTGCTTTACTTCCAACTATGTGGTCAATTCTGGAATAAGTGCGATGTGGTGTTGAGAAGAATGTATATTCTGTTGATTTGGGGTGGAGAGTTCTGTAGATGTCTATTAGGTCTGCTTGGTGCAGAGCTGAGTTCAATTCCTGGATATCCTTGTTAACTTTCTGTCTCGTTGATCTGTCTAATGTTAACAGTGGAGTATTAAAGTCTCCCATTACTATTGTGTGGGAGTCTAAGTCTCTTTGTAAGTCTCCAATGACTTGCTTTATGAATCTGGGTGCTCTTGTATTGGGTGCATATATATTTAGGATAGTTAGCTCTTCTTGTTGAATTGATCCCTTTACCATTATGTAATGGCCTTCTTTGTCTCTTTTGATCTTTGTTCGTTTAAAATCTGTTTTGCCAGAGACTAGGATTGCAACCCCTGCCTTTCTTTGTTTTCCATTTTCTTGGTAGATCTTCCTCCATCCCTTTATTTTGAGCCTATGTGTGTCTCTGGACGTGAGATGTGTTTCCTGAATACAGCACACTGATGGGTCTTGACTCTATCCAATTTTCCAGTCTGTGTCTTTTAATTGGAGCATTTAGCCCTTTTACATAATGTAATTTTTAATTAAAATCTGTAGCATGTTTGTATTTGAAAGGGGAAGTTAGTTGAGAGTCAAATATATGAAAAAAGTAAAAGATGTTTTAAGAACATGAAAAATGAAGAGGAGGGAGTTTTATCTATTTTTTTCTTTCGACCAGAATTTACTAAGTGACTTCTACATGCCAGAATTGTGCCAAATGTAGACATTCCCAAGAGAAATAAAGCATAGTTCTTATCATCTAGAAACCATTAATATAGCTTTAAAATGCAATAAAGTATACAAAATAATCCTACAATAAAAATTCATAAAAGTACAGTAGAACAGAAAAAAGGAAGTAATTGCTTCTTTTCCAGAAAAGAGTCAAAACATTTCATTGACAAGATGATGCTTGAAAAATAAGTAGCTATTTTTCAGGTTGGGATTGGGGAAACTGAAAGGAAGGAAAAGATTACTTTTAGACAGAGGAACAATTTGAGCTCATGCACATGGTTCTGAGACTATGAGTCACAAGAAATGTTTTAACAGCCTAGATGGAGTTATTTTAATCAGTATCTGTACAAAAACCTTTGAAGTGCCTACTATGTGCCATATACTATGTGCTGTGGTGGCTATTGGGCACGTGTTTTACTGGAGCACTTAAAATGTGACTAGTATAACTAAATGAATTTTTATTTTTAAAATGCTTAATTCACTTAACAATAGCAGACACATTATATTTTAGCAAATAACATGTTTTTATTAAATAAATTGCTTTTCAAACCACCTGGAGAAATCCCACTCTAGGATTATTGCTATCATTCTGGTTTATGCATGTACCAGTTGCTCAAGGTGCTCCTGCTCCAGCTAAAATTTTCAACCTTTCCTGAAAAACTGGATTTAGGCTATTGGATCTGTCACACACTAAGGTGACTGTAGTTTTGCCAGCTCCCTGGGGAAACACCTAGTGTGTTGTGGTGTATAAAAGACCAGGACCAGGTCAGATTCCTTAGTTCAAGTTACACTCCAAAACTCCCCAGGGGATCAAGATGAAGTTAGACTTCACTTGGAACCATTCTTACTTAACTTTTAAACGCTTTCCAACTTGCTTTCTCCACTCTCTTACAGTTTTCTCTTAAGCATACTCCCTAAATAATTATCTTGCTCCCAAATGCCCATCTCAAAGCTTACTGCTAGTAAATCCAACCAAAGAAAATGTGTGAAATTTGGTATGGCTACAGGCGATCCAAGAGGAGATGTTAGATTAATAGCTGGATCTTAATTTGCATGCCCAGAAATGAGATCTGAGCTTGAGATACAAATTAAGTCAGTCAAGTAACCATGAAAATTTGGCATTTAAATTTAGGAGAATTTATGGCATCTTTTGACAAAATTTCAAAAGACAAAGAGAAGATGGAACCCCAGTAAAAAGTTGTTAGGTAAAGAAAAAAGAGCTAACAAAGGAGAATGAAAAGTGACAAATGAAACGGGTAAAGAATCAGAAGATGATAGTAAATAAGAAAGTTAAAGAGGGATATTTTCAAAAGGAAGGTGTGATCAAATGCAGTTGGGTGGTCAGATAACAGACAATCCAAACAACAGCAAACAGAGAAGGCACTATTGGATAAGGAAACATGCCGGTTATTGGTGGCATTTTTAAAGGTAGGCAAATACTGTTTGCAGGAAAAGGTTTTGGAGAAATTGACCATTTAGGGAGGAGAGAAGTAGAGTATAGGAGATTGATTCCATAGAAAGAGATCTCAAATGTGAAAAAAAAATAGAATATATAACAAAATGAGTCACAGTTTTTAAGAAAATCAGGAGATTTGGGATCCAGAGCACAATACTATACTGAAACAGAGCCCAATGGAAAATCATGACTCAAGCAAAAGTATAGATTTGGTGGTGGGAAAATTGGGGAGACTCCTCTGTTGGCTATTTTAATGATATATGAGAGGAAATTAGTAGCTGACAGCAGTGTACAGGAGGGCACAAGAGAGATTTGAGTAAAGATGAAATTTCAAAGATTTGGAAGGTGATTCTACTCTCAAAGTTAACAAAATTGTCCAACAGTATGCAATGCCAATTTGAGATCTGAATTAATGTGCTAATCAAGTAAAATCAGTTTGTCTGGTAGTGTGTTGGTATGCTTAATCTATGTTGGGTATTTTCTAAGAAAGTCCAAACACAGGAAATGAGGAGTAGGAATAAAAATAGGAAAAGGGAAAAAAATAAATAAAAATCAATGTAAATCAATTTATGATAGTATAGGGAGAAAAATTGAGCTATTTCATATTGTATGACTTATATTTTCCCAGTGAGGGAATAAATGGTCTAAAAATTGTTAAATGAATTCCATTATTAATATGAAAGAATAGATTATTGCTAAAATAATTTTATAATTAATGCTAATAAAATGAAACATACTGACAATATAATGTAAAATAAAAGGGGTAAAGTACGGCTGCTTATATAGTTAGAACTCCTTTATTTAGCATATGTATAGATAAAGAACTAGAAGAAAATACACCAAAATGTTTACTGAATGATGGGATTTTATACTTTGCATTTTTATCTATGTTTCTGGAAACTCTTGCTGCATTAAAACTTACCCACAATTTAATGGTATAAAACAACAACCATTTGATTATACTCATGATCCTATGGGTCAGAAATTTTGGAAAGGCACATCAGTGGTGGCTAGTATCTGCTCCATAATATCAGGTACCTCATGTGAGGAGACTTGAACAATTACAGGTGTCTGGGATGTGTTGCCTAGGTCTGTATTTCTGGGTCCTTGCTATGATTTGATTGCACATAATCCTCCAAAATTCATTTGTTAAAACTTAATACAGAATGTGATAATATTAAGAGTTGGAGTCCTTTGGATAGTAATTTAAGTCATGAGGGTTTTACTCTCATGATTTCATGAATGGATTAGTACTCTTATGGAAGAGGTTGAATGGATGTTCTAGGGCTTTTTCTTCTTTTCATTTTTTCCCTCCACCATGTGAAGACACTTAATGTGTTGTGGTATGTAAAAGACCCTTCCACCACATGAGGATGCAGCAAGAGGCACCATCATGGCAGCAGAAAGCAAGCCCTCACCAGACACCAAATCTGCTGATAACTTGATCTTGGACTTCCCAGCCTCCAGAACTGTGAGAAATAAATTTCTGTTGTCTATAAATTACCCAATCTGAGGTACTTAGTCATAGCAGCCTGAATGGACTACACAGACCTGTGATGCCTACTTTTTCATATGGCATCTATTGGAAATGGAATATCTAAGACGGCTCTCAGGCTCACATGTCTAGCACCTAAGCTACAATGGCTGGGGAAGCAAAGGACTTGCTGCTATTGATCTCTCCCAAAGTGGCCTATCCTCAAGTGTTGCTTAGACTTCCTTACAGTATGGAAATCACAGAATAGCCAAGCTTGTTCTAGGAAGCTAGCTTCTTCCAGAGTAATTGTTATAAGAAAAAAAACAATAGAAATTGCCAGTCATCTTAAAGGGCAGGCTTGAAACTGGAATAATATTACTTTGGGCATATTCTGTTATTTAAAGCAGTCACAGAACAATACAGAATCAAGGGAATGAAATAATAGACTTTACCTGTCAATGGAGGATGATATGTGCATAGAAGCAGGGGAGAAAATGATGGTTATTTTACAGACAAGGTAAGCATTAAAGCATTTTAAGCAGGCAAATGATTAATTCAACTTTCATTTCATGAAGAGATATTTTATTACTCTATAAAAGACAAGTCAGAGGAAAAGAAAAATAGAACTGGTGAGAACATTTAGTAGGGTGTTACAGTAATGTAGATATGTGATAATGATGGTCTGCAAAAATGCAGTGATAGTAGAGATATAGAGAAGAGGATAAATTTGATGAAAGTCCAGTTTTTCTCATGGCAAATAAGTCTCCATAGTTCTTACTTCTATCATATGGATTCATGGCTCTGCACTCCAAGTCATCCCTTTATTTGAAAAAATGGCCTATGTTTACAGATAAGTAACTATCATAACTAGATTTTTGCCTTCAGAAGCTTGGAGGTCTCAAGCATTCTACTCATTCTAAAATGTTCTGTCTCTTCAGTCCCACCTGATAGTATATTTACCATTGTAATTTTCTGAAAATCACTGTGTATTTCCTATAAATATTATTAGGATATTTTCCATTAGACAAAAGCCACATCCACAAAAGTCTTTAAAGCAGGCCAATCTCTATCTTGTGCCAAAAATCAAGGTAGTATAAGATAACATCCTTAAAATTATTAGAAGACTTTTTTCTAGTCAAGAGAGTGTAGAAGGCATGCCCTTAAGATATTCAAAAGTTATTTTCTATCTAGTTGAGGGAGCTTAAGAAGCATAGCTTTAAGGGTGACAGGACTTTTTATTCATCTGAGTCACTTTACAAGATACTGCCTTAGATTTTTCTGAAGTCTTAAGAAGTGATCTTACTGCTTCACACTTAAGATCTTCATTCTGGGGCTATCCTTATTGGTAGAACCCTGAATTTGAGTTTTTTCTTGAGTCCATCTCTTTCTTTGAAAGGTTTTTAATGAGAAAGGCCAGGGATGAGACACAATTTCATTTTCTAGTCCAGCAAGTCCTGACTCTCTTTTATTTCCTCTAAATTCTGTTTTGAAAAACTAAACAGTTTCTTCTTTAGTTCACCTCTCTCTTCATATACTTTATCACAGGCAGATAGAATAAACAGGCTGGCTCTTTCAACATCCTGCCCAAAAATTTTCTTAGCTAGATCTGTGTGGTTGTTAGGTACTCATTCTCTTATCCATGTTACTACAGGTAACTGTGTTGCAGACTTCTACCACAGCATAACAAAGGCCATCTTTTTACCAGTCTCCAGTAAAAATTCTCTCACAGTTCTTCAAGCATTTATTAAGATTCTCCTTAAGATCTTTTCCTCTTTTCCATGCTGCTAAATCTCAATTCCAAGGACAGAATTTCAGGTTTTTGTTTTGGCAGCACACCACTCCCAGTGTCAATGACTCTTAGTTACATTTAGAGTTCAATGTTGAAAAGCATAATATTATATGAGTAACATGGAATTGGCATTTATTATAGGGATTAGACCTTACATAACAGTTGGGAGTTCTGAGGAAATAATGGTCAGGAAAGGGATGGTTGGATGTTCACTAACCAAAAATCACAAAGGAAAGTTGAAAAAAAAAATTGTCTGAGGGAGGTTGCTGCCTTGGCATCTGATGGTGTTCCAGAAGTCACTGTAGGTCAACAAGGAAGAAAGATAGATATAGAACAGGGAAGAGCGAGGACAAACTGGAACATATGGAGACAAATTGGAACCCGTAACACAAATGGTAACCATAATCTCTCTCTCTCTCTCACCATATCTAACCCCAATGTTACAAATGGCCTGCAGATAAAGCCGGTGCAGATTGCTGTAAAATCACACACACACACGCCCGCGCGCACACACACACACACACACACACACACACGTGACTCAGGACCCAGAGAAGCTGAAGAGGGAGATCCGGCTGCTCCACACTGACGAGGTGAATCAGCTTGCATGAACTGCAACAGCACTTAGAGCCCTATACCCACTTGGAGCACAGGGTTCAGTACATGTTTTTTCTATAAAATGCAATACAGTAAAAACAGTTTAGGCCTTGCAGACTCTATGGTTTTTCTTGTGGTCACTTAACTCTTATCATTGTAGCACAAACATGGCAGAAGATAGTACATAAACAATGTGACTGTGTTCCAGTACAACTTTATTTACAAAAAAAATAAAAATAAAAAGGCAGTGTGCTGAATCTGGGCCATGGGTCACATTTTACCAACCATGCTTTAGACTGCAATGACTACCATTGCACATTCGTAGTCCAAATCCTGCTCAAATTTACCTTGTAGCACACTCTGAACTTGAATCATACAGGGAGGAATATTTTGGAAATTATAGTTCCATGTTAGGTATGTTGATGCAGTACAAAGTCAATAAAGTGTGTTCCCGATTTTCTGCAATTTTCATGCCTCACTCCTATAATCAACAACAACAGCAGCAACTCACAAACACCACAAAAATACACTAGTAGTATGTAGGTAGTGCCTATTCAGGCCTTTAAGGCCAAGAGGGTTTTGGTAAATATTAACTAACAGTCATATGCCTTGCAGGATTGAGGAACTTTCATGAGAATGTCACAAGGATGATAAACTCCTTCAAAGGACTTAATGTCTTTCACAGGATAATTCCCTCTGGAATAATCAACTGAAACGGTAATCCTCAATTCAAAGATTTTTGGAGGATTATATTTTACTTCATTCTGTCCCATATAATGTGTATAGTTCAGAGTTTTTAAAAAATAATTTTTTAGTAGTACAACCCTTTCTTCAGATGAAATCTTAATCAGAAGTGGGAATAAATAAAACATAAAGCAGCACTTCTACTTGGAAGTGTAAAGAAATAAGAAAGATAAAAGTTGAACCCCTCTGGTTGAAACAGAAACCGAGGAGTATTTGCATTACAAAGGTGGCTATTCACTACAGACCTTACCATTTTTCTTTTTTATATACTTTAAATTTTAGTACATTAAGGTACATCTACAGGTTTTTGTAAGCACTATTCTCAGCTTATACTGTATACAGAAATCTCTTTCACCAATGAGTACAGGTAAAAGAAAACAGGTAAGGAAAAATACAAAATATAATTTCGGGGGCAAAAGTGATTTGAAGTCTAAAGAAGAAAGTTGTCATAGTTTTTCCTAACACTAACATCATCATTTGTTCTGATAGCTAAGGCTACCTTGATATCCTGGGAGACCAAGGTAAACATCTTCTTTTATCCAGATTTTTATTATCTTGAAAAAAGGTATCAATTTTAATGAAATCTCTGCAAACCATTATTCCTTGTAATCCCTAGACACAATGGGTACGTTAACAACATTGTTGAAACAAGAACCATCCTTTTTTGAAAATGTTTCAGATATTGCTACAGAATGCAGACGTTCTCCTGAAAAAGCTCCTAAAGATCTGAAAATTATATCCCCACATCCTCTAAGCACTGAGTAGATATGCAAGACAATTTGTTTGATTGATAGGAAAGAACTATTTCAAATGCCAGTGGGTAGCCTTCCAGGGAACAAGACTACAACAATAATGTTTTTCCCCCTACTGCTAATGGCTAATCCTGGCATTGAGCCCTTGGCTGCTGCTCCCCAACGTGGGCGTCCTTTTAGGAAATGTGCCTGCCACAGCTTGCCTCAGACTGATACAGTGTCAAGATACAGAGAAAAGAAATAAGTTTAAGAAAGAAACAACTGGACTCTATCAGCATTGTGTTCATTAGTGTGCAAGGTGGAGTCAGCTGGAAGGACAAATAGCTTTTTTCTCAGACAGAAAGTCCATTTGTTCACTATGGCACATATCAGCTTCTGAAGACGAAACATCCTAACATCCTAACTCCCATCTATGTTTAAGTATAGAACACACTTCTCTTTTATAGATATTTTTGTTTTTATCTTTCTGAACTTTGATCTTAACAGGAATCCTCAGAAATCAAGGACAACAAAATATCTTAAACCAAAGTGGAGTTTATCTACTTGTTCATACCCTATGCTCATATAATTGTCTGGACCCTAAGATGACACTGATGATGGCAGCTGAGATCTAAATGTACAAACATGGATTAAGGTAAAATGCCCTGCTTCATGATTCGACAGCATATGAACAAAGATTGCCCTTTGCCTCATAGCTGTAGTTGCTGTTTGAAAATCTTGGTGTGCAGGATTTGACTGTGCCTCTTAGGCTTAGAGTTGGCTTGAAGCCTTTTCTTGAAAAACCAAAAATAAATATAATAACTGCCATCCAAAGTGATAATGTAACTCAATAAAGAATATGATAAAAGGGACTACAAAAATCCTTCTTCTAAAAAGGCTAGTTTTCTAAAGGAGGCTATGCAATATTTTCTACATATTGATATGATGAGTGTAAGATTAAAATTGGGTCTGTTTTAACAGACACTAATCAGGTAAATTTAATACATGTTTCCAAAAATTATAATATTATACATTTCTTCAGAGTTTCAAATATTTGCAAGAAATTGTTAAATAATCTAAGGAAAAAAATAACTTTTCAAAATAATATTTTCTAGGTGTTTTTAAAGGTTAGAAATTGTCAAATAAGAATGGGTAGAAAAATCAGAAACATGCAGATCACTCAAAACCATTATAATATGTGACTCTGGCATTCTTCCATCCATATATAATTAAATTACATTAGGCATTTATTGAGGTACACTATATACCCAGCATTGAACTAGATGCTACAAATAGAATTAGAAATGACATTTATTTGTTGCCTTCAAAGTGGAGCTCAACATTTAATGGATGAAATAGAAAGCATCAAAGATTGAATACAATATTAAAATTCCTGTTTGGTTAGGCTCACTTGGTAAACCATACCATGGACAACCCACATTTGTTATTATGGTACATTTGTGCTAACATGTTAAAAACATTATGTGATAAGTAATATATAAACAATGTGAACCAAGTGCCTTGGCAATGTATTGGTAAGACTTTCCAAAAGTGAGAACAACTGAACAGGGGCTGGCCCAATGAATAACATTTACTCAGCTTAGAAGGAAGAGATGAAAAACTTGGAACTGCATGATCTATGGAGATGTGAGAGTACGTCATGTCTGAAGAAAGAAAACTCATTGTTTAGAAATATATAACAGCAATAAGGGAATGTGAGGTTAATAAAAGATTACAATCATACCATAAAGTAAGTAGTCCAATTTACTGATATAATAAATTGATCTTCTGAACTTTGTGGTTCTAGAATTGACAATGATACAGTTCTTTGTTCCATTCAGAGTTTTTATTTGCTATCTCAAAGTCCTACATGTTTTATTTCCATTTCACAATAAAGCAAACCATAAAGGCTAACCTCATAGCTACATATCCTCATTAATATATCATAAACTTTAGCATACATTCTGAAGCAAAGCATAGCATACGTTGAAAAAAATAGGAAGAATTTGAAGACAACAGTTCATGGACCATTATAGTGTATTTCTGTTCAAAAGGTTAAAACAAAATGAATATTAGGTGGAAGCATCTTTGACTGGGATAGCAATAGTGAAATGGAAAAGAAGAGACAAATAAGAGGAGCACTTTGAAAAAAGAATCAAAATTAGTGTAAAGAGAAGTAGATGTCCTACATTCCAAATACTAGGAGAACAGAATACCACTTGCCACTGGGAAAACTGAGAGAGATAATGTTGAGATGAAGTCATCTGTGTCTACTGTTTTGTCACTTGCCAATCTTTCTTGCTTGGTGGCTTCTAGTTAGAAGGAGGCACTGGTGGAAAATGGAAGGTGAGTTGGGGTAAAAGATGCTCTCTGTCTCAAGCCTTCCCTTCGTCAGCATCTTTCAGTACTTCAGTATACACAGGGCAAATTCTTTCCTTAGTCCTAGAGCCAGTGTATCATACCCCCTTAGCAATCTTGGACCCTGGCTGCCCAGATCTCCCTTGGCATCTCTAGCACTGGCTTTACAATACTTGCTCTGTGGTTTCAGAACTGACTAGGTAGTGCCTCCCTGAGTAACAAACCCTTGCTGGCACTCCAAGTAGCACAGCACGGGGTGTTCCCAGCCTCTTATAATGCCAACCCTTCTCCCTTGTTACCCCAGCCTTAAGGATTCTAAAATAGCTGTATCCTACATAAATGTCTGGATTACATCACCTTCCTCTTTTTGTTCTTTCAGCTCTACAACAACACATTTGTTCCTAGTTACTTGTATTTAATCACCTCTGTTTGAAAAACAAAGCACTATTTCTCCTTTACTGACTAGACCCTAAGTTAGCCAGTGCTTGTTACCGACAGTGGACCATGGAAATAGTCACCAAGATAGGATTCTTAGAGTGAGTTGCTGAGCTGTGTGAGTTTAAATGCAGGGATGTCATAAATTCCCCTAGAAAATATGAAACTAGTAATACACAGCAAGTACTGGAATAACGATTTCTTAAATTATTAACTGAGATTACTTGAGAGTAAACTGCCTACAAAAGGTAACAATTTGGGAGAATAATGGAGTGCTGCACTTAACTATTATGGTAAGGATGGTGATTTTAAATACTGTGGGGTAAGGTGTTGTTTCTGAACAGCTTATAGAAATAAAATTTAAAACACAAGGCTTTAAAATTTCCACCACAAGGTGTGGTCAAAAAATATCCATAGTGGCCCTACAAGAACCACTTATTTATTTGTTTTCAGTGCACAGCAGGTATGGCTGAAAATCAGGTTAAAAATCTAGTTGAGCCAGATGCTATATTATAAGCTGAACTCATACACTTGTTAAGTATGTTATTTGAAAGTAAAGGTGTTGATTGGAAAAGAAGGTACATACTAAGACTTCAAATGGGGATGTTTGGATAGTTGTGGAAGAATCTGAGATATGTGAGCATCTTTGATCAAGTAAAACAAATATCTCTCTTGAGCAATAGCAAGATGGCCCAATAGGAACAGCTCCAGACTGCAGCTCCCAGTGACATCAACACAGAAGGTGGGCGATTTCTGCATTTCTAGCTGAGATAGACAGCTCATGTCATTGAGACTGGTTAGACAGTGGGTGCAGCCCACAGAGGGTGAGCAGAGGGAAGGTGGGGCATTGCCTCACACGGGAAGCAGAAGGGGGTTGAGGAATTCCTTCCCCTAGCCAAGAGAAGCAGTGAGGGACGGTGGCATGAGGAACAGTGCATCTTGGCCCAGATACTATGCTTTTTCAACGATCTTCACAACCTGCAGACCAGGAGATTCCCTTGGGTTCCTATGTCACCACGGCCCTGAGTTTCAAGCACAAAACTGGGCAGTTGTTTGGGCAGATGCCAAGTTAGCTACAGGAGCTTTTTCTTCATACCCCAATTGTGTCTGGAATGCCAGCAAGATAGAACAATTCAGTCCCCTGAAAAGGGGGCTGAAGTCAGGGAGCCAAGTGGTCTAGCTCAGTGGATCCCACCCACACATTGCCCAGCAAGCTAAGATCCACTGGCTTGAAATTCTCACTGCCAGCACAGCAGTCTGAAGTCAACCAGGGACATTTTAGCTTGCTAGGGGGAGGGGCATCCAATATTATTGAGGCTTAAGTAGGCGGTTTTCTCCTCACAGTGTAAACGAATCCCCATGAAATTCGAACTGGGCAGAGTCCTCTGCATCTCTGCAAAGCTGCTGTAGCCAGACTGTCTCTCTAGATTCTTTCTCTCTGGACAGGGCATCTTTGAAAGAAAGGCAGCAGCCCCAGTCAGGGGCTTATAGATAAAATTCCCTCTCCTTGGGACAGAGTACCTGGGGAAGGGGTGGCTGTAGGCACAGCTTCAGCAGACTTAAACATTCCTGTCTGCTGGCTCTGAAGACAGCAGCAGATCTCCCAAAACAGCGCTCAAGTTCTGCTAAGGGACAGACTGCCTCCTCAAGTGGTTCCCTGACCCCCATGCCTCCTGACTGGGAGACACCTCCCAGCAGGGGTCAACAGACACCTCATACAGAAGAATTCTGGCTGGCATCTGGCAAGTGTCCCTTTGGGACAAAGCTTCCAGAGGAAGGAACAGGCAGCAATTTTTGCTGTTCTGCAGCCTCTGCTGGTGATACCCAGGCAAACAGGGTCTGCAGTGGGCCTCCAGCAAACTCCAGCAGACTTACAGCAGAGGGGCCTGACTTTTAGAAGGGAAACTAACAAACAGAAAGGAATAGCATCAACATCAACAAAAAAGATGTCCATACAGAAACCCCATCTGAAAGTAACCAACATCAAAGACCAAAGGTAGATACATCTACAAAGATGAAGAAAAACTAGTGCAAAAAGATTGAAAATGCCAAAAAGCAGAACTCCTCTTCTCGTCCAAAGGATCACAACTCCTTGCCAGCAAGGGAACAATAACCAGTTAGCATGTTAATGACAGGATCAAATTCACACATAACAATATTAACCTTAAATGTAAATGGGCTAACTGCCATAATTAAAAGGCACAGACTGGTAAATTGGATAAAGAGTCAAGACCCATCAGTGTGCTGTATTCAGGAGACCCATCTCATGTGCAAAGACACACAATGGCTCAAAACAAAACTGGACGGAGAATGAGTTTGACAAATTGACAGAAGTAGTCTTCAAAAGGTCGGTAATAACAAACTCCTCCGAACTAAAGGAGCATGTTCTAACCCAAGCAAGGAAGCTAAGAACCTTGATAAAAGGTTACAGGAACTGCTAGCTAGAATAACCAGTTTAGAGAAGAACAGAAATAACCTGATGGCTGAAAAACACAGCATGAGAACTTTGTGAAACATACACAAGTATTAATAGCTGAATCAATCAGGTGGAAGAAAGGATATCAGAGATTGAAAATCAACTTAATGAAATAAAGCATGAAGACAAGATTAGAGAAAAAAAGAATAAAAAGGAATGAACAAAGCCTCCAAGAAATATGGGACTATGTGAAAAGACCAAACCTACATTTGATCGGTGTACCTGAAGGTGACAAGGAGAATGGAACCAAGTTGGAAAACACTCTTCAGGATATTATCCAGGAGAATTTCCTAACCTAGCAAGACAGCTCAACATTCAAATTCAGGAAATACTGAGAACACCACAAAGATACTCCTTGAAAAGAGCAACTCTAAGACACATAATCCTCAGATTCACCAAGGTTGAAATGAAGGAAAAAAATGTTAAGGGCAGCCAGAGAAAGATTGGGCTACCCAGAAAGGGAAGCCCATCAGACTAACAGCAGATCTCTCTGCAGAAACCCTATAAACCAGAAGAGAGTGGGGGCCAATATTCAACATTCTTAAAGAAAAGATTTTTCAACCCAGAATTTCATATCCAGCCAAACTAAGCTTCATAAGTGAAGGAGAAATAAAATCCTTTACAGATAAGCAAATACTGAAAGATTTTTGTCACCACCAGACCTGTCTTACAAGGACTTCTGAAGGAAGCACTAAATAAGGAAATGAAAAAGCATTACCAGCCACTGCAAAAACATACCAAATTGTAAAGACTGTCGACACTATGAAGAAACTGCATCAACTAACAAGCAAAATAACCAGTTAGCATCTTAATGAAAGGATCAAATTCACACATAACAATATTAACCTTAAATGTAAATGGGCTAACTGCCATAATTATAAGACACAGATTGGTAAATTGGATAAAAAGTCAAGACCCATCAGTGTGCTGTATTCAGGAGACCCATCTCATGTGCAGAGACACACAATGGCTCAAAATAAAGGCATGGAGGAATATTTACCAAGCAAATGAAAAGCAAAAAAAAAAAAGCAGGGGCTGCAATCTGAGTCTCTGATAAAACAGACTTTAAGCCAACAAAGATCAAAAAAGACAAAGAAGGGCATTATATAATAGTAAAGGGATCAACGCAACAAGAAGAGCTAACTATCCTAAAAACATATTCACCCAATACAGGAGCACCCAGATTCATATAGCAAGTTCTTAGAGACCTAAAAAGAAACTTAGACTGTCACACAATAATAGTGGGAGACTTTAACACACCACTGTCAATATTAGATCAATGAGACAGAAAATTAACAAGGATATTCAGGTCTTGAACTCAGCTCTGGACCAAGCAGACCTAATAGACATCTACAAAACTCTCCATCCAAAATCAACAGAATATACATTCTTCTCAGCATGATATCAAACATATTCTAAAAATGACCACATAAGTGGAAGTAAAACACTCCTCAGCAAATGCAAAAGAATGGATATCATAACAGTCTCTCAAACCACAGTGCAATCAAATTAGAACTTAGGATTAAGAAACTCACTCAACACCTCAGAACAACATAGAAACTGAAAAACCTTCACCTGAATGACTACTGGGTAAATAGTGAAATTAAGGCAGAAATAAACAAGTTCTTTGAAACCAACGAGAAAAGAAACACAATGTGCCAGAATCTCTGGGACACAGCTAAATCAGTGTTCAGAGGGAAAGTTATAGCACTAAATGCCCACGGGAGAAAGAGGGAAAGATCTAAAATTGACACCCTAACATCACAATTAAACGAACTAGAGAAGCAAGGACAAACAAATTCAAAAGCTAGCAGAAGACAAGAAATAACTAAGATAAGAGCAGAACTGGAGACAGAGACAAAAAAAAAAAGAAAAAAAAAAAGAAAAATACTTCAAAAAAATCAATGAATCCAGGAGCTGGTTTTCTGAAAGATTAAAAAAATAGATAGACTGCTAGCCAGACTAATAAAGAAGAAAAGAGAGAAGAATCAAATAGACACAATAAAAAATGATAAAGAGGATATCACTATTGAGCCCACAGAAATACAAACTGCCATCAGAGAATATTATACACACCTCTACACAAATAAACTAGAAAATCTAGGAGAAATGAATAAATTTCTGGACACATTCACCCTCCTAAGACTAAACCAGGAAGAAATCGAATTCCTGAATAGACCAATGACAATTTCTGAAATTGATGCAGCAATTAATAGCCTACCAATGAAAAAAGCCCAGAACCAGATGGATTCACAGCCAAAATCCATCAGAGATACAAAGAGAAGCTGGTACCGTTTTTTTTTTTTTTCTGAAACTATTCCAAACAATAGAAAAAGAGGGACTCCTCCCTAATTCATTTTATGAGGCCAGCATCATCCGGATACCAAAACCTGGCACAGACACAACAACAAAAAAAGAAAATTTCAGGCCAGTATCCCTGATGATCATCAATGTGAAAATCCTCAATAAAATACTGGCAATCCAAATCTGGCAGCACATCAAAAAGCTTATCCACCACAATCAAGTTGGCTTCATCCCTGTGATACAAGACTGGTTCAACATATGCAAATCAATAAACGTATTCCATCACATAAAGAGAACCAATGACAAAAACCTCATGACTATCTCAATAGATGCAGAAAAGGCCTTCAATAAAATTCAACATCTCTTCATGCTAAAAACTCTTAATAAACTAGATATTGATGGAACATATCTCAAAATAATAAGAGCTATTTTTGATAAACCCACAGCCAATATCATACTGAGCATCATACTGGGCAAAAGTTGGAAGCATTCCCTTTGAAAACCAGCACAAGACAAGGATGCCCTCTCTCACCACTTATATTCAATATAGTATTGGAAGTTGTGGCCAGGGCACTCAGGCAAGAGAAGGAAATAAAGATTATTCAAATAGGAAGAGTGGAAGTCAAATTGTCTCTGCTTTCAGATGACATGATCGTATATTTAGAAAACCCCATTGTCTCAGCCCAAAATCTCCTTAGGCTGATAAACAACTTTGGCAAAGTCTCAGGATACAATATCGATATGCAAAAATCACAAGCATTCCTATACACCAATAACAGAAAAACAAAAAGCCAAATCATGAGTGAATTCCCATTCACAATTGCTACAAAGAGAATGAAATGCCTAGGAATATGAATTACAAGGGATGTGAAGGACTTCTTCAAGGAGAAATACAAACCACAGCTCAAGGAAACAAGAGAGAACACAAACAAATGGAAAAATATTCCATGCTCATGAATAGAAAGAATCAATATCATGAAAATGGCCATACTGTCCAAAGTAATTTAAAGATTCAGTGCTATCCCCAGCAAGCTACCATTGACTTTCTTCACAGAATTAGAAAAAAACTACTTTAAATTTCATATGGAACCAAAAGAAAAGCTTGTATAGCCAAGACAATCCTAAGCCAAAAGAATAAAGCTGGAGGCATCACACTTCCTGACTTCAAACTATACTACAAACTACAATGACCAAAACAGCATGGTACTGGTATCAAAACAAATACATATAGATCAATGGAACAGAACAGAAGCCTCAGAAATAACCACACATCTACAACCATCTGATCTTTGACAAACCTGACAAAAACAAACTATGGGGAAAGGATTCCCTATTTAATAAATGATGTTGGGAAAACTGGCTAGCCATATACAGAAAACTGAAACTGGACCCCTTCTGTATAGCTTATACAAAAATTAACTCAAGATGGATTAAAGACTTAAACATGAGACCTGCAACCATAAAAATCCTAGAAGAAAACCTAGGCAATACCATTCCCGACATAGGCATGGGTAAAGACTTCATGACTAAAACACCAAAAACAATGGCAACAAAAGCCAAAATTGACAAATGAGATCTAATTAAACTAAAGAACATCTGCACAGTAGAATAAACTATCATCAGAGTGAACAGGCAACCTACAGAATGGGAGAAAAATTTTGCAATCTATCCATCTGACAAAGGACTGATATCCAGAATCTGCAAGGAACTTAAACAAATTTACAAGAAAAAAAACAAACAACCCTATGAAAAAGTGGTAGGAGGATATGAACAGACACTTCTCAAAAGAAGACATTTATGCAGCCAACAGACACATGAAAAAATTCTCATCATCACTGGCCATCAGAGAAATGCAAATCAAAACCACAATGAGATACCATCTCACACCAGTTAGAATGGCGATCACTAAAAATTCAGGAAACAACAGGTGCTGGAGAGGATGTGAAGAAATAGGAAAGCTTTTACACTGTTAGTGGGAGTGTAAATTAGTTCAACCATTGTGGAAGACATTGTGGTGATTCCTCAAGGATCTAGAACTAGAAATACGATTTGACCCAGCAATCCCATTACTGGGTATATACCCAAAGGACTATAAATCATTGTACTATAAAGACACATGCACACATATGTTTATTGCAACACTGTTCACAATAGCAAAGACTTGGAACCAACCCAACTGTCCATCAATGATAGACTGGGTCAAGAAAATGTGGCACATATACACCATGGAATACTATGCAGCCATTAAAAAGGAGGAGTTCATGTCCTTTGCAGGGACATGGATGAAGCTGGAAACCATCATTCTCAGCAAACTAACACAGGAAGAGAAAACAAGCACTGCATGTTCTCACTCATAAGTGGGAGTTGAACCATGAGAACACATGGACACAGGGAGGGGAACATCACACACCAGGGCCTGCCAGGAGGGCTAACGGAGGGATAGCATTAGGAGAAATACCTAATGTAAATGATGAGTTGATGGGTGTAGCAAATCACCATGGCACATGTATAGCTATGTAACAAACCTGCGTGTTCTGCACATGTATCCCAGAATTTAAAATATAATAATAAAAATAAAAACTTCCATTACTGAATATGAAGACTAATCATCCATTGCTTGAAGATCCTGTAGCAACTTTACTAAAGGCGGTTGCCTTGCAAAGGGATAACTATTTTCCTTGCAATAACCTCACCATCCATCATTACTTTCATACCCATAACTAGAATCTGATTACTTATTCCCCAATGAGAACAAGTACAAAATCTGACCCAGGAAGAGATAGCTTGAATACTAAAATATTAGCAAGATTTCTCTAATTTATATCAGCAGACACCTGAGGAATATGGATAGGAATAGATTCTAAGAATGTTAAGCAAAAAAAAAAAAAAAAAAAAAAAATTAAAAAATGGAATACAGTATTGCATTAGGCCAAAGTTTTTACTCTGGGTGTACTTAACTGAGACACTGGAATTAATGTGTTGGCTTAAGCAACTAAAAATTGCTCTGATCGTTGACTTTCTCGGTTGACTAAAGTAGGGCTCAATAGTGATCCATATTCAATGGCCTATATTTCAAGTTTAGATGATGGAACTTCCACAACATAATGTAGGGGGAGGAATCTCAAAACAGGCAGACGAAAATATTAGCAGGGATTTATGGATGTGACCCATCCTATTTCCAACTATTTCTCTAGAAGACCCAGAAGGCACTCCATTTTCTTAGGCATTGAAAAATGCATTCATGAGAGGAGAACCAACATGAGTGGAAAACTCTGTGGTACCTGTTCTCTGAAGGTTAGGGATGATAATGGGTGATATCTCACTGACCTGAGTTCCCTAATTTCAATGAGCAATATAGGGCCTCAAGTGCCAGAGACCTAATGCCTTCAAAATATGAGCACACTTAGTGTAACAGACAGAGGGGAACAATCAGATAGCAATCAGACGGGTATCTGTTTCGACAGGGATCATTGATGGTAGCTAAATGCCATGGTGTCCTTAGAATGAAATTAATGAATTAATTGTCAGTTAATTAATTTATATCTGGAAATTAATTAATTGATATCTAGAAAAACTCTAGGAATCCCAAATTCTACCGTGGTTCACTAGTCAAAGCAGGAAATGATGATGTTGGATGATATACGGAATTCTGGCATGGATTTTCTTCACAACGTGCTTAGGTATCCATGGTTATTTCATCAGTTCTAGGCTAAATAATTATGATAGGCTGGTAGAATCCTCACATTGACACCATGACCCATGGAGTGAGACACACCAGAATAGTAAACCTAAAGCAACATCATATTGTTATGGAAATTTCCAGGATTATTGCCATCATAAAACTTGAAAAATACAGAATTGATGATACTTACAAACTCTCAACATTCTCAGCTGTGCAAAAGGCAGATGAGCATTGGTGAATATCTGTGGATTATGACAAACTTAATTATGTGGTGATTCCAACTGCAGCTGCTGTTTCCTATGTGGGATTTTAGATATGGGTCAGGCATGAGGAAATCAATGCAGAAATTGACTGTGTTGTTTTTCTCTATGCTGATTATAAAGAACCACCAAAAGCAGTTTTCTTTCACTTATGACAGCTCTTTGTCATTATCTCCACTTCAAGGACCTTAGATACCTTGACACTGCACAGATATATTAGTAAACTCAGTGATATCTACCTAAATTAAACTATAATTGTTGACCTATTGTAGTCTTTGGAGCAGCTGAAACAACATTGGATAATCCATTTTTTAAAGGTTTGGTAGAAAGTGAAGTCATGTGAGATACTAAATTGGCTACTTTATTTTATTCACAGAAATTAGTATAATTTTTCTTGCTTTTTACTGATTTTTGGTAGATTATACATTTTCACAAGATCATTATTTTATTATTTTATATCTTTAATTTTTATGTCTATTATGGGTATAGAGGTGAATTCAAGTCTTCTGTTTCTCTATCTCATAATTTTTGTTTTATGAGGTTGAGATACTTGGTTCATGGACATTCAACACTACTGTATTTTCATTGTGAATGATTCTCTTTAATGTTATAAGGTGCCCTTCTTTAATGTTACAAGGCCAGAATTCTGCCTTGACAAGTAGATACCAAGCATCTCCATTTTTCTTTTTGTTTGCCTTTGTCTTGTATAACTTGGCAATTTTTAGTTCTCAACCTTTCTAAATTACTTTGTTTTAGCTAATTATATATAGATAGAAAGTGTATTTCTACATATTCATATAGAGTGTTCTGCTTTATTGAAGAAATCTTTCTGAAAATACATGAGCTAAGTTCATTTACATTTATTGATGTAACAGATATTTCTGATCTTATTTCTACAGTGTAATATCACATTACTTTTTTCTTCATACAATTTTTTAAAAGACAAATTAGTGGTCTCATTTCTTTGCTTTATGTTTTGTGTGTAGTTCCTCTGATAGTCATGAAGGTTTGACTTTTTGACAGTAATTATTTATGTTTTGAATAATAATAAAATAGTATCCCATTTTTAGTTTTGCTTTCTTCATCTGTTTTCTACTTTATAATTTTTGTCAATATTAACTTTATCAATACTTACATTTGTACTTTTAAATACAGCTATAATTATTTTATTTTTTTCAGCCTTGAAGGATTCTTTTGACTTCTAGCTAACAGAGTACCTTTGTAATACCTAAGATAAGTAGTGTACTTATCTCCCATTTCCTTTCTTCCTTCGTTCCCAATTTTAGTTAGCTGTGTGATTTCTACATATATAGGCATATAACTTTCACATTCTATTTTGCCCAAAATTTCATATTTGTCTGAATCATGGTTTTATAGTTACATATATTCCATGCTCCCCATGAGTTGTTTTGCTACAATTTCCCCCAGCTCATCTCTGGGTTGAAATTAATTTTCTTGTAGCTCCCTCAAGAAAGACTCTTTGGAAAATGATTCCTTCATTCTTACATGTTCAGCACTGTTTATCTTACATGTTCAGCATTGTTGAATAAAAAATTCTTGGCTCGCAACTTCTTCCCTTGAGTATTCTGCAGCTCCTTCTCCACTGTCTAATGCTGTGGCAAAATCTATGGACAGCTTTATTTTTACCCGCTAGTAAGTGTCTTGTTGTTTTTATGCTACTGCCCAAAAGAATCGTTGTTGTTGCTGTTGTTTTTCTTTTCTTTCCTTTAAAGTTCAGGAAATTTACTAGGCTTGGTCTCAACATTTAATTTTCTGGGTCAGTTATTTTCTGGATGAAATGGGCCCTTACAATATCTATATTCAAATTTTTTGTCCACTTGTTTTTTGTTCTTTATCTCAGGAAAGCTTTTTTGAGTTATATCTTGAACTTATTGTTTGTTCCATTGTTTTATTTTTTAAACACTGTAGTTATGCATCATTTGGATGTCTGTTGCTTATCTTCTATAATGCCTTTTGCTTTCTCATCCTTTAAAACTTTTTATTTAATTCTGTGTTATTTTGATTTGTTGGCTAGGCTGTTTTAGGAAGCTTTTAAATGTATTTTTGTATCTATGAATTATGTCCCCTAGTTTTATGGAAGATAGAGATTGTGGGACTTTGTTCATTTTTTTAAAATTGTTATTATTTTTAACTGATTTCCAAGGAAGAGAGATGGTATCTTAGTTTCATGTTTGTATAAGAAGGTCCTCTAAGTATTCAAATTAAAATCAGTAACAAGATTAGGCTGCCCTCTATCACCACTGCTTAAAGTTTTACTGTAGATTCGGGCACATAGTAAAAAAAGGGGGAAAAAATGTCACAAAGATTGAAAAAGTAGAAATAAATTATCATTCTTCACAAATATTCACAAATGTATGATATTCTTTTTCCCCAAAAGGAAGAAATATATTATTTTTCTACATAGAAAACCCAAATTAATATATAAATTATTAAAATTAATGAGTTATAAAATAAGCTAGCCAAAATATCAATATAGAAATGTCAATTGTATGTCTGTACCACAAAAATAAACAGTACAAAGTATCATTCAAAAAGTCTGCAGTAGCCACAAAATATTTAAGGTACCCAGGAATAATTCTGAAAAGTTATAAATAAAGCGGCAAAAGACTTATATGGAGAAAAATTGTAAAACTCTGTAGAACAATGTAAAAGAGATCCTAAAAGGAAATTGTATGCTCTTCATGGTTAGAATGATTCAATACCAAAATGAGGTCAAACTGCCACAGATTGAGCTAAAGATTTAATGTGATTAAGGGCATGGCTGGATTTTATAAGGAACTTGATAAACTAATAGTAAAATGTATATGAAAAGGAAAAAGAGTCCATTAGAGTCAAGGTGATCCTGAGGAAGGAGAAAAGGGTGAGTTGCCCTACAAATTACAAAGATATGAATTTACATTGACACGGGAGAGTATGATAATGGCATAGGGCTAGACAAAGGCAGGAAACATGACTGTGTATATACATTTATTTTATGACAGAGGTTGCATTGTGAATCACTGGGTAAATAAAAAAGTATTCAATAAATGAGGCTTAAATAGTTGATTGTCCATAAAGAAAAAAAAAAAAGAAAGAAATCTACTGGACTTCTACTCTAGTTCCAGATAGATTAAGACTTACATATGAAAGTATAACTTTTTTTTAAAAAAGTAGTAGATAATACAGAAGGATATTTGTATAACCTTAGAATAAAGAATGACTTCCTAAATAAGACACAAAACTAGTAACTGTAATAGAAAATTAAACTATAATTAAAATTTAAAACTTCCATTCATCAAATGACATCATCGAAAGAGTAAAACAATAAGCCACAAACTGTTAGAAAAAATTTGCACTCATTTAGCCATTAAGGATTTATTCTTATAAATCAATAGAAAGGGATAATTCCTATAGTGACATAGACAAAGCAAATCACGGAAGACTACAGACAGTATACAATCACTTCTCATAAAGCTCTAAAACAAGCAAGAGAAAATAAGTCCTGTTTGGGGCTACATATATTTGAATAAAAACTTTTTTTCATGAAAGGGAGTAAAAAAATTCAAATCAGCATAGTGATCACCTCTAAAAGGAAGAAATGGAGATGGATAAAGTAGGAGTACATGGATAAATAAATTCAAGGATTTTATTATTTTTAAATTCTTTATTTGGGTAATAATTTAATTTTTTTTTGTAATTGTTTAAGGAAATCTTTAAAGATTTTCTGTATGTTTTATAACCAAATTTATATCCTTAAAATCAAGTTGATTTTTGAATTATAATGTAAAAACATAAAAACGCATAAATCATAGATAGATAGTTCAGCAAATTATCACAATGTGATTATATCCATTAACTACCACCCAAGTTAAAAAATAGAACATGGCCAGGCACAGTGGCTCACACTTGTAATCCCAGCACTTTGGGACCTCAAGGCAGGAGGGTCGCTTCAGCTCAGGAGTTAGAGACAAGCCTGGGAAAAATGGTAAGACCTTGTCTGTACAAATAATAAAAATTTAAAAATTAGTGGGTGTGGTGGTGTGTGCCTGTAGTCCCAGTTACTCAGGAGGCAGAGACAGGAGGATCCCTTGAGCCCAGTAGTTTGAAGTTACAGTTGTGATCATGTCACTTCACCTCAACCTGAGCAAAAGAGCAAGACTTTGTCTCGTGAAAAGAAAGAAAGAAAGAAAGAAAGAAAGAAAGAAAGAAAGAAAGAAAGAAAGAAAGAAAGAAAGAAAGAGAAAGAAAACATCATGCACACACAAACTTTCTTACCACCTTCACTTTTTTCCATAGATAACCAATCTCAAATATTCTTTTGCAAGAGTGAAATTTTACATAAAAAATATCAGAAAGAATTTTAAGTAAAGAGACTATGTTTCTGTTTACATCAACTGTTTATAGGAAATGTTCATCTTCCACCAGATAAGAAATCGTATATAGTAAGGAAAGAAGGGGACACCTACTCTGCTTACAAATAAAACTGCTACACCCTCACAGCCAAAATGGTGGTAAAACTAATACAGTGCCCTAACATTTCCCAAGAAACTATAATGATAGTTTAGGCCCAAGAAAATCCTCAGATCAGCTCCAAAACACTTTCTACTTGAGAGTTCATCAGTGTTTGAACACAGCTGTACTGTGTTCCATAGTTTTCTCTTGTTTGATCTATCTATGCAAGTCCCTTTAGCCATTCTTTATGCAAGTTCCATTCTTTGTAGAACTGTACCATCTGGATGTTTCCCTCTGGGTATATGGCAATTTGAAAATGCCCATCCTAAAACATGGTGCCAAGAACTCAATCCAATATATCAGCTGTGTTCTCACCATTGAAATATCCACTGGGACTATTACCTTCTTGGCACTATACTACTATTAATGTATCATAAAATTATACTGTGTTATGCTGTATACTTTTTTCTTATTATTTATTTATTTATTTATTTATTTATTTTGAGATGGAGTCTCGCCCTGTTGCCCAGGCTGGAGTACAGTGGTGTGATCTCGGCTCACTACAACCTCCACCTTCTGGGTTCAAGCGATTCTCCTATCTCAGCCTCCCAAGTAGCTAGCATTGCAGGTATGTGCCACCGCACCCAACTACATTTTTTTATTTTTAGTAGAGATGGGGTTTCATCATGTTGGCCAGGCTGGACTTGAACTCCTGACCTCATGATCTGCCTGCCTCGGCCTCCCAAAGTGCTGTGATTACAGGCACGAGCCACTGTGCCCGGCCCTGTTTTTTATGTAAGACTTGTAACTGTACTTACTGTTATAAACCACCAAGTCCATTTTCACATAAATTCTATCATGATTTTTACCTCTTATTTTGTTCTTATTTCAATAATCAACTTATTCTCTTCTGTGTTTGGCTTTGTTTCATTGCATTGCTAGTTATCATTGATAGTTTAGCCTTCAGAGTTTTGGTTTGGGAGACAGACATTGAATCTTATACCTGTATGGTGACGGCTTTATGTATTATTTTATTTTTGTAAAGTCTGCTAGGATAGGACTGGGCTTATTGTTCTCACTCAAATATTAGCGAAACTAAAAACCAGGAACATAGATAAACTTGCCCCAAATTTATGTTTATTAAGTGGCAAACCCTACACCTGAGCCAAAGTATTTTGAAACAAAGGTTTCTTTTCACTGGCCTAGACTATCTCAAACTCGATAGTTCTAGGCAAATAAAATTTAGCTTTAAAAAAATCTCATTTATCATAAGGATCTAGAATGAAGAAATATGCCCTGAGATGAGAGTAGTTTGAGGACAGAGCTTGGCAGAAGCAAACTTGAAGTCATTCCACTTTCATAAGTGCTAACAAAATTGGTGATTCCAAGAACCATGCAAAGAGAATTCTAAGACACATTTTGATAGGGTACACCACAACACATATGTCAATGGAAATAATTAGATCATCCTGGATTCAATTGAGGAAACTGTCAAAGGTTCACAGCCCTCTTTACTTGTAATGCAACACACATGCTGATGTTTCTAGCCATTGCAAAAAAATAAAGTAGGCTGAGGTTAGTAAGTCTCTTCCGGGTTTACTGGAAGAAGGCCTGCGACATCATACATCAGATTCCTCAGAGGCTGTATTAAAAGGACCACACAACAGGAATAGTGTTCTGTAGCCTTGTTCAGAGGACATGTCTGTTTACAAAATATGTAACAATTAAGGTATTCAAATATCTCAATTTGGAGACTTTACAGCAGATGGGTATGAATGATTGTAATGATCTTCAGATGTGACTTTATCAGTCATCACGGAACCAAAGGTGACAGGTGGTTCTTTAAGTTAAAGAAATCTAACTTGAAAACCAAATTGTAGTAATTAAAAAGAATCATAGTGCACTAGAAAGGCCAATAAATAGACACCAATGTGTGCCCTTGGTCAAGTTATTTCTCCATTCTGCATCTCTGTTTAGCATTTGTAAATTAAAGTGTAAACAAAACTAAGCAGAGTTACTTTTTCAAAGCAAAGCTGCTAAGAACCTCACAATACATGCAGATAAAACTGGTGTGAAGAGGATGGAAAGACAATACCTCCATGGAATGCTAAGGTACAAAAAATAAATAAAAACTGGAAAACTACCGGAATAGTTTCATCTAGCTCTAATATCACACTGCTTTCAGTAATTGAGAGTCAGTTTAAGTTCTGTAAGCATTCTATAATTGAGTATGAACTAGCAAAACCATCCATGGTTAGTATCAGATTTGTATTCAAAAAGCAATCTCTGGCAGGTATGTGTATTGAAAAAAACACACAGCAGGCAGATTGGAAACTTCTGTCGAAGAGGCAGAGACCGGGACCTGAACCGAGGAAGCAGCTTGTCCAGAGAGATAGCCTACCTTTCCCAAGAGCGTCTATTCATTTCACTCATTGCAATGCTCCTCTATCTACCGTGTGTGTGTGTGTTTCTCGTATTATCAGCAAGTCTCTAAGCCAGATTTACAAGTTCATGATTTCTTCTTGGCAGTCGGGGAGCTTTAGTGCAGTTTTAGGTCCACAGAAAAATTGGAAGGATGGTTCGGAGAGTTCCTATATATCCACCTGCCCCCACACGTTTGTAGCCTCTCCATTATCCCAATCCCTCACCAGAGTGGTGCATTTGTTACAATTGATGAGCCTACCTTGATACATCATAATTACACAAATCCCATAGTTTACCTCAGGGCTCACCATAATTTCTTTTTTAAAAAAATCCTAAAATCATAAACAGAGATAACATATATTGCCTTAACCTGAAATTTCAGTAAACACCATGGCTAAATACAAAATTAGGCTTCAGATTCAATCAAACCTAGTTTCACCAAACAGATCTGACATTTTTTCTCCTAGAAAAATGGATTCCTTCATTGTTTTATATTTTTTAAAGAATCATGAAAAAGCAGAACCAAACATATTTTACCTCTCTGATAACCAGAATTTTCAGTTAATAAAAATATTCTAATTGTGATGGCTTAAAAGAGAAACAAAAGAGAGAGAGAATAAAAGTTAGGATGTCCCAGCTCCATTCACATTGAGTTTTCTGCTTGGTTTGAAACATAAACACACTCCAGCATATTAACTTGAGCCCTCACTGTTTGCGTTTTCATGATGCCTAGAGGAAACAATCAGAGCCAGGATTTGGCCAGAACTTACATCTGTGAGGTCTCAGCGATTCACATACACCAAGCTTCAGAAAAGACAAGAGGGATCTATCTCCCCATCAATTGCCAGGAGCATTGGCAGATCCTGTTTAACACCAGCAGGACCACCTGGACCCCTGAGAAGGCCCATTTAATTAAGACATTAGCTTCTAACATACTGAACAAAGCTTCCTAAATTCATCCGCTGACAGTGAAATGCGGAATTCCTCACTGAGACATGCTGAAATCCGATTTCAGCTCCCTTTTGTGTAGAGCAACCTGCACTGCGTAAAGTGTCAGCCTACCCTTGCTAACTTCGTTAGAGGGAGGGCCAATAACAACACTCAGCTGATTATAAAAGAAAGTGAAGAGACTCTGAATGATTATAGAATTCTTATAATGTGCATAGTGTTATTATGGCACTCTGCCCAGGGCTCGTCAAAGATAAATGAGGTTTGAAGAGTAGATTTTTTTTATGCTAAACTTAATAGACATTCCCTTTCTTTTCTTTTCTTTTTTTTTTAAACTGGCAAGGGAATGGAAAAGACATCAAAGCAGTTTTCCTATAAATCTATACTAAAATGAATTTCAGAGTCAACTTTTCTGCTTTTATTACTTATCGTGTTTTTATTTTTTGGGGAGCTGAAAGGGAACATAATTCAATGTCTTCCAAGTTGCTTTGGAGAAATGTAATAAATCCAATATATATGGAAAAGTTTATAGAGGTTTTTTTTGTAAGATACATACAACTCTAAGATCTTCCTCTGATATTAAAATTGTTTCTAAAATTTTTTCTTCGAAGTTTTTCATACATATTTCACTAGATTTCCTAGACACTTAGTAATTTATTATCCTGAATTCCAGTGACAGGAGAAGAGGTTTGATATTTTGACTATATGAAACTGTTGTCTTTTCTAAAATGCTATTTCTAAAATCCTCATCCAAACTTTAAAGTACAATAACATCTCTCATTTCAGTTTCTATAGCTAAGAATTCGGAGAGAGTGTCCATTAATATTGCAACATCAGCCTCCGAATGTGCTCCTCGTGTGTGAAATTATATTTTTACGACACTTCTCTGGTTTTGTTTGAATCAGCTCTATTGAAAATCATCTTGAACCCAATTTTTATTCAGTAACTGCCTCTCAATACACATTACTCTTGTAACTGTTAAAGATTTGTTGGTTCAGCTTTTCAGGCAAGACTATTTGAATGCACAAGAGGGTTGCCACAGTGTGCTTATGACTATGTCAAAGTTAAACAAATGCAAAGTTGCTTAGTTTCATCAGTAGTTAAATCTCATTACAAAACAATACTTTAAGAGAAAGTTCAAAGTTCACAGTTCTGAAAAAATGGGACTTAGCTGTAGTGACATAGTGCTGCTTCCAAATTATTAAGCTAAAACAACTATGGATTCCAAGCAAATTTTCTCTCGGGGGAAGGTAGCCTCAGAGCCAAGATAAACCCTTCTAACCAGAAAGTCTTGAGTAACGATTCTAATTTTTCCACTGACTGAACACTGGGTTCATCACTTTATAAATGGTTCACCATATATAAAGTAAATACAAGCTACCACACACAATTAACACCTAAAATCATTAGCCCTCTTTTATCTGCTACACTCAAGAGAATGTTGTTTGTACTAACGGGAAGAACCATGGGTAAGAGACGGACATGTCTCCAGGTTTTCTTCATTTACCTAAATTGCAGTTGCCTTACGGAGTAGGAGGTAGAAATTAGTAGACATGGGTGAAAACAGTAAAACTCCAGGGCTTTACATCAGAAGCCAAATCATAGCACAGCAAGGAAAATCTTAAATAGATGTTAAGGAATTGAAAAACAGGTATGCCTTTGAAAGCCAACCTTTCCTAAATGTGCAGAAAAAAGTTGACAGACATTGGGTGGTGTTAATGGTATTGAAAAGATCCCAAATTTAGAAGACTTTTGCAGATGTGGCTAACAGGAGCCTTTCTCCGTGGACTAAACAGTATTTCACAGCCCTGGCTAAGTATTAGAATAACCTGGACAGCATGTGAATTAATTGATCAGGGTTGGAGAAGGATGTGGTTTTAAAGCTCTCTAGTTAATGCTAATGTGCAAAGATGGGGAAGAAAACACATTGGAAATAGTGCAGAAAATTTTGAAAATGTTCACATTCAGAACATAAAGTTTGCAGGTTCCCACCACCTCCACTACATAGAATAGCATGCCTTTAAAAGAAGAAATAGTTTGGGCAGAGTCCACGGAAAGAAAATGATTGTATCAGTAGACTGAAATCTGTTGAGTAGTAGTAGAACCTCTCCTTTTCATGTAATATCCACCACACATGGCAGTGTTACAAAATTTAATACATTAAATTAGATAGGCAGGTAAAATATATTGCTTTGATTGTATCTGTAGCTTCTTCAAGACAACATCCCCTGGGTAGCAGGAAAAAAAAAATAATGAAAGTTTAAGCTTAGTCTGATTCAAAAATCAAATTAGTCCTCTTATAGTAATGTATTTCTTAGAGAAAAGAATCTGTTTCACAAATACCCTCCTTATTTCCTGCTTCTTTTCCCAGGATCTTAATCAAACATCACATGGCACGTACCTGTGAGTTTTCATAACATGAAACAAAAGTAGACGAGAGCTCGTGTCATCCTGGTTCCACAAGCATGCACGGATAGTATCATCTGGTCTACGGCAGGACAATACACTGTGTACTGGTTCACTGGACACCATGCTTGCTTTGATGTTCGCCTATGACCAGTGAATCTTCTGATGTTACATTGGCCAACTCAAGCGGACTTGGCTTCTTTTTCAACCTTGCTTCTTAGGGACTCTTCAGTATCTGACACATCATCCACACAACGTTAAGGTTTCATGATCCACACCTCCCTCCATCCAATGCTGTTAGCCTCAACTCACCCTGCCACACATTTTAGAAGCAGGCAGTTCTGCCATCTCTTTATCTTTTTCCTGAAAAATATGATAATTTGATATTCAAAAGATATCTTTATATACAGTGTGGAATGATAGACATTGCAGTCTATGGTGGGAGGATATGGAAGGGATGAGAAATTACTTAATGGGTACAATGTACACTATTTGGGTGATGGATACCCTAAAAGCCCAGACTTCACCACTACAGAACATATCTATGTAATAAAACTACATCTGTACCCCTTACATTCATACAAAAAATAAAATAAGATGTCCAGAGTTGGAATGAAATATAATGACATTCAGATTACTTGATTCTGGAGGGCTCTAATTTCATCACTTAGCTTCAAGCTTCCCTCACTCATCACTCATTTATTCCTGTCTTGACTCTTTTTTTTATTTTTATTTTTAACTTCTCCTCTGCTTTCCCTAAAAATTTGAAGATATAAAGCCTGATCAAAGTTTATCCGATTGAGTAGGAAAAAAGCAAAAAGAAATTGCCTCAGTTTTGTTTATTTGTTTGTTTTCTCTTCCACTTCACTTTCTAGTTCAAGGGTCAAAGAACCACGTCAGGACAAAGCCAAAAAAGGTCGGTGTGCTTGAGACCCCAGTCTCTATATGAGGAACGAAAGGTTGCTGAAGAAGTGAAAGGTGCAAAGTTCGAAATTCAGAAGCTACCACATTGTTGACCCGTCTGGATACTTAAAGTTATTCATTTAGAAATAGGGGGAATTTGCTTACTATTTTCTAAAAATTTTATTTTTGGGAGAAGTGGAACTTGTAACATTGAACACTAAAATCAAATGACTATTAGAATGTTCAAGACTATAGCTCTTAAAACGCTAAATAGCAGAGAAAAAAAAAGCTATAGTCCTGTAACTGCTTATCTGTGTAATATTAAATGATAGTTTTCTAAAAATATTCATTTAGCCTTTCAGATGCACTTACAATTTTGTAAGATAGGTATATAATAATCAATGCACATGTATGTATGTGTTGGGGAGTGAAAGAGAGAAGAAATTTATTCTGGCTGAAGAAACAAAAGCTAGATTGCAAGATCACTCAATGAGTCAATATCACGGTGCAGATGAAAACTCTACATATTTACTTATTGAAAATCAGCCTAGGGTGCAGACTGGAGCAGTAGGAATTAATTAGATTATACAAAATAGAACACCGATGACCAAGAACAATTCAATTCAACCCAAGATGAATTTTTAAATATCTCTCATTTTGCATTCCAAAAATGAGTATAAAATCCATTTGCCCAACTAACGCAAGCCGCTAATGTCTTTCATTTTTGGGGCTTTGGTCAGTGACTCCATTTCTCCAGCTATAATTTAGAAATTCTGAGAAAATAGGTTCTTTTCTCCCTCACTGGACCTCAAAAGTGTTGATAAATGTAAAATACCATTTGATTTTTCACCTTTCTCAGATAAAATTATTATATATCATGATATATATTTATGTATTTATGTATAGATATGTGTGTTTGTATGTTTTTATATCTCCAAAATACTTTATTTTATGGCCTGAGTTTGTGAACCTCTCCAAGTAGTTCCTACATGCCATGAGCTTGCTTTACCTCTAGACTGTCTATAGTTCTATGCTGAAAATATTTTAACTCTGAAACTAGCTACAGAAAGTTTACAAAGCTACCAGATGTTTCTGCTTATCATTGATAGTGACCTGAATGAAGAGTAAATTGTACTCCTTGTCAGACTCCGCCTTTTGATGTGTCCAACTCTATCTCCCATTCACCAGAAAACAATCCTAAGGGAAAGACTAAGGGAAGAAATAAGAAACAACATGACCACAACACATACTATTTCCAAAGGGTCCGTGAAGTTTCACAAGCATACTATTGTTTTCCATGTCCACTGAGGAAAAAAAAAAAAAAACCAGCAATATCTCTCTGTCACCAAAATATATATATAAATATGGTTCAGCATTGTGAGATTGTGGGAGATAATTTGATCATCAAGTCAAGAAAACAGAGGAAGATCTGAGTCAGGGGAGTCATGGTTTCTCCATCCTAAGAGATTAAGTATTAGCTCAACTGCCCTTGAAAGGATGGATTTAGACAGGTCAGATGTTTCCACATCACAGGAGGGAGTGTGAATACAAGGCCTTGAGGTCATTTCAGCAATTCTTTCCCACTATTTTTATCATCTCATTAATCCTGCCAATTTCCTTATGAGGCTTTCATGTGGTATTATTAGATCTATTTTGCTGGAGGGAAAAACCCTAGGAAAGGTGCAGTGAAATGATGTGTTTGAGGTCATGTGAGTTATCATCCAGGCCTGGAATTAGCCACCTATGCATTTTTCAGACTGATTTTAGTGTCTGTGGCCCCTCTCATAACAGAAGTCACGGTATGCTTGGACTCTAGACCCAGTTTTCTCCAAGTGGATCTATTTTTTTTCCAAAAATACTAATGTATTAGAAATTAGTCACATATGAGTAAACCTCATGCATGGCTCCCTAAACCAATTAACATGTCAGCTCTAATATACTGTTAGACAAATAATTTGAAATATTTGCAAAAGAGCAGCATGAGAATTTAATCTCCGCAATTAGGCAGGGATCTCAGTTAACTTTTGATATGTCTGAGGGAGCTCACAACTAACAAAGTACCACCATGTTTACTGCCCCTTGTTTGTGTCAGAAAAAGACAATGCTGGGATGCTCCAAAAGTTCCAAATCCTAGTACTGGAAAAAAAAAAAAATGTAAGAGCTCTTCGTGGCATCAGGTTGACAAGCAAACCAGCCAATCCAGAGAGTTATCAAACCTGGTCCTAAAGATCACAAAGGTAGAAGTTGCTGATTCTTTAAATTGGAGATTCCAAAAGGTGGCAAACTGTTTTCCTTGGGTCTTAAATTAGTTTCTTCTACTATAATTACAGCCTGTTTAACTTAATCCTGTGAAATGGAATGATTAAGGAATCTATAATTTCATATATAGCCCTTAAAAAGAATTCCCAGTATAAAGAATCTCAAATTCCTTTTCTTCATCAAAGATATTTCCCATTTTATCATTTTGGTGATGAAAATCTGGAGCTTACAGAAAATCTGGAATAAGTAGTTCATGAAATAACTGACTTTTAATTGTTTGCCTATAGGGCTTCCTGGGCCTGAACGGGTAATTGCCTAAAGATCAGAATTAAGGGAACTGAAAGGACCCTCATATTAAAATACATCTCTCTCAGCATTCTCTTACAGTGCTTAAAATGGCCATGTTATTTCTTTTGGGTAAGGCATAAAAGTATCTTGTCAAAATGAAGATACCATCTAGAATGATTTTAAGAACTCAGCTATTAGCTAGAAGTTCTTATTTATTACCTAGATAATTATCTAGTTAAAAAGTAACTTAATCATATGATTTAGAGTGGGGTTTTTGTTGTTGTTGTTATGAGATTTCATTAATTCTAGTTACATTCCAGCCACTGAAAATGTGGGACACGGTACAAGTATATTTGGAGGAAGGTCAGAGAAGATTCAGCATACCCACATGGAAATTTCCAGGAGGCTTGAGTTGAGTGCCAGTGTGTATATTATGACTGCACCCAAAGGGAGGTGAAAGACTGATGAAAGAGGAATAGGAAGATTTTGAAAATAAATTTACTGACTTTATTCTTTTGCCTGGAGTTGGCCCTAATATTATACATCTTTAACTGAAAGTGCGAATTACACATTGTACAATGTGAAAAAGAAACTCACTGTTCTCGGTGGTTTTCTTCGCTTTGGTTCCAATATTTATAGAATTGTACCAATGGAGGAAAAGGAACCAAATTATTTCCCCCTTTATTTATTTTTCTCTATCCCCTTGTCTCTTTTCTCCAACCCAATAATTTTTTTTTTTATCTCCCACTTCCAAGTCCACAATACCCCTGCCAAACATACATACTTTTTATCACTTTACTTTCTCTGGCCCACATTTTAGCCTAGGACAGATTTAAATTTATTATCAGAAAAATAGGTCAATACTGAGGGAATCTACCTACTTCAAAACCTAAAGCTAAGTCCCCAAACTAAGGTAAAGGGAACACACATCCAAAAAATCCCACCACAGATTAAGCAGGCATCATTCTCTTGGTTTAAACTTCATTTCTTATCTCCCCATTTCTTTCCTTCCTTATTGAAAACCCTTAGTAGTTTCAGAGAATAGGGTTTTCTAAAATATTTTGAACTATAAAGTCAGCAGTTTTGGAGGTAAAGCAGGAATGTTTCAAGGCAAACATAGTGGAGCTCCTTCCTCTCCCATTCTTCCATCCAGCTAAGACAATTTGATTCAGGATTCTAAGCCCCAGCCACATGCTTGACCCAGTGTTCTATCACCACATTCTGGGCAAGGCTACTCATTAACTGGCTTTCTGTGCTAACTGGCTGTGTTTGCAAAGAGCTGTCAAGATGGGACTTTCCTGGTTCCTTATTCCTTGACTAAAGTTGACCTTGGACATTCTATTAATTACTCCAAAGAATAATATGTGAAACAATAAACAGAAATAAAAGCCAAATACAATGTGTTCTTTTTTAAAAAAGGTGCAGTAGGTCCTGTAATAATGTAATAATGTTGTTTCATTATAACGTTGTGAAAATATATAGATTCCCAGCTGGGAGCCACTGTCTATGTGGTCTGCACATTCTCCTCATCTCTGCATGGGTTTTCTCCAGGTACTCTGGGTTCCTGCCACAAATGTGCACAGTAGGTGATTGGGGGTGTCTAAATATTCCCAGTCTGAGTGAGTGTGGGAGGTGTTAGAGTTCCCCTAATGACAGAATAGTGTTCTGTGCCAGGTGGATTCCCACCTTGAGCCCTGAGCTGCTGGGATAGACTCCTGCCACCCATGATCCTGAACTGGAAAAACTGGAAAAAGTATTATCTTATTTGTTTTTATTAATCTTTCTTAAATGTATGCATAGCTCACATTTATTTCAATGTTTACTATTAGAAGTGTTTTGTTCTTTATTTAAAAGTTTAATGACTTTTTGTAAACAAAAATATGCCATAGGAACTTAACCTTTGTTTGTATCAATTAGCCTGTGGTAAAATTAGTTCTGATATATATATATATATATATATATATATATATATATGTCAATTCAGTTAAAGCCACAGTTTCCAAGAACCTACTGATGGCATAAAGTAGGGCCTTTTTGTACACCATCAATGTCAACACTACCCTTAATATTGACCACTGAGTGCTAACCACTGCCCCCTTAATGGGCTGATGATACCATAAGTGCTTGTCCTGCTTTCTACATTGGTTTCTTTGTATTATTTACATTTTATCAAGCATCGAGCCAGACTCAGCATGTGCAGTCCCTCACAGGGAATATTTAGCCATCTGTAGCAGCCATGAAAGAAAGTGAAACTGCTAAAGAATGAAAGTTATTTAATAACTCAATTAACAGACAATAAAGGAAAGCATGGGTAGAACAAATAAATAAACATTGCATTAATGAATGAGCTTTTAAATGACCATCTTTATTAGTTTCCCTTCTCATCAGGGCTCATTATAAATTCCATCTGGAGAAAGACATAATGGGGTGACCATCACCAACTTATCTGATGCCAATGATGAGGAAAAGCCATCAAAGGCAATAAGCCACTGTTGCGTCCCCCATATCTCTCTAAGTATCTAGTAAATAAAGGTTGTTCAGCACCAAACTTTGGAGTCATTTTCTTTTACTTTCCCTCTCTCTCAGGCCATATCCAGTCCATTAGGAGATTCCGTTGGCCCCAACTTTTGATTAGATCCATAATATGGCCGTGTCTAACCTTCCAACCACTGCCACCCTGATTCACATCACCATCATCTCTTACGTGGAGTATATATAGCTTCCTAACTTACCTCCTTGTTTCTCAACACAACACCTGTGATGTGTTCTTAAAACAAGGGGCAGTAGGTCCTGTAATAACGTTGTTTCATTATAACGTTGTTGAAAAAATATATATATACACAAAATATATATATAAAACATATATAAATATATATATATAAACACACACATATATATATATATATGAGTGAGTATGGGGAGTGTTAGAGTGCACCCAATGGCAGAGTAGTGTCCTGTGCCAGATGGGTTCCCGCCTTGAGCCCTAAGCTGCTGGGATATAACAGGTAACTCAGAACTTCTTATTGCTCTGTTTCCAACACCCCAGTAGATTTCCACATCTTCTAGAGTACTAGCATCAGTCCTTCACAGTGATTCACAAGGCTCTTCATCATCATGGAACTCTCCCCTCCCCAGCACAAACTGCTTAACTTCATATCCAGCTGATCTCACCCTTGCACACTCTGCTGCAGCCACCCTGGCCTTCTCACTGCTCCTTGAAAACACCAGGCATGTGCCTAACTCAGAGTGTGTATCCTGGCTGTTCCCTCTGCCAGGTTCCCTAAAATACGCTCCCCCAAAACCTGTACATGGTTAACTCTCATACGATCTTCAGGCCATTGCTTAAGTGGAATTTTTTCCATAAGATCTACACCAATCACCCTGTTTAAATTTCAGTCTCCCACCCCCAGGCCTGCCAATACCCCTTTATCATCTTTTTTTTTAAATTTTTTCCTCATTATTTGGCAACTACCAAATTACTTTCTTATTTATTATATTGTTTCATCTCTTCCTTCTACTCCAAGGGCTCCACAATGACAGAGATTACTGTCTTTTTTTGCTTATATGTTTATAGCAAGACTTCTGGAATTTTGATTGGGATTACACTGAATGTATGAATTAATTCTGGAGGAATCTTAACAGTATCATGTCTTCCAGTTTGTGATTATGGGCTGTCTCTCCATTTATTTATAACTCCTTTACTTTCTCTCAGGAACGTTGTGGATATTATGAACTATTGGTTGTGTTCATCAGTACTTCCATATTGCTGTAGTTAATAGACCCACTACTAGATCTTATTATTTAATGCATTAATAAACATATGTATTACTACATCATATGTTTATTCTTTATATTTTAACAACTTAAATATAGTTGGCTTATTTAAGTAAAAGCAGAGTAGATGTACAATCCCATACAAAGAAAGCTGTATTTACATTACTTATGTTCGTGGTTCTAAAGTTGAAAAGAAAATTGAGATTACACTGCAGGTGCTAATCGTCAGATTTGCTTTCTTCTTGTGGGAAAACCTTCTGCTAGGGGATCCCTGATGATTAAGTATACATACATAGCATATATCTACACATATGTACCTGTCACCAGCATTTCTTACCATAAATGAGTTTCCTATCATTCTGAAATATCCAAAGATGCCTGAAACGTTCTTCAAAAATTTTCATAAATTGAGTAAGAGTAGGAGCTATTTTCTGTGTGAAATTATTTTTTTCTTAAACCTTTCATAGTCCTTATTTGTTTATCCACAGAACTGAACTTTACTCTTCTCCACACTCCTCTTTAAGTTCTAATTGTAGACTTTTGCAGCTTTTTTGTTTATGAATTGCTCAAGTCGGCTGTCAGGTAAAACTTCTCAATTTAAATTCTACTTTTAAACATACGTTTTCCACGTCTGATTTTTTTTTTTTCGCTACATTTCTTAAGCAGCATTTAGCAGGATGTGTATTGATGTGTGTGCAGTGTAAATATGTGCTTTAAATGACTATTGTTCCTGGATGATCCCGGACGTATAGAGAGATTAGATACCACAGCTTAGAAGATCATTTCTCATAATTTCTTGGAACTATAGCGTGTGGGCAGGAAGACTGGAGCTTTTTATCTTCCACCATGTCATACAGCCATTTAAAACCTTCAGTGTTTTTCAGTTGCTTTGATTTTACACTGGGTCCAAGCCACACGTAGATGTGCCATATATTAAATGGGACAAATTACATGGAAAATGTAAATCGAGGATATGGCCACACCTATGGCGAAGATGATCAAAGTTTTTATTCTAACCTTTTACGTTCAGAGAATGTCAAAATCTGTAAAAAGCTCTCATTTGAAGAAAGATGTTGCTTGTCCTTCCTCAGCTAAAGATGATGACATTTTGAGAAATTTGATTTAAAAAATTAGTTCAGTATTATCACTACAGAGAAGCAAAAGCCATCTTCTGATGGTAAACTTGAGAGCCAGTCAAATGTCAACCGATCCAAATGGCTGAAAATAAAATGTCAGGATGAAAAAACCTTGTTGAACACATTTTACTTTAAATAGCTGCCAAGAACAGGATTCTTTTAGGGGTGACTATACCCACTCTGTGGACAGGAACTACACTCCAGGCATAAGAGACCTGTATATGCATTTCTCCTTCTGCTAAGGGAGGCTTAAAGGCTAAGTACCTCTGGGCCCCTTGACTTGCTCTTCAAGACAGACCACTTCCAGGGTGCATCAATACTGCAACCTTTCTGTCATCAAGGGTGTGTGCTGCAGGATCGGAACATCTGGGCATGGCTACTCCGGCACAAAACACACACACATACACACAACCAGCACCACACACACACACACACACACACACACACACAGTGTTCTTATTACTAGCTAGGTGCAACTAGTTAACTTGTCCCTTCACTAGTCATGCACTACATAATGACACTTAGGTCAATGACTGACCACATATATAACAATGGTTCCATAAAATTATAATACTTTATATTTACTGTACCTTTTCTATGTTTTGATGCACAAATACTTGCCATTGAGTTACAATTTCTACTTCTACTTCTCAATCCTTGATTCCCCTCAAACCAATTTTAATCAAGTTTCCCTACTCTAATTTTTTAAAATGATACTTCAAATATCAACACTCTGCTGCAAATCTCACAGAATAATCTAGTTTCTCCTATGATGATTGTTTGCTCTTCATATTTTTACCTTTAAAGAAAAAAAAAACCTCACACTAAAAATCAATTGGTTTTGAAAATGATAATAATCTCTTTCTTCTAGAGCCTGTCACATTTTAACTTTCTCTATTTTTCTATTCCTTATTCTACGTTATAAATTTCTCGTTAAAAAATGCCAAATATAGACTTCTCACCTTCATTGTCTTTAAAACTCAATTAAATTACTATTATTTTTCTCATATCTAAAGAGTGTTATATTAAATCTACCTAGGAGTAGGCCAAGGTGTTCGCCAGGTCATGCTACCTGTCTTCAGAAGTTGAAAATGTATTTATGGTTTTGAAAACTAGTCATTCTTTAAAATACTGTTAAAGTGCAGTGTACTTAAAAGAATCTCAGAAAAACCCTTTTGTAATTTGAATTTGACCATCTAATTACCTTCCTTGTGAATTCTAATCTTGATAAATTGAGTCGTCGTAAATCAGGTACCACCTATACTTAATCTTCATGTCCTCAGGAAAACATTTTGGTGCACTGGAGACAAAGGCTTTATGTTCTTTAGCTGCTGTGTTCTGCTCGCCCTCTAGACCAGAGATCTCAAATGTTTTGGTCTCATGATTCCTTAACATTCTTGAAAAGTATGGAGGATTCCAAAGAGCCTCTTTATGTTGGTTATATCTATTAATATTTACCATATGACAAATTTAAAACTCAGAAATTGTAAGGATATTTATTAATAAATAGCTTAAAATAACAATAAACCCATGTTATGTTAACACAAATATGTATTAATGAAACAACTATATTTTCCAAATGATAAAAAATTAGTTAGATGGATTTGGTTCCACATTTTTGCAAATTTCACTAAAGTCTGGCTAGCAGCTGGATGTTCACAGGTGCATCTGCATTCAGTCTGTTGTGATATCGCACTTCACGTTTCATCTGCAAAACTCAACCGCACACTTCTTAGAGACTAGGAGTGGAAAGACAAGTAATATTACAAAAAAAATAGTTTTGACTTTGAGAACCCCCTGAAGGTGTCTTAAGAACCCCTCAAGAGTCCTCAGATGACACTTTGAGAACTGCTGCTACAAGGTCATAGTATTTGTTCTAATTAAGAAGTAAAAGTTAAGTAGAGTGCAGAACAATGGTGGAGATGGTAAATGCAGAAGAGCGTAATGTGTCTAACTGAGAAAGGACTAGGTTATGTCAGGATGGAGCAAATCTGCTGACCATTAACTGGCAGAATCATAATGAGATTTTTATCTTAGGATAAGTTACAAACAGGGTTGGAGGATTTATTTGGCATAAGGGCAAGATGTGTGGTAGGTGATGGTAGAGTACTCTAGAAAATTTAAGTGTGTCCTTTCTTCTTTCTCTGCAATTCTGTGGGGAATGAGCATCACCTTTTCCAGCAAAGCCTATCTAGTCTTAAATACCACCGTTTTACCACATTATTATACATAGTCTTAAGGACACGTCTCTCAGCTCCAAGCATCATTCTGCTCCCTTAGTCCCAATCATATAAGGAAGAGACACTTGTCTTGCATAGTAAACACAAAAATCAAGAACAGCAACAAGAAGTAAGCAAACAAACAAGCAAAATATTGGCACAAAGGTCAAGTTTATAACCTTGTTTGTGGAGAAGAAAACTCAGGGGTATCATTTTTATTAAATTTCTGTTCAACAAATTTCTTCTTGATATCAGAGTTTTCTATCACCTTACTTATTCAGTTGCTGTTTCAGTCGTTACTGTGAAAACAGAAAACACCTAAACAGATTTATCTCCAATGGAAATCATATGTTTTCATGGGAAGGTGTGCCTTTTCTTCGCCCTTTGATCACCCTCTTTGTGGGCCTCTGATTTCAGGCCCATACTGTTGAGGAAGAGAGTACTTCCAGGGTTGGAGATGGAGGCAGGGGCTCCAGTAATGAAGCAGGTCCTGCTTTCAGTAAGTGGGTGCCACTTTCTTCCCATAGCTACTTAAAAGATGTAGGGAATATAGTGTGTTTCCTACTAAGTCCACTTGCCAGTCCTGCTTTTTTAATTATATGTTTAGAAATGAGTTTCGCCACTGAAACAATGGTAACTTGGAGCATTTTTTTTCCCTATTGTCTTCATAGAATGATTACTTTGAAAAATAATAATAACAATTAGAGTCCTTTGTGTGCATGAGAAAGAAAGACTGAGACAGAGTGAGAGAGAAAAGGAAGGGTAATTTCGTTGTCAGGATTAAGAATCTGTATAAAAAAGATCTATTAAACCAACTTACCAAGGCCATATTCTGGTTTGGGCTAAGAGAGGCCAATCTTTTGTTGAACAGCCTAATGTAATAAATTGCATTTGAAGGGCTTTAGATTTCTGTACAAAGTTTTCAACCAGATCTAATCGGAAGTGCTACTCACATAGCCAGGAGCATTCTAGAAAACAGAGCAGTGAATTAACACTATTTTTTAAAGTCAAGAAGTCTCTTCTCCTTTCAAAGAAGAGTTTTTCATAAATTAGCTTCAACTGCCAAACATTATACAGAAAGTCCTTTTATAGAGACTTTCTCCCTTGACTTTCTAGTCTTCCCCCCTCTTTCCACACTATCTCTACTCCCCTTTCCTTCTCTCTCCATTCTCTGCCAATTCTTCACCGCACTCCCAACCATCAGCTGTGAAGGAAGCAACAACTGTATCATAAATGACCTATTAATCAGCAGTTTCCTGGATATTATTGTGGAAGAAAGCAGAGTTTTGAAAAACCTAGGCTGGTTTCCCGTCAAATATGAAAATGTTCAAGATGTATCTGAAGCTTTTGTTAAATTAGATTGAGGTAATGATTATGTTATATCTGACTGCAAAAAAAAAAAAATCTTTCAAATGTCTTTTTTCCTAAGTTATAGAGTTTTTTATGTGATAACACTGGATTTACCAATGTATCTGCTTAATCTTAGCAACTGGCAGCGTAGACATACCCATGTTCAAAATGACCCTCTTAGGCAGATCCTAAACTATGGAGTTTTTTATGTGATAACACTGGATTTACTAATGTATCTGCTTAATCTTAGCAACTGGCAGTGTAGACATACCCATGTTCAAAATGACCCTCTTAGGCAGAGTCATTTAAATGGGGGATAGTAAACTAATCTTTCTTTTTATCCTCCCTCCTTCCCACACTGCACTACATCCTCCTAGAACACTGGAGCAGTTCCAACAGGTGTCTTATGAATATAAGAGCCGGGGGTAAGACGTCAGCAGTTTAAGTTAGCAAAATAATGTTTGAAAATGGGAAGTAATACATAAAAATGAGAGATTGTCTCACAGAATTTTGTATTTTCCCTTCACAATATTTGCATTGTGTGCAGAGGGTTTGCAAAATAGAAACCAGAATATTTTGATTAATCACACAAAATATGAGAAATGGCAGATTTTGCCAGAGGAAAACTGAATATATGAAACATTCAAAATGTGTGACAAAACCCCCAAATATTGATGTATCCTCAATATTCTCAGCACGTCTAGATTTTGAATGAACATTTTATTTTCTTGTCAGTGATTCAGAATTTCCATCGCTCCTGTTGAGCAACGAGGGAAAATCATGCCAACTGGGAGAAAGCTTTATTTTAAGGTTGAAGGCATGAAATAAGCACTAAGAAGACAATTGTACACCTGTTTTCAAGAGTAAAAAGGCATCTCGAATCTGCTTTGCTTTTGAAAATTTGGCCAAGAAGTGTATTTCAAAGGCCCAATAGCCCATAACATTATTCCCAGGGCTCTGTGCTCTCTGCCTAATTGGGCTTCCACACATTTGCATAAGCATGATACTTCATGATTAATGCATAAGACCCAGCATGGAGCCCTATATCAATTCGTCTGTGGAGGCTTTTCCCCCCACTGAAAACAATCATTGTGCCTAAAATATAATCCATCATATTTGTAGGTATGACTGCGTTGCAGAATATCAGACTACATAAATGCCATCACAACACCTTTACAGAATTGTAAACCTCTTCTGTGTAAGAAAGTTTCGTTTTAAGATGCCCACAGCACTGCTGCCTTGGGATCATTATCGATGACAGAAAAGGTTTATTTACAACATGAAGTGTCAAGGCAGTAGATTCTTCCTGTTTGGCACAAGCACTGAATAAAAAGGGTAGATTATGAAAATAACCACCTTATGATTATTTGTGAATTACAAAATAAACTATAGCTCTCCCCCTTGGCACCTTCAAACACCAAACATTGGCAAGGATGACTTCCAGAATAAGGGCTGCACAAAGGTGAGGGAATGCTTAGTAAAAAATGCTGTGAAGTGTTGAACTTCAAAAATGAAATCAGTTCTAGCTGAGATGGGTTGTCACATAATTAAGGAGTGCAACTCTCGGTGAGAGTCCAGGTGTTCCAAATAGTGTCGCTTGTACCTTCCCTGCTGGCTAAGATGCTTAATTAGGCAGGAATCCATTCCCCACAGGGGGAGATGAGAACTTGGAGTTCACCAACAGATCTCAATGTGGACATAGATACAGGAGACCCGTTAAGAGATCTCTTTCTGAAAGGATCTAAAATGATTTTTAAATGATTAAATAAGTTATACGTAACTATGGGAAAAAAATTAAACCGTCCGTAATTTTTTGAAGTCAGGATGAACAATCATCCTCCTCTCCCATACCACTTCCCAGACATGACCTCTTGAGTGAGGTATATATTCTTCCAGATATTTTGTTATTTTGTAGGTGTATGAGTATGTGTGCGTAAACTTTATAAGTTTGAAAAAAGCCTATGTAAATTTCTCTGACTTGTTTTTCTATGTCACGTAGTTCATAAACGTTTCCCACAATAGTACATTTATGCTTCTCTTATTCTCTTTAATAATTGCATGATATAATGTTGTATGTATTACTAACACACAAAGATTCTCCTACCACTCGAGGTTTTCTGTTTGTTTGATTTTTAATCATTATGAGCAACACTACATTTTAGATTGTACTGTAAGGGCAGAGACTTTGTCTTGGTCACTGCTATATCCCTGTTATTTAACATAGAAAAGGTCACATAGTAAGTGTTCATTAATATTTGTTAAATACATAAATGAGGCCGAGTGTGGTGGCTCACGTCTGTAATCCCAGCACTTTGGGAGGCTGAGGCAGTTGGATCATGAGGTCAGGAGTTCAAGACTAGTCTTGCCAAGATGGTGAAACCTCGACTCTACTAAAAATACAAAAAACTTAGCTGGGCATGGTGGCATGCGCCTGTAATCCCAGCTATTCAGGAGGCTGAAGCAGAGAATTTCTTAAGCTCGGGAAGCGGAGGTTGCAGTGAGCTGAGATTGTGCCACTGCACTCCAGCCTGGGTGACAGAGCGAGACTCTGTCTCAAAAATAAATAAATACATACATACATGCATACATACATATATACATAAATGAAATCTGCAGGGAAAATCCCAGCTGTGTGTGGTATTTCTTTATGTGATATCTGCATAGAACTTGCCTCCTTACCTCCAAAAAGTTTGTGCTGTTTCATACTCTCGTAAAGTGTAACAGGATTACAGATTTATTTAATTTTTCCCATTGTGATGCATGGGAAAGTATGTTCCATTATTTTAAATTGAATATCATTAATTTTGAAGAATGTTGGGAATATTCCTAGACTATTAGACATTTGTATTTCTTTCCTTTTGACTATTGTTCATATATTTTGCACATTTTCCTGTTGAATTGTTAGTCTTTATCACATTAATTTCAATGTACTTTTCTGAATATTTAAGGACTCAATCCTTTTCCTTGGCATGTGCTTTACAAGTACTTTTTGCTTGGTGTAATATTTATATTTTGACTTTATTTATTTAACGATCTGTCTATCCATCCATCCATGCATCCATCCATCTTGCCTAACAGAAAATTTTAAATATGCTATTACATCAGTTATTTTCTTTTAACGTTTCTGGGTTATATGTTTATTCTTAGAAAACCTTTCTTCACTCAAAGAATACCAACTAGTTCACCCACGTGCACTTCTAATATTTATAATTTTTATTTGTCTTTTTATTTTTTTACAAACTTGGAGTCTGTTTTGATATGAGAGAGAAGTGTCTGGCATATTTAAACTTACATCATATGAGTAGCTAATTATCCTATTACTGTATATTAAGAAGTGCATATTTTCAAATATTTGAAATATCAGCTGTATCCTATATTAAATTCTCATGGGCACTTGAGTCTATTTTGAAATTTCTGCTCTGTTTCATTGTCAGCAAGTCTATTCTTGCATCATTGCCATACTGTTTTAATTACTATAACATTTATGGTACATTTTATATTTGGATACAGCTAGTCCACCTACATTACTTTTCTTTTTTCTCTTAGTACTTCTCAAATTTATATTTCAGAATTGTTTTGTCAGATTCTAAAAACAAAAAATAAAATAAAAACACGCTGGTATTTTGATGGGAAATTATGTTTTTTGTAGATTAAGTGACAAAGAATTCATATCTATGCAATGTTGAACCTTCTAACCAACAAAACAAGACATGTCTTTTCACATCTTCAGTTATTTTTCATGCCCATAGCCAGGGTTCTCAAGTTTCCTTCATGTAAATTCTGTACATTTTCAAAAGTTTGTTTCCAACTTTACTTTTCTCTTTGCTTTTGTTACTGAGATGTTTCCTTTCATACTGGTTATTGTTTTTAAACTAAAAGCTAATTATTTTATTAATTAATTTTGAAACCAGTCACCTTACTAAATATTCATATTGTTTTAAACAGCTCTTCAGCTGATTCTTTGGTGCTATAAAAGCACATTATCATAAAAAATAAACTTGTCTCCCCCTTTGAAAAATTTACACCTGCTATTTCATTCTCTTGTAGTCCTTTGACATATTCATATGATAAATGATTTTGGGATGAGCCCTAGTTACCCATGATTTATTACTTTGAAAATTATCCATTAAATTCTGTTTTTATTTTAATACTTTATATTGCATTTCACTTTAGGTTTGGCATTGACATTCATTAATAAAACCGGCTTTCAGTTTTATTTTTACACTGCCTTTGTCAGATTATATGATCAATTTTAGTGGGCTTTATAAAAATAACTCAAAAGATTACCTTCTGTACCTGTCAGACTCCAATAAGAAGAACAAAAACCACTCAGGGTATTACAAGCAAAGAAAGACTTAAAATAGAAAATTGAGTTTCAAAATATTTGGAAGGGATAGCAGGACAAAAGAGAGAAGTTAGTTTCATCATGAGGTGAAGACCGACGGGAAGCAGCTGCAGTACGTGAAGGGGAGACCTCTGTGCACTTGTGGCCGTCAGGGCCTCTGCAGCCCACATCCCTGCCACTCATGAGCCCTCTCACACCAGATTTGGAGCAGCCACCACTGCCAGAGGCAAAACGTGGCTTCTTCACTCCTTTTCCTTCCTAATCTTGCCCTAGCACCTCCAATAGGCAAAAATCACCAGGACCTGGCTAACAAAAGCCCTCTTTCCAGACCTCAATATATAGAGAATGCAAGTGATCAGATAAGGAGCTGGATACCAATAAACAACAGCTGGCACACCCTTTCTTACTTTTCTGGGATCATGTAGATAATATTGAAAGTATCTATTGCTTCAAGATTTGAAAAAAATAACTGGGAAAACATTTGGACTGGTGCTTTTGTGGGAAATTTCATATTCTTAATTCTTTTCCATGGATAGATTTTTTTCTGGCTTTTTGCATGTAATATTTAGCGAATTATATTTTTTAGAAAATCATCCACTTCAGTAGGTTTTCACATTTATTTGCACAAAGTTGTACTTTATCATTTATTTTCTATTTTTCTGCATTAGAGGATATTTCTCTTTTCTAATTCTTTTATGATAGTTAAAATAATACCTTCCTCACCCCCCAACACACACTCCCAAGATACCCAGGTCCTAATCTACAGAATGTGTGAATATGTTATGTTACACGACAAAGGGACTTGGCAGATGTGATTAAGGCCATAGACCTTGAGAAGGAGAGATTTTCCTGGATCATCTTGGTAGACCCAATCATAATACATGAGCTTTTAAAAGCAGATAATTTTCTCCAGCTGGAATCATAAGGATGTAGCAGGAGTAATGTGGCAGAAGTGAAAGTGAGAGAGACTGAAAGAAGGCAAATGATGTGACACATTGCTGCTGGTTTGAAGAGGGAGGTGGAAGGTTGACAAAGAATGCAGGAAACCTTAAAGAGCTGAAGAAGCTGGACTGACACCCAGCAGGGAAACAGTGACCTTAGCCCTACAACCAAAAGGAACTCAATTTTGCCAACAGAGCTTGAAAGCAGATTCCTCAGAGCTTCCAGATGAGAGCAGGTTGGCAGTCACCTTGACTTCATCCTCACGAGACCTGGAGCAGACCAACCAGCTGACCACCTGAACCCCCATACTTCTGACCTGCAGAATTGTGAGATAATACATTTGTGTTGTTTTAAACCATTTTGTGGTAATTTGTTATAGCAGCAATAAAAAACTAATACATTTTAATTGTATACATGCTTGTGTTCTTTCTACTCTCTTTCTTGATTACTTTCGATAGTTTTATCTAGTTTATGGTTTGGTTTTGATTTTTCAAATCTCCAACTCATATTTGTTCATTGATTCTGTCACAATTTTTTCTACTTTAATAATTATTGAGAAACCATCTTTATACAAATATTATAATATCCTACATATCCTGCTATGATTTGCTTCCCCCCGCCCCCATATTATTTTTCTAAGATTTATCCAGTTCTTGCAGTAGATGCAGTTTATTCCTTTACACATGTTTCTAGGATTCAGTAGAATATCTACAACACAAGGCATCCATCCATTCTGTTCCTGAATGATATTTGGGGTATTTCCAATGTGTTTGTCTGTTTGTTTTGCTTTTGCAAAATGTACTGCTACAAACATGATTATATGAGTCCTGATACCCATGTGCATCACTTTCTCTAGAGTGTATTAGAGAAATGGGGTAACTTTGCATTTATGAGGTAATGCAAGCTGTTTTCCAATATGACTATACTGATTTATATTCCCACCAGAAATGTCTAAGAGTTCTGATTGCTTCAAACCTTTGCCAACACTTTCTTTAAGATGTCTTTTGATAAACAGAAGTCCCTGGTTTTATTTGAGCCAAATATATCTATGGTCTCCCTGCCCTTTTTGTGTCATAGGATCTTTTTCTTCACCTAAGATATTAAAATTATTCGTGTTTTCTTTTCAAATTTTATAATTTTGTCACTTTATATTTATGTTTTTAATCCACTTGAGATTTGTTTCTGCATAAGTAAAAGGCTGGAGTCCAATTTCTTTTTTGTATGTTTAACCAATTATTCAAATACTATGCGCTGAAAAGTTCATTCTTCATGACTGCATGTGCAGTCCACCCTGTCATAAGTAGAGTTTAGTTATAATAGATTGATAAGTTCAGGGATTATCACATGCCAGTATTACATGGTCAATATCACATGGTCATAATTACTGTAGCTCTGGTAAGGCAAATAATTATTCATCCTTTGTTCCTCTGTGTAATTTAAAAATAAAAAATAAGGCTGGAGTGCAGTGACACAATCATGGCTTACTGCAACCTCAAACTCCTGGGCTCCAGTGATCCTCTCACCTCAGCCTCCAAAGTAGCTGAGACTATAGGTACACACTACCACACCCAGCTAATTTATTTATTCATTTATGTTTAGTTTTTATAGAGACAGAGTCTTGCTATGTTGCCCAGGCTGGTCTCAAACTCCTGACCTCAAGCCATCCTCCCACCTAGGCCTCCCAAAGTGTTGTGATTACAGGCGTGAGCCACCGCTCCAGGATATTGATGTAAATTTTTAAATTATCTTGTACATTTTCACATATACAGGAGTATGCACATATCTGAACACATACACATTCACAAAAACTTGAGGTTTGTTGTGGAATAACATTAAATATTGAATCTACAATTCAGATCGCTTTTTATCCTTTAAAAAGATTTTCTAAATTTAAAATCAACGTGTTTGTTTGTTTGTTTGTTTGTTTGTGTTTTGGTGATGAGGGTTGGGGGGAGGGGGCTATTCTTAAAATTTAGTAATCTCCCAAGAATGATTTATGCTTTCTGTCAATAGCTTTCCTTGGTATAGAGGAAGACTTTTTGATCCATAGGAGTGAATTTTCTTTCACTTTATGGGAGTTTTCTATTACATCTTTGGAAGGATTCTATTTTAATTATGTTAGTCTACACTTTAGAGAATACCATGTATTGATGGATTTAATCTCCAGTTTCTGGCCTCCATACATATTATAACCTCTTTATCCTTTTTTTTTTTTTTTTCTCCTCTATTTGCTATTTTCCTGGGAACTTCCTCCCTGTTACTGATTTGATTTCTACCCTCCTTGTTTTTGTACTGCCCTATTTCTAATTTTTAAATTAATTCAGTAATGGTGCTATTTTTGCTCCATTGTTTTTAAATTTACTTACAGATATCCATGTTTAATTTGTACTATCTTCCAAGTTGCTTATCTTTTTAACTTTTTCTCCCAGTTATTCAATACTCATGTTAAATTTGATAGTTCCTAGCATTTGCTTTGGAATTTTTTTTTTCTGTTTCCTGTAGCACACTGTATTAGTCTGTTCTCATGCTGCTAATAAAGACATACCTGAGACTGGGTAATTTATAAAGAAAAGAGATTTAATGGACTCACAGTTCCTCACGGCTAGGGAATCCTCACAATCATGGCAGAAGGCAAAGGAGGAGCAAAGTCACATCTTACATGGCAATAGGCAAGACAGCTGTGTAGGGGAACTCCCCTTTTTTAAAAAAAATATCAGATCTGATGAGACTTATTTATTAACATGAGAACAGCATGGGAAAAACCCACCCTCATGATTCAATCACCTCCCACTGGGTCCCTCCCACAACATGTGGGAATTATGGGAGCTACAATTCTAGATGAGATTTGGGTGGGGACACAGCCAAACCATGTCACACAGGTTATTCTAGGATAGTCACTTGACCTGTAGTCTTTGCCATTTCTTTCCTTTATACTGTATGTTTTCTCTTTCATCACATTTTGCATATGTTTTATTCAGAACTTCTATAGTGCCTATTGATTATCCTTCTCTAACACCTTTTTCTTTGCTTTTGAAATACGTAGTGTTCTGCTCCAGGAGTGGGTTGTTATTCTTTTTAACCAATCAGAGCATTTCCATTTCATTTTTCAGTTACTGATCAAAGGGTTTGTTCTATTTAACTCAATTTATAACAATTAATTTTGGAAAAATGTTTCCTGGAGATTCCAAATGTAGAATATTTCTTGCAATTCTGAGAAAGCTACAACAGCCCTCTCTTTTATTGTGGAGAGAGTTGTGCACATGTGAATTCTGGAATTCTTATAGCCACTTTGCTACCATCACGGAAGACTTACAGATGACACTGTACAGAGCAGAATTGAGTTTTTGATGACAAAGTTGAACCCCAGAACAAATCCATCCAAAAACCCAGCCCATCCCTAGAATTTTCAGTTAATGAAGCAATGAATTCTCCATTGTTTTAGTCTGTTAGAGTAGGATTTCTGTTATTTACAACACAGAGAGTCCAACTGATTTAACTGTTTTTAGGAACTGTAGGTAAATGATTCTTACAATTCTCCCCACCTTTTCCTTGGTCCTATCTATACCCTCCCATTATCGGTTAAACTGAAGGACTCTGGATGATAATAGTTCATGTCTCTCTCTCTCCTTTTTTTTTTTTTTTTTTTTTTTTTTTGAGACAGAGTCTCTCTCTGTTGCCCAGGCTGGAGTACAATGGTGTAAACTCAGCTCACTGCAACCTCCACCTCCCAGGTTCAACCGATTCTCCTGCCTCAGACTCCTGAGTAGCTGGGATACAGGTGTGCACTGACACACCTGGCTAATTTTTTAGTAGAGATGAGGTTTCACCATGTTGGCCAGGCTGGTCTCAAACTCCTGACTTCGTGTTCCACCCACCTGGGCCTCCCAAAGTGCTGGGATTACAGTCATGAGACACTGCACCCAGTCATGGTTCATGCCTTAACACTGCTTTCTATTGCCTATTGTTAAAAAATTTCAGACTCTGTGTGTGTGTGTATGTGCACATGCATCTTTTTAAATATTATACATCATGTTTGAAAATTTGGATAGTCTCCAGACAATATTTTTTGTTATCTGTCCCATTAAGCTAGAGTAAAAAGAGAATGTCTCAGTCTAATCCAGGACCGAGATTACTTGAGGCTGGATTTCAGGCTTGGTAAACCTAAGTATGCCTCTGTTTCACCTGCCACACACCATCACCAAGGGAATGGCACTAAGACACCATGATCCTACACCTCACACTAGGCCCGACTTCCAACATTGGGGAGCACATTTCCACATGAGGTTTGGAGAGCACACACATCCAAAGATGTGGACAAATGTCCACAGACAACTATTTCTCTAGGGACCCTAACTAAAAGTCTGGGACATTTACTAGGTTCCTCCTCTTTGACATATCCTGAACTTTATTTTTTCTCTTCATCAGATCATGAGACTGCCAATAATCCCACCTTGTTTTTCAGCATGTTTTTGTCTAAGCTCTAACCCTAAGCAGTTTAAGAATTTATCATGTGGAAAAACGGAGGGTCAAGCTTACTTTCTAGTGCTTCTCTTCACTATAGTAATTAGACTCTCAAATCCTGGTTGCTTTGACAGTCCTGAAATCCAAGTTTTGTTTTTTCAGCACCAGATTTTTGCCAAAGTTCTATAGGGTCCTTTGTCTTTTAGAAGGATCTTTCCCTGAGTTGTCAACTGCACACCTAGCACCAAGAGTCACCTAAATTTCAGAAGGCACAAGCAAAGCATAGGATGTTTGTTAACTTCTGATATGGTTTGTATATTTATCCCCTCAGAATCTCATGTTGAAATTGTGATCCCAAGTATTAGAATGAGGTCTAGTGTGAGCTGTTGGATCATGGTAGTGGTTCCCTCATGAATGGCATAGTGCCATCCTCTTGGTGACAAGCAAGTTCTTGCTCTATTAGTTCACAAAAAGTAGGTTGTTTAAAAGGAGCCTAGCACCTCCTGTCTTGTTCCCTCTTTTGCCATGGAATGCACCTGCTCCCCTCTTGCCTTCTGCCATGATTGAAAGCTTCCTGAAGCCTCACCAGAAGCAGATGTCAGTGCCATGCTTCCTGTATAACCTGTAGAACCATATGCCATAACTTATTTTCTTTGTAAATTTACCCAGTCTCAGATATTCCTTTATAGCAATGCAAATGAACTAACACATCTTCTTGGTGTGATTATGGCTTTTCAAGTACTAGCTGCCTCCCTCAAATGCCTTCAAACAGTTGTTTATACTATTTTTTTCTGAAGTTCTAATTGCTCTCAGTGCAAATTTTTGTTTGATTCCAGATACTTTTTCACAGTTACATATGCAAGTCCCAAGTCTGAATTTCTCAGAACTTCCACCTTCTTACATCATTATTTTTCCAGCTTTATCTCCCACTATTTCTAATATCATATGTAAAAAATTTAGAACACATTCGTCATGCAATTTTAGTACTAAAAGAGCATATCCTCTGACACAAGTGTCTTTTTCTCCAGATGAAGAAACAGATACTCAAAAAGACTTTTCTCAGACCACGTAGCAGAGTTGATACCAGAGCCCAAGTTCACTTCCTCCTGCATAGAAGTGAGCAGAAAAAGGCAAAGAGCAAAGCGGAAGAACCCAGAATAGCAAACTTATCTTCATGTTTCATATAAAGAAATATTCCAACTCCTTTTCCCAGTGAATAAGACTTATTGCTTTCTAACATACACTTCTTCCTGACACCACACTTCTCTCCTAGCATAAACTATGACATTTTCCCCAAATTATTAATTATAACTGTCATTTCTGAGCCCAGAGCCAGAGATAATCATCCTGCTGAAAACCAAGCTGGTTCTTATACTAAACATGAAGAAATGTGGGAAAACATCTATAAACCACCCTCCAACCTGTTTTAGTCAAAAAGAAACCTGTGTATCTCAAATTTGAAAGTCAAGCTTATAGGATTACAAGCAGAAACATCATCTCATTTATTGTCTAAGGACATCTTTTGAGAGCGATAGAGAATGCTATTTATAATTACTCTACAACAAGAACCATACATCATTACTAGTCTGGGCACCGTAGCTATCAGATAATTTATTTCTGAATCACAAAAACAGTCCTTCTCTAATATTTTCTTTAAATTCCAATCACTTTCATATGTGAAAAAATTCATTGCTAGAGAATGCATTTTTAAAGAATTAACAGACTTTAACTTTTAGAATAATTTTAGGTTTATAGAAAAAAATAGCACAAAGTACAGGGTTTCTATATGCCCCCTGATTCACCCCTCCCCATTTTCCCTTATTATTTACTCCTTGCACTGGTGTAGTACATCTGTTATTATTGGTGAGCCAGTATTGATACATTATTATTAACGAAAATCCATAGTTTACATTAGGATTCATTGTGTGTTGCACATTCTATAGGTTTTAACAAATGTATAATGACACGTATCCACTGTTACAGTATCATACAGAAGAATGTCACTGCCCTAAATATTCTCTGTGCTCTGGCTATTGGTCCCTCCCTCCTGCCAAACCACTGGCAATCACTGATATCTTTACTGTCTCTGTAGTTTTGCAAAGAATGACATATGGTTGAAATCGTACAGTGTGTATGTAGCCTTTTCATACTGGCTTTTTTCCAGGCATTTGTTTTTTAAATTTCAAATCCTTGGTGTTAAATAAGAACACATTATTATGAACCGAGAAGTGATTATTTTAAATCATACCATACCATTTAAAGATTCCTGCACAAGAGCCGGGTGCGGAGGCTCATGCCTGTAATCCCAGCACTTTGGGAGGCTGAGGCAGGTGGATCACGAGGTCAGGAGTTTGAGACCAGCCTGGTCAACATGGTGAAACCTCATCTCTACTAAAAGTACAAAAATGAGCCAGGTGTGGTGGTGGGTGCCTGTAATCCCAGCTACTTAGGAGGCAGAGGCAGGAGAATCATTTGAAACCTGAAGGCGGAGGTTGCAGTGAGCCAAAGAGATCATGCCACTGCACTCCAGCCTGGTCAACAAGAGCGAAACACTGTCAAAAAAAAAAAAAAAAAGGTCCTGTTCAAGAATTCAAGAATTTAGGGAGAAAGGAGATGTTTCTTAGAAAGTATACAAACCAAGGCTCCTAGAGGGAAAAATTGATAAATATTTTTACTTTTAAATTAGAAACATTTATAAGACAAAGTAAAAAGACCAGCCACAAAGTAGAAAATATTTTTAAAACTTATATGTAAAAAAAGACTGTAATCCAGAATATGAAAATGCTTTTATATTTTTTAAAAGACAACCCATTAGAAAAAATATGGCAAAAGTGTAAAGAAACAGAAAAAACACCTGACTTGTCAATAAAGCATTAAAAATGCTCAACCTCACAATAATCAAGCAAATAAAAATTAAACAATGAAATATCACTCCATATCCATTAGTTTGGCAGAAATAAAAAGACTGTTACTATTATGAAAATAAGGGCATTGGAATATGAACGAGAATGTAAATTGATACCACCATTTTAGTGAGCATTTGAAATTCTCTTATAGGGAAAAAGAGTAAATACCGAAGTTGTCCTCAATTAGGCAATGCAGTGTAGCTTACTCATACAGTGGAATACGACATAGAACCATAAATAAATTAAATCTTTCCATCATAATATTGAGTTGGAAAAAGAAGATTGCCAATTAAAATATATTATATAATATAATGCTATACACACACACATTTTTTAAATACCTAAATAATAGTATTTGTTATACAAGGTTAATAAGCAAGGTGTAAAAACATGGGAACAATATATTACAAGTTCAGGATAATTATGGGGTGAAAGGAGAGTAAAGGAATGAGACAGAGAGACTTAAGTAAAAATATCAGACAGTATTAATTTATATATTTAAAGATAAAGATGTGAAATGCATTTTGTGAAATATCAATAGCTGTTCAAAGTAATGGTTGACAATAACTGTCCATCATAATATTTTTTGTGGTTTTTTGTTAGTGTGGTATTTCCCATATCTAAACACTTAAAAGGTTTTGAAACATATAACCTCTTTTTCTCTTAAATTCCCTGCAAGAGCTACTAATTATAGGAAAAGCTCATTGCACAATATGATATGCAAAGAGAACAGAGGATATTATTTGGAAAAAAAAATAAGTCATAAGATCTCAATTCCTAGCTCTTGCACTTACTGAACATGAAGCCTTTAAGCAAATCACTTCACCTGGATAAGTCTTAATTTTCTCGTGTATAAAATGAGGCCACTCTATTCATAATAATGCTAATATCTACCACAGAATTTTGGAAGCATCAAATAAAAAAATACATCTGAAAACATTAGGCAAACTGAAAGTCAAAAATAAACACTAATTTCCATTATTGCTATTGTAGCATTTGAGAAAAATACAATTAAATTGGTAAGTTGCATGTTTTTATTTATTCTACCTGGGTTCTGGCTGAGATGTTTATGATGAAAGAAATGACAAAAAATAAACAACAAGAATAATAAAAATTAAATATAAAAGGCATATAATTTACAAACTGTAAATATAACATTAAAATAAATCATACATATGTATAATGTAGTGTATGCAACAATATACGTATATGTAAGATAAGATAAATAAAAATTATCCAGAGCTTATTGTAATTTTAAAATCAGAATGTTTTAAAAATAATTTCAACTTTTATTTTAGATTCAAGGGGTACATTCACAAGTTTGTTACATGGGTATATTGCATGATGCTGAGGGTTGGGATAGAAATCACCCAGACAGTGGGTATTAACCAGCAGTTAGTTTTTAACCTTTTTCCCTCTCCCACCATCCCACCTCTAGTAGTCCCCAGTGTCTATTGTTGCCATCTTTATGTACATTAGTACTCATATTTAGCTCCCATTTGTAATTGAGAACATGCAGTATTTTGTTTTCTGTTCCTGTATTAATTTACTTAGGACAATGGCCTCCAGCTTCATCCATGTTGCTGCAAAGGACATGAATTCTTTTTTATGGCTATACAGTATTCCATGGTATATATGTGCCACATTTACTTTATGCAATCCACCATTGATGGGCATCTAGATTGATTCCATGTCTTTGCTATTGTGAATAGTGTTGTGATGAACATATGAATACATGTGTTTTTTAATAGAATGATTTATTTTCTTTAGGATATACACTCAGTAGAAGAATTTCTGGGTCAAATGGTATTTCCATTTTAAGTTCTTTGAGAAATTTCCACACTGCTTCCCATAGTGACTGAAATACACTTGCAACAACAGTGCATACGCATTCCCTTTTCTCTGTATCCTCACCAGTATCTGTTGTTTTTTACTTTTTAGCAACCATTCTGACTGGTGTGAGATGGTATCCCATTGTAGTGTTGATTTGCATTTCTCTGATAAGTAATGATGTTGAGCATGTTTTTATGTTTGCTGGCCACTTGTACATCTCCTTTTGAGAAGTGTCTGTTCATGATTTTTGCCAATTTCTTAATGGGGTTATTTGCTTTTTGCTTGTTGAATTGCTTAAGTTACTTATAGATTCTGGATTCTGGACTTTTGTAAGATGCAGAGTTTGTGGATATTTTCTCCCATTCTGTAGGTTGTCTGTTTATTCTGTTGACAGTTTGTTTTTACTATGCAGAAGCTCTGCAGTTTAATTAGGTTCCATTTGTCAATTTTTGTTTTTGTTGCAATTGCTTTTGAGAACTTGGTCGTAATTTTTTTCCCAAGGCCCATGTCTAGAATGGTGTTTCCGGGTTTTTCTCTAGGATTCTTATAGTATGAGATTCTTATAGTATGAGATCTTCTATAGTATGAGATATTTAATCCATCTTGAGTTAATTTTTGTATATGGTGAATGGCAGGGATCTAGTTTCATTCTTTTTTTCTTTTTCTTTGGAGACAGATAATTTAGACTCTTCTAATTATTTGCAAAGCAAACACAAAAGTTTTAAACATATATTTCCTCTGTTTAATTAGATTCTTTATATTTTAATGTAAAATAGTGCTACAAAAGTTAGTTTCTGACTTTCTGTCAGATATAAATGGATTTTCATTGTTTATATATCATAATGCATGTCATGTATAATGTTTTGGATATGTAAGTAAACACAAATAAGAATATTAAGATAACCTGAAATGACAGTTATACTCTGCAGTACTTCAGATTTAATGTGTGGATCAAAATGAAAGTTATAATAAGATAAATTTTTAAGAAGAAAAATTAATTGATTCAACAGGAATCATTAAAAGAATATATTTTTTGGCATGACATCCAGTTGATTCTACCTTTTACATTTTTCTTCATCACTCCCATTCTACTGCTTGGTTCTGGTATCCTCTGGGGCAATGACCTCAAAACTAGGTGTGTGAACTCCAGGAGTTTCTATGATGAATCCCTAGGGTGTGGGAAGAAAGCACTGCATTGTCGATTTATAGTTATTTTTACCTTAAAGTTAGAAAGCAATTGAGCTATACATTTATGTAATATACAAATTTATCTTCTACCCTTTCTTAGTCTGCACATCAGATGTTCAAATATCATGTCAGGTTGTCAAAGGAATCTTTCAGAAAGAGTGCGAGTTCTACAATATGGAGGACTGATGTTATACCACATCTTTATTTACTTTGAATTTTTCCTAAGCATCACAGTACTTAGTGAGTAGATTTCCACATTAAATTATTTCATTTTAACAAAATCAGCTCTCACTGGGTGACTCAGGTCTTGAAAGGATTACTGCAAAAAAAAAAAAAAAAAAAAAGGCAAAAAACATAAACTCATAAACTGAGGGTAATCCTGAAAATGCACGCACAAGCAAACCTAAGCAAATGGAAGCACAAATCATCCCCCTATGTATAGAGCAAGTTTGTTGTTAGCTGCATTATGAAGTATAAACAATGAAAATCTAATCATATCTGACAAATCTTCAGAAAGTTTTGAAATCATAAAGACCCTTTGAAATAAAGATTTATACCCACATCTTCCCAAAGTGTGTATTATGCCTTGAAATTCTAGTTAATTACAGTAAAAAGTAGCATAATAGAAAAAATATTATTTTTTTTCAAATTCATGGCATTCTTTTCTAATTTTTATTTTTATGAGTTTTATGGTATATATAGTATATTAGCACAATACATGTTCATAATTCATAACAAGCAAACATGTTTTGGGCTATGTTGCATCAAGAGTTTTATTCTGATGTGGTATGATCAAAAGTTTTTCAAGGTGATTATACTTAATTGAATATACTTAATTATACTTAATTGATTCTCCTTACACTGTTTCAACCAATCTCCTACAGTGCAAGGAGGGTGCTTTCTCAAATCAAAATTTAACCATGTTAACTTGTTCCAAAATCTCTCAATGCTACTTGGCCATCTTCTAGGCAACACATACATCTTGGGCTTAAAGAGCCCTTCAAAATCTGACTGCTTTCATTCTTCCTGCTCCTCTATCTTCCCCTCCTCACCAAGCATTCTTGGCCTTGCCCTATTCAATTCCTGGACTCTTCTAAATCACTCCACATTCCCTCACACTACTAAGGCATTAGACATGAATGTTCTCTCTCTTTAAATGCCTAAGAATATATCCTGTAAAACACCAGTTCAAATATCTCCTTGTAAAGCCTCCCTAAGGCAGAATGAGACCTCTCTCCCCTAAACTTCCCCTAAACTTCCCCTGCGCACCCATGCGTGCCTCTATTGGAGCATCATCACAACATCCACGTTCACCATCATTTGTGGGGCACCGTCTAAGGCCAAGCAAACATTGTGCTAGATTATAAAATCTGTTCTCTTATCAAAAATAAAACAAAGAATTAACAAACTCAAGGTTACCCAGGTAATAAATGATAGAAAAGTATTTAAACTCTGATTTCTATGACCCCGAAATTCCATGCACTCCACTGTTTCTTAGCAACATGATTCCTATTATACTCTTTTATGTTCTCACATGTGATACTCTGAAGGTATTCATATTTGCATCATCAGTTTTTAGCACAGTATCTGGCATATGATGGGCACTAGACAGTTATTCCATTGATAAATAATTGAATGGAGGAATGAATGACTAGGGCAGTGAGAGAGTATGAGAAGTGAAAATGGAAAAGACTTTTGAAGACTTAACAATTTGCCTATCATTTGTAACTTCTAATGAGTGGAAGTGAGTCTCAATTACGTGGGCATAGGGAAAAATAAATAAATGTTTATTTTTAATTCATATTTTTATTTTATTTTTAATTGATAAGAATTCTATAAATTTGTGGGTACAATGTAGTGTTTTGATATATGTATACATTGTGGAATGATTACATCAAGCTAACAACATATCCACACCTCACATACTTATTATTTTTGTAGTGAGAACATTTAAAGTCTACTCTTAACAATTTTTAAATATACATTTTTAATTAAAACTTTTTTATTGTGGTTTGATTGACATAGTATATTGAACAAGTATTCAGTGTACCACTGAATGAATTTTTTACATATATACACTCACACATATTCACACTCACTCAGGCACCCACATTTGAGCTGAATATAATAGAACATTTCTAATAGCTCAAAAGGCTATCTTATTCCTGCTCCCAGCCAATATCCCCAAAGGTCACATCTGCTCAATTTTATTGCCACTGAATTGTTTCACCTGTTCTTGAGCTTAGTACAAATGGAATCATACAGTATGTACTATTTTGTGTCTGGCTTCTTTCATTCAACATTATATCTGTTAAATTCATCTACGCTGTTGCATGTATCAATTGTTTGCTCTTTTTCAGCTCCCAATTACCCCATTTCCCTAGCTCTAGGAAACCACTAATCTACTTAGTCCCTATAGATTTGTCTATTCTTAGCATTTGATGTAAATGAAATCACACAATAAGTCGTGCTTATGATTGGCTTCTTTTACTTAGTGTGTTTGCAAGATTCACTCATGCTTTTACTTAGTGTGTTTGCAAGATTCATTCATGCTTTTACTTAGTGTGTTTGCAAGATTCATTCATGCTGTAGCATTTATCAGTGTATTTCTTTTTACTGTTGAAAAATAATTCATTGTTTAAATATACCACATTATATTTATCCATTCATCAGGTAATGGGCATTTGGGTTGTTTTCACTTTTTGGCCATTACAAATAATGTTGCAATAGAGATTCATGTAAAACCTTCTATTTGGAGAGTAGACATATGTTTTCATTTCTTGTGGGTGTATACCTAGGAATAAAATTGCTGGATCATACGGTAAACTTTATGTTTAACTGTTGGAGAAATTGCCAAACTGTCTTCCAAAGTACCTGTACTATTTTATATTCCCACCAGTGGAGTGAGAATTCCAGATTTTCTACATCTTCACCAATGCTTGCTTTCTGTCTTTTTTATTCTAGCCATCTCAGTATGTGTGACATGATATCTCACTGTGTTTTTATTTACATTTTTAAGAAGGCTAATGATATTGAACATCTTTTCATGTGCTGGATGGTCATTTTGTATCTTCTTTGGAGAAATATCTATTTAGATTACTTGCCTACTTTAAAAAAACGGGTCATCTATAGTCACCATAGCCTAGTTATGGAAGCAATCTAAGCATCCATCAACAATAGATAAATGGATTGAGAAAATGTGGTATAAATGCCCACCATGGAATACTATTCAGACTTTTAAAAAGAAGGAAATTCTGTCATTTGCAACAACATGGATAAACCTAAAGAACAATATGCTAAGTAAAATAAGTAAGGCACAGAAAGACAAACACTGCGTTATCTCACTTATGTGTGGAATCTACAAAAGTCAAATTCATAGGTGTATAGAGTAGAATGGTAGTTGCCAAAGTGGGAGACAGGAGAGATGTTGGTGTCAAAGTGTACAGTTTGAGTTAGACAGAGGATATAGGTTTTAGTGATCTATTGCAGGACACAGTGACTATATTTTAATATATTTTAAATTAAGGCGTCATATATATTAAAATTGTTGATTTGAGATGGGAATAGAGATCAATTAAGCAGTCAATAAGCCTTTCTTGGATGCCTGTTGTACAGAAGTAGACCCAAAGCATGAGAGAAGTAATGGTTTAAAATATAGGTTTAAAATAATTTACTGTACTTTTCTTCCCATGTCCTTCTATTCTTTTTGTATGTGTATATTCTCTAAACAAAATGTTTGGTCAGAATTTTATAACATTAATGTAGTACTTCCCACTTACCTAGTAATTCACTATTGTTTCTCCTGTTTGTGCCTGCCAGTTCCTTTCTTATTTATTCAATTGTGGTTTAATAAAAACGAAAATAATATCTCTGCTGTTACTGAGCTTAAAATCTGATGGTTTAGTTGGTAGTAATTAAAGACAATAAAATTAAAGCCTAGTATTCTAACTGTCTTGGTCACAAAAAGAAATCCTCCTTGAGTATTCAGAACTATGTCAATGGAAACTTTTGCAACTGTACGTTTCTTCCTTCAATCTGATGTTCACTTAACCATTCATTCAACAAATGTTGACTAAGTGCTTATTGTGTATATAAACTACTCAGACACTAAAGAGACATCAGTGACAAAGCCAAGCTTTGCCTTCATAGACTGTATGTTTTGGTGGAAGATAGACAAAGTTTTGTCAGAGAGTCAAAATTGGGAAGTGAGCACTTTTGCCATTATTGTAAGTTTATTTTCTCCTTTTTTAAAAGTTGATTTATTTCTAACCACATTCTATTTTATGTTATTCCCATTTTCTGCTAATTACCTATTAGAAGTTTAGGTGATAACAGTTCTAACTATCCTTAATATATATTTGATTTTTAATAAAGACTCTTATGAAATGAAAGCAACAAAAATTAGAAATGTATGCACTAATCTCTGGTCCTAGTGGATACTTTAATGTATGTGGCTTGTGATTCTGTAGCTCAGATCTAAATGAGGGCTCTGCTGATAATTGTTGCAATGTGAAAGTTGGAAAGTCCCAAAGCAGAGAGGAAAACGGAGCAGAGAGGAAAATACGAAGACTAAGGGGAAGCATTTAATTTCTCTTCTCCCCAATCCTCCCAAAATAACAATAATAAAATAAATGCTTTGGGATACTTGGAAGTAGGGAACTCAGGAGAACAGGCCATAACTCCCCACATTTTGGGCTATGTATGTTCTTGCCAAGAGTCCAAAATAAGAATTGACAGTGACCTAAGCCAGAGTGGAGTCAGTACATGGAGTGAGAAGGTGAGCGGAAAGGATTCCAGGTTCCCTCAAGGTAGGGAGGGTGTCAAGAAAAGACTCAGGCCTGGCTCGGTGGCTCATTCCTGCATTCCCAGCACTTTGGGAGACCGAGGTGGGTGGATTGCTTGAATTCAGGAGTTCAAGACCAGTCTGGGCAACATGATGAAACCCCGTCTCTACAAAACAATACTAAAATTAACCAAGAGTGGTGGCATGCACCTGTAGTCCTAGCTGCTTGGGAGGTGGAGGTGGGAGGATTGTTTGAGCCTGGGAAGTGGAGGTTGCAGTGAGCGAAGATCACACCACTGCACGTCACCCTGGGCAACAGCGAAACCCTGTCTCAAAAAAATAAAATAAAGGCTCAATGGCAAGAGTGGCCCTGGGAAATCACAGCTATAGACATCAGCATGTTTGTGCTGCCCCACCTTTACTTTGAATACTAGGATCCTCCACCCGCCAGTAGCTGTGCTAGCCAGCACCTAAAGTTCTTTAATGAACTCAAGACCCTCCTGTGTGCTACTGCTCTGCCCAATGAAAATCTACCTGCTCTGCATCTTATGATACTAGAATTTTCCTTAGCTTTCTTCCACATTCAGAGGATCTGGCAAACCATCCAGAAAAAAAGTAAACGTGAATGATAACAAGTTATCTCATTCAGGAACATTTTCATTTGTGACATTAAAAAAAATCAGTCTCTGTTGAGTCAGCTCACATTAGTGAATAAAGACTGCTGGTGGAAGTAAAGCACAGACAAGGGTCTTCCTCAGTTCTCAAAATGCACTGCATTGGCAAAAATTCAGGCTTCTTACGTCAGACCAGCCTTCCTCTGGAATATGATCAGTAGAAAGGGCGGAAAATAAGAGAGCAGTCAGAATACAACCTGAAAACCAGTTCAGATGATGCCTACTGAATAACAGCGAGTACAATACACATATTTACAGTGTACCCATCAGAAATATCGTGCACCATCTGAGATGGTTTATCTTTCCATGAAATAAAGGGCAAACTGTACCCATTTGTCAATTTTCTGGACAAAGTTCATATGGAATCTGGTGATTATGACTTAGCTCTGTCAATTACATTTGTATTCATGAAGGAAATTGCAGCTAAATTGGTTTCTGCAACTCCTAATCCTAAGAGCAAATATTGTTGCTAAGATGTACACATTACGTCATTCCCACAGTCCAGAATAGATTTGGCACATTTACTTAGAAACAAGAACACTGCCTAGGGCAAAATTCTAGCTCAAAGGCAATCAGGTCCAGTAGATGAGGGGATCACTACAACCATAAAATAGAAACGTCAGATTAAGTAGAACATTTCTAACCCTCACAGGAATCTTATGAAATATTATTATCCCCATTTTTTGGAGGAAGACACGGTGGCTCAAAAAGTCAACTTACTACTAATTGAACATACAACTTATTAGTTGAGTGTGTGAACTCACACAGCTCCACAAAGTAGCATCACAATATCTCATCCACCTAACTCAGGGGATAAAGCAAGATATCACAGGTAAAAAAAACTTGGAAAATTAAACTGCCTATACCGATGATAAGCATTATTATTATGTACAAACTTTCTTGGATGGGAACAGACATTAAAATCTTGGTCATGTGCAAAATTGTTCTTAATTTGAGAAGTTGTTCAACCCTGTTTTTAGCCCCAGGATTCTCTGCTTCTATGTGTGAAGTGGGAAATGAAATATAGTCATGCAAGAGGCTATTTCTTTAATTTTCTGGATTGTCACATTCATTCAGCATGAAATTTTGTATAGAAAGTCAATTTTGGAAAGTTCCAAACTTAATTAGATCTTGCAGTTTTGTGATCTTCATTATAATTATCAAATACTGAAGAGCTAATAAAGGATCAACCTCTGGGCTGCAGAATAACCTAATATATTCATACCTCAATGACATCCTGAATTAGAACTGTGAGCTGATGAACTCCAGTGAACCAACCAGCCAACCATAGTTGGCAAATTCAAAATGCAATACACAACTGAGCCTTGATCAGACCAAGATGAGTACATGATATGTAAAATAACCCAATAAAGTTTATCAATAATACATGGGCAATCCAGATGAGACATACACTGGCGTAGCAAGTCTAATTAAGAGCATTTCTGTGATAAACTGAAGCTCTACCTTCCGCTATCATGCAATGATTCATTTGAGTTTATTGTTACAAGAAGAATGAGCAGTGGGCATCTTCTTTATTAGTGATTCTTCTTCCTGATACTTGCAATTTAACCAAATAATACATATCACACTTTTAATATTTCAAAGGATGTTTCAATACCCAGACATTTTTCTTAATGTAGATTCTGTGGAGGACAGAGTGGTGAATTCTGGATTATTTCTTTTGGTTTTTTGTTTTTGTTTGTTTTATTTTGTCTTTTTAAAAAATTGCTGCAGATACTTTTCAGAAGCCTTTCCATAACTGTTTTGGACTAGTAGTATCTTAAAAATAAATGTTACCACAACAGAGCCATGATTTTAGCAATATTAGAAACCCCATTAACTCTTTCAGGTCCTTAGCACCTTGATTTAGTATCGCCTCTACGATTATCTCCTAGACTCTTGCCAAAATTTAATATTAGAAAGCCAAAGAAGTAACACAGATATTGCATAGGAGAAAAATCCTAATTTAACTAAATATATTGGTGTATATTGGTAGTAACTTTGACCCTAATTTTGTGGGGAACTTTAAAGATAGAAGCTGAGGGAAAACCCACAATTATTTAAAAATGTACCTCTTTTATTTTAGAAGTATAGACTTTACATTTGAAAAAACTGTTGCATTCAAATCCCTTGCGTGAGTTTCTGAGTTATGCATGCACTAAATGCTTTTCTAACTGTAAAATAAGCAAACTGAATTGTTTGTAATATAGGTGAACAAAGGCCAATCCTGAGCCAACTCCATATTATTTTAAGCCTTTCAGGGGTAACTGAAAGGAAGAGGTTAGAAATTCTTGAGGGCAAGGATCATCTCATGTTCTTTGCCTGTACATGGATAGAGAAAGTACTGTGCCTGAACTGTTGTTTGATTCTGTGAAACAAACATGGTTTATTTTGTGTTGCTTGCATTTGTCCATCTATCTATTTGTTGGAAGCATTCGATTTTGTTTGAGAGAATCATTTGAGAGTTGCTTGCAGAAGCTAAAGAAAGGAGGAAATATTGAAAGGGCTGCTATGAGAAACTTTGAGAAACTCCAAGCTTTGAGAAAGTCAGATGTTGAGAACAAGCAATATTGTTTTGCTTCCAAGAAATAATGTATGCCTCAGATTCAGGTGGAGGAATGTTCTCCCATCTACACAAAAAATCCAGCTGTGTGTAGCACCTTGATGAGTGGCAATTTAGGAAGAAAATAATAAAGCATTCTTGGCATAGACACCAGTGATCTCATGAAAGCAATATCAGAAATGGCAAAAAATAGAACTTTTTCTCTTTTGAGACAAGATGACTTTGGCCAAGGGCAGATTTGGTAGGAGTATAAGAACATGGCATACCTCCAAGGTGAAAGTCATAGGTTTATTGGCCTGTGAGCAAACATGAAGGACCAATGTGGGCACTCCTCTAAATACATGGGGGAAATTTGTTGATAGGAGGTTTGAAATTAGGCAATAAATGTACTTGGGTTTTGAGTGATTGTAAATTTATGCTAAAAGCAAGTTGTAATATTATTATGTAATGATAGACTGGTTTAATTATTGATTTCAAACTGGATTTTTGACCAGTCTTCTATTCATTTTTACTTAAATGAAAGAAAATTCTAAAAGAAAGATAACCTGTTAGGTCAAAGTAATTGTTTATCTATTTCTTCCAAAGTATGACTTTCCAGATGTAGTTAAAATGCTTTCCAGAGAATGCGTCTTCCATTTATAGTCACGTGTTGCTTAACTATAGGGATACATTCTGAGAAACGTGTTGTTAGGCTATTTCATCATTGTGTACTTACAAAAACCTAGATGATATAGCTTACTACACACATAGGCTATATGGTATAGCCTATTGCTATATCTAAGCTACAAACCTGCACAGCAGGTTACTGTACACAATACCAGAGGCAATTATAACACAGTGGTAAGTATTTATGTCTCTAAACATATCTAAACATAGAAAAGGTACAGTAAAAATATGGAACTATAGTCTTATGGGACCCCTGTCATATATGTAGTCTGTTGTGAACCAAAACATTGTTATTGAGGCACATGACTGTAGTTAAAGGTGTTTCACTTTTTTATTAATAGGCCATAAAAACAGTTGTTTTGTTGTATTCAGCCAAACTGATTTGCTTGCAATTTCTTGAGCTGAACTTATATTTTCCACTTTTGCTGGAAACAATGTTCTTCTTTACATCTGTCTATCCAAGCCAATTCTTACTTAAGATTTCAATTTAAAATTCTAACTCATTAAAAAAAAACTCCCAGGGCCAACTGAGGACAAAGCCCTTCTCTTTCCTCTTAACTCATTCATTTATTTGTTCTGTATATATTTACTGTGGATGACAATGTGCAACTCATCTATTAAACACTCACTTATGCTTTTGGATTGTCAGTTATCTTGGTACGTGTCTTGACTTTGTCCCCTGTGGCTAGGATAAACAATCAGGAAATGGACAGTATTTTACATATCTTTTCTCTCTGGTTTATTGCCTAGTTTCTTCAACGTAGCAGGCTTTCAATGCATGTATGATGGATTTGATTCAGATTCGAATCTTGAAATAAAAGAAAATGTCAACTGAATTATATTCCTTTAACAAGGGTTGAAAGACAATATCATTGATTGAATACCTGTTGTGTGTCAAGGCGTTTTCATAAATGGTCTCTAATCTTTATGATGGTCCACTAAGACAGAATTTCAGTAGTCCTCAGTGTGTCTATAAGGAAAGAGATACTGTGAGATACTGTTAAAACATTTCTCTGGGATACTCTACTGGTAAGTTATAGAACTGGCTCTGAAACTGAGGCTTATCCCCTTGAAAATCAGGAGGGTATTCAAGTGGGAAAAGATTCTACCTCTGCAGTTGTCACCGTAACAATTTCCTTTACAGATGATCCAACAGACATATATCTTAATATTATTCAGAAAATGTCATATTTGTCCAACTCCTTTTTGTTCTTTCAGCTTTGTGTGTTTCCTTAGCTAAGATTCTAATGAGATTAATCTTTTTTAGAAAATTGAAATCGACCAAACAATAAACAGCACTTTCAGGCTGTAATATAAAAGCTACTGAGTTAATTATTTTTATTTCAAAAAGAAAAAAGCTTTATTTAATTGCAATTACATGCCCAATAATGGAGTGTTTTCTGTGTTGCTTTGGTGTAAATGTTCACCAAATGTATCAAAATATTATATCTAGGTATTTAATTTTTAGATTTGTTAGAATTGCTTTGAAACTGCAGAAACATAGGAAAATATATAATTAAGAAGTATACATTGAAAAGAAGCAAGACACTAAACGATTTTCAGAGTGGCTGCTGTTCCTTATATATGATAATACAGTAATAAGAGGGAGATCAAGGATAGCAAGAATCTTATCAATTCAAAATAATTGTTTATTACTTAATGATACTTTTACTGCAGCATTTGTAATTATAGATTATCATTTTAGTGTGTTTCTTTATAAATGACGACTTTTTAAATGATTTCTCTAACTGTTGCCAACAACTACAAAAGCTCCCTTACAGACTTGTGAGGCCTTGAAAGCACCTAGAGTAGATGGGCTATAACAGGAATAAACTTGGTAAGTGGGAGAGGGAAGTGATCTACAGTCGTAATAATGGCATCTAACGAGGCACAGAAAACTATGGCTCTATTCAAGTGGGTTTTGTTACTGAAGGACTATGACTCAGTGGGTAAAACTAGTAAATATGTTTCTCAAGGTCAGTGATTCTTAAACGAGGGAAGAAGGTGGCATGTTGGAATTGCCTGGGGATATAGGGGACATTTTCCTAGCTATTCTTAGTCCTCCAGAGATTTTGGTACGCCCACCTCCCTGCCAGTAGCTATTCATCAGTAGCTATTTATTGTCATAGTGATTCGCTGCTTTTAGCCCTCTGATATGTTAGAGATAAAAAAAATATATAGCTAATAATTGCTAGTCTAGTCACTGGGGAAATGTGTAGCAATATGGGCAGTATAGGTAGTAGCATCCACATAGCAGGAAATAATTCTGGTTTGAAGTGGGTCTATATCCTTAGTCCATCCCCTAAAGTGGAAGAATTGGCAAAGATTAATAGGACACTGGGCCAGAATGAGAGGACTCAGGCAAGGATTAGCTTTCAGCTGTTTGCTTCTCAAATAACAGAGGGTTTTAAAGGAAAAGACCGAGGATCAAGAGCTTTTACCACAGGCTTGGGACAATTTAATTTCCAGCTCACCAAGTTCTGGGAATGGCATTATAATATATATCTGGACTTGGTTGTAAAGAAACAGATATAACTGAATTCTATAAGTTGGGGATAGCCAAGGACTGGAGAAGGCAGAAACAGAGATAAACAACATATAGACTTGATTATGAATCATTACTACGACAATACAAAATCTCTGGGCAGTAAAATATTATTGTAAAAATGTGTGTTAGGGAATAAAATAATGTGCACTGTCATTGCCTCTGTGCAAAACTTCCCTGGAGGTCCCAACCAATGCAAAAAGATTAGAAAAAATGTAGAATGATATATCAGGATTCAAAAAGAAAAGTGATCAATTATTCTTTACAGACAAAATGACTTTCAATATAGAAAATCAGAGATACTCTAGAAATAAATGATTGGAAATTATCAGAAAGTTCAACAATGATACTAGATACAAGATAATTATACAAAGGGCAACTGTGTTTCTGAATGCCAGCAACAATCAGATAGGAAAATAACAATAACAAGTATTTGTTCATGAGAGAAAAAAAATAACCAGCTATATAGAGAAAAATATTAACAAATAAGGTGAAAACCATGTATGGAGAAAATTAGAAACTTATATTTAAGGTTGAAAAGATAAATAAGTAAAGTTCTTCACATACAATGTCATGAAGAGGTCAATGTTTTCCAAATTAACCTCAACATTAAAAAAAAATCCAACCAAAAATTCCAAAAAGGAATTCTATATTTCCTGAAGGGCACAGTAAAGCCAAGAAAACTTTAAAGAAAAATAAGATACGAGATAGTTGAGAACTCTTCTGCCATATGTAAAGACTTATCATAAAGCCTTAGTAATGAAGATAAGTTTGTATTGGCACAGATGTGAACAAACAAACCAATGATACAAAGACAAACTGCCCACAAACAAACTCTACTGGAATGAACAGTGCCTCATACCCCCAGCCAAATTCATGCCCACTCAAAACCACAGAATGCAACCTTGTTCAGAAACAGTGAGCAGTTGTAAATATTAATAGTTAAGTCATAGTATATTAGGGTGGGCCCTACTTCAAAGACTGGTATTCTTATCAGAAGGCCATGTGAAGACACGGAGACACACAGGAAAATGGCACGTGATGATGGAGGCAGATACTACAGTGATGCATCTGCAAGCCAAGAATGTCAAGATGGCCAGGATGACCAGAAGTTAGGATAAAGCGAGGCTCGGCCAACACCTGAATTTAGAACTTCTCACCTCCAGAACTGTAAGACTCCAGAACTGTAAGACAATTTCTGTTGTTGTAACTCATATAGTTTGTGGTAATTTTTTGACAGCCTTGGAAAACAAATATACAAATGTATACATTAGAAATTTATACAGGGATGCCACATTGCATAGCTCCAAGGGATGTCATTTACATTATATTCTATGTGCTCCAGAATTTTGCCATTCATCTTGAATATGATGTGAATGGTGCCACTTGGAATTGTGCAGAGCAGCAGCCTTCTTTACCTAGGAGAAAAGAGGTAGTACAAATTACTGGATAAAAGACTAATTTTTCAATGAATCATGCTGGAACTAAGGGCTAATCAGGTGCAAAAAGGAAAAAGTTACAACCTCATCTCATGTCATACAAAAAAATTAATTCTAGATGGATTGATGGCCTATATAAGGAAATAAAAACTGAGAATTACTTATTAAGCAAAACCAACACACACAAACGTTTTGGTAAGATTGACTACTTTGAAATGTAAATTTTCTGTGTAACAAAGGACACGATAAACAATTTAAAAGTACAAGGAACAGAACAGGACATATTTCCATTATGTATCCTTTATGAAAAATTGATATCGAAAATATTTAACTCCTACAAATCACAAGAAAAATAAAAACAGTACAAAAGAAAAGGAACCCACAAAGTGTATGAACAGGTGTATGAGGAAAGCCATCATATTTATGAAAATATTTTAACTCTGTTTATACTCAAAGAAACACAGATTTAAATACCTGAGATTCTATTTTATGCCATGAAGATTAGGAGTAAAGAAGAAGTCTGAAAATACTAATGGTTTTTGCAAGAATATGGATACATGAGAATTCTCATACATTGCTAGTAGAAGTGTGTGTAAACTGCTATCCCTTTGTAAGGCCATTTGGCAATATCTGGTAAAGTTAAAGATATCCATTCCCTATAATCCAGTAAAGTCCATTTTCAATTATGAACCCTAGAGGAACTTGGACATGGGCACAAGGAATCATGCAAAATGTGTTGATCGTGTACCATTTTTAATAGAAAAATTTTGTGCATAATCTCAGTGTCTATCAATAGGAGAATGTATAAATAAATTGCTTTATAATTATATAATTAAATATTTATGTATTCTATATGTAATCATTGTACATCTATAAATAAACTAGAACTACATTTACATTAAAAAATCTCTAAATAATAGCATAAATTTTTTAAGATGTGAAAAATACCTGCTGTATAACATCACCACGTAAAATTTTAAATCTCACAGAATAATAATAAATTTTGCAAAAATATATGTTGTTTTTGAATAAATACATATGTCGTGATGATTTAAATAGGGACTATAAGAATACAGTGGCCGGGCGCGGTGGCTCACACCTGTAATCCCAGCACTTTGGGAGGCTGAGACGAGCAGATCACGAAGTCAGGAGATCGAGATCATCCTGGCCAATACGGTGAAACCCGGTCTCTACTAAAAATAAAAAAAATTAGCAGGACATGGCAGCGCATGCTTGTAATTCCAGCTACTCAGGAGGCTGAGGCAGGAAAATTACTTGAACCAAGGAGTCAGAGGTTGCAGTGAGCTGAGATTGCACCATTGCACTCCAGCCTGGGCAACAACAGGGAAATTCTGTCTTAAAAAAAAAAAAAAAAAAGGGCAGTATATACTAAATTCAGGATAAAATTCACTTGTTGGAAGATGAGAGAGGAATGAGATGAGGCACCTTTAGTCAAATATATAATGTTTTGATTATATTTTTAAATATAAAGGAAACATGACAAAATGTTAACATTTATAAACTCTGGTGTTGGGCAGTACATGGATATCTTACATATTATTTCCTATTATTTTAGTAGAGTTGAAATATGTGGTAAACAAAATAGAGACAAAGAAAGCAGAAAAAAGGGTCAAAGAGAGAGGAGAAAAGAGTTGGAGATGGGAGAAGACAAGGAAAAGAAAATAAACATGGTCTTGGAGACAAACCACCTGCATGCTAATTGTGGCAGGCAGTGTGGTTTAGTAGGAGCAGCTTGGCAGTGTGCTCAGGTAAATTTATTTAATTTTAGCTTCTTTCAATTTGGACAAGTTAACTATTTTAGGACTCTATTTACCCATCAATAAAATGGATAGATTAAAATTTAACTGAAAGTGTTCCGTGAAGAATAAGCAGAAGGAAATATGTAAAATACTCAGTGTTGTGCCTGCTGGGTATTTACTGAGCCTGCCATGGATAGTAAAGCCCTCTCTCTCTTTCTTAAAGCAGTGAGAAACAATAAAGCCTGTGCAGAAAATGTACTACCTTAACTCACTGGGTGGAATTGAATTCTTCCTTCTCATGAAGTTTTTTTTTTCTTCATCTCAGTAAAAGTAATTTTGAAAGGAGATTAAATGCCTTTGGCATAGAGAAAGATGCAGACTATGGAGAAAATTGCAGGGCTTCAGTTTCCACCAAACTATCCATTAAAAAGGTAGGTGAGGAAGTTCCCATGGTTCTGCATTTAAGCTCAAGTCGCTTATTTAGGGGATCATGGTTCAGGCCCTTCACCCGTAGTTGTTAATGACCTTACATTGAAGTACTGAATGGAATACGCAGTAGGGTCAATTGCAGACTCAATGACAAGAATTAACGTGCAAAGCTCCCTAATGAGATTTGTGCTTATTCCTTGTGGTTCAAGGAACACTGTGGTTAATAGTTTACGGCCTGCAGGGTCAATCCACTTGCAGAAGCAGAGTTAACTTAGGCATTCCCTGGGCTGTATAAACAACCCTGTATGTAGTTAGAAGCTTAACCCTCCTTTCATCATGCCAGAAAATTCTTGGACTGCTGCCATGGTCTGATATTTATGGTTCTATAAGCATTTGACTCTGAAAAGTCTCTTATTCTGGAAAATGGCCACTGGTCAGTTGCTAATGCACAAGTGGTAGAAGAAAAAGTCACCCTTTAAGGAAGAGAACGAAGGGAAAAACTTATGAGAATAACAGTGTCATGTCTACCAATAGGATAAATGTATATGCGTGTTTAATACATACACATAAAAACCCTATATGTGTATTTCTACACAAAAATGCTAAAATGGTAAAAGAAATGCTTTTAAAAATTTAAAGTTACCAAAAAAAACCCATTTCCCTTTTCTTTCTAGAAAAAGAGAAAAACTGTGGCATATGGTATTTATCAAAGTAGTGGAATAAAAGAGCCAAAACTTGTATAGGCTTCTGTCCCAGTATAAACTCACTTTCTCTAGTTCTATGGGCAGAAAGGAACCTTGAGGAGTTCTTTGATCTATTTACCTCTTCTCTGAACTAAAATGGCTTCTTGGAGCAACCAAACAATTGTTTATCCTATTTTTTAAATGGGAAAATATTTAATAAACTTTTTTGACATAATGTCTCCATGTCTAAAAACAAAATTTCTCTGTTTTTAAATCCATTACGACCCTTTCTAAGGATTTTTAAACGAAGCATAGAGAATCACATATCTAATAACTGAATCAGGAGTAGTGGTTACATACATTTTCTAAATGTCCTGTCTCCAAGGTAACCTGTTTTTTCCTGACAGGCTGGAGGGGCTAGAGAGAAGTGAGATGAGGGAGACAAGATGAAGTCACATCCGAAGATGAGGTGGCCACTGGCTGATGGATCGATTCCGACAAGAATAAAACAATTCATAGAAATCAATGTCACCGACCCACAGATGCATCTCAGAATTGATGCCAAACACAAGGGTTGAGTTGCAGCCACGGCACTGTTTTAGTAACACTAGCACCTCATAGCCAGATTAGAAACTACCTATTAAAACTGAATTGTATCATTAAAAAATCACCCAGGGACCTTCAGAATGTTAGCCTGATCTACAAAATCCAGGCAGGGGTTAGAGAAATCAGAGGCATCTTGCTGGAATTTAGTGTATCTTGCCAGGAGTTTCTGATGTTATTCAAGGAAGAGCTGGGATCTCATTTCTAGAAGCGCTTGAAAATACCCAACTTGCCTGCACAGGAATGCTCTCACCTGGGAAGTGGCCCAGGCTCAAACAGAGAAACAGAGCTGACTGATTATTGCAGGCCCATTCAAGGTGGAAACCACCCCAAACCTGGGTCAGCCTTGCACATTCTGTGTTGTAGAGGTTACAAAATACCAGGCAGAGGCGTCTGAATACCAGAGCTCACAACAGAAAGAAACTCAGTTCTTCGCCCAATAGAGCCCAGCAAATAATGAACTTATACTTGTTGGTCCTTTTCTGCCTCTATCTCCTTCATAATGTAACACCTCATTCCTACCTTTATTACCACCAGTAGCATGAAAACACACAGCTCCCAAACTGAAGGAGCTGTAGCATCTTGAAGACATCTGGCCTGCAGAGACAGAATGTTCAATAACACCTGTTCATGGTTACCGAGAAGTCACTACATGTTGAGCACTAGGCTACATGTTAACATTTAAGAACTATAACATCCTAATGAGTGAATGTTAGTATAATTATTCCTATTTTAAGGTTAAGGAAACTGAGGTTAAAGAAGCTAACTAATTCAAAGATATGCGACGAGTAAATCGTAGATCTGGGAATCCAACCTTGGGAGTCTTATCTTGAAGTTACATGCTCTTAACACCACATCCAGCTCTTAATACCATATCCTACTGCCTAAGATTAACTAAGATTTTGCCACTTGCTGGATGGAGAAACTTGAGCCAATCATAGTCTCTCTGAATGTCAGTTTTCCATAAAATAGGATAACTATCCATTCTTTTCTCCAAAACAATTTTATGAAGTCTCTTTGATGCACTAGTCTAATTACTGGGATACATAATTGAACAAAAGAGAGAGGGGAAAAGGTAGAAAGATTTTTTTTTAAGTTAGAGAAAGAAAGATACAAAATAATTTTTTAGAGTGTAAAAAACAAACCTTGAATAAAATAACTGAGGGAATAGTATAACATGGTTGTGCATGATGAGTATCAATTTAAATGAAGTGGCCAGAGAAGCCCTCTCATGAAGGTGACATTTGACTCACTGAGACCTTAAAAATACAAATGGCCCCTACATGTGAAGCCCATTTCTAGCAGTGGGGACACCATGTGCAAAAGCCCAAGGAAAAGGAAGAAGCAAATGTGACAGAGTCTTCAAGCAGGGAAGTGAGGAGAATGAGGTTTGAGGGCTCTGGAGGTAAAGCTGGGGAGTTTGGACTCAAGTCTATCCTATTCTGTTGATTAAAAAATTATTTGTCAGTCAGATGCAGTGGCTCGGGCCTGTAATCCAAGCACTTTGGGAGGCTGAGACAGGAGGATCACTTGAGATCAGGAGTTTAAGACCAGCCTGGGCAAAACAGGGAGACTCCATCTCCACACACAAAATAATTTTTTTTAAAGCCAGGAAAGGTGGTGCACGCCTGTAGCCCAAGCTACTTGGGAAGCTGAGGTGGGAGGATTACTTGACCCAAGGAGTTTGAGGCTGCAGTGAGCTGTTATCATGCCAGTGCACTGAAGCCTAGGCAGCAAGCAAGACCCTTTCTCTCTCTTTCTCTCTCTCTCTCTCTCTCCATATATATAAATATATATATATAAATATGTATATATTTATATATATGTATGTATTTATAGCCTAAATTTATTGGTTTATCAGTGCAAACAAGGAAGACTAGATTCCTGTAAACAGTTATGAAAAGTCTCCAATGTAGAAATCTAGCAGTGTAGACATTGAGTGATGATGAGGTGTGAAAATAATTTGGGAAAGCTGACGTTTTAGAACAGTTATTCTGATAGGGGTGGAGGAGGTATATGTTGTTTGTTCTGGTCCCTCTCTCTTTCATTGGAGGGCATATGCAAGCTGAGGTGGTTAGTAGTGAGTGTGCATCTTATTCCGAGGGGGAGCCTGGAAGATGTTGTGGCACTCTAATGTCAAGCTCTTAAAACCTTTGTTAATTCATTTAACAAACTTTAATTAAGTGTGTTGCAGTCACTGACACCAATTGTCCTGGTATTTCTTGCTAATGGTACCCCAGCTTTTTTTGTGACACCAAATGTTGACCCCCAAACAGCGTGCACAGTTCCACAATTTCCCAGCCTCCTTTCCAAGTAAGGAAGATCATATGCCCAGGTTCTGGACAACAAGGTGCCTGGATATGTGACCACCCAAATCTCATGTTGAATTGTAATCTGCAGTATTGGAGGTGGAGCCTGGTGGGAGGCAACCGGATTACGGGGGTGGTTTCTCACAAGTGGTCTAGCTGCTCTCACCAGAGTGAGTGAGTTCACGTGAGATTTGGTTGTTTAAAACTGTGTGGCACGCTCTCCCTCTCTTGCTCCTGCTGCCGTATGATGTATGTGCTCCTCGTTTGCCTTCCGCCATGATTGGAAGTTTCCTGAGCCTCCCCAGAAGAAGATGCCTCTATGCTTCCTGTATAGCCTGGAAAACGGTGAGCCAATTAAACTTATTTTCTTATAAATTACCTAGGCTCACATAATTCCTTATAGCAATGAAAGGATGGCCTAACACAGTGTCAATGGAAAAATCTCCGGAAAAAAATAGGCTTTCTGATATAAAAATGCCTTACAGACCTTTAACTACAGGGGATGCAACGGACGGAGGCCCACAGCTGCTGTGTTCTGAAATCCATTTGGGACTTTCCTAGGAGTCTATGCTTCCTTAGGGTGCTCCTAGCCGACCAATGTGGCAGCGACACTGAGGCACGCCCATTCCTGACAGATGAGAGATTTCTCTGACAGGTGGCTCTGCTGAGGACTCCATGACAGTTTTGTGAAACTGGATTACAGTCTAAGATACATCCACGTGGTATCGTTTGAAAGTTTGTTCCCTCTAAAACTCATCTTATAGTTTAAGCCCCAACGTGCTAATGTTGATAAGTGGGGCCTGGTAAGAAGTGTCTAGGTCGTTAGGGTTCTGCCCTCATGCATGGTTTAATGCCTTAACCAAAGGGCTTTCAGGAGTGCGCTCTCTCTTGGCTCTTCCCCTCCTCTCCATGTGAGGAACAATGTGTCTTCCATGCAGAAAATGCAGTGTTCACCAGGCCCTCAACAGACACCAAACTGGTGAATGACTTGATATTGGACTTTGCAGCTTCCAGAACTCAGCCAAGGCATTTCTGTTTATTATACATCACACAGTCTCGAGCATTCCGTGATAGCAGCACAAAACTAAGCACCACTCAGCCTTCCTCCCTTGTCTTTCTCTCAGAGTCAGATTTGCACTGTGGTCTGACAAGTCTTCCAGCCTCTCCTGGTCACTTAGTATTTTCCCTGACAGACATTTCATACTATAATTTTTACATGTTCGTTACTATCTTGGCCTCTGCTTCTCAGAGAAGCTGAAATAACACAAGAAGCGTATCATTTATATAATGTTATTTTAAAATCCCCAAGGTATATTAAGTGAAAAATATCAGGGTTTACAAGAGTATGTAAAATGTGCTACCTGTTGTGTTAAAATGAAAGAAAAATAAGCATATGAATGTATGTTTGTTTTATATGCAAATATAATTTGGATTCATATGTATAGGGGTGAGTCACAACAGAAACTGGAAGGCAGGTGGAAGACAGGGAGATATATTTTAACTCTATATCTTTGTGTACATTTTTAATTTTAATGAAATGATATTACATATATAATTTTTTAATAAAAGATTCAAGGTTGTAAGAAACAAATACAGACTTTCTGGGTTTTGGTTGCTTTGGAACTTGTGACACATATTCTCAATAAGGCAATTTAAGAGTTAGAAAAGATTTTCTGTAAGTCACAATAAGACATCAATTATTCAACTTGGTTACTTGCTACAACCCTAAAGCAGCGACACTCCTTATGAAGCTGTGAAAACTACTTAACACCCTTCTAACAGGATTCTCCCACCACTCACGGCACACACAGCCACATCCACAGAGACTCCATTCAGAATTCGAAACTAACATCTGAATTGATTCCTGCCTAAATTTAAATTTAAATATATGGCTATACATCCCAATTCTAATCTACAAATTCTAAAGATGACAGGTTTATATAGCACCACAATGACTATTACAACTTCTACTCTAGAAGGTGGTTGTTTAATAAGGCAAAATGCTGTTTCCCATGCTGAGCACATTGTTTGGAGCTGTAAGATCAGCTTTCATTTACCCTAAACCAGCTTGCAAGGTTATGATATTTATAAGAATGGAAGCCAAATTATTAATAACACTTTATTAATAGGTTCAATAAAGGCTTTATTAAAAAATAGAATGTATTTCAGAGGTAGACAGTTTGGAGAAAAAACGACATATGATTTTCTGTGCCATTTCACACTAGGATTGACAAAAAATTATTTGACCATGATTTGGGGAAAATGTAACTTGCAGTATTGTCAAGCAGAAATACTTCAAAATTTCATAAATTTCAGAAATCCATCCATTATATTTGGGAGAACACTGAGATAGTTTTAAGAGCAATGGTGTGGGAAATTGAGATCATACAATTTCCCTGTATTTCAAGCTTCTAAAAGTTATCTGTCATGTCTGTAAACATGAATTCTTATATTACAGAGTATATGTGTTCTGTAAGGAAAATGTTATCCTCCAGAGTCCATTCCTCTATTAACTCTCATGAGAACTTGAGAGATATCTCAGGGATAGCATTGGGAGTAAGGGCTATTTTTTATTGAGCTCCACCATGTTCTAGATCTGTGTTAGGGAATTTAAATGTATCATCTCTAAATTTCATGACAACCCTATGAGCTAGGTATTATTTTTCCTTTTTTACAGTTGAAGTCCTGACATCCATTAACACAGATGAGGCAGAGCGAGGGCTCAGACCCAAGGTGGTCTGCTGTGAAGCTGATGCCCTTTGCCCTCTGTGAATTGTCTCACAGCACAGACAAGGGGAAAGAATCTTTCGCTGTAGCCTTCGCAGAGCATATGACCTGCTAATCTCGATTTGTTACTTGCGTTTTATTCTCTAGATACAGAATTCACTCATCTATCCTAAAGTTGTCCAAATAATTGTACTTCCATACGCTCCAAGTATGGATGTGTGGCAGGCCTAGGAAGCCACACAGGAGAGCATTCCTCTTTCCATGCCATTCAGGTCATATTTTACAGCCAGACTGGGACCAGTGAAGGTGAGTCTCACTCGTTGAGGGGAGACTCCACTTTGTAGGGAAGACAGCTGGCCCTGTGTTGCTGTTCAGTGCTGGACCTGTGGTATTTTAAGAGTAGAAGTTACCCTGCAGTGAGTTTTTCTCTGCCAATACCAGGAGACATGCCATAGCAAGGCTGTTCAGCACAGGTGAGCATCACCATGGTCCAGCTCTGGTTAATGTCCACCAGGCCTTCCAAAGAAAACTGAGTTCATATGAGCTTGATAGGAGCTCCAGAGAATTAAAAACTTAGGAATCAAATACCTTAGAAGTCTGTGGTCAAGTCAGGACACTGGGTACCACTTTATATTATTTACTTTAATGTTTTATTAAACTATACAACACATTGCTGTGTAGCAGTGAAAAACACAATGCCATAATACAGAAGATTTGTTCAATATGCAAAGTAAAAAACATTACTAACAATTTTTTGTATATCCTTCCATCTTGAAATGTGTAATCGTATATAAAGGTATATCCTCTTTTGCCCCATGTGTGATTATACTATTCTCATTATTCTGCATCTTGCTTTTCATGAACTGTGTCTTTGAGATTTTGCTCTATGTATACATAAAGATTGCATCAGGCAAGGTTGCCAGTTGTAAGCAACAGAAATCTAGCTGACTGAGGCATAATGGCATTTATATAAAGTATCTGGGGAGCTTTCTGAATGAGATGGCCTGCGAACAACAGCTGGAGACCTCACAACAGGAACTACTCCCAAACTTCTTTCTTGAGCTGCTCTGCTAAAGGCACCACCTCTGAGTATGGCCACTGCTGCTACTCCTCAACTGACATGACAGTCACTGACCCCAGATGCTGCTGCCAGAAACATTGCCCCTGCTACCCCTGAAGGAAGAGCAAGCTGCCACCTCTGTCACCACCCTGATGGGAATGGATTCTTGCAGCCCTTGATACTTCACATCACAAGCTTCCAATTTAAAGTTTGTGGCAGTTCATTCTGAATGGAAAAGTCTAAGACCTATGCCCATGTCACAGTAAAGGGAACCTTTAAAAGTGAGTTTCCAGAATTTTATCCTTCTGTAGTAAATGTGGTCCTGACAAATAAGGCCAGAAATCTTCAAATATAGTCATAGGTCCAATGTTGTTCTTCCAAATAAAGAAGGACAACCATCAAGTAAAGAGATACCATATTTTTTAAATTGATACATGTCATGTAGCTTTAATATGAAGTTAATCAATCCCTAATTATGAGTCTAAATAGCACTTCAATAGGCATCCTTGTAGATAATTTTGCAATTATCTCTGCAAAATAAATTCATGGAAGTTACATTCAATGACCATCAAAGAGCATGTGCATTGTAAGTTTGATAATTATTAATAATTTTTACTCCTATGACTTCTAAAATATTGTTCCAGGCTGGGCATGGTGGCTCACAGCTATAATCCCAGCACTTTAAGACACCAAGGTGGGCAAATCACCTGAGGTCAGGGGTTTGAGGCCAGCCTGGCCAACATGGCAAAACCCCATCTCTACTGAAAATACAAAAATTAGCAAGTGTGGTGGTGCATGCACCTGTAATCCCAGCTACTCAGGAGGTTGAGGCAGTAGAATTGCTTGAACCTGGGAGGCAGAGGTTGCAGAACCTAGATCATACCACTGCACTCCAGCCTGGGTGACAGAGTGAGACTCCATCTCAAAAAGAATAAATAAAAAATAAAATATTGTTCCAACGCACACTCCCATGTAGTAGTGTGGAAGCGAACCTCACGCAGCATAACCTGGTCAATAGTGAATTAAATGGGTTAAATTTTGCCAATCTGATCAAGAGAAAGTGGAAACTTGCTGATCAAAATTCAATTTCTTGAATTATAGAGTAGGATTGGCATCTATTTTTCATATCTCCATTATTTTCTATTAACTACTTTGCTATACTTTAATACAAGACTCCATTGCCTATTCCTAAAGTAAACAGCTGACTTATTATGATGCAGGACAGGAAAGCCTCAACATTGGTGCCTACCCCAGGAGGGTTCTTGGATTTACCCAGGAAAAAATTCAAGAGCAAGCTGGTGGTGTTAGGCAGCAAGATTTTATTCAACAGTACTGCTCCTTACAGAGCAAGGCTAACTCACAGGCAGTGCGCCCAGAGTCAGCAACATATGGGTTCTTGGCAATCGCACTTATACTCTAGTAAACCTACTTTCAATTACATGCAAATTAAGGAACAGGTCAATGCAAATTGAGGGATTGGTTATTTAGCACTTTCTTGGAAAGGGATGGTAACTTCTAGGTCATTTTTATGGAAAGGGGTGGTAACTTCTAGGTCATTGCCATGGAAAGGAGTGGTAACTTCTGAGTACTTGCTATGGCATTTATAAACTGTCATGGCACTGGTGGGAGTGTCTTATGCTAATGAGCAGTGACGGCAGGTAGAGATCAACTTCATCACCATCTGTTGGTTCCTGTTGGTTTCTTCACTTTATCCCGTCTGGACCAGATCCTGTTTTGGTCAGCAGAGTCGTGACCAGAAAATATGTCCTGGTCTCCTACCTCAGTTAGAGTTAATTTCTATCCTGAAACTGCATTCCATCATTGGGAAGTTGCTAAGTTGCTACCTTCAAGTCCCACAAAAGGACACACACCTTTACTGGTGAAGGTCTTTTCCCCAGATAATTATTTTAAGTCAGTGTCACCAAGGACATATTGATTTAACATCAGGGACTACTTGTATATGTTAAAGGCCAGGTTAGTGGAGAACAGTTGGGGAAAGAAGGAACATAATCCTTCTTTTGCTGAGTCCAATATTTAATACTACAATGACAGTAGGGAGGGCCTCTTTCATAAAATCCCTTCATCAACCATTACAATTTTGTTTCCTTCCAACCTTCTCTTGAAGTGGGGAGATTTGGAAACCCAAGTCATTCAATAGCAGTATCTACAATTTAGCATTTTTCATCATGTGCGTTGGCATCAACAAAACATGCAACGTGGGGCAAATGGAAAGAGATGACTTGGCTTGCTTAAAGTGGAATAGTGTTTGCAACACACATAAAAGCATCCAGACTGGATGAGCACAGATCATAGATGGGTGTGCTTCAAGTGTGCCCTGTCTCCCTCTGGCCAGCAACATGAACATCACCTGACAACTAGAGCCCACTCTAGACCTACGGAATTCAAACCAACTCAATAGTCCTATAGACAGTTTTTTGTTTTTGTTTATTGGATAAACATTGAAACTGATCCTTCTGGTCTTAAAGCTTGAAACTTACATTTGTTTATCTAAGTTCCTTCCTCAAGAAAGGTCTCTCAAGCTTCACAAAAAAAAGGATCAAAGAACTGAATTTCACCAATCATGGCATCCAGACAATAAGATGCCAGGCCCCTCATTCATCATGATTGTTTCGTTGTTCCTCTCTAGTTTCTGTTTTCTTACACATTGCTACATTCTTTCCCTCCTATATAAACCCGAGTTTTAGTTGGTTAGGGAGATGGATTTGAGACTGAACTCCCATGCAGCACCCAATTAAAGCCTTCTTTCTTGGCAATATTGGTCATCTCAGTCATTGGCTTTCTGTGCAGTGAGCAGCTGGACCTAGAGGACCTAGACTTATCCCCTAGTGTTTCTGCAACAGAATCAGAAACAGGGCGGGATATGGGTCCTGACAATCTACTTCAAGGAGCCTTCCAGATAATTCTAATTCAGGCTACAGTTTGAGAACTGGGCAGTGTGAAGAAAACTGTGGCAATTCAGCTTTTATCCTTTATCTGGCAGTCCCTGTCAAATTTCTTATCTCAGAAGAAGACATTAGAGGAGAATTTGCTGCCCCACAAAACAGTCACAGGTAATCCTAGATCCCTTGGATAACCTGTCCTATTCAGGAGTCAAGGAAAACTGCTAAAGCAAATATCTAGAGCAAATTTTACTTTCAGCCAAGCTTTTGAAATTTTTGCTGTGATTTTAACTCTGTCATATCTAATGTAAGAAAGGAGCATTGTGGGCTTCTATGCTTACACATAACAGACACAACTGTGTCCATCAGTAAAATCACCACCTACAGAGCATAGCTGGCCAAGGGAAGTGAAGGATCTGCCTTCGTTAAGTTTGCTCACTGTGTTGCCACTATATTTCTGGACTCCCCCTTATCACAGTGTGACATCCATTTGCACACCACATTTTTCCAGTGACTGAGAAGTGATCACTGCAGCTTGGCATCCTGCACTGCAATACAATCATTTATTTCTCATAGCACTTTATCCTGGACATTCCCATTGAGCATAAAGCCTTTGAAGTCTATGGTGCATATAATTCATCCGACAGTGGATTGGATTGGAGTCCATCTAAATAAAGCCCAAGCCTGAGGAGGCATCAAAATTTCTCTTCCATAATTGGCAAGTGCTATTATGCTACTGGGCTATTTAAAAAAAAAAAAAAAAAAAAAAAAAAGGCATTTACTTGGCCACATATTTTATTGACTTTTGCTATAATAAATATTTCTTTACTTTTGAAGAATTTGTTTAATGTCTCAAAATTTCCATCTGCCCTAACAAGCTCTCAAACTTTTCCTCAGTTTGTATTTAGCAATATGCCCACTAAGAAAACAAGGAAATGTTTGTAAGAATTTCCTCAGGCTTTTTGACCTATGAGGATTGTTTTGGTTTCTCCTGAGCTTTTCTGCCTAATTTGTGTAAATCCTTTTTAAATTGGGGTTCATTTACTTAATGTTAGATGTTTGCAATGACTTCCTAAAGCTAATTTCAAAAGACAGGCGGTTCCAGGAGACAGCTGCTTCTCCAAATGGACTTATGAGAAAGAGAGGGGACAGGAGAGAAATTATGGAAACACAGAGACCAAGGTCTTGAATTTATTACAGCCCTAACGTGGCAAGTACTGAAATAGTTACAATAACAACCATTAGCTTTCAACTTCTTCCCCTTTATAGACCCTAAGATAAGATTTGAAACGTTCTGCCTATGTCACTATTTTTAACTCCGTGTTACAATATAAGTAAATCTGGCCTAAGAAACACCTGGGGTAATTCAATAATAAAGCAGGACACAGAAGATGCTAACGGTTGGCACTAGGGCATAAAAAACACAGAGAATATAAAATGTAATAGCAATTGCAAAATGTAATACAATTGCATGAAAATGCAATTAAATCAGGTTGGATAAATAGCTTCCAGGATATAATAGCAAGAAGAGAGAGTTCATTTCAATGAAGTGAAAATGGCAAAAAACTGAATAAATAATTTAAAGCTGGAAATGAAAAAAGTTCCGCGCGGAGTTTAGAAGACAATTGAGCTCATCTGACCTTGTGCAAGTCAGTTAACCTCCTGGGGCCTCACTTTCCTTATTAGGAGAAGGAGGAAACAGGAAGGAGCATTAGACTACTAATCTCAAAAGTCTATTCAAGTCTTCTCCCTCTCCCCTCTGTTCCTCCCATCCCCCTTCCCAGCCACCTACCCCAGACTCTCAAGTGAGTGGTAATATAGGGCATCAATGCAACATTAGTGGCTCTGGAACAGAAAATGCGTATATGCAAACTGTAAATATGGGTTTCATGCAAAGCAATTATTTTGATATGCTCAGATTATTTGTCATTCTTTATAAAAACAAAAGATAAGAATAAATGCCTGCAATGGTTGAATTTCCCCATTTTCATCTTTTTCTGGCTACAATTTTCCCTTATCTGGGGTTACAAAAAGGCATACTGATAAAGCAGTCCATGTGGATAATGCCATGCTGAGGTTCCAGGCTCAATCATTCTCTCCACTTTTCTTCCCATCTGGTGTTTTTCTTTCACCTGATCCTCCAGGGTAGAGAAGTTAGCTGGGTGCTAATCAGTAGGTAGGGAAAGGAGAAGCATGTGTTATTGCGAACTGGGTGGATCATGGATCATGGGTCAATCAAGCAAGGACTCTAGTGAGAGCTGTTAAAGAGTTAAGTCATTTAACCATGAAGACATATAGAAAGAAAGCAATGCCTTCATGCAACATGTAGACATCAGTCAATTGCAGAGGCCAAAGGGGAATGTTTTGTTTATCATGCTTATTTATAAATCCCTGGGATCTTGAGAAAATCAAAGAAGTATTTCTAATTTCCATGTTTGACTTTAGGTTTCTTGGCCTCCTGTATAATATAAACAGTTAGTAAACTCTGTGTTCTTCATTGTCAGCTGAGGATATCATCCCACCCTTCTCCACTCCAAGTCATTTATCAGCAAACGTGAATGTTAAAAAGGATCATTGGGCTGGGTGTAGTGGCTCATGCCTGTAATTCCAGCACTTCAGGAGGCCGAGGCGGGCAGATCACTTGAGCTCAGGAGTTCAAGACCAGTCTGGCCAATATGGCGAAACCCTGTCTCTACTAAAAATACAAAAATTAGCATTGTGGTGGCGCATGTCTGTAATCCCACCTACTCAGGTGGCTGAGGCATGAGAACCATTTCAGCCCAGAAAGTAGAAGTGGCAGTGAGCTATCGCACCACTGCACTCCAGTGTGACCCTGTCCAAAAAAAAAAAAAAAAGTGTCTTTGTAAATGAAACGTTATTGACCATGACCAGTAGTTTAATGATTAAATTTATGATTGGAAATGAATCTATTTGTTAGTTATATGATGATTATAATGGTGGACTGTTTAACAGCATTAATAATTTCTCTTAGTAGGATAAAAAAAAAGTTGATGTACTGGTAATTTAAGTTACTATAACACTACAGCAAAGAGATTAGATGTTGCACTCTGTAGTCAGACTACCCGGGATCCACTGCTTCCCAGATATATGACCTTAGGCAAGGTATCTCTCTGGGTATTAGTGTCCTCAAATGTAAACACTGAGATAGAAATGTCAATAGCAACAACTATCTCATAAGTTTACCCTGGATTAAATGAGCTACCATAGGTCAAGTATTGGAAACAGTCCTGGAACACAGTAAGTACTGTATGTGAGCTATTACTGTGAGAAAGAGGCTTTAGGAGGAACCACTAACAGCAATAACAATGTTCTTTATCTTAATTTCAAGGCACAAATAACCTTGAATTATGAGCAAAAGTCAGAATTGCAGAGTATCTATGTCTAGTATTCTGTTTCCCTAGACAAATACTCCCCACCCCAGTTAGACTATTTGAAAAGGAATTGGAAAAGGATCCCTATGAGTGTATACTATGTGCTGTAGTTGGTGTTCTGTTTGTGGGAGCAAGATAGGAAAGTTATTGCATACTTCCAACAGAGGAAACTTGGGCTTGTCTAATTATTTCAGGATAACTTTTTTTTTTAAAGTCAGATTATCAAAAACAATGAGTTAATCTTACAGGAATACATGGCAAAATGTAGCTCAGGAAGTAGTCTAGCTTTAGACTGCAAACCAGAGTGAATAAACAGTAGAATTCTTATTCAGAACGGAACAGCAGTCTGTAAGTCTTTTTTTTTTTCTCATGATTCAGCTCCTCTGACTCCAACGTCTCTCTCTTTCTACTTTTTCCAACTACCATTTGGTAACCTTAAGTATTTCTTGTACTCATACTCTTCCAAAAGGATCTAACTGGTTCAGTCAGGTTTTGTTTTTATTTGTTGCTTTGTTTTTTGTAGGAATTAATGGAGCCACTGAGCAAAATTCCCCAAGCCAATGTCTTCATAAATTCCCTTCTAATCCATTCATAGTCTTCAACTGAAGAAGCAACCCTGGTCTATTCACTTGTGCTCAGTGTGTAAGTGTCTTGCAGAATAAAGCATGGTAAGCCATACCCAATAAATGGCTTCTTGGTTGCGTTGTTTAGAAACAAAGAATTTAAACCAAGTCGTCCCATCAAATAACCATCTGGACTCACAGCAATTCAGTTAACCTTTGGGGACTTTAATTTCCTCACATATGATGGCAGGAAAGTGACCTGAATAACGTCTAATATTCTTTATAACTCTAAAATGTTATGATCAATTTGATCCCTTAAATTACCTTTTACTAAATGGTTAATGGCTTTGAAAATAAACATTCTTTAGCTTGCGTACTTTTAACATTTTTTCTACAAAGATTTATATTTCCTTTATATTTAGCATATATAAAAGCAAATATTATAGTATGAGTTTGCTCAGTATACCCAATAAACTAAAAACCAGGGTCAATCTCAAATCTTACCAGGTAAATATCCAATTGGGTTGCTACTGTCATTGTCCCAATCTTACTAATATTTCCTTTTCTGTTATTATCCTGAGGAAAGGGTAGATATTCCAGAAATGGAATCCCCTCCATTTTTCCATTAAGGATTTCCCTAAGAATCTCTTTCATGTCAAGTATTCTCAGGGTTCTGTGAAAACAAAAGTGTTTCCTCTGCTCAAATAGAAGGATTTGACTGAAGTTGACAGGAAAGAGTGCAAGGATCAATCAGAAATGTTTACCATAATAACACTATAAAGGAGTTGTGACATTTCAACTGTATAACTGCCAATGTGACTTTGGGTCATTGAAAATACATTAGTTAGAACAGGCTAGGTCATGCTGCATTAACAAGCAACACTATGATCAACAACAAAGGTTGATTTCTTGCTGAAACTACATACCTATCATAGATCAACAAGGAGGCTTTGCATATGATTATCGTTTAGACACCCAGGCTAACAGAGTAGCTCCCACTGCAAACATCACTGTGTATATGCCAAAGAACACAGCAAGACTTGGAGGTCTTGGACAATCAATTAAATGCTCAGTCCTAAGTTGACACACATCATTTTCCTTTACAATGCATTGTCCAGAACTAGTCCCATGGCCCCTACATCCACAAGGGAGCCAGGAGGTGAAATAAACTTGGTATTTAGGAGGTAGAGAGCTGGAAATAATCAGAAAGCAGTACTGATGAGTACTCTAGAATATTACCTTAACGATAATATTTAGATACTACTTTCCTGGTGGTATTTAAAATTTAGGGTCACTGGAAGTCCTATCCTTATGCCTAGGAGATTTTCTTTGTATTAAATAAACCAGTGCTGAAGAGCCCAAGGTCTTGGGCTCTATCCCTTTAAAAATCATTTGCATTTATCTTCATACTATCATGGCCATGGCTAGAAGCCCTCTTTAACTCTAAACAATCCAGACAACCTGTATAAGACAGACTGAAGCCAGATGGTGATAGATTGGCTTCAACAAGTATCACAAATGGAAACATAGCACCAACACTTGATCCACAACTACAAAAGTATTATCCAGTTTGCATTCTTCATATAATGCACAGCACATTTGAATCATCTCACTTTTGGAATAAATCCATGCAAAAATGCATTAGGAATAAAAGGTGCTACCTTAATAGGCATCATTACTTTGATATTCCACACATATTATAAACAAACATTTATATTTTTCAAATTGGAAAAGAAATAAGATATGCAACCACATTTTCTGAGCTATCATCAATTATAAGAAAATATTGAAATATTTTTCACCTTCTGTGCTTAACCCACAACTCACAAGCACCCAAATATTTGCTGTTTCATTCAGGGTTGAAAGAGTAGAAAGTGAAGGACACTCATTTTACTGGAGTGAGCAAGTATAGGCAACCCTACCTCTTAAGCCTGAGGAAGTTGAGGGGCCAAAGAAAGACGCTGACAAATCCGGTTTTCTGAGAAAGAAAATATTTACTAGGAACCTATGAACTGAAGCAATGTCTCAAGTGGCTGAGGGAGGGTGGATCCCTGCACCCACTCTCCAGAAAATATTCTTTATATAGCAAGCTTTTAGGGTAATGACATGTGCAGCTGATAATGTCTCAAACTATTTTGCAGAAATATGATCACTGGGGAGGATAAAGATAAACATCTTTATGAGGGGGTATCTGTGTTAAAGGTATTGTTTCTTTATGAGGGGTTATCTGTGCTATAGGCATTATTTAAAGACTCTGCTGCAGAACACCTATCCAGGAGTCAAACATTAGTCCTCATGGTGATTTTGTTTCAAGAAGGCATTACTCTTGCCAGGCAACATGCTGTTTCCCTATGCCCAAGAAAGATATTCAATTAACATGATCAATATAGACATTCATATCAGGCATTTCAAATTTTTTAAATCTACATTGTGATCTCAATTATCTGGATTAATTTTCCTAATTAATTGCACCTATAAATTAATTGCTCATCTTTTTTTTTTTTTTTTTTTTTCATTTTGTATGGTCTTTATGAAATGTGAGTCTAGTTACAGTGCAAATTTTTTTTCTTTGTAACAAAATGGTCCAGGCTAGACGGGAAGCACATTTGTAGCTGACTTCAATGCCCTGTCTTTAGAATTCCCTATACTTTATCCGGAAAGTCCTCCTTTCCTTGAATTCTAGTGGGACACTTGGCATTCCAACTGGCTGCAGGGAGAGGTGGTTTCTGATAGGGAATATTGAGCTCTTACATTCTCTTGTTATCTTAAACTCCAACTTCAACTTCAACTCTTGTCAGCTTCAACTCTTGTCAACTCCAATATGCAGTTGGAGATAGAAACTAAAGGTCTCTTCCAAGGTAGAAAGCAATGTTGCTCTTTGCTCCAAAAAAGGATACTACTTCTATTTTCCAATGACGTTCACTATACAAACATCCTTGAAAATATAGTTTAGAAAAAGGCAGTCTGTAACTCTGCTCACAAGTCATACAGACAAGTGAGAGATTTATGGATAATTACCTCTCAATACTATTTCTTAGAAGAATTTAGATCTAAATATCCTTGGAGGAAGACCACATCAACTTATCTGCATCAAGTTATGTTGTCCAATTTTAAAAGGACACTTACATTTTATTCTTTTTCTAAATCATCTCTGTCTTAGGAAAATCTAGATTATGCTGCAATAACAAACAACCTCTAAAATCTCAGAAGTTTAATGAAAAACATTTCAGTTTTACTGACACTATTCTATACAAGGCTCTTTTATACTGTTGCTCAAAAAATAGATATAATTTTACCTTCTTATAGATGCACCATATACAGCACTGTCTCCTCAATGGCCCTGGCATCAGAAGAAAAACTCATACATGGACTTTTCACTGCCTTATCCTGAAAATGACATAGGTCATATTAGCTAGTGCTGGTTACATGGCCAGATCTAATGTAAAGGTGCTGGGAATGTAGGAAGACTAATGGAATATCGAGTGAGCACTCCTCTCTCAGCCACACTTCATTTGGACTTCCAACCATTCTTCCACTTTGTGTTTTTAGGAACAATGCTAATCCACTTCTTGACTTAGATTACTAGATCTGTTTTGTCTAGATTCACAGGAATCTTTCTGATGATATATTCACTCAGTCCTCTAGAACATGAAATCAGAAACCTATCCCCTAGCCTTTATAACATTAAGTGGCCTTGTCATTCTTTGCACAGGCAAAACATACTTTCTACCAAGGTGAAAGAAAGGTTGCCCATTCAGAATCTAGTTTCTTATTGGTTTAATTGATTGTGGCTGTTATTGGGCTTCCGAAATAGATTACAAAAGAAAAATACCAGGACTCTGGGAGTCCTTAGAGTGATAGAGGGAGAGGACACAGGTAAGCCAAAAACTGTAAAACAATAGTGTATGGTATTTGCTGTGATTTAGGTATGCATGGGATATTTGGAAAGCTCAGAGGAGGAGGCATTTAATCTAGATGAGGAGCTTCCAAGAAAACTTTCTGATTTTTTAGGGAATACCTGAATTGATATTTGAAGTACACATAATAGCTAAACTTATTTTTTTAAGTGAAAGTGACTGGAAAATCATTCTAGAAATAAATAACAATTTACCCAAGGACAGAAACATGAAACAGCATGGCTCTGTTTTTAAAACAATGTGAACTATTAAAGGATTTTAAGTACAATGAGCGTTTTGTACTATAAAGATCATTCTGACAGCAAATTAAGGGATTGGAAGGAGGTGAGACTGAGCCTGTAGCAGTGTCAGGAGGCTTTCACAATATCCCAGACAATAGTACAAGTATAGATAGAAAGGAGGAAATTAATATATACGATGGTAAGTAGATAGACTATCAGAATGTGATAATTAAGTGGACATTGGGGATGAGAAAGAGAGAAGGCTCAAGTGTAACTCCAAAACTTCAGAGTTATATGGAAAAATATAAATTTTAGGATGAAAATGAAGATTATCCTTTGATTGGCAGCTGTGGACCATAATGGTATACATTCTGATCTGGAGCTCAGCGGAAGTCATGGATCCAGACAGTGGAAATTACCCTGGGAAAGGGAAATGAAAGGAGGAGAGAGGGGTGAGGTCAGCAACATGACAACATCCTGAGAACAGCCACAACATAGGTGTGCCTCTGTTAACAGGATATGCAAGCTTTGTGTCCACCTATAAGTTGAACAATGTGAGCTTTAAAGAAAAAACAAAATCACCAGACCAATTTCAAAATGCTTTGCCTCACCAACTTTCACCTTCTAAGCACATTCAACATGAATTCAGTGATGAAGAAAATCACATATTTAAAGTAAGTGGCAAATTGAAAGCATATGTTAGTCACCAGCAAACACTAAATATGTTTTATACTTCCAAATCTCTTGTCTTTACTGGTGCACTGCTGGAATAATCATGATAAAGCTCACAAAACTCCCAGGAGGTAGGAAATGAACGTGGCAGTACTCGGTGGCATCCTTGTAAATAAGAACAGATGCTCATCCATCCACAAAACCATTTTGTGCCAGACTGCCTTAGGTCACGGGGTGGTTGAACAAAGGAAATCCCAGTCTTCTACCTGTCCCAGCTCAATGAGATTGGCATTAGATGTAACTGCTGTTGAACCAACTGGAGTCAGGAAATCTTTCACATAGAACAATACTTTGGGATATTAGAATCTTGCCAAGGAGCTCAAAGCACATCTGAGTCATTGATTCACTAACTCCCAGGCAGTCCTTGCGGAATAGGAAATGGCTTTGCATACAATTTTGGAAGAGCTGAATCCTTAAAGTCAGCAAATTAGTGGCCAAGCCCGAATCCCAGTAAAGTCCTTTTTCTACTAAACACAAACACTTGGCACTATCACCTAAGTGCATAAGGTGGTCTTGGAGGATGCATCCCTTGGAAACTCCCTCAGTGAGCTCAGTTATATCTCCAGTTTGCTTGGTACAGAGCCATTTTGACTCACCACCTAAAAGCTGTAGGGAGGAGAGGTGGCCCAGTCTCCACTCTATTCCTCTTTCTTGTCATCCTCTCAAGAACTGCTGCTACTCCTTTCAGCCTGGTTCCAAGCCAGAGACCCTGCTGTTTTTATTGGAGGCAGAAAATGAGTAAGGAAGAGTGATAATTCCCTTCAACAAGTACCCTGGGACATTCACTTGTTGCTTTGGCATGGTACCTCATGATATTTTAAGCTTCTACTTCATTAAAACGAGAATTTTGATTACACTGCTCTGCCTCCTAGGCATATTATGTGCTTCTTTAAAGACTAATCTAAAGGCATTTGAGCTCAATGACTTCATATAGTTTACAAGTTTTGATAGAACAGAACGTTCTCAAAAATATGTCTTTCAAAAAAATCACTTCTTTAAAAATGGGGGGGTGGAAATCACAGCAGTCATTATCTGTTTCTACTCAGGGCTGAATTGTTCTTCTGAGAGTCTCTTCCATTGTGCTTTTAAATATTGTATTATGCGACATCAAATCCTGTTTTAATGCAACATATTGATTCTCTTATAGGCTAGGGTATTATCGTCTTAAACAGATTCAAAGTAAATGATTAAACATAGCTTATGCCATTGCAGTCGCCAGCAATTTAACATTCTCTTCTGATTGGTATGTTTAGTGGCTGGCTGCTCAAGTGGTGAAGGATAGAACATTTTACACTGGTGGCTGTGAAATGAAAGTCAAAGACAACGTAAAGCCTCTCATTGCCCCCTTTCCATAAAATAACTAACACATACTAATTGTAAAAATCCAGCAGGCTTAGTTCCTTTAGGATAGGAGGCTTATTTCTCCACCATTGGTATAGCTAGAAAAGAAGAGAGGAGAAGGTAAAAACACTCTGCTTTATTCATTGAATTTTTGAACAAGGGCTAGGGCTAAGCTGGTGTCCGGCAACCTGCAGCATGTCTGTGCTCAGTCAAAGCATGCCTTTTCTGTTGTTTTAGAAACCACAGCTCTGTGGGAAAGCATTTTGGTAAGAATTGAATTTCCTTACCGGTATCATCAACATGTAAAATGGAGCCAGTGTTTGTATCATAGAAAACTGTTAAATAAAGAAGATCTGGGAGGGAAGAAGAGATCAAAGTTCTGTTCACTTGTTTATACGGAAAGTATGACCTAAACCGGCCCTTGTGTGAATGACACTGTCACCTGTCCTACAGAGGATACAAAATCCAAAATGAGCTCCCTAAGGTACTTACTTACCCATGGTAGATCCTTGGGAGCCAGCTGTACAATGGGGCTGGGTTTCAGCCCTCTTCATGCTGGTCACTCCTGGGACATGAATGCCTCTCAGATTTCCAAGGAGGTGCAATAGTGGAGGAAGGAGTAGGATCAAGGGCATACAGGTTTTAAAGCTTGAAAGCCAGAAGAGATCACTACATAGAAGGCAAAAAGCATGTTGAAAAGAGACTTTTTACTCAAGGTGGAATGATGCATCTTTTTGACCCTTTCAGAATTATCCTGAAGTGGGTATCCTAGGAGGGGCTACTCCCGAAGGGTGCACTGTGTCCCTTCTGTTAATGACTCTTGATATAGCCTCTGATTTGTTTTCTCAGTTTACATTTGAAAACATAAGGTTTTGATTAGTTTTGACTTGGCCACAGTCACTCAGTTTGTCCTTGGTAGTGCTAAGGTCAGACTCCAAGCTGACCTTCCAGTGAGCTTCCCATTACACTGGCATTTCCATTTCAGCCCTTTACTCTTTGGCTGAAAGCCATCTCCTTTTATCAAAATATACAGCCCACTTTAGATATTTCAAAACAAACATGATCACAAAGTTAACCTCAGTGGTGAAGTAAAAGAGATAATAAATGGTTTCAAAAGGGTCATTTCCAAATTAGTAGGAGATTTAAGAATTGGGGGAATAGAAGGAAGCAGCCAATCATTTCTAAGAAAAGAGATATGCCCTTCCGTGGACAGAGTGAGGTGGGATGGAGCAGTTGTCCATCCCTGAGAGTGGAATATCCCCCTAGGTGGTCAGAGGTGGGGTTTGTGACAGAGCGAGGAGAACAGTCGGGAAGAAGCTGACAAGTGTCAGCCCGGCACAATTGATTTTCTGATGAAATGAGGCTTTCCTACTGTAAGATGTGTGTATTTTTGTTCAGTGGGCTTTTGAGATGAGAGCTCTAAGGAAGAAAGAGGAAGTGATATCCTGGAATAAGCATTCCGGAGAAGCATGGTTAGGTTTAGAGAAAGGCTATCTGCTTTAAAAAAAAATAGATTGTATTATTATTCAGGGACAGTGAGGCCGACAGGTCAGAAGACTACTGCCATTGAAAAGATTATTACTCCAAGTTCCTGTGAGGGGTGGGGCAAATCATGGCACCCAGGGTCACACTGGGAAGCACCAGGGTCAGTCAGAAGGCAAAGGAAATGAGGGCCAAGTATGGGCACAAGCCTCGACTGTGGTTTCCCTAGGAAGAAATGGGCCGAGCAGGGTAAGCTGGTGTAGGATTGCGTAGCCTGAATAATTTGCGTAGGCTCTGGAGTATAGGGACTTCTCCAGTGTTCTTGTTGGCTCTGGAATGATTAAAGGAGAGGAATAGTGACCAAGAGTATAAAAGCCTGATAGAGTAGGTGATGGGTTGCTGGGTCCTAGATTGGTTAGTTTGCATATGAAAGGCCGCAAAGGAGTGAGTTTTTTTTGCTATCTCTAGAAATTGACTTGCCTTAGGAGGGTCAGTCTCTCCAGGGTCGGCAAGGTTCCAGGAGTCAAAGCCTCAGAAATACAGAAAATAAAAATGTGATTAATACACCATCTAAGGGTGATGTCCCCAAATTAGAGAAGGAAAGAGACTCCTTCCTTGATATGATATTGGTATCATACCAATAAGTGGTATCATTGTGAAAAGAAAGTGCTTAATCTAATTGGATATGTTTTGAGAGGTGATAGTATCCAGGAGAGTGAGGGCAATCCTGGGAGTGAAGAGGTTGCCCTTGGTAGGGTAGGAGTAGTCATCTGCAGGAGAATGCCCCGCAAAGAAGTGGCATGGATTCTCTGCTGAGGGCTCCAAGTGCAGAGGGAAATTGACCCAAAATAGGAAATGATAAATGGCATGACGGATGAAATCATAGTTCTTTCAAATGGAAAGTAACCACCTCCTACAAATAATAATCTTGAATCTGTAGCCAAAAACAACTGGAGCATCCCATTCCTTTTTTTTGTCTGGTGTTACAACCAGAAAAGCAGTGGTTTCAATTGGTTGGGAAATGCAGCATCTACACAGAGCAACACAGCAGGCCTGCTTATCTTTCAGCTTGTACTGTTGGGTTTACAGCAATATTTCCTGCATCTTAGTCAAAGAATTTTACTTGTCCAGTGTTGAGCTGTTAGAGGAAAATTGACTTGTCTATTTATTTTTAGCAAAATTAGAAAAACAAGCTGGGGAGAGGGGCTGTTCATTCTCTCAACTCCACCTCTCTCGATACATTTCTCAAATTGCACACTCCCTGGGAGGGTTTATGACAACAGAATCCCCCCAGATTTAAATCTAGACCTGAACCCTTGAAACTAGGCATGTGGTATTGGAGAAGTGGCTTTCAACCACCTTGTGAATGAGAAGTGGCAGCCAGCAAAACGCAACCATGAATCTACTCGCAAATCATGAAAGCTGTTAACTTCCTCATTTATTATGTTAGAGGCTTAGGGGAAAATAAAAACTGCAAGGTGATTTGCAGTCAAATTTCTACTGCACCACTGGAAGTTACAATGGTGGAAGGTGGGGGTAATTTTCAGCTCTGATGTTCTGGTAGAGCTGAGTGAAGGGAGAGGCAGGCTGAAGGACTTTGAGTCCTGGGCCATTCAACCCAGTTTTCATAACTGAACAACCCACTCCCCCACTAGAAAAGTCCTCTCCTTAACTGAGCTATAGCTACATTCTACAGATAATGCAGCCACTGGATACTAAAAGCCACTAGGTGGCATTTGTGATTTATTACTTTGGAAGCTGAGATTTTTCTCCACTGATCCTTTGCTTAGACTGAACAAGACATTTAACATTCCTAAGCATTTCATTCAAGAAATGCATAGTTGGTTCTCTTTATCAAGCTCAAAAGGGATGGGGGAGGCACAGTGACTGGCTTGAGAAGTCGAATTTCAGATCATCTACATTCTTCTGCAGGTCCTCTGTGACCCCACACCATCAGCTTACATAAGTAATTACTTGTCTACAATTAAGCTGTAAATAATGCAATCACTCCATTCTTGTCCCATCACTCCAGTCCCAACCACAACAAATAGTGCTAATCACATACTTATTCAAGTGTGTAATTATTCACAGTTAAACTTCTGTCACTTTCACCCTGTTTGGAAACAGCAGAACACAACCTGTAATTAGCAAATGTGGCTCCAGGCACTTTTGCTTGGGAGTACGCCAGGGATTCAGCACCTAGGCACTCCTTTGATCTGGAAGCTGGCAAGGCGCCTCACCCTGAGGCCAGAGTGCTATCAGCACTCTGCAAGTCACTGAGATCAATGAATATGTCAAAGGCATCTATCCCAAATCACATATTACTTCCCTTTCTCACTGTGGTTTCTGCCTTTAGTATATATTTCATAGACTTTCCTTTTCTTTTTGAACCCTTTGACTTCAGTTTAAAGGGTTACCAAAAAGGTCTCCAAGCCCCTGTGTTTTCAACTCCGGTTAAAAATGAAAGTCCCAGAAGTCGTGATTGATGGTCCTTGTTCTTTCTTAACTCTGCAGTTTTCTTGAACACAGCACAATGGAGGAGGAATGGCCTTTGCTACCTCACCAGGACCACAAGTTAGAAGGAAACCAAAGACTTTAGTCCAACCCTGTGTGAACCACTTCCCCTCATTCCCCAGCTAAACCACCCTGCACGAGTACTCTAGTTGCAAAGGCGACCAGGTAAACTTCTGATGTTTTGTAGTACATCCATTATATTTCATCAGAGCAACAACTCAGCAGCACAGCGCCTTCCCGGGGAGAGGTAATAGTGTCTTCTTAGGTGGAAAGCAGGATTCAGTAGCCAGCTTCTTTCCACACAGGGTGGCTATAGGCCTTGAGCTATGAGGTAGTTCTTTTCATGAAAATATATTGGGCCCACAGAAAAGAATAGTGAAGCATAAAGGCCCGGTATGTACAACCATGAATTAGATTTTTATTTGCATGTCTTATTAAGAATTATAATTTCTTGTTTGAGGAAATGTTATTCTATCTTCTTTAAGACCTTCGATGACAATTACCTAATGAAAATAAGTTCGCATATCTAGCTAGTTTAATGTCTTCCTTTTCTGATATATCCAATTAAGACAGAGCTTTTTCACTTCAACCTAATGTGAATGCGCCTCACAGTAGAAGAGTAAACAGAACTGTAGTACAGTTCTTTGTATAGAAACATGAGTTAGCTTTTGGTTCGAACAATAACAAAACCAGTTTTTGAAATAATATTTAGAGGTCTCAAAGAGAAGAACAGCTATGCAAGCTTCTCCATCAGAGACGATCGTCCTCAGAATAGAAATCTTCCCAGGGTAGAAGGTGAAGTATGAGCAATGTAGGGATGTGCCTGGCCAACTAACTTAACCAAATGAGCCAAATTAGCCCTGGCAAACAGCGCAGTGACAGATGTGTGAGCCAGATTGCCAAGATGTTTTTATTTTATAATTTTTTAAAGATGAAATACTATGACTGCTTCTATGTGAGCAAAGTGGAACAGTGCTGAGTAGTATCTGGTGATTTTGATTAATACAGACTGACAAGCAATCTGGAGGATTAGTTAAAAAAACAAACCAAAACAGACTTCTATTTTCTCCAACAGCAATGATCTTCAACACAGCTTCACTGATAATAATACTGATGATTTTTAATTTTTTTAATTGACAGATAAAACTGTATGTATTTACCATGAACAATATGATGTTCTGATTTTTAAATCTCCACTTAATTTAGCTCATTTGAACAAGCAGGACTCTATTTTTTAAAACTATTTTTTGAAAGATCTTAATATGCAGTCCACTAACATAATAAGATGACAAAAACCACCTGCACTCCTGGCCTGGAAGATAGGTGAAAAGATGCTTCACCTGCACTGCCCTGTCTGCCTTCCCAAGACTGCAAAACTTTTAAAAAACTAATTTCCTTCCTGACTTCAGGGAACAATATGACATTTAGTCAGAAACTGCATGTAGATCTGTATCTGTAAATACTCTATATTTCTATATTTATACCTGTATCCGTCTACCTATTTACCTACCTGTATATCATTGGACAACTAGAATACAAAAGTCATATTCAGCCAAAATATAACACATGAATCAATCCACTTCCTGTCATGCCCACTCTCACCACCTTGGCCGGGGCTACTGTCATTCGTCATCTGGCATCTGGTCTTTCTAACTCTCCTCTCCTCATTGGATACTCGCATTCCTTTATTTATTTATTTATTTATTTATTTTTGTACAGAGTTTTGCTCTTTTGTCCAGGCTGGAGTACAATGGCACGAACCTCAGCTCACTGCAACCTTGAAACCTCTGCCTCCCAGGTTCAAGCGATTCTCCCTCCTTAGCCTCCCAAGTAGCTGGCATTACAGGCATACCACCACGCCTGGCTAATTTTTTGTATTTTTAGAAGAGACAGGATTTCACCATGTTGGCCAGGCTGGTCTCGAATTCCTGACCTCAGGTGATCTACCTGCCTCGGCCTCCCAAAGTGCTGGGATTACAGGCATGAGCCACTGCATCCAACTTCACATTCCTTTCACGGCATTCTCCTCACAGCAGGGACACTGATTTTAAAATATAAATCTGATCATGTCACACTTTGGTTTAAACGTCTCCGGTGCTTTCCTTTGCACTTAGAATACACCTTGCCATGACTTTCAAGGTCCACCTGATCCTGTACCTGCCAGTTCGTTTCCCCATCTACATTTTGTAATCCACTCCCAGGCCAACCTCACTAGTCTTTCAGTTGTTGAAGCATGCCCAGAATTGTACACACTTTGTGTCTTCACCTTGGGTTGCTCTTCTCCAAGCTCTACCAACAGCCTCAGCTTACATGTCTGGCCCTTTATGACTGTCCTGCGTAGAGTAGGTGGTCCGTTCTACACCTTCAGTCTCAGCCCTGTGACTGATTCTTTTATGACACAAATCACCATTGGTAACCAGTCTATTTGCTCATTATATATTGGTACCTACTAGAATGTAAGTTCTTTCAGGCAAAGTAATGATCTTATTCACTAATGGATCTCCAGTGCCCATTCCAATACCCACTCTATAGCAGATGCCCCAAAAATTATTTGTTAAACAAATGAATAAATAGAATATAATCAATCAAAAGGCTAAATAATGCAATGTGGAAACTGCCTTGTGAGAGTTCTTTGAGTAATTGCAAGTAAATAAAGGCAACGAGTAACACTTTTCCCCTACATTTTATTTTGAAAAACTTCAAACATACTCATGAAATAATTTTATATGAACACCCTTCAGATTCAGCCATTAGCATTTTATTATGCTTACTTTATCCCATAACTGTCTATCCATCCCTCCTTCTGCATTTTAATCTGCCAGATTAGGGGTGTCTTTCAAAGCAAATTGCAGACAGTGTGCATATTATTAACTAGAATTTAGTATTTGTTAAATTTTTTCTTTTGGTTTATAGTTTACATATAATGAAATGCATAAATTTGTGCATAAAGAAAATTTTCACTTATTTTTACTGAATGCACACAACTTTGTAACCCAAATTTCTATCCAGATCAGAACAGTATCTATGCCCTTTAATAGTTGATCTTCCATTGCAACTGTTAGAATTTTTTCCACCAGAAATCAGTTTCACTTACTCTAGAATTTCATATGAATGGAATCATGCAGTATATATTCTCTTGTTTATGGCTTCTTTCACATAAATAGAATGTTTCTGAGATTCATTTGTGTTGCTGCATATATTAGCTATTAATTTCTTTTTACTGCTGAGTAGTATTTCATGTGTAAATGTGCTATAGTTTGTTTACTCATTCTTCTTTTGATAGATGTCTAGTTTATTCCCACTTTTGAGCTATTATGAATAAAGCTTCCATGATCACTCATAAACAAGAAATTTTGTGAAGATAGTTTTCATTTCTTTTGCAAGAATACCTAAGAATGGAATCATGAGTTATAGGTAATATTCAGTTATAAGGCATATACTTAGTTTTATAAGAAACTTCCAAAAGTTTTTCCAAAGTGATTGCACAATTTTATTTTCCCATCAACAATGTACGAGTTCCTTTACAATCTCGGTAACACTTAAAGTTATCAATCTTTTTAATTTTAGCCATATTCATGGATGTTAAAGTGGTATCTCATTGTGGTTTTAATTTGCATTTCCCTGATGACTAATGATATTAAGTACTTTTTCATGTGCTTATTGGCCACTTGGTATGTTTTATTTTGCAAAATGTTTGTTCAAATATTGTTTTCATTTTCTATTGAGTTGTTGGTGCTTTTATTATTGAGTTGTGTGATTTTTCTTTTCTTCTGTTGCCCAGGCTGGAGTGCAGTGGCAAACAGAGCTCGTGGTAACCTCAAACTCCTGGGCTCCAGCCATCCTCCTCCAGCTTCAGCCTCCCAAGTGGCTGGGACTACAGATGCACCACCAGACTCAGCAAATTTTTAAATTTTTTGTAGACACAGGGTCTCACTGTGTTGCCCAGGCTGGTCTCAAACTCCTGGCCTCAAGCAATCCTCACACCTTGGCCTCCCAAAGTGCTAGGATTATAGGAGTGAACCACCACACTCAGCCTGATTTCCTTATATACCCTGCATATGCGGTATGGAGTCCTCTGTCAGATATGTTTTGCAAATATGTTTCCCCAGTCTGTTGTTTATCTTTCTTTTTCCTAAGTGAGCTTTTTGATGAACAGAAGTTTTTAATTTTGTTGTAATCAAATTAATCAATCTTTTGTGGTTATTGCTTTCTATGACCTAAGAAACCTTCCCATATCCCTAATTCCTGAAGATAGTCTTCTACATTTTTCTCAAAAAGATCTTATCTTTAAATACACTCCACCTTGAATTAATTTATGTATATGGTGTAAGGTAGGAATGGAGGTTTTTGCTTGTTTGTTTTGTTTTGTTTTATATGGATATCTAATTGTTCCAGCAACATTTGTTAAAAAGACTTTTCTTTCCCAAATGCCTTATTTCTGCATCTTCATCAAAAATCAAATGACTATCTAAGTGTGGTTTGATTTCTAGTCTATCTATTGCATTCCTTTGATTTATATGTTGATCCTTATGTCAGTACTATTCTTGATTAATGTAGCTTTATAGTAAATCTTAAAATCAGACAATTTAAGTCCTTTGACTTTGCTCTTTTCTTTCAAGACTGCTTTGATTATTACAGGTGGTTTGTATTTCCATATCAATTTTGGAGTCAGCTTGTCAATTTCTACAAAAATTCTGCAGGGATTTTGATTGGGATTACATTAAATTGGGGACAGCACTTCTTTGATGCAATTGTAAGTGTTCTGAAAGGCATCCTCTAACCAGCCTTCTCTTGCTCACTGAAGGGTCCCATCAGATTCCCCTTAAAGGTTATTTGAATTAAAATGTGTAATTGGGTTTCCCCTACTATAAACAATAACTACTATTTTTAAATGTACTTAAAGGGCTTTGCATTCATAATATTATTTAATCCACATGCAAAACCAAACCCTATGAGTGGTAATTTATTTCTTTCAAATTACACATGAGATGCCCGAGGCCCAAGGAGTTTAAATACTTTGCCCAAGGTCAACTAGGAGGGAGAATTTGAATTCATATGCCTCTTACTCTGAAGATTAAATGTCCAAGGAAACTGAATTTTATTATCTTTTATTGTCCATTATCATGTGAGTGCGCAGATTTGTATCATCTGGGATCCATATACTAAAGGACAGGTAAATGAAACAAGGTCCTTTTGTGATGTTGAAAGAAGCAGTGACCTTCACAGAGAGAGCCTGTGCAGATTTATCTTTGGATACCCAGGGTCAGAGGACACCACTGAGGACCAGAAACTGGAGTGATGGGGACACTGAAGGCAAAGAGACTCTCTCCCAATTTGGCCTGCAGAGGCCCTGACTGGAGGATGACCATCTAAAAACAGCTTGTTCTAATGCCTTTAGCTGCCTGAGAATATTTTTATCTTGAGAAACTCACAGGCGATACATTTGGCAATAGCTTCAGGGCACTGATTCCTCCTCCCTCCCTCAGATGAGCTCAGGGCAGCAAAGAGAACATAGAGATTCACAAATGAGCTTTCTTTGTAGGGCACTGTCTGCTTTGAAATTCTTCATTAAATCTTTTTCACAAATAAATTGCTCAATGTCCACGGGGAATATTTCCATCTTTTAATCATATGCAGTTTGAATTGACTCTAGAGTTGCAGTGTACGTGTCAGGGTTGGTGTGGAGGGCCTGGACGGGGCGGGGGAGGGGGCAGAGCTTCAGAAGCCCAGCCCTTGCAATCTCTTTTGAATGTAAGTAACAAAAGAAGGCCCCAAAGGGAGCAATTGGAGTGAGCCCATATTTCGTAATGTGTTTAGCACCCGTTGTGGCTGGATTTTTAAAACCGTGAAAGTTAATTATGCACCTCACCTATTGGTTTAATATTGATTCCAGAAGTGAAATCTTGGGGTTCAACTTTCCTCTCACAGGCTGGTGAGCCATGCTAGATTAATAGTTTAAATAAAATGTCAAGTATCGGATTGCCATGGAAACATTAATACAAAGTGGACCCAGTGGCACTTTGTGCTGTAGAATTACAATGATATGAATTACCTCGGTCTCCAGACACCTTCCGAAATGGCCAGGACTGCATCCCTGAAATATGGGTCATTCAAGCACAGAGGAAGAAATGGTGTGGACTGCTCCTACTCAGTCATGTCCCCATGCGCACAGCTATGAGTTGGGCAAATGCCAGTTTCTTTTAAAAGACAGGCGCAGGTAATGCACGCAGATGTTACTGTTATGTGGTTCTCCCTTCTCGTGGAAAAACCAGTGAGAATGGGGTGCCAGCTTTAGTGGTCTTCAGTCTTGGGGGAGGGGAGAGTCTGTCCAGAGTGTGTCAGTCACCCAGGGGTGAGAGCTCAGGAAGGCGCAGCGTGCACTTTGGGGCGTGCTCCAGGACCTTGCTATGAAACACATGTTCCAACTGCCTCCCCCCGCCTGATTAGCAGAGCACTGCTGATTATGTTATGCAAATGATAGGAGATGGATTTCACATTTCCCCCAGCCAGGCTTTGCACAGCTTTGCATTTATTATCCCCCTTTAAAAATACGGAGTCCTCAGAGAAGGGGAATGGCTCGTTTTTATTTGATCGCCAGCAGAGTTGGCACAGACCTGTCAAGCAATCATCCTGGGCTGTGATCTGCAAAGCTGCCCTTTGTTGTTCAATTCCCCCCACCCCCTAGATTGTTTACAAGACACACAGAGACATCTGCATGCCTCAAAACAAGTTATTTCCTGATTCGGCACAACTTGTCAGCCTGGGTGATGAAAATGTTACAGCATTTGCTGACAAGCCATCAGATAAGCCTGCAGTTACGTCCCCAGCACCTTGTCCTCATTCACGACTCAGGATGGTAAACATTAGCAGGTCCTGGTTCTAGATGATTGTGCAATCAGCTATCTGCCCCTTAGCACTTCTGATAGTGCTTTCTACTCAATGGTGTTTGTCCATCACCAGAAAAACAGTGACTAGATTTCTCTCTGTTTGGAAATAGGAGGATTATGCTTGTGTTTGCTGCACTCCCAGTAAGATCTAGAAATCAAGGTTGGGTCTTTTGATTTTAGATAAAAGTCTTGAGTATCCAAAATTTAAAGATTTCTATGCCCCTTGTCATAGTAAGATGTTTCCTTCCATTCCTTCTGTATCTGTGAAAGTCAAGAAAACATAGTATAGCTTTCTATTAGCCTTTCTTCTCTCCACCTCTCTTCCTCCCCATCGATTCTGCCCCCACCTCCCACCCCCGGGAGGAAGTAATATAATTTGTATAAAATGATCCACTGGAAATTAATGTGGCAGAGATTAGCTGACATATCCAACTCCTCCTCCAGAAGAATTTATATGATGATTTCTCCTGATTTACAAGACACAGCCTAGCAACAGTATGAGCTCATCGAAGTGGGGAAAAATGGCTGCTTGTCACAACTTGGTAAGAGCTCCACAGATCTTGTCAAATGGAAATAAAACTCTGTAGCTCTAAAATGGTTTATTAAATCAGAGATTTATAATTGCTTTGCAAATAGCTACTCGCCACCTACCTCTGGTGAATCACAACTCTTCCCAGACACGTGGCATAGAATACGGATATACACACACACACACACACACACACACACACACATACACATCATATATAAAAATATATATGCACACATACACATCATATATATATACACACACACACACACACATATATACTCGTACATACATGAGAAGCGGATATTATCTCCAATTTTTTTTTTTTTAAATCTGAGATGGAGTCTTGCTCTGTCACCCAGGCTGGAGTGCAGTGGCGCGATCTCAGCTCACTGCAAGCTCCACCTCCCGGGTTCACCCCATTCTCCTTCCTCAGCCTCCTGGGTAGCAGGGACTACAGGCACCTGCCACCATGCCCGGCTAAGTTTTTGTATTTTTAATAGAGGCAGGGTTTCACCGTGTTAGCCAGGATGGTCTCGATCTCCCGACCTTGTGATCCACCTGCCTCGGCCTCCCAAAGTGCTGGGATTACAGGCGTGAACCTCCATGCCCAACTGTAAGCTCCATTTTTTAGATGGAAAAAACAAGACAGAGAAAGTTTGTATGACTGTTTGGGTTGTAATGTAATGTAGTCAGAATTCAAATACAGGTTTGTGTTGATTCAGTCTATGGTTTATACACCAGTGAGAAAACTTGTAGTTTCCAGTGGCAGCAAACCCAGTGCAAGTTGATGTAAACAATAGAGGGAATTGATTGTCTCCCATAACTGAAAAAGCCAGAGGTTAGCTTCACTGGAAGCTTGCTCCAGCAGTTTAAATGACAGTGTAAAGGCATAATTTCTTAGTCTATCTACACTTATGTTTCTTAAAGGCGGTTTATCCTCAGGTTCCACATTGTGGCAAAGCAGCTCTTCCTCTCCCAGAAGGATGCCACAGTGCTTCCCCGGTGGTTCTGGATGGCACATCTTCAACATGCCAATCAGAAAAGAAAGACTGATTTTTAACTCCCAGAAAAGAGGAAGCTCCTCTTTCCTAGAAATATCTTCTATTAAGTCATATAATCCGATACAATTACATTCCCATCCTTGAACCAATCCCTTGATTAGGGGAAATGGGCCAATCAAGGCTGACATCTAAAATTAGAGGTGAGAATGCCACAGAAACCAAATGGCTAAGAATGAAGGAGAGAGATACTGTCCCCCAACACTTGAGCAAAATAATAACAGCAAGACAAAAAACAAGTGTTTTCCTCTTTACCCTTCTAATATGTGATAGAGACAATGAAGCAAAAGACATCTATGCAATGGACTTAAGAGCACATATAAAGCACATTCAAACATGGAAAGTAAAAAAGAGCAGAGAAAGACAACTGAAGGAGTTCTTTAAGTTCGATAAGAAATAAACAAAGGCAAAGTTCCAGAACAGAAAGTTTAAGTAGTTTTATTATTGTCGGTAGCGGGTAGTTGCTTTGTTTTTCGCAGGAAAAAGCCAAGAGTTGTAAGGAAAAGCTGAAGTGCAAAAGTAGAGAAATCAATCATCTCTGAGGGAAAGAATATACATACTCTTTACTGTTGGAGAAGTAAGAGAAATTATTTTGGTGGGCTAAGTGATATATACTGAAAAGCTGAAAAATCTCTTTTTCTAATTATATGAAATATCAAACTGATGCAGATTTTGAACTGAAAATTAACATGTTAAAATGTTCTGGTTGAGGAAGATTTTCTTTTCTTTTTTTTTTTTTAAATTTATTTATTATTATTAAACTTCAAGTTGTAGGGTACATGTGCACAACGTGCAGGTTTGCTACATATGTATACTTGTGCCATGTTGGTGTGCTGCACCCATCAACTCGTCATTTACATCAGGTATAACTCCCAATGCAATCCCTCCCCCCTCCCCCCTCCCCATGATAGGCCCCGGTGTGTGATGATTTTCTATTCTATTCTGCATTACATGGGCTAGAGTGCAGAAATGATCAATGTAAGGAGAAGAGAAGTGGAAGGAAAGTGAGTCAGTGCCTGGGAGGTGAGGTCATCCTCTGCAAAAACATATGTTAGGCACATTCCACACCACGAGTCAGGCTGTGTGCTAGGCTCAATATTAGGAGAGAGACACAAAGATTGATTAGAAATAGACACTGTCCTCACAGAGCTCACAGTCTACAAGTGGAGGTAAATGTGTAGATATCAATCACAATCCAACATGGTAGATAGTATATGAAGAGAAGAAAAAAATACCATGGGGTTCGCATGAACAACAGACTCAACTAGAGAAATTCAAGGAGTCTCCACTTGAGCTGGGTCATATGGAAGTGCAATAGCCTAAATTAGCATGATGGTCTTGGAATATAAATGGTGGGTCATAGCTCAGCTATTATGTTTCAGGGGATGCAAGTTGATGAAAGAAAGAAAGGGACAGAGAGAAAGGAAAGAAAGAAGGAAGAAAAAAGGAAGGAAGGACAGAAGGGAGGAAGGAGAGTGAGGAGGAAGGGAGGAAGGATGGATGGAAGGAAAGGAAGGAAGAAAACACAATTGCCTTCTTACTTGGTTGCATTTGTTTGTTCTGTGGTTAAATAATCCAGGCCTTCCACTTTTCCTTTTTCAAACTTTCTGTAGACCTGGCCTTAAAATGTCATCAATGATGGCAGAAAATGAGAATAGATGAACTAGCATTTACATTTAAAGTCAGCAAGAGAATGTGGTTGGTTAGGGATAATGTAATGGAAGTAGTTTGCACACATTTTTTATCTTTCTACCCTCAACCTATGTTATATGGTAATTTTTAATATAATTTATGACATCACCTAGAATAAAGGGATGTTTTTTAAAAACTGAAATATTGATTTGGCACTAGGAATGAAAAACACATACCAATTAATAATATTATTTTTATAATAATATTATTTTTCCACTAATTGATACTCTGCCAAGACGTGAATGTATGCTTGTTAGAGAAAGGGAAGATGACAAGCTGTTGTTTTAACCTTGTAGAATAAAAGCATTATAAAGAAACAACTTCAGACATTAGTGATTTCATCTGAGAATTTTTCTCTGCTATGATTGAGAAATGTCACCCTGTCAGGAATTTTGGAAAGTGAATGAGAGGTGAGGAGTAGAGGACTAGTAACAATTTTGCCTAAACCGGAGATGTGTCATTCCCTAGCTCTGGAGTTTCTTGTATTCCTATAAATATTCACTCACTGTAAGGTGTAACTAAGAGACATATACACTGTATTTATGTCCTACTGAACCCATCACTTACTAATATAGCAGTCAAGCAGTGCCAGATTATACTGTTTCCTCTTGCACTTTATGGCTGGCATTGCAAACTTTCTGTTCTCTTCTGTCCACAACTCATTTCCATTCAATTATTCATTGAAGTAGGCTCCCCTTGAAATTTGGAAGAAATTAAATGTTATATTTGCATTCATACCAAATTAATTAATCATGATTAATGTTCCTACAATGAATACAAAAGGAATTAATCATAATTAGAAACATACTGAAATGTGAAGCTCAGAATCTGAAGTTTCTCCCACTTGGTATGTAATGTAGAAACCCTGGAAGGATGTCCAGCTTCTTTGTCCTTTCTTCTGTTTTTGTGACTGTTCTAGGCCATTTACTAAGGCTTGTGGATAAGAGTGTTCATAAATAAAAGGGAATAGTGATCGTACTCCTCCTGGGATTCAGGAGCAACTCCCTTATACAGGTGGCAATCATAAGCCTTTAGACCAAGAATTGGTGCACTCTGGCCCATGAGTCAAGTATAGCCTACTGCCTGTCTTTGTTTGTCATTTGTGTATTGTCTATGACTGCTTAGATGCTACTATTGCAGAGTAGAATAGTTGTAACAGAGAGATACCATACGGCACAAAGCCAAAAATATTTACTATCTGGTTCTTTACCAACTAAATATTGGCCAATCCCTGCTTTATTTAAATGGGCATAGTAGAACAGATATCTCATTTATGATTGTTTTTTATTACCTTAACTCTTTGAGGATAAGGGCACTTAAGTGGTTCTAACGGAAATGTCCTTGAGACAGTGATTCTAAATTTGCCTACCATGCCATGCACAGCATCCAGCACAGTACTTGCCACATAACAGGCCCCTTCTATATAAGTGAATGAATAAATGAATGGATAAATGTATACTCCGTAGTGCTTGAGCATGGACTTTATCCTACTTTAATGCCGATTTTTTATACCTATGAAATAGAGAGAATTTGTTGTTATGTAAAACATTTTTTGATATTGACACAATTATATATTATACAGTTCTACAGGACTTAATTTTTGCATTTTAGTTATTCAGCAAACACATGTAGTGACAATAATGTGCTAAGCATATGTACTTTGTGAATATTAATTTATTTAGTTCTCATGCAACCCTTGACTATAGAGTTTCAGATGAGAAAAATAAAGCACAGAGATGGGAAGTGACTGGGTCAAGGTCACACAGGTACTAAGTTTGGACCTCATTGCAAATGGCCCCATCAAGAATGATCTGTTAGTGCTTAGTGTCTCCAAATCTCCAAATGTACATATGAATTCAGCATGTCCTTTTTATAACATGGCCTAAACTGGTCAACAGATATCCTTTGGAAAAATATATTAGTCCTTTAAGAAATATATTATATCCTATTAATTCTTGAGATGAAGATTTCAAGATTAGATAAGTAGAATTTCAGATACTCATTGAATCTATCCATTTGATTCACTTTAAAATCAGTTTTAAGGGCATAAATAAATGAAGAAAATATAAAAATATGGGATTCCCTATATCAGTCAATTCTCAATTTCAAGCAGCAGTAAGCAACAAAATTAATGAGGAAAAACAATTTCCTAGAAGGATAGTAGGTAGTTCACAGACTTGACCCCTGAAAAACCAGGCTCCAATAATGAGTGGGAACTAAGGGAGTCTGAGTATCAGGGGATGAGCTAATCTTTGAGCAAGATAGCTGTCCAGGTGGGGAACACTACCCAGGTTCTATGATTCCTGGCCATGTTCCATTTCCCTAATTCACTTCTAGAAAGGTAGCCATTTGTTATAAATATTTTCTGAATTGTCCATGTATTTTTGCATCACTACCTCAAGATTTAAAGACCTAGATAGGTGAAGGTTGCATTTCTTAGCTGCCCAGTGGGTGAAGAGCAAACGTAACTGCTTTTCTATCACTAAGCTTCACTGAGGATATCTCAAAAATGAGAAGTGGTTAGATACTGGGGAGCCAGCACATACACACGTGCACGTGCATATGTGTACATATACAGACACATATATATCCATACAGATATGGATATCACTAACAAGCCTCACCCCTACTACTTAGCTTTCTGTATTTTTCTCTATTAATACAATAATTTTCAAAATAATTTCCCTTTCTCTAATTCTCTTGTCAATAACTAAAAAATGAAAAATTTTAAATGATGATTGCAATTTCAACAAGTTTTTTTTGTTTGTTTTGTTTTGTTTTTTGTTTATGTGGCAGGAAGTTTGGATTTTGGAATAAACTTTAAGCCATTATTTTTAACACAGAGAAAGTATGTTAACTTTATGTGGATTAATCATAAGTCAATGGAAATCTACAATTACTTCTAAAGTGGTTATTTATATGCAGAGAAAAGGTCTGTACTTATGACTTACTTTACTGTGAGCAAATGTTCAATCAGTATCAAATATTTAAAAGCAAGGAGCTAAACAAGGGAACTCATAGATATGCTAAAAGTATAATTCATACTGTTGGTGAAGAATTAAAACCTGCAGTTCAAATTTGTATCTCATTTGACTTTTTGTATTTGAAATTGGATTATATGTCATTATTTCTTCTTTCATTCATTCAAGAAAAATTCATTGAGCTTCTCCTAAGTGCCAAGTAACGTGCATATAGGAGACCTACTAACAGCCACATTCTGGAAGCAGAAAGCACTGCTCTTTGGGAAATTATAATCTACATAACTTTGGTAGACTCTCATCTATCAAGATTTTTATTGTACTTCTTAAGTAAGTACAATTAAAGATTTTCTAAATCAAAAAAGGGGTTTTATAGAACGTTATTTTGTGTCATTCAAATAACCCCAAAATATGATAGGCTGATAGAATAATGGTTGCTAATAAATCATGTCCTTTGCGATGCTTGTTGTCACTCCTCATCAAGAATGTTATCATTTTCCCAACTATTAAATCTGGGCTGGACATATGAGTTTTGTTGACCTGAAAGTGGCAGAAATGATGATGTATACATTCTGAAATCTAGGTTTTAACAAGCCTTGCTGCTTCCTCTTTCATTATCTTGGAACCCTGAGATGATACCAGATGATAAGGAAGCCCAGTTTACCCCATTGGAGAATGGATGGCCACTTGGAGGACAATTGGGTGCCCCAGCAACAGCCAGGGGCCAACTGAGAGACTTGTGAGGGATGCCATCTGGGACCTCCACCCCCAGCCAAGCTGTCAGATTATTGTAGCAATGTGAATGATCTCAGGTATGATCAGCAGAATGGCTCACCCAAACCTCAGTTGTGTAAAATAATAAAATGTTGATGCTTTAAGTTATTAAGTATATAGATGGTTTGTTTGCTAAGCAGCAATGGACAATTGGAATAGGAAGTATTTATTAAATATCCGTTGCCACTAAATTTACTATTCTTGGATTCAGATTCTCTAATCAGATCCAATTTCTTTATATTCATCTATAATTGGCCATTTCCTCAAGTTGGGTAGAATTTACTTACCTGATGAAATTAAGTATTTCCAATGAGGATTATACTGGAAACACTTTGGTTTTCTCTTTGTATATTTACCCTTTTTTCTTGGCAGATAATCACGAAATTTTACATAGTCACAATAATAGAGATTTAGAGAAAAAATTACACATTCATTTTCAAAATTACCTAGAGTCATAATTCCAGGGATGTAAGGATACAGGCAGAAAGAAACATCAATGACACCTTTGGATGGCATGACTATAACTTCCAATGTGACTTGAACATTTGTAAGTCTCTGTGCCATGCCCTGTTTTTAATGACATGAAGGCTGCTTGTGTATTCCATGTTTATACCTTCCACAGCATAAATCACAAATACCCACAAAGAACTCAGATTTTAATAAAAGGCATCAAGCTTTGTTTAACAAAGAAGTGTTTTTATGACCTGCTAAATGAGTTGCATAATAATCACACACTTATGAAGACAAAAGAAAAAATTAAAAGTACACAAACACAAAAGCACTTTCTAAATGTAACCCCCCCTTTACCCCCCTTCCCCCCGTATATCTCTATATATTCTCATGCTCAGGAGATCCCAGTAACTCTGTCCTGGTCTTCAGCCAAACAAAATTGTTTTCTGGGACAGTATCTCCAGCCCTTTCCCACCTGAGTTTGCACCTGAAGTAAATCTGTGCATTCCAGACCACTTGGAGGAGTGGGTGTGAGCATAAGAAATCACCAGAATTATCTTTTTCAATGCTGAAGGAAAGACTATTTTGCTTTCTGTAGGTAAACCATTGGAGGATTATTTCCTAAAATGCTCCTTATGTCCTCTTTTTGTTTTAGAGCAGAACCATTATCATCGTCTGATCTGCATTGGAACATCTACACAAACTCAAGTACCATGAGACAGCGAACATGTTAAGCGTGTTCCTTCCTGTCAGCTACATGAGAGAAACCAAAAATAGCAATTTTTCTCCTGCACTCTTGTCTGACAGGTAAAAGCTTATTAAACAGTGCCTCAAATTGTCTCATGGAAATTAGGCTCATTTTTCTAAAATTGAAAAGATCCACCCAATCTTGCCTTATTACACAGCAAGTTGATAGGCATATTGAGATCACACTTTTTCTTTTCCAGCAAGATGAAAACTCAAGGTTTATAACTTTTTCAGCTAGAGGTTATTAGAATTATGAAGAACAGTTAAAATAATTTTAAAGTTATGATATAAAGAAAGAATATAAATTTCAAGCATGATCTTTTAGAATTCAAATTGTTGACTTGAACTGCATCTCAGAATTTAATACATCCAACCTCAAGGTAAATACTGTTAAGCAAGCTTGAACTAAGCTTAGCAGAGTTTAACATGCTCAGTTATATTTGCTTAAGAAGAATTATTTCTAGCTCTTCTTACAGATATATATTTGCTGCAACTCTTTAGAGCTTTGCTTCTCAGTGCAAGTCCTATGCCTCAAATAAAGTGCTCATTACTCTATCTGGGTAGGGAGGAGGTGCTGGTGCCTTTACTATCAGGATAACGGGGTAAATATTTTTTTCTCAGTAATCTGCATGAATCACATTTAATAGGATGAGTTCATCTTTCAAAACCCACTGTATTTGTGATAAACAATAGCTTACTGGATGTATCCAAGCAACAGTAACATATTCACCATATGTATCAAAATGACCAGAAGGAAATATTTAAGCTATCTTCAAGTACATAATACTTCCTTCTATAGATAACACGGATCAGATATTTTCCATCTTCTCTATGAATAGTGTAGCATGCAATGGGCTTATACTCTAGTAAAGGAGTTCAAGTTAGACTTTCCTCTTCATAACAAGTTGCTGGGTATTAGAAATAGGCAATAAGGGAAACTGTGTGCAATGGGATGTAAAATGTTGTCTTTTTCTTTCCCTTTCTCTTTCTCTTTCTCCTTTTCTTTCCCTTTCTCTTTCCAGAAAGACACAGATAGACATCTGTCTGTGTCTATCATGTACTTATTTGTTTAATCTTATCATTCAACAATTATCAAAAATTCAGAGGAAGACATTACTTAGGAAGAACTGCTTGTAGAATGTGAAGTTCTTTATGAAAAAAATATTCATTCCTCCAGATTATCCAGTTTTTCTTTGTGATCAAACATGATCTGGAAAGAGCTAGGTACTGGAGCACGTGCAGTTGCCACCACCCCCGCCTCCCTAGAATTGTTTAACTAAATTATACTTTGATGTGGTGCTATCACACTGCATAAGAAATTAGTCTCATAGCAATCCCTACTGCAAGGATGCTATTGAGATTGTTTTCTACTGTACACATTCTACTCTTTATGAGGATCCATAAGAGGAATGAATTCCAGGTCTTAGTAAACAGGATAGTTCTACCTTCTACAGTGATTGGTATTCATTGACTGGACATAGTGATTGTGTAACTGAAAGGTTTCCCATTTTATGGTGATGCCTAGAAAACTTAGATCCAATTTTGTGATACATGTGTGTGTATATATTATAAATACATTGAAGCAAACTTTCTAGCTTATTTTATTATCTTTATTCATGTTATTCTTTATTTTTACTCCATGGTTTTAAGTTGTGCCATTTTCTTATAATAATATTAAATAAAATAATAACAACTTTTACTTATTGTGTGCTTATTACCTGCAAGAATACTTGCTAAGAGCTCTATATATAGCCCATAATTTATTAATAATTCTTATAAAATGCTCATAACAATTATCTATTTGTTGTATATTAGGGGATAGAAAGCACATTTTAGTATTTCATTGATCTGTTAGCAGAGAAATTGAGATTTCTTTAAATATGTTCTCTCAATAACAGAAAACCTGTGAAAAAGAGAGTCTAGGTGCTAATCCTAGCAATCATGCTTTAAGTGTGTCATCTTAGTTAAAATCAGGAAACCTGTATGTCATAGTTACTATAATAAATACTATTAAGTGTCAATACTACTTATTTATGATAAGGACTATTATTATCCTTGTCATACTGATGAGGAAACATGCACAGAGATGTTAAGTTGCTGTTGATGAAGAATCAAAGTCTGTAAAATATTTGAAGAGATTTATTCTGAGCCAAATAAGAGTGAACATGGCCTGTGACACATCCCCAGGAGATCACTAGAACATGTGACCAATGTGCTTGGGCTACAGGTTGGTTTTTTACATTTTAGGAAGACATAATACATCAATCAGTATGTGTAAGGTGTACATTGGTTCCGTCAGGAAAGCCAGGGCAGGGAGGGTTGGGGGTCTTCCAGGTCAGTGAATTCAAAGATTTTCTGATTGGTAATTGGTTGAAAGAGTTTATTTTAAGACCTGGAATCAATAGAAGGGAGTGTATGGGTTAAGATAAGGGGTTGTGGAAACCAAAGCTCTTATTATGCAGATGAAGCCTCCAGGTAGCAGGCTTCAGAGATAATAGGTTGTAAATGTTTCTTATCAAACTTATAAAAGTGCCAGACTCAGTTAATTCTCTACTGGATCAGGAAAAAGACCTGGTAAAGGAAGAAGATTCTCTACAGAATGTAGATTTTCCCCCCAAGAGACAGCTTTGCTTGGCCATTTCAAAATATGTCAAAGAAGTATATTTTGAGGTAAATACTTTGATTTTTTTTAGGATCTGCTATCTGTCATGTGATGCTACGCTAGAATCAGGTTGGAATTTGGTATCTTCTTGCTACAAAGACTCTGCTTTGTTTTAATGTTAGTGCCGGTCAGTTGTGACTCACCAGGCTGAATTCCAAAGGGAGGAGGGTATAATGAGGCATGTCAGTCAGCCCTTCCCATCATGGCCTGCACTAGTGTTTCAGGTTGACTTTGGAATGCTCTTGGCTAAGACGAGGGGTCCATTCAATTGGTTGGGGGACTTAGAATTTTATTTTTGGTTTACATTTTCCAAGATCCAAAGCCAGTTTAGAGCTGAAATGTGAACCTAGGTAGTTTAACTCCAGACTCTAGGAAGATAAGCATGACATTATCCTGCTAGAATTTTATACATCCCTGTGAGCCACCTTAAACTCATCCTGGAACTGGTAGAGGGTAATCATATCTAGATGCCTACATGCCCACATCTGTGTACATATACCTATCTGCCATTTTTATCTCTTCTTATATGGAAGTGATCTTGTTCAGTGCTAAGGTGAAAAGAGTTTCTCTACATAAGGGAATAGGCAGTTCTGCCTGCGGTCTGGGGAAAGGGCTAGATGACTCTTAAAAGTTCCTTTCTGCCCCAATTCAACTGGGTTAAATGCTCCTTCAGGACGGAGACTATAGAGATGCGATTTGAACAGTAATAAGCCTGAACTGCTCTTTTCTGACTCGTTAGTGTCCCTCCGCTTTTCATGAGTCCCAGAGCTGGACAACTTTCATGTTCCTGGTGTGCCTCTTCATTAACCAAGAATGACTTCATTTCCTTTATAATGAACTCTGCTCTGCTCTTAGACCACACCCACTGGTAGCTTAACCATGTAATGGCTGGCTGTGAACAGCTCTGTTTTCAGGTTCTGAACTTTTACACTAGGGATGGGGCTTTTAGCCCAATAATGCACTGAGGCACGGAACCTAGTTCTTGTTAACCTGCTAGAGAATGGCGTGTGTAGGATTCTGTGCTTCAAATCTAGGCCATGTCAACAGGGTGATGCAAATTAATAAAAGCTGAATTAATGAGTACTTTTGGTTGCAAGTAAGTCCCAACTAGGTTAAGACAAAAATAAAAATAAATAAATAAATAAATCCACCAATGTCATGCAATGCCCAAATAAATGAACTTGGGTTTTTGGTGATTCCATGCCAAGACTCTTCTGCCTTTCTTACAGACTTACCAGATACTCAGCAAACCACAATGAGTCCAGAGTCTCTTATCAAAGGATGGAGACAGGCTTTTGTTTTGTTTTGCTTTATTTTGTTTATTTGTATGAGAAATAAAATGGAAATTAATTTATCAAGTCAATAGTTGAACTTTGAGGATGCAAATACTTACTAGACTAGAAATAGGTTCTTTAGAGGTACAAAATTATAATTTTATTCTAGTAGTATAGAATCTACCATATCCCAAATAAACTGTTTAATTAGCTTTTGGTGGATATTTCCCTTCTATCATCCACACGAGGTACAATCAAGAAATGTCTTTGAAGTGATCAGTATTTCAAATTATTGGAGAGTTGGCTCTTCTGGAAAATCCGTAATTCTCTTCAAGCATTGACTTCTCCGTTACATGGGAAAGTCAAGGAGTGCATGTCCTTCCAGCACCTAGGCTGCATTCTTTCCAAGGGACTGATGTAGGATTACATTAACTGGGGCCACGTGCTTTACAATAGTAAGGACAAAGTATTGTTCCTTCTCACACTGCCCTTTGTGAATAATTGACAACTTCCTTGTTTTATGCAGTTATGCACCACATAAAAGCTTACAGGATCATATTGGAATAACTATTTACCATGAAGGGCGATACAGTATATATTATGTGCTAGGTAAACACAGGGACTATGGACACAGACTGCCTGAGTTCCTCTCTGAGTTCTACTGCTAACTGTGATCTTGAGAAATTTTGTAAGGCCTCTATGCTTCTATTGTCTCCTAAGTACTCCCCTCCAAAGATAAAATAATTAAATCTGTGTAACATGCATAAAGTATTTATAAGTGTAATAAGTGCCACATTCATGTTAGCTGTCACTACCAACAGTAAGTCTTTACACAAATACCCTTTGAACACTGGCCTCATTCCCATTCTCACAGCTTTTACCTCCTGCAGGTGCTCATCACCTCACCCCTCATTCTGTGATAATTTACTCCAAACTGGTCTCTCCATCCCTCCTCCTTTTGAATCAGTCTTCCATATAGATTTCTTGTTAATCCTTCTAACATACCACTTTCCACTGCTTTCAATCAAAAATCATTTTCACCAGGGTAAAGTTTGCTTTTCTTTGCCTGACATTTAAGACCCTCTACAATTTTCCCCTGCCTCTTTGTCAACTTGTATTTGCAACAATTTCTTCATTTCACTGCACCATGTGGGTGACTGTGTCTTTTGTGGTAGAGATAGAGTGGAGATAGAGGGGGACTAGCTGAAAGGAAGAGGTACAATGAGATATTCATTATTTCTACTTAATAAGTCAAGACTTCTGAGGTTGCTCTAAGCAAGACCTGTACTAATGTTGAAACTTAAGGCTGGACCACTCCTGTGGAATCCAGGAAGTCTCTGTGGATGGTGAGGTCACAGTCATCTCCGTGACTTGTACACTGCTTTTGAACTACCCTGGGTTGTGTAATGCTGGACTGAATGGCATGTGATCAGTCAGCAGCTTTACCAAATGCTTTCTTATTCAGTAAAAGGGAACCACATTAGCTGCCGTTAAAACTGTCTTGTACATTACCTTAACTTCATACAATGCATAGTTTTAAGAAATATTAAACAGGAATGAAAATAAACAATGTATTCGTAATGGGTTTACAATATCTCTCATCCCTACTCCTTTTTCACTTTGGCTATCTGAAGACAATTTTTTTTTGTCTTCTAATTAAGCAGAATAGATTCATTTCTAACTCTGCACTCTGCTATATCTTCTGATGGAATTTGTGCATTGCAAGAGACAAAGTTATTGATATGATATTGATCTCATTTCGCATCTGCAAAGTGTATATATGAATGTTGTGTGTTGAATCTCTGTGTGTGTTTCGGTTAAGTTTTAGAAATTTTTATAGTTGGCAGGGGCTCCTCTCTATGCTTCTTGCTTGTCTTATTCTGCTCCCCATGAAACTGATCAGGTTGCCAAGTTCTTACTGACATCAAAGCAGGCTCCAGGCTCAGATCATCTCTGTGGGATGCAGAGGAAGAGGAGAAATAGCTTTTTTCCCACTCTTTCCCGGAGAACACTTCTCTGACCGACTTCTGAGTAAATTCTAGGGCTTATTTGACAGTTTTTTTTTTTTTTCTTTTTCTTGCTGGGCAAGCTCCTAGTGAAGTCAAATATTGCAGCTGACGTCAATCGGCTTGTGTCCAGGTGCTGGACTACGCTCGGCAGAATCTCAGGGCAACAGATCCATCCCCCTTGGATCTTGATTTTATAGTTCCGTTTTGCATGATGTTCTTTAAAATAGCAATAAAAATGGTAAACAGATTACAAAACACAAGCCACCCGTGCGTACATTCCTTTCTCCTGAACTGAAACAAATGCAACGCCAACCCTAACAAAGGTTAATTAATAGCACAGCAGATATCCTTATTTTACAAAAATTCCTTCTTCCCACAGGCTGCGCATCTAGGCTCTTGCCAGTCCTGTGTGTTCCTTAGCCACAAATTTATTTATACTTATTCTTCACATCTGTGCCAAGACTCTTGATTCCCTACAAAGTTTCCATGTGGAGACACACGTAAGTGTGAGGCTAATAAAATTGTGAAGTGGGTATCCTTAACTTTCAGGTCCAGGATTTCCCCACATTTTGATACATTCTTACGTGTTTTGGATTTCTCCATTATTTTGCCCTAGAACCCACTGGGCCCAGGCTGTTCCTTGGTTTTACAGGCTCACTAGTGAAAAACAACAAGGCTTTATGCTCCTAATCACATCTCTTCACAATCACCAAAATATGCACTACTTATCATTCCCACAGATCCTCACCAACTGATGTGTCATCATTGGTGATGAGTTTGTGTTTAAGGAGAGTTACCTAGGGAAATGTCTGTATATGAGGCAGTTTATGGACTGGAGAGACATTTCCGGCTCCTAGTTTTGAGTGGGGGACATACTCAAACATACACAGACAGAAAGGTGACATTTGGGCTTAATATAATCCATGTACATACAAATACACACACAGTGAGCAAGGTAACCTAGACCCTTGCAGGATTTTGACTCCCTGAGAGAGTAATCAGCATTTATGTGAAGTGTAGGCATGACCTTTGTGTGTTTTCATGTTTCAAGTGGAAATAGGGAGCCCACTATTTTTGGAAACTCTGCTTAGAATCTCTCTATCATGGAACTTCCCCTGGAGTACACTGTTGTGATGACTTGACCCTGAAATAGAAATGTGACCTTTATAATCAGCAGACTCTCTGGTGTCTGTTTCTTGATATTCACAGTTGCTGGTCAATGATGCTTTAAAATATAGTAAATGCCTTTAAGTGATATCATCACATGGTTTTAGAATTTTAAAGGATCTCAAGGATCACTGATTCCAAGCCTGTTTATTCTATAGCTGAGAGACCTACGACCCAGTTAGTGGGAAATCTGAGCCTGGAACCAAGACCTCTTTACTCCCCATACAACACTCATTTTTTTTTTTTTTAATTATTTAATGCAACCCATTCTTATCAGAATTTTTATAAGTCCCTCCAATTATTTTTTAATCCTGTGATAAAAAAGTTCTGGGCAATTTAATGTTGCAAAATTCACTAATTTATTTCTCTTAAATGTTTTGAAATATATTAGAATATAGTGTGAGTAAAATAAAGCAAAGCAATGAAGTAAATTACTGCAGTTGACAACAGGAGTGTAATCATGCCCATTATGAATTCATTGTTAATGCTTTATCCTTGCTCTTTCAGATGTGCCATTGCCAGCACATGCGTAAAAGTGAAAAACTGCCTTAATCTTTCCAACATGAACTGAATGTGTAAAACTAACTAGACACTATGCAATGCAGTTCAACTTTTATGGAAGATATAATGTACATAATTACAGTTAGTCCTAAAAGTTAAGATTTTCCTCTTTGCTATCTTTATATTGTACCCTATCCCCAAACCAATTCTGCTCCCATTAGGCTACTTTCCTCACTGTACTATATCCATGTCTAGTGCTGAGATCTTGGTTTGTGGTTTTTCTCAAACTGTTGTTTTTCTAACCCTAAGTCCCGTGTGTCACCAAGTTCAAGCTCAAATCCTACCTCCCCCTATTAATTCTTTTCTGTGACAATTAAGCCTTCCTTTCATTTAACTCACACCCTTGAGAACATAAATTTATACCTTGATATTTTATCCATAATTATATTTAATCTAATATAATTTGCTTATTTATGTTCATGTAGCTAATGCACTTAGATTGCAAAAATTTTCATGCAAAGATTATGTGTCTTCTCTTTTCTCATAACACCCAACACTATGGTGCAAAAATGGGTACCCAAAACTATTTGTTTTTGGTTAGCCTATGATTAAATAAAGGCTATGTGACATGATGCACAAACTTTGCTACTCAAAGTGTGGTCCATGGGCCAGCAGTTCCCTAGGAACTTCTTAGAAATGCAGAATCTCAGGTTCTATTCTAGGCCTGCTGATTAAAAAAGGAAAAAAAGAAAATCCAGTGATGTGTAAAGTTTGACAGGCAATAGCTTGTTGGAGAGACACTTTGGTGGGTCCCAGACACTGAGTTCTGGCCTGCATGATGCGAGCATCAAGTTTTCCTATGCAAAGAGGGAGGTGTTTCCTTGACATTTGTAATCATCAACTCCTTAGAGAATTTGGTGAAAGTTTTGAACCTTCTTTCAAAAAAATGAACATAAAGTCATAATATTTTACACATAATTTATGAGCTTAAAGGATACTTTGAGCGTATAAAGAGATCATTTATTTTTCTCCTGGAGTGCCTTGTTATGTGTTGTGTATTTACCATTGAAAAACGGGAGAGATCTAATTGGCCTTTCTGCAAGAGGATAGTCTTTGGTTTTTATATTATGTGTTTGGATGGGTAATAATAATCACATGTAATGTTGCTCCTATAGGTGAGGTGGCACATATTATATGTATAAGCTAATTTATCCATGAAAGAGGCCTTCATATGGTAGATTTTATTCATTTCAGTAACACAGTATGCTTTGATTTAAGCAATCAAGACTGTCTTTCTAGCTAATTGTGTACTTAATTTAAAAAAAAATTATCTCTTTCTTTCTCTTTCTTTTAATCCAAGCAAAGAGTCATACTTTCTTTTCATTTATTTTTAAAAAGTCCTTTGGGGTGATGATCTGAAATGCTCTTAATTATCAATTAAATTTTCCCCAAGTAGATTGTTAAAAGTTTAGATGATCCCAATTAGTAAGAACCTCACTCTAACAGCAAGAGTGAAGTTGGCTATTTTAAGTTTTCTTTATCATATGAAAAGAAAGGCTCAGATAGCTCAGATCAATGTTAAATTGGAATTATGTAAATAAATGCTAAAAATAACAGACATAAAAATGTATGACCAGTGAAGTCGAAGAAGTGGGCCTTCAGTTTTAAGTTTTTCCAGATACTAATAATATTCATTTGAAAATATTATGCTCCTGTTTATCCTAAAGGAAGTTCCAAATTAATATCTGCATTGGTATTTTAAAACTGTATTATTTTATATACTTTATTAGTGCTTTTTTCTTGGGAGGAAAGATACCCACACCTGTATTTAAAGGCAACTTATATTTGTCAAAACAGCAACACTTGAAATTGAGGTTACGGTATTGTAACTATTTGGACAAGGCATCTGTGAGCACACTCAGAAGACACACAGCCCAATACTCCTCTCTCAGTGAAATCTTAAAAGCAGTGTACCAGAAAATGTGGATAACTGAAAAGTACTCAGAACTTCTTAGAACAGATTATGACTCAGGAACAAATCAATAGTTTAGTAGTTTAAAAAAAGTGAGCTCTCACTAGCATGAATCAAGTATTGGAGGGAAGAGCTATATGCTGGCACCAAGAGCTGGCTTATAACAATGAGGTATACCAGATCATCTCTTTTGTTATGAATCTCCAAAGCAAGTTTTAGGCCATTTCACATTCTTTGTTACAGAGATACTGGGTACATGTCAGGGCTGAAAGGAATTAGGGCTGAATTCCACTACATTAGATTCAATGTGTAGAGTTAGGTACACTTCCTGGTCAATGAGGAAAAGGGGCGTTAAGAAAAGAAAGGGTCAGGAGTTGGTACAGTGAAAAAACATTATCCTTAAGAATTTGTCTCTCTAGCTGGGGAAACAAACACATACACATTGAGATTAAACAGTAGCATTTAAAGATGTTAATCCTTGGGTAGACTGATGAAAGCAAAGGAAGGAAGTTGCTTTTTTTTTTTTTTTTTTTAAATCATGTATGCTTCCATTTCCTATTCCCACCCTATTGCACTAGCTAGAGGTCTGTATTTTGATAAGGATAAAAATCTTATTAAAGAAGTGAGTCTCTATACCATATCACACATAGGTTAGCAGGGGCTAAGATATAATTGGAATAGCTGATTTTCATGGAGTCCCTGAAATCATGTCACTCAGGCAATCACCTCTTCAGTAGTGGAGGCCTTGGTAAAACCATCAGCAACTTGGGATATGAATGTCCAGGGTGATTTTTTAGATAATTTTGAAAAAGCTCAACCAACACTGGCCTTGGTGAAATACATAATCAGATGAAGTTTAAATGTGGTATGTTCCCAAAGACAGTCCTACTTTAAAATATGGTTAGAACAATTGGAAGGAGAGGTGAAGAAAGATGTGTTGAAAACCGTCTTTTTGTTATTTTTATTCTTTCTTCTTAATTTTCTCATCCTCTTATTAGATCAGGGAGGACTTTTATATATGAAATCTAATACAGACAAACTTCATTTTTGTTACTTTTTCCTTAGTGGAAAGAGTTGTAGAGTGTCACGTTCAGGTGCTTGGGAAAACATGTGGGTTTAGTCTCAGGAGCGGCATATTCATGGACACATAGAGGGGCACAAGACACACTGGGGCCTATCAGAGGGCGGAGGGTGGGAGAAGGGAGAGATCAGTAAAAATAACTAATGGGGTACTAGGCTTAGTACCTGGTTGATGAAAGAATCTGCACAACAAACTCCCACGACACAGGTTTACTTATGTAACAAACCTTCACATATACCCTTATACTTAACGTGAAAGTTAAAAAAAGGAGAGAAAATTTTCAAAAGAGTGGTATCATGTGACATGAGTTGTTTGACACGAGGTCATTTTTCCTTGTTTGTACCATAGCAGCTTGAGGGTAGTTCCAGGACAAAATCAAAAGAATACGATCATTTGATTTCCCACTCAGTCTTCAGTGGATCCTTAGACACCCCCCAAAGAGAATTACGTTTCGAGAGAAAAAAAAGCCCTCACTTTCTCTAATCTGCACAATAGCTTTCTAAACATTGTGGAAAATAAAGTGAGATTTGCAGACAGTAATGACAACAGTGATGATGATGATGATAATTACTCTGATGACAATAATGCTTAGTACTATAAAGTCAACATCAGATGAGACTGGGCTCATTCAGATGTATTTGTTCCTATTCAAACAGACAAGAAGGGCACAGTGGCTCATGCTTGCAATCCCAGCACTTTGGGAGGCTGAGATGGGACAATTGCTTGAGCTCACGAGTTCAAAACTAGCCTGGGCAAAATAGTGAGACCCTGTCTCTACAAAAAATGAAAAAAATAAAAATTAGCTGAGCTTGGTGGCACACTTCTGCGGTCCCAGCTACTCAGGAGGCTGAGGTAGGAGAATAGCTTGAGCCCTGGAAGTTGAGGCTCAGTGAGCCATGATCCTGCCACTGCACTCCAGCCTGGGTGACAATGAGACTTGGTATCTTAAAAAAAGAAAAACACCAAACAAAAAAACAGCCAAAATACAACTGATATCTGACAAAGTAAAAGCCCGGGAGGTTAAAGGAACCATTCCTCTACCTTTTATTTGAGAAAGAAAGCAAATAATAATAATAAAAAAAGTAAACATCAGTGAAACAGAATTATAATAGTTATAACCTCTGTCATATAGAATCCTAAATTGTTTATGTCTGTGTGACATGTTGTTATCAAAAGCAGCAATTACCATATGAGCAGTAGTCCTGATATATACTGGAGCAAATTTACTAAAAAATTGCTAGTAAGAATTCAGTATATTCCAGCTGTTTTAAAAATTTCTCCTTGGAAAACTAGGCTTAGAATCAGGGAAGGAGGGGAAATTTGAAGGTAAATTAAATCGATAATAGGCTACTTTATCTAGGATAAGAAAACCAGGAAAAGAGGTGGGACTGGTAAGTTTGGACTACAGATTAAGTAATGACAAATTTTCTTAGTGAAATCTCAAATGAAGAGAAAGGACAGATCATATTTGGTTAACTACTTGTAATCTGTAGGTAGGTATCATGGCCTTTAAATTAATTTCTGTAACTAAAACATAAAATACTATCTAGAGCTGGAGGGCCTCTTAGAGATCATTTAAACTCTCTCTATAGAGACCAGACGTTAAAGCTCAGAGAAGTTAAATAATTTAATGGCTGTTGTACAGTAGATTATCAGCAGAGTTGGGGCAGGAATACCTGCATCCTATTTCCCCTTTGACAGCTCTGAGAGAAAAGTGAGTTTTCAGAGGCTTCAACTCTGTGAACAGCTTAAGCAGAATGTGACAGATGGACTGTGTGAATTGCTGCTCCCACCAATATGTACAATTATTGGGATGTAACATAGTGCTGGAGTTTAACATTTACTTGTCAACATCTATTTTTTTTTACTCACTGTTTATTGTGCTGCTCGAAGAAAGCTAAACATTTTGTAAACAATACAGTTCTTTTTTCTGAAAGGCTATATACAAGTAAAGTCACTAACTGGAATTAAAAATTGTAAATTTTATTTTTACAGTGAATTTCTTCCTATCTTTTGGTGCCTTGCTTTCTATCAGCCACATAGAGAAATGGAAAAAGGTCTGCATGTCCCAGTGTGGCTTTTGTTTTTACACGCCAAACAAAAGTCACTCCAACATGAATTCTAAAACCTGGATCTGTTTTCCTCCCCTACACTGGAAGACTCTCATGTAATTGTGAATGTGAAAGGATTCATCTGTCTTTTACAACGACAATTGGATTCAACGCCCTTAAACATTTTTTTGCTTCTAGGTTTGTGTTTTTTTGTTTCTAAATATTCTAGTTCTTTTACTTGTGTCTCCATGCTCTTGGCCTCAGAACAAAATAACTCACACTGTTTTCAGACCAATTATCCTTCTGGGCTAGATTCTGTAAAAATTTTTTATTCTTTTTTTAAACACTAATGAATAAACCTCAGTGAATAAGTTTTACTTTTTTGTTAATTCCCTAATTTCTTCATTTATTTAACTGATAAGTTAAGCATTGGCTCTATGTTAGGACCAGTGTTATCTGGAGTTGTGAAGATGAGTAAGACAGGGTATCCTGCGTGGGGAAGTTGAAAATGCGGTGGAACAGAAGGTCATTTTAAGGGAGTGTGTAGTTGCTCTTTGAGTGATTTACCTCATCTGGTCTGACATGTACTGTAAGCACCGTTAGTATCCTTTATCAATAGGATTTATCAATCATGATTTTCTTTTGACAACTTCTTAACCTATTTTTACTTCTGTAGTACTTCAAAATAGAGGATCTTCTGTTAGTTTACTACCTCCTTAATATACCTAGTCCTAGAAAAATATATATTTGCCTCCCTTGGGTCAGGTTCCCTAAATCCAAACAGCATGATCCTAGTTCTTTAATGCAGGAATATGATATTGATTTGATTACACTATGAAGGTCTCATTTGATGAGCTCCCCTTAGCTCCGTTTTGCTCCAGAGCCTTACTGTATTTATAATGTTCTTTTTTTTTTTTTTTGAGACAGTGTCTTACTCTGTCACCCAGGCTGGAGTGCAGTGGCATGATCTTGGCTCACTGCAACCTCCGCCTCCCGGGTTCAAATGATTCTCCTGCCTCAGCCTCCCCAGTAGCTGGGATTACAGGCATGCACCACCACGCCTAGCTCATTTTTGTATTTTTAGTAGAGACGAGGTTTCACCATGTTGGCTAGGCTGGCCTTAAACTCCTGACCTCAGGTGATCAGTTTGCCTTGGCCTCCCAAAGTGCTGGTATTACAGGCATGAGTTACCGTGACAGGCCACATAATGTATTTTAGATAAGACATCCCTTATGCTAAGAAAGAGGAGCTTAAAAATAATAATGTCTTATACATTTTATTCTTCATACTAGATATTAACTCACAATCAGTACTGCTGCTTTGTAAGTTTCTACTTCCTGTCTGAAATGTGCAGTGTCAGCAATGTACGTACAGTGAAAAGAGGGAGTTTTTAATTTATTGAAATATGGTAGCAGGCTGGGCATGGTGGCTCATGCCTGTAATACCAGCACTTTGGGAGGTCGAGGTGAGTGGATCACGAGGTCAGGAGTTCGAGACCAGCCTGACCAACATGGTGAAACCTCGTCTCTACTAAAAATACAAAAATTAGCTGGGCATGGTGGCACGGGCCTGTAATCCCAGCTACCCAGGAGACTGAGACAGGAGAATCACTTGAACATGGTAGGTGGAGGTTGCAGTGAGCTGAGATCATGCCGCTGTACTACAGGCTGGGCGACAGAGCAAGACTCCATCTCAAACAAGAAAAAGGATGATATATGGTAGCAACTGAACATTTAAAAATAGATAATTAACCAGATACATTAGTTGTTATCCACAATGAGATCTCCATTTCTTTTTGCATTCATGAAAGAAAAGAAAAAATAAAGAAAAACAAAACATATGGCCATTTACAAATATTTGTAAGGAGGGAGAGTCTTAATAATTAAATTCAGAATAAAAAAGGATAAAAACAGATTAAGAAAAAGAAATAAAACATGATGGGGAATTTAGTAAGATTTAATAATAATTTATATTCAAAAGAAGATTGGGGAGGTTGAGAAAACAAGATGTTGAGGGAAGCAACCTGTCATAAAAGGATTTATAATTTTAAGGGGGCAGGGAATGGAGTGAGAGATATGTATTTCTTTATCAAAAATGCAGGTTTTACTTTGAAATTCAACTATGAAAGCAGTTTGAACGTATGATTCTTACATGTTATTCTCAAACAAGTCCTTCCTTCTTTCCTTCTTTCTTTTCCTCCCTCCCTCCCTCCATTCCCATTCCTTCCCTTCCTTCCTTCCTTCCTTCCTTCCTTCCTTCCTTCCTTCCTTCCTTCCTTCCTTCCTTTCCTTCCCTGCTTTCCTTCCTTCCTTCCTTCCTTCATTTCCTTCCTTCCTTCCTTCCTTCTTTCCTTCCTTCCTTCCTTCCTTCTTTCCTTCCTTCCTTCCTCCCTTCCTTTCCTTCCCTCCTTTCCTTCCTTCCTTCCTTTCCTTCCCTCCTTTCCTTCCTTCCTTCCTTCCTTCCTTCTTTCCTTCCTTCCTTTCATTCCCTTCCTTCCTTCCTTCCTTCCTTCCTTCTTTCCTTCCTTCCTTCCTTCCTGTCCTTCCCTCCTTTCCTTCCTTCCTTCCTTCTTTCCTTCCTTCCTTCCTTCCTTCCTTCCTTTCCTTCCCTCCTTTCCTTCCTTCCTTCTTTCCTTTCTTCCTTCCTTCCTTCCTTCCTTCCTTCCTTCCTTCCTTCCTTCCTTTCCTTCCCTCCTTTCCTTCCTTCCTTCCCTCCTTTCCTTCCTTCCTTCCTTCCTTCCTTCCTTCCTTCCTTCCTTCCTTTCCTTCCCTCCTTTCCTTCCTTCCTTCCTTTCCTTCCCTCCTTTCCTTCCTTCCTCCATTCATTCCTTCCTTCCTTCCTTCCTTCCTTCCTTCCTTCCTTTCCTTCCCTCCTTTCCTTCCTTCCTTCCTTCCTTCCTTTCCTTCCCTCCTTTCCTTCCTTCCTCCATTCATTCCTTCCTTCCTTCCTTCCTTCCTTCTTTCCTTCCTTCCTTCCTTCCTTTCCTTCCCTCCTTTCCTTCCTTCCTCCATTCCTTCCTTCCTTCCTTCCTTCCTTCCTTCCTTCCTTCCTTCCTTCCTTCCTTCCTTCCTTCCTTCCTTCCCCTCCTTTCCTTCCTTCCTTCCTTCCTTCCTTCCTTCCTTCCTTCCTTCCTTCCTTCCTTCCTTCCTTCCTTCCTTCCGTCTCTTCTCCCTCCCTCAATTCCTTCTTTCTCTCCTTCTTTCTTTCCTTCTTTCTCTTTATATCTTTCTTCCTATTCCATGTTGATCAAAGCTCAGATACTGCATTGTGCACCATGCATTCCACACAAGGCAGGAAAACTGAAGAGAAATCAACTGTATTACCAAGAAGTGAAATCTCTCTTGGGAAGCAAAAATGCATCAGGAGACCTCTTAGTTTCATGTCTTAGCAACATAAAGCCACTAAGTGGTCTTTGGCAGGATTTTACACAACCTAATGAATTAAAAAAAAAAATTGAAAACTTATGCTTAACTAGGCTTGACAAGAAATCAGTCATATTTGAAGAACAAGTAAGTCTGATTTAAATACCAGGGAAGTCTCTAAGAGTAGCCAAATCTGATCCGCTCCTGTGAATAGGTCAAACAGGTACCTGTAGCTGCTATCCACAATGTCAGAGCCTTGGATTTCACTGAAAAAGCACATTTAGAAGAAGTCTGTTCACTCTTGAAAATCACTTTTACTACATCTTGGCCATGCTTTGAATTATTTGTAGCAGCACTCTAATTGCTGCTTCTTGGGTTTTGTTACTATCGGGTGCAAGAAAACTTTATCAGCCCAAACACAATGTAAAGAAAAATACGTTGTGGAAAACAAGCACAGCATTATACAATATTGGATTGAGCATTGTTTTGTCTCTCTGACCTTCTTACCATTATTATGGATTACATATTTTTATTTCTACCTCACTTATTTTACTAATATCTCTGAGAGGTAGAGAGATTGTATATATTATCTCTCATTTTAAGGTAAGTAATACATTAGGTAAGTTCTCCAGTAAAATTTCAAAAAAGGCAGTCTGAAGCTTTTCTCAGTTCTGTGACCCAAGTAACCAAATAGAAACTGAAACTCAACCACCAGACTATGTATCAGCCTCTATTCTACGTGAAATCTGCCTTTATTCTGCTTCCAGAACAAACCATGTAACTGCGCAAATTATATAATCACAATCTCTTATCAGTTTCCTCATTTACAAAGTCATTCACTCCTTCAACATGTTTTTCTAATAATATGTTTTAAAATGTTCTTTTCTAAGATTTTACAAACCTATGTCATTATATACTTTTTCTAATTAAAAGTTATTTGATAGAAAATAATAATTTAGTGACCTTTAAGGGACAGAGTGACAGTATATGTGTTAGCAATACTAGAATAGTGAGCCTGAAATTATTCCTTAATATTTGCCAAGAATCTTAAGGTTTTGTAATTAGAACATTAAAAACTCTTTTAACTCTGACTTCTATAGAAAACCATAGTAATACCTGATTTTAGGATATTTTTTGCTTTAAGTAGAGGATTTGCTATGAATATAAATGAATTATTATAATAAGAGGTATAAACCAGCAAGAAATGTCATCTGTAGAATATTCTCACCTGTATAAACTTAGTCCAAGATTATAAAATACACAATAGACACTAATCCCTCTTAGGATGAATATCCTTTCTTCAACTTTCTAGGGACATCTTCAAGCTGCTTATGACTTTACCTATTAATATTAATAGAATTCTTACTATGCTCAAAGCTCAGAGACAGGGCTACTGTCTTTAAGGAGAAATATTACTATATTATGGTTTTAATAGATTTTGTTGACCAATAGGCTGATAGTTAGAACCTCTTTGAAAGTGACCTCCTGTTGATACTTTAATTTCTTAACTTTGTAATGAATTCAAAATTAGGAGACTTTGAAAAAATATTAAGGTGCCAGAAAATCCTCTTGGGAATACAATCTAGAAAGCCACTATCTTTTACTGCCATGGAAAATCCATTCTTATGAAAACAGAAGAAAATATGACTATGCTGTTAAAATATTCTAAGAAAAGTCACTCATGAAAAACTGGTATTGCATATTTCCGACAGTCAATCAGTCCCTTCCACTAGGAGACTTTTTTAAAATTTAATTTAAGACTATTCCAACTTTTTCTGTTCTAGTAGAAATAGAATACAATAACTCACCTGACACTGCCCTGTAAAGTTAGAGCTGGCTATTAAGTTATTATCAGCCATCTCTTCTCCACACTAAGTTCCATGTCCTTTCCTATTGGGATTTTAGTTCTGAATTATTAGCCAATTTTGATTTAAAAACTTTTTGGAAGCTTTCTATGTCACATTTTAATGCTAATGAATTTTAAAAATATGTCATATAAAGATAAAATAAGTACTTACAGTAAATAACAGCAGGTGGGGAAGTAGGACAGATAAAGAAAGGCAATTAATTCACAAGGTACTTCAGAGATAAGTACGAGAAGAGATATTGGGTGTATCACTGGAAAAGGCTGGACCCGCTAACGTTCAAAAAGGCAACTGGAACTATTGGGCCCACGTGTTAGAAATTTGGCCTAGACTCTAGAAGCTGCTTGCAAACTGATCACTATGAGTAAATTCCTCAGAGATTTGTCACCATCACAGTTACAATAGAAACTGTTATATTAAGTACCATATCCCCACCACGTAGGAGGTGGGGATCTGTTTCGACAGAGGCTTTCCTCATCAATTGTTCCAAAAGCAACAGGAATGCAGTAAAATGAAACATGGCAGAATTCCAACCTAATTTCCTTTTACTCCCAGATATGAATATTCACTGCAACTTGAGCCGAAGCCAAATGGATGGTGGAAGGGAGTTTCTTAATTTAGGGCTTATCTATTAAAACAATAAACATAGTTTCTACAACTCAGAACCTCACAGTGTTTACAGTTAGGGATATTTTTATGACATCGTCATATCTTCTTATCAGTTTCTTCAAAACTTGCTTGTTCAAATCTTTATATGATCATAAAATATTGTCTTCAGAAAGGCCAATTTTTGTCACTATAATAAAGACCACACACACATTTTGTTCCATTATTTTCCTTGTCCTCAGTGGTCTGTTTCATACTCTTGGGACTTCACTTTGGTGATTAGATGATTGTTTATATTGTCATTGAGTGTATGATTCAAAGCTGATTCTTGGCAGATGCTAGCTAGTGTGACCATGTATACCAACTTTCTTGGGAAATCCAGGGTACATGTTTTATGCCATTGTTGTTATTCACAGTGCACCCTTTGAATTGTGGAAGTGGCCTGGTTTGAACAATACATTACACAGTCACTCTACTATTGTTTGTTTCTTTCCTCCTTCCCACTGTGATGGCCTTCTGGATCTATGATTGAGGCCCAAGGTGAAGGGTCATTATAGGTGGTGTGGTTATTTGACTAGGTTCTGTCTGGCAATCAGCACCCTTCTCCTCTTTGCCAGTCATCATGCTAAGTTGAGTTCTGATATAAGATGCACACTTTGGAATGAATCTTGTCCCTGGTGACATTCTTAATTAAAGAGTATGGAAAGAGACAGATAAACTCAGGATGGAATTTGGTAAGCAGAAAATACAGAAAGTATGAACGAGGCAGATTATGGAAAGATTTAGAAAAAAAGGAAATAAAGTAAGGACAAAGCAGGTAAGAAATATAATAGTAGGCACTTCACAAAGAAAGTTAACAGTATTGTTCCTTTTCCAATATTTCTTTTACTACCACTTTTCTAATGACACATTCCTCACACTTCCCCATTCAGATAAAAGCAGGTATCACCTGCGCCAGCATTTTGTATTTCTCTGCAAAGTCTTTCTTCTGGAGCTACTGTTCTTATTTACTTTTTGCTCCTTTCTCTTGTTGAAATTCTTCAGATTCTCTTTATTCAAATCTCTGCCTTCATTAGGTCAGTAGAATAAATTAATTTGCATAAAGATGAGAATGGCTTCGTGTGACTTTTCCAATAAACTTACATTTTACCAGAGACTTTCAATGTATTCTTAACCTACCCAAGAGTGTCTTATGTTGGGGGCTGTGGCGGTGATAAAAGGGGAAAATATATTTTGAGTCAGTGGGCCATCACTTCTAATTTATACCCGAAGGCTTCTGTTTACTCCACATACTAATAAGCTGTTCCTCAAGGTCCCTGCCAGTCCTGAGTCTGTGTTTACTAGTTCTCAGTGTTGTGGCTGACACTTCGTGCTGTTGTTGGCTTTTGAAAGTAGGACATTTCTTCCTTCAGTACAGATAACTCAAATTATTATTATCTGCTTCAATGTGTAAAAGTCATCCCCACTCTGTCTAGCTTTAGAAAATGCAGCTACTCTTCTCAATGTGTACCTAGGTTTCATGACTGTTGGAAGAGAGTACAACTCAGTTTGTGCCATTGTAAGGATAATTGTGAAATTAATGTAGGACCTTACATAGTAATTTTCATTAACTTTCTCTTTAAATTCTTCTGAACATAAGAACACTGAATGCAGATTTTTCTTTTCAGACTTTTCCAGTCATTTCTTTTCTGGATTATAAATGTGCTATAATGAGTATTCAAAACAAGCTTTTTAAAATGAAAGCATTTTATCAAAATGAACATTTCCACAATTAGATTTATGAAAGTGATATGGATGACTCGAAAGCAAACTTGTGAGGATCAGGAGGTGTGATTTCCAGTCACAACTCTATCATGTCTTTGTCATGTAATCACTAACTAACCCACCCCCTCCAAAAAAATCACAAGCCTGCTTAGCCTGATGCCTTGCCCCTCTGCTAGTGTTCTAGTGTTACCTCCTTTGCGTCTTCCTATGTGTTTTGTGATTATCCTACAGAAAACCTTTATTATATCAAATACCACAGTATAATATAATCCTTGGTCTCCTTTCACATTTCCTTCAAAGTTCGGACAAGACCTTTTTCTTGTCCATCTTAATAAACCCAGGGTTTTGCCTAGCATGTTGCAGGCATGTAGTGTTTATTGAATTAAAAAATAAAAATCACAGACAAAAGGATCAGACTCTGCTATGCATTCCTGTCCTTATCTACAGATAGGGACTAATGTACCATCTCTGGCTCTTCCACACTCACAAGAAGGAGAGAGTGACTCCCTGAAAGAGGCCTTGCCTTTTGCAAGTAGTCTTCCCTAACTCCCCTGTGCAAAGTTACCTCTCTCTACCTCTGTCCTTTGTCACTTCCTCTGACTTTATGCTGCTTTATTCTCTTCTTAGAGTATTTTCTGACATCCCCACTCGAATATTAGCTCTATCAGGTAGATGTTTTATCTGTCTTGTTCTCTCCGGAATCTGTTGTACACTTTAGAGAGATATGCACACATAGCAGGTACTCAGTAAATGCCTGAGTGAATAATGGACTTCTATATGTGACACTGAAGAGACTCTAAATAAATGCAAATATTTTAATGTGGCGAAATTACTATGAAACTTCAACGCATTTTTATCATCACTAAATTACACTGAGATGTCTCCTTTGCTTAATAATAAGAGAATATGCTAAATAAAAAAAGAAAAGGTTTTGTTTGTTGATTTTTTTTCTTATTTAATTTTGTGACTATCCTTTCTTTAGAAGGATTACAACCATCTGAGCCTTTTAAAATGCAACTTCTTATTTTCCTGAAAATTTTCCAATTCTTTTTGAAAAGATTAAGGTGCATTTCTTGAATTTTTTTTCAAAGTTGGAAGATACTATTTCATATGAGAAAAATGCAAGCTTGTGTTTCAAGAATTAAATATATATTCATTTTTATTCAGTATGAAGATCTTGACTTGGTAATTATAGTATTGGATTATGGCATGAAAGTAGTTTAGGGAATAACACTCAGAGGTAGGTGATTTCCTTTATTTCAGGGATGATGTTTTGTGAATCCAAATGTGGACACCCATATAATATGTAGAATCAGAGTTTCATAGTCTGATTCTAAAAGGAGATTTTTGGTATTGGGCCTTCTGTGCCCTCTGTGTTTTAAGGACACTCGTGTAAAAACTTACCACCGTAGATGTGTGCTGCTGATTTGAGACTGCCATGGAGTAAGTACTGTTTCGTCCAGTCGTTTGTCATGTTTATTTTCACTTCCGATCAATGAGGATGTTGTTCAGAAACATTCATGAGAACATGAATATCACAATTATATATACACGGTATTTGAACATATTCATACTTAGGAATGGAACTATCATATCATAACTGTTCATGCATAATGAGGACTGCAAGCAACGTTTATAGGAGGTGAGAGTTTTGTATTTTGTGGTATTATTTAATTTTAATATGGTCATTTTACAGGCTACTGACAATAAGCAACCTCTGCTATCTCCTCCCCCACAGAAATAAAGAGCTGTTAGAAACCTTTTAACTGTGGATTTCATCAAGAACCAGTTGTTCAAATTCAACCAGGAGATTTTATCCTACCACACTTCATCATTATTCAGCAGAAAGAATCATTTAAGACTAAATTGGAGCCAGGCCTCAATCAGTCATACTTCTTGGAGTTGGCTGAAATGTCGTCAAATGTGGGCTTGTTTAATACAAAAAGCAAAAATAAATTAAATAGATAATATATGATTCTACAATGGGTCCTACATAGTGCAAATTTACCATTGTCTATGTCTTAATTTGAGCCAAGGGAATATCCGATAGTTATTTAAAATTTTGTTAAGCCAGTGGTGGATATTTACTCATTACTTGAAAGTTGGGTCTCTATAATATATTTTAGAACATAAAGATTGTAATCCAAACATATTTTAACTTACCTTCTCAGGTTCTGGATTATTTCTGAGAACAGCTGATCTGGGTAGGCAGCAAACAGGTTAAAAATTTAAATACATTACACATGTAAATATTATCATTGCCATTGTTGCTGAATCATGGTATATTCTTCATACAAACTAAATGCTAAGTGACCCTCATGCATTTGGCATTAAATATTGATATTAAGCATATGTGTTATCTGAATTTTAGGTAAAACATAAAGATTCACATTTAAAATTAACCTCTTTTTTAACCTTTTAAAAATATGAGGAAAATTATTTTTAAGTATACTATATAGTACAGTGTTGGGGTTATATCTAGGTATTGGTATATTTTAAACTGGTTGATATTCATATTATGAATATACACAATATAATTTTCATTTTTTAACTCAAAGTAAATAAAAATGTAATTAGTTTTTATTCATTATTATCTTTCTTGGTTATGTTGAAAGCCAGGATGCAATAATTCCAAATATTTAGAACCTGAGATTATCAAGTTACAAATGAAATTTGTGACTAAGTAAGAAATATTCTGGTTCTAAATCTGTTTGTTCTAAATGTCCTAAGTTTGGGAGTGATAAAAATAAAACAAAGTTATCAATTATCCATTAAATTTCATTAATTTGCATCCCATCCTAGCTTATACGTTGGCAGAAAAATGGAATATATGGGATTATGTGCATTTATTTTTCAGAAATTTCACTCAATCTTTATACCAAGGGATGAGACTGGTCTACATAAAGCATTCTTGTCTGTTAATTTTGTTTCCCTGTTATTTTAAGTTCGGTTGAACAAGTTCAGTCATATTATTAAATAAAAGCAAACTTTACTCTTCTTTAATTTCAGAGTCTTTTTTTTTTCTCTTCAGGCTTCTATAAAAACAGTTTAATACTTACAGCAATGCATATTTTAGAGAAACAAACTTACAGGCTAAATTTATTTAAAAGTATAATATTGATTTTCTTATTTAATTTATAGAAATCTATGATACATAATTTCAATTTTAATACTGAATTTAAGTGCATTTTAAACGCAATAAAGAGGTGTCATGAGAAATTAAATGAGACAACTACTTGAGAGTGTCTTGAAATTTGTACTATAGCAAAAGGCAAATGTAAGTTGATATTGTCATCTTCATCTTTGTTCTATGTATCCCGCAGAACAATTTTGCAGCTTTCTTACTGCCCTAACAGTGTAGAACTTCTGTTTCTCTCAATAGGCCTGGCCTATGTTTCAATTTTACATGTGTCTAACATTGTTCCTAATGAATGTGCACATCATTTCTGGACAGAAAACTAGACAGCAAAAAAAAAAAAAAAAATTAAGTTGGGTCATTTTCTCACATTTTTTCTATGCTATGACTTTTTTTATTAATATTACAGAAGATATTTTCTTATGCTGTATGGTAATGAACTTCATATATATGGCAAATTAAAATAAAAGTCTGAATAAAAATTAAAATGATATTAACCTCCCAAGCCTTAGATGTAAAAAATACATTTCTGATGAACCAAAGTGGCTCTAGACTTTACATTGAGAATTTCAATTTAAACACCCAAAGACTGAGATAGAAAAGTGTTTTGAAGTATAATTTCGTCAAAAACATCAAAATCGCCCTCTTTCTCTTTTAAAGTATGTTGAAAACTTCAGTAGGGTTATAAAAAAATCTATCTTTCCCCTTTACAATTGGTTCTTAAAAAATATTTCTCATTGTAATTCTCTGACATTCGGTAAGTGCTATATAGACTGTTGATTGATTCTGATAAAATAAGCCTTCTTTTATTTAGGATCAGTATCTGCGATTTATCTTGACTATATTTGTTACACATTGTTTGGAATTCCATATCTATTATGTAATTCATGTTTTGAAACTACATTATGTTTCAGATCTATATTTGTTGGTAATGGTAACAAAACTGGGACACTATATTAAAATGCATATCATTAAGAAATAATTCTAAAGTGTTGATTGTAAATATCTAGGACATATAACATTCATCTTTTATTCTATCTTCTTAATGAATGTAATTTTCTATCAAAAGTAATTAAGATGATTATCACTGCTTATTACATACGAGAATTAGTAATAAGCACAAAATAAACTAGGTTTCATAGCTCAACTTAAAAATGATTCTTTTTCTTATTCAGAAAATCTTTCTTACCATTTAAAACATAGTGTTTTAAACATTAATTACAACATTCAACTGAATGGTTTCAAGACCATAGCAAACCAAATCTTCACATTTCTATTGTATTTCAATCAAATGAAAAGAAAAGGTATTTATTAAAATCCTCTTGTTTTCAAATATCAATAGTTAATAATATCTTAGCTTAGATTTGGATGTACATCTTGTCCTTTCCCCATGTTTCTACTATTTGATTTTTTTTCCATTATGATTGACCTTAGAAAACATTTTAAGGCAGCAAATATACTTTTATCTCAGAGCGCAAGGCTCCTGTGTACACTGAACTTCATTTTGATTAATCTCTATATAGTGCTCAAGTACATATATCCTTTAGATGAGTAACTCTTGCCCAGAGTGAAAAAGCAATTCTGTGTCTTTCCATTTGGTATACCTTTCAAAAACATCTTCAGACCATGTAAGACTTTGCAATCAGATTTCTATGAAACTACTAATCCATTATACCCATAATAAAATTAAACATATTTTAGCAGAAAGAAGCACTGAACCCATGTTTTAAATTTTCACCTGGTATATCAAATCGTATGCATGATGTTGATTGCCTCTTAATCAAACTATGCTTGACAGTCACTTTCAGCAAAGGTATTGATTGATCAAACTAGTAGAGGAATGAGTGTTTTAAAAGTATGTTCTCATTTAGGTTTTAAATATCCCATAACCAGTAGCGATCACTAATATTTTGAAGACTCATAGGCCTACAAAATATTAATGGAAGTGCCAGTGTTTCTTGTAGGATTGTCCAAGTTACTTCTTATTTTCTGTTTTTATCCCAGTGAAGAAATGTTGAACATAACTTTTTAATTCTAACATGAAATATTTAACTGCCCAAAGACTACGTTTCGAAGACATCAACAATACAATATGGTGTGTATTAAACGGATGTCTGCCTTGCTCTTTTCTCTAATATTGAAATTGGGTGAATCATTATCATGGCTGAAAAAAAGAACATTAAATTTGATACTGGTTCTACCATGTTCAAGGGGTAGTAAAGAAAAAAGTACAAATTGCTGATATGTCAAAGCACTTTGAAAACTTTAAGATACAGTTATGATCATATTGTAAGAGTATTGGGCTGTGTTCAATTATTTAAATCTTAAATTAGTCATATGAGCAGAAAATACGCTCTGTGGAATGGAATATGGCTGAAATTACTCACAAAATGTGCTCTACGAAGACTGCCAAAATTTATCTCTCATTTTTCTTATTGTGTAAACTTATCTCTGATCATTTACAACCCTTTAATGAAGAGAATATTTATCTGTTGTCCTACAATTCTTCAATGAAGAAATAAGTACAGACATACATCAGAATCTCTTCATTAGGTTTTAAGAGTTCTTTCTGAGAAGATATTTGTTACCATTAAAATTTTCAAACCAAATATCCTTTATCTTTTAATAAAGCACATGCACTACATATTTAAAATATAAAATTCTGCGGTGTTTAAAAATATTTTATTCTATATTAACGTTATTAAAAATGAGTTTACAGGAAAATTACTTATATGAAATATATAACACTACATGCTTAAACACAAAAGTTGCTGAGATGTTAGTTTTTATTAGTATCTAGCATAGTATAATACAAGTATTAATGCATTTCCAGTTCTTTATTATTTACTCTTATATTTATATAAAAAAGCAGTAGGTTTTTATGTAGGGGTTTATGAAAGATTTAAATTGAAATATGATTAGTTAATGGGCAATCTGATGAACTTGTTGGCTTGCTGAATTTATTATCACAAATAAAAGCAGCTGAACTTATTATCACAAATAAAAGCAATTAATTGCCAGATGTTCACTTAATTTCAGCAAGTATTTTAATTAATTGCAAATTTTTCTGTTATCAATCTTTAGAATATTAGATGTTTTCATTTTTTTCCCATTATTCATTGAAGTTTATGGACACAGAAAAATACATTTAAAAAGTTTTCCTTAAGCGTTCATAAACATCTTCTTGTGCCTGTAATAAGAATGTTCATATTATCAATTAATAAACCAGTACTAATTACATGTTTTTGTATGATCATTTATATTCTACTCTTCAATTAACTTAGGGAATTGTTACCACTTGTTTTTAGTTGATATGAAGAATTCTACTTTAAATAAAATCTGTTGTAATAACTTTATGGGAGCCCCCATGTGAAGCTGTAATAGAAATGAGTAAGACGCAATACTTATTTAATGCTTATTTTGTGTATTTATATGTAGATGTTTGTCTATGCAATCTAAACTTTTTCAAATTTAAGACTTTATCTTACATTCTATTAAGCTCATACATTTTGTAAGGTACTTTCACAAATATTACTATGCTCTTGTTTGACATATTTTATACATTCATTTCCCTCAATTTGTAGAGGAAATTAGTATTTATTGAAAAATCTCTTGCTTTCTTGTGATTGAATTTAGGTACTGAAATGTAGGTATACTTAAAACAAATATAATGTAATTTAATCCTTATATGCTGAGGTAATTATGATCCCCATATTCTATACAGGGTATCTGAATCTACAAACTGTTCAGTATCAGAGGAGTGAGACTGAGATTCAAATCTGTATTTGTCTATTTCAAGACCCTCTTTTCCTCCCTATCATGCTGTGTATGTGGGATTTATGTTTTCTAGCTGATGTTCTTTGGTTAAAATTTCTGGTAATAAACATAATTCCTTAAGAGAAGTCACACAGTTTCTTTTACTAATAATGAAAATAGCACCCTGACATTTATTTCTTTTGAGATGATAGAAACCATATCTATAACTCTTAAGTTCTTATCATGCATCATGTTAGATATCATTTATCTTTAGATAATTCACTTCAATCTATATTAGGCTAGATATATTTCTTGCCTAGGCTCTGCCTTAGGGTAGAATAAAACTCTGAAAACTCAATAAAATCAAATGATTTGTATCCTTCTTCATTTGGAGAACAAGGCACAGGCAATTATTTAAAACACTTGAGATTAAAATAATTGTATTTTTCCTGCTAGAATATGCTATTGATTATTATTTTAGAGAAAAGAATAATTCTCCTATTATGGAATGGCCACACTAATTCTAATTTTTTTTCTGTCACTCTAAAGTGTAAGGCAAACAGAATATCTTATAAAGATGATTTTCAGTGATGATACACTTTTGTTTTTTCTGAAGACCTATGTAACAAAAAAATGACTATACTATTAACAATGGATATGCAAGGGTTACTTCCCAATTAGAAAACAGCATAATTTGATGAAATATTAGGAAGTATTTTTGCTGTAATAACATATTTTTGGCCATGAAATATATAGAAAATTTATATTAAAAATAATCCTTCTAAAACAATTGAGATACTTTTAGAATTTACTTTGTTATATTTATTCTACAGAGAAATAACCTTTGAATATGTTGAATGTGATGATAGAATTGGATATGGTACAGTTAATTTGATTCTCACAACTATTTTGATAATCAAATAAAAAAAGGAATGTAAATAGTGCATTTGATTACTAGGAGACTGAAAAAAAAATGTAAACTGTATCAATATATGTCAGATATGGAGTTTGCCCACATCTTTTTTATTTTCTTGCCTTTCAGAAAAGAGAAAAACAACAAATTACAGATGAAGAATTATTTTTGCAGAATTTAAAAACATTCTACTAGATGTTACTCATATTTTAAAATGATTTCTAATAAAATACCATCTCTGAACTTTTTATAACATATGACCTTTTGATTTATAAGAACACATTGGTTATATCTTTATAATTCTGTAAAATTTAGCACATTTCAGAATTTAACAAATTTAAAAAATCCAATGAATACTTTAAAATTTAGAGTCCCAAGAGAATTTTCAAGAAACAATGTATTTATTAGTACCATATATCATATAACCTCTATATGAGAGCATTTATTTCCACTTAAAATTGATGTTGATTACCTTTATATTGGTTTTAAAAGATAAACTTCTTAAATAAATTGTAATCATTTTCTGAGTATGTATTATTAATTCACTTTTTGTTTTCACAGGATTGGCCCAATCCCTGTAATATTATCAAACTTTCTATCATTTGATTCTTCTATAGTATGTACATCCTTTGATAGTTTGAGAAATTGCTTACATTTTAAAGACAAACTATCAAATGACAAAGCATTTCTTAATGTAATAGCACTATGAAACAGATTTAAAATCATGTAATACACTGCATCTTGTGTGCACTCAAAATGAAATAAAATGGATTTTCTCTAGGGCCACACAACTAATGCACTGGACAGATGAGATACACATTTATCTCAAGTAATTCCATATATCCCTACCATGCTATTGCAGTTGCTTACATGTTTATTTCCACAAGATGCTTTAGTTGTTATAAAAGTTATTGTTTTATTTCTACAGTTTTCAAGGTATCTCTCAAAAGGTAACATGCACTGTGACAGGCCTAGAAGTATAAATTAAATGTTAATGTAATTAACATTTGTGTACAGCTATGATTCTGAGAGCTTTAGACTATTTCATTTAGAAACAAAACCCATTAACTTGCATTAAAGTTGCTTACTGCTTAAAATATTCTAATGCATTTATCATTTTAATTTTAAAATCTTAGCTCTCAGTAAAGTGGGATCCTCAATTTATTAATTTTATCTTAGTGACTTGAGACTCAGTGGTTGTATTTCATTTTCTGGAAAATGGAAATCAAATTAATATCTATACTTTATAATATGAAAATTAAAGAATGAAAGTACATTCTGCATATGGCAGAAGATAATATAAACATTAGTTATTTTATTCTATTCACATATTGGGGAATTATTTGTGAAGATACTTTTCCAAATACTACATGAGAAAATTTATTATTTATTTTCAAAAGCCCCACAAAAACTGTAGAAGTTCAGCTTTTAAAATATACTTAAGGTCAATGGCAATAAAACTTATGCTAATGAGAAGGAAAATATTATAATGCCTATTTTAACATTATCACTGTAACTTTGCTTTTCCTAAACATTTGAAGTTACATAAAAAGAGGTGTGATTAGCTTAATTATACTCCTTTTACTGTTTTACCATAAATAAGTGATGACATTGTCGCTGTTGGTGAAACTAATTTACTCTCCGTTCAAAATTAGAATCAGCATATACATAGAATACATGAATACATGATCTCGATTGAGTGTTAAGTCCTACTATTCAGAAAAAAAGGATTTTGTATATGCACTTTTATTATTTACTTTTGTCCTTGGGTATAACACTGTGCTTAAAATTTAAAAATAAATTGGTGAAAGTTCTTCCTTGATTTCTTCATGTCAGGATAGAAAGTAATGTGTGTTTGAGTGAAAAATAAAATAACCAAAAAGTGTGTATCAAACTGTAGCTATGTGATGTACGGAAGAAGCCAGAGCAGAATTACTGACATTAATAACAACATGTTTTTGTAGTATTATTACGTTCTACATGTCACTTTACTGGTACTTTAGTGTACAACTTTGGTTATTGTTATAGGAGACCCAATGATGATAGTATTGATTTTAAAATAATACTCACGATTTGAAAAACTCACTAAATATAAAAATTCACAACAGAGATAATATTACATTGTCATCAACCTCTGTATACACACAAAGTTGAGGGCTTATAATGAATTCTCTTGGTTGACTTAGATCACTATACTTGGTTGTCCAGTCACTCTTCAAAAGATTGATTCTCCAGTGCTTTGCCTTCTTGTCCTATCTTTCTTCCCTTTTTGTCCAAGCTAGGTATTTAGAATATCTGATTTTGTTCCTAATTGAAAAAACCACATGCAAACGAATGCCAAACAGATTGTTTGTACATCACTGGATCCATCAGCATACAAAATTCTTTTCAGAAAGTTAAGAAAAGAGAGAAAACCCATCATTATCATCAGTCTATAAAATTATAAAATACCTTTAATAATTAAAGAAAAATAATTTAAAAATTAAAACTGATGCATAATATTAACAAAAAAAGCTGTCAACTAAAAAAATGGGTATAATGTCAAGCTACTTTTTAATGGTTTTAAATGAGATAGGTCCTAAAGGGGGAAGATTACAAGAAAATATTAAACAAAAACAAAAACAAAATCTCCCCAATTTTTTTTTTTTTTTTTTTTGAGACGGAGTTTTGCTCTTGTTGCCCAGGCTGGAGTGCAATGGCATGATCTCAGCTCACTGCAACCTCCACTTCCCAGGTTCAAGCGATTCTCCTGCCTCAGTCTCCTGTGTAGCTGGGAGTACAGGTGTGTACCACCAACCCAGCTAATTTGGTATTTTTTTTAGTAGAGATGGGATTTTACCATGTTGACCAGGCTGGTCTCGAACTCTTGAACTCAGGTGATCCACCCGCCTTGGACTCCCAAAGTGCTAGGATTATGGGCACGAGCCACCACGCCTGGCCCGCAATTTTTAAAAGTTCATTGAAAGTAAGAATTCTTATGTTCAGAAGTAACTGCATTGGCAATTATTTAAACATTTCAAATTACAAGCCTGTTTTTAAAGACAGTGGACGTGATTCTATTTAATTACTTGCTAGAATGTATAAAAATCAGTTTTATAGGTTTGAAGATTAAAAAATGATTTTTAAAACGTTTCTGATTCACATTAAGCCTCTGTAGTGCATATAGAAGTAACATTGTTTTGGGAGTCATGCAGTCAATCTTCACAGGAAGTTTAACCTCAGAGGTTTTCCCTGTACTGGCAAAGTGATGCAAAAATTCAATAATTGAAACTAGCCAATTGAGTATTGGCCTTCTGAATCACTTTTTATACAGTTAGTAGTTGCCTGAGTGCAAATAGCTTTGATAATTGCTTTTATCCTCTATCACTCCCCCAACAAAAAACCAAAACAAAACGCATACACACACCAACCTAAAACAAAACCCCCAAAATCTTGATGCAAGATTGAAATGTTAAAAATCTTGAGTTGTATCCCCTAAGGGATGAACTATTAGCCAATGCTTTCTTCTAGGGAATGGAACCTCACAAAATATATTCTGTACAGAACTGAGTGAAGAATATTTTTCCTGAGGTACTTTGAAAAATATAGTTAACTTTTTCTTTTATTAAAAATAGATTTATAAGTTAATGTGTATTATGTCAATATTTAAAAAATATATAATTTTTGTCTGCGCTGAAACCTTAAAAGTAATGGTTTATTTTCAATACAATTTCAGCATAAATTGGTCTCACCATAGGTCTATAGGCTTCCTCTTATCAGAGCCTTCTTCAACATTTATCTCCTAAAATAGACAACGTAAAATATGGAAATGCCATATATCAAGTCCATTGAAGATTATTTTCTAGTATACTACAATAATTTAATACAGTATGTTAAGCTACTAAGGACTTGAACTATCTTAAGATTCACAGAAAAATATATAACATTAAAAGCGGGGAAATTTTGATGTCATTATTTTGAAATTTAAATTATAGAAATTGTGTTAAAGAAAAAAGGTGATACAATTACCCATTATCTAAAATACTGACAAGAAACAGTATTTTTTATTGATCAAAAGCTGTAAAATTGGATAAGCCAATAAACTATACTCTTGGAAATGCTTAAAGTTTTCATAAGCCAGATTTTACTAACTTAAAATACTTTACTAACAAAAAAATGGCAAATACAAATACTTCATTAAAATTTGAGTGCTCTTCATAGTTCAATAGAATTGGAATACTCAATTGAGTCCTTAACCAAAAGGTTAGCATCTCTGTTCTAGCAGAATGACAACTTAAAAAAGATACACACATTAGTATTTATTCTGGTATATCTATTGATGTATTGTCTACAAAGCATTTTTTATGAAATGGAGACTCTACACTAAACAGAAATAGATGACTATATGTTATCCTAAAACAGTTTCAAATGCATGAGCATAAAGTCAGAATTCAAGAAAAATATATGTATTTTTAGGTATCAACTTTAATCATAATGCATAAATGACATTAGAGAACACTGAGGAGGCACCGTGGTTCAGAAAATTCTATATTCCTTCATTGATACATGTAGAGACTGATTAACTGCATCAAATCATCTTTTGATTATCAACTGTTTGAACATGTGATTTCACTTAATTTGCTCTTTCATTTGGTACCAAGTTAAAGCAAATGCAAACTGGTCCTTTTTTTTGGGCAGTGGCTAAATTCATGAAATTTGGGTGGGGGGAGAAGTGTTGTTTTTTCACAAAAATTCTTTAATCATTTCATAGAGGTAAACATACTCAAACGCTAAATACCTGACCTTTTTGAATAAATGCAGACCTACCTTGATTTCCACAATAAGCCTCTATTCATTTCCATGAGACAATGTTTTCACAAAATGTAAGGCAAAACAGGTGTTAAATTACTTAAGAGAACTCATAATTTAAATAATTAAAACTAATTTGTGTTTAAAGCTATTTGAAGATTTATTAGAGAAACAAATACAAATATGCATTTCTACAGAACTGTTTTTTTTTTTTCCAAAATAAGCTTAAAACGTGTTCCACAGTTTTTGCTTTTTTATATATCTATGGCAACCCAAGTATTGGCTTCTGTACCACTTTGTAATGAGACAATTGCCTTTCCATTGCAATTATAAAAAACTATTTAAAAAAAATTCGGCACATACACGTTAAATATTTTTCTTTAAAAAAATAATCTAATCAAAATATTGAATACTTTAGAATTAAACAATATTTTATTTACAAATCTGATTTGATGTACTTTATTATACAAGGTAATGCTTCAATTTTCAAGAACATTTTTTTTTGTTTATATAGACCAGTGGAATGACATCCTATCTAGTACTATACCTCAATATTTTTCAAAATTAACATAACAAGTTCTCTAACACTTTCATTTTTTGAAAAAAAAGTTATTTATTTGGGGCACATATCTGATGAAACAAAAAATAACATGCAGATTTCCAAATATAATCTGTTAAAGTATTACGATACTTACCCTTTAGGTAAAAAGACATCTATGAACGACAGTGCATAACAATATTATGTATTCATGTTTATGAGAAACCAAGCAGAAGGCAAAATGAGTTCATCCTGTTTTCTAATCATGTGCAATTTTATATGGCTGTTTGCCTCAGTTAAGTAACATGTGCACATTAAATTTATAAGATTGTATTGCACTCAAAATTATTGTGTATAGCCATGCTTGCCCTGTATTTAATGAGTGATGAATATTTCTCCTACTAACAGAGTAACTAGTCTCAAATAGTGCCTGTGATGTAAGGAGTATTAAATTATATTTTCATCTCTCAATTGCTGCCTTGGAAAGCAAGAATTCCCTTCTTGGAGAAGACTTATAGTAAATAAAATTATTAAGTAAATAAACTTTACTTAAGGACTCAGTGAGGAATCAGCATATGAATCAAGACTGAAATATAAGAATGAATTAAAAGGAATATGATTATCAGTACCTTTGTTGAAATT